>NC_052069.1:87512666-88912666 GCF_015852505.1 Tachyglossus aculeatus
ACAAAATAAAATAAATAGAATAGATATGTACAAATAAATTAAATAAATAAATAAATAGAGTAAAAAAATGTGTTGTGTTTGCTAGGTTGAAAGGAAGAGAAGGGGTAGATGATGATGATGATGAATAAATACGATTGAATGAATGAATCACCTTGTATCCTCCAATGCTTAGAACAGTGCTTCGCAGATAGTAAGCGCTTAACAAATACTATTATTAGTATTGTTATTATTATTATTATTATTATTACTCACTTTACCCCTTGGTTTTCAGGAGTCATCCAAGAGATTGAGGGGATTCCCTGACTCTGAGTAATCCCTAGACCCCCGCCTTCCCCCCTTCTAGACTGTGAGCCCGTTGTTGGGTAGGGACCGTCTCCTATGTTGCTGACTTGGACTCCCCAAGCGCTTAGTACAGTGCTCTGCACACAGTAAGTGCTCAATAAATACGATTTGAATGAATGAAGTGGCAGAACTCGGATTTGAACCCTTTGAACAAAGCCCACTGTTGCATAGGGACTGTCTCTATATGTTGCCAACTTGTACTTCCCAAGCGCTTAGTACAGTGCTCTGCAGACAGTTAGCGCTCAATAAATACGATTGATTGATTGATTGATAACTGAGGCACTGGCTGGGGAGCATCAGGGCTCAAAGTGGCCTTTAATATATTAACGAAAATAACTGTGGCATTTATTTAAGTGCTTACTACATGCACCACGCTCCGTGTTATGTATAGATGAGGTAACTGAGGCACAGAAATTAAGTGACTTGACCAAGTAGACTGTGAGCCCACTGTTGGGTAGGGACTGTCTCTATATGTTGCCAACTTGTACTTCCCAAGCGCTTAGTACAGTGCTCTGCACACAGTAAGCGCTCAATAAATACGATTGACTGATTGATTGATTTTATCTACAGTCAGGCTGAACTGCTTGGCTGAAATGTTAACGGGTGCCACTCTGTGGAAAACGTTAAATAATTTTCACTCTGCTGGAATTTTTCAACAAAAACAGGAAAGTTCCACAGGAAAACATTTCAGGAGTGGTGGGAGTAAGAGAGGGAGGAGGGAGGGAATTACCAAGATTCACTGTGGTTCAAGCCAACAGGCTTTCCAGGAGGTGGCTGGGAATTTTTTTCTATTCCATGACACAATTAAGTTTCCACATTCCCAACCAGGGGAATTCCCCTCTCTCAGTGGAATAGCAATCTTGGGATACAAATTAATTTTATTTTTTGAGTGCTCTTGTGGAGTGCTCCTAACCGTCTCATGAATGGCTAAGTTGTTTTAACAGAGGAAAATCGGCTTACCCTAGGGATTGTGTGAGGAAACATGCATGTGTGTATATATATATATATATATATATATATATATATATGTATGTATAAACATACACACACACACACACACACACATACAAATTATGGTATTTGTTAAGCACTTACTATGTGCCAGGCACTGTAATAAGCACTGGGGTAGATACAAGCTAATCTGGTTAGACAACAGTCCATGTGTTGGACTTCTGTTGTCCAGAAGCAGCTCGGCTCAGTGGAAAGAGCCCAGGCTTTGGAGTCAGAGGTCACGGGTTCAAATCCCGGCTCCACCAATCGTCAGCTGTGTGACCTTGGGCAAGCCACTTAACTTCTCTGGGCCTCAGTTCCCTCATCTGTAAAATGGGGATGAAGACTGTGAGCCCCCCGGGGGACAACCTGATTACCTTGTAACCTCCCCAGTGCTTAGAACAGTGCTTTGCACATAGTAGGCACTTAATAAATGCCATTATTATTATTATTATGTGCCACATGAGGTTCACAGTAAAAACCCCATTTACAGATGAGATAACTGAGGCACAGAGAAACTAACTGACGTCTATCCACTACACCACACTGCTTATCTATGTGTTCCTTTATCTCCTAGGGTCTTGATAATAATAATGTTGGTGTTTGTTAAGCGCTTACTATGTGCCAAGCACCATTCTAAGTGCTGGGATAGACACAAGGTGATCAGGTTGTCCCATGTGGGGCTCACAGTCTTATTCCCCATTTTACAGATGAGGTAACTGAGGCCCAGAGAAGTGACTTGCTCAAGGTCATACAGCAGACAAGTGGCGGAGCTGGAATTAAAACCCATGACCTGCTGACTCCGAGGCCTGTGCTCTATCCACTACACCACGCTGCTTCTCTACCAACGAATAGAGTTGGTAGACACATTCCCTGCCCACAGTGAGCTTACGGTCAAGAGAATGAGATCCCTAACCTCCTTACTCCTGGTTGGCTCTACGGAGTTGGGGTTTCTTTGCCCATTCCCAGGTCGGCTTCTGAAGGAACATGGGAACAAAGTCCTCTTCCCCCTTTTAAATGCTCCTGGTTCATCCAAGTTGAATGAACAGCAGCCGGGGCTGCAGTGTCCCCAGCCCAAGGGGTGAAAAACACTAAACAGAGCGGGGACTTCTTGGGAGTTCATTCATTCATTCATTCATTCAATCGCATTTATTGAGCGCTTACTGTGTGCAGAGCACTGGACTAAGCGCTTGGGAAGTACAAGCTGGCAACATATAGAGACAGTCCCTACCCAACAATAGGGGTGGAAGACAGTCCTGACACGTTAACTTTAATAATCATAATAATAATAATAGTATTTGTTAAGCACTTACTAACTTTTTCTTCCATCTCTTTACTTTTTTTTTTAATGGTATTTGTTAAGCACTAACTACATGCCAGGCAGCGTGGCTCAGTGAGAAGAGCCCGGGCTTGGGAGTCAGAGGTCATGGGTTCTAATCCCGGCTCCGCCACTTGTCAGCTGGGTGACTTTGGGCAAGTCACTTCACTTCTCTGGGCCTCAGTTACCTCATCTGTAAAATGGGAATTAAAAGAGTGAGCCCCACGTGGGAAAACCTGACTAGCCTGCATCCTCCCCAGTGCTTAGAATAGTGGCTGGCACATAGTAAGCGCTTAACAAATGCCATTATTATTATACTAACAGCTGGGGTGGATAAAAGTTGAACAGGTTGGACATAGTTCATGTCCCACGTGGGGCTCACAGTCTGAATCCCCATTTTACAGATGCGGAAACTGAGGCTCAGGGAAGTGAAGCGACTTACCCAAGTTCACACAGCAGACAGGTGGAGGAACCAGGAGTAGAACCCAGGTCCTTCTAACTCCCAGGCCCGTGCTCTATCCATTAGGCCACGCTGCTTCTTCCTCTAACCCCCAGTAGTCTGATCCCATTCTCCAGCCCCAGGAACTTCCCCCATTCCCATCGGTACCAGGTGCAGAGGTCCTGGACATGTGGCTAGGGAATGTGCCTATTAATAATAACAATAATTGTAGTATTTAAACACTTACTATGGGCCACACACCGTTCTAAGTGCCGGGGTAGATACAAGATAGTCATCAATCATCATCAATCGTATTTATTGAGCGCTTACTGTGTGCAGAGCACTGGACTAAGCGCTTGGGAAGTACAAATTGGCAACCTATAGAGACAGTCCCTACCCAACAGTCTAAAAGGGGGAGACAGAGAACAAAACCAAACGTACTAACAAAATAAAATAAATGGAATAGATATGTACAAATAAAATAGAGTTATAAATATGTACAAACATAAATGCATATATACAGGTGCTGTGGGGAAGGGAAGGAGGTAAGATGGGGGGGATGGAGAGGGGGAAGTCGAGTTGGACACTGCTTCTGTCCCAGATGGGGCTTCCAGTCCGAATCCCCATTTTCCCAATGAGGGAATGGGGGCCCAGGGAAGTGAAGTGACTTGCCCAAGGTCACCCAGCGGACAAGTGGTGGAGCCAGGATTAGAAGCTATGGCCTTCTGACTCCAGGCCTGTGCTCTAGCCACTAGGCCACGCTGCTGCTGTTATACGGTTGTACTGTACTCTCCCTAGCCCTTAGTACAGTGCGCTGCACATAGTGAGTGCTCAATAAATACAACTGACTGACCAAGAGCTGCAGAGAAGTGGAAAAGGGAGGTTTCAAGTACACGGTCTCATCCTCCCCAGCAGCTGGATGTCCAGATACCCCTGGCACACAGTCTTTTAGACCGTGAGCCCACTGTTGGGTAGGGACCGTCTCCATATGTTGCCAACTTGTACGTCCCAAGCGCTTAGTACAGTGTTCTGCACACAGTAAGCGCTCAATAAATACGATTGATTGATTGATTGATTGATTGGCCTCGAGAAGCTCCCTCCCTTCATCAGGCTGAGCTGCTTTCTATTGCTTTCTGCAGAGGTCAGTGTTTCTGTAGGAGCGCGCCCAAGGAAAACTGCTGTCATTCACTCAATCAATCATATTTATCAAGCACCTACTGTGTGCAGAGCACCGTACTAAGCGCCTGGGACAGTAAACAGACCCAATCTCTGGCCACAGCGAGCTTCCCTTCAAAGCCCTACTGAGAGCTCACCTCCTCCAGGAGGCCTTCCCAGACTGAGCCCCCTCCTTCCTCTCTCCCTCCTCCCCTTCCCCCTCCCCCCCGCTTTACCTCCTTCCCCTCCCCACAGCACCTGCATCTATGTATATATGTTTGTACGTATTTATTACTCTATTTATTTTATTTGTACATATTTATTCTATTTATTTTATTTCATTAATATGTTTTGTTCTCTGTCCCCCCCTTCTCAACTGTGAGCCCACTGTTGGGTAGGGACCGGCTGTATATGTTGCCAACTTGGACTTCCCAAGTGCTTAGTACAGTGCTCTGCACACAGTAAGCGCTCAATAAATGAATACGATTGAATGAATGAATGAATGAATATAGTCTAGAGAAGCAGCGTGGCTCAAAGGCAAGAGCCCGGGCTTTGGAGTCAGAGGTCATGGGTTCAAATCCCGGCTCTGCCAATTTTCAGCTGTGTGACTTTGGGAAAGTCACTTCACTTCTCTGGGCCTCATCTGGAAAATGGGGATGAAGACTGTGAGCCCCCTGTGGGACAACCTGATCACCTTGTAACCTCCCCAGTGCTTAGAACAGTGCTTGGCACATAGTAAGTGCTTAATAAATGCCATTATTATTATTATTATTATTATTATTATTATTAGAGTCTACAGTCTTCTTGGTGTCCTGTCCCAAGCCCTATGAGCAGAGGGCATCGGAGACTACTGTTGCTGTGGAGCAAGGCTCCATCCATGAGTTGGTGCTGGAGGCGAATGGCAGCAGAAGAGCAGGAGGGTTACGTTGTGCCCGTGTGAAGGAAGAGCTCTGCACATGCCCTCGGCACCACGGCCATGCACTAAGACCTCAGGGCGGTGCCAACTTCTCCAGTATATTTCAGGGTGGAGAGTGCATTCCCTCCCAGGAACGAGAGGAAGGAAGGGGAAAGCAGAAGTTCTCAGAATAAAGACAAAAGGGAAAGGAAGGAAGAAGGAGGACGGGCCAAGGCAGAGGGAAATGGGAGGGCGGGAAAGAGAAAAACACAGAGAAAGAAAATCGCACAACAAAGGAAAGAAAGTTCAAAAGGGGAGGATTAAAAAGAGGAAGAGCCGGGATAACAAAAAATACGTAAGAAAACGGGAAGGCGGCCCAAGTGAGAATGAAGGGAGAAAGAAACTGGGGTGACGTCGGAAAGAAGTGGATAAAGATGTGTGGGGAGAAGAGTGGGAAAATATGTCAAGGATAATGGAAATTAGATAGGAGACGGTGTGGAGCGGTGGGTGGGAAAACTGGTAGTGTATTTTTGAATCATTCATTAACCCTTGGGTTATCTCAATATCTCTTTTCTGACGTTCTGAGGGACCCACTTGGTAGTTTGGCTTAACGAGAGTTCCTGAACATTTTTTCCCAGGAAAGACATTATTTTTGTTTCTGTGGAAAATGAGGAAAGGCCCACCAAGAAAAAACAACCACAGTTCTCATTAACTGCCGGCACACTAATTAAGTTAAATGTGCCCTACCTCCTTTCCCTCCCCACAGCACTTGTATATATTTGTACAGATTTATTACTCTATTTATTTTACTTGTACAAATTTACTATTCTATTTATTTTGTTGATGATGTGCATATAACTTTAATTCTATTTGTTCTGACGATTTTGGCACCCATCTACATGTTATCTTTTTGTTATCTGTCTCCCGCTTCTAGATTGTGAGCCTGTTGTTGGGTAGGGACCATCTCTGTATGTTGCCGACTTGTACTTCCCAAGCCCTTAGTGCAGTGCTCTGCACACAGTAAGCGCTCAATAAATACAATTGAATGAATTTAGCCTGAGCGTCAATTGATCAGAAGCTAATTCAGTGCATTTCATTCCATTAGTGTTCTCCATCAAGGGTTCACAAGTTACTGCTAATGGAAGTCCCTTTAGATACTCTTTGTGTTTCCACAGAGCAGGTTAATATGACTAGGCAGCTGACATCTGTTTCCATTCTTCAAAAAGAATTAAAATAAAACTAACTCGGAGAACTTTATCAAGGGGTTAAGTCTTACTGCCTTAGGTGAGCAGATCTAAGGGGCAGACTCCCTTGTCTCCTCCATTTTCCTATTGCTTAACTCCTCCAAAGGATAACATATTTGCAAGGGTCTCTAAGGAGGCTCCACTGCATTTAAATGATAATTAAAGACGGTATGTCTCAGCTTTCTTGAAGAGACCCCTCTTAATAGACAAAGTTTAACTGGGAAGGGAAACATCTGCCCAAATTTCAATCCAGAGACACTGTAAAGTGATTTCCACAACGAGATGAATTGTTCAATGGGAGGAAGACTTGTCTCACAAAGTGAGACTGAATTCCTCAAGCTATTTGAAAGAGTTAATGAAGAGAGGTACTCACCCAAATACCCAACACTGTGTTCCTACTCGTTTGCATTGTGTATCGGTGAGGTAAGCGTAATATTGCCTGAAAGAAAAATGCAAGCGTTGAAATTTCCTGAAAACTTCTAAAAAGGTTTAGCTGGAAAAATGCTTCACTATGCAAACTGACTAAAGACACGTTAACTCCTGTTCTGGGTCTTCAGAGGTGCACGGTGTGGGTGGTTCTGCAGAGAGTGAAGGCTCACGCTCAGCATAAATCTGTTCTTTCCACATAATCCAGCTTGAGGTTGTGCTGCAGGAGTAGACTTGAGGTGAGAAATCACCTTTTGGGCATTTGGATGCTTTGTGTGATGTGCCAAAACAACAGAATAGAAATTAAAAAATAATAACTGTGGTATTTGTTAAGCACTACGTGTCAAACACTGTACTAAGCACTGGGATAGATACAAAATAATCAAGTTTGACACGGGGCTCACAGTCTAAGTAGAAGGGAGAAGAGGTACTGGATCCCCATTTTGTAAATGAGGGAACTGAGGCACAGAGAAGTGAAGTGATTTGCCGAAGGTCACACAGCTGATAAATGGCTGAGCCGGGATTAGAACCTAGGTCCTCTGACTCCCAAGCCTGTGTTCTTTTCACTTAGGCCATGCTGCTTCCTAAAATGTTCTTTTTCATTTCTCTGGCTAAGCCCAAGCACCAACAGTGTGTTTTCCCATGAGGCTTTACTTGATGCTGTTGAGATCATTTCTGAGCCCAACTCCCCATCATCGATGCTGCCTTGGACTTTCCACAGTAAAAAGATGCTGATTAAGATTGTGAGTCAAGACTGCAGAGTCCGGCTATGGAAAGTGGAACGAGACTCCGCATCCATTGCCATATGGGGAAAAACCTCTATGGGCCATTTTAGCACCCGTGTTCAGATGGATTTGTTTATTTATCGACTAGCCTGATTGTGAATTTTATCATCTGAATCTATTCTCTTACACTTCTCACCTCCACTAGATGATAAGCTACTTGAGGGCAGGGACTTCGTCATTTACTATGATCTGTTCCCCAACCATTTAGTATCGAAAGTGGAACGAGACTCCGCATCCATTGCCATATGGGGAAAAACCTCTATGGGCCATTTTAGCACCCGTGTTCAGATGGATTTGTTTATTTATCGACTAGCCTGATTGTGAATTTTATCATCTGAATCTATTCTCTTACACTTCTCACCTCCACTAGATGATAAGCAACTTGAGGGCAGGGACTTAGTATCATCAATCGTATTTATTGAGCGCTTACTGTGTGCAGAGCACTGTACTAAGCGCTTGGGAAGTACAAATCCTGGTCTGCACACTGGTGCTCAATAAATGAAGATGATAACATAGGGTCCTTATGGACTAAAGCCAGGCCTGAAGTAATGCCATAAGGTCAGAAGGGCTCCGGAACCTTCCAACTGCCCCATGCCCTCATCCAGGTTCCCCACAGAGGCATTTAATCAATCAATCAATCATATTTATTGAGTGCTTACTGTGTGCAGGACACTGTACTAAGCACTTGGAAGAGAACACTATAGCAGAGTTGGTAGACATGTTCCCTGATTTAATGAAGACAAGCCCACAGCGAGCTTACAATCTAGAGGGGGAGGCTGACATTAATCATTTCACTTATCTGTGTTTCCATTTCCTAATGTATAAAATGAGAGCAGAATACCTCTTTTCCCTGTGTGGGACAGAGACTGTCAACTCTGACGTTGGTGTATGTACCCCAGCGCTTAGCAAAGTGCTCTGATGTAAGAGCTTAATAAATACCATTACTATCACTGTTTCCAGGAAGGTTTTCTCTTCACTGAATTTTTTTTTTAATGAAAAACTGATGTGATCCTAAGAAACTCGCCCATTTTAATCTTTTAAGAAGAACATAGTGCGGTTCTCTCTCAACCTACTGTGTGCCTCTGCAGTGTGTTTCATTTTGGAAAAACCTTACTGGTCAGCCCACTGCTGATCTGTGGCTATTTTGAAACAGTGGAAGGGAGGAAAGTGAATGTGGCTACCTTAGAGCGTAAGCTCCTGGAGGGAACGGAACAAGGTCTAGCTTACTTTGTTGGGTACTAAACTCAGCACAGTACTGGATAAAGCCGGGTTCTTAATATTTATGATGATGTGAGGGACGAGAGGCTACAAGGGAGAGACTGCACTGTGTCTACTCTTGCCTGAAAGAAATATGGAGGAAGAATCCATCTGCACCAAGCCTTGCCCTGGACCTCTCTGTCTAGTTGGAAAATACATTAAAAGAGATGAGAGCAACTTAGAGGAACCATTTCTATGGTTATTAATGGAGGAATTTACTTTTTAAGTGTTTCATTTACATTCTCGTGCCTCTAGACTGTAAGCTCAATGTGGGTAGGGAATGTGTCTCTTATACGGTACTCTCCCAAAGCACTTAGTACAGTGCCCTGCAGACACGTAGGCACTCAAATTTGTTTGGTTGATTGATAGTGCCCACTGGTCACAGACTTCTTCCTGCAGAGACAAGCTTGGCACACCTCATCAACAACAAATCACAGCCAAACCACTCAATTAGGAAATCGAAGAGGTTGGAATCCACTAAAAGTCAGGCGGAGTTTGATTAGACAGAAAGGGAGAGCATACACATCAAAGAAACCTTCTGAGGGAAATGTCCTACGTTAGGCTGCAAATTGCTTGAGGGAGGAGACTGAGTCTTTTCTATGTTCCCCAAGCTGCTAATACTGGGCCCTGCTCTCAGGAGATGCCTAAAAAATGCTGTGGATCCTAATTTCACAGCACAGCCCTGAGAACCACTGGTATGTACGTTTCAGTTGGTTCTTAATAAGGACAAAGAAGGCCATGATCTTTAACGTTGTGTCGAAGGGCACAGAGGCAGAAAGTGATGGCTAGTAAATTCTAGTTTCCTTTCTGGTACACTGGGAGAATTATCCTCTCCTTTGCCTCAGTATTTTCATATTAAACTCAGGATATTTTTAATTGGGGCATAAATAATAAAAAGTAAACATCCCCAATGGGATTAGAAGTTAAAAGGGGTAAATGCAATGAGTTGAGGTGCCAGTGATGAGCTAACCCTGTCCAAAAAGGTGCATAGTTGAAAGGTATTGATGTCAAAAGTTTGAGGTCTTGAATTTTTTTTAATGATCCTATGGTACTGTCTGAGGGACAGTAAGGACCCTTGAAATTCTGGACGCATGATCCATTTTAAATGCGTTTTCTTTCAAGACCCACTGTTTCCCTTCTCCTCCCCTCACTCCACATACTCATTTCTTCCCTGTGCTGAAGTACATATAAAATAAATTAGCATTCTCAGTGAGTCCACATACAAAAGTTACCTCACAGTGGGTGCGGTGATGCCACCAATAAAGAGAATCCTACACCAACTTAAAGGGTGACTTGCTTGGAATACAAAGATGTGCTTCAAGAAGAAAGTGTTCAACTCCGTCAGCTAAAAAGAAAAGAGCAGTTGGTCAACAAGCTTTATCCGGTACGTTCTTATGTTTAGTCCCTGGGAAATTATCCTCTGAAAGTTTCCAAAACAGTTTTGTCATCCTTGGAATAATAGCTGAGAGAGGAGAGGGTGGTGGGACCTTGGGGAAAAAGGTGCCACCGAACCTATTCATAATTCCCCACCACAGTTATTAAAAGCCACCTCTTCTGTTACCTGCAGATGACATTTAAGAGGTCACTCAGGAGGTGGAGTGGATGGAAGAGGTGTCACCCCTCCACCTCAGATAATTCCAAAAGAAATACTCAGGAATGGGAATAATTTTGTGCCTTTTAAGTATTTCTGCAAATATGATCTTACTCACCTTTTTCATGTCACCAGAGACTTTCAGATTGTGAGCCCCCAGAGCAAATGGAACCATGTTTAATTCCCCCCTGAGTATTCTTTCCCAAAGCTTACTTAGCACAGTGCTTGGCACACAGTAAGCGCTTTATAGAAACTATTACTACTACTCTAATGAGCTAGGAGTAAGGCCTGGGACAGTTCCTAATAAAATGTCCTTCATACTGTGGGGATTCATTAAATGCTGCTGACTAATTTGAGATGTTAGAAATGCCGATAACGCGGCCCAATCCTCTGGTCAGGGATCTCCCGGCCTTTGGAAGATACACATTAGTTCAATCATCCAAGCTCAGGGCCTGTAAGAAAATTAGCCCACACTTGAAATCAACCAATTAATCAACCATATTTTATCGAGCACTTACTGTGTGCAGAACACTGTACTAAGCATTTGGGGGAGTATTCACTCATTCGATCGTATTTACTGAGTACTTACTGTGTGCAGAGCACTGTGTAAAGTACTTGGAAGAGTACAATATAACAATAAACAAGACACATTCCCTGCCCAGAATGAGCTTACAGTTGAGATAGACATTAACATAAATAAATAAATTATAGATATGCCCATCAGTGCTGTGGGGCTGGGAAGTTAGCGTATACTCATGAATAAAGGGAGCAAGTCGGGGTGACACAAAAGGGAGTGGGAGACAAAAAAAAAAAGGAGGGTTTAATCAGGGAAGGTCTCTTGGAGGAGATGTGCCTTCAGTAAGACTTTGAAGGAGGGGGAAGAGCAATTGTCCTTTGGACTTGAGGAGGGAAGGCGTTCTAGGCCAGAGGCAGGACGTGGGCGAGGGATCGACGGCAAGGTAGACGAGATTGAGGTACAGTGAGAAGGTTAGCGTTAGAGAAGCCAAGTGAGTGGGCTGGGTTATAGCAAGAGAGCAGTGAGGTGAGGTAGGAGGGGGCAAGGTGAGTGAGTGCCTTAAAGCCAATGGTGAGGAGTTTCTGTTTGACGCAGAGGTGGATCAATCAATCAATCGTATTTATTGAGCGCTTACTGTGTGCAGAGCACTGGACTAAGCGCTTGGGAAGTACAAGTTGGCAACATATAGAGACAGTCCCTACCCAACAATGGGCTCACAGACTAAAAGGGGGAGACAGAGAACAAAACCAAACATGCTAACAAAATAAAATAAATAGAATAGATAGGTACAAGTAAAATTAATAAATAGAGTAATAAATATGTACAAACATATATACATATATACAGGTGTTGTGGGGAAGAGAAGGAGGTAAGATGGGGGGGATGGAGGGGGGGATGGAGAGGGGGACGAGGGGGAGAGGAAGGAAGGGGCTCAGTCTGGGCAGGCCTCCTGAAGGAGGTGAGCTCTCAGCAGGGCCTTGAAGGGAGGAAGAGAGCGAGCTCGGCGGATGGGCAGAGGGAGGCCATTCCAGGCCAGGGGGAGGACGTGGGCCGGGGGTCGCTGGCGGGACAGGCGAGAACGAGGTACGGTGAGGAGGTTAGCGGCGGAGGAGCGGAGGGTGCGGGCTGGGCTGGAGAAGGAGAGAAGGGAGGTGAGGTAGGAGGGGGCCAGGGGATGGACAGCCTTGAAGCCCAGGGTGAGGAGTTTCTGCCTGATGCGCAGATTGATTGGTAGCCACTGGGTGGATGGATGGGTGGGTGGATGGTAACCACTGGAGTTTCCTGAGGAGGGGAAAAACATGGCCTTCCTATCTTACCTCTCATGTCTCCTACTATAGACCAGCCTACACACTTTGCCCCTCTGGCACCAGCTTTCTCACTGTCTCTTGATCTCGTCTTTCTCACTGCTGACCCCTTTCCCCGCGTTCTCCCTTTGGCCCAGAACTTCCTCCCTTCCTTATATGACAGACCACCATTCTCCCCACCTCCAAAGCCTTACTACGGTTACAACTTCTCCATAAGGCCTTCCCCAATTAAGTCCTTTTCCCTGATTCCATCTTCCATCTGCGTCACTTATGCCCTTGGGTTTAACTGTGTGAACATTAATAATAATAATAATAATAATGATAATGGCATTTATTAAGCGCTTACTATGTGCAAAGCACTGTTCTAAGCGCTGGGGGGGTTACAAGGTGATCAGGTTGTCCCACGGGGGGCTCACAGTCTTATCCCCATTTTCCAGATGAGGTAACTGAGGCCCAGAGAAGTGAAGTGACTTGCACAAAGTCACACAGCTGACAACTGGCAGAGCCGAGATCTGAACCCATGACCTCTGACTCCAAAGCCCGGGCTCTTTCCACTGAGCCACGCTGCTTCTCTACATTTATTTCACCCTTACCCCCATGGAACTTATGTACAAATCTATAAATTACTTATTTACATTAATGTCTGTCTCCTCCTCCAGACAGTAAGTTCGTTGTGAGCATGGAACATGTCTACCAATTCTGTTGTATTACACTCTCCCTAATGCTTAGTATAGTGCTGTGCACATAGTAAGTGCTCAATAAATACCATTGATCAGTTGATGAGGGGAGTGGGGAAAGGAGAAGGATCGGTAAAAATTCTGCAGTAATAAAACCCTTGGGCAAGATTGTATCAACATTTTCAGGCTGCATTAACAGTAGCATATGGTTTTGTAAACTATCATTCTCATGGCTGATTGTTTGAGCAGTATTTCTCAAGCCCGGTGTCGTGACACCCTGGTGTACTACATCCTACGGGATGAGCTTGGCCACGGTTGGTATAAGGTTTTGCTATACTTCACTTCTCCTTTCATATCCTCTCCTTCTCCTCTCAACTGATGTTCAGTATTGGGATTTGGGATACATAATTTCCAAGAAACGGGGGACATTTCTATAAATATTTGTGACTTATTTAGACTTTCAGGCTTTACTTAAAAAAAAAACAAACTCAAACCCACAAATTTCAAACAAAATAAAACCAACTAACCGGATTGGGGACAATTCTGGGGACCCGATATAGCTGCTAAATCAACTTACTTTCTGAACCCGAAACGAACAGCTGGTAGAACTAGTCTAGGGAGCGTAAGGTTAACTCCTGATATTCTCTCTGTAAAAATAAATATTTGTAGCATTCGTCTCCTTCTGCCTGGGGCTTTCTTTCATTCATTCATTCATTCATTCATTCAATCAATCGTATTTATTGAGCGCTTACTGTGTGCAGAGCACTGTACTAAGCACTTGGGAAGTACAGGCTTAGTGAGAAGGGAAAGGTTAGGTGATTTAGCTGTAGGGGTAAGGTTATTGTGGCAGGTAATATCCTCACAAAGGCTCTCAGAAAATGACAACACATTTTTAATGACATACAATTGCCCAAATTTGCTCAGTACTGCAATGCTCCTCCTAGAACTTCTTCCCTCCAGAATGGAGTAAACAAGGGTGTTTTGGATAACTTCAAAATCAACAATAAATTTCCTTGCAAGCAGCACAGGAATGCCCCTATTTACAGTTCTTGGTTCTCTAAAAATCAGACTACGGTGTCTACAGCTGGAACATTATCAAATACCACAATGATCTTAGAAAAATGTACCCATTACGTTCTTGGAAAGTTCTTAGAATGTCACATACTAAAACGTAACCTGAAGTGTGGTCTCCCACACTGTTTTCATTCAGATATAAAGTCATCCCATAAAGCAAGATGTTGCTTGTGTTATCCTTGTGTTTAACTGTTGCAGTTTGCTGGCTTAAAGGAGACAACACTGCAGCTGGAAAATATTTTTAAATTATACCAGCTTCTGATTTCCCAAACGGAGGTTTTTTTTTATAAATTTACCTGCCAGATGATCATGAAAAGGTATATGCCAGCCACTCTCTGAAATGACGACTTGGGGTCAAACCAGCGAACGTAGGTCCAGCTAGCAGGAGTGAACTGTAGCACGGCTCTTTTGATTTTCCCTGTAGTGGTGTGAATGTCCCTAGAACAAAAAATGGCTACAATGAAGGCTCAGAAGAGATAAAGAGGGAAAATAGATATTCAGCTATTCTGTAACAAAAGAACTGAGGTCCGGGAATCCCTTTCCTTTTGCTTGCTTAAACAATGGACTGCTCATTTATAATGGAGAAGATGTAAAGAAGCAGGCTCAATGTTGTTTCAATGAAGATGTGATCAGCAGACTGCAGTACAGATGATCCAAAAAACAGTTCTATTCAACACTCATCCACGAAAGAAAGGTAAGTCCTTGAGCTGCCCCAGCCGTAGACATGAATGCCAAGAAGAAAATGGCATTATATGTTAGTCTTTTTCCAGTTCCCCAGACACAAGGCACCCATTCCTCCATTTCTAGACTGTAAGCCCTTTGTTGGGTAGGGCCCCTCTCTACATGTCGCCAACTTGTACTTCCCAAGCGCTTAGTACAGTGCTCTGCACACAGTAAGCTGTCAATATGGTTGAATGAATTTCTGTTCCTTTCCTTGTCGTGGGACCAAATGCAACCCAATGCAGAAGCTGGATTTGAGCATCAGAGCACAAGACAAGGGATCAACAGCTTCAGGAACCTCAACTTTTAAAAGAGATAAAAATCAGGCCTTCTGATATTGATTTTTCTATCTCCTTACCTGCCCCCTCCAACAAAGCTATATTCTGTCAATCAATTAATTTTCTTTATAGAGCATTTACTGTGTACAGAGCCCTGTACTAAGCACTTGGGATAGTACAACAGAGTTGGTGGATGTGTTCCCTGCCCACAAGGAACTTACAGTCCAGAGGGGGAGGCAGGCTTTAAAATAAATTAAGGCGATGTACATAAGTGCTGAGAAAGGATACAAATCCAAGTGCAAGGGTTACACAAGAGGTTACACAAGACCGTAAGCTCATTATGGGCAGGGAATGTGCCTGTTTTTTGTTATACTGTACTCTCCCAAGCACTTGGTACAATGTTTTGCTCACAGTAAGCGCTCAATGAATATGAATGAATGAAAAGGGGAAATGAGGGCTTAGTCAAGGAAGGCCTCCTGGAGAGGTGATTTTTAGTAAGACTCTGAGGAAAGGGAGAGGGATGGTCTGTAGAGACATGAAGAGGGAGGGAGGGAGGGAATTTCAGGCCAGAGGCAGGACGTGGGCGAGGGGTTGCCAGTGAGGTAGACGAAATGAAGATGTACAGTGAGTAGGCTGGTGCAGAGGAGTGAAGTGAGCGAGTTAGGCTGTAGCAGGAAATCAGTGAGATAAGATAGGAGAGCACAAGATGATTTTCTAAGACTTAGTTCAGTGCCCTGAACATAATAAGCACTTAATAAATACCACTACTGCTACAACTATGGCTACTACTACTAATATTATAAGTGATTTGGTCCCTGGCCCTTCTTCTGCAAATTCTAGTTTGGTGCCGCAGAATGAAACCAAAGTCTCAAACGAAACACAGGTTGTAATGTGTACAGAGATGACGCAGTCAACTCCTGATTATTCTTCTCGAATTTATGGATTATTCAAAATGTCTTGACCCTCCCTCCTACTCCACTGCCTTTCTCTACCCACATTTTGGCTGTTTAATCACTTCCTACCCCTTTTACCTCAGGATATGTAGTAGGGGTATGAAGAAGAGGTGAAACTCAAAGCAGTTTTTCTTATATTGAAGTGCATATCCAATGTTTACTTATTTATATTAATGTCTGTCTCCCCACCTAGACTGTAAGCTTGTAGTGGACAGGGACCGTGTCTACCAGCTATGATATACTGTACTCTCCCAAGCGCTTAGTACAGTGCTTGGCACCTAGTGAGCCCTCTAGACCGTATGCTCCTCGTGGTCAGGGAATGTGCCTAATGTTGTATTGTACTCTCTCAAGTGCTTAGCACAGTGCTCCGCACACAGTAAGCACTCAAGGAATACGACTGAAGGAATAAATACCATTGATTGATTGATTCTACTTAGTCATATTATAAAGGGTAGTTGGGAGACGAGGCTGAAATGAATGGTTTCAATGAAGTTTTGGGGTTATTTGTGGATTTCAATAATCAATGGATCCTTGCCCCCCTCCATTCCCAGGGTAGAGAACAGCCTGAATCAACAAGGCATACTGACATGAGGGATGGACTCTCCAATGAATGCTTAAACATAAACGAAGAAAGATCACTACTTAATTGCAAGAAGACTTACTTGAAGCTTGCCCAGTGATAAGTCCTCATTTCTAAAAATCGGCAGACTACCATGCCTAGCCAGATACCACCTCCATTACACAAGAGGATGTCCAGAATGACTTGATCCCACCAGCATTCCGCAAAATTTGGTAGAAGGTGCATGAAGAAAAGCTACAGAATAAAGGAAAAAGATGAGACCTATACAGCCCTGAAAAATGATTTACTACAGATTACACTTCAGAAAAAAAAAATGATCTGAAACATTAAACATATCAATTTACTTTTCTTCCGGGCTCAACAGGCTCTTTACTGTTATCTGTGCTCTCCCTTCCATCCTTCTCCTGCACAAATGTGCAGGTATACAATAACCCCAACCATAACTCCCTCTTTTATTGTATATCTGCCCTCCTAATTTTATTCCCAATTTAAGAAAATACCAGTTAGCACCCTGCAGAGCAATAGTATTATATGGGTTGAGGGATAAGGAGGAAAATGAGAGAAAACATTTTCAGAAGTGAAATTTGTACTTATTCCAATCAGTTCCTCAGGAATTGAAGCTATATTGTACAGAATCAGCTCTATAGCCATGTAAGTAAAATAGTGATGAACCTAAATATTAAATATCGAATTGAAAGTGTTTAAACTGCAGTATTGCCAGCTTTACAAGCACTTATTTGAATGTCCATCTAACAAGAAGATTTATATAAAAAAATCATTCAATGCTAATGAAACTTAAGAGCTTTACACCTGCAAGATGAAAATCAAATTGGATTCTGCTACGATCCTAACTTGGCAACTTCAAGTCAGACTGAAAAAAACATGTCATCATCATCATCATCATTATACTATACTAAGCGCTGGGGTAGATATAAGATAACCAGGTCAGACACAGTCCTTGCTTATGTCCCTGAAGGAGGGAGAACAGGTAACAAATCCCATTTTACAAGTGAGGAAACTGAAGCACTGAAGTCAAGTGACTTGCCCAAGACTGCCTAGCAGGCAAGTGACAGAACTGGAATTAGAACCCAGGTCCTCTGATTCCCAGGCCTGTGTTCTTTCCACTTGGCCATGTTGCTTCTGTACCGGACATTATAGGCAAGCAAAATGTGCCAAATAAGTGCCCTCTTATTAATGTTTCTCTTGATATTTTTATTTCATCTTTTAGCTTCATTTATCATCCCCACAGTGACACTTTCGGGGTAACGTGTCAGGCTTTTGAGCTTAATTTGGAGCAGGATGGCTTCGGTTTGGGCATTAGGAAGAACTTCCTACCTTACTAGATAATGACCCAGGAAGACAGACAATTCCAGGAGTTTCCTTCTCTGGAAATTTTGAAGGCACAAAGACAACTTAGAGGTATAAAAGACACTCCTGAAGGATGACATCAGATTCATTCATTCATTCAATCGTATTTATTGAGCGCTTACTGTGTGCCGAGCACTGTACTAAGCGCTTGGGAAGTATAAGTTGGCAACATATAGAGACGGTCCCTATCCAACAGCGGGCTCACAGTCTAGAAGGGGGAGACTGGGTTCAGCGGAGAACAAAGTCGGTCAAACTAAGCCGCAGGGGCTTGGCCGTTCCACCGTGTGTTCCGGTGAGGTGTGCACAGTACCTTGAATGCTTGTTGTGGGCAGAGAACACGTGCTTCAGTTCTGTTATAGTCTCCTCTCCCAGGTGCTTAGTACAGTGCTCTGCACAGAGTAAGACCTCAATAAATACAACTGATCAGTTGATTGAAAGCTGTTCTTTTGGTTGGCCACACTGCAGTAACTCTAGCAGGGAGCGGTTTCAGTGGGCTCAGGGTCACCCCCGACAAGCTGAGGGGAAGTCTGAGGATGTCTGCAACCTCAGAGAGCACATGTCACCGTCCCTCGGCCGAGGGGGACTCTGCCACTTTGAGCCGGGGCTACTGTCTAACGGAGAAGTACTGCATGTAGCCCCTCCTCAAAAAAATGTCCACGGTTCTCATATAAAACCAAAACTACTGACCATCAGCATCACGACTCTCCAAGTGCACTCTCCCTTTTACCTACCTGTTCCCTTTACCCACTACGACCCTGCTTGGGCTCTTTACTCCCCCAAGAAAACCTCACCATTTCCCTTGCTTGCTATTCTCCCGCCTCTGACCCACTGCTCATTTCTTCCCTCCCATCTGGAATACTTTCTCCTTCCATTCTGAGTTCATCCAAGCGCTTAATACAGTGCTCTGCACAGAGTAAGCGCTCAATAAATACGACTGAATGAATCCAAGCCCATCACCCCACAAACCCTTTATCAAAGTCCTCTAAAAACAGTCACCTCCCCCAGGAGGTGACCTCCCCCTGATTAATCGGCCCAATCTTTCTGGGTATCTGGGGAAGTGAATATTTAGCAATCTATATCTCCTGCCTTCTCCATTAGATTCTAAAGTCCTTGGAGGTGGAGAAACCACCTTTTATTTCTTTTGTATATTCCAAACACAGAGTGGGCAGCCCTGCAAAAAAAAAAAGGCAGTCGATCGATAATACTTTTACTGTTTCTGACGGTCCAGGGCTCTACGGAAGCAAAGCTCTTTGGCCATCCCTCTGACAATAATAATAATTGTGGTATTTATTAAGTGCTTACTCTGTGCCAGGCACAGAGTGCTGGCGTGGATACAAGCAATTCGGATTGGACACAGTCCCCGTCCCTCATGGGGCTCCCAGTCTTAATCCCCATTTTACAGATGAAGTAACTGAGGTCCAGAGAAGTTAAGTGACTTGCCCAAGGTCACCCAGCAGACAAGTAGCAGAGCCAAGATTAGAACCTAGGTCCTTTTGACTCCCAGGCACAAGTTCGACACATGAGACCACACTGCTTGTCTGTATGCCAATTGGGCCTGTATGGAAAATTATTTTAATTGAAACTGGCTGGTTTTGCTACCATGAGTGTGGCACACTCTTAAAGGAGAAATGCTGAGGGCCTGAGAGATCAATTTGGGTAACACCTGTATTTACTTTGTCTCCACCTTCCCCAAGTGGCAAGGAATGTCCATGAGATTAACTTTTCGGTCTGGACACACAGGTCCCGACTTGCGCCCTCAGCAAATGAAGGACACCAGTGCAGGATACTAGCAGGGCATCAGAGCAACAAATCAGGGCAACAAATACGATTGGATGAATTTTGTTAATATGTTTTGTTCTGTTGTCTGTCTCCCCCATCTAGACTGTGAGCCCGCTGTCGGGTAGGGGCCGTCTCTATATGTTGCCAACTTGGACTTCCCAAGCGCTTTGTACAGTGCTCTGCACACAGTAAGCGCTCAATAAATACGATTGAACGAATGAATGAATGAATCAGAGACTACATTTCCCAGTTGCGTTTGCGACAGTGGTCCCCCGCACCAACCCCTACCTCGAAACTGGTTCTGTCATTCAATTATATTTATTGGGCGCTTACTGTGTGTCGTGCAGTCTACTAAGTGATTGGGAAAGTGCAATACAACGATGGTTCCTGAGACTTTGAAACAAGTTCAACCCAGTTTCAGAGCTGGGCATTTCCTCTCCTCAGGATCCCTTCCAAACTTTGGATTAAGGACTCTGAAATTTTGAGATTTGTGCGGGGGGAGTACGAGTTCTCCCTGACGTCTCACCCCGTGAGCCCAGCGTACGTACCTCGGTTAGCTCCCAGGTGATACTGATTGTCCAACACAGTCCATAACTTCGGATCAATAAGGCCTTCATGGCCCACCCCCAGAAATGCCCAAATGCAAATATGTCAAAATGGCTGAGGATCCTCTCCCAGGTGATGACATGGCAGTTCACAGCATAATCCTATTTATAAAGAAATAATTCATGAAAATGCAGAGAGACTATCTAGCTTCTTCATTGGCAAGTGCGAACAGAGAAAGACAGAGTTATCGCAGCAATATTTTCCTTTTAGCGTGAGATCAATTTCATGGCTGAAAGATGGATGAGCTTTAGGAGTAGTAAATGCCCATCACTCTACGCTCAGCCCCAGTGGTTTATATAAAATGAGAACCAGAGTAAAATCATAAAATTAAAAGATTGGCTTATCTGCTTATTTCGCAATTTGGTACATTTTTACATGGATTTAAAAAAGTTTTTAGAAGCAGTGACAATGTGGTTGTTTTTACTTTTTCAGCTTTTTGCTTTTTTATTTAAAAACGTACCTTGGTGAAACCCAGATTTGTAATTTTCACCCTATCCAAGGTGTCTCTGCCATTCTTCTTTCCCCTGTAGCAGCTGTAACTAAAATAAATGCCTAAGCACGCATTTAGACATTGCAAATCAAGTGGCCTTCGGAGGTAAGAGGCCCAGAGGAAAGTCTGATCAATTGTAAAGATCTGATGGTTTAAATGCAAGACTCCGTAACCAGCCCAAGGGACGATTTTTACCTACCATGATGTCGGCTTCTCTTGTGGCATAGCGAAGATTTGGATCCAGCCAATACATCACTGCTTTCACCTGCTCAAAGTTTAGGAAGAGCAGGAACACCAGAAACAGGAAATATAGCACACTGAGGCCTATGGAAGACAAAATACACTTATGAAACACACTCACTTGTGGCTTCTTTTTTTTTTTTTGGATCAGCGCTTACTTTAGGATACAGGACAGACTCTAGGTACAGACTGTAACACAATGGTTTGGTGAGAGCCTACTTTAAAATGAGAACATCACCTCTGAGGTAGGCGCCAAAGCTGAATTATGCTTCTCAGGCAGCACATTGTTAAACAATATTGGGAGCAACGTGGCCTAGAGGAAAGAGCACAAGCTTGAAAGTCAGAAGGCCGGTGTTCAAATACCAGCTCTGTAACTTTTAAATTGTGTGACCTTGGGCATGTCGCTTAACTTCTCTGTGCCTCAGCTTCCTCGTCTGTAAAATAGGGATGTATTTTTTTACTATAGTAATAATAATAATGATAGCATTTATTATGCGCTTACTATGTGCAAAGCACTGTTCTAAGAGCTGGGGAGGTTACAAGGTGATCAGGTTGTCCCCCGGGGGGCTCACAGTCTTCATCCCCTTTTTGCAGATGAGGGAACTCAGGCACAGAGAAGTGACTTGCCCGAAGTCACACAGCTGACAATTGGCGGAGCCGGGATTTGAACCCATGACCTCTGACTCCAAAGCCCGGGCTCTTTCCACTGAGCCACGCTGCTTCTCTAAAGTTCCAGGGGCTTTTTCCAATTTTTTTTTAATGGAATTTGTTAAGTGCTTACTATGCGTCAAACACTGTTCTAAGTGCTGGGCTAAGTACAAGTTAATTAGGCCAGACACAGTCCCTGTCTTGCATGGGGCTCACAGTCTAAGTAGGAGGGAGAACAGGCTTCACTATTTTACAGTTGTGGAAACTGAGGCATAGAAAAGTTAAGTGATCTGCCCAAGGTCCCACAGCAAGCAACTGGCAGAGCCGGGATTAGAACCCAAATCCTTCTAACTCCCAGGTCAGTGCTCTCTCCACTAGGGCCACACTGCACCTCATTTTCCATGGCTCTGACTGCTGTGATGATGATTATAATAATAATAATAATAATAATAATAATAATAATAATAATAATAATAATGGATTTGTTAAGCGCTTACTATGTGCAAAGCATTGTTCTAAGCACTGGGGAGGTTACAAGGTGATCAGGTTGTCCCACGGGGAGCTCACAGCCTTCATCCCCATTTTCCAGATGAGGGAACTGAGGCCCAGAGAAGTGAAGTGACTTGCCCAAAGTCACACAGCTGACAGTTGGCGGAGCCGGGATTTGAACCCATGACCTCTGACTCCAAAGCCCGTGCTGTTGCCAATGACCCACGTTGCTTCTCGAAGCGTCACGCTGCTTGATAAAGTCTCCAATAGCTGATGACAAATGCTAAGTTTTCATGTAACAAAGATTTTGTATGCTTTGCAGAGGTCCCACAGCTCCCCCTCGTCCCCCTCTCCATCCCCTCCATCTTACCTCCTTCCCTTCCCCACAGCACCTGTATATATGTTTGTACATATTTATTACTCTATTTATTTATTTTACTTGTACATATCTATTCTATTTATTTTATTTTGTTAGTATGTTTGGTTTCGTTCTCTGTCTCCCCCCTTTTAGACTATGAGCCCACTGTTGGGTAGGGACTGTCTCTATATGTTGCCAATTTGTACTTCCCAAGCGCTTAGTCCAGTGCTCTGCACATAGTAAGCGCTCAATAAATACGATTGATGATGATGATGATGAGAGGCCCTGTTATCTCCGATAACAGGAGGCCTGACGAAACGTCCTCATCATTTTTTAGACCTGTAATGACACTGGAACCATCTTCACGCTCAAGAACTGTGACGGCATTGTGGATGGGTCCTTCTAACATCTTTAGCGATGTGTGGAAGCTTTTGGTCTCATGATGATCGCCCTTGCTTTTTTTGTTTTGGCATCCGGCCAGCTGTTACTCGCGTTCTTTAATTTACCTGGCAAGCAGGTTTCTGAAATCCTCGCTTCAGAGTTAAAGGCACAGTAGAGCACATCTTCAAGGATGTGCAAAGTTGAAAACCACTGGGAGAGACAACGGTGGCAGCAAACGGGAATTTAGGGGCTATTTTGTTCATTCAGTGGTACTTATTGAGTGCTTATTGTGTGCAAAGCACTGTACTACATGTTTGGGAGAGTATATATCAACAATATATATCAATATATATGTTGATATATATATAAACAATATATCAACAGACACACTCTTGTCCTCAACGAGTCGATATCTTAAAGACGCAGGCAGCATGGTCTAGTAGTTAGAGCACAATCCTTGAAATCTAATCGCTGCTCTGACACCTGGCTGTGTGGGCTTGGGCAAGTTACTTCACTTCTCTGTGCCTTTACCTCATCTGTAAAGTGGGGATTATGAATGAGAGCCCCATTTGGGACACGGACTGGGTTCAACTTGTGTCTACGCCGGAGCTTAATACAGGCCTGGCACACAGAAAGCACTTAGCAAATACCACTAAATAATAATAATAATAATGGCATTTGTTAAGCGCTATGTGCAAAGCACTGTTCTAAGCGCTGGGGGGGATACAAGGTCATCAGGTTGTCCCACGCGGGGCTCACAGTCATCATCCCCATTTTACAGACGAGGTCACTGAGGCTCAGAGAAGTGAAGTGACTTGCCCAAGGCCACACAGCAGACATGTGGCGGAGCCGGGATTCGAACCCATGACCTCTGACTCCAAAGCCCGGGAAGACAACATTGGTATGAGGCAGAATTAAAGACAGGCTACGCAACAACTGCATATGCGGCAACACGGTAAGCATTTCTGTGCACATAGAGGGAGAGGGATTTTTTAAGGTATTTATTAAGTGCTTACTATATGTCAAACACTGTTTTAAGCGCTGGGGTAAGTACATGTTAATTAGGTCACACACGGTGCCTGTCCCGCATGGGACTCAGAGTCTAAATAGGGGGGGAGAACAAGTATCTAATTCCCATTTTACAGTTGAGGACACTGAGGCACAGAGACGCGAAATAACCTGCCCAAGATCACACAGCAGATGAGTGGCGGAGTCAGGATTAGAATGCAGGTCCTCTCATTCCCAGGCCTGTGCTCTTTGCACTAAGCCTCGCTGCTCCCCAGCATGGGAAGATTGTTGGCATATCATTGCTATTTATAGACACAGTCATGCACAGATAATAAAATTACCAATGAAGATAACCTTATCACCACATACAAAATAATTACATATACGAAAATGCTCACAACTTTGGAGGCCTGTAAAAAATTGTCTGTGATCATTCCCCAGGATTTTTGTACAAAACAACTTTCCTCTCCCAGTGTGGGTTTAGCTTTGTAATAGTCTGTACAAAAATATCAAATAATTTACCATCTACATATAATGCCAACTTTTTGCTACTCATACAAGGATCTTCCAAGAGCTGCAATACCAAAATAAATGGCGGTAGTTCTGTAGAATCAGAAGATGCGTGAGAATTTATTTAGACAGTGAAGTTACTTGTGAGCCTGTGGTGGGAAAGAAATTGGAAGCTGGCATAATAAATGTTTTGAGCTGACTGTATAATGCTCCAAGTTCTGTTGAAAAATGTAGGGCAAATTTGGGAAGGGCTTTGTCTTTGGTGGAAGCTTTCATAAATAAACACATTCCACTCTCAAAAATCACTAAGTCCCTTGCTAATAAAAAAATGGGGTTTCAACCATCACAAAAGGGGAACTTTCCGGTTTACTAATTCAGTAAATTCTGCCTCAATGTGCTTTCACTAAACATTTTGGTTTGGGCACTGTTGGAGAAATACAGAATGTTCTTCCCACAGTGCAGGTCTGGGGACAAAATGCAACATTATGTCGGAAGGAAAGGTCACTTGCACGAGTGTAAGCCGTCCATTTCCGAGTCTTTCAAGCTCTGTCAAGAATGAAACCCTTGCGTTATCAGAGAACTGAGCACTTATACAACAGTGAGGAGGCAGTGACCCAGAACAAAAGACAAATATTTTATGTGACCCACATTTACTTGCACCTAGCTAGTATAATAAAACGATAAAATTCCCTTGGAAGACTGCTTTAGGAGGTGGCAAATCACCTCTAAAAATGCCTCAGTTTATCGCCTAACCAATTTACTAGCCAGAAGAGACTCACTCGAGTAAATTTAAAGCATAAATTGATTTCTCTAAAGTAGGAATAACTGTTCTGCTGTGCAGAAAGCACAACTTTCTCACGCCTACCAACTTAGAATGCATCAAAATGTGCTCCCTCAACACTGAGACTCTTCGATAAGAACAGTCCAATCTTTCCGAAACAGGAGGCTACAGTTGCTTCTCTTAGACTGCACAGCTGCTTGAAAAAATTTACAATTCTGGCCCTCCGCCTCGCCCTTCCCCTTCCTCCTGAGGTAGCTAGAAAGTTGGTGCTTCCACAGGGGGTTTGGACATTGCAGTCTCTGAGGTGGGCGCTTTCAAGCCAATACAGCCTGTCATTCCTACCAACTAGCTCCAAAAGGAAAGACGGGACTGTGACGCCGTAAATGCCGGCACAAATTCAGGGTCGGATTCAGTCCATTGTATTTACTGAGCGCTTACTGTGTGCAGAGCACCGTACTGAGTGCTTAGGAGAGGGCAATACATGTAGACTGGGGACCGCTCAACTGCTTTGAAGCAGACACATGGCAGAGCCGGGATTAGAATCCATGTCCTCTAACTCCCTGGACCGTGCTCTTTCCACTAGGTCACGCCTCAGCACTAGGCTCTTTCTACAAATCTGTCAGATGGACAGATTCCCCAAAACTTGCCCCGATGATCTCTTTGAATTAACAGTTAAATGGTGAAAGGGGAAGCTCTCACTCTCTGAGGTTACAGGCAGGAAGCACAGATTAATTTGCTAATTATGCAAATGATTTGGTTCAGAAAAGAACGCACTGTCAACTCACCATGAGCTACCACCTCCAGCAGGTAAAATAGCGCAGAAATTGTACTAAAAAAATTAAGAAATTTTCCTAAGACATCTCAGGTGGGAGAGGGGAGAGAAACAGACAAGAAGCTCCAACCTATCTCTGCTTCCTTTTCACTGAGGTTGCTTTCCCGAGAAGTAGCGTGGCTCAGTGGAAAGAGCCCGGGCTTTGGAGTCAGAGGTCATGGGTTCAAATCCCGGCTCTGCCAATTGTCAGCTGGGTGACTGTGGGCAAGTCACTAAACTTCTCTGGGCCTCAGTTCCCTCATCAGTAAAATGGGGATGGAGACTGTGAGGCCCCCGTGGGACAACCTGATCACCCTGTAACCTCCCCAGCACTTAGAACAGTGCTTTGCACATAGTAAGCGCTTAACAAATGCCATCATTATTATCATTATTATTATTATTATTATTATTTTTGTTCCAATGACTCTTCATTCTCTTCACTTAAAAATACCCAGTCTGCATGTGACTGTGCCAGCCCTGGGCTGAAGCCCTCTCCCTGTTATTGTCCTTATCAGAGATGATGCCTAGACCTCCTTTCCTCTTCTCCTACTCCCTTCAGCATCACCCTTTGTTCATCCCCTTTCGCAGCCCCAAGGCACTTATGTGCATATATGTAACATTTATTTCTATCAACGTCTGCCTCCCCGCAGTCTAGACTGTAAACTCATTGTGGACAGGGAATGTGTGTTATATTGTATTCTCCCAAGCATGTCCAGCGCTCTGTACATGGTAAGCACTTAATAAATACGACTGACTAATCCATAATTGAGCTACAATTTTAGGCTAAAGAAGACAGTCTTTTTTCCACCTCCCTTCTTCATTCATTCATTCAATCGTATTTATCGAGTGCTTACTGTGTGCAGAGCACTGGACTAAGCGCTTGGGAAGTACAAATCGGCAACATATAGAGACGATCCCTACCCAACAACGGGCTTACAGTCTAAAAGGGGGAGACAGACGTTTCCTAGCCCTGATGCATGGAAGAGGTGATTTCTTTTCAATGCTGAATTACGGAGGATTGTATGCATGGGGGTAGAAGCCTCTGAATCTATGCTCATGAACGCATCTGGTAACCCAAGATTTCGGTACCTATGGAGCTTTGTTCTTTTGACCTCGCTCTGTTGGCATCACCAAAGGCAGCCTAATAGGAATTAGACATTTGCACTTCACAGTGTTCACATATTGCAGTGGAAATGGGCAATACATATTACTGTTCATATCCCCCACTAGACTGTAAGCTCGCTGTGGGCAGAGACCAACTCAACCAACTCTGCTGTACTGTACTCTCCCAGACACCTAGTAGAGTGCTCAATAAATGCCACAGATTGATATTATCTCTACTACACAGAGTATTCATCAGTTTTCTCTCTTGGCACTTTCTCTTGATATGCCATATCTGTAAAAGTACACAGTTCCTGGTCAAATGTGTGTGTATGCATTTCTTGTATATACAGTGTATATATAAAGACTACACAGAAAACATAATGAATGGAAAAAGTATAACACGTTTAGCTGAACAAGAAAAATCAATTTAAGCTTCATGAAAGACAACAAAAATTCCTCACTCACCAAAAACCATTCGCCATAAAGCCGGATGAGGCCGGGTAAACGGACCTGTGGGTAGAAACAGAAATTAAATGAGAGTGAGCTAATTACGACAGGGGGGACAATACAATCATATCAGTGCTCTACTGGGGTTGCTTCAAGCATAAATAATGACCATTTAAAACTGTTACACACATTAAGATAAGCAGCATGGCCTAATGGATAGAGAACGGGCCTGAGAGTCAGAAGGTCATGGGTTCTAATCCTAGCTCTGCCACTTGACTGTGGGACCTTGGGCAAGTCACTTCACTTCTCTATGCCCTGGTTCCCTCATCTGTAAAATGGGGTTTAAAACTGTGAGCCCTATGTGGGACAGAGACTGTGCCCAACCTGATTATCTTGTATCTATCCCGGTGTTTAGAACAGTGCCTGGCACAGAGTAAGTGGTTAACAAATATTATTATTATTATTATGATTATTATTATTATTATTAGAGAAGCAGCGTGGCTCAATGGAAAGAGCCCGGGCTTTGGAGTCAGAGGTCAGGGGTTCGAATCCCGGCTCCGCCAACTGTCAGCTGTGTGACTTTGGGCCAGTCACTTCACTTCTCTGGGCCTCAGTTCCCTCATCTGTAAAATGGGGATTAAGACTGTGAGCCCCCTGTGGGACAACTTTATCACCTTGTAACCTCCCCAGCGCTTAGAACAGTGCTTTGCACATAGTAAGCGCTTAATAAATGCCATCATTATTATTATTATTATTATTATTATGAATAGTAATCATAAGGAAAAGGAAATTAAATTCATTTTGGGTAGGGTATGTGTCTTCAAACTCTTATGCTGCACTCTCCCAAGTGCTTAGTACAGCGCTCCGCACACAGTAAGCGCTCAATAAATACCACTGATTGAATGACTGTACCACCAGATGAAAATCATCATCATCATCAATCGTATTTATTGAGCGCTTACTATGTGCACAGCACTGTACTAAGCGCTTGGGAAGTACAAATTGGCAACATATAGAGACAGTCCCTACCCAACAGTGGGCTCACAGTCTAAAAGATTCTTTGAAGGGCTTCACCAGCAGGACTTCATTTGTCCTCACACGCATTATGAGGTAAGTCATCATCAATGAAATTTACTA
This sequence comes from Tachyglossus aculeatus, assembly GCF_015852505.1. NCBI lineage: Eukaryota > Metazoa > Chordata > Mammalia > Monotremata > Tachyglossidae > Tachyglossus > Tachyglossus aculeatus. The sequence continues at coordinate 87,541,369 of NC_052069.1, forward strand.
AGTGCTTACTGCGTGCAGAGCACTATACTAGGCGCTTGGGAGAGTACAATAAAACAGAGTTGGCAGACACGTTCCCTGCCCACAACAAGCTTACAGTCTAGAGGGTAAGTGAGAACTTTGAACATATTGGGAAAGAGCCATGCTCCAAGGTAGGCAATACCCTGCCTCGGATACATCGAATCCTTGGAGGAACAGTGTGATTGCTGCCTTCCTGGGCCTTCAATCAACTGCAAATGAGGGATTTAGTGAAATCCTTCTTGAACTTGCCAATATTTTCTGCCTGCACTACTTTGTTGTACTCTCCTAAGCGCTTGAAAGAGTGCAGTGCTCTGCGTAGAGTAAGCATTTGAGAAATACCATCGAGTGATTCCCATGACTATGAATTCATCGTGCTTACCAGCTACTGTGTGAAAAAGATTTTCCCTTGGGTTGTTTTGAATAATCCACCTTCAGGTTTCAAGTGAGATCTACCTTGAAGAGTCCCTTTAGACTGTGAGCCCACTGTTGGGTAGGGACTGTCTCTATATGTTGCCAATTTGTACTTCCCAAGCGCTTAGTACAGTGCTCTGCACACAGTAAGCGCTCAATAAATACGACTGATGATGATGATGAAGAGGGTCTCTTGGTGCTGGTGATGTTTTTCACCAAATCCCACAACTCTCTTCATCCTGTTCACCTTCTTCACGATCTTTAAACCTCAAATCATGGCCCTTCTCAGCCTTTGCTTTTCTAGGCTAAAGAGTCAAAATCTTTTAGTCTATCTTCATGCAAAAACTGCTCCACCCTGCTACTCTAACCACTGCTTCCTTCCTTGAAACATCATAGTTCTATTTAAATAAGAATAAACTATTTGGGGATCCATAATCGAAAAGTACTTCAACTGTTTCTTCACTACGACAGCTGTGCTTCTTAAAAACAGTATTTGACATTTCTATTATGTTATATATGTTATATATATATATATATGTTATATGAGAAGCAGCGTGGCTCAGTGGAAAGAGCACGGGCTTTGGAGTCAGAGGCAAGGGGTTCGAATCCCGCTCCACCACAAGTCTGCTGTGTGACCTTGGGCAAGTCACTTAACTTCTCTGAGCCTCAGTTCCCTCATCTGTAAAAATGGGGATTAAGACTGTGAGCCCCACGTGGGACAACTTGATCACACTGTATCCCCCCCAGCGCTTAGAACAGTGCTTTGCACATAGTAAGAGCTTAACAAATGCCATTCTTATTCTTATTCTTTTATGTTGTTGTTGTTGTTATACTGTACTCTCCCAAGCACTCAGTAAAGTGCCCTTGCACACACGAAGCACTCAATAAATACAACTGATTCATGGGAGAGAATATAGCCTCTTCTCAGAATAGTTAACTTCTCCAGCTTTGTGTTTCTGTTTTGTTTTGTTTAAGTGTTTAATATGTGTCAAGCACTTTTTCTAAGCTTGCGGGTTGACACGAGTTTATCAGATTGGACAGAGTCCCCGTCCCACATGGGGCTCCCAGTTTAAACTGGAGGGAGAAGGACTTAATCCTCATTTTACAACTGACACACCTGAGGTACAGAAGAGTTGCCCAGCACCACGATGCAAGTAACTGGCAGAGTCCTCTGCCACCCAGTCCTGTACTCTTTCCCGTAGACCACTCTGCTTCTCTCAACATACTCCTTTGTTACTTCCCTGCTGGCACAGTCTTACTCAAATTACCGCTGAAGCTCCTCAGGAAGTATTGGCTGAAGTACAATAGGGCAGATCATTAACTCTAATGGACCAGTTGGCCCGAGAACGCTGAAATACCCATCTCTGACTACAGTGGCTTCTCATTTCCTTCCAGCTAGCAACTTGGACCTGGAGTTAGGAAATAGGCTAAAGGAGACAAAGCAAACATCCATTCACATCATCATTTTTAACCACTCAAGCCCAGCTTCGTGGTATAGCGGATGCAGCTAAGGTCCTGGGCTCTAATCCCAGCTCCGCCACACGCCTGCTGTGTGACCTTGGGCAAGTCACTTCACATCTCTGCACCTCAGTACTCTCATTTGTAAAATGAGGATTGAGACCGTGAGCCCCATGTTGGACAGGGACTGTGTCCAACCCCATTCACCCCAGTGCTTAGTAAAAGGGCTTGGCACATCACAAGCACTTAATACCGCAATTATTATTATTGCTTTTGCTATTATTAGAAATCCTCCCCAGGAAGAGGAGGCAGCACCAGCAGGGCAAGGACACTGGAGTCTAGAAAACTAGACTATAATCTCGCTGTGGTCGGGGGATGTGTCTGTTCACTGTCATACTGTACTCTGCCAAGTGCTTAGTACAGTGTCCCACACACAGTAGGCGCTCAATAAATGACTGAATGAATCAATGAAGAGAAACTCTGTCAGCTGTCACCATTGCTACACCCACCCCATCCCAGTATTCCTGCTGCCCCTGGAGTCAGTAGCGGAGGCAACAGCAGCCACTGGAGTTTCTTTTGGATGACTATGATGATATACTACTTTGACTACTAGAGAAGCAGCGTGGCTCAGTGGAAAGAGCACGGGCTTTGGAGTCAGAGGTCATGGGTTCAGATCCCGGCTCCGCCAATTGTCAGCTGTGTGACTTTGGGCAAGTCACTTCACTTCTCTGTGCCTCAGTTCCCTCATCTGTAAAATGGGGATTACAACTGTGAGCCCCCCGTGGGACAACCTGATCACCTTGTAACCTCCCCAGCGCTTAGAACAGTGCTGTGCACATAGTAGGCGCTTAGTAAATGCCATCATTGTTATTATTATTATTATTTAGTCAGTACTTACTGGGTGCAGAGTACTATACTAGCTGTTTGAGAGAGAACAGAAATCTCCAACGGTCGCCCAACCACCTCGGCATCAAACAGAAGCTCCTTTCCTGAGGCCTTAAAGCCCTCCATCAACTCTCCCCCTCCTACCTCATCTCCCTAATCTGCTACAACCCAACCCGCACACTTCGCTCCTCTAACGCCAACCTTCTCTCTCTCTGCACCTCGATCTTGTCAACCTCGCTGCAGACCCTTGTCCACATCCTCCCCACTTCAGATCTGACCGACCACCACTCTCCAACCCTTCAAAGCCTCCCTAAAACCACATCTCTTCCAGGAGGCTGTTCACACGACGGCCCAACAGGGTTACAGAAGACACAGCTGTGGCTAAGGTGGTGACCTCTGAGAGCTCTAAAACCCGAGAAGACCTCTCACATCCAGTTCAATCGTATTTATTGAGCGCTTACAGTATGCAGAGCACTGTACTAAGCGCTTGGGAAGTACAAGTTGGCAACATATAGAGACGGTCCTACCCAACAGTGGGCTCACAGTCTAGAAGACTGTGGTTCAGTCCAATGGTTCAGTCTTTCCCTAAGCTGGAGCAGGGGCTGCTGAGAGCCCCAGTGACACAGGGACTCTAGACTGAAAGCTCTTTGTGGGCAGGAAATGTGTCTGTTATACTGTACTCCCCCAAGCACTTAGTACAGTGCTCTGCACACATTAAGTGCTCAACAAATACAACAGACTGACAGAGGGGAGGAGCAATGTCCCTCATGTAGGGGTAGGGCCCGGAGGTCGAGAGCAAGGGAAATGGAGGGCAGCTCATACAACTTCCACTGGTCGAGTTCTTCCTGGCCTGGAAAGAGGAGTCTTGGCCTGAGCAACACTTCAAGAGGTTAATCCAGAGAGCAGCTTGGAGCACAAACCGGAGTGGGGGGAAAGAGGCCGGCGGCAGGGAGGACAATAATAATAATAATAATAATAATGACAGCATTTATTAAGCGCTTACTATGTGCAAAGCAGTGTTCTAAGAGCTGGGGAGGTTACAAAGTGATGAGGTTGTCCCAAGGGGGGCTCACAGTCTTAATCCGCATTTTACAGATGAGGGAACTGAAGCCCAGTGAAGTGACTTGCCCAGAGTCACACAGCTGACAAGTAGCCGAGCCGGGATTTGAACCCACGACCTCTGACTCCAAAGCCCGGGCTCTTTTCCACTGAGCCACGCTGCTTCTCAAGATGGAGGGTGATAATAGTCTAGACACAAGATGGCTGTTCACTTGTTTTGATGTCTGTCTCCTCCCTTTTATAATGCAAGCCCGGTGTAGGCAGGGATTGTCTCTCTTTATTGCCGAATTGTACTTGCCAATCGCTCAGTACAGTGCTCCACACACAGTAAGCGCTCAATAAATACAACTGAATGAATGAATGAGGTGGCTGCTTGGATGGAGAGGGAGGGGCTGATCCGGGAAACGTCATGGACCACGGCCAGCAGGATTTGGCAGTTGACAACCCGAGAGTTGAAAGGTAAAGATGAGTCGAGAATGATACTAAGATTGTCAGCTTCTACGATGGGATGAGGTGGGCATTAGTAACTGAGACGGGAAGGCTAAGAGGAGGAATGGGTATGGAGGAGTGAGTAACAGTTCTATTTTAGACATACAGAATTTGAGATGTGCGCAGGTAGGGTGGTCACACAAACCAGCCCCACACTTGGAAGGACGAGGGAGAAATTAGAAGCTTCTGGAAGAGGAAAAAAATCCCTCCCTAGGGGAAGGCTAATTGGATTAAGTATCGGGTGCCTGCACCTGGAATGGCACCAATCACAGGGGAGGGTTGGGAAAGAGGAAAAGGGAGCTAGTGAGTTGGGGAAGAATTCCCTCAGCTATTCGGTGGCATGACCCTGGAAGGGCATGGAGGTGGGGTGGGGGTCCGGGGTGGGTATGGAGAAAGAGCTTCAAATAGAGAAGCAGCGCGGCTCAGTGGAAAGAGCACGGGCTTTGGAGTCAGAGGTCATGGGTTCAAATCCCGGCTCCGCCACTTGTCAGCTGTGAGACTTTGGTCAAGTCCCTTAACTTCTCTGTGCCTCAGTTTACCTCATCTGTAAAATGGGGATTGAGACTGTGAGCTCCCCATGGGACAACCTGATCACCTTGTAACCTCCCCAGTGCTTAGAACAGTGCTTTGCACATAGTAAGCGCTTAATAAATGCATTATTATTCATTCACTCAATCGTATTTATTGAGCGCTTACCGTGTGCAGAGCACTGCACTAAGCGCTTGGGAAGTACAAGTTGGCAACATATAGAGACGGTCCCTACCCAACAGTGGGCTCACAGTCTAGAATTATTATTAAATAGCATTTCAATATACCACTCCACCAACCTCCTGCTTCACCCCACCTCAGCTTGAAGTAACGTCTCCTCTTTAAACTCGCCAATGCCGATTTACCATTCCTCAACCTTCCATCTCACCTTCACCTGTCACATCTCAAATTCAGTCTCAATGTTCCTACAACCACCAAATTCTCACCCTAGTCCCTGTATCTCTGGCTAGCTCACCCAGTCAGTCAATCCTATTTACTGAACGCTTACTGTGCGCAGACCACTGTACTCAGTGCTTGGGAGAGTCCTCTTTAACTGCTGTGGAATCATTTCTGATCCATAGCGATTCCTTGGACACACCCTCTCCAGACTGTCCCATCGCCTGCCTTAAAGTCATTCTGGTATGTATATCCACAGAGTTTTTTTGGTAAAGATGCGGAAGTGGTTTAATATTGCCTTCTTCCGCGCAGTACAAGACCTGAGTCTCTGCCACCGTCTTTGATCGACGTTTTGACCGCTTGATAGTCCTTCTCTGACTTTCCCATGCTGCTGCTGTCCAGGACTGGTGAGAGTACAATACAACAATAAACAGAAACATTCCCTGCCAACTCCCCCAGGCCTGAATGTGAAAGCACCTACCCTCACTCCACCCTGATAACCATCCTCCATCCCCTCTCTCCCCTGTCCCTTTTGTCCGAGAAGGTCAGAGGGGCAGGTAGTGGGGGTAGATTTAGAGAGCAGGGGGAGACCTTTTAAGAAACAGTTGAGAAGCAGGAGAAAAATGAAGAAGAGTTCTGAGGGAGCGATGGGGAGATGTGGGGAAGATCACTGGGGGTTGTGGGGGAGGCTGAGGGCTTTGGAAGGGAATTGCAGGCTTACTGACAATAATAATTATGGTATTTATTAAGCGCATACTTTGTGCCAGGCACTGTACTAAGAACTGGAGTGGGTACAAGCAAATTGGGTTGGACACAGTCCCTGTCCCGCACGGGGCTCAAAGTCTCGATCCCCATTTTACAGATGAGGTAACTGAGGCACAGAAAAGTGAAGCGACTTGCCTGATGTCACAGAGCAGACAAGCGGCAGCACCAGAAATAGAACTCATCATCTTCTGACTCCCATAAGGCATTTTATCCACCATGCTGCTTCTAGCCAGGTTTTGGGGACTGTGATTCAGTAAGGAAAGAACAGTGGAGATGAGTGACCTTCCCTGACCCTTTGGCTAGTTTTGACACTGTATTTCCTTGCTGAAATACTCGGCTGGTTTTGACACTGTGGATGACCCTTCCTTGCTGAAATACGATCAGGCCTCAGTTTTGCTGACCGTGCTAAGAGGGTTCTCCTCCTACTTCTGGGCCCACTCCTTCCCAGATGTTGGCCTGGAGCTTGGATTCCCACCAGCTGTGTTCAGCCGTATGGAAGCAGGAGCGCAGGAAGCCAAATGTGGCAGTCAATCAGGGCTGGGGGTGGAGAGGTGAGACAAAAAAGGAAAAAGGGGGAAAGGGTTGAGGCTGGTGGAAAGGGTGGAGCTGAGGGCATGTGCTTTCCCATCTAGGAGTGGGAGAGCAGCCAGGGAGCCCTGAAAGGGCGAGCTAGCCGGAGACAGAGGGAATTGAGACTATGGTCGCTGCAGCAGCACTGAAAGCAAAATTGGAGACATGAGGGGTAAGAGAGGTTGAGAGTTAGAAGGGTGAAAAGCGCTAAGTTGAAGTCAGTGAGGTTAAAGAGGAGACATAGAAACTAGACATCGTCTCTGACATGCAAACCCTTTGTTGGCTCCGAGCCCCGTGTCCTCAAGTTAGCGGCAGAGTTGAATTACAGTGCACGCCTCTTCGCTCCCCCTTTTTTCTGACGATTATTTTACATTCCAGAGAAGCAGCGTGGCTCAGTGGAAAGAGCGAGGGCTTGGGAGTCAGAGGTCATGGGTTCAAATCCCGGCTCCGCCACTTGTCAGCTGTGTGACTTTGGGCAAGCCACTTAACTTCTCTGTGCCTCAGTTACCTCATCTGGAAAATGGGGATTAAGACTGTGAGCCCCACGTGGGACAACCTGATCACCTTGTATCCCCCCAGCACTAAGAACAGTGCTCCGCACAGAGTAAGCGCTTCACAAATACCATCATTATTATTATTATTATTCCCCTGTCCTGCACATTCTTGGTTAAACTGAAAGAGAACTAGGAAGAAGAATGCAAAACCCAAATTCTCCGGTGTTTCGTATTCTGTGCCTCAGTTACCTCATCTGGAAAATGGGGATTAAGACTGTGAGCCCCACGTGGGACAACCTGATCACCTCGTATCCCCCCAGCTCTTAGAACAGTGCTCCGCACAAAGTAAGCACTTAACAAATACCATCATTATTATTATTATTATTCCCCTGTCCTGCACATTCTTGGTTAAACTGAAAGAGAACTAGGAAGAAGAATGCAAAACCCAAATTCTCCGGTGTTTCGTATTCATATTGCAGCAAGGTCTGTGAAAATTTTGTCCCCCTTACCAGGAGAGAAACCGTGCCTCCTGGGTGCCAAGACTAGAGAATAGTTATTTTCAACCAATCAATCTATAAATCACTAGACAGAGGAAGTCACAGGAAGATGGGTCTGGGCTTACCCCTGACAGTGTCCCTCCCAAGCAGGGACCCTCTCTTGACCCACAGTGACGTCTGTGTCGGCACCAAGTGCTTGGAAGGACCTGAGTTCCAATCCTGACTCTGTCACTTGTCTGCTGTATGACCTCGGGAGAGCCACTCAGCTCCTCTGTGCCTCAGTTACCTCATCTGTAAAATGGAGATTAAGACTGTGAGCTCCACATGGGACAGGGACTGTGCCCAACCTGACTTTCTTGTAACTACTACAGCGCTTAATACAGTGCCTGGCACACAGTAAGCGCTTTACAAATGCCACAGTTATTCTTATTATTATCACAACAGAGTTGGAAGCGACGTTCTCTGCCCGCAACGAGCTTACGTCTCGAGGGGAAGACAGACTTTAATATAAAACAGACGTTAATATAAATGCATAATTCATAGTATAACATATGGGTGTGTCCATAAGTGCTGAGGGTGGGGCGAATACTAGAAGCCTAAAAGTCACGGATCCACGACCAAAGCCCAGGTCAGTGACAGACCTCAGGCAGAAATGTTATTTCATTAACTTCTCCGTGTATTTTAAGCAAATCTTTCTCAGAGGATGCCAGGTAGTGGAGCTAGTCTGAAGGAAATACTGGAGGGGTTTCTGGTTATAGAGAAGCAGCGTGGCTCGGTGAAAAGAGCACGGGCTTGGGAGTCAGAGGTCATGGGTTCTAATCCCAGCTCCACCGCTTGTCAGCTGTGTGACTTTGGTCACACAGTTAAGTCTTCTCTTTGCTTCAGTTCCCTCATCTACAAAATGAGGATTAAGACTGTGAGCCCCACTTGGGACAACCTGATCACCCTGTATCCTCCCCAGCGCTTAGAACAGTGCTTTGCACATAGTAAGCGCTTAACAAACGCCGTCATCATCATTATTATTATTATACAATGCAAAGATTCTCGGGAACATCCTATCAGGCAGACATTTCAAATCCTCTTCGAGTTGGAGGAAGTTTTCTTCCGAAATCCCTTGAGCTGGGGGGCTACCTACCTCTCTTACTCAGGGAATAGGAATGTTGGAGGAGGATGACAGCAACTGGGCTTGGAGGCCTGGGAATGCTGACTGCCAAGAAGCTAATATCGAGCAGTTAGCAAGACTTCTGGTTGGGCTCCAAGACTGCCATCAGGCTCCTAGCCAGAAGACAGTGCCATCACGGCTTTAGGAAACCCTTTCCACAAAACCATCGAAAGTCTGGGGACTTTTTCGTTTGCTTTTAAAGCTCCATCTTGGGGAGGCTGAGGTTTGCCAGAAGGAACCGATTATTGAGCACGTACTGTGTGCAGAACACTCTACGAAGAGCTTGGGAGAGTATAATACAAAGGTGTAACAGAGGGGGTAGATATAATAATAATAATGATGGCATTTACTAAGCGCTTACTATGTGCAAAGCACTGTTCTAAGCGCTGGGGAGGTTACAAGGTGATCAGGTTGCCCCATGTGGGGCTCACAGTCTTAATCCCCATTTTACAGATGAGGTAACTGAGGCACAGAGAAGTTAAGTGACTTGCCCAAAGTCACACGGCTGACAAGCCGTGGAGCCGGGATTTGAACCCATGAACTCTGACTCCAAAGCCCGGGCTCTTTTCACTGAGCCACGCTGCTTCTCTATAGTCCCTGCTCACCATGAGTTTTTACAGTCCGGAGGAAACAGGGAAACAGAATTTCAGATCAAGAATGAGAGATTTATCGGCTAAAGCACGGATTTTTTAAATTCATTTTAATGAGGTGCAAGAAGGCTTTTTATAGGGAACGCTATATTTTGATTTCCATCGGAAATCAAAGAAAAATACCCCAAACTACTAAAAGGGAAAGTGAACTATCCTGGCCGTCATCGATCTGCATATATTAGGAAAACGTTTCTTAGTAAAGCCCAAACTTCGAGATCCGGCTAGAACACCTCTAAGATGGCCGCTCACAAAAACCTAAAATGCCTACCTCCCGCCTCACCCCCGCCAAGTACAGCTTTGCATCTGAACATTCATTCAATCATACTTTTTGAGCACTTACTGCATGCAGTGCACTGTACTAAGCGCTTTGGAGAATACACTATAACAGTAAACAGGCACATTTCCTGCCCATACGAGCTTACAGTCTAGAGGAAGAGGTTACAGACTGGTTATTTGCCTACTAAAAAAGCTCCTTCACTCTTCTGTTGACTCCCAGGGTAATTCAATCCCATTTTCTCTACTGTTACATTTTCAAAGAGGGAGAGATAGGTGGAAACCCGGTTCAGGAAATTCCATAGTTGAAAGAATAAGGCACTTTGTATCAATCAATCAAATGGTATTTATTGAGTGCTTATTATGTGCAGAACCCAGTACTAAGTGCTTGGGACAGTACGACAACAGAGGATCACAATCTGAAAAATGCTAAAAGTCTCCATCAATGCTTCTACCATGAATTTTCATCTGACTTGTTCGCACAGTGCCTTCTAAAAGCATAATTAGCATTTAACGGAATACAACATCACTTTAAAAAGCAAATCCTGAGAAACAGCATGGCCTAACGGACAGAGGATGGGCCTATGAGTCACAAGAACCTGGGTTCTAAACCCAGCTCTGACACTTGTCAGCTGGGTGATCTTGGGCCAGTCACTTAACTTCTCTGTGCCTCAGTTACCTCATCTGTGAAATGGGGATTAAGACTGTGAGCCTCATGTGGGACATGGACTGTTTCCAAACCGATTAGCTCGTATCTTTCCCAGTGCTTACTACAGTGCTTGGCACACAGTAAGCACTTTAGTACTATATAAAAAAAAAAGCTTGTCTGGATACTTCCCTCAATAATCCTTACTACTATTTTGACCTTGAAATTGGAGAAAGTAAAGCCTAAAGAACTAGAGGATCTGAACACCGGGTGTCTCAGACCCAAAAATAGAACGCAGATCTTCTGACTCCATTCTTTGGAATACGCTGCCCGCATAAATACTGGAAAGACATTATGCATGAATGAAATGAGAAAAAGCATCAGGTCACTTACCATTGGGAAAAGCTAAAACGCTGATGATTAAAAAGAAGAAAATTACAGACAGGATGCCCTTCCAAATATTATCTTCTTGGACAGAATCATCCCTGAAAATACAAAGACAGTAGCAACTTATTATTCTGTTCCTTCTCAAAGACAAGTTTCCTCTCTATCTGTAGATTATATTGAGGAGACACAGTTTTCATGTTTAAAAAGTTTACATGCTGCTCTATTCCAATAATCTGGGGATACCCACAGAGAGTATCCCAGACAATAAATAAAATCAATCAATGGTATTTATTGAGTGCTTACTGGGTGCGGACTCTTGGGAGAGTACAATAAAACAGATTTGGTAGGCACATTCCCTGCTCACAGGGAGCTTTTCATTCATTCATTCAATAGTATTTATTGAGTGCGTAATGTGTGCAGAGCACTGTACTAAGCGCTTGGGAGAGTACACTATACAGGCACATTCCCTGCCCACAACAAGTCAAGAGGGGAAAAAACTGTGATGGTGAACAAAAACAAACCAAATAAAATCAGGTGAAAAGGAAGCACAGATGAAAAGGAAAAACAAGTGAAAAGGAGTCCAGTGGAAAAAGAAAGGTCACTTTCCTGCAATATTTGGGACCTTGAAAAGGTTAGCTCCTTCCTCAGAACCCTATGTCCCCTAAAGCCCCATTCCTTCCCCCAATGATCCAGCCGCAAAATTCACTGATAAAATTAAAAACATCAGTCGCGATCTCCCTAAAATCTCCCCAGCTCCTTTCCAGGCCCTCCTTCCTCTTGCCCCTTCTTCAACTCTCCCGTGTTTTCCAGCTGTATTTCAAGAGGAGCTCTCTCCCGGCCCCTCAAAATCTCACCCTCCACCTGAGCCTCCGACCCCATCCCTTTACACACTTCCAAAATACTTGCCCCCCTTCCTTCTTCCCTCCGTGAACACCATTTTAATGATAATAATGAATAATTATGGTACTTGTTAAGCGCTTACTATGTGCCAAGCACTGTTCTAAGTGCTGGGGTAAATACAAGGTAATCAGGTTGAAAGTAGTCAACTTTTCATTTTCTAAAGGCTTTCCCCCCCACCACTGTTTTCAGAAACGCTCAAGTCTCCCCTTAGCTTAAAAAAACCCTCCCTTGACCTCATGGCTCCCTGCAGTTATCACCCCATCTCCCTCCTACCATTCCTCTCCAAACTCCTTGAGCTGCTTCCACTTTCTCTCAACCAATTCTCTCCATGAACCCTCACCAATCTGGCTTCTGCCCCCTTCAATCCCCTGAAAATGCCCCCTCACAGGTCAGCAGTGGACTCCTTCTTGCCAAAATCCAATGGCCTCTACTCTATCCTAATCCTCCTCGACCTCTCAGCTGCCTTTGAAACTGTCGACCATCCTCTTCTCCTGGAGATTTTATCCAACTTTGGCTTCACTGACACTGTCCTCTCCTGATTCTCCTCCTATCTCTCTAGATGCTCATTTTCAGTCTCTTTTGTGGGCTCCTCCTGTCTCTCACCCCTTAACTGTGCGGGTCCCTTAAGGCTCAGTTCTGGGTCCCCTTCTCTTCTCTATCTGCATCTACTCCCTTGGAGAAAGCATTTGCTCCCATGACTTCAAATACCACCTTTTTGCAGATGATTCCCAAATCGACATCTCCAACCCTGATCTCACTCCTCTGCAGTTTCGCATTTCCTCCTGGCTTCAGGATGTCCCTCAAACTACACATGTGTGAAACAGAACTCTTCTTCCCACCCAAACCCTGTCTTCCCACTGACTTCCCCATCACTGCAGAAAGCCCACCATCTCGCCTGTCTCACAAGCCTCAACTCATCATTGTCGTTCAAATCCCATACTCAATGTCACCAAATCTGTTCTACCCACACAACATTTCTAGAATCCACCCTTTCCTCGCCAGCGGAATGGCTAATATGATGATCCCAGGATTTATGCTATCCCAGCTTGACTACTGCACCTGCCTTCTTGCTGATCTCCTTGCCTCCAGTTTCTCCCTACTCCACTCTGCTGCCCAGATCATTTTTCTAAGACCATGTTCCCCGACTCCACAAGAACCTCCAACGGTTCCCCATTCACCTCCACATCAAACTCCTTACCATTCATTGGCATTACAGCATTCAGTCGCCTTCCCCCCTCCTACCTTACCTCACCAATTTCCTATTCCAACCCAGCCACTCACTTGGCTCCTCTTACGCCAACCTACCCACTGTACCTCCATCTCCATAAATAACAAAAATAATAATTAAGTGCTTACTAGGGGCTAAGCACTGTACTAAGAACTGGGGTAGACACAAGATAATCAGTTGCCACTTGGACTGGCTCACAGTCTAAGTAGGAGGGAGAAGAGGTCTCAAACCACCATTTTGCAGGTGAGGGAACTGAGGCACAGAGAAGTTCAGTGACTTGCTCAGGGTTACACAGCAGGTATGGGGCAGATCCGGAACTAGATCCCAGGATCTCTGACTCCCTAGGACCATATTCTTTCCATCAGGCCATGCTGCTTCTCACCGCTGACCCCTTAGTCCCGTCCTCCCTCTGGGCTGGAACTCCCTCCTCCTTCAAATCGTCCAGACCATAACTCCCCCCAACTTTAAGGCCTTATTAAGGTCCCAACTCCTCCAGAGGCCTTCCCCAAGTCTTCATTTCCCCTACCCCTGCTCCCTTCTACACTGCCCTTGCACTTGGCTCTGTACCCTCTAAGCACTTGATATTCACCCCACCCTCAGCAATCCAGCACTTCTATACATAGCTAGAATTTATTCCCATGTCTCTAGATTGTAAGATTCCTGTGGATAGGAAATATGTCAACCAACTTGGTTATATTGTCCTTTCCTAGAGTTTAGTACAATGCAGACCACACAAAGCAAAAAGGAAACCTACAAAATGGACCCAAAACTAAAATGAAGCAGGCTGTGGAGATTTATCTGAGGAAAAGCACTGAATGTATTAATCAATCAATGGTATTTATTATTAATAATCATAATGATGTTAAGCGCTTACTATGTGCCAAGCACTGGGGTAGATACAAGGGAATCAGGTTGTCCCACGCGGGGCTCAAAGTCTTAATTCCCATTTTTACAGATGAGTTTACTGAGGCACAGAGAAGTTAAGTGGGTTGCCCACAGTCACACAGCAGGCAAGTGGCTGAGCCGGGATTACAACCCATGACCTCTGACTCCCAAGCCTGCGCTCTTTCCACTAAGCCACGCTGCTCTGGCATATTTATGTATTATTTATTATTAGTTTTATTACTTATTTACTGAATCCTTACTGTGTACAGAGTGCTGTACTAAGGGCTTGGGAGAGTGCAACACAACAAAGGTGGTAGGCGATGTTTCCTGTTAAGCCTTCACACCGCACAGAATCCAAAGGAATTAAAACAAGAAATGAAAGGATATTGTGTCTCTATGCTTTTTAGCCACCAAATAATAATAATAATAACAACGATGGCATTTATTAATCAATCAATCAATCAATCGTATTTATTGAGCGCTTACTGTGTGCAGAGCACTGTACTAAGAGCTTACGACGTGCCAAGCACTGTTCTAAGCACTGGGGAGGTTACAATAATAATAATAATAATAATGGCATTTATTAAGCGCTTAATATGTGCAAAGCACTGTTCTAAGCACTGGGAAGGCTACAAGGTGATCAGGTTGTCCCACGGGGGGCTCACAATCTTAATCCCCATTTTACAGATGAGGTAACTGAGGCCCAGAGAATTTAAGTGACTTGCCCAAAGTCACACAGCTGACAATTGGCAGAGCCAGGATTCGAACCCATGACCTCTGACTCCAAAGTCCGTGCTCTTTCCACTGAGCCACGCTGCTTCTCTACCCCAGCGCTTAGGACAGTGCATAGTAAGCGCTTAACAAATACCATCATTATTATTTTTCAGATGAGGTAAGTAATGGTTAGCACTCTGGACTCTGAATCCAGCGATCCGAGTGCAGATCTTGGCGGGACCTCGGTTGTGTTCTCCTAGACTGTGAGCCTACAAGTGAAATTTGTAGTGAATTTGAAGTGAATGAGTGCCAATTTGTACTTCCCAAGCACTTAGTACAGTGCTCTGCACACAGTAAGCGCTCAATAAATACGATTGATGATGACGATGATGAAGATGATCAGGTTGTCCCGTGGGGGGCTCACAGTCTTAATCCCCATTTTCCAGATGAGGGAACCGAGGCCCAGAGAAGTGAAGTGACTTGCCCAAAGTCACACGGGGCGGAGCTGGGATTTGAACCCCTGACCTCTGACTCCAAAGCCCGTGCTCTTTCCACTGAGCCACGCTGCTTCTCTAAAGCATTCCCAGCTTTGTTTGCAGCCCAACTGACTCTGGAATCTGGCTGTAATCATCAATCGTATTTATTGAGCACTTACTCTGGGCACAGCACTGTACTAAGCGCTTGGGAAGTACAAGTTGGCAACATATAGAGACGGTCCCTGCCCAACAGTGGGCTCACAGTCTGTAATCTGAGTCCATGGAGACAGGGTAGGGCGCCTGGATTGCCACTGCCGTGCTTTTTCCGCAAGAACCTTCAGTTCGGAGTGGGAGTTTTCCGGGGGTAGCTGCTGGCTGGGCTATTCTCAGGGAAATGTTCTGTGTGCAATTCTGAGCCTGCAGGTTGAGCATTTATCTGAGGCTAGCAACGTCCCCTCCTTGTTAAGTCCTTTTCTTGCCTCTCTAATAATAATAATAATTTTGGTATGTGTTAAGCACTTACGATGTGCAAAGCACTGTTCTAAGCGCTGGGGAGGATACAAGGTGATCAGGTTGTCCCATGGGGGGCTCACAATCTTAATCCCCATTTTACAGGTGAGGGAACTGAGGCACAGAGAAGTGAAGTGACTTGCCCAAAGTCACACGGCTGACAAGCGGCGGAGCCGGGATTAGAACTCATAATAATAATAATAATGGCATTTATTAAGCGCTTACTACGTGCAAAGCACTGTTCTAAGCGCTGTGGGTTGTCCCACAGGGGGCTCACAGTCTTAATCCCCATTTTACAGGTGAGGGAACTGCGGCACAGAGAAGTTAAGTGACTTGCCCAAAGTCACACACTGACAAGCGGCGGAGCCGGGATTAGAACCCATGACCTTCTGACTCCCAAGCCCGGGCTCTTTCCACTGAGCCACGCTGCTTCTCTAATAATAATTGTGGTAATAATAATAATAATGGCATTTATTAGGCGCTTACTATGTGCAAAACACTGGGGAGGTTACAAGGTGATCAGGTTGTCCCACAGGGGGCTCACAGTCTTAATCCCCATTTTACAGATGAGGTAACTGAGGCCCAGAGAAGTTAAGTGACCTGCCCAAAGTCACACAGCTGACAATTGGCAGAGTCGGGATACAAACCCATGACCCCTGACTCCAAAGCCCGTGATCTTTCCACCGAGCCACGCTGCTTACTTGTTAAGTGCTTACTATGTGCCAGGCACCGTATTAAGCACTGAGGTGGACACAAGCAAATCGGGTTAGATGTAGTCCCTGTCCCAAAGCAGCGTGGCTCAATGGAAAGAACACGGGCTTGGGAGTCAGAGGTCGTGGGTTCAAATCCCGGCTCTGTCAATTGTCAGCTGTGTGACTTTGGGCAAGTCACTTCACTTCTCTGGGCCTCAGTTCCCTCATCTGCAAAATGGGGATTAAAACTGTAAGCCCCACGTGGGACAACCCGATCACCTTGTATCCCCCCAGCGCTTAGAACAGTGCTTTGCAGCAGCGTGGCTCAGTGGAAAGAGAATGGGCTTTGGAGTCAGAGGTCAAGGGTTCAAATCCCGGCTCCGCCACTTGTCAGCTGCATGACTTGGGGCAAGTCACTTCACTTCTCTGGGCCTCAGTTACCTCATCTGTAAAATGGGGATTAAGACTGTGAGCCCCACATGGGACAACTGATCACCATATAACCTTCCCAGCGCAGAACAGTGCTTTGCACATAGTAAGCACTTAATAAATGCCATTATTATTTTTATTATTATAGTAAGCGCTTAACAAATGCCATCATTATTATTATTATAAGTGCTCTAGAAATACCACTGGTTGATGGACTGAGGCTGGCGCTTCCATGAACTGGTTGTCACCATATCACAGCTACAATGAAAAGGGATAGATTTGGCCATTTAACACCTAATGGCGTGATAGGAGCCCTTGAAATAGCTACATGGCCCTTTAGAGTCGAACTGAGAAGCCGACACTGGAGATTTGCTCTCTGAATGGAAAGCCGAAACTGGGGGTTACAAAGTAAAGAAACGGAAATGGTTCCAGCATCTGCACCACATCGGATTTCTACTTCCATTTTATGCAATGTGAACAAATAAGTGCTATTGGCCAGAAGGTGAGGATTCGATTTTGAGCTCATTGTGGGCAGGGAATGCATATGTGTTGTTGTTGTATTGTACTCTCCCAAGCGTTGTAGTGCACCGCTTTGCACACAGTAAGCGCTCAATAAATACCACTGAATGAACGAACACTGAAGAAATCAACTCGAGAAAGAAAAATGCAGAGGTTTTTGTTGTTGGGTAAAGGATTTGAAGCGTGCTTCAAAGAGGACGGCCCATCCGATTTCTGGCTTCTCCTTAACAGCCAAGTCAGCGGTGAGTCTATCTCTAGAAGCTTTAACGTTGCATCTGAGGATGGGAATACATCTAAGATGTCTGCCAGCGTGATTAACAACATAAATTAAAGCTCCATTTCCCCACATGGAATCTGAGAGTGCTGTGGCTCACGCACAAATCTCAGGATCAGAAGAGAGAGAGGAGCATGGGAAAGTTAAGGGAAAAGGAGTTGGGATCCAAATTATATATGATGAGAAAGAAAGGATTGATACAGAGTCCAAGACAACTAGGGGACATAAAATGGAGTGGACATTTAGGCGGAAAAAATAAATAAAAAATGAGCCTAGTAAACAGTCACACAGGGAAAAGGAAGCCAAAACTAATTCAGATAGGAATTCCTGGAAAAACAAACAAAAAATCCCATATAAACACTTGGTAACAATTTAAATGACGCAGCTTGAATAGCCTCCGTAGTATAAACATGTTCTCCAATTCCATAACCTCTGCTTTTCTAAAGTCTCTAGTATGGAAATTTGTCAAAAGAATTTTGAAAAATTTAAATCTATTCTATTCTCTGGTTCTCCTTCAATCCAGCTGCTTACTGGTCCATTCACACAGTGCTTTGCATATAGTAAGCACTCAATAAATATGATGGAATGAACTCCCAACAATCGAACAAAGATGGCTATTCTCTGCTTTACTCTGTGCAGAGCATCATACTGAAGTGCTTGGGATGTGGTTTTTAAATAATGCCATTTATTTTTAAATACATACTGCAACATCTCTCAGCAATCCGTGAGAGACAAAGAATTCATCCATTCATTCAATCGTATTTATTGAGCGCTTCGTGTAGAAGTACTGCAGTAAGAACTTGGGAGAGACACATTCCCTGCCCGCAATGTGCTTGCAGTAGATGTGATCCTTGCCCACGAGGAGTTTACAGTCTAAAGGGAGGGACAATCATGAAAATAAAATTACCGACAGGGGAAATAGTACATAAGCGATTAGCACAGTGGCTAGAGCGTTGGGTAGGGACCGTCTCTATATGTTGCTAACTTGTACTTCCCAAACGCTTAGTACAGTGCTCGGCACACAGTAAGCGCTCAATAAATATGATTGAATGAATGAATGAATGAACAAGGTCATGGGTTCTAATTCCTACTCTGCCACATGTCTGCTGTGGGACCCTGGGCAAGTCACTTCATTTCTCTGGGCCTCGGTTATCTCATCTGTAAAATGGGGATTGAGACTGTGAGCCCCACATGGGACAGGGATCGTGTCCAACTTGATCAGCTCTTAGTATAGTGCCTGGCACATAGTAAGCACTTAAAATATCATCATCATCAGGAGGGGCTAGGGTGATTATCAAAGTGCTTACGGAATATACAACCAAGTCCAGAGGGGAGGATGGATAAGAGAAAACGAGGGCCTATTTTGGGAAGGCCTCTGGAAGGAGAGATGATTTTAGGAAGATTTTGAAGGTGGGGAGAGTGGTGGTCTGTTGGATATGAATTGGGAGGGAGTTCCAGGTCAGAGAGAGGACGAGCCCATGGGATCGACAGCAGGACACACGGGACTATAGGATGGCGTTCGAGGAGCGAAATGTGCAAACTGGGTTGTAGGAGGAGATGAGCACAGTAAGGTAGGAGTGAGGAGAGAGCTGAAACATGATTTTCCCTTCTAGAAACCATGTTGCCTTTCCCCAACTGGATATGCTTTTCTAAGTGTTCGCTAAGTACAGATTCCATCATGCTTAATGGTTTAGAAGTGAGGATTAATGACCTCTAATTCTTGGGCCTCCTCTGAAACCTCCTCTGGAGAGTCAGCCAGCGTTCTGGTAGGGAGGACTGTTGTAATGACTGGCAATTGTCTCGATAAATTCCTGCGCAGTTCTCTCGTACATATAATCAGGTTTTGGTGATGAGCTTACAACTGATTTTTTTTTTTCCCAATTTAGACTAAACCATCCTGAATGGTTTCTACATTTGGACCTGCCTGTTACAATATGCAATTCGGGAATGGGGACCTCCAGAATCCCTTTTTCAGCAAAGGCCAAACAAAAGAATTTTGTTGGATGGCTTGACTACCTCCTTTTCCCACTTGAATTATTGCTATCAAAACGGCTAAGAACCGGCAACTTCCATGCTAAGCTATTTCCCCTCTGCTTGACTCCTGGTACACAAAATAATTGGTGGAAATTTTTAAAAACTTGCTTCGGTCTGAGGCTCCTGATTCTCCTCATTCTTAAATGAGCGAATCTGTGCGCCAGGTAACGTTATCTGAGCACTTTGCATTTTGTCTACTGTAAAAGCGCTTCCTAAAAAGCAATTTTACAGTTTGCTTAAGGACTGTTCTTTAAAGAAAAGGAATATTAAATATGATAGCACTACATAGCTCAATTAACCAAATTCCTTATCCAACTCAAATATCATTGATGAATAAATGAATAACTCAGGACCGGCACTACAGACAGCAGACAATGATTGTGTTTTTATGAGATAGTTTTTTATGAGTCGACTAATTTTTTCCCCAGTTTACTTTGCTTCTCCCCAGGTCATATTCTCCTACCAGCTTGGCATTTTTGCAGCACCTCAGCACTTATGTAATTATAACTACCCTTAGCATGACTGTACCTACCAATTTATATGCTCTACTTAAGAACACGCTTATCTACAATTCTAGACTGTGAGCCCGTTGTTGGGTAGGGTCTCTGTATATGTTGCCGACTTGTACTTCCCAGGCGCTTAGTACAGTGCTCTGCACACAGTAAGCGCTCAATAAATACGATTGAATGAATGAATAACCATTTTCCCATTCTCTTAGCTGATGACTTTGTGTCCGCCTCTTCCAAAGACAGTAAGCTCCTTGAGGGCAGGGATCATGTCTAGCGCTATTGCTAGTAGTCTTCATCCCCACCGTCTCCCTCTCCCCAGTGCATCGCCCTTGCAGTTGGATTTGTATCCTTTATTCACCCCACCCCCGGTCCAAGAGTACTTATGTGCGTATCAGAAATTTATCTTAACTTCTGTCTCTCCCTTTTGACTGTAAGCGCCTTGTGGACAGGGAACCTGTCTACCAACTCTGTTATACTGTACCCTCCCAAGTGCTTAGTACAGTGCTCTGCACCCTGTATGCGCTCAACAAATACCACTGATTACTGTATACTGAGAAGCACTTTGTATACTGCATACTGTTGGTTCTCGATACAACTGGTTGACTGCAGAGGAACTAACGGAGAGGTCAGTCATTCATTCATTCAATCGTATTTATTGAACGCTTAGTGTACAGAGCACTGTACTAAGTGCTTGGAAAGTACAATTTGGCAATAGATAGAGACGATCCCTACCCCACAGCGGGCTCACAGTCTACAAGCACCAAGCCGTGTGGCTTAATGGAAAGAGCCCGGGCTTTAGAGTCAGAGGTCATGGGTTCAAATCCCCGCTCTGCCAATTGTCAGCTGTGACTTTGGGCAAGTCACTTCGCTTCTCTGGGCCTCAGTTCCCTCATCTGTAAAATGGGGATGAAGACTGTGAGCCCCCCGTGGGACAACCTGCTCACCTTGTAACCTCCCCAGCACTTAGAAGAGTGCATTGCACATAGTAAGCCCTTAATAAATGCCATTATTATTATTATTATTATTATAAGGGGGAGACAGACAACAAAACAAGTTCCACCTTTGCCTTTGTCTACTGGGTGACCTTGGGCAAGTCCATTTCTGTACCTCAGTAGGCTCATCTATAAAATGGAGATTCCTATGCACCCCTTGGGGGCCATGGACTACCCTAGGCCCAACTTATGTCGCTTGAATGCTTCCCAGAACTTGGTGCCTTGCACCCGCCGAGCCCTGTAACAAATGCCCTTGAAAAGATCCTTAGAGCCCAGCATTCCCCCTCAGCCACCTTCTTGCTGCGCAACTCTCCCTCCCCTTTTGTCCCCCAGCCACTTTCATTCATTCATTCGTATTTATTGAGCGCTTACTGTGTACAGAGCACTGTACTAAGCGCGGTAAGCCGCGACATGTTAAAGACACGAAGTGAAGATGAACGACACGAAAACACACAAACGCACGTGGAGAATGTGGAAAAACAGAGGAGCAGAGAGAACAGCCCACACCATCCACACTCACCAAATTCCCACTGATGTTTTGGTACTGTGGAGGCGGTAAAAAGGAGCCGTAAACTCTTCATTTTAAAAGGTATTAAATGATTACAAGGGCCAGAAGACGTGCATGTGGATACTAAGAAACCTTACGGAAGACCCCATCTCCATTTTCCAGAGAAAGTTATTTGCTGCCTTTTTACAGAGACCTGGGCTTAATAAGAACGATTATTACTATTATTTGGAATGAGCCAACAGTTATTCTACAAAAAGGCATGGCTTTAAGGCCCATTTTGCAAGTCATATCACACTGACCTGACTATAATGATACATGCAGATAAGCCTCGGTTCAGCAGTATAGCCCGGCTCTCTCACAGCCCTTTCCTGCTGCAGTTTAGCAACAACTCTGCTTTATGCGAAAAGAGGAAACACTTCTGTGATATGATTGTATTAGCTAGGAGGAAGAAGGATGTCAGGAAGAGCGACAGATAACAAGAATCAAAGGAATGAAAAGAACAGTCCAATATTTTTTCCTCTTCATTTCTTCTTCAGTGGATCACGCAACCTAAAATTCTTATATAAACCTGCTCACTAGTTTCATCGTTGAAAATCTGTCTCCATAAAATAGTTTATTGACTCTATCGACACAAAAAGAGAGGCCAGTTTTACAATGTAGCCGCACTTCCCAGCAACACAGCTTCCCTAATGCCGTTCTGTGGGAACAGGAGGTCGTTCAAAAGGCCGGGAGGGAGGGGGATAAAGTTGATTTTAATGAGGTCGATGAATATACCCACGCCAGGTACAAGCCTGGTCCATCCCTAAGCCAAGAAATTTGCTTTATCAAAATGGGGGAGACTGAGGTGGACTGGGAGTACATTTTGGTCTTTTGGCCACAGCACTGGCATATTAGGAAGTGAATCCTGTCGGATGCATCATCAAGAAGCATCAGGCAACCATCATATATGCTGCATCTCAGTGCTCAAAGAACAATAAATCTATGGCAGCACAAGGGATGAGCACGATGGGGTTCATTCACTCATTCAGTCGTATTTATTAAGCGCTTACTGTGCGCAGGGCACTGTACTAAGCACTAGGGAAAGTACAATACAGCAATAAAGAGTGATAATCCCTGCAGCACGAGGGATGAGTGAGATGGGGTTCATTCACTCATTGTCGTATTTATTAAGCGCTTACTGTGCGCAGAGCATATGTTTGTAGATATTTATTACTCTATTTATTTTACTTGTACATATCTATTCTATTTATTTTGTTACTATGTTTGGTTTTGTTCTCTGTCTCCCCCTTCTAGACTGTGAGCCCACTGTTGGGTGGGGACTGTCTCTATATGTTGCCAACTTGGACTTCCCAAGTGCTTAGTACAGTGCTCTGCACACAGTAGGCACTCAATAAATATGATTGATTGATTGATTGATTACAATACAGCAATAAAGGGTGACAATCCCTGCTCACAACGAGCTCACAGTCTGGGGAAGACGGACATCAATACAAATAAACAGACATCAATTCATTCATTCAGTACAATGTTCTGAAGACAGTGAGCGCTCAATAAATACGATTGAATGAATTTATTGAGCGCTTACTGGCTGCAGAGCACTGTACTGAGTGCTTGGGAAAGTACAATGCATCGATATAAATAAATCGGGGGTTGGGGTGAGGGTGCTAGTTTTAAAACACAATCCTCCTGAGGAGGGTGGCTATGTGTGAGCCAAGGATTGAGGATTTTCCCCTCCACGCCACTCTTTCCCCCCGCCAACCCTCGCATCTAGAGAGATGATCAAACGCTCGTTGTTGGGTAGGGACCGTCTCTATTGCTGAATTGTATTTCCAAGGGTGTTCTGCACACGGTAAGCGCTCAATAAATACGACTGAATGAATGAACTGCAGCTGAAAAAAAAAATCACAAGCACAGCCACACAAAAACGGCCCCGGGGAATCCGAAGCCGGCCCCCCGCCATGGCCATCCGTGATGTGAGCAGCGGTAACTGGCTGTATTAAGCGCTTACTGAATGGGTGCTGTACTGAGCGCTGGGCTACACAGGTGTGATCCGGGCACGGTTCCCCCCGTGGATAATAATGATAATAACGTTGAGGAATAGGAGGATGGTATTGATTAAGCGCTTACTACATGCAGAGAGCCCTGGGTGCTGTACTGAGCACGAGGCTACACAGGTGGGATCCAGGCACCCAAGTGGATAATAATAATGTTGGGGAGGAGGAGGATGGTATTGGTTAACGCTTAGTATGTGCAGAGCACCCTGGGTGCTGTACTGAGCGCTGGACTACACAGGTGTGATCTGGGCACGGTTTCCCCTGTGGATAATAACAATAATGATAATAATGATAATAATGTTGAGGACTAGGAGGATTGTATTAAGTGCTTACTATGTGCAGAGCGCCCTGGGTGTTGTACTGAGTGCGAGGCTACACAGGTGGGATCCAGGCACCCAAGTGGATAATAATAATAATAATAATGTTGGGGAGGAGGAGGATGGTATTGGTTAAGGCTTAGTATGTGCAGAGCACCCTGGGTGCTGTACCGAATGCCAGGCTATACAGGTGGGATCCGGGCACCGTTCCCCAAGTGGATGATAATAATAATAATAATAATAATAATAATGGGGAGGAGGATGGTATTGACTAAGCGCTTACTACTTGCAGAGAGTCCTGGGTGCTGTACTGAGTGCCGGGCTACACAGATGGGATCCAGGCACGGTTCTCCCAGTGGGTGATAATAACAATAATAATAATAATGATAATGTTGAGGGGGAGGAGGGGGATGTATTGGTTAAGCGCTTACTTCAAAGCCCTACTGAGAGCTCACCTCCTCCAGGAGGCCTTCCCAGACTGAGCCCTCCCCTTTCCTCTGCTTCTCCTCCCCTCCCCATCGCCTCCCCTCCTTCCCTCTGCCCTGCCCCTTCCCCTCCCCACATCACTTGTGTCTATTTCTACATATTTATTACTCCATTTATTATTAACGATGTATCTATAGCTATTGTATAAGCGCTTACTTCAAAGCCCTACTGAGAGCTCACCTCCTCCAGAAGGCCTTCCCAGACTGAGCCCCCCCTTTTCCTCTGCTTCTCCTCCCCTCCCCATTGCCTCCCCTCCTTCCCTCTGCCTTACCTCTTCCCCTCCCCACATCACTTGTGTCTATTTCTACATATTTACTACTCCATTTATTAGTAACGATGCATCTATAGCTATAATTCTATTTATTCTGATGGTATTGACACCGGTCTTCTTGTTTTGTTGTCTCTCTCCCCCTTCTAGACCGTGTGTTGGGTAGGGACCGTCTCTATACGTTGCCGACTTGTACTTCCCAAGCGCTTGGTTCAGTGCACACAGTAAGCACTCAATAAATACGACTGAATGAATGCATAATAATAATGATATTTGTTAAGCGCTTATTCTGGGGAGGGACCATCTCCATCTGTTGCTGATTTGTCCTCTCCCAAGTGCTTAGTGCAGTGGTCTGCACACAGTAAGCGCTCAATAAATACGATTGAATGAATGAATAATAATAATAATAATATTTGTTAAGCACTTGATCTGGGGAGGGACAGTCTCCATCTGTTGCCAATCTGTCCTCTCCCAAGCGCTTAGTGCAGTGGTCTGCACGCAGTAAGCGCTCAATAAATGCAACTGAATGAATGAGTAATAATAATAATAATGATATTTGTTAAGCGCTTGCTCTGGGGAGAGACAGTCTCCATCTGTTGCCAATTTGTCCTCTCCCAAGCGCTTAGTCCAGTGCTCTGCAGACAGTCAGAGCTCAATAAATACGATTGAATGAATGAATGAATAATCATCATAACGATATTTGTCAAGTGCTTACTCTGGGGAGGAACCGCCTCTATGTGTTGCCAATTTGTCCTCTCCCAAGCGCTTAGTCCAGTGCTCTGCAGACAGTCAGCGCTCAATCAATACGATTGAATGAATGAATAATAATAATAATAATGATATTTGTTGAGCGCTTGCTCTGGGGAGGGACAGTCTCCATCTGTTGCCTATTTGTCCTCTCCCACGCGCTTAGTCCAGTGCTCTGCAGACAGTCAGCGCTCAATAAATACGATTGAATGAATGACTAATAATAATAGTAATAATAATAATAACAATAATAATGACATTTGTTAAGCGCTTACTCTGGGGAGGGACCGCCTCCATCTGCTGCCGATCCGTCCTCTCCCAAGCGCTCAGTGCAGTGCTCTGCACCCAGTCAGCGCTCAATCAATACGATGGAATGAATGAATGAATTCCATCGTATTGATTGAGCGCTGTGTTCAGAGCACTGTCCTATGAGCTTGGAAAGTACAAGTCGGCAACATATGACAAGGAATCCATAAATACGATTGAATGAATAATAATAATAATGATAATAATAATAATATTTGTTAAGCGCTTACTCTGGGGAGGGACCGCCTCTACACGTTGCCGATTTGTCCTCTCCCAAGTGCTTAGTGCAGTGCTCTGTGCCCAATCAGAGAAGCAGCGTGGCTCGGTGGCAAGAGCCCGGGCTTTGGAGTCAGTGGTCATGGGTTCAAATCCCGGCTCCGCCAATTGTCAGCTGTGTGACTTTGGGCAAGTCACTTCGCTTCTCTGATCCTCAGTTCCCTCATCTGGAAAATGGGGATAAAGACTGGGAGCTCCACGTGGGACAACCTGATCACCCTGTAGCCTCCCCAGCACTTAGAACAGTGCTTGGCACATAGTAAGCGCTTAACAAATGCCATTATTATTATTAACAGCGCTCAATAAGTATGATTGAGTTAAAGAATAATAATAATAATAACGATATTTGTTAAGCGCTTACTCTGGGGAGGGACCGTCTCTGTTGCCGATTTGTCTTCCCCCAAGCGCTTATTGCACTGCTCTGCACCCAATCAGTGCTCAGTAATAATGACTGAATGAATAATAATAATATTTGTTAAGTGCTTACTCTGTAGGGACCGTCTCCATCTATTGCCAATTTGTCCTCTCCCAAGTGCTTAATGCAGTGCTCCGCACCCAGTCAGTGCTCAATAAGTATGATTGGTTGAATGAATTAATAATAATAACAATAATGATATTTGTTAAGCGCTTACTCTGGGGAGGGACCGTCTCCATCTACTGCCGATTTGTCCTCTCCCAAGTGCTTAGTGCAGTGCTCCGCACCCAGTGAGCACTCAATAAGTACGTCGGAATGGCAAGGAACCCCTAAATCCGACTGAATGAATGAATGAAGAACGAAGGAGTGAGTGTAGTGAGCGTCGGAGCGGCGGTCCTAAATCCGATTGAATGAATGAAGAGCGAGGGAGTGAGTGTATTCATTCAATCGTATTTACTGAGTGCTTACTGTGTGCAGAGCACTGTACTAAGCGCTTGGGAGCGTCGGTCCTAAATCCGACAATAAATGAAGAAGGGAGGGAGTGTAGTTGAGCGTCGGGGCTGACGGTCCTAAATCCGACTGAATGAATGAAGGAGGGAGGGAGTGTAGTGAGCGTCAGGGCTGGCAGTCCTAAATCTGACTGAATGAATGAATGAAGAAGGAGGGAGCGAGTGTAGTGAGCGTCGGGGCTGGCGGTCCTAAATCCGACTGAATGAAGAGCGAAGGAGTGAGTGCACTGAGCATCGGTCCTAAATGCGATGGAATGAATGAATGAAGAGCGAGGGAAGGAGTGTACTAAGCGTCGGTCCTAAATGTGATAGAATGAATGAAGACCGAGGGAGTGAGTGTACTGAGCGACAGTCCTAAATCCGACTGAGTGAATGAACGAAGAGCGAGGGAGCGAGTGTAGTGAGCGTCAGTCCTAAATCCGACTGAATGAATGGAGAGCGGGAGCGAGTGTAGTGAGCATCGGTCCTAAATGCGACTGAAGCGAGGGAGCGAGTGTAGTGAGTGTCAGTCCTAAATCTGACAACGAATGAATGAAGAGCGAGGGAGTGAGTGCACTGAGCGTCGGTCCTAAAAGTGATGGAATGAATGAATGAAGAGTGAGGGAGCGAGTGCAGTGAGTGTCGGTCCTAAATGTGATGGAATGAATGAGGAGCGAGGGAGCGGGTGTACTGAGCGTCGGTCCTAAATGCGACTGAATGAATGAATGAAGACTGAGCGTCGGTCCTAAATGCGATAGAATGAATGAATGAAGAGTGAGGGAGTGAGTGTAGTGAGCATCGGTCCTAAATGAGACAGAATGAATGGATGAAGAGCGAGTGTAGTGAGCGTCGGTCCTAGATGCGACTGAATGAATGAAGAGCGAGGGAGTGAGTGTAGTGAGCGTTGGTCCTAAACACGATAGAATGAATGAAGACTGAGCGTTGGTCCTAAATTCAATAGAATGAATGAATGAAGAGTGAGGGAGCGAGTGTAGTGAGCGTCGGTCCTAAATGCGACAGAATGAATGAATGAATGAATGAAGAGCGAGTGTAGTGAGCGTCGGTCCTAAATGCGACTGAATGAATGAAGAGCGAGGGAGTGAGTGTAATGAGCGTCGGTCCTAAATGCAATAGAATGAATGAATGAAGAGCGAGGGAGCGGGTGTACTGAGCATCGGCCCTAAATCTGACTGATTGAATGAATGAAGAGCGAGGGAGCGAGTATAGTGCGCATCGGTCCTAAAGGCGACTGAATGAATGAAGAGCGAGGGAGTGAGTGTACTGAGCGTCGGTCCTAAATCCGACTGAATGAATCATCATCATCATCATCAATCGTATTTATTGAGCGCTTACTATGTGCAGAGCACTGTACTAAGCGCTTGGGAAGTGCAACTTGGCAACATATAGAGACAGTCCCTACCCAACAGTGGGCTCACAGTCTAAAAGGGGGAGACGACTGAGCATCGGTCCTAAATGCAATAGAATGAATGAAGAGCGAGGGAGCGAGTGTACTGAGCGTCAGTCCTAGATGCGAAAGAATGAATGAATGAAGAATGAGTGTAGTGAGCATCGGTCCTAAATGCGATAGAATGAATGAAGAGCGAGGGAGCGAGCAGATGTACAGAGCGTCGGCCCTAAATGTGATAGAATGAATGAATGAAGAGCGAGGGAGCGAATGTACTGAGCGTTGGTCCTAGATGTGGTTGAGGTGAGGGAGCGAGTGTGGTGAGCGTCGGTCCTAAATCCGACTGAATGAATGAAGACTGAACGTCGGTCCTAAATGCGATAGAATGAATGAAGAGCGAGGAAGCGAGCGTACTGGGCGTCGGTCCTAGATGCAAGCGAGGTGAGGGAGCAAGTGCAGTGAGCATCGGTCTTAAATCCGACTGAATGAATGAATGAAGAGCGAGGGAGCGAGTGTGCTGAGCATCGGTCCTACATGCGACTGATTGAATGAATGAAGACTTAGCATCGGTCCTAAATGCGACAGAATGAACGAATGAAGAGCGAGTGTAGGGAGTGTCGGTCCTAAATGCGACTGAATGAATGAATGAATGACGAGCGAGGGAACGAGTGTAGTGAGTGTCGGTCCTAAATGCGACTGAATGAATGGAGGCTGAGCGTCGGTCCTAAATGCTATAAAATGAATGAATGAATGAAGAGCAAGGGGGCAAGTGTACTGAGCTTTGGTCCTAAATGCGACTGAATGAATGAAGACTGAGCGTCGGTCCTAAATGCGATAGAATGAATGAATAGCGAGGGGGCGAGTGTACTGAGCACCGGTCCTAGATGCAACAGAATGAATGAATGAAGAGCGAAGGAGCAAATGTAGTGAGCGTTGGTCCTAAATGCGACTGATTGAATGAATGAAGACTGAGCGTCAGTCCAAAATGCGATAGAATGAATGAAAGAAGAGCGAGGGGGCGAGTGTACTGAGCGTCGGTCCGAGATGCGATAGAATGAATGAATGAAGAGCGAGGGAGCGAGTGTACTGAGCGTCGGCCCTAGATGCGATAGAATGAATGAATGAAGAGCGAGGGAACGAGTGTACCGGGCATCGGTCCTAGATGTGATTGCGGTGAGGGAGCGAGTGTAGTGAGCGTCGGTCCTAAATCCGACTGAATGAATGAAGAGCGAGAGAGCGAGTGTACTGAGCATCGGTCCTACACGCGACTGAATGAATGAATACTGAGCGTCGGTCCTAAATGCGACCGAACGAACGAATGAAGGGCGAGCGTAGTGAGCGTCGGTCCTAAATCCGACAGAATGAATGAATGAAGATTGAGCGTCGGTCCTAAATGCGACCGAATGAACGAATGAAGGGCGAGCGTAGTGAGTGTCGGTCCTAATTCGGACAGAATGAATGAATGAATGAAGACTGAGCGTCGGTCCTAAATGCGACCGAATGAACGAATGAAGGGCGAGCGTAGTGAGCGTTGGTCCTAAATTCGACAGAATGAATGAATGAAGACTGCGCGTCGGTCCTAAATGCGACCGAATGAACGAATGAAGAGCGAGCATAGTGAGCGTCGGTCCTAAATCTGACTGAATGAATGAATGAATGAAGACTGAGCGTCGGTCCTAAATGCGACCAAATGAGTGAATGAAGAGTGAGCGTAGTGAGCGTCTGTCCTAAATCCAACTGAATGAATGAACGAATGAAGACTGTCCGTCGGTCCTAAATGCGACCGAATGAACGAATGAAGGGCGAGCGTAGTGAGCGTTAGTCCGAAATCCGACTGAATGAATGAATGAATGAAGACTGAGCGTCGGTCCTAAATGCGACCGAATGAACGAATGAAGGGCGAGCGTAGTGAGCGTTGGTCCTAATTCCGACAGAATGAATGAATGAATGAATGAATGAAGACTGAGCGTCGGTCCTAAATGCGACCGAATGAACGAATGAAGGGCGAGCGTAGTGAGTGTCGGTCCTAATTCGGACAGAATGAATGAATGAATGAAGACTGACCGTCAGTCCTAAATGCGACCGAATGAATGAATGCAGAGCGAGCGTAGTGAGCGTCGGTCCTAATTTGGACTGAATGAATGAATGAATGAAGACTGCGCGTCGGTCCTAAATGCGACCGAATGAGTGAATGAAGAGCGAGCGTAGTGAGCATCGGTCCTAAATCCGACTGAATGAATGAATGAATGAAGACTGAGCGTCGGTCCTAAATGCGACTGAATGAACGAATGAAGGGCGAGCGTAGTGAGCGTCAGTCCTAAATCTGACTGAACGAATGAATGAATGAAGACTGAGCGTCGGTCCTAAATGCGACCGAATGAGTGAATGAAAAGCGAGCGTAGTGAGCGTCGGTCCTAAATCCGACAGAATGAATGAATGAATGAAGACTGAGCGTCGGTCCTAAATGCGACTGAATGAACGAATGAAGGGCGAGCGTAGTGAGCGTCGGTCCTAAATCCGACTGAACGAATGAATGAATGAAGACTGAGCATCGGTCCTAAATGCGACCGAATGAGTGAATGAAGAGCGAGCATAGTGAGCGTCGGTCCTAAATCCGACTGAATGAATGAATGAACGAAGACTGAGCATCAGTCCTAAATGCGACCGAATGAGTGAATGAAGGGCAAGCGTAGTGAGCGTCAGTCCTAAATCCGACAGAATGAATGAATGAAGACTGAGGGTCGGTCCTAAATGTGACCGAATGAGTGAATGAAGAGTGAGCGTAGTGAGCGTCGGTCCTAATTTAGACAGAATGAATGAATGAATGAATGAAGACTGAGTGTCGGTCCTAAACGTGACCGAATGAGTGAATGAAGAGCGAGCGTAGTGAGCGTCGGTCCTAAATCCGACTGAATGAATGAATGAAGACTGAGCGTCGGTCCTAAATGCGACCGAATGAGTGAATGAAGAGCGAGCGTAGTGAGCGTCGGTCCTAAATCCGACAGAATGAATGAATGAATGAAGACTGAGCGTCGGTCCTAAATGCGACCGAATGAGTGAATGAAGAGCGAGCGTAGTGAGCGTCGGTCCTAATTCCGACAGAATGAATGAAGACTGAGCGTCGGTCCTAAATGCGACTGAATGAACGAATGAAGGGCGAGCGTAGTGAGCGTCGGTCCTAAATCCGACTGAACGAATGAATGAATGAAGACTGAGCATCGGTCCTAAATGCGACCGAATGAGTGAATGAAGAGCGAGCGTAGTGAGCGTCGGTCCTAATTCCGACAGAATGAATGAAGACTGACCGTTGGTCCTAAATGCGACCGAATGAGTGAATGAAGGGCGAGCGTAGTGAGCGTCGGTCCTAAATCCGACAGAATGAATGAATGAATGAAGACTGAGCGTCGGTCCTAAATGCGACCGAATGAGTGAATGAAGAGCGAGCGTAGTGAGCGTCGGTCCTAATTCCGACAGAATGAATGAAGACTGACCGTTGGTCCTAAATGCGACCGAATGAATGAATGAAGGGCGAGCGTAGTGAGCGTCGGTCCTAAATCCGACAGAATGAATGAATGAATGAAGACTGAGCGTCGGTCCTAAATGCGACCGAATGAGTGAATGAAGAGCGAGCGTAGTGAGCGTCGGTCCTAAATCCGACTGAACGAATGAATGAATGAAGACTGAGCGTCGGTCTTAAATGCGACCGAATGAGTGAATGAAGAGTGAGCGTAGTGAGCGTCGGTCCTAAATCCGACTGAATGAATGAATGAAGACTGAGCGTCGGTCCTAAATGCGACCGAATGAACGGCGAGCGTAGTGAGCGTCGGTCCTAAATCCGACAGAATGAATGAATGAATGAATGAATGAAGACTGAGCGTCGGTCCTAAATGCGACCGAATGAATGAATGAAGGGCGCGCGTAGTGAGCGTCGGTCCTAAATCCGACTGAATGAATGAATGAATGAAGACTGAGCATCGGTCCTAAATGCGACTGAATGAACGAATGAAGGGCGAGCGTAGTGGGCGTCGGTCCTAAATCCGACAGAATGAATGAATGAATGAAGACTGAGCGTCGGTCCTAAATGCGACCGAATGAGTGAATGAAGAGTGAGCGTAGTGAGCGTCGGTCCTAAATCCGACTAAATGAATGAATGAAGACTGAGCGTCGGTCCTAAATGCGACCGAATGAGTGAATGAAGGGCGAGGGTAGTGAGCGTCGGTCCTAAATCCGACAGAATGAATGAATGAATGAAGACTGAGCGTCGGTCCTAAATGCGACCGAATGAGTGAATGAAGAGCGAGCGTAGTGAGCGTCGGTCCTAAATCCGCCAGAACGAATGAATGAATGACTGAATGAATGAATGGAGGGCGGGAGCGTAGTGAGCGTGTTGCGTGGGGGGACTCACCGGGTGCAGGCGAAGTACATGAGGCTGACGATGGTGAAGCTGAGCAGGGTGATGGTGTGCGGGCGGTAGAAGAAATCCAGGGTGATGTCCTCCACCTGCTGCTCGTTGATCATGCGGAAGTGCAGCTTGTAGTTGACGTCGTCCTTGCTGAGGGTCCGGCTCCCCGCGCAGGCCGCCATGACGGCCCCCCGCCCCGCCCGCCCGCCCTCCTCTTCTCCTCAGCCTCTCCTCAGCCTCCTCCCGCCGCCGCCGCCGCCGCCCGCGAGCCCGCGCGTACCACCCGCCCGCCGCCCGCAGGGGGGTCCGCCCCTCCCCTCCCCGCGCCTCATAGGACGGTCCCCGCCGGATCCCCCCCACGCCCCCGCCGCGGATGGTAGCGCCCGCCGCGCGCCGGTCACGTGGTGGGGGGCGCGCGCGCGCGCGCGCGCGACCGCGCGGACGGAGCGGAATCGGCCTCGGCCGCCGGCGTGCTGGTCTACCGCGGCCTGCTCG
Organism: Tachyglossus aculeatus; assembly: GCF_015852505.1. Taxonomy (NCBI): domain Eukaryota; kingdom Metazoa; phylum Chordata; class Mammalia; order Monotremata; family Tachyglossidae; genus Tachyglossus; species Tachyglossus aculeatus. Next base: position 87,574,386 of record NC_052069.1, read on the forward strand.
TTGGCTGGGAGCCAGTGGGCGCTTACGAGGTGCGACGCGCTGTGCTGAGCGCTCCGGGGAGGACACGCCCTAACAGCCCCGCCCAGGTAACCCCTGATGCACACCCTGCTGCCAACAACCGGGGCTTTAATAATAATAATAATAATAATAATAATAATGATGATGAAGGCATCGGTTAAGCGCTTACCACGTGCAAAATCAGAATAACCATCAGGATGATCAATCAGTCGTATTTATCGTCAACCGTATTTATTGAGCGCTTACTGTGTGCAGAGCACTGTGCTAAGCGCTTGGGAAGGACAAATTGGCAACGTAGAGAGACAGTCCCTAATCAATCAATCAATCAGTCGTATTTATTGAGCGCTTACTATGTGCAGAGCACTGTGCTAAGCGCTTGGGAAGTACAAGTTGGCATCACATAGAGACGGTCCCTACCCAACAGTGGGCTCGCAGTCTAAAACTATGACTCAACTTAGACTGAAAGTATAGTCTAAGACTATAAGTCTATTTATTGAGCGCTTACTGTGTGCAGAGCACTGTGCTAAGCGCTTGGGAAGGACAAGTTGGCAACAGATAGAGGCGGTCCCTACCCAACAGTGGGCTCGCAGTCTAAAACTGTGACTAAACTTAGACTGAAACTATAGTCTAAGACTATAAGTCTATTTATTGAGCGCTTACTGTGTGCAGAGCACTGTGCTAAGCGCTTGGGAAGGACAAGTTGGCAACAGATAGAGGCGGTCCCTACCCAACAGTGGGCTCGCAGTCTAAAACTGTGACTAAACTTAGACTGAAACTATAGTCTAAGACTATAAGTCTATTTATTGAGCGCTTACTGTGTGCAGAGCACTGTGCTAAGCGCTTGGGAAGGACAAGTTGGCAACAGATAGAGACGGTCCCTACCCAGCTGTGGAAATGATGGTGGCATCGGTTAAGCGCTTACTATGTGCCAAATATTAATGATGATCATAATAATAATAATAATGATGGCATTTATTAAGCGCTTACTATGTGCAAAGCACTGTTCTAAGCGATCATCATCATCAGTCGTATTTATTGAGCGCTTACTGTGCGCAGAGCACTATACTAAGCGCTTGGGAAGTACAGATTGGCAACATATAGAGACGGTCCCTACCCAACAGTGGGCTCACAGTCTAGAAGGGGGAGACAGAGAACAAAAGCAAACATACTAACAAAAAAAAAATAAATAGAATAGATGTGTACAAGTAAAATAAATAGAGTAATAAATGTGTACAAACATATATACAGGTGCTGTGGGGAAGGAAAGGAGGTAAGATGGGGGGGATGGAGAGGGGGACGAGGGGGAGAGGAAGGAGGGGGCTCAATCTGGGAAGGCCTCCTGGAGGAGGTGAGCTCTCAGCAGGGCCTTGAAGGGAGGAAGATGATGGCATTGGTTAAGCGCTTACTCTGTGCAAAATAATAACGATCGTAATGATGATGGCATTGGTTAAGCGCTTACTCTGTGCAAAATAATAATGATCGTAATGATGATGGCATTGGTTAAGCGCTTACTTGGTGCAAAATAATATGATGATGGCTGGTTAAGCGCTTACTATGTGCAGAGCACTGTACTAAGCGCTTGGGAAGTACAAATTGGCATCACATAGAGACAGTCCCTACCCAACAGTGGGCTCGCAGTCTAAAACTATGACTCAACTTAGACTGAAACTATAGTCTAAGACTATAAGTCTATTTATTGAGCGCTTACTGTGTGCAGAGCACTGTGCTAAGCGCTTGGGAAGGACAAGTTGGCAACAGATAGAGACGGTCCCTACCCAACAGTGGGCTCGCAGTCTAAAACTGTGACTAAACTTAGACTGAAACTATAGTCTAAGACTATAAGTCTGTTTATTGAGCGCTTACTGTGTGCAGAGCACTGTGCTAAGCGCTTGGGAAGGACAAGTTGGCAACAGATAGAGACGGTCCCTACCCAGCTGTGGGAATGAAGGTGGCATCGGTTAAGCGCTTACTATGTGCAAAATATTAATGATGATCATAATAATAATAATAATGATGGCATTTATTAAGCGCTTACTATGTGCAAAGCACTGTTCTAAGCGATCATCATCATCAGTCGTATTTATTGAGCGCTTACTGTGCGCAGAGCACTGTACTAAGCGCTTGGGAAGTACAGATTGGCAACATATAGAGACGGTCCCTACCCAACAGTGGGCTCACAGTCTAAAAGGGGGAGACAGAGAACAAAACCAAACATACTAACAAAATAAAATAAATAGAATAGATGTGTACAAGTAAAATAAATAGAGTAATAAATATGTACAAACATATATACAGGTGCTGTGGGGAAGGAAAGGAGGTAAGATGGGGGGGATGGAGAGGGGGACGAGGGGGAGAGGAAGGAGGGGGCTCAATCTGGGAAGGCCTCCTGGAGGAGGTGAGCTCTCAGCAGGGCCTTGAAGGGAGGAAGATGATGGCATTGGTTAAGCGCTTAGTCTGTGCAAAATAATAACGATCGTAATGATGATGGCATTGGTTAAGCGCTTACTATGTGCAAAATAATAATGATCGTAATGATGATGGCATTGGTTAAGCGCTTACTATGTGCAAAATAATAGTGACCGTAATGATGATGGCATTGGTTAAGCGTTTACTATGTGCAAAATAATAATAATGGTGGTGGCGTTGGTTAAGCGCTTACTGTGTTGAAAATAATAATAACGGTGATGGTTAAGCGCTTACTGTGTTGAAAAGAATAATAACGGTGATGGCGTTTAAGCGCTTACTATCTGCAAAGTAATAATAAAGGTGATGGCATTTGTTCAGCGCTTACTATGTGCAAAGTAATAATGAGGGTGATGGCATTGGTTAAGCCCTTGCTGTGTGCAAAATAATGATGATGGCATTTGGTTAAGCGCTTACTATGTTGAAAATAATAATAACGGTGATGCCGTTTAAGCGCTTACTATCTGCAAAATAATAATAATAAAAAAGATTATGGCATTTGTTCAGTGCTTTCTTTGTGCAAAATAATAGTGGTCATGATGATGGCATTTGCTAAGCGCTTACTATGTGCAAAATAATATGGTGATGGCGTTTAAGCGCTTACTATATGCAGAATAATAATAATAAGAAAGATGATGGTATTAAGCGCTTACTATGTGCAAAATAATATGGTGATGGCATTTAAGCGCTTACTATGTGCAAAATAATAATAATAATAAAGATGATGGTATTAAGCGCTTACCATGTGCAAAATAGTAATGATGATGGCATTTAAGCGCTTGCTTGCTATGTGCAAAATAATGATTATGGCATTGGTTAGGTGCTATGTGCAAAATAATAATCATAATGATGGTGGCATTTGTTAAGCGCTTACTATGTGCAAAATAATAATAATAATGATGGCATTTGTTAAGTGCTTACTATGTGCAGAATAGTAATAATAATGATGATGGCATTTGTTAAGCGCTTACTGTGTGCAAAATAATAATGAGGATGATGGCGTTTGTTAAGCACTTACTATGTGCGAAATAATAATGATGATGGCATTTGTTCATTCATTTAATCGTATTTATTGAGTGCTTACTGTGTGCAGAGCACTGTACCAAGTGCTTGGGAAGGACAAGTTGGCAACATCTAGAGACGGTCCCTACCCAACGGCGGGCTCACAGAATGAATGGGCTTGGGAGTCAGAGGTCATGGGTTCTAATAGTAATAATAATGGCATTTATTAAGCACTTTATTAAGTGCTTACTATGTGTAAAGTCATTCATTCATTCATTCAATCGTATTTATTGAGCGCTTACAGTGTGTAGAGCACTGTACCAAGCGCTTGGGAAGTACAAGTTGACAACATGTAGAGATGGTCCCCACAATAATGATGATGGCATTTGTTAAGCGCTTACTAAGTCCCAAGCACTGTTCTAAGCGTTGGGGGGGGGCTACAATAATAATAATAATAATAATGATGGCATTGGTTAAGCGCTTACTATGTCCCAAGCACTGTTCTAAGCATTGGGGGGACTACAATAATAATAATAATGATGATGGCATTGGGTAAGCGCTTACTATGTGCCAAGCACTGTTCTAAACACCGGGGGGGTGCTGCAATAATAATAATAATGATGGTGTTTATTAAGCCCTTTATTAAGCGCTTACTATGTGTAAAGTAATAATAATAATGATGATGGCATTGGATAAGCACTTACTATGTGCCAAGCACTGTTCTAAGCACTGGGGGGGCTACAATAATAATAATAATGGCATTGGTTAAGCGCTTACTATGTGCCAAGCACTGTTCTAAGTGCTGGGGGATCTACAATAATAATAATAACAATAATGATGGCATTGGTTAAGCGCTTACTATGTGTCAAGCACTGCTCTAAGCATTGGAGGGTTACAATAATAATAATAATAATGGCATTTGTTAAACGCTTACTATATGCCAAGCACTGTTCTAAGTGCTGGGGGGGGGCTACAATAATAATAATAATAATGATGGCATTGGTTAAGCGCTTACTATGTGCCAAGCACTGTTCTAATAATAATAATAATGGTATTTGCTAAGCGCTTACTATGTGCAAAGCACTGTTCTAATCGCTGGGGAGGTTCCAAGGTGATCAGGTTGTCCCATGAGGGGGGCTCACAGTCTTAGTCCCCATTTTAGAGATGAGGTCACTGAGGCCCAGAGAAGTTAAGTGAGTTGCCCAAAGTCACACAGCTGACAGTTGGCGGAGCCAACTGTTCTAAGACTGTGAGCCCACTGTTGGGTAGGGACTGTCTCTAGATGTTGCCAACTTGGACTTCCCAAGCGCTTAGTACAGTGCTGTGCACACAGTAAGCGCTCAATAAATACGAATGAATGAATGAATTTCCCCAGGGCCAACCTTCTCACTGTACCTCCAACTCATCCCCATCCCGGCTCTGCCAATTGTCAGCTGTGTGACTTAGGGCAAGTCACTTAACTTCTCTGTGCCTCAGTAACCTCATCTGTAAAATGGGGATGAAATCTGTGAGCCCATGGGACAAACTGATCACCTTGTAACCTCCCCAGTGCTTAAGTGCTCTGCACATAGTAAGCGCTTAACAAATGTCAAAATTATTATTATCCATCTCATCACTGACCTGGAACTCCTCCAGCCCTTCATATCGGACAGTGCCATCACTCTCCCCACGTTCAAAGCCCTACTAAAATCACATCTCTAAGACGCTCTCCTTAAATTCTCATATCTCCAACCTACTCCCGCTTATAATAATAATTATGGCATTTGTTAAGCACTTACTATGTGCCAAGTACTGTACTAAGTCCTGGGACAGATACATCTTCAGATCCCACATAGGGCTGACAATCTCCGTAGGAGGGATAACAAGTATTAAATCCCTCTTTTGCAGATGAGTAAACTGAGGCACCGACAAAGTGAAGTCACACAGCATGTAAGTGGCAGAGCAGGGTTTGGAACTCAAGTCCTTTGACTCCCAAGCCTGTGTTCTTTCCACTTTCCCTTTATGTACTTGGAAATGTACCTTTTAAGCACCTTGATATATCACCTCCAGCCCCATGGCACTTAAGTATATATCCTTTTACGCAGCCATTTCCTCTGTCCATTACAGTGTCTTTCTCCGCTTCTAGACTGTAAACTCCTTGTGGGCAGGGATCGTGTCTACCAACTCTATTGTAGTCTCCCAAGTGCTTAGTACAATGCTCTGCACGCAGAAAGGGTGCAATATATACCATTGACTCCAAAACAAGTTTTTTCATTCATTTAATCGTACTTATTGAGCGTGTCTACCAGCTCTATTGTAGTCTCCCAAGTGCTTAGTACAGTGCTCTGCACGCAGAAAGGGTGCAGTATATACCATTGACTCCAAACCAAGTTTGTTCATTCATTTAATCGTACTTATTGAGCACTTACTGTGAGCAGAGCACCGTGCTAAGCACTTGGAAAGTACAATTCAACAATAGAGACAGTCCCTGCCCACAATGGGCTTACAGTCTAGAAGCGGGGAGACAGACATCAAAACAGGTAAACAGGCATCAATAGCATCAATATAAATGAATAGAATTACTGATGTCTATCATCCCATTGGCTAATTTAATTTGATGACTTAAAAATAACCTGAGGCACTGAACCTTTTTTCTTAAATTATATTCATCTCAAGACTCATCAATATGATTTAAGTATTAATAATAATTAGGTATTAAATATCCACCCTATTATAGCCCTAAATAAAGGTAGATAATATAGTTCCTGCCAGAAGTGCTGTTAATCTAAAATAGATGAGGTTGATTTGAACAAATTTAAATCTATGTGGCCCACAATTCTCATAAGAAATACACAGAATAAAAAGCTAAATACTTCCAAACATCAACTATGGTGTGTTAGTGTAAGAGAACAAGAGCTTTTAGCCCTTTTATAGAACCTGTATCCTTTCATTTTCACTATTCCACCTGAGCTAGCTTTACCCATTTGACAGATCAGCCGCGTGGCTCAGTGGAAAGAGCCCAGGCTTTGGAGTCAAAGATCATGGGTTCAAATCCCAGCTCCGCCTATTGTCATCTGTATGACTTTGGGCAAGTCACTTAACTTCTCTGGGCTTAGTTACCTCATCTGGAAAATGGGGATTAAAACTGTGAGCCCCCCATGGGACAACCTGATCACCTTTGTAACCTCCCCAGTGCTTAGAACAGTGCTTTGTGCATAGTAAGTGCTTAATAAAAATACCATCATTATTATTATTATTATATCAGCGCTCTTCACCTGATTCTCTCAAACCCACCTTTTAACTGAGACATGTTCTCATCTCACCTACCCCTAACCCCTCTCTGCAGGTATTACCTCATCTGGAATTCCTTCCCCCTACAAAAATTCACAACTTCCTCAATCTTCAAAGCCATCCCCAAACCTATAGGAAGACTTCTCTGATTGGTTTTGTAAAACTCCAGTCATGTCAACTCAAGTCCACCCAGAACACGTGTAAAAAATATCCATTCCTATCCTCAGTACTTACGAACCTTTGTATATTTTCATCTGTATGTGCTGTTCTTTCTACAGATAAGTGCCGGTCCATCTTGCGATATCCTTGCTCTTCCTCCTGCTCCCAGTATTTGAACACAATTTCAAAATTGTTAGATCACCGGAGGACAGTGATTATGTGTCTTCTCTCATATCTATTCTATTTATTTATTTTATTTTGTTAGTATGTTTGGTTTCATCTCCCCCTTTTAGACTGTGAGCCCACTGTTGGGTAGGGACTGTCTCTATATGTTGCCAATTTGTACTTCCCAAGCGCTCAGTAGAGTGCTCTGCACACAGTAAGCGCTCAATAAATACGATTGATGATGATGATGATCTTGCTTCTAAACCAAGGGTTTAGTTAAGTGCTTTGCACTCAATAAGGGCTTAATAAAGACCGTTGATGATGACGATGGTCTCTCTTCACCACTGCCCTGAATAACACAAACACAAGAATACTGTCAGTTCCTCAATAATGCAGAGGTTACTGTCTTTTAAAAAAAAAAAAAAAAAACCCATGTGATAGTGCTCTCACCTTGATGTATACCACATGTGTGTCCAATCTGAATAACATCCATCACAGCACTTAGAACAGTGCTTGACACATAGTAAATGTCATCCTGTGTGTGAATCCATAGTCCTCCCAAGGCCAACAGTTTTTGATCTACCTCTCTGAATGATTAAACAATTTGGGGGGGAAAAAAATGCCAGGTTATATAGCACAATGCTTCCCAACCTTTTATGGTTGGAGATACGGCCAACGAAAGGAGCAGTGTCTGACTGTGCACACACGTGAGAACTCTCACTTATGATCTTTGCTTTCTCTTGTGTGTGGTCTCTGCTTGTTAGAGCCTAATATCTTATCTCAATTCCTCCACCTCCCACTCTGAAATTTGTTAGTCACCCTTGCTTCTGTAATTTGTTAGTCACCCTTGCTTGTTTACTCTACTGAGACTGACTTTCTGAGGCGCTGAATCTCACCATCGTGCTTCTTTCCTCATTTATGATTAATGAAATAATAGGGAATCAAATTTAACCACATCTTTGCCTGCCGAACAGATTTTACTGTAAAGTATCTCTTCTCCCTAATGATTTTCAGTCTCTAGTTTTTAGTGTGGAAAACATGTTGTGGAAGCCAAAACTCCTTACCATTGTGGAAGCACAAACTCCTCACCATTGATTCCAGATATTCATTCTTTCAGTTGTATTTATTGAGCGCTTACTGTGTGCAGAGCACTGTACTAAGCGCTTGGGAAGTCCAAGTTGGCAACATATAGAGACAGTCCCTACCCAACAGTGGGCTCACAGTCTAGAAGATATCTGTGCCCTTCACCCACTTTTCTTCAGTTTTGCCCTCTCAGCTCTTTGCAAAGTAATCTTTATACAGGGTCTCATTCTCCACTCCAGCCTCCAAGCCGCTGCTCACACTCTTTCCCCTGCTGGGAACTCCCTTACTCTTTAAATCTGCCACACCGCACCTCTCCCCATCTTCAAAGGCCCCCTGAAATCTCCGCTCCTCCAGGAGGCCTTCCCTGATTAATTTCGGTCTTCCCAGGTCATGGCAACCACCGTCACCCTTAGCGTTAGGGGCTCTGTTGATCTACATTAGCTTCCTCACGGACCTCTCACCCTCCGGCTTCTTTCCCCCTCCATTCTATACTTCAATCAATCAATCAGTCGTATTTATTGAGCGCTTACTGTGTGCAGAGCACTGTACTAAGCGCTTGGGAAGTACAAGTTGGTAACATATAGAGACGGTCCCTACCCAACAGTGGGCTCACAGTCTAGAATACGTCCCACTGCTGCACCGATCGTCTTCTTGAATCATCACTTTGCCCACCTCTGTCCTCAAAACTCGCCCTCCTTCCCGCGTCCCTCCACGTCGAAGAGAAGCTCTACACAGTTGGTTTCAGGGCCCTCCACCAAACAGTCCCACCTTACCTATCTGCTCTCTTGACCTTCGATTCTCCAAGACCCTGTCTGTGCTTCTCCCAAGCCAAACCTCTAGTTGTAATAATAATAATAATAAGAAGAAGAGTAATGGCATTTGTTAAGCGCTTACTCTGTGCAAAGCACTGTTCTAAGCGCTGAGGGGGGTTAGTTACAAGGTGATCAGGTTGTCCCACAGGGCGGCTCATAGTCTTCATCCCCATTTTATCAATCAATCAGTCGTATTTATTGAGCGCTTACTGTGTGCAGAGCACTGTACTAAGCGCTTGGGAAGTACAAGTTGGCAACATATAGAGACATTCCCCACCCAACAGTGGGCTTACAGTCTGGTCACTGAGGCACAGAGAAGTTAGGTAACTTGCCCAAAGTCACACAGCTGAGCCAGGATTAGAACCCATGACCTCTGACTCCCAAGCCCGGGCTTTTTCCACTGAGCCACGCTGCTTCACACACCACCTCTCTGCCTTCATTTCCTCTCTCATATTGTTCCCCCGGCTTAGAATTCCGTCTCTCCCGACACCAGGCAGACCACCGCTCTTCCCACATTCGAATTCCTCCAAAAATCTCACCTCCGTAGATCGGAGCATGTCCCTGTTATTCTGTACTTCCAAAATGTCTAGTACAGTGCACCGCACCAAGTGGGTGCTCAGTAAGTGTCGCTACTACTATAGACACTGTTTACCACTCGTCTATTCCTCCATTCATACTGTTGCTAATTCCGTGTGTATCGTCATTCCTTCCCCTGCTCTTGGTAAATAATTTTGGTCTGCTTTTCAACCCCATTAAGGCTAGGGACTTTTACTCCCAATGTCTGCGCACCGAAGGAGCTCGATAAATTCATTCAGTCGTATTTATTGAGCGCTTACTGTGTGCAGAGCACTGTACTAAGCGCTGGGAAAGTACAATTCAGAAAGAAGTAGAGACAATCCGTACCCAAAAACGAAACACTCTTGATTCCTTCATCGTTTCAGAAGCTTGGTTCCGGTTCTGACACTTGGGTTTGTAGACGTTCTTTATCTCCATTAGCTTCTCCTTAAAAGAGAAATTCCATGACGCCAATATACCTTGGTCTTCTGAAGCCAGGGATTAATTTTCTATTTTTCAAAAGGTCTTAACTCCATGTTAAATCTTATTAACATACATACATACATACGTACATATTTATTACTCTATTTATTTATTTTACTGGTACATATCTATTCTATTTATTTTATTTTGTTAGTATGTTTGGTTTTGTTCTCTGTCTCATCATCAATCATCATCAATCGTATTTATGGAGCGCTTACTATGTGCAGAGCACTGTACTAAGCGCTTGGGAAGGACAAATTGGCAACATATAGAGACAGTCCCTGCCCAACAGCGGGCTCACAGTCTAAAAGGGGGAGACAGAGAACAAAACCAAATATGCTAACAAAATAAAATAAATAGAGTAGATATGTACAAGTAAAATAAATAAATAGAGTAATAAATATGTACAAAATATGGTACATATTGTCTCCCCCTTTTAGACTGTGAGCCCACTGTTGGGTAGGGACTGTCTCTATATGTTGCCAACTTGGACTTCCCAAGCGCTTAGTCCAGTGCTCTGCACACAGTAAGCGCTCAATAAATACGATTGATGATGACGATGCTTAAGGTGAGAAACGTTTTAAGGTCATGTCAGTCTAATTGCTGACAAGCTATTAAGCTTAATATACTCTTTTTGGCATTAAAATGGAATTATTTTTCCTTCTGTTGATTTCACTAAATGTCCCCTGCACGGAATACTCGGTTAAGCGGAAAATGGCTCCGTCAGCTCGGCAGATTCCAAGATGGTTCAACGCGCTGAAAATGAGTAACGTGAGCGCCGCACAACTCAGAAAACAAACGGGGAGCCGGAGGATGTCTCCGCCTGAGCCCTCGGCACCGTTGCGACGGTCTTCTCACCATTGTGTCCTCCGGGAGCAATTCAGCTCTTATAGTTCGTCTTCCTTACGGAACAGTTCCCAGGTTTCCAGCTCTAACCCCCAAGACGCTGCTTCGGGGCAAAGCACCCGTCTCCCTTCCGTTCACGAAGAACCGCCCGAGACGAAGATCATTCCCAACTTGGATTCGGTGTTCTCGCTAGAAGGTAAAGCAGAACTTTACGTCCAAGTGTTTTCCTTTTCCCTAAAAACTCCAGAGCCGCCGTGCTGAGGTTCATCTAGGCTAACAGTAGGACAGCCTCCGAAATACCCACTTGCGTCTTTGCTTAAGACCGTGAGCCCGCTGTTGGGTAGGGACCGTCTCTATATGTTGCCAATTTGTACTTCCCAAGCGCTTAGTACAGTGCTCTGCACATAGTAAGCGCTCAATAAATATGATTGGTTGATTGATTGTCCTTCCCAAGCGCTTAGTGCAGTGCTCTGCACATTGGCCCTGCTGAGAGCTCACCTCCTCCAGGAGGCCTTTCCAGACTGAGCCCCTTCTTTCCTCTCCCCCTCGTCCCCCTCTCCATCCTCCCGTCTTACCTCCTTCCCTTCCCCACAGCACCTGTATATATGTATATATGGTTGTACATATTTATTACTCTATTTATCTATTTATTTATTTATTTTACTTGTACATTTCTATCCTACTTATTTTATTTTGTTGGTATGTTTGGTTCTGTTCTCTGTCTCCCCCTTTTAGACTGTGAGCCCACTGTTGGGTAGGGACTGTCTCTATGTGATGCCAATTTGTACTTCCCAAGCGCTTAGTACAGTGCTCTGCACATAGTAAGCGCTCAATAAATACGATTGATTGATTGATTGATTGATAGTAAGCGCTCAATAAATACGATTGATGATGATGATGCTTGAGGCGAGAAATGTTTTTACGGTCGTGTCAGCATAATGGCAAGGTAGAGAGTCTGCAAGGGCTGGAATTTTCCAGCTCGTCTCGGGGTTCGGGGGGTGTCTGGATCTGCCGAAGAGGGGGTCAGCACCTCACAGTAATAATAATGACGGCATTTGTTAAGCGCTTACTCTGTGCCGGGCACTGTTCTAAGCGCCGGGGAGGTTACAGGGCCGTCGGGTTGTCCCACGGGGGGGGCTCGCGGTCTTCATCCCCATTTTCCAGATGAGGGAACTGAGGCCCAGAGAATAATAACAGTGGTATTTGTGAAGCGCTTACTAGGTGCAGAGCACTGTTCTAAGCGCTGATAATAATGATCACATTTATTAAGCGCTTACTAGGTGCAAAGCACTGTTCTAAGCGGTGATGATAATGATCACATTTATTAAGCACTTACTATGTGCAAAGCACTGTTCTAAGCGCTGGGGAGGTTACAAGGCGATGAGGTTGTCCCACGGGGGGGCCTACCAGTCTTCATCCCCATTTCATCCCTATAAATACATAATTACGTATTTATTACTCTATTTTATTTGTGCATATTTATTCTATTTATTTTATTTTGTTTATATGTCTTGTTTTGTTGTCCGTCTCCCCCTTCTAGCCTGTGAGCCCGCTGTTGGGTAGGGACCGTCTCTAGGTGTTGCCAACTTGGACTTCCCAAGCGCTTAGTACAGTGCTCTGCACGCAGTAAGCACTCAGTAAATACGATTGAATGAATGAATGAATGAATTTCGAGGTGGTGCTCTTCTCATGCACAGTATTTGGGTAGTCGTGGAAGCGATAGTATTTATTAAGCGCTTACTGTGTCCAGAGCACTGTAGTAAGCACTGGGAAAGTATGCAGATGGTTCTCGGCTTTTCCAGAGGGAGTAATTGACAGAAAAGCAGCGTGGCTCAGTGGAAAGAGCCCGAGCTTTGGAGTCAGAGGTCATGGGTTCGAATCCCAGCTCCACCACAAGTCTGCTGTGTGACCTTGGGCAAGTCACTTCACTTCTCTGAGCCTCAGTTCCCTCATCTGTAAAAATGGGGATTAAGGCTGTGAGCCCCCCGTGGGACAACTTGATCACATTGTATCCCCCCCAGCGCTTAGAACAGTGCTTTGTACGTAGTAAGCGCTTAACAAATGCCATCATCATGAGAAGCAGCGTGGCTCAGTGGAAAGAGCCCGGGCTTTGGAGTCAGAGGTCATGGGTTCAAATCCCGGCTCCGCCACTTGTCAGCTGTATGACTTTGGGCAAGTCACTTAACTTCTCTGGGCCTCAGTTACCTCATCTGTAAAATGGGGATTAAGACTGTGAGCCCCACGTGGGACAACCTGGTCACCTTGTATCCTTCCCTGCGCTTAGAACAGTGCTTTGCAAATAGTAAGCGCTTAACAAATGCCATTATTATTATTATTATTATTATTAGAAAATTACTCCCGCCCCCTTCACAGCCTTATTGAACGCACATCTCCTCCAAGAGGCCTTCCCTGACAAAGCCCAACTTTCCTCTTCTCCCACTCCTTTCTGCATCACCCTGACTTGCTCCCTTTATTCATTCCCAGCCCCACAACACTTATGTACATATCTTTTGTAATTTAATTTATTTATTTTAATATTGTGTGTCTCCCCCTCTAGACTGTAAGCTCGCTGTGGGCAGGGAATGTGTCTGTTGTTATACTGTACTCTCCAAAGCGCTTAGTACGGTGCACTGCACACAGTAAACACTCAATAAGTGCAATTGTATGAATGAATGAACAAGTTTCTTATATAATAATAATAATAATAATAATGATGGTATTTATTAAGCGCTTACTATGTGCAAAGCACTGTGCTAAGTGCTGGGGAGGTGACAAGGTGATCAGGTTGTTCCCTGGGTGGCTCACAGTTTTAATCCCCATTTTACAGATGAGGGAGCTGAGGCACAGAGAAGGGAAGTAACTTGCCCAAAGTCACACAGCTGACAGTTGGTGGAGCCAGGATTTGAACCCATGACCTCTGACTCCAAAGCCCGGGCTCTTTCCACTGAGCCGTTGTATTTATTGAGTGCTTACTGTGTACAGAGCACTTTGCTAAGCGCTTGGGAGAGTACAATATAATGGTAATGCATTTGTTAAGTGCTTACTATGTGCAAAGCACTGTTCTAAGCGCTGGGGAGGTTACAAGGTGATCAGGTTGTCCCATGGGGGGCTCACAGTCTTAATCCCCATTTTACAGATGAGGGAACTGAGGCACAGAGAAGTGAAGTGACTTGCCCAAAGTCACACAGCTGACAATTGGCGGAACCAGGATTTGAACCCATGACCTCTGACTCCAAAGCCCGGGCTCTTTCCATTGAGCCACGCTGCTTCTCGAATGAATGAACAAGTTGCTTATATGCTGTAGGATTCATTCAGTTGTATTTACTGAGTGCTTACTGTGTGCAGAGCACTTTGCTAAGCGCTTGGGAGAGTACAATATAATGATAATAATGGTACTTGTTAAGCGCTTACTGTGTGCAGAGCACTGTTCTAAGCGCTGGGGAGGATACAAGGTGATTAAGTTGCCCCACATGGGGCTTACAGTCTTAATCCCCATTTTACAGACGAGGGAACTGAGGCACAGAGAAGGGAAGTGACTTGCCCGAAGTCACACAGCTGACAAGTGGCGGAGCCGGGATTGGAACCCATGACCTCTGACTCCCAAGCCTGTGCTCTTGCCACTGACCCATGCTGCTTCTCTCTATATATAGAGAGAAATATATATCTGTATAACAGTATGACAATAAACTGACATTTTCCCTGCCCACAAATCGCTTACCACTGTGTTGCACCTCAAAAAAGTCAGAAGTCGTTGGGGGAACAGAAAGGGGTGGAAAGAAGGTAAAGACGTGACAAAACCTGGTTGAATTTAAAATTATGTGCCAGTAAAGTTTGGTGGTGGGGTGGAGGGGGCGGTTGCCTGAGGTTGATGTGGGGCTGCTCCTTGTACATATTTATTACTCTATTTATTTTATTTGTGCATATCTATTCTATTTATTTTATCTTGTTAGTATGTTTGGTTTTGTTCTCTGTCTCCCCCTTTTAGACTGTGAGCCCACTGTTGGGTAGGGACCGTCTCTATATGTTGCCAACTTGTACCTCCCAAGCGCTTAGTACAGTGCTCTGCACACAGTAAGCGCTCAATAAATACGATTGATTTATTGATTATAAGTGTTTAAGGCTCTTAAGAATGTTTAGCAAGGTTTAAACAGCAGGAAGTGGAGTTTGGAGAAGGCAAACTAGTCCTCTTGAAATTCTCATATCCCTTCCTTGAAACAACGTAGCTCCCTCAGTTAGTGTGAATCTTGACTTTCTTGAATGTTCAATTTGTAATGTAAATAGTATTAATTGAATAACCCAAAGAGATGTCACGCCTGGTTTAGCAGCAGAGTCCGTGTCACGTTGACCTCTTCAAGAGGTAACTTACTAGGGACCAAGGCTCAAAAATTTCAATGAAGTCTTAATTGCTGGTACCAGGTGCCAGCAGATAATTATAATAATAGTAATGTTGGTGTTTGTTAAATGCCTACTATGTGCCAAGCACTGTTCTAAGCGCTGGGGGAGATACAAGGTATCAGGTTGTCTCACGTGGGGCTCACAGTCTTCATCCCCATTTTACAGATGAGGTAACTGAGGCACAGAGAAGTTAAGTGACTTGCCCAAGGTCACACAGGTGACAACTCCTCACTTGGCTTCAAGGCTGTCCATCCCCTCGCCCCCTCCTACCTCACCTCCCTTCTCTCCTTCTCCAGCCCAACCCGCACCCTCCGCTCCTCTGCCGCTAATCTCCTCACCATGCCTCGTTCTCGCCCGTCCCACCATCGACCCCCGGCCCACGTCATCCCCCGGGCCTGGAATGCCCCCAATCCCTCTGCCCATCCGCCACGCTACCTCTCTTCCTTCAAGGCCCTACTGCGTGCTCACCTCCTCCAGGAGGCCTGCCCAGACTGAGCCCCCTTTTTCCTCTCCTCCTCCCCACCCCGCTGTCCTACCTCCTTCCCCTCCCCACAGCACTTGTACATATTTGTACTGATTTATTACTCTATTTTTTTTACGCGTACATATTAACTATTCTGTGTATTTTGTTAATGATGTGCATATAGGTATAATTCTATTTATGCTGACAATTTTAACACCTGTCTATGTGTTTTGTTGTCTGTCTCCCCCTTCTAGACTGTGAGCCCACTTTTGGGTAGGGACCTTGTCTATATGTTGCCAACTTGTACTTCCCAATCAATCAATCAATCAATTGTATTTATTGAGCGCTTACTGTGTGCAGAGCACTGTACTAAGTGCTTGGGAAGTACAAGTTGGCAACATATAGAGACGGTCCCTACCCAACAGTGGGCTCACAGTCTAGAAGGGGGAGACAGAGAACAAAACCAAACATACTAACAAAATAAAATAAATAGAATAGATATGTACAAGTAAAATAAATAGCACTTAATCCAGTGCTCTGCACACAGAAAGCGCTCAATAAATGCGATTGAATGAATGAATGAAGTGGCGGAGCTGCGATTAGAACCCAGGATCTCTGACTCCCAAGCCTGGGCTCTTTCCACTAAGCCATGCTGACTCACAGAACTGAGGGCTTACCCATTTCTCATTTTTTTTTTAATGGTATTTGTTAAGCACTTACTATGTTCCTGCTAATTCTATTGTACTCTCCCAAGCACTCTGAGTACAAGTGCTCTGCACATAATAATAAATAATAATAATAATAATAATAATAATGGCATTTGTTAAGCCATAAAATAAATAAATACAATTGATTGATTAAGCACTTACTATGTGCAAAGCACTGTTCTAAGCACTGGGGGGATACAAGGTGATCAGGTTGTCCCGCGTGGGGCTCACAGTCATCATCCCCATTTTGCAGATGAGGTAACTGAGGCTCCGAGAAGTTACGTGACTTGCCCAAGGTCACACAGCAGACATGTGGCCCTTCCCCACAGCACCTGTATATATGTATATATGTTTGTACGTATTTATCACTCTATTTTACTTGTACATATCTATTCTGTTTATTTTATTTTGTTAATATGTTTTGTCTTGTTCTCTGTCTCCCCCTTCTAGACTGTGAGCCCGCTGTTGGGTAGGGACCGTCTCTATATGTTGCCAACTTGTACTTCCCAAGCACTTAGTACAGTGCTCTGCACCCAGTAAGCACTCAATGAATACGATTGATTGATTGATTGATGTGGCGGAGCCAGGATTCGAACCCCCTGACCTCTGACTCCAAAGCTTGGGCTCTTTCCACCGAGCCACGCTGCTTCTCTAGTGACATAGTAAGCGTATAGTAAATACCACTGATTGAGATACAGTGAGTGGCTTTCAGAAGTCAGCCGAAGGCCCCGGTCATTTCCCCGGCAGGATTGCCCGTGACCGAGTGAGGCCCGGGTACATCTTTGGAGTGAAAAGAAGGCGGGCGATGGACAGATGGGCTGGCCGAGACAAGGGAAGTTTTGCGGGGTAAAAGATGTAGCTGGGGAAATTCAATTTGTTGTTTCCTTCCCTTACCTATTCATGCCATCAAGAGCTGGAAGAGTTGCCACCACCGTCCCCGCTGGATCCAATTTCCGAGGAGGAGGCCGTGCGGATTGAAGCGGAGCCTCCGCTCCCCCCGGCTTCGTTCACGCTTCGAGATTACGTTGACCGCTCGGAGACCTTGCAGAAGTTAGTGCACTTGGGTAAGGCTGAAGCTCTCCTTCGAGGGTCAGTTCATCGTGATTCCCTCCTGGTTGGTTGAGCAGCACATTTGCCGGCCACCTTAAGCTGTTGGTGATGATCCGTTACTGGCCTCCATTCTATTCTCATTCCTCCTTTGTGTTGACAGTTAATGTCAATCAATCAATCAATCGTATTTATTGAGCGCTTACTGGGTGCAGAGCACTGTACTTCCCAGTACAGTGCCTTCCCAGACTGAGCCCCTTCCTTCCTCTCCCCCTCGTCCCCCTCTCCGTCCCCCCCATCTTACCTCCTTCCCTTCCCCACAGCACCTGTATATATGTATATATGTTTGTACATATTTATTACTCTATTTATTTATTTTACTTGTACATATCTATCCTATTTATTTTATTTTGTTAGTATGTTTGGTTTTGTTCTCTGTCTCCCCCTTTTAGACTGTGAGCCCACTGTTGGGTAGGGACTGTCTCTATATGTTGCCAATTTGTACTTCCCAAGTGCTTAGTACAATGCTCTGCACATAGTAAGCGCTCAATAAATGCGATTGATGATGATGATGATGTACTAAGCGCATGGGAAGTACAGGTTGGCAACATATAGAGACAGTCCCTACCCAACAGTGGGCTCACGGTCTGAAAGGGGGAGACAGAGAACAAAACCAAACATACTAACAAAATAAAATAAGTAGAATAGATATGTACAAGTAAATGTCGCAGCTATTAAAGAAGGTTGGAAAATGTATTTTTCTTATCACCTAATTTTAGGTAATGAAAGGTGGCTTTCCAGCAGGCAGGTTCAGGAATTTCCATTTTCAGGTTAAAACATAGTAAAAAATATTGTTTGGCCTCTGTGCCTAGATTCTAAAGGCCCAGAGGAAACCCCATCTATTAATAATAATAATGATGGCACTTATTAAGCGCTTACTATGTGCAAAGCACTGTTCTAAGCGCTGGGGAGGTTACAAGGGGATCAGGTTTTCCCGCAGGGGGCTCACAGTCTTAACCCCCATTTTACAGATGAGGGAACTGAGGCACAGAGAAGTTAAGTGACTTGCTCAAAGTCACACAGCTGACAGTTGGCGGAGGTGGGATTTGAACCCCTGACCTCTGACTCCAAAGCCTGGGCTCTTTCCACTGAGCCACGCTGCTTCATTTGACAGCTGCAGCCATGAGGAGGAATGCAGAGATCTGAGAGGAAAAAGAAAAAAAAAAGAATGTGTTAATGAAAACGTTTGGGGACTCTGCCAAATTAATATGCATTTCAGTTATACCCACAAGCCAAGGAAACTTGGAAATTAAATCTTTTTCCTTGGTTCTCCTCACTGACTCAGTTGTTGCTAAGAGCTCTGAAGTTTGAAGACTGTACCTGCTGCTAACATGTAATAATAATTGGGGTATTTGTTAAAGCACTTACTATGTGCCAAGCACTGTACTGAACACTGGGATAGGTCGGGAGAAGCAGCGTGGCTCAGTGGAAAGAGCCTGGGCTTTGGAGTCAGAGGTCATGGGTTCAAATCCCTGCTCCGCCAACTGTCAGCTGTGTGATTTCGGGCAAGTCACTTAACTTCTCGGTGCCTCAGTTCCCTCATCTGTAAAATGGGGATTAAAACTGTGAGCCCCACGTGGGACAAACTGATCACCTTGTAACCTCCCCAGCGCTTAGAACAGTGCTTTGCTCATAGTAAACGCTTAATAAATACCATTATTATTATTATCTAAGACTAATCAGGTCCCATGTGGAGCTCCTTTCATTCATTCATTCATTCAATCGTATTTATTGAGCGCTTACTGTGTGCAGAGCACTGTACTAAGCGCTTGGGAAGTACAAGTCGGCAACATCTAGAGACGGTCCCTACCCAACAGCGAGCTCACAATCTGGAAGGGGGAGACAGACAACAAAACATATTAACAAAATAAAACAAATAGAATAAATATGTACAAATAAATAAATAGAGTTTATTTAGAGCTCCTTGTGAAAGTAGGAGGGAGAACAGGTATTGAATCCCCATTTGCTCTTGAGGAAACAGAAGTTGGGACTTTTCCTGGTCATCCAACAGGCAAGTGACAGAGCTGGGATTCGAACCCAGATCCTCTGACCCCTAGGCCTATGCTTTATCCACTAGGCCTATGTCTTTTTGGACTGCATCGCCTCCTTTCATTTCTTTGCACCACATATTGTCGAGAAGCAGCATGGTCTAGTGGATAGAGCACGGGCCCGGGACTCAGAAGATCATGAGTTCTAATCCCAGCTCCAGCACTTATCTGCCGTGTGGCCTTGGGCAAGTCCCTTCACCTCTGCACCTCAGCTACCTCATCTGCAAAATGGGGATTGAGATTGCGAGCCCTTTGCGGGACAGGGACTGTGTCCAGTCTGATTTGCTTGAATCCACCCCGGCACTTAGTACAGTGCCTGGCGCATAATAAGCGCTTAACAAATACCACAGTTTGCCCACTGTTGGGTAGGGACTGTCTCTATATGTTGCCAACTTGTACTTCCCAAGCACTTAGTACAGTGCTCTGCACACAGTAAGCGCTCAATAAATACGATTGATTGATTGATTGTTGTTATTAGTATTGTCAAGAAGTTAGGAGGCCTTCCCAGACTGAGCCCCCTCTTTCCTCTCCCTCTCCTTCCCCTCTCCATCCCCCCCGCCTTACCTCCTTCCCCTCCCCACAGCACCTGTACATAGCTATATATGTTTGTACGTATTTATTACTCTATTCATTTAGTTTATTTGTACATATTTATTCTATTTATTTTATTTTGTTAATATATTTTGTTTTGTTGTCTGTCTCCCCCTTCTAGACCGTGAGCCTGCTGTTGGGTAGGGACCGTCTCTAGATGCTGCCAACTTGTACTTCCCAAGCGCTTAGTACAGTGCTGTGCACACAGCACTCAGTAAATACGATTGAATGAATGATTAAACATGGTCTCTGGACTTCGGGTCCTCACTATCTAAAAATTAAAAGGGGAGAGGGGTGCCAGAGGAAATGAAAACTTAAAAAGCAGGAATATCAAAAAATCAACAAGACATAAATCTTATCGCATCAGTCAGTCGTATTTATTGAACACTTACTGTGTGCAAAGCATTGTACTGAGCACTTGGGAGAGTACAACAATAATAATAATAATAATAATGTTAATATTTGTTAAGCGCTTACTATGTGCAAAGCACTGTTCTGAGCACTGGGGTAGATACAAGGTAATCAGGTTGTCCCACGAGGGGCTCACAGTCTTCATCCCCATTTTACAGATGAGGGAACTGAGGCCCAGAGAAGTGAAGTGACTTGCCCAACATCACACAGCTGAGAAGTGGCGGAGCTGGGATTTGAACCCACGACCTCTGACTCCAAAGCACGGGCTCTTTCCACTGAGCCACGCTGCTTCCCAAATACATGTATGGAGCATACACATGGCTAAGCCAGTCTGGAGAGAAGGCTTTGGCTTTAAACCCCGCGGATCTTAGATTCTACCTCTCTTGGAGAAATGGGAATTTCCAAGGTTATTCATTCATTCATTCAGTCGTATTTATTGAGCGCTTACTGTGTGCAGAGCACCGTACTAAGCGCTTGGGAAGGACAAGTTGGCGACATATAGAGACGGTCCCTACCCAACAACGGGCTCACAGTCTAGAATGCCCTCCAGGATATTCCCTTAAATTCCGATTAGGTTGGGTAAACGATTGGATTCCCCTTGTTTCTCCTAAAAGATGTGAACGTTTGACCTGTATATATGTCCTGTATATATGTATATAGGTGTGTACATATTTATTACTCTATTTATTTATTTATTTTATTTGTACATATCTATTCTATTTATTTTATTTTGTTAGTATGTTTGGTTTTGTTCTCTGTCTCCCCCTTTTAGACTGTGAGCCCACTGTTGGGTAGGGACTGCCTCTATATGTTGCCAATTTGTACTTCCCAAGCGCTTAGTACAGTGCTGTGCACATAGTAAGCGCTCAATAAATACGATTGATGATGATGATGATGATGATGACCTAGTGCAGTTCCATTCCCTTCATGCCCCTCAGAAAGGTTCTGGGCTGAACGAGTCTCAAATCAAATATTTGTAACCCTGGTAGAGTTCAGGTTGCCCATGTTGGTGGATTTTACCCCGTCAGACTAGGAAATTGTGGGGTTCACAAGGATCCCTATTTTTAAGACCATCATTTGACTCTAGAAAAATGCATAAGAAACATCTAGCCTGGAAATTACTCTCACCCTCCTTTTAAGCTGTACCCCTCTTTCTGGTTTTTGCTGCCCATTTGAGGTAAACTTGTTTTTAATGTGCCTGTCCGGTTCTCCGCGGATTTTAGGAACTTTATAACGTTGGCATGCTAAACGTCTTGGGCTGGTTACAGGTGCAGACTGTGCTTAGTACAGTGCTCTGCACACAGTGAGCGCTCAATAAATGCGATTGAATGAACGAATGAATGTTACAAGCCACTAAAACGCCGTGTCTTCGCTGCAACAGGTGTTGAGTTATACAAACTGGAAAAGCGTCGAGATGTAGGCACCCTCCTCCTGAGACTGGATTTTGAAAGGGACATAAGAAAAATACTTTTGTTTCTCAAGGATGTGGGGGTGGAGGATGACCAACTGGGAAAATTCCTGACCAAAAATCACGCTATTTTCACTGAAGATATAGAAAGCCTGAAGGCCAGGTAAGCCCTGTACAAAACGATAGTGTTGACTTAATAACCAATGTGTAATTTTAGGGACGATATTTGTACTACAACTATTTAACTACCTTTGTGAACCACAGAGAAATAACCTAAGAATCACTTTACTAAATCCTTTATGGTAATAATAATAACTGGTATTTAAGTGCTTATTATGTGCCAGGCGCTGTACTAGACGTTGAAGTAGATACAAGGTCATTCATTCATTCAGTCGTATTTATTGAGCGCTTACTGTGTGCAGAGCACTGTACTAAGCGCTTGGGAAATACAATTACCCAGTCCCTGTCCCACATAGGGTTTACCGTCTTAATCCCCATTTTACAGGTAGGTAACTGAGGCACAGAAAAGTGAAAGGACTTTCCCAAGGTCACATAGCAAACACGTGACAGAGCCGGGATTAGAACCCAGATCCTACTGATTCCCAGGCCCTACTGCTTTGCTTGGGAAAGTACGTTATAGCAGAGGAGGTGACCCAATCCCTGCCCACAAGGAGTTTACAATCTACAGAGAAGCAGCGTGGCTCAGTGGAAAGAGGCCGGGCTTTGGAGTCAGAGGTCATGGGTTCAAATCCCAGCTCCGCCAATTGTCAGCTGGGTGATTTGGGGCAAGTCACTTCACTTCTCTGGGCCTCAGTTCCCTCATCTGGAAAATGGGGATGAAGCCTGTGAGCCCCCCGTGGGACAACCTGATCACCTTGTAACCCCAGCGCTTAGAACAGTGCTTTGCACATAGTAAGTGCTTAATAAATGCCATTATTATTACAGGGAAGCAGCGTGGCTTAGTGGATAGAGCACGGGACTGGAAGTCAGAAGGTCATGGGTTCTAATCCCGGCTCCACCACTTGTCTGCTGTGTGACCTTAGGCGAGGCAGTTCACTTCTCCATGCCTGTTTTCTCATCTGTAAAATGGGCAATAAGACTGTGAGCCCTTTGTGGGACAGGGACTGTGTTCAAACCGATTTGCTTGCATCCACCCCAGTGTGCTGGGACATTCATTCATTCAGTCGTATTTATTGAGCGCTTACTTTGTGCAGAGCACTGTACTAAGCGCTTGGGAAGTCCAAGTTGGCAACATATAGAGACGGTCCCTACACAACAGCGGGCTCACAGTCTAGAAGAGGGAGACAGACAATGAAGCAAAACATATTAACAAAATAAAATAAATAGAATAGTAAATATGTACAAGTAAAATAAATAGAATAGTAAATCTGTACAAACATATATACAGGTGCTGTGGGGAGGGGAAGGAGGTGGGAAGGGGGAGAAGGGGGAGAGGAAAGAGGGAGATCAGTGTGGGAAGGCCTCCTGGAGGAGATGAGCTCTCAGTAGGGCTTTGAAGGGAGGAAGAAAGCTAGCTTGGCGGATGGGCAGAGGGAGGGCATTCCAGGCCTGGGGGGTGACGTGGGCTGGGGGTCGATGGCGGGACAGGCGAGAACGAGGTACGGTGAGGAGATTAGCGGCAGAGGAGCGGAGGGTGCGGGCTGGGCTGGAGAAGGAGAGAAGGGAGGTGAGGTGGGAGGGGGCGAGGGGATGGACAGCCTTGAAGCCCAGGGTGAGGAGTTTCTGCCTGATGCGCAGATTGATCGGTAGCCATTGGAGGTTTTTGAGGAAGGGAGTAACATGCCCAGAGCATTTCTGCACAAATATGATCCAGGCAGCAGCAGCGTGAAGTATAGATTGAAGTGGGGAGAAACAGGAGGATGGGAGATCAGAGACGAGGCTGATGCAGTAAGTGCTTAACAAATACCATAATTAGTATTATTACGGGTGGTGAGGGGGGAGATGTTGCAAACCTGGAAGCGATTGCCCTCCCTGCAGGTAACATGAGAGCTGGAGAACTCCTCCCTTTGCAAAGTAGGGAGGCAAAGTCTACCAACCCCCATCTTGGGGGCCAGGAAATTGTAGCTAAGTTTTATGGGGCCTCTTGATTCTATTACCAGCATCCCCGACCCACCCCCGCCTCCAGGTAGAAAAGCAGTTCTGGGCTGCCCTTTACATTCAGGGATATTTCTGGGAAAGGCTGTTTTCAGAAGGAGTGTCTCAGGACCAAGCGGAAAGAGTTGTGGGCCCGGGAATCAGGACCTGGGTTCTGATCCCAGCTCTTCCACTTCCCTACTGTGCACCACACTGTCTCCCCCTCTAGTCTGTAAGCTCAGTCAATCAATCAATCATATTTATTGAGCACTTACTGTGTGCAGAGCACTGTACTAAGCGCTTGGGAAGTACAAGTTGGCAACATATAGAGACGGTCCCTACCCAACAGTGGGCTAACAGTCTAGAAGAGTCATTGTACTACTACTACTGCGGCTGTTGCTACTGCTAGTATTACTGTTAATTCTGCTGATATTGCTACTACTACTACTGCTGCTAATAATAATAATTACGGTACTTGTTAAGAACTCACCATGTGCCAAGCACTGTACTAAGCATTGGGATGGATACAAGTTAAGTTGGACACAGTTACTGTCCCACATGAGGCTCACACTCTAAGTCCCAATTTTTTTTACTCGGTACGGGGAAGGAGCGTGTCTGCTAATTCTGTTGTATCGTACTCTCCTAAGTGCTTACTACAGTGTTCTGCACATAGTAAGTGCTCAGTAAATACCATTGATTGACTGACTGCTGCATGGCTTTGGGCAAGTCAACGTCACTTCTTTGTGCCTCAGTTCAATACCTGTTCTCCCTCTTACTTTGATGTAGCCCTGTGAATAACCTGATTATCTCGTATCTACCCCAGCCCTTGGTAAAGTGCATGGAACATCGTGAGTGCTTAACAAACACCCCTATTATTATTACTAGGGTGGTATTGTACTTGGGGGACTACATTTTTTCCCCGTGATATGGCGGCTTGTTACAATGTCGAGCAGTAATAAGAGGGAAAACTAGCATTCTAGCCCCAACAGCGGCAGAATCGTTTACATGAGGAGGTCAACCTGAATGGAGGACATACTTATTCGTAAGCTCTTTATGGACAGGGAATGTGTCTGCTAATTCTGTTGCACCGTACTCTCCCGAGTGCTTAGTACAGTGCTCCGCACATAACACGCCCTCAAAAAAAACCCCTCGATTATTTCAGCTATTAGCAAAATGCCGTACCTTCAGATGTTAAAGTCTGACAGTCAAGAGGCTAAGTTGCCATGATTCACTAGTGAGAATGTGACCCAAGCAGCTACTCCGCTGTGGAAAAGAGCACTCTGCGCTCCTTCAACGAAACAGTTAGAAATGTGTTTTTCTCAGCTTTTAATTCAGAGTACTCACTTGGCAGTATTTTCCCTTTTTTAGCTCTACAGTAAAATATAGAGATGTTTCTCATCCCCCTGCCAAGTACCAACACTTTTTTTTACTCAAAAAAGTAAAAAAATGGACATGATATTGAAGATCAGCTGGGCTTCTAATTTAAAAGGAAACAGACACCTCTCAACAGCCTTTAGACTGGGTTACCCCGATTTCATCTAGAGAAGCAGTATGATCTGGTGGAAAGATCGTGAGCCTGAGAGTCAGAGATCCCGGCTCTGCTACCTCCATGTTGGATGACCTTGGGCAAGTCATTTAACTCCCTTGTGCCTTGGTTTCCCCATAAGTAAAAATGGGGGTCAAATACCTGCCTTTTTTTTAAATGGCATTTATTAAGCGCTTACTATGTGCAAGGCACTGTTCTAAGCACTGGGGAGGTTACAAGGTGATCAGGTTGTCCCACATGGGGCTTACAGTCTTCATCCCCATTTTGCAGATGAGGGAACTGAGGCACAGAGAAGTGAAGTGACTTGCCCAAAGTCACACAGCTGACAATTGGTGGAGCTGGAATTCGAACCCATGACCTCTGACCCCAAAGCCCGGGCTCTTTCCATTGAGCCATGCTGCTTCTCGTCTTCCCTCCCTGTTAGACTGTAAGCCCACAGGACTGTGTCCCCATTAGCTTTTATTTATTCAGTTGTATTTATTGAGCGCTTACTGTGTGCAGAACACTGTACTAAGCACTTGGGAAGTACCAGCTGGCAACATATAGAGACGGTCCCTACCCAACAGCGGGCTCACAGTCTGTTGCATCTCCCCCAGCACTTGGTAAAATGCTTGGCCTATAGTAAGCACCAAACAGATATCATGATTATTATTTTTGAGTTGCTGTTGTATTTAGTTTGGTGATCCACCGATAAATAGTCTCCTACAGTTGGGAGTGTATACATATAGATGAGTTACTACTATTCTATTTATTTTATTTTGTTAGTATGTTTGGTTTTGTTCTCTGTCTCCCCCTTTTAGACTGTGAGCCCACTATTGGGTAGGGACTGTCTCTGTATGTTGCCAACTTGTACTTCCCAAGTGCTTAGTACAGTGCTCTGCACACAGTAAGCGCTCAATAAATACGATTGATGATGATCCCCAGTTCTTCTAAAATGTCAGGGTGGCATTCTTGCAGATGAAACGGCTTGGCCGAGTGGATAGAGCCTGGGCCTGGAAGTTATGAGAGCCTGGGTTGCAATCCCCGCTCCACCACCTGTCTGCTTCATTACCTTAGGAAAGTCACTTAACTTCTTTGAGACTCGGTTACCTCATCTGTAAAATGGATGTTAAGATTGTGAGCTTACCACGTAGGACATGGGCTGTGCCCAACCTTGTATCCACCCCAAGGTGGATTCTATTTATTCTGTCTATTCTATTTATTTTATTTTGTTAGTATGTTTGGTTTTGTTCTCTGTCTCCCCCTTTTAGACTGTGAGCCCACTGTTGGGTAGGGACTGTCTTTATATGTTACCAACTTGTACTTCCCAAGCGCTTAGTACAGTGCTCTGCACACAGTAAGCGCTCAATAAATACGATTGATGATGATGATGATGACCCCAGCTCTTAGTACAGCGCCTGGCACATAGGAAGTGCTTAATAAGTGCTGTTCAAAAAATAAAAAAGGACAACAGATAAAACGTCGAATTTGATAGCTACCTCTTGGTTTGCAGCTAGTAAGACAGGAAGTACTCTTTGTTAAAGACCATCATTATTTTATTATTTGTTGTTTTTTTAATAGTATTTAAGCGCTTACTACTTATCAACCACTGTTCTAAACACCGGAATCGATACAAGCTTATCAGGCCCAATGCAGTGCCTGCCACACATGGAGCTCAGAGGCAAAGTAGATGGGAGAAAAGGAATTTCTAGACTGTGAGCCCACTGTTGGGTAGGGACTGTCTCTATATTCATTCATTCAATCATATTTATTGAGCACTTACTGTGTGCAGAGCACTGTACTAAGTGCTTGGGAAGTACAAGTTGGCAACATATAGAGATGGTCCCTACCCAACAGTGGGCTCACAGTCTAGAAGTAAGTAGAAGTAAGTAAGTAAGTAAGAAGTGAGTAAGCGCTCAATAAATACGATTGATTGATAGAAGGGGGAGACAGAGAACAAAACACAACATACTAACAAAATAAAATAAATAGAATAAATATGTACAAATAAAATAAATAAATAAATAGAATAATAAATATGTAAAAACATATATACATATATACAGGTATTGTGGGGAGGGGAAGGAGGTAAGGCGTGTGTGTCTCCCCCCCTTCTAGACAGTAAGCTCATCGTGGGCAGGGAATGTCACTGTTTTTTGTTGTGTTGTACTTTTCCAAGCGCTTAGTACAGTGCTCTGCACACAGTAAGCGCTCAATAAATACGATTGAGTGTTATATTGTGCTCTCCCAAGTGCTTAATACTGTGCCCTGCACAAAGTAAGTACTCAGTAAATATGACTGATTCATCTAGGGCCATGGCCTATAATAAATACGATTGATAAATACGATTGATGAATCAATCAATCGTATCTCTATATGTTGCCAACTTGTACTTCCCAAGTGCTTAGTACAGTGCTCTGCACACAGTAAGCACTCAATAAGTACGATTGATTGAATTGAATCCCCATTTTCCTTTGAGGAAAGTGAGGCACAGAGATGTTAAGTGCGTAACCCAAGGTCAAACAGCAGGCAAGTGGCCGAGCCAGGTTTAGAGCCCTGCTCTTCTGGCTCCCAGGCCCATGGTTTATCTATCTACTAGGCTCTGCTGCTTCTTTACAAAAAAATCTTTGACACTTACGATCTCCAGCTGATATCTGTCTCCAGACCTTCCATATTCACAGATTATGAAGGCTTCGAGGGATTCTAACCCCCTGTACATATGATTGTACAGATTTATTACTCTATTTTACTTGTACAAATCTACTATTCCATTTATTTTGTTAGTGATGTGCATTTAGCTTTAATTCTATTTGTTGTGATGACTTGACACCTGTTCACTTGTTTTGTGCTGTCGTCTGTCTCCCCCTTCTAGATTGTGAGCCCGTTGTTGGGTAGGGACTGTCTCTATATGTTGCCAACTTGGACTTCCCAAGCGCTTAGTCCAGCGCTCTGCACACAGTAAGCGCTCAATAAATACGATTGATGATGATGATGATTGTACAGATTTATTACTCTATTTTACTTGTACATATTTACTATTCTATTTATTTTGTTAATGATTTAGCTTTAATTCTATTTGTTCTGATGACACCCGTCCACATGTTTTGTGTTGTCGTCTGTCTCCCCCTTCTAGATTGTGAGCCCGTTGTTGGGTAGGGACCGTCTCTATATGTTGCCAACTTGGACTTCCCAAGGGCTTAGTACAGCGCTCTGCACACAGTAAGCGCTCAATAAATACGATTGATGATGATTGTACAGATTTATTACTCTATTTTACTTGTACATATTTACTGTTCTATTTATTTTGTAAATGATGTGCATTTAGCTTTAATTCTATTTGTTCTGATGACACCTGTCCACATGTTTTGTGTTGTCGTCTGTCTCCCCCTTCTAGATTGTGAACCCGTTGTTGGGTAGGGACCGTCTCTATATGTTGCCAACTTGGACTTCCCAAGCGCTTAGTCCAGCGCTCTGCACACAGTAAGCGCTCAATAAATACGATTGATGATGATGATGATGATTGTACAGATTTATTACTCTATTTTACTTGTACATATTTACTATTCTATTTATTTTGTTAATGATGTGCATTTAGCTTTAATTGTATTTGTTCTGATGACACCCGTCCACATGTTTTGTGTTGTCGTCTGTCTCCCCCTTCTAGATTGTGAGCCCGTTGTAGGGTAGGGACCACCTCTCTATGTTGCCAACTTGGACTTCCCAAGTGCTTAGTACAGCACTCTGAGCACAGTAAGCGCTCAGTAAATCCAATTTAATAATAATAATAAAAATTTTCAGGGACGAAGGTATGCCGTCCAAAGCACGCTTTTCAGCAATTATACGAATCTATTTAGAAGGTTCCTACATCATCAATCGTATTTATTGAGCGCTTACTGTGTGCAGAGCACTGTACTCATAAAGCCAGGAAAAGCAAGGTGATGAATTGGGTTTGAGTCACCTCTGAGGTCATCCAGGGCCCATTTCATGAGCAGGTGAAGCGGGCACTGCCTAGGGCTGCCAGTTTTCTGGGGCTCTGTTCTCCGGGACCCGCTCTTTCCCACATGAGCGGCAGAGCTCCTAATAATAATCACGTATTTGTATAGAGCTTACTGTGTACCAAGCATTGTACTAATCACTGGGGGAAATACAGGATAATAAGGTTGGACAGAGAGGCTTTGTCCCCAAGTGCAGCTATACCTCCTGCCTCTGGCCTGGAAGGGCCTTCCTTTTCATATCCGACAAGACAGTTACTCTCCCCCCTCTTCAAAACCCAAATGAAGACACATCTCCTCCAAGAAGCCTTCCCTGACTAAGCCCTCCTCTTCTCCCACTCCCTTCTGTATCGCCCTGACATGCTGTCTTTATTCCCCTCAGCCACACCCTGGGCCCCACAGCATTTACGTACATATCCGTTATTTATTTATATTAATGTCTGCCTTCCCCTGTAGGCTGTAAGCTCACTGTGGGCAAGGAATGTGTCTGTTATATTGTTGTGTTGTACTCTCCCAAGGCTTAGTACATTGCTCTGCACATAGTAAGCGTTCAATAAATACGATTGATTGATTGATTGACGGGGCTCACAGTCTAAGGGGAAGGAGAATTGGTGTTGAATCCTAGTTTTACAGATGAGGAAACTGAGGCCCAGAGAAGTCAAGTGACTTGCCCGTGGTCATGCAGCAAGTGAATAGCAGAACCGGGATTAGAACCCAAGTCCTTTGACTCCCAGATGATGATAATAAGAATTGTGGAATTGGTTAAACGCTTACTGTGTGCCAGGCATTGTACTAAGAGCTGGGGCGGATACAAGCAAATCGGGTTGGACACAGTCCTGTCCCACATGGGGAATCACAGTCTCATTCGTTCATTCAGTCGTATTTATTGAGCGCTTACTGTGTGCAGAGCACTATACTAAGCGCTTGGAGAGTAGAATTCGGCAACATAATCCCCATATTACAGATGAGGTAACTGAGGCCCAGAAAAGTTTAGTGACTTGCCCAAGATCACACAGCAGACAAGTGGCAGAGCCAGGATTAAGACCCGTGACCTTCCGATTCCCAGGTCCGGGCTCTATCCACTATGCCGTGCTGCTTCCACTGGATCATGCTGAACCCGGCCCTTGAGGGTGGAAGGAGGGAAGGGGAGATCCTCAGACCCCAAGCCAGCCACACAGTTTCTGAACTGGGGCGGAACTGCGGTGTGTTGAGGTAGCTAGAACCACATCTCCACCAATTGTCAAGCTGTGTGACTTTGGGCAAGTCGCTTAACTTCTCTGCGCCCCAGTTACCTCATCTGTAAAATGGGGATGAAGACTGTGAGCCCCCCGTGGGACAACCTGATCACTTTGTAACCTCCTCAGCGCTTAGAACAGTGCTTTGCACATAGTACACGCTTAATAAATGCCATCATTATTATTATTATCTCCAGAGCCTTGGCGTAGCAGAGAAGAAGGGGAGATAGTTTATGATGTCTGGGTTCTAATCCCAGCTCCGCCACTTGCCGTCTGTGTGATCTTGTGGAGGCTGTGAAGGTGACTCATTCATTCATTCAGTAGTATTTATTCATTCATTCAGTCGTATTTATTGAGCGCTTACTGTGTGCAGAGCACTGTAATAAGCGCTTGGGAAGTACAGGTTGGCAACATATAGAGACGGTCCCTACCCAACAGTGGGTGAGTTTATACTGTGTGCAAAGCACTGTACTAATACGTGGGAGAGTACAATATAACAACAAACAGACACAAATAAATGAATTACAGATATATACATACTGTGGGGCTGGGAAGGAGGGTGAATGAAGGGAGTGGGAGAAGAGGAAAGGAGGGCTTAGTCAGGGAAGGCTTCCTGGAGGAGATGTGCCTTCAATTAGGCTTTGAAGTGGGGGAGAGCAGTTATCTGATATGAGGAGGGAAGACATTCCTGGCCAGAGGAAGGATGCGGACAAGAAGTCAGCAGTGAGATTGAGGTACAGTGAGAAGGTTAGCATTAAAGGAATGAAGTTTGCAGGCCGGGTTGTAGTAGGAGAGTAGTGATATAAAGTAGGAGCGGGCAAGGTGATTAAGTGCTTTAAAACCAATGGTGAGGAGGTTTTGTTTGATGCAGATGTGGATGGACAACCACTGGAGGTTCTTGAGGTGTGGGGAAATGGTCTGAACGTTTTTGAAGCAAAATTATCCTTGCAGCAGAATGGAGTATGGACTGGAGTGGGGAGAGGCAGGAAGCGGGGAGGTCAGCAAGGAGGCTGATACAGTAATCAAGGCGGGATAGGATAAGTGTTTGGATTAATGTGGTAGCAGTTTAGATGGAGAGGAAGGGGCGGATTTTGATGATGTTGTGAAGCTAGAACCGACAGAATTTAGTGATGGCTTGAATATGTGGGTTGAGTGAGAGAGAAGAGTCAAGGATAATGCCAAGCTTAAGGGCCTGTGAGACAGGAAGGTTGGTGGTGCTCTCAACAGTGATGAGAAAATGAGCAGGAGCTTAGGGTTTGGGTGGGAAGATAAGTTCAATTTTAGCCATATTAAGTTTGAGAGGATAGCCAAGTAGAGATGTCTTGAAGGCAGGAGGAAATGTTAGGCTGCAGAGAGGGAGAGAGATCAGGGCTTGAGATGTAGATTTGAGTGTCATCAGCATAGGGGTGATAGTCGAAGTCGTGTGAGTGAATGAATTTTCCAAGGGAGTAGGTAAAGATGGGGACCCAGAACCAAACCCTGAGGGACACCCGCAGTTAGGGGATGGAAGACCGAGGAGGAGCCCAGGAAAGAGACTGATAATCAGCGGCCAGAGAGATAGGAGGAGAACCAGGAGAGGACATGTCAGTGAAGCCAAGGTTGGATAATGTTTCCAGGAGAAGGGAGCGGTCGACAGTGTCAAAAGCAGCTGAGAGGTCAAGGAGGATTAGGGTGGAATAGAGGCCGTTGCATTTGGCGAGGAAGTCTGGTGACTTTGGAGAAGGTGGTTTCTGTGGAGCAAAGGGGACGGACACCAGATTGGAGGGGGTCAGGAGAGAATCGGAGGAGAGTAACTTGAGGCAGTGGGTGTAGACAGCTCACTCATGGATTTTGGAGAGGAATGGTAGGAGGGAGATTGGACGATAACTGGAGGGAGCCATGGGGTCAAGGGAAGGTTTTAGGGTAGGGAAGATGTGGGCGTGTTTAAAGGTAGTGGGGAAGAAGCCATTGGAGAGTGAACAGTTGAAGATGGCAGTTAGGGATGGAAGAAGGGAGGATGGAAGAGGCTGACCTGTGGCCTGGAATGCCCTCCCACTTCAAATCCATCAATCACTCTTCCCCCCTTTCAAAGCCCTACTGAAGGCTCTCCTCCTCCAAGACACCTTCCCAGACTGATCCCTTTTCCTCAGCTCCCCGTCCTTCTGCATCACCTCGTCTTGCTCCCTTTGCTCTCCCGCCAGCCTGCCCCAAAGCATTTGTGCATCTATGTAGATGTGTATTATTCTATTTATTTATGTTGATGCCTGTTGATTTGTTTTGCTGTCTCCCCCCTTCTAGACTGTAAACCCGGTGTGGATTGTCTGTGGAATCCCTGCAGTCAAGAGAGGCAGGGATTGTCTCTCTTGACTGCTGAATTGTACTTTCCAAGCGCTTAGTACAGTGCTCTGCACACAGTAAGCACTCAATAAATATGACTGAATGAATGAATGAATGACCTGCGGGGCGGTAGATGACCATTATTAGAATCTGGAGTGGGTGTTGGAGGCGGATGGTAGGGGCTTCGAAAGAAGGGAAAGAAAGGGGTGGGAGAGCTAGAATGGTGCGAAAGTGGCACTGGGGTGCACGAAGGAAGCCGACACCTCCTCTTTTCCAAGGCTCTCCTCCTCCAAGAGGCCTTCCCAGACTAAGATCCCTTTTCCTCAGCTCCCCTTCCTTCTGCATCACCTCGACTTGCTCCCTTTGCTCTCCCGCCAGCCTGCCCCAAAGCATTTGTGCATCTATGTAGATGTGTATTATTCTATTTATTTATGTTGATGCCCATTGATTTGTTTTGCTGTCTCCCCCCTTCTAGACTGTAAGCCCGGTGTGGGCAGGGATTGTCTCTCTTGACTGCTGAATTGTGCTTTCCAAGCGCCTAGTCCAGTGCTCTGCACACAGTAAGCACTCAATAAATATGACTGAATGAATGAATGAACGACCTGAGGGGCGGTAGATGACCATTACTAGAATATGGAATGGTGTTGGAGGTGGATGATAGGGGCTTGGAAAGAAAGGGGTGGGAGAGCTAGAATGGTGCGAAAGTGGCACTGGGGTGCGAGAAGGAAGCCGACACCTCCTCTTTTCCCGTTGAGTCTGGGGGAGTGGGAGAAGGTGAGGCCCCCCCTGAAGAGAGCAGCAAGGGAATCCATATCGTCTGGGGAGAGCCCGGTTTCAGTGATGGTGAGGAGGAGGACAGGAACAGGTCAGTAATGAAAGGAAGCTTCCCCATGATGGAGCGGATGTTCCACAGGCTGATAAAAATGGTTAGGACTGAATTAGGCAGAAGCCATTAGATTTTGGTTTTTTGGTGTTTAAGTGCTTACTGTGTGCCCGGCACTGTTCCACGCTCTGGGCTAAATACAAGGTAATCAGGTTGGACACAGCCCACGTCCCACAGGAGGCTCACAGTCGTAACATGAGGTAACTGAGGCACAGAGAAGTTAAGTGACTTTCAGAGAGTCACACAGCAGACCAGTGGCGAAGCCGGAACTCGAACCCAGGTCCTTCCAACTCCCAGGCCTGTGCTCCGTCCACTAAACCATGCTGCTTCCCAATGCTTTGGAGTCTTTTGGGTGCTTGTGGGCCTTTATCAGAACTTTTCTCTGGCCTCCGTGAAGATATTTTCTAACGAACGTGGCAACTGCTAGTACTTGACTTCTGCCCCAGTTGATGGCTGTTAGGCTTTTAATTAATTTTGTGAGTCAGTATTATGCTTGCAGAATGGTTTTTCTGATTTTGGGGGGCCCACTAGCCAAAAGGAAATTCGTGAA
Source organism: Tachyglossus aculeatus (assembly GCF_015852505.1). Classification (NCBI taxonomy): domain Eukaryota; kingdom Metazoa; phylum Chordata; class Mammalia; order Monotremata; family Tachyglossidae; genus Tachyglossus; species Tachyglossus aculeatus. The sequence continues at coordinate 87,608,967 of NC_052069.1, forward strand.
AAACAAGATAAATGTTCTAAACTTGATTTTTTTTTTCGTATTTCCTTTTGTTTTGTCTCCTAGAGTAGCTTACCTAAAATCGAAACAATTCAGTAAGGCAGATATTGCACGGATGGTCACGAATGCCCCGTTTCTGCTAAGTTTTTCAGTGGAAAGATTGGATAACAGACTGGGCTTCTTCCAGAAAGAACTTAAACTAAGTGTACAAAAGGTAAAGAAATTCAAAAGGATTAAGTTGATTTTGTTGCTTTTTTCCATGTTGGTGTACATAAGAATCTTTTCATCACCTTACATTTCCAAATTTTAATATTACAGCACACTGAAATCTAGTAGGTATCTGGTATGTTCTGGTCCAGAATCAAATTGTACTACTAAGCCATTTGTATATCTGAAGTCTTTTCAAGATTTTCTCTGAAATTAATTCTTCCTTATCATCTCTGCCTAAGAACGTTTATTTTTCTGAGCCCCTGATTGGATCTCTTTGAATTATTTTTCAACCAGTCGAATAGATTCTGTTCCCAATCGTTATTAAGATCAACCCATACCCTGACAGATAGACTGCTGATAAATTTTCCATAAGATGGTACATTTAACTGATGAATTGTTATATTTTATTTTGTGACTATAGACCAGAAATCTAGTAATTCAGCTTCCAAGCTTACTAACTGGAAGTCTTGAGCCTGTGAAAGAAAATTTGATCGTAAGTAAATATTTTCTATTTATTTTCCAAGATATTTTTTTCTAAAATACTATTATTATTATTTCTAAAATAAAATACTTTCTGAGATATTGTTTGAATATCAATTTGTGTCTTGTGTTTTCCTATAAAGGAACACAGTTGCTGCAGTTAAAGGAGGTAGACCCTTCTAGACTGTGAGCCCACTGTTGGGTAGGGACCGTCTCTATATGTGGCCAACTTCATCATCATCATCAATCGTGTTTATTGAGCGCTTACTATGTGCAGAGCACTGTACTAAGCGCTTGGGAAGTACAAATTGGCAACGTATACAGTCCCTACCCAATAGTGGGCTCACAGTCTAAAAGGGGGAGACAGAGAACAAAACCAAACATACTAACAAAATAAAATAAATAGAATAGATATGTACAAGTAAAATAAATAAATAAATATGTACAACTTGTACTGCCAACTTGTATGCCAACTTGTACTTCCCAAGCGCTTAGTACAGTGCTGTGCAATCAATCAATCAATCAGTCATATTTATTGAGTGCTTACTGTGTGCAGAGCACTGTACTAAGCGCTTGGGAAGTACATGATGGCACACAGTAAGCGCTCAATAAATACGATTGATTGATTAGTAGCAATAATTGCGGTATTCATTAAGTGCTCACTGTGTGTTAAGCACTGGAGTACATATGAGATAATCAGTCTAGAGCTCTACGCGGGGCTCACAATCTAAAAATAGTCAAGAAGCAAATTTGGGGGGATGTTTTTTTATCATTTTAAGCATTTATATTGTGCCTTGTGGTGCTACCCCTCCCAGTGAGGTGTAGCGTAGAGAATACAGGCTAACAACTCTCTCCAAGTCAGGCATTTTTAATCCCATTCCCTCCTGGAAGGGCTCAGCACACGATCTCCAGTCCAGGCACTGAGCGTTCCTCATACTGAGCATGGGCCGCTTGCGTGGGTGGGGATTTAACCCATCCTTTCATTTTCTTAATCAATCAGTCAATCAATCGTATTTATTGAGCGCTTACTGTGTGCAGAGCACTGTACTAAGCGCTTGGGAAGTACAAGTTGGCAACATAAAGAGACGGTCCCTACCCAACAGCGGGCTCACAGTCTTAAGCCCGTCCCCAGCTGACAAAGTCAACTCCCCTTAGTCCTCGCAAAGATGCTCCCCCAGGAGCAAACCCTCATGGCCTAGCAGATGGAGCTCAGGCCCAAGAGGCAGAGAGTCATGGGTTCTAATCCCAGATCTTCCACTTGTCTCCTGTGCGACCTCGAGCAAGTCACTTCACTTCTCTGTGCTTGTTACCTCATCTCTAAAACGGGGATGGGGACTGTGAAGCCCCACGTGGGGCAGGGACTGAGTCCAGCCCGATGATCCTGTATCTACCCTAGCGCTTAACTCAGTGCCTGGCACATAGTAAGCGCTTAACATGTGGCTCAGTGGAAAGAGCCCGGGCTTGGAAGTTAGAAGTCATGGGTTCTAATCCCGGCTCTGCCACTTGTCAGCTGTGTGATTTTGGGTAAGTCACTTAACTTCTCTGAGCCTCAGTTACCTCATCTATAAAATGGTGATTAAGACTGTGAGCCCCATGAGGGACAACCTGATCACCTTGTATCCTCCCCAGCACTTAGAGGAGTGCTTTGCACATAGTAAGCACTTAACAAATGCCATTATTATTATTATTATTATTATTATTATTATTATTATTATTATTATTATTATTATTAGTCCCCATGCTGTCAGTCGGGTTCCGCAACTTCTCACTGGAGGTCGAGCACAAAGTTGGCATCCCTCATTCTCCAACGGTACCCATTCATCTCTCTTAGTCCCTCCTCCATTTGGTCCATCGATCTCCACCTCATGCCCCGATCTGCCGCCTTGGAGCCATGTGGGTAGCGTGGCTCAGTGGAAAGAGCCCAGGCTTGGGAGCCAGAGGTCATGGGTTCGAATCCTGGCTCCACCGCTTGTCAGCTGTGTGAATTTGGGCAAATCACTTCACTGCTCTGGAGGTAGGAAAGGGATCAGCATGACCCAGTGGACCGAGCACGAGCCTGGGAATCAGAAGGACCTGAGTTCTAATCCCGGCTCTGCCACTTGCCAGTTGTGTGACCTTGGGTATGTCACTTAACTTCTCTGAGCCTCTGGTCCCTCATCTGGAAAATGGGGATTAAGACTGTGAGCCCCATGTGAGACAGGAACTGTGGCCCACCTGATTATCTCATATCTACCTCAGTGCTTAGAACAGTGCTTGGCCCAGAGTAAGCGCTTAAATACCATAATTATCATTATTAGTATTACCGTTAAGGGGATTGGGATTGGTTTCCGCAGAGCCCGGCATGGGTGGAATTGGCTTTGACCTGACTTGACCTGTGCTTGTTGCCGACTTGTACTTCCCAAGCGCTTAGTACAGTGCTCTGCACACAGTAAGCGCTCAATAAATACAATTGAATGAATGAATGAATGAATAATTATCATTATTAGTATTACCGTTAAGGGGATTGGGATTGGTTTCCGCAGAGCCCGGCATGGGTGGAATTGGCTTTGACCTGACTTGACCTGTGCTTGTTGCCGACTTGTACTTCCCAAGCGCTATAGTACAGTGCTCTGCACACAGTAAGCGCTCAATAAATACGATTGAATGAATGAATACTCTGGGCCTCAGTTCCGTCATCTGTAAAATGGGGATGAAGACAGCCCCATGTGGGACAACCTGATCACCTTGTATCCTCCCCAGGGCTTAGAACAGTGCTTTGCACAGAGTAAGCGCTTAACAAATGCCATTATTATGAGGGTGGGGCGGGGGCGGAGTAGGGGGACCACCACCCTCACCCGCAATGCCAAGGCATTGGGGGAAACACAGGGTGCTGAAGGCGGCCCAAGGTGTGATAGGATGGGGGTTGGAGGTGTCCAGCAGCAGTTTCTGGGGCTAGGGGGTTACACACTGCAACAACTCGGAGTTGGCGGAGGCGGGGGGTGAGGGGGACTGACAGCCTTCGCTTCTGGAGCCGGTCAGATAGCGGAGCCGGCCTCCGGGAATGGGACAGGGCATAGTGGATAAAGCACGGGTTGGCAGTCAGAAGGTCATGGGTTCCATCCCAGCTCCACCACCTGGCTGCTGTGTGGCCTTGGACAAGTCACTTCACTTCTCCCTGCCTCAGTTCCCTCATCTGTAAAATGGGGACTGAGACTGTGAGCCCCGTGTGGGTCAGGGACTGTGTCCAACCCGATTTGCTCATATCCACCCCAGCGCCTGGCACGTAGGAAGCGCTTAACAAATACCGCAATTAATATTATTGTTACGGAGATACCTGTTGCATACTTGTCATGTTTATTCTCCTCCCAATCATTGTAATCAAGCCAAGTCATTAGGTACGTTATGGCTATAATTTATTTATATTAATTTCTGGACCCCCCCCCCCCCCCCCCCCCCCGGAGACAGTAGGCTCGTTTTGGGCAGGGAATGTGTCTGTTAATTGTTATTCTTCCCCAAGCACTTAGTACAGTGCTCTGCACACAGTAAGCGCTCAAATATAACTGACTGATTGACCGATTTTTTAAAAATATGCTATCACAGTGAGGGAGGCTCACAGGCTAACAGGCCTTGTTAAGCGCTTACTATGTGCAGAGCAAGTGTAAATAAAGTGTTTACACTAATGATCAGACCCAATGGCTTATCTGTAGGTCAAGGAAACTCTTCCCTTGAAGTCTGAATTCTCTGAGGCACGAAAAAAGTTTGTCTGTCCCAAAAGGCCTTTTGAGACTGCTATTGAAATTATCATCATCATCATCAATCGTATTTATTGAGCGCTTACTGTGTGCAGAGCACTGTACAAAGCGCTTGGGAAGTACAAATTGGCAACATATAGAGACAGTCCCTACCCAACAGTGGGCTCACAGTCTAAAAGGGGGAGACAAAACCAAACATACTAACAAAATAAAATAAATAGAATAGGTATGTACAAGTAAAATAAATAGAGTAATAAATATGTACAAACATATATACATATATACAGGTGCTGTGGGGAAGGGAAGGAGGTAAGATGGGGGGGGTGGAGAGGGGGAAATTGAATTATACAATGCCCTTTGGTGAGACATGCATGCACAGAAAAGCAGTGTCACCACTATCTTGCAGTGTATTCAAGACTGTTGACATCTGAATTCTCTGAGGCACGAAAAAAGTTTGTCCCAAAGGGCCTTTTGAGACTGCTATTGAAATTGAATTATACAATGCCCTTGGGTGAGACATGCATGCACAGAAAAGCAGTGTCCACCACTATCTTGCAGTGTATTTAAGACTCTTGACATTTAAATTGCCTGGTGAGTAACTCATTATAGAAAAGGTTTTTTTCTGAGACTCCTTTCTAGAGTTGACGGTAGGTCTACTAATAATAATAATGATGGCATTTGTTAAGCGCTTACTATGTGCGAAGCACTGTTCTAAGCGTCTAAGAAAAGCAGCATGGCCTAGTGGAAAGAGCAGAGGACTTGGGTCCGCGAGACTGAGAGTTTAGGTCCTAATCCTAGCTCTGACACTTGGCTTCTGTGTGATCTTGGGCAAGCCACTTCACTTCTCTGTGCCTCTCTTCATCTATAAGAGAAGCAGCGTGGCTCAGTGGAAAGAGCCCAGGCTTTGGAGTCAGAGGTCATGGGTTCAAATCCTGGCTCCGCCAGTTGTCAGCTGTATGACTTTGGGCAAGTCAGTTCACTTCTTTGGGCCTCAGTTCCCTCATCCGTAAAATGGGGATTAAGACTGTGAGCCCCCCGTGGGACAGCCTGATCACCTTGTAACCTCCCCAGCGCTTAGAACAGTGCTTTGCACATAGTAAGCACTTAATAAATGCCATCATTATTATTAAAATGGGGATTCAATACTTGACCTCCTTTCTACTTATATTTGAGACCCTTGTGAGACAAGGACTGTGTCAGTCTGATTCTTGTGTATCTAACCCAGCATTTAGTACAGGGCTTGGCACATAATAATAACAATAATAATGGCATTTATTAAGCGCTTACTATGTGTAAATCACTTCTAAGACTGACCCCCTTCCTTCCTCTCCCCCTCGTCCCCCTCTCCATCCCCCCATCTTACCTCCTTCCCTTCCCCACAGCACCTGTATATATGTATATATGTTTGTACATATTTATTATTCTATTTATTTATTTATTTATTTTACTTGTACGTATCTATTCTATTTTATTTTGCTAGTATGTTTGGTTTTGTTCTCTGTCTCCCCCTTTTAGACTGAGCCCACTGTTGGGTAGGGACTGTCTCTATATGTTGCCAACTTGTAGTTCCCAAGTGCTTAGTACAGTGCTCTGCACACAGTAAGCGCTCAATAAATACGATTGATTGATTCTAAGCACTGGGGAGGTTACAAGGTGATCAGGTTGTCCCACGGGGAACTCACAGTCTTCATCCCCATTTTACAGATGAGGTAACTGAGGCTCAAAGAAGTTAAGTGACTTGCCCAAAGTCACACACCTGACAGGTGTTGGAGCTGGGATTTGAGCCCATGACCTATGACTCCAAAGCCCATGCTCTTTCCACTGAACCATGCTGGTGCTTAACAAATGTTATCATCACCTATTATTTTCTCTTCCAAAACCCAAAATAATAACTGTGGTATTTGTTAAGCATTTACCATGTGTCAGGTACTGTTCCAAGTGCTGAGGGAGACTTAAGATAATCAGGTTGGACATACTCCCTCTCCCACACAGGGCTCATAATCTAGGTTCACGTGAATCAAAATGGTCTTTAATTTCAAAGAAGATAGTAATATGAATTTAGATATCCTCAAAGGCCTACAGTGTAACAGCCTCTCTCTCCTAGTAATTTTTGTTTTTATTGATCAAAAGAAAAACTTGGTTTGTCTTTCAGGTTTACCAGCTTGAACTTGGCTTTAAGCATAATGAAATTCAGCATATGGTAACGAGAATCCCAAGGCTGTTATCTGCAAGGAAAGGGAAGCTCATAGAAAATTTTGACTACGTGCATAATGTGATGAAAATTCCCCAACATTACATTGTCAAATTTCCAGAGGTAAGACAGAAGATAGTTGACTGTGGAAGAGCTCCGATAACACCTCGTTTATAGATGTTGTTGGCCCAGGCAGTTCAGAACCATTTGTTGGAAAATAAACAACTTGGTAGGAAATCCTTGGTTTCAGAATTAAAAGCGCACCTCCGAATTGCAGCCAAAATAATTGCCTCTCCCTGCCCTAGAATCTAGACTCGATAGCAAAGTTTTGGCATTTGGGAAGGCTTCAATTTCTTTGATCATGGCAGGGTGTCCCCTGTGGCAATGGGCAGACAGTCCAGAGGAGATTTTTGCTCTTCCTGATCCTAGAAATGTCATTATATTCTGAAAACTAGGTCTCAAAATGAGATGGTTCCCATAATTTTCTGTAACATCCCTTACCGGATGCTCCTCATCCGCAGGCCGTAGCACGAATTTTTGGATTGCTGTGCCAGCGGTCCATCTGAAGGCATGTACTTTGTTCCATCTTCTACCATCTTCTTTAGCAGTTACAGTGTGGTAACTGGCATTCAGCTGCCAAATCGTCATCATCATCATCAATCGTATTTATTGAGCGCTTACTATGTGCAGAGCACTGTACTAAGCGCTTGGGAAGTACAAATTGGCAACATGTAGAGACGGTCCCTACCCAACAGTGGGCTCACAGTCTAAAAGGGAGAGACAGAGAACAAAACCAAACATACTAACAAAATAAAATAAATCATTTCACCTCACAAAAGGCAGAAGGGTAAAATGTTTTTGCCCTTAAAGCATGCCTTAAAAGGTGACGGTAAGTTTCTACGCTTGGTTTACATTTTCATGGCGCCTTGGTTTTGTCATTATTTTTCACAGGATCCTTTTTCAGGCAGGTCAACATTGACCCATTTCAGACTCGAAAACTGAGGTTCAGTAAGATGAATTGATTTGCCCCACTCACCCGTGAAATTTTGGGTGTGGAGCCAAAAGTAAAATTAGTGGCTCTTGTGTACAGTCCGGGCCATCTTTTAAAGAAAAAATGGAAATGCTTTTCTCCCAGGCAATTTAAATGGCAAGAGTCTTAAATACACTGCAAGATAGTGGTGGACACTGCTTTTCTGTGCATGCATGTCTCACCCAAGGGCATTGTATAATTCAATTTCAGTAGCAGTCTCAAAAGGCCCTTTGGGACAGAAAAACTTTTTTCGTGCCTCAGAGAATTCAGATGTCAAGAGTCTTGAATACACTGCAAGATAGTAGTGGACACTGCTTTTCTGTGCATGCATGTCTCACCCAAGGGCACTGTATAATTCATTCATTCATTCAATAGTATTTATTGAGCGCTTACTGTGTGCAGAGCACTGTACTAAGCGCTTGGGAAGTACAAGTTGGCAACATATAGAGACGGTCCCTACCCCACAACGGGCTCACAGTCTAGAAAGGGGAGACAGAGAACAAAACAAAGCATATTAACAAAATAAAATAAATAGAATATGTACAAGTAAAATAGAGTAATAAATACGTAGAAACATATATACAGGTACTGTGGGGAAGGGAAGGAGGTAAGGTGGGGGGGATAGAGGGGGGAGGAGGGGGAGAGGAAGGATGGGGCTCAGTCTGGGAAGGCCTTCTGGAGGAGGTGAGCTCTCAATAGGGCCTACTGAGGGGCCTACTAATCATTATTATTATGTAGGTTAAGTGCTTAACAAGTTCCATCACTGTCATTATTATGATGATGATGATGTAGGTTAAGCGCTTAACAAATACCATCACTATCATTATTATTATTATTATGTAGGTTAGGCACTTAACAAGTACCATCACTATCATTATTATTATTATGATTATGTAGGTTAAGCGCTTAACAAGTACCATCACTATCATTATTGTTATTATTATTATGTAGGTTAAGTGCTTAAAAAGTAGCATCACTATCATTATTATTATTATGTAGGTTAAGCGCTTAACAAGTACCATCACTATCATTATTATTATTATTATTATTATTATTATTATGTAGGTTAAGCGCTCAACAAGTACCATCACTATCATTATTATTATTATTATTATTATGTAGGTTAAGCGCTTAACAAGTACCATCACTATCATTATTATTATTATTATGTAGGTTAAGCGCTTAACAAGTACCATCACTATCATTATTATTATTATTATTATTATGTAGGTTAAGCGCTTAACAAGTACCATCACTATCATTATTCTTATTATTATTATTATGTAGGTTAAGCGCTTAACAAATACCATCACTATCATTATTATTATTATTATTAGTATGTAGGTTAAGCGCTCAACAAGTACCATCACTATCATTATTATTATCATTATTAGTATGTAGGTTAAGCGCTTAACAAGTACCATCACTATCATTATTATTATAATTCAATTTCAATAGCAGTCTCAAAAGGCCCTTTGGGACAGACAAACTTTTTTCTTGCCTCAGAGAGTTCAGACTTCAAGGGAAGAGTTTACTTGAACTACAGATAAGCAATTGGGTCTGATCATTAGTGTAAACACTTTATTTTCCTTTCACAGTGAGCCTGATTGCAATAATACAAAATTGGGGGGTTCTGTGCTTTTAAGTGCAGTTTATAGGAGCTTAGGTGTATGACAAGACTTTCTATAACGGCTTTTTGGCTAGGATTGTCTTAACAGCAAAATGTCTCTCAGTGTGAGGCTCCGTCACTTCAACAGACAATATCAGAGGTTGAAAAAGCTACACTCACTTTTGCAGCTACACAGTGACTAAAGGAAAAATGCATCCTGTGATACTTTTGAATTTGTCCAAATTCAGGTTTCATATGGCCATTTTTAATCAAATGAATTAATCAATTGAATTCATTGAGTGCTTTCCGTGTGCAGAGCACTGTAGTGCTTAGAGCAGTGCTTGGCACATAGTAAGAGCTTAACAAATACCATCATTATTATTACTAAGCACTTGAGTACAGTAGTACAGATTTAGTAGACAAGTTCCCTGGCCTCAAGGAGCTTACAGTCTAATATTTCCCATTTCAACATCTACAGTTCTTCACTTTGGAAACTACTATCTGCTTGAGTGTTTACTTTGTAGCTGAAATTATTCTATAGAGAAGCAGCGTGGCTCAGCGGAAAGAGCCCGGGCTTTGGAGTCAGAGGTCATGGGTTCAAATCCCAGCTCTGCCAGTTGTCAGCTGTGTGACTTTGGGCAAGTCACTTTAACTTCTCTGTGCCTCAGTTCCCCCATCTGTAAAATGGGGATGAAGACGGTGAGCCCCCTGTCGGACAACCTGATCACCTTGTAACCTCCCCAGCGCTTAGAACAGTGGCTTGCACATAGTAAGCGCTTAATAAATGCCATCATTATTATTATTATTATAAGGACATAAGAAATGCATTTCTGTATTCCCCCAAGCGCTTAAGTAGTTCCCTGCACATCATACCATTGATTGTAACCTCCCAGCGCTTAGAATAATAATAATAATAATAATAATAATAATAATAATAATGGTATTTTTTAAGCGCTTACTATGTGCAAAGCACTGTTCTAAGCGCTGAACAGTGGTTTGCACATAGTAAGTGCTTAATAAATGCCATCATTGTTATTATTATTATAAGACCATAAGAAATGCATTTCTGTATTCCCCTAAGCGCTTCAGTAGTGCTGTGCACATCATACCATTGATTGTAACCTCCCCAGTGCTTAGAACAGTGCTTTGCATTCTTTCATTCAAGCATATTTATTGAGCACTTACCGTGTGCAGAGCACTGTACTAAGCTCTTGGGAAGTCCAAGTTGGCAACATATAGAGACGGTCCCTACCCAACAGCGGGCTCACAGTCTAGAAGGGGGAGACAGAGAACAAAACAAAGCATATTAACAAAATAGAATAAATATGTACAAATAAAATAGAGTAATAAATACGTACAAAGATATATACATATATCCAGGTGCTGTGGGGAGGGGAAGGAGGTAAGGCAGGGGGATGAGGAGGAGGAGAGGAAGGAGGGGGCTCAGTCTGGGAAGGCCTCCTGGAGGAGGTGAGCTCTCACCTTTGCACATAGTAAGCGCTTAATAAATGCCATTATTATTATGAGAGCATAAAAAATGCATTCATTCCTGTATTCCCCCAAGTGCTTAAGTAGTGCTCTGCACATCATTCCCATTGATTGAGAAGCAGCATGGCCTAGCTTGGGAGTCAGACCTGGCTTCTAATCCCAGCTCTCCTAAGTGCTTGCTGCGTGAGGCGAGTCACTTCTTTGTGCCTCAGTTCTCTTGTTCTCCCTCATACTTAGACTGTGAGCCCCATGCAGGACAGGGACTGTGGCCAACCTAATTCGCTTGTATCTACCCTAGCGATTAGAGCGACGTTTGACACATGGTGAGTGCTGAACAAACACTAAAAAAAAAAAGAATTTGCTCGGTTGATTTCTGTGTGAGCCCAGGAGTCCATTCAGCCCAGCATCTTCTAGACTGTGAGCCCATTGTGGGCAGGGATTGTGTCTATTTGTTGCTGAATTATAATTCCCAAGTGCTCAGTACACACGGTCAGCGCTCAATAAATACAGTTTGAATGAATTCTGGTTCTGCCAGTGGCAACAAGTGAAATATGGAAGGCACAGAATGTGGTTTCTGTCCTTGCAACTATCTTCAGGGTTGGTGATACACTCCTTTCTGCCAAATCTCTAGAACGCTGTTGGGAAACGAGGTTCTTCCAGTAACTCATCATCATCATCAATCGTATTTATTGAGCACTTACTATGTGCAGAGCACTGTACTAAGCGCTTGGGAAGTACAAATTGGCAACGTATAGAGACAATCCCTACCCAACAGTGGGCTCACAGTCTAAAAGGGGGAGACAGAGAACAAAACCAAACATACTAACAAAATAAAATAAATAGGATAGATATGTACAAGTAAAATAAATAGAGTAATAAATATGTACGACGATATATACATATATACAGGTGCTGTGGGGAAGGGAAGGAGGTAAGATGGGGGGATGGAGAGGGGGACGAGGGGGAGAGGAAGGAAGGGGCTCAGTCTGGGAAGGCCTCCTGGAGGAGGTGAGCTCTCAGTAGGGCCTTGAAGGGAGGAAGAGAGCTAGCTTGGCGGAGGGGCAGAGGGAGGGCATTCCAGGCCCGGGGGAGGACGTGGGCCGGGGGTTGATGGCGGGACAGGCGAGAACGAGGCCCGGTGAGGAGATTAACGGTGGAGGAGCGGAGGGTGCGGGCTGGGCTGGAGAAGGAGAGAAGGGAGGTGAGGTAGGAGCGGGCGAGGGGATGGACAGCCTTGAAGCCCAGGGTGAGGAGTTTCTGCCTGATGCAGAACACCAGACCCGTCTGGGTATGACATATCATGTGGTCAGAAGAAATGGTTCCCCACCTGGCAGTGGACTCCAGCGAGCCCTACAGTGCGGGCTGTGGCAAAAATATAACTTTCACATTATAGGGGAAGTGGCGTCCACCACCTGTCATCCCTAACTTATTTCCTTCAGTGCTCCTCTCTGCACCTAAGTCGATCAAGCAGTGGTATTTATTGAGCACTTACTGTGGGCTGCGCTCTGTACTAAGCACTTGGGAAAAATACAATACGATCCCTGCCCCCAAGGAGCTTGCAGTCTAGAGGAAGAGAAAGACACCAAAATGAATTACAGACGGGGGAAATGGTAGTGTAGAAGGCTATTGACAAAAGTGCTGTGGAGCTAAGGGTTAGCTGAGTATCAGATGCTTAAAGGGTACAGGTCGAAGCACACTAGCAAAGGCCAATAGAGGAAATGAGGGCTTAATGAAGGAAGACTTCGTGGAGGAAATGTGATTTTTAGGAGGGCTTTGAGGGACGAGAGAGTTGTGGTCTGTCAGATACGAAGACGAAAAGCGTTCAAGGCCGGAGGAATAATGTCATCATTATTATATTATTATAAGACCATAAGAAATGCATTTCTGTATTCCCCCAAGCGTTTAAGTAGTGCTCTGCACATCATACCATTGATTGTAACCTCCCCAGCGCTTAGAACAGTGCTTTGCACATAGTAAGCACTTAATAAATGCCATCATTATTATTATTATTATAAGACCATAAGAAATGCATTTCTGTATTCCCCTAAGCGCTTCAGTAGTGCTCTGCACATCATACCATTGATTGTAACCTCCCCAGCGCTTAGAACAGCGCTTTGCACATAGTAAGTGCTAAATAAATGCCATCATTATTATTATAAGACCATAAGAAATGCATTTCTGTATTCCTCTAAGCGCTTCAGTAGTGCTCTGCACATCATACCATTGATTGTTACCTCCCCAGTGCTTAGAACAGTGCTTTGCATTCTTTCATTCATTCAATCATATTTATTGAGCGCTTACTGTGTGCAGAGCACTGTACTAAGCGCTTGGGAAGTCCAAGTTGGCAACATCTAGAGACGGTCCCTACCCAACAGCGGGCTCACAGTCTAGAAGGGGGAGAGGACGGTGATGGCATAGACAGATGAAGGTCCAGACAATAGCTTGGTGTAAGAGGACCAAAATATGTGGGTTGGGTTGTAGTAGGAGATCGGCATGGAAAGGTCAGAGGGTGTGAGCCGACTGACTGCCTTAAAGACGATGGTAATGAGGGTACGTTTGATGCCGAATTGTATTTTTCAACCGTTTACTACAATGCTCTGCACACAGTAAGTGCTCAGTAAATACAACTGAATGTCTGAATAAATACTCAAGTGGCTGGGGAATCACTGGAGGTTTTTGAGACGTGAAGAGATGTGGATTGAATGTTTTTTAGGAACATCATCTGGGTAGCAAGAGTGAAGTATGGACTGAAGTGGGGATAGACAGGAAACAGGGAGGTCGGTGAGGAGGCGGAAGCAGTAGTCGAAGTGGGATCGATCAATTAATCTATCTGTGGTATTTTTTGAGTGCTTACTATGTGCAGGGCACAGTTCTAAGCGCTTAGGAGAGTATTGTCCAACAGAGTTTGCAGACATGTTCCCTGCCCAAAATTAATTCATTGTATCGTATTTATTGAGCGCTTACTGTGTGCAGAGCACCATACTAAGCGCTTGGGAAGTACAATGCAGGAACAAGAGATAATCCCCGCCCGCAGTGGGCTCACAGTCTAGAAGGGGGGAGACAGGCGAGCTTACAGTCTGGAGGGAGAGACAGACATCAATATAAATGAGTAATTTATAGTATTTAAAGATATATATATATATAAGTACTTAGATATATAAGTTCTTTGGGAAATGAGTAATTTATAATATTTAAAGAGATATATAAATATATATATATATATATATATATATATATAAGTACTTAGATATATAAGTTCTTTGGGGTTGAAGGTTGTGCCAAAATGTCACAGATCCAAGTGCGTAGATGTTGCAGGAGGGGAAATGAGGGCTTAATCGGGGAAGACTTCCTGGAGAAGATGTGATCTTAATGTTATGAAGATGGGGAGAGTGGTGGTGTGGTGTCTATGGAGGGGGAGGGAGTTCCACAGTAGGAGGAGGATGTGGGAAAGGGGTCAGCGGCAAGATAGACAAGATCAAGGCACAGATGAAATTGGGGATATGAAAAGTGCTTGGATCAGCGTGGTACCAGTTTGGATGGAGACGAATGGGCAGGTTCTAGAGATATTGTGAAGGGAGAATGGACAGAATTTGGTGACAGATTGAATATGTGACAGATTGAATATGTGAGTTGATATTGCCAAGGTTACAAGCTTGTGAGGCTAGGAGAATGGTGGGAAAGTTAGGGGGTGGATAGGGTTTGGGTGGGAAGGTGAGTTCTGTTTTGGACTTGTTAAATTTGAGGCATCAACATAACATCGGGATTAGAGATGTCCTGAAGACAGGAGGAAGTAAGTGCGAGACTGTAGAGAAGGAGAGTGGCCAGGGCTAGCGATCAATCAATCATATTTATTGAGTGCTTACTGTGTACTGTAGTAAGCACTTGGGAGAGCACAATATGAGACGCATTCCCTACCCACAACGAACTTATGTGTAGCGGCGTGACATTTAGGAATCATCCGTGTAGAGGTGATCGTTGAAGCCGTAGAAAAGAATGAGTTCTCCAAGGGAGTGGTTGAAAATGGAGAAGTGAGCCTTGAGGGCCCCCACAATTAGAAGGTGGGAGGCAGAGGAGGAGCCCGTGAAAGAGACAGAGACGGCGTGGCCAGGGAGGAGGAGAACCAGGAGAGGTCCGTGAAACCAAGGTTACGTAGGGTTTCAAGGAGAAGGAGGTCCTTGGTGTCAAAGGCAGCAGGAAGGTTGAGGGAGATGAAGATGGAGTTGACGATGTTGGATATGACTGCTTCCTTGGAGGTGGTAAAACATGCAGAATTCTCCCAAAATACCATGTTCCATCTGCCACCCTTGGCTACTGCCCCCATCCTTGATTCTGAGCTTGAGTCAACTCTGCCAAAAACAGAAAGAAAAGCCCATGGGGCCTAAAATGGAAACACAGGAGCTAATTCCTCTCTTTCTTTCCCTCCCAAACCCCCACGTGAACACAGTCAAAGCTGTTTTGGCCCCAGCAGCTCCACACTGGCTCATGGCAAAACCTAACTATTTGGGATTTAGGTTTTTGATGTTTCAGTGCGTTCGCTCATCATCATCATCAATCGTATTTATTGAGCGCTTACTGTGTGCAGAGCACTGTACTAAGCGCTTGGGAAGTACAAATTGGCAACAGATAGAGACAGTTCCTACCCAACAGTGGGCTCACAGTCTAAAAGGGGGAGACAGAGAACAAAACCAAACATACTAATAAAATAAATAGAATAGATATGTACAGGTAAAATAAATAAATAAATAAATAGGGTAATGAATATGTACAAACATATATACATATATACAGGTGCTGTGGGGAAGGGAAGGAGGTAAGGTGGGGGGATGGAGAGGGGGACGAGGGGGAGAGGAAGGAAGGGGCTCAGTCTGGGAAGGCCTCCTGGAGGAGGTGAGCTCTCAGCATCGTACTTTTTCAAAAAACTATTGCAATTATTTTTCTTCATTAGGTGTTTACTACTTCGTTGCTGAAAATCAAAGAAAGGCACCTGTTCCTCAGCTACTTGGGAAGAGCGCAGTACAACCCGGCCCAGCCCAACTACATCTCTGTGGGAAGACTGGTGTCCATTCCCGACGAAGTCTTTTGTGAGGAGATGGCCAAAGCCTCACTAAGTGACTTTGAGAAATTCCTAAAAACGCTTTAATTTTCATCAGCCGTTAAGGGAATAAGAGTGAGATGAAATAAATGCGTAGACGTGCCTCAGTCCTAACTCATGTTGAAGGACAGTGACAGTTCTGCAAAATTTCTGGATGGGATAATGGTTGTTATCCCATCTATCTAATAAGTGTATTAGAGTATTGAGGTTACTGAGGACTGCCCATCTCCGGATAAAAATAGTAATGTTATATTTCATAGTTCAGTAAATCATTTTCTTCCAGTGTTTTTAGGGTAAATTACAGGCACCATTCTTCTTGGATTTCTTTTCTGAGGAAACCAGGGGCAGGACTTTTTGCACTGTTTTAATCCTTACAATTTTGTCAAAGGTACAAGGAAAAGGATGGCGTTTGAGAGGGAGAATTTGTTTCTAATGGTAAAGAATAATAATAATGTGGTATTTAAGTGCTTGCTATGTGTCCTGAGTGCTACGATAGAAGATCATCAGGCTGAATACAGTCCCTGTCCCTCATCAGCCTCGCAGTCGAAATAGAGGAGGGACTACAGGGATTGAATCCCCATTTTACAAATAAGGAAACTGAGGCACAGGAAAGTTAAGTGACTCGCCCGTGGTCACATTCATTCAATCATATGTGTTAAGCACTTACTGCGTGCAGAACACAGTACTAAGCATTTGAGAAAGAACAATACAGCAGTAAAGACTGACAATCCCTAACAGGCGAATTATTTTATTGCCTTTCTCAGTTACCATTGTCATAATCAGCATTATTTGAGCCTGTAGTAAATGCAAAGCATTTTACTAGACATTTAGAGGACATACAGAAGAGGTGTAAAATAAGAACAAATAAATAATATCTAACTATGGTATTTACTTAACACTTATTAATAAGTGTATTAGAGTATTGAGGTTACTGAGGAATACCCATCTCCGGATAAAAATAGTAATGTTATATTTCATAGTTCAGTAAATCATTTTCTCCCAATGTGGTTAGGGTAAATTACAGGCGCCATTCTTCTCGGATTTCTTTTCTGAGGAAACCAGGGACAGGACTTTTTGCACTGTTTTAATCCTTACGATTTTGTCAAGGGTAAAAGTGAACAAGTGGGGTTTTTTAAAATTATTTTATAGTGGGGAAATCAAAGCACAGAAGTAGTAGAAGGACCGCCAAGACCACAAACAGCCATGTTTAGAAACTTCCCATTTAATCGGGCTGCCAGGATTGAAGCATCCCTTGTGATCCTCACAAGCAAAACACCTGACGATGGTGGAAAAGCAGGTTTAGAGAAGCAGCAAAAAGAAGGGAATGAAGAGGAAGCTTTTTAGTTCTAACTGGAATCCCGGGCTGGTTACAGAATACATTGTTGCTTCAGAACTGTTCAATTGTAGCTTTGGGCTTATATTCGGATTTCAAAATTTCAGGTAGAAATTGGAATTTATTTCCTTTTTGTTAAGGTAAAACCGTTAAGATTTTAATAAATGGGTTATTAAAAAAACTTGGGTGGTCCTTGTGAAGTTGGCCATCGGGGGTAATTGGGTGTGTAATATTTTGAATGGATATTTTTATTTTCCAGACTGTTTTCATATCATCCTTCCCAAGCGCTTAGCCCAGTGCTCTGCGCACAGTAAGCGCTCCATCAATACAATTGAATGAATGAATATTGAATGAATATTGAATGAATGAAGTTGGCAACTTGTTCTTCCCAAGCGCTTACTCCAGTGCTCTGCACGCAGTAAGCGCTCCATAAAGATGATTGAATCAGTAATGGCATTTATTAAGCGCTTACTATGTGCAAGGCACTGTTCTAAGCTCTGAGGAGGATACAAGGTGATCAGGTTGTCCCATGTGGGGCTCACAATCTTCATCCCCATTTTACAGATGAGGGAACTGAGGCCCAGAGAAGTGACCTCCCTTCTCTCCTTCTACTGCCCAGCCCGCACCCTCCGCTCCTCCGCCGCTAATCTCCTCACCGTACCTCGTTCTCGCCTGTCCCGCCGTCGACCCCCGGCCCACGTCATCCCCCGGGCCTGGAATGCCCTCCCTCTGCCCCTCCGCCAAGCTAGCTCTCTTCCTCCCTTCAAGGCCCTGCTGAGAGCTCACCTCCTCCAGGAGGCCTTCCCAGACTGAGCCTCTTCCTTCCTCTCCCCCTCGTCCCCCTCTCCATCCCCCCATCTTACCTCCTTCCCTTCCCCACAGCACCTGTATAGATGTATATATGTTTGTACATATTTATTACTCTATTTATTTATTTATTTTATTTGTACATATCTATCCTATTTATTTTATTTTGTTAGTGTGTTTGGTTTTGTTCTCTGTCTCCCCCTTTTAGACTGTGAGCCCACTGTAGGGTAGGGACTGTCTCTATATGTTGCCAATTTGGACTTCCCAAGCGCTTAGTACAGTGCTCTGCACACAGTAGGCGCTCAATAAATACGATTGATGATGATGATGATGATGATTTTGTTAGTATGTTTGGTTTTGTTCTCTGTCTCCCCCTTCTAGACCGTGAGCCCACTGTTGGGTAGGGACCGTCTCTATATGTTGCCAACTTGTACTTCCCAAGCGCTTAGTCCAGTGCTCTGCACATAGTAAGCGCTCAATAAATACAATTGATGATGATGATGATGATGATGATGATGATTGAGCGCTTACTATGTGCAGAGCACTGGACTAAGCGCTTGGGAAGTACAAATTGGCAACACATAGAGACAGTCCCTCCCAACAGTGGGCTCACAGTCTAAAAGGGGGAGACAGAGAACAAAACCAAATGGCAGTAAACCTTGTGACTCCCAAGCCCCTACCCTGTCATCATCAATCGTTTTTATTGAGCGCTTACTATGTGCAGAGCACTGTACTAAGCGCTTGGGAAGTACAAATTGGTAACATATAGAGACAGTCCCTACCCAACAGTGGGCTCACAGTCTGTATGAATGAATGAATGAGAGTGAGTGAATGAATGAATGAATCAATCAATCAATCATCATCATCATCAATCGTATTTATTGAGCGCTTACTATGTGCAGAACACTGTACTAAGCGCTTGGGAAGTACAAATCAGCAACATATAGAGACAGTCCCTACCCAACAGTGGGCTCACAGTCTGAATGAATGAATGAGAGTGAGTGAGTGAATGAATGAATGAATCATCACCATCATCGTCAATCGTATTTATTGAGTGCTTACTATGTGCAGAGCACTGTACTAAGCGCTTGGGAAGTCCAAATTGGCAACATATAGAGACGGTCCCTACCCAACAGTGGGCTCACAGTCTGTATGAATGAATGAATGAATGAGAGTGAGTGAGTGAATGAATGAATCATCATCAGCATCATCAATTGTATTTATTGAGCGCTTACTATGTGCAGAGCACTGTACTAAGCGCTTGGGAAGTACAAATTGGCAACATATAGAGACGGTCCCTACCCAACAGTGGGCTCACAGTCTGAATGAATGAATGAATGAATGAATGAATGAATGAATGAATGAATGAATGAATGAATGAATGAATGAATGAATGAATGAATGAATGAATGAATGAATGAATGAATGAATGAATGAATGAATGAATGAATGAATGAATGAATGAATGAATGAATGAATGACTGTTACTATGACTAGCCCCGGCCTTTCAGGCTGGCCCTGTCGCCGTGGCCCCGCCCCCTCTGGCCGTGGCCCCGCCCCTCCCTCGTCCTATTGGCTCCCTCCCCCCACGTGACCTCCGACGGCCACCTCCCCTTTTACCCAGCAGCCCAAGCGCCCGGCCGTGAGGAAGATGGCGGCCAGAGCCCCGGGTGAGGCGGCTGAGGTGACCGGGCGGGTCGGAGGGCAGACCGGGCACGGGGGGCACCGGGACCCCCTCGTCCCCCTCGTCCCCCTCGTCCCCGACACCCCGCCGCTCCGACACGGACACCTCCGGGGCCGGGGCCGGGGCCGGGGCCGGGCCGGGCAGGGCCGGGGGCGGGCGGCGCATGCGCAGTGGCGTCCAAGGTCACGGGCCCGCCCCGTCAAATCCCAGCCCCGCCACTCGTCAGCTGGGTGACTTGGGGCAAGCCACTTAATAATAATAATAATGATAATAATAATGAGGGCATTTCTGAAGCGCTTACTGTGTGCAAAGCCCTGTTCTAAGCGCTGGGGAGGTTACGAGGTCGTGGGTTCAAATCCCAGCCCCGCCACTCGTCAGCTGGGTGACTTTGGGCAAGTCACTTAATAATAATGAGGGCATTTATGAAGCGTTTACTGTGTGCAAAGCCCTGTTCTAAGCGCTGGGGAGGTTACGAGGTCGTGGGTTCAAATCCCAGCCCCGCCACTCGTCAGCTGGGTGACTTTGGGCAAGTCAATAATAATGAGGGCATTTATGAAGCGTTTACTGTGTGCAAAGCCCTGTTCTAAGCGCTGGGGAGGTTACGAGGTCGTGGGTTCAAATCCCAGCCCCGCCACTCGTCAGCTGGGTGACTTTGGGCAAGTCACTTAATAATAATGAGGGCATTTATGAAGCGCTTACTGTGTGCAAAGCCCTGTTCTAAGCGCTGGGGAGGTTACAAGGTCATGGGTTCAAATCCCAGCCCTCCCACTCGTCAGCTGGGTGACTTTGGGCAAGTCACTTAATAATAATAATGAGGGCATTTATGAAGCGTTTACTGTGTGCAAAGCACAGTTCTAAGCGTTGGGGAGGTTACAAGGTCATGGGTTCAAATCCCAGCCCCGCCACTCGTCAGCTGGGTGACTTTGGGCAACTCACTTAATGATAATAATAATGAGGGCATTTATGAAGCGCTTACTGTGTGCAAAGCCCTGTTCTAAGCGCTGGGGAGGTTACGAGGTCATGGGTTCAAATCCCAGCCCCGCCACTCGTCAGCTGGGTGACTTTGGGCAAGTCACTTAATAATGATAATGAGGGCATTTATGAAGTGCGTACTATGTGCAAAGCACTGTTCTAAGCGCTGGGGAGGTTACGAGGTCATGGGTTCAAATCCCAGGCCTGACACTCATCAGCTGGGTGACTTTGGGCAAGCCACTTAGTAATAATAATAATAATAATAATGAGGGCATTTATGAAGCGCTTACTGTGTGCAAAGCACTGTTCTAAGCGCTGGGGAGGTTACGAGGTCATAGGTTCAAATCCCAGCCCCGCCACTCGTCAGCTGGGTGACTTTGGGCAAGTCACTTTAATAGTAATAATGAGGGCATTTATGAAGCGCTTACTGTGTGCAAAGCCCTGTTCTAAGCGCTGGGGAGGTTACAAGGTCATGGGTTCAAATCCCAGGCCTGACACGTGTCAGCTGGGTGACTTTGGTCAAGTCACTTAATAATGATAATAATGAGGGCATTTATGAAGCGCTTACTGGGTGCAAAGCCCTGTTCTAAGCGCTGGGGAGGTTACGAGGTCATGGGTTCAAATCCCAGCCCCGCCACTCGTCAGCTGGGTGACTTGGGGCAAGTCACTTAATAATAATGAGGGCATTTATGAAGTGCGTACTATGTGCAAAGCCCTGTTCTAAGCGCTGGGGAGGTTACAAGGTCATGGGTTCAAATCCCAGCCCCACCACTCGTCAGCTGGGTGACTTTGGGCAACGCACTTAATGATAATAATAATGAGGGCATTTATGAAGCGCTTACTGTGTGCAAAGCCCTGTTCTAAGCGCTGGGGAGGTTACAAGGTCACGGGTTCAAATAGGCCTGGCAAACAGGCCTGACACTTGTCAGCTGGGTGACTTTGGGTGACTTTGGGTGTCAGCTGGGTGACTTTCTAAGCGCTGGGGAGGTTACAAGGTCATGGGTTCAAATCCCAGCCCCACCACTCGTCAGCTGGGTGACTTTGGTCAAGTCACTTAATAATGATAATAATGAGGGCATTTATGAAGCGCTTACTGGGTGCAAAGCCCTGTTCTAAGCGCTGGGGAGGTTACAAGGTCATGGGTTCAAATCCCAGCCCCACCACTCGTTAGCTGGGTGACTTTGGGCAAGTCATTTAATAATAATAATAATAGTAATAATGAGGGCATTTATGAAGCGCTTACTGTGTGCAAAGCCCTGTTCTAAGTGCTGGGGAGGTTACGAGGTCATGGGTTCAAATCCCAGGCCTGACACTCGTCAGCTGGGTGACTTTGGGCAAGTCAATAATAATAATGAGGGCATTTATCTTTGGGCAAGCCACTTAGTAATAATAATGATGGCATTTATGAAGCACTTACTATGTGCTTTCTATACAGTGCTCTGCACATAGTAAGCGCTCAATAAATACGATTGATGATGATGTTTGTACATATTTATTACTCTATTTTACTTGTACCTATTTATTCTATTTATTTTATTTGGTTATTGTGTTTTGTTTTGTTCTCTGTCTCCCCCTTCTAGACTGTGAGCCCGCTGTTGGGTAGGGACCGTCTCTATAGGCTGCCAACTTGGACTTCCCAAGCGCTTAGTACAGTGCTCTGCACACAGTAAGCGCTCCATAAATGTGATTGAATGAGTGAATGCAAAGCACTGTTCTAAGCACATCAATAATGCGTATAATAATAGTGATGGCATTTATGAAGCGCTTACTGTGCGCAAAGCACTGTTCTAAGCGCTGGGGAGGTTACGAGGTCGTGGGTTCAAATCCCAGCCCTGCCACTCGTCAGCTGGGTGACTTTGGGCAAGTCACTTAATAATAATAATAATGAGGGCATTTATGAAGTGCTTACTGTGTGCAAAGCACTGTTCTAAGCGCTGGGGAGGTTACAAGGTCATGGGTTCAAATCCCAGCCCCGCCACTCGTCAGCTGGGTGACTTTGGGCAAGTCACTTAATAATAATAATGAGGGCATTTATGAAGCGCTTACTGTGTGCAAAGCACTGTTCTAAGCGCTGGGGAGGTTACGAGGTCATGAGTTCAAATCCCAGGCCCGACACTCGTTAGATGGGTGACTTTGGGCAAGTCATTTAATAATGATAATAACAATGAGGGCATTTATGAAGCGCTTACTGTGTGCAAAGCACTGTTCTAAGCCCTGGGGAGGTTACGAGGTCATGGGTTCAAATCCCAGGCCTGACACTCGTTAGATGGGTGACTCTGGGCAAGTCACTTAATAATAATGAGGGCATTTATGAAGCGCTTACTGTGTGCAAAGCACTGTTCTAAGCGCGGGGGAGGTTACGAGGTCATGGGTTCAAATCCCAGGCCTGACACTCGTCAGCTGGGTGACTTTGGGCAAGTCACTTAATAATAATAATAATGAGGGCATTTATCTTTGGGCAAGCCACTTAATAACAGTAATGATGGCATTTATCAATCAATCAATCAATCAATCAATCGTATTTATTGAGCGCTTACTATGTGCAGAGCACTGTACTAAGCGCTTGGGAAGTACAAATTGGCATCACATAGAGACAGTCCCTACCCAACAGTGGGCTCACAGTCTAAAAGGGGGAGACAGAGAACAGAACCAAACATACCAACAAAATAAAATAAGTAGGATAGAAATGTACAAGTAAAATAAATAAATAAATAAATAAATAGAGTAATAAATATGTACAACCATATATACATATATACAGGTGCTGTGGGGAAGGGAAGGAGGTAAGACGGGGGGATGGAGAGGGGGACGAGGGGAGAGGAAAGAAGGGGCTCAGTCTGGGAAGGCCTCCTGGAGGAGGTGAGCTCTCAGCAGGGCCTTGAAGGGAGTAAGAGAGCTAGCTTGGCGGATGGGCAGAGGGAGGGCATTCCAGGCCCGGGGGATGACGTGGGCCGGGGGTCGATGGCGGGACGGGTGAGAGCGAGGTACAGTGAGGAGATTAGTGGTGGAGGAGCGGAGGGTGCGGGCTGGGCAGTAGAAGGAGAGAAGGGAGGTGATCGTATTGTATGAAGCACTTACTATGTGCTTACTATATATATATATATGTTTGTACATATTTATTACTCTATTTTACTTGTACATATTTATTCTATTTATTTTATTTGGTTATTGTGTTTTGTTTTGTTCTCTGTTTCCCCCTTCTAGACTGTGAGCCCGCTGTTGGGTAGGGACCATCTCTATAGGCTGCCAACTTGGACTTCCCAAGCGCTTAGTACAGTGCTCTGCACACAGTAAGCGCTCCATAAATGTGATTGAGTGAATGAATGAATGAATGCAAAGCACTGTTCTAAGCACATCAATAATGCGTATAATAATAATGATGGCGTTTATGAAGCGTTTACTGTGCGTAAAGCACTGTTCTAAGCGCTGGGGAGGTTACAAGGTCGTGGGTTCAAATCCCAGCCCTGCCACTCGTCAGCTGGGTGACTTTGGGCAAGTCACTTAATAATAATAATAATAATGAGGGCATTTATGAAGCGCTTACTGTGTGCAAAGCACTGTTCTAAGTGCTGGGGAGGTTACGAGGTCGTGGGTTCAAATCCCAGCCCCGCCACTCGTTAGATGGGTGACTTTGGGCAAGTCACTTAATAATGATAATGAGGGCATTTATGAAGCACTTACTGTGTGTAGAGCACTGTTCTAAGCGCTGGGAAGGTTACGAGGTCATGGGTTCAAATCCCAGGCCTGACACTCGTCAGATGGGTGACTTTGGGCAAGCCACTTAGTAATAATAATAATAATGAGGGCATTTATGAAGCGCTTACTGTGTGCAAAGCACTGTTCTAAGCACTGGGGAGGTTACAAGGTCATGGGTTCAAATCCCAGGCCTGACACTCGTCAGCTGGGTGACTTTGGGCAAGTCACTTAATAATAATAATAATGAGGGCATTTATGAAGCACGTACTATGTGCAAAGCACTGTTCTAAGTGCTGGGGAGGTTACGAGGTCATGGGTTCAAATCCCAGGCCTGACACTTGTCAGCTGGGTGACTTTGGGCAAGTCACTTCATTCAGTTGTATTTATTGAGCGCTTACTGTGTGCAGAGCAAGCACTTCGCTTCTCTGGGCCTCAGTGACCTCATCTGTAAAATGGGGATGAAGACTGTGACCCCCCCCCCCCCGTGGCTCAACCTGACCACCTTGTAACCTCCCCAGCGCATAGAACAGTGCTTTGCACATAGTAAGCAATTAATAAATTCCATTTAAAAAAAAAAAAGGTGATCAGGTTGACCCACGGGGGTCTCAAAGTCTTTATCCCCACTTTCCAGATGAGGTCACTGAGGCCCAGAGAAGGGAAGTGACTTGCCCAAAGTCACACAGCTGACAATAATAATGATGATGGCATTTATTAAGCGCTTACTATGTGCAAAGCACGTCTCTGGGCCTCGGTGACCTCATCTATAAAATGGGGATTAAGAGTGTGAGCCCCACATGTGACAAGATGATTACCTTGTACCTACCCCAGCGCTTAGAACAGTGCTCAGCACATAGTAAGCACTTAATAATACAATAATACAATGTGTCAAGCACTGTTCTAAGTGCTGGGGGGATTCAAGGTCATTCCAGATGACATTAACAAATGCCATTATCATTATTGGGAGCCAGAGGTCATGGGTTCTAATTCATTCATTCAGTCGTATTTATTGAGCGCTTACTGTGTGCAGAGCACTGGACTAAGCGCTTGAGTCCTGGCTCTGCCACTTGTCTGCTGTGTGACCTTGGGCAGGCAACTTCACTTCTCTGTGCCTCAGTTACCTCATCTGTAAAATGGGGATGAAGACTGTGGGCCCCACGGGGGACAACCTGATTCCCTTGGACCTACCCCAGCGCTTAGAACAGTGCTCGGTACCTAGTAAGCGCTTAATAATGTAATAATGATAATAGCATTTGTTAGGCACTTACTATGTGCCAAGCACTGTTCTAAGCGCTGGGGGATTCAAGGTCATTCCAGATGTCATTAACAAATATTATTATTGGGAGTCAGAGGTCATGGGTTCTAATTCATTCATTCAGTCGTCTTTATTGAGCGCTTACTATGTGCAGAGCACTGGACTAAGCACTTGAATCCTGGCTCCGCCACTTGCCTGCTGTGTGACCTTGGGCAGGCAGCTTCACTTCTCCGTGCCTCAGTTACCTCATCCGTAAAATGGGGGTGAAGACTGGGAGCCCCACCGGGGACAACCTGATTACCTTGCAGCGTGGCTCAGTGGAAAGAGCACGGGCTTGGGAGTCAGAGGTCATGGGTTCTAATCCCGACTCCCCCAGGTGTCTGCTGTGTGACCTTGGGCAAGTCACTTCACTTCTCTGAGCTTCAGTCTGTAAAATGGGGATGAAGACTGTGAGCCCCACAGGGGACAACGTGATCACCTTGTATTCCCCCCAGCGCTTAGAACAGTGCTTTGCACATAGTAAGCGCTTAATAAATGCCATTATTATTATTATCATTATTATTTGGGCCTCAGTTCCCTCATCTGTAAAATGGGGATGAAGACTGTGAGCCCCACAGGGGACAACGTGATCACCTTGTATTCCCCCCAGCGCTTAGAACAGTGCTTTGCACATAGTAAGTGCTTAATAAATGCCATTATTATTATTATTATTACTCCAGTGCTTAGAACAGTGCTTGGCACCTGCTAAGCGCTTAATAATATAATAACAATAATAGCATTTGTTAAGCGCTTACTAGGTGCCGAGCGCTGTTCAAAGCACTGGGGGAAATAACAGTGCTTTGCACATAGTAAGCGCCTAATAAATGCCATTAAAAAAAAAAAGAATGTAAAGGATTACTGTGTTATTGGGAAATGTTTGATTCTTTCTAATTGTCCAGCTTGACCAAACGCCTGTTCCCAATTACCTGGACCCCAGATTGGGATAAAATGTTGCTTTGTCCGAAATGGCAGGCCGTGCCGTTGTAGGGTATACACGTTTCAGAAAAACCTGTATTTTATTTGTAACATAAGTGTATTATCGCACCTTCACGATGATTGCCCAAATGGTGTGTGTTGTGTGTGTAGTCATCGGAAAGGTGCGGTAAATTACGATACTTAAGCGTAGTACACACTTGTTAGAAAAGCAGGCGCCCGATTTTGAGGGGCAGGGGTTGTGTTCCGTGAGCCCACTGTTGGGCTCTATATGTTGGCAACTTGTCCTTCCCAAGCGCTTAGTACAGTGCTCTGCACACAGTAAGCGCTCGATAAATACGATTGATTGATTACATAGCGAGTGCGTGCGCGGCTTCTGTAATTCATGAAAAGATGACTAACGTGCAGCCCTTTCAGTTTCAGCGTCTAGCCGATGGCTGGATGGCATTCGCAAATGGTACTACAATGCTGCAGGATTCAACAAACTCGGTAAGCAGCTTTCTCTTTTTCCCAAAGTGTGGTCCATGCAGAAGAGAAGCGGAGTAGCCTAGCGGATAGAGCCTGGGAGTCGGAAGGACCTGGTTTCTAATCCCGGCTCCCCTGCTTGTCTGCTGTGTGACTTTGGGCAAGTCGCTTGATTTCTCTGGGCCTCAGTTGCCTCAGCTGTAAAGTGGGGATTAAGACTGTGAGCCCCAGGTAGGACATGGACTGTGGCCAACCTGCGTAGCTTGTATCTACCCCAGTGCTTAATAATAATAATAATAATAATGTTGATATTTGTTAAGCGCTTACTATGTGCAAAGCACTGTTCTAAGCGCTGGGGTAGGTACAGGGTAATCCGGTTGTCCCACGAGGGGCTCACAGTCTTCATCCCCATTTTCCAGGTGAGGGAACTGAGGCCCAGAGAAGTGAAGCGACTTGCCCAACGTCACACAGCTGACGAGTGGCGGAGCCGGGATTTGAACCCACGACCTCTGACTCCAAAGCCCGGGCTCTTTCCACTGTGCCACACTGCTTCCCCGATTGCCTGGCGATTGTAAACGCTTAACAAATACCGTAAAAAAGCATTCATTGTACTCACTGAGTGCTTACAGTGTGTAGAGCGCCGTACTAAGCGTTTGGGAGAGTACATTGTTACAGAGTTGTTAGGCGCGTTCCCTGCCCACAGTGAGTTTACAGTTTAGGTTTTTCCCGTGAGCATTGCCTTCTGATTGCCTTCTCCTGTATATATGTATATATCAATCAATCAATCGTGTTTATTGAGCGCTTACTGTGTGCAGAGCACTGTACTAAGCACTTGGGAAGTGCAAGTCGGTATATATATATATATATATACACACATATATATATATGTGTGTGTATATATATACAGTATATATCCTGTATATATGTTTGTACATATTTATTACTCTATGTATTTATTTGTTTTGCTTGTACATATCTATTCTATTCATTTTATTTCGTTAATATGTTTGGTTTTGTTCTCTGTCTCCCCCTTCTAGCCTGTGAGCCCACTGTTGGGTAGGGACCGTCTCTATAGGTTGCTAACTTGTCCTTCCCGAGCGCTTAGTACAGTGCTCTGCACACAGTAAGCGCTCAATAAATACGATTGATTGATTCTGATTCTGATTACTATGAAGCTGTGTGAATAGCCCCGTTTTAAGCCCTCGGGAGAGCGCGGTTTAGCGTGAGACCTAATCCCTGACGCCAAGGAGCTTATGAAGCCATGTCTTACATTCAGGCTTCGGACTGAATGGGGTCATTAGTTTAGAACAGTGCTTTGCACATAGTAAGCGCTTAATAAATGCCATCATCATCATTATTATTATTCTAGAAGGATTTCTAAGTTTGGCGGTGTGTCTCGATCAGTGGTATTCTAAGAGCGCTTACAGTGTGCAGGGAAGTGTACTAAGCTCTTGGGAGAGTGCAGTACAACAGATTTGGTAGATGCGTTCCCCACCCACAGGGAGCTGCCAGGGCCATTAGGCCGTGCACGTTTTTTCTTTTGTAGTTTCTAGGATGGCGTTACCTCTGCCCCTTGGTAGAGATATTTTCAAACAGATTGCCGCGGAAGCTCGCTGTGGGCAGGGAATGCGTCTTGTTATATAAGCACTTAGTACAGTGCTCTGCACAGGGTAAGTGCCCAATAAATACGATTGACTGACTGATGTACCGGTGGCTCGGCTGGCCTGGTTCAGTCTCGTAGCAGCCCCTACATATACCAGCCTTGGTACAGTTGTTGGAATGGCAACCAGGTTGTCCCTGAACGGGAAGAGGCCTGGAACTCACTCCAGAGAGGCTGCTGTGCAAACCCAATTCCCCCAAAGGGCAGCCCTCCGGGAGAGAGTTGTATTCCCAGCCAAACCCTGTCCTCCCACTCCCTTTACCATCAGTACTGACAGTCCTTCGTATCCCACAAGCCAGTAACCGTGGCATTCTCCTTGACTCCTCTCTCTCGTTCAGCCCACCTATTTTAGACTGTGAGCCCAATGTTGGGTAGGGACCGTCTCTATATGTTGCCAACTTGGACTTCCCAAGCGCTTAGTGCAGTGCTCTGCACACAGTAAGCGCTCAATAAATACGATTGATTGATTCAAGCCATCACTAATTCCTGTCAGTTCTACCTGCACAACATCTCCTTTGTCTCCATCCAAACTGCTGCCGTACCAGCGCAAGCACGGCTCCTGTCCCGGCTTGATTGCTGTATCAGCCTCCCCGCTGACCTCCCTGCCCTCTGTCTCTCCCCCCTCCAGGCCATACTCCACTCTGCCGCTCGGATCAGTTTCCTTTAGAAACGTTCAGACCGTGTTTCCCCACTCTTCAAGAAACTCCGGGGTTGCCCATCCACCTCCGCTTCGAAACCATCTCACCATTGGCTTTAAAGCACATAATCACCTTGCCCCCTTCTATCTCACCACTCTCGTACTACAACCCAGCTCACACCCCACTCCTCTAATGCTAACCATCTCACTGAATCTCGATCTCGTCTGTCTCACCGCCGACCTCTCGCCCACATCCTACCTTTGGCCTGAAACGCCCTCTGTCCTCATCATCATCATCAATCGTCATTATTGAGCGCTTACTTTGTGCAGAGCACTGTACTGAGAGCTTGGGAAGTACAAATTGGCAACATATAGAGACAGTCCCTACCCAGCAGTGGGCTCGCAGTCTAAAAGGGGAAGACAGAGAACAAAACCAAACAGACTAACAAAATAAAATAGAATAGATATGTACAAGTAAAATAAATAGAGTAATAAATATGTGCAAACATATATACATATATACAGGTGCTGTGGGGAAGGGAAGGAGGTAAGAAGAGCGGGGATGGAGAGGGGGACGAGGGGGAGAGGAAGATCATATCAGATAGATAATTGCTCTCCCCCGCTTCAGAGTCTTATTGAAGACGCATCTCCTCCAAGAAGCCTTCCCTGACGAAGCCCTCCACTCCTCCCCGCTCCCTTCTCCGTCTCCCTAACTTGATCCCGTCATTCATCCTCCCTCCAATCCCCACAGCCCATATGTATATATATCTGTAATTTATTTATTAACGCCTGTCTCCCCCCTCTAGACTGTGAGCTCGTTGTGGGCAAGGAATGTGTCTGTTGTTGTACTCTCCCAAGCGCTTAGCACAGGTCTGTGCACATAGTACCACCTTGTCAACTCCCCAGCGCTTAGAGCAGTGCTTTGCAAATAGTAAGCGCTTAATAAATGCCGTCAATTATTATAGTAAGTGCTCAGTGAATTTGATTGAATGAATGAGTGAATTCAAACCGACCTCTTGTAAACTCCCCAGCGCTTAGAGCAGTGCTTTGCAAATAGTAAGCGCTTAATAAATGCCGTCATTATTATAGGCAGTGCTCAATGAATTTGATTGAATGAGTGAATTCAAACCGACCTCTTGTAAACTCCCCAGCGCTTAGAGCAGTGCTTTGCAAATAGTAAGCGCTTAATAAATGCCGTCATTATTATAGTAAGTGCTCAATGAATTTGATTGAATGAATGAGTGAATTCAAACCGACCTCTTGTAAACTCCCCAGCGCTTAGAGCAGTGCTTTGCAAATAGTAAGCGCTTAATAAATGCCGTCATTATTATAGGCAGTGCTCAATGAATTTGATTGAATGAGTGAATTCAAACCGACCTCTTGTAAACTCCCCAGTGCTTAGAGCAGTGCTTTGCAAATAGTAAGCGCTTAATAAATGCCGTCATTATTATAGTAAGTGCTCAATGAATTTGATTGAATGAATGAGTGAATTCAAACCGACCTCTTGTAAACTCCCCAGCGCTTAGAGCAGTGCTTTGCAAATAGTAAGCGCTTAATAAATGCCGTCATTATTATAGTCAGTGCTCAATGAATTTGATTGAATGAATGAGTGAATTCAAACCGACCTCTTGTAAACTCCCCAGCGCTTAGAGCAGTGCTTTGCAAATAGTAAGCGCTTAATAAATGCCGTCATTATTATAGTAAGTGCTCAATGAATTTGATTGAATGAATGAGTGAACTCAAACCGACCTCTCGTAAACTCCCCAGTGCTTAGAGCAGTGCTTTGCAAATAGTAAGCGCTTAATAAATGCCGTCATTATTATAGTCAGTGCTCAATGAATTTGATTGAATGAATGAGTGAATTCAAACCGACCTCTTGTAAACTCCCCAGCGCTTAGAGCAGTGCTTTGCAAATAGTAAGCGCTTAATAAATGCCGTCATTATTATAGGCAGTGCTCAATGAATTTGATTGAATGAGTGAATTCAAACCGACCTCTTGTAAACTCCCCAGCGCTTAGAGCAGTGCTTTGCAAATAGTAAGCGCTTAATAAATGCCGTCATTATTATAGTAAGTGCTCAATGAATTTGATTGAATGAATGAGTGAATTCAAACCGACCTCTTGTAAACTCCCCAGCGCTTAGAGCAGTGCTTTGCAAATAGTAAGCGCTTAATAAATGCCGTCATTATTATAGTAAGTGCTCAATGAATTTGATTGAATGAATGAGTGAATTCAAACCGACCTCTTGTAAACTCCCCAGCGCTTAGAGCAGTGCTTTGCAAATAGTAAGCGCTTAATAAATGCCGTCATTATTATAGTAAGTGCTCAATGAATTTGATTGAATGAATGAGTGAACTCAAACCGACCTCTCGTAAACTCCCCAGTGCTTAGAGCAGTGCTTTGCAAATAGTAAGCGCTTAATAAATGCCGTCATTATTATAGTCAGTGCTCAATGAATTTGATTGAATGAATGAGTGAATTCAAACCGACCTCTTGTAAACTCCCCAGCGCTTAGAGCAGTGCTTTGCAAATAGTAAGCGCTTAATAAATGCCGTCATTATTATAGGCAGTGCTCAATGAATTTGATTGAATGAGTGAATTCAAACCGACCTCTTGTAAACTCCCCAGCGCTTAGAGCAGTGCTTTGCAAATAGTAAGCGCTTAATAAATGCCGTCATTATTATAGTAAGTGCTCAATGAATTTGATTGAATGAATGAGTGAATTCAAACCGACCTCTTGTAAACTCCCCAGCGCTTAGAGCAGTGCTTTGCAAATAGTAAGCGCTTAATAAATGCCGTCATTACTATAGTAAGTGCTCAATGAATTTGATTGAATGAATGAGTGAATTCAAACCGACCTCTTGTAAACTCCCCAGCGCTTAGAGCAGTGCTTTGCAAATAGTAAGCGCTTAATAAATGCCGTCATTATTATAGTAAGTGCTCAATGAATTTGATTGAATGAATGAGTGAACTCAAACCGACCTCTCGTAAACTCCCCAGCGCTTAGAGCAGTGCTTTGCAAATAGTAAGCGCTTAATAAATGCCGTCATTATTATAGTAAGTGCTCAATGAATTTGATTGAATGAATGAGTGAATTCAAACCGACCTCTTGTAAACTCCCCAGCGCTTAGAGCAGTGCTTTGCAAATAGTAAGCGCTTAATAAATGCCGTCATTATTATAGTAAGTGCTCAATGAATTTGATTGAATGAATGAGTGAATTCAAACCGACCTCTTGTAAACTCCCCAGCGCTTAGAGCAGTGCTTTGCAAATAGTAAGCGCTTAATAATGCCGTCATTATTATAGGCAGTGCTCAGTGAATTTGATTGAATGAGTGAATTCAAACCGACCTCTTGTAAACTCCCCAGCGCTTAGAGCAGTGCTTTGCAAATAGTAAGCGCTTAATAAATGCCATCATTACTATAGTAAGTGCTCAATGAATTTGATTGAATGAATGAGTGAATTCAAACCGACCTCTTGTAAACTCCCCAGCGCTTAGAGCAGTGCTTTGCAAATAGTAAGCGTTTAATAAATGCCATCATTATTATAGTAAGTGCTCAATGAATTTGATTGATTGAATGAATGAATGAGTGAATTCAAACCGACCTCTTGGTTGGTGCCACAGGAATCAGCCCGTGGTAGTTACCGAACCCCCCTGCCCCTCCCACCCCACTGAATGTGAGGCACAATGCGAGAAATACTTGAGAATACAACTGTAAGTAGATGCGGGTTACCCGCGCTCAAGCTGGTAATCTGCTATCCGTCAATCAGTTGTATTTAATGAGTGTTTTTCTGGGGGCAGAGCGCTGTACTGAGCACTCGGGGAGAGTACAGTATAAGAGTTGGTAAACATATTCCTGTCCACAGTGAGCGTACAGTCCAGGATAGGGCAGACATTAATATAAACAAATTACGTATATGCGTGTAAGTGCTAAGGGAGGGGCGAATAAACGGTGCCCGAGTGGGAGAAGAGGAAACGAGGGCCTAGTCAGCAAAGGCCTCTCGGAGATGTGCTTTTATTAAGGCTGAAGATAGGGAACGTGACTGTCAGGAAGAAGGAATGTAATCAATCAATCAATCAATCGTATTTATTGAGCGCTTACTATGTGCAGAGCACTGTACTAAGCGCTTGGGAAGTACAAATTGGCAACACATAGAGACAGTCCCTACCCAACAGTGGGCTCACAGTCTAAAAGGGGGAGACAGAGAACAGAACCAAACATACCAACAAAATTAAATAAATAGGATAGAAATGTACAAGTAAAATAAATAAATAAATAAATAGAGTAATAAATATGTACAACCATATATACATATATACAGGTGCTGTGGGGAAGGGAAGGAGGTAAGAGGGGGACGAGGGGGAGAGGAAGGAAGGGGCTCAGTCTGGGAAGGCCTCCTGGAGGAGGTGAGCTCTCAGCAGGGCCTTGAAGGGAGGAAGAGAGCGAGCTTGGCGGGTGGGCAGAGGGAGGGCATTCCAGGCCCGGGGGATGACGTGGGCCGGGGGTCGACGGCGGGACAGGCGAGAGCGAGGTACGGTGAGGAGATTAGCGGCGGAGGAGCGGAGGGTGCGGGCTGGGCTGGAGAAGGAGAGAAGGGAGGTGAGGTAGGAGGGGGCGAGGGGATGGATGGACAGCCTTGAAGCCCAGGGTGAGGAGTTTCTGCCTGATGCGCAGATAGATTGGTAGCCACTGGAGATTTTTGAGAATGTAAGCGCTTAGTACAGTGCCCTGCACACAGTAAGTGCTCAATAAATACGATTGAATGAATTCCAAGATAGAGGCCAGACATGGGCAGGAGGCTGGTGGTGAGAACGACGATCGAGGCTCAGTGGGTAGGCTGGCATTAGAGAATAATAATAATGATGGCATTTATTAGCGCTTACTATGTGCAAACTTCCCAAGCGCTTAGTAGAGTGCTCTGCACACAGTAAGCGCTCAATAAATACGATTGATTGCAAAGCACTGTTCTAAGCGCTGGGGAGGTTACAAGATGATCAGGTTGTCCCATGGGGGGCTCACAGTCTTAATCCTCATTTTACAGATGAGGGAAGTGAAGTGACTTGCCCAAAGTCACACAGCTGGCAATTGGCGGAGCCGGGATTTGAACCCATGACCTCTGACTCCAAAGCCCGTGCTCTTTTCCACTGAGCCACGCGCTTCTCAATAATAATGATGGCATTTCTTAAGCGCTTACTATGTGCAAAGCACCGTTCGAAGCGCTGGGGAGGTTACAAGGTGATGAGGTTGTCCCACGGGGGGGCTCACAGGCTTAATCCCCATTTTCCAGATGAGGGAACTGAGGCCCAGGGAAGTGAAGTGAGTTGCCCAAAGTCACCCAGCTGACAGTTGGCGGAGCCGGGATTTGAACCCAGGACCTCTGACTCCAAAGCCCGGGCTCCTAAAACGCGGGCTGGGCTGCAGAAGGAGAGCAGTGAGGTAAAGTAGGAGGAGGCAAGGGGATTGGGGGCTTTAAAGCCAGTGGTAAGGAGTTTCTCTTTGGACAGGGACCGTGTCTACCGACTCTGGATGTGGTCTAGAGTCTCCCAAGCGCTTAGTACAGACCCCTACACAGTAAACTCGTTACAGGCAGGGTATACGTCTGCTGATTTTGTTGTATTCTCCCAAGTGCTTAGTACAGTGCTGTACGCATAGTAAGCACAAGTGCTTAGTACAGTGCTGTACGCATAGTAAGCACACAGTAAGTAAGCAGAGAAGCAGCGTGGCTCAGTGGAAGGAGCACGAGCTTTGGAGTCAGAGGTCCTGGGTTCAAGTCCCGGCTCCGCTGTGTGACTTTGGGCAAGTCACTTCACTTCTCTGGGCCTCAGTTACCTCATCTGGAAAATGGGAATTAAGTCTGTGAGCCCCCCGTGGGACAGCCTGATCACCTTGTAACCTTCTCAGCGCTTAGAACAGTGCTTGGCACATAGTAAGCACTTAATAAATGCCACTATTGATCGATTAAGTGCTCAGTAAATACCGTTGGTTGAACGAAAGAAACAGGATGTCAGATGTCGTGACTCAGTTTCCTGGAACAGGGATTAGCAATCAATCAGTGGTATTTAGAAGCAGCGTGAGAAGCAGCGTGGCTCAGTGGAAAGAGCCCGGGCTTTGGAGTCAGAGGTCATGGGTTCAAATCCCGGCTCCAGCAGTTGTCAGCTGTGTGACTTTGGGCAAGTCACGTCACTTCTCTGTGCCTCAGTTATCTCATCTGTCAAATGGGGATTAAGACTGTGAGCCCCCGTGGGACAACCTGATCGCCTTGTAACCTCCCCAGCGCTTAGAACGGTGCTTTGCACATAGTAAGCGCTTAATAAATGCCATCATTATTATTATTATTATTTATTGAGTACTTACTATGTGCAGAGCAGCATACTAGATGTTTGGTAGAGTAGTGTATTCTTGATGAATACCGCAGTGAAGAAAAGTCGCATTTTAGTGTTTGTGTCTTGCATCAGTGTGGGACATGAGCACACCGCCATTACTTCTGACATAGCATTGTATTTTAATAATAATAATAATAATGGCATTTATGTACAAAGCACTGTTCTAAGCGCTCGGGAGGCTACAGAGCAATCAGGTTGTCCCACGGGGGGCTCACAGTCAATCCCCATTTTACAGATAAGGTAACTTAGGCCCAGAGAAGTTGTGACTTGCCTAAAGTCACACAGCTGACAAGTGGTGGAGCCGGGATTTGAACCCATGACCACCGACTCCAAAGCCCGGGCTTTTTCCACCGAGCCACGCTGCTTCTCTGTCTACTGTCTCTTCTACTGTCCCAAATGCTTGGTACAGTGCTATGCACAAAGTGCGTGCTCAGTAAAAACAACTGATTGATTGTCATCATGTTCTATGAAGAGGATCGTTGCCTAATTTTCCAACAGTGTTCTTTCCAAAACGTGTAGTGAGAACCTGAGTTATTGAAGACCCTATTGTACCTTAAATGTAAAGCAACTGATCCTGAGATGGGAAACTAAATGCAGTACTTTGATTTTGTTGTCTTGCCTTTCTTAATAGAGCAAATTTATGGAACTGGTGATCTTACGAATTTCATACATCTTTTAATACTTCCCCTCAGCTCAATCTTTAGCACGGGGTAGTAATCAGCCTGTGAAAACTTTTGCAAAGAATCTTTCCCTTCACCTCTGGGGCTGTAGGTCCAAGATGAATATTATTTTCATTTTGAACTGAATTAATACGCTGTTGATGCTGACATCTGACACGCTTTCAAATGTTCTTCTATTATAGGATTAATGCGAGATGACACGATAAATGAGACTGCGGATGTTAAAGAGGCCATAAGGCGACTTCCAGAGAATCTTTATAATGATCGGATATTTCGAATCAAGAGAGCCCTTGATCTCTCCCTGAAGCATCAGATCCTGCCTAAAGAGCAGTGGACAAAATACGAGGAGGTATGAAAATTTTATGTGGTTGAAGATGTTGGCATGGGGGAATCATTCATTCAGTCATCATCATCATCATCAATCGTATTTATTGAGCGCTTACTGTGTGCAGAGCACTGTACTAAGTGCTTGGGAAGTATAAATTGGCAACATATAGAGCCCTACCCAACAGTGGGCTCACAGTCTAAAATCATATTTATTGAGTGCTTACTGTGTGCAAAGCACTGTACGAAGCCCTTGGGAGAGTGCACTGTAACAATAAACCAACACTTTCCCTGCCCACAGTGAGCTTACCGTCTAGAGGGGGGAGACAGACATTAAATACATTACAGATATGTATATAAGTGCTGTGGGGCTGGGAGGAGAAATGAAAAAAGGAAGCAAATCAGGGTGATGTAGAAGGGAGTGGGAGAAGAACAGTTTCTACTTTTAGGAGGTTATCTCAATAAGATATGTATATTTTGTCAGTGCTCATAATGCCACCTTTTAGAGGTCTTCCAAAATTCCCCATCCCCCTGCCACTGGCTGCAGTCGTTTTCTCCTGACACATCATCATCATCAATCGTATTTATTGAGTGCTTACTATGTGCAGAGCACTGTACTAAGCTCTTGGGAAGTACAAATTGGCAACATATAGAGACAGTCCCTACCCAACAGTGGGCTCACAGTCTAAAAACAGTGGGCTCACAGTCTAAAACACATCTAAGACACATCACATCATTGCTTTCTTCCACCTTTATCGCTTCCCCTTCCCCGCCCCCCTCATATTTGGATCAAATTTTGCCATTTCATATTTCAAAAATATAATGAGCAGCCCCTTCTTTCTTGCCCGCAGACTACTCACGGTATAGGGAGTCTTTTGTAAAGCCAAATAATGAAGGTTCCCTTTTGTTTCATGGTGAGGTTTCCTTTTGCTTATTTTCTCATGAACTGGGAAAGATTAAGAAGATGCTTTGGCACTTTAAGGTACACAGGCAACAGCTGGCAGCTCCTTTAGCAGTAGACAAACAATATGAGCCCCGTTCTGTGCTACCGAATAGAGGAGCGAGGGAAAGGGGCTCTGTGTGTCTTTCAAGGAGGGTATTCAAGTGCAAGGGGAGGAATTCAGTCCCTGGCTACAGAAACCTCTGACTCTGAATAGGTGTAGCAAAATGGGGCACGTTTTTAAGCCCTGCAGGACCTGTTCCCTTCCTTCCCCTTCTCCCCGCCCACGAGCTGTGTGATGGATTTGCCAGGAATGTTAGGTGGCCCCGGAAAACCGGAGAGTCCTCTGCTGGGATCTTTCGCAGGGTCGCTGGATCTTATCAGCCTCTGAGATTAGTGACCGTGCCCTCTTTCTGCCAAGAACTCCCTCCCCTTGATAACTAATAACTTAATAACTGTTTGTTAAAGACTTACTATGTGTCAAGCACTGTTCTAAGCTCTGGGGTAGATACAAGGTCATTATGTTGAATCCAGCCCCTGTCCCACTTGGGGCTCATAATCTAAGTGGGAGAACAGAGTGAACCCCCATTTTGTCATCACTGGTATGTCTCGAGGGCTATGTGCACAACACTGTATTCAGCGCTTGAGAGAGTGCAATACAACAGTTGGCAAACACATTTCCTGCCCACAGTGAGGTTTACAGTCTAAAGGGGGAGAGAACAAATAACTGTGGGCCCGTAATATAATTTTTTCAACTTCACACTTCCCCTCCCAGAAGCCAGCAAACAACTTTTTCCTGGGCTTTTATAGCTTTGGGTATTTTGGACAAACTAGCGTCTTTGGAACATGATCCACAGAGTTGCTCTTTGACATAAAGTCTGAGCAAGAGGAAGTTGAGTCGGTTAGTGATTCTTCTTTGAGCTCTTTGAACAGAAATGTAGTGGTGTTTCTGGTTGTTTTTTTTTTTCCATAGGATAAATTCTACCTTGAACCATATCTGAAAGAGGTTATTCGTGAAAGAAAGGAGAGGGAAGAGTGGAACAAGAAATAATTCTGTTATAAGGAACCCGTGGAAGCTGGGGATCTGTACGACCTGCTGACCTGTATTTTTGTGAAAGTGTGGTGATGCTAGGCATCTTTGAAGGAAAACCTGACTAACAGACCATTTGTAACAAGTTGCTACAGATGTGTGTGCTATCCAAATAAACGTCTATTATAAAATCTTAACTGGCAACCTAGTTTCGTATTGTAAACTTGAGGAAACTCCTGAAAGCGGGCTGTTCTGACAGACTACATTTCCCTTTGAGGACACGTTTCTTGATTTCCATTCTTTGCTAAACTCTCTCCTGGAGCCAGGAGGCTGGCTTGTCAACCCGAGCACTTTGCAAAGTGGTGAGCAGGAAATATATTCCTAAAGAGAGGGTGACTCTATCAGCAGTGCAAGGCTCACGTTTCTGGAGCCTCCACAGCTTGGCCTGATTTACAGGGCACTGGGGGATGGCGGAGGCAGCTAATCACTGGATCTGAGGAACAAGAATCAGAGGAGCTCTGTCCTACCCATCCAGAAACCCACCCACCAAAGCGACGCAACGAGGCCTAGCAGATAGAGAACAGGCCTGGGTTCTAATCCCAGATCTGCTGGGTGACCTTGGGCAAGTCACTTCACTTCTCTGTGCCTAAATTTCCTCATCTGTAAAATAGGGATTGACCGTGAGCCCCATGTGGGATCCGGATTAGCCGGTATCTACCCCAGTGCTTGGCACACAATAAGCGCTTAACAAACACCATAAAAAATCATCCACCCATAGTGCCTACTGTGTGCGGAGCACTTTTCTGAACACTTGGGAGAGTACAATATAACTGAGTTGGGAGACTAACCTAAATTATAGATGGAAATAATAGTCTCTTTTATCCAAAGACCATTTGGTCCAAGCCAGGTTTATTTTTTTGTTGTTGGTTTGGCTAAAGAAACCAAATTAAAGCAAGAGATGGCATCTCCAAATTTAGGTTTCAACATACTTTGTTGACAAAGGCTCTATTCCCTAAACCTTAAAAAAAAAAAGTATATCCTTCGTTTCCCCAAAGCAAATTAATTCACCTATTTGTTTTGTTTTCAGTCCAGGAAGTCCATAAACTACAGACGTGTTGAGAAGAACGGTGTTTTAGAAGAACGGTGAGGGCGGCGGGGTGAAGTGGATTCCGGGGAGGGAGAAGACTGGAGGCCAGCGCAGTGATCAAACCCTCTCCCCTGCCCTTAAATCCTGGAAATTGTGCAAAAATATTTCTGAGGTCAAGCCACTGGCAGCAGGAGCAACTGCTAAACTTCTTATAAGGCAACCACCAAGAAATGGAGCGGGATAGAAGAGAATCCACAATCGCTCCCCTTATCCGAGCCAGTTCCCCCAGATTTGGGTTTTTTCCAGGAACAGCTGAAAGGCCATAAGGCTCTGGAGGCTTAGAGTTGGAGAGCCAGGCACAAACACAATAACAAATTATAGTTTCTCTTACCTACTCCAGCTAAAGCATGGCCTAGTGGATAAAACACCGTCCTGGGAGTCAGAAGGTCATGGGTTCTAATCCGGGCTTCGCCGCTTGTCTGCTGTGTGACCTTAGACAAGTCACTTCTCTACTCTATGCCTCAGTTCCCTTATCTGTAAAATGGGGCTTAAGACTGAACCCTGTGTGGACAAGGACTGTCCAACCTGATTACCTTGTATCTTCCCCAGCGCTTAGAACAGTGCCTGGCACATAGTGAGGGTGTAATAAATTCCATAATTATTATTATTATTACTGCTGCCCCATTCCCCTGCCTCTGGCTTTGGTGAGAATTTCTCCATGAGTGTAAACAATATATTTAATAGTGGTATTAGTTAAGTGCTTACTCTGTGCCAAGCATTGTTCTAAGCACCGGGGTAGAGACAATATCAGATCCTGCCCCAGATGGGGTTTTAGTTTAGGAATGAGGACAGATTGGGAATCCCCATTTTACAGATGAGGAAACGGGCTTTAGGGAAGTGAAGTGATTTGCTCAAGGTCACACAGCACGCCTGTGACAGAGCATGATTAGAACCCACATCTTCTGACTCCGGGGTCTGTGCTCTTTCCACTAGGCCAGGCTGCTTGGTGGATTTGAGAGGGGGTAAATGGAGGCTTGATTGGGGGTGAATGGGAAATGCAGAGATAAAAATTCTAGGCCCAGTAGAAAACCCTGGTCCTTGTATTTGAAGGTGAGACTGAAACTCAGTGATTTGCTGGTCAAAGCTAGAGGCGAAAGGCCTGGGGACACAGAAGACAACTATACTCTTGGAGAGCAAGCAGTTGTCTGATGGATTTGTTCAGTGAAGATTTGAAACAAAAAGTCCACATGGAGTAATTGCCCCGTTGGAGTAAAAATAAAACCTTTTCCCCAGATCTGGAATGAGGAATGGATCATTATTTAAAGTTAGATGTTCAAAATGCCTGCTGCCACGTAATGCTCAAATAGCAAATGCAGCAATATTCATAGATTCTGTAGATTTGTGCGTCAAAACAGCACCAACTGGTGATGTGGGAAATCAATTAGTAGTACTTATTGAGGGTTTACTGGGTTGAGAGCACTGTACTAAGTGCTCGAGAGAGTACAGAATTTGAAGATGTGTTCCCTGTCCACAAGGAGCTTTCTGTCTAAAGGGGAAGATAGATATTGAAAGAAAGTATGGATATATACATATATCCTGTAGAGCTGAGGGTGGGGTGAATATCAAGTGCTTAAAGGCTACAAATCCAAGTGCCAGGGTGATACAGAAAGGAGAGGGAGATGGGGAAACGATGACTTACTTGGGAAAGACTATTCCACTTAAAATATATACTTGGTTTAGTGCCAGCTATTCAATTTCCTTTTATTTTTATTTTAGCTGCTTTATTTGAAGAGGATCAGCAAGTCTGCCTTCTGGTTTAAAACTAGCATCACCAATTGGGGTT
Source organism: Tachyglossus aculeatus (assembly GCF_015852505.1). Lineage (NCBI taxonomy): Eukaryota > Metazoa > Chordata > Mammalia > Monotremata > Tachyglossidae > Tachyglossus > Tachyglossus aculeatus. The sequence goes on from NC_052069.1 coordinate 87,650,560, forward strand.
ACTTATATACATTGGACATTCATTGTCAGCATGCACTAATACAAATCTCTCCTAAACTGTGTTTCCTGGAAATAAAGCAGTCAAACCCCCAAAGAAACTTCAGCCGTCACAAGCCAGAAATGCACTGTGGTAAACACAACTTGCTTCTCTCCCAAACGGTAAACACTGAGTTAATAAAGGAGGTTCACTTAGTATATTCACACTCTGCACTTAGTAAAGATTCAGTATCTTTTTTGTTTTGTTGTCTGTCTCCCCCTTTTAGACTGTGAGCCCACTGTTGGGTAGGGACTGTCTCTATATGTTGCCAACTTGTACTTCCCAAGTGCTTAGTACAGTGCTCTGCACACAGTAAGCGCTCAATAAATACGAATGATTGATCAAGTACCATTCACCAGAGGGGAAATCATCATCATCATCAATCGTATTTATTGAGCGCTTACTATGTGCAGAGCACTGTACTAAGCGCTTGGGAAGTACAAATTGGCAACATATAGAGACAGTCCCTACCCAACAGTGGGCTCACAGTCTAAAAGGGGGAGACAGAGAACAAAGCCAAACATCATGGGATCTTTGTGCTAGTCCCAGCTCTGCTGCTGGTTAAGTATGTGGTTTTAACCAAAGTCACTTCATCTTCATGTGGATTTTGGAAGAATGCGGTGGTAACTATTTCAAGAGGATGTGGTTGTGTTGAGCAACCCAAAAAAAGAAATGATACAAAATAAATTCAGAATGTTCATTTGACTTGAGACAAGTTATTCCCAAAGGAAAACAAAGAAGTTGATAAGACTGTGGTAATTTTCATCAAAACCTATCTCTTTTCTAAAATGAATGAAACTGGTCAATCATACTAAAACACCCGTACACCCCCATGCCTTCTCCCCCTCACCCCCCCAGGATTTCAGGTCTACCCCACTAGAATGGGGCAGGTAAAAATCAAAAATACATCCATGCTATCCTTAGTCCTCCCCCGCCCAGGGCTGGCAGAAACATCATGGCCTAATGGAAAGAAAGTGGACCAGAGTATCAGAGGACCTGGGTTCTAATGCTGACTCTGCCAATTGCTTGCTGTGTGACCTTGGGCAAGTCACTTGCTCCCCTGTGCCTCAGTTCTGTTTTTTTATTTAGATTGTGAGCCCCATGCAATTAACTTGTATCTACCCCAAGGTTCAGAACAGTATTTGGCACATAGTAAGTGCTTAACAAACACCATAAAAAATTCCCCACCCCATTCCCAGTCCCCCACCCTGAAGGGCAGGCGGAGTGGTGACAGCAACTACGCTTTATTCCAACCATTCTTAGAGCATCGGGAAGGTTGTGATTTGGACTCTGGACCAACCCAATGGGGCAGTAAAACCACCTGGCTATTGCTCCCTTAGCTGCAATAAACACAGTTCGTTGTTTTAATTCGTGGTTTCATTTTCTTCATTTATTTTTCTGATTTGATTGTTTCAGTCTTCCCTTCTTTGTCCTCTACTAACCTTCTTCCTCTCTTTCCTAGATGGTGAACCTCTTGTGGATCACTGAATTATCAACCCTGCACTCTTCCCCGGTGCTTAAGGCAGTGCTCGGCACACAGTAGCTGCTAAGAAAAGATGATTGAGTGAATGAACGATGAGTGAATGTTATACCGGTTTGGGGAAGATCTGCTACAACTTCGAAATCTTCCCCTACCCCTAACAAGCAGTAGCAGTTTCTCAAAGTAAAATACATGAGGCTTAGTGTATCTGGCCAAAGGAGAAAACTGTCTGCTTAACAAAATGGCCAAACCATTCGAGTCCACTTCAAATGTTATATTTTTGAAGTGTGAAAATTTCCTTTGTTCATTCCTTAGCATTTATTGAGGGCCTCCTTTGTGCAGAGCAATTAATCATTTGCATTTTTTGAGTACTTACTGTGTGCAGAGCACTCTACTAAGTGCTTGAGAGTAAGATGATGATGATGATATTGCACTTTGCACATAGTAAGCACTCAATAAATACGATTGATGATGATGATGATGATGATGGCATTTGTTAAGCGCTTACTATGTGCAAAGCCCTGTTCTAAGCGCTGGGGGGATACAAGGTGATCAGGTTGTCCCACGGGGGACTCACAGTCTTCATCCCCATTTTACAGATGAGGGAAGTGAGGCCCAGAGAAGTGAAGTGACCCGCCCAAAGTCACACAGCCGACAAGTGACAGAGCCAGGATCAGAACCCATGACTCCCAAGCCCGCACTAAGATAACAGTTGGTAGACACGTTCCCTGCCCACAATGAGCTTCCAGTCTAAGGACCCAGAGCAGTGTACTAAGCACTGGGAAAGAATTCAGTTGGAGGATACATGAAGGCCCATCTATGGCCCACACAAGGCCCCACAATCTAAGACTGAGGGGAGTTGAGGCGAGGAGGCAATGGACACACAACTTATGAGAGTGATAAAAACAACAGAATTCATTCATTCGTTCAATCGTATTTATTCAGCGCTTCCTGTGTGTCCTGTGTGGGAAGTACAAGTTGGCGACATCTAGAGACGGTCCCTACCCAACAGTGGGCTCACAGTCTAGAAGGGGGAGATGGAGAACAAAACATATTGACAAAATAAAATAGAATGAATATGTACAAATAAAATAGAGTAATAAATCTGTAGAAACATATATACGTATATACAGGTGCTGTGGGGAGGGGAAGGAGGTAAGGCGGGGGGGATGGGGATGGGGAGGAGGGGGAGAGGAAGGAGGGGGCTCAGTCTGGGAAGGCCTCCTCAGGGTCTCCTATCCAAATAAGAACTCCTGGATTTAATGGGAGCTATTGAAGAAGGGGACTGGGCAGTGCCAGGAGCAATTTTTCTCCCTCCCCAAGGGACAGGCTCTCCCCCCTTGACCAGTGGCAGCTGCTGCCTATCTGCTCTGCAGGCCTGAATCCTTTGGTCGATCAATCAGTGGTATATGTTAAGTGCTCACTATGTGCAGAGCACTTGGGCGAATATTGAGCGCTTATTGTGTTCAGAGCACTGTACTAAGCGCAAAGTGTTATCAACAATGACATAAACACTAGGAGCGATTCTAAGTTGTCTTGTTTTATGCCGTCGAGCCGCCTCCAACCCACGGTGATACCACGGACACATCTCTCCCGGAACGTCCTTCTGCAGTCATTCCGGTAGTGTATCCAGAGAGTTTTCTTGGTAAAAATACAGAAGTGGTTTACCGTTGCCTCCTTCCGTGCAACCTGAGTCTCCGCTCTCGACTCTCTCCGGTGCCGCTGCCGCCCAGCACAGGGGAGTTTTGACTTGTAGTAGATGGCCTTCCCACTCACTAGCCACTGGCCAAGCGAGGGATGGAATGGGTAGGCCTCTGCTCAACTCTCCCTCCCTGTAGTTGAGACTGGTAAAGTGCTGGAAATTCTCCAGGTGTGACCCTGAGAGGTGGGAAATCTAAGTTACCGGGAAGTAAAGAAGCTGTTTTCGGACTTGAAGAAGCAGTGTGGGCTAACGGTGGTCACAGGCATGGGAGTCAGAAGGGCTAGATTCTAATCCCACTTCCACCACTTGTCTTCCGCCTGTGACTTTGGACAAGTGACTTAAGTTCTCACTTCTCTCTTCTGTAAGAAAGGGATTCAATACCTGTACCTGCACAGCCACCCAGAAGTCCTAAACATTTTAAGGGGTGCATCAGTCTTCTGGTTCCTAGGCAATGAAAGCAGCAGGGGCCATGGAAGACTCCACGAGCGTCTAGAATCCCCACAGGATGCAGCTGGAGAAGAAACATCAGACATCAGGTGACTGTGAGCCCACTGTTGGGTAGGGACTGTCTCTATATGTTGCCCACTTGTACTTGCCAAGCGCTTAGTACAGTGCTCTGCACACAGTAAGCGCTCAATAAATACGATTGATGATGATAACCCACCATCCCAGTCTGTGATTCTGGGAGTGGATAACAATAATAACTATGGTAGTTGTTAAGCACTGTTCTAAGAACGGGGGTAGATACAAGGTAATCAGTCCCTGTCCCATATGGGGCTCACGCTCATCCTCATTTTTTACAGATGAGGTAACTCAGGCACAGAGAAGTCGAGTGACTTGCCCAAAGTCACACAGCACATACGTGGCTGAGCAGGAATAGAACCCAAGTCCTTCCGATTCCCAGGCCCGTGCTCTATCCACTAGACCACACTGCTTCTCAACTTTCCACATCCAGTGTGGACCAGACAACGGGATTTGGGCTTCAGCTGTCAGTTAGGGCTCGCCTAGAAGAAAAGTAATCGACGTCTTCTGCTCTGAAAGGGGACCAGTCTGGAAAGCTGAACTCAGCCTGCATTTCTGCCTTGTTTTAGACTTTGTACTGCCAGTGGTGGTTGCACAGGTGTTCCAGAGTGGGGGTGCGGCAAAGCACGTAAGTGATTTTAGTCTCACCACCTGTTGGCAGTTGGGTCATGCCTAGTTGCCCAAGTTAGGCAGCTGACTAATTTGACTCTGTGCCTCAGTTACCTCATCTGTAAAGTGGGGATTGAGACTGTGAGCCCTACGTGGGACAGGGACTGTGTCCAACCCGATTAGCTTGTATCCACCCCAGCACTTAGTATTCATTCATTCAATCGTATTTATTGAGCGCTTACTTGTGTGCAGAGCACTGTACTAAGTGCTTGGGAAGTAAAAGTCGTCAACATATAGAGACGGTCCCTGCCCAACAGCGGGCTCACAGTCTAGAAGGGGGAGACAGACAACTAGACAAAACATATTAACAAAATAAAATAAATAGAATAATAAATATGTACAAGTAAAATAGAGTAATAAATATGTACAAACATATACAGGTGCTGTGGGGAGGGGAAGAAGGTAGGGCGGGGGGATTCTTTCATTCATTCAATCGTATTTATTGAGCACTTACTGTGTGCAGAGCACTGGACTAAGCACTTGGGAAGTACAGGTTGGCAACATATAGAGACGGCCCCTACCCAACAGCGGGCTCACAGTCTAGAAGGGGGAGACAGATGACAAAACAAAGCATATTAACAAAATAAAATGAATAGAATAATAAATATGTACAAGTAAAATAGAGTAATAAATCTGTACAAACATATATACAGGTGCTGTGGGGAGGGGAAGAAGGTAGGGCGGGGGGATTCATTCATTCATTCAATCATATTTATTGAGCGTTTACTGTGTGCAGAGCACTGTACTAAGCACTTGGGAAGTACAAGTTGGAAACATATAGAGACGGTCCCTACCCAACAGCGGGCTCACAGTCTAGAAGGGGGAGACAGACAACAAGACAAAACATATTAACAAAACAAAATAAATAGGATAATAAATATGTACAAGTAAAATAGAGTAATAATCTGTACTAACATATATTCAGGTGCTGTGGGGAGGGGAAGAAGGTAGGGAGGGGGGATTCATTCATTCATTCAATCATATTTATTGAGCACTTACTGTGTGCAGAGCACTGGACTAAGCGCTTGGGAAGTACAACTTGGCAACATATAAGTGATGTGTTGTGATGTGATATGGGATGTGATATGTGTTGCCGACTTGTACTTCCCAAGCGCTTAGTACAGTGCTCTGCACACAGTAAGCACTCAATAAATACGATTATATAGAGACGGTCCCTACCCAGAAGTGGGCTCACATTCTAGAAGGGGGAGACAGACAACAAAACAAAACATATTAACAAAATAAAATGAATAGAAAAATGATTATGTAAAAGTAAAATAAATAGAGTAATAGTCTGTACAAACATATATACAGGTGCCGTGGGAAGGGGAAGAAGGTAGGACGGGGGGATTCATTCATTCATTCCATCGTATTTATTGAGCGCTTACTGTGTGCAGAGCACTGTACTAAGCGCTTGGGAAGTACAAGTTGGCAACATATAGAGACGGTCCCTACCCAACAGTGGACTCAGAGTCTAGAAGGAGAGGATGGGGAGGGGGAGAGGAAGGACAGTGCCTGGCACATAGTAAATGTTTAACAAATACAAGAGTTATTTTTCATTCAATTGTATTTATGGAGCGCTTACTGTACTGCACTAAGCCCTTATAATAATTATGGCATTTATTAAGCACTTAATGTGTCAAGCACTGTACGGGGCGCCGGGGGAGATACTAGCAAATCGGGTTGGACACAGTCCCTGTCCCACGTGGGGTTCTCGGTCTTAATCCCCATTTTCCAGAGGAGGTAACTGAGGCCCAGAGAAGTGAAGCGACTCGCCCAAGGTCACACAGCAGACAAGTGGCAGAACCGGGATTATTATTACTCGGAATATACCGGTTCATCCTTTCCGATTTACAATGGAGAGATCCTTGCATTGCCACTAGATGGTAATGCTCTATAACTTTCCGAGGCGTGACCAGAAATATCTACTTGCCTTTTCCCTCCCCTTCATTTTTCTGGATGACAACACCTTGGAGGTTTATGACCATCAGGAGAATTTACTACTAAGTCATATACTGATGTAATGAAATCTAATATATGCTGCGTAATGAATTATGAGATGCTATTTAGTTTCAGGATTTTATTACTTCAATCAGTTATGACCATATTTCCTTTTACATGATTGCTCACTCTTTAAACAGTCCAGATGACTGCATGAGGAACACCTAATAAAGTCTGGAGATGTTAAAAAATAAATGTTTTAATTTATTTGCCATAAATTTGTTTTAATTCTAGTTATGCTGGCTTTCGTATTCAAAACCATAACCCCGCTCTTAGTTTCCAGGTCTAAAGTTGGTGCGGCTTAGAAATTTCAGCCGGAGGGATAGCATTTGGGTCTGGCGAGAATGGATTCTTCTCGGCTTAGTGGACTTAATAATAATAATAATAATAATAATAATAATAATAATAGCATTTATTAGGCGCTTACTATGTGCAAAGCACTGTTTTAAGCGCTGGAGCACAGTTCTAAGTGACTTGCAATGTAAACAGCAGAAAGTCTGTCAACACTGGGGAGAGTTCATTTGGGTCCAAAATATGAAATTCTCATTTTGGGCTTTTGAAATATCTTCCCTCTCACTCAGTATCAAAAGGGCAGTCCTTGTTTTATATTTCAGAGGCTGGGACATTTTAAATTTTTACCATGCCCATTTTTGCGTGCACAAAATAAAAAAAAAAAGAATCTGTGATGTTCAGTAAATCCATAATTATTTGGATTTTCATTATCCTTGGTATAAACAGCTGATTTAAAGTCTGCAATTCTTGGGACTATGAAATATATTAATTTTCTGTGTGCCTTTTTCAGATTTTCCTCGTCTGTAAAATGGGGATTAAATACCTGCTCTCCTGTTTACTGTGGGCCCCATGTGGCACAGGGATCGTGTCCATCCTGATTATCTTGTATTTACCCCGGCACTTAATATAGTTCTTGGCCCACAGTAAGCACTTAAATAACACAATTATTCTTATTAGATTATATTTGGCCTGATCATGCAGTGTTTTTATTCACTCGAGCAAATTTTAGAAATTTTCTGCTTGGAATGTAAATTCCAGAGAATTTACATTCCAAGAATCAGCATGGCCTAGAGGGAAGAGACTGGGACTGTGAATCAGAAGACCTGGATTCTCATCCCAGCTCTCCCTCTTGTCTGCAGTGTGACCTTGGGCAAGTCACTAAACTTCTCCGTGCCTCGGCTCCCTCGTTTGCAAAGTGGGGATTCAATACGTGTTCTTCCTCCTACTTAGACCGTGAGCCCCATGTGGGACCTGATGATCTTGTATCTACCTCAGTGCTTAGTACGGAGCTTGGTACATAGTAAGCACTAAGAGAAAGTGCAATTCTTCTCGTTATTAAATGTTAATATGTCGTCTTAAGGTAAGCCACCCTACAGGTGCAAGTCGGCGGATCGTTTCCCAGATACAAAAATCTAGTTAAGCCTAGGCTCTGGTTGGTGGACTTTGGAGGCCTGTGGGTTTTAAGGACATCATGGAAGCCATTAATAATAATAATTATTATTATTATTATGGTATTTGTTAAGTGCTTAACTATGTGCCAGGCACGAGTGGTCCTTCCAGCCTACTATTTTGTTCCCCAGCGGTGGCAACAGGATTAACATCGGTGGTGTTTATTGAGTGCTTAATATGTGAAGAGCACTGTACTAAGCACTAGGGAGAGTACAACCCAACAGAGCCGGCTGACATTCCCTGCCTTCAACGAGCTTACAGTCTAGAGGATGCTGGAAGGAACCAGGTGGTGGTTGCCCGTCTTGACATCAATCCTACATTTAGGGCTATAACAACTACATTTCTAACTTAGCATCTAATCGCCTATTGTGGGTTGCTTGTCAGTTTTCCTGAACCTGTGCCTCAGTTACCTCATCTGTAAAATGTGAGCCCCATGTGGGACGGGGACTATGTCCAAGTTATTAACTTGTAGCTACCCCAATGCTTAGGACAGTGCGTTTTGGGTTTTCTTTTTCTGAGTCAACCACCTTTGACCCTCAAACCTCTTGTCCTGCTATTGTGAGATTTGGTTAACAATGCTATTTTCATTCTGTTCACTGTGACTAGCGAACATGTCTGCCAAGTCTGTTATACTGTATTCTCCCAAGCACTTGGCACTGTGCTCTGCACACAGTAACCACTCAATAAATACCATTGATTGATTGATTGATTGGCATGCCACGCTGCCACAATTGTGTAGGCTTCATCAGTTCTCCTTCAGTCTGTGACTTTCTCCCATCAAGGAATTGAAACGCTTTCAGTCTATTCTCAGAGAGAAGCTTCACCATCCCCTGGGTCATATCGATTGCCCTAGGGTGGCACCGGCTCTGTGCCTTCCTAATATGTGGCATTCAGAACTATGTACACAGTTCCAAGTGCCAGCCTATAGTGGTTTTTATGCATTGTGCAAAACTGTGGTTTTCATTGTATTTTTCACCCTCTTTTAATAATAATAATAATAATAATGGCATTTGTTAAGTGCTTACTATGTGCAAAGCACTGGGGGGGAATACAAGGTTAACACGTTGTCCCACGTGGGCACGTCTTCATCCCCATTTTACAGATGAGGAAACTGAGGCCCCGAGAAGTGAAGTGACTTATCCAACATCACACAGCAGACGTGTGGTGGAGCCAGGATTCGAATCCCTGACCTCTGACTCCCAAGCCCGGGCTCTTTCCACTGAGCCACACTGCTTCTCTATTTTGGATGGCACCCAGAATTTAGTCGCCCTTTTGGGCTGTTTAGGCTGCCGCTTCCCATTGGCCCGATGCCCTAAGAGAAAGTCAACCCCGACAGTGAACTATCTTTCAGTCACTCCTAAGAAAGCCCCCATTGGCTCCACAAGGCCTTCTACATCATCAATGCTCCTTGATCTGTGGCCTTTGAGCATTTGATATTTGCCTCATCATCACGACACTTTTTTGCGTATCTGTAAATTATGCAAGTGATTATAAATTATTTATTTATATTAACGTCCATCTGTCTCCCCTTCTGGGCTGCACGCTTGCTATGGGCAGGGAATGTGTCAGCTAATTCTGCTAATTCTGTTGTATTGTTTTTCTGTTGTATTGTACTCTCCCAAGCGCTCCTGTCTCTCCCCGCTCCAGTCTATACTTCACTCAGTTGCGCAGATCATTTTTCGACAGAAATGTTCAAATGACCTTGGGTAACTCATTTCACTTCTTTGTGCCTTAGTTGCCTCATCTGTAAAATGGGGATTAAGACTGTGAGCCCCACATGGAATGTGGACTATGTCCAACCTGATTAGCTTGTTTCTGTCCCGGTGCTTTATACAATGCCTAGCACATAGTAAGTGTTTAACAAATACCATTAAAAAAAAGAAGAATTTATTGAACTCCTACCATATAAAGAGCATTTAATAATAATAATGACATTAAGCGCTTACTACATGCAAAGCACTGTTCTAAGCACTGCGGAGGTTACAAGGTGATCAGGTTGTCCCACGGGAGGCCCACAGTCTTAAATCCCCATTTTACAGATGAGGTAACTGAGGCACAGATAAGTTAAATGACTTGCCCAAAGTCACACAGCTGACAAGTGGCGGAGCCGGGATTTGAACCCATGACTTCTGACTCCAAAGCCCAGGCTCTTTCCACTGAGCCACGCTGAGCATTTGACTAGGTCCTTGGGCAAACACAACAAATATATGGGGAAGCGACGTGGCCCAGTGGAAAGAGCCCGGGCTTGGGAGTCAGAAGTCGTGGGTTCTAATCCTGACTCCGCCACTCATCAGCTGTGTGACTTTGGGCAAGTCACTTCACTTCTCGGGGCCTCAGTTCCCTCGTCTGTTAAATGGGGATTAAGATTGTGAGCCTCACGTGGGACAACCTGGTCACCTTGTATCCCCCCAGCACTTAGAACAGTGCTTTGCATGTAAGTGCTGAACAAATATCATTATACAAGATATGTTTCTTCCCGTCTTTCAAATCATTGTTATTTGTTGTCTTATGCTGTTGAGTCATGTCCGACCCATAGTGACGCCGTGGACACATCTCTCCCAGGACGCCCCACCTCCATCTGCAATCGTTCTGGTAGTGGATCCGTAGAGTTTTCCTGGTAAAAATATGGAAGTGGTTTACCATTGCCTCCTTCCGTGCAGTTAACTTGAATCTCCGCTCTCGACTCTCTCCGGTGCCGCTGCTGCCCAGCACGGGTGAGTTTTGACTTGTAGCCGATGGCCTGCCACTCGCTAGCCACTGCCCAAGCTAGGAATGGAATGGATTTGCCCCTGCTTGAATCTCCCTCCCGTAGTAAAGACTGATAGAGTACTGGAAACTCTCCGGGCAATGGTATTTATTGAGTGCTTATTGTGTGCAGAGCACTGTAATAAGCACTTGGGAGAGTACAGTGCAACAGAGCCGGTAGACAAGTTCCCCGCCCACAGGGAGCTTGCACTCTAGAGATGGAGACGAACATTAATACAAAATAATCCGTAGATATGTACAGAAACGCAGTGGGGCTGAGGGTGGGGTGAATAAAGGGTAAAAATCCAAGCGAAACTCTGCCCTCGAAAAATTTGCCATCAGGCGGTTGTACATGCTTGCTGACTCTCTCCAAGCACTCCAGTAGATTAATGAAACATACTCGCTGTGGGCAGGAAATGTGCCTGTTTATTGTTGTATTCATCATCATCATCATCAATCGTATTTATTGAGCGCTTACTATGTGCAGAGCACTGGACTAAGCGCTTGGGAAGTACAAATTGGCAACATATAGAGACAGTCCCTACCCAACAGTGGGCTCACAGTCTAAAAGGGGGAGACAGAGAACAAAACCAAACATACTAACAAAATAAAATAAATAGGATAGATATGTACAAGTAAAATAAATAGAGTAATAAATATGTACAAACACATATACATATATACAGGTACTGTGGGGAAGGGAAGGAGGTAAGATGGGGGGATGGAGAGGGGGACGAGGGGGAGAGGAAGGAAGGGGCTCAGTCTGGGAAGGCCTCCTGGAGGAGGTGAGCTCTCAGTAGGGCCTTGAAGGGAAGAGAGAGGGCATTTAGTACAGTGCTCTGCACACAGTAAGCACTTAATAAATATGATTGACTGACTGATTTACCCCAACTATATCGTCTTTTCCCCATTGGCTGCATGGGCCTTTCTGAGGGATCTGAGAGCTTTTCCCTCTAGACCGAAAGCTCACTGTGGGCAGGGAACATAACTACTACCTCTGTTAGATTGTACTCTCCTAAGCGCTTAGTACAATACTCTGCACGCGGTAAGCACACATGGCTCAGTGGAAAGAGCATGGGCTAGGGACTGAGAGGTCATGGGCTCAAATCCCGGCTCCACCGCTTGTCAACTGTGTGACTTAACTTCTCTGTGCCTTAGTTACCTCATCTGTAAAATGGGGATTAAGATTGTGAGCCCCACATGGGACAACCTGATCGCCTTGTACCCTCCCCAGTGCTTAGAACAGTGCTTTGCACATAGTAAGCGCTTAACAAATACCAAAATTATTATTATTATGATAAATGATTGATTGATTGCTAGATTGGTTGAAATTTGCTGATCCTAAACTTAATTCTGATTTGTATGAAAACTTACTAATTTGTATGATTTTGTTAAGTATACAGAAATGAGACTCACTTTCCCAAGATCACACCTGGAATCCTCTTGGGCAAGTCAATTTAACTTCTCTGGGCTTCAGAAACCTCACTTGCAAAATGAGAATTAAGACTGTGAGCCCTATGTGGGCTGGGGATTATATCAATCAGTCCATCATTCATATTTATTGAGTGCTTACTGTGTGCAAAGCACTCTGCTAAGTGCTTGGAAGAGTACAAAATAACAGAGTTGATAGGTATGTTCCATGCCCTCCCCTTCTCCATCCCCCCATCTTACCTCCTTCCCTTCCCCACAGCACCTGTATATATGTATGTATGTTTGTACATATTTATTACTCCATTTATTTATTTATTTATTTTACTTGTACATATCTATTCTATTTATTTCATTTTGTTGTTATGTTTGGTTTTGTTCTCTGTCTCCCCCTTCTAGACTGTGAGCCCACTGTTGGGTAGGGACTGTCTCTACATGTTGCCAACTTGTACTTCCCAAGCGCTTAGTACAGTGTTCTGCACACAGTAAGCACTCAATAAATACGATTGATTGATTGATTGATTGCCCACAACAAATTTTGTCCTACTTGATTTATCTACCCCAGCACTTAGTACAGTGCGTGGCACGGACTAAGTGCTTAACAAATACCATGAAAAAAAGAATTAATTAGCCTCTCAACCTTGTCCGCTCCATCCCTGAAAGGCTCCCTTTCCCCATGATAATCATTCATTCATTCATTCGTTCAAACATATTTCTTGAGCACTTACTGTGTGCAGAGCACTGTACTAAGTGCTTGGGAAGTACAAATTGGCAACATACAGGGACGGTCCCTACCCAACAACGGGCTCACAGTCTAGAAGGGGGAGACAGACAACAAAACAAAACAAGTAGACAGGCATCAATACCAACAGAATAAATAGAATTATAGCTATATACACATCATTAATAAAATAGAGTAATAAATATGTACAAATGTACCCAAGTGCTGTGGGGAGAGGAAGGGGGTAGGGCCGGGGGGTGATGGGGAGGGCAAGAGGAGAACAAAAGGGGGGCTCAGTCAGGGAAGGCCTCCTGGAGGAGGGGACCTCTCAGTAGGGCTTTGAAGGGAAAAAGAGAGCTAGTCTGGCGGATGTGTGACCTTGGGCAAGTCACTTAACTTCTCTGTGCCTCGGTTACCTCACCTACCAAATGGGGATTAAGATTGTGAGCCCCATGTGGAACGGGGACTCCGTCCAATCTGATTTGCTTATATCTATCCCAGCACTTAGTACAGTGCCTGGCATGAAGTAAATACTTAACACATGCCATTAAAAAAAGACCAAATGGTTTCACTAATTCCTAGCGTGGTTTCCTGTTTTAGATAAATTTGAGAAATGCCTTTCTTATTAACTCTGGCATCCCTTCCAAAGTACTCTTCAAATTCCTTTTTGGCCTTTTGAATTTCTTAGTTGCATCTGGCTTGCCACTCTTTATGGACTTTCTGGTTCCCGGTGAGCTTTTCTTTTTATAAAGGGCGACCTTCCCCTCTGATGATCTTTTTTACTTCCCAAGCCTCACCCCAGTCCCACCTGAATGTGATCATTCTGAGCAAGCAATCAATCAATCAGCGGTATTTATTGAGCGCTTTCTGGGGGCAGAGCACCGTATTCAGCGCTTGGGAGAATACAATGCAACAGAGTTGGTTGGCTCCTTTCCTGCTCACAGTGAGCTTGCAGTCTAGATGGAGAGACTAAGAAAATGAATTAGGGATAGGTACATAAGGACTGTGAGGCTGAGGGAGGGGTGAATCAAAGGAACAAGTCTTGTTTATCCAAAGATTAAAGCAGGCTTGGCCTTAATTGCTTGTATTCCATTCAGAACAGGTGAGCACAAGATGTACTGTGGAGATCCAGCCAAACATGGGAGCTACACATGACTTCTCTGCACTTCACTCAGGTAAGAAAATGTCAATCCCACTCCCCACTTTATATCCTGTTGATTTCAGAATAGATTGGTTCCAGATCATTTTGTGAAGGAGGATCACGGAGGGTTTGAATGGCATTCTAGGCAACAGTCTTCTCCAACAGCCCGATGCTCTTCTCGTTCTGCTCCAACTTCTCCTCTCGAAAATGAATTTTCAAAGAATTAGGAAGGGATCGTGAGAAGAAAGGAGAAGCCGTATAGCCTAGTGGGTAGAGCTTGGGCCTGGGAATAAGAAGGATCTGGGTTGTAATCCCAGCTCTGCTATTTCTCTGCTGTGGGACCCTGGGAAAGTCGCTTCGCTTCTCTGTGGCTCAGTTACCTCATCTGGAAAATGGAGATTAAGGCTGGGAGCTCCATGTGAGACATGGAATGTGTCCAACCTGTTTACCTTGCATCTACCCCAGCGCTTAGAACAGTGTCTGGTATACAGTAAGTGCTTACAAATACTGTTTTAAAAAAAAGAAATGCTAATATGGTATTAATTACCACTCAGAGGAGCGGCATGGCCTAGTGGAAAGAGCACAACCTAAGAGTCAGAAGATCCCGGGTTCTAATAGCTCTACCACTTGCCTGCTGTGTGAACTTAAGTAAGGCATTTCTCAGAGCCTCAGTTTCCTCATCTGGATAATGAGGATTCAATACCTGTTCTCCCTCCTATTCAGACTGAGCACCCTGGGGGGGCAGAGACTGCGTCAGACCTGATTATCTCATACTGGGGTTGTGACGGGAGGGAGCGATTTGCATGAGAGGTGTTTGGCTCTCTTGCCTGGATCACTTTTCTACAAAAACATTCAGGCCACGATCCCTGCCTCCTTAAGAACCTCCGGAGGTTGCCCATCCACCTCCTCATCAAGTAGAAACTCCTTATCATTGGTTTTTAAAGCACTCAATCACCTTGCCCCCTCTTACCTCCACTCACTACCTCCCCTACTCCAACCCAGCCAGCACACTTCACTTCTCTAATGCTAACTTTCTCACTGTACCTCAATCTCATCTATCTCACCACTGACTCCTCGCTCACGTCCTGACTCTGGCTTGAAATGCCCACCCTCTTCATATCCGACAGACAATTACTCCCCCTCCATTCAAAGCCTTATTGAAGTGGCCTTTCCTGACAAAGCCCTCCTTTCCTCTCCTCCCACTCCCTTCTGCATTGCCTTGACTTGTCCACTTTGCCCCAAAGCACTCATGTCCATGTCTGTAATGTACTTATTTACTTATATCAGTGTCCATCTCTCCCTTTAGACTGTGCGCTCATTGCGAGCAGGGAATGTGACCGTTGGATCATGTCCAACCTGATTATCTTGCATCTACCTCAGCAGAGAAGTCCTTGTACTCTCCTTAGTGCTTAATAGAGTGTTCTTCACACAATAAGCACTCAACAGATACCATGGAGTAATAGATCATGTCCAACCTGATTATCTAGCATCTACCTCAGCAGAGAAGCACTTGTACTCTCCTTAGTGCTTAGTAGAGTGTTCTTCACACAATAAGCACACAACAGATACCATCGAGTAATGGATTGATTATGTCCAACCTGATTATCTTGCATCTACCTCAGCACTTAGTACAGTGTTTGGCTCATAGTAAGTCCTTAACAAATATTATCATTATTATTTGTTTTTAATGCAGCATATCCATGGTTTATGCCACCAGCAAAGAAATGTTTTGGCTCTCGTGTTCTCTACATATTTTTTGCTTTTACTTTCAAATGGAATTCAAAGTATTTAAACGGAACATCATTTTCAGTTTAGTCATTTTCTGTTTTCAGGAGGAAGAGTACTTCGTGTTTCAGCTCCTGGGGTCTATTCAAAAGGTCACTTTCTCTTCCTCGAGTTTGCTTTGGCTCTGCGTCCCCTTGACGTCTGAGCCCCGCCGACTACCGTGCCTTGTTTTCCGGTTGCCCTAGGGTTCACCCGTCAGAAGGTCTTAGTGGTTCTTATGCTCTTGGGAGGCTTTGTTTTATTGACTTCCCTCTCTTAAACGAGAAAAAGAGTCAAAGAAACTCGTCTGTGGAAACCGGATGCCCTAGGAACCCAGTTCTAAGGGTTGCGGTGCTTAATAGGTTATACCAGTTTTTCAAGAGTGAAGTTAAATACTTGAAAAAGGAAGTCTAGGTGAGTCATGCACACTAAAGGTGATGGGCTGTCTGTTTTGAAGTCATGGGAGTGAAGGGGGACTGATATTTCCATTCCTTAGCTGTGAGTCACAGTGCCAAAGTGGAGCTGAGAAAGGAATCCGCGTCTCGGGATGTTGGTGAAGGGTGAACTACGATGAGAAGTGGTGTGGTCTAGTGAAGAGATCCCAGGCCTGGGAGCCAGGGTCTTGGGTTCTGTTCCCGACTCCTCCACTCGTCTGTTGTGTGACTTTGGGCTAGGGGCTTCACTTCTCTGTGTCTCAGTTACCTCATCTGTAAAATGGGGATTGACTGTGAGCCCTTCGTGGGCCAGGGATTGGGTCCAACCCAATTATCTTGTATCTACCCAGAGCTTAGTACAGTGCCTGTCACATAACAGGTGCTTAACAGATACCACTAAAAAAATCCCCTCCAAACTGGGTGGGTGGCTCCCTCTGATCTCAACCTGAGTTAGACCTTTTCTCAGAATACTTGACTCAGAGTGAATCTGCTGTGTGACTTTGGGCAAGACACTTCACTTCTCTGGGCCTCAGTTACCTCATCGGTAGAATGGGGATTGAGACTGTGAGCCCCATGTGGGACAGGGACTGTGTACAATCTGATTTGTTTTGTATCCCACCCCAGTGCTTAGTATAGTGCCTGGCACGTACTAAGTGCTTAACTAACACTATTATTATTATTATTATTGTTATTATTATTGTGATTTGGAGAACCTACCTCTACAGAGGGGGAGAGAGTGAAGTCACCTTTAAAGATTTTTGAAGGGAAAAGTGTGATCTTTGCAATAAATAGACTATAAGCTCCTTGTGGGTAGGGATCGTGTTTTTTGCTTCTGTTGTACTTTCTCATGTGCTTTATACAGTGTTCTACTCTCAGTAAGTGCTCCATAAAGACCACTTATTGTTCTTTCTGGTGTGGTTTCAGTGCTGTCCTGCCTTCAGGTAGAAGGGTTGACTTCTACCCTTCCCTCCCAGCCCAATAATACCATGAAATATCCAGAGGAAATCCTGGAAACTCTGAGGTTTGGTACATGGCTCTAAATAACTGTCTCCACGTATCCAGCCAGCTCATTCATTTAAATCGTATTTATTGAGCGCTTACTGTGTGCAGAGCACTGTACTAAGCGCTTGGGAGGTACAAGTTGGCTACAGATAGAGACGGTCCCTACCCATCATTCCCTCTCCCATTTCGCCTATTGCATCTGCCTCCTTGCTGACCTTCCTGCCTCCGGTCTCTCCCCACTCCAGTCCATACTTCACTCTGCTGCACAGACCATTTTAAAAAAAAATTCAGTCCACATCTCCTCACTCTTCAAGAACCTCCAGTGGTTGCCCATCCACCTCTGCATCAAACTGAAACTCCTTTCCAATGTCTTTAAAGCACTCAATCAGCTCCCCCTCCCTCCTTATATGCCAGACCACCACTCTCTCCATGTTCAAAGCCTTATTAAGGTCATATCTCCTCCAAAAGGCCTGCCCTGATTTAAACCCTCTTTTCTTTGGCTCCCTCTCCCTTCTGCATCATGCATGCACTTGAATGTGTGGGTAGGGACCGTCTCTATATGTTGCCAACTTGTACTTCCCAAGCGCTTAGTACAGTGCTCTGCACACAGTAAGCGCTCAATAAATACGATTGAATGAATTAATGAATGATTAACCTTGGGCATTTGCTATTCGCCCCACCCTCAACCCCATAGCACTATATACATATCTTTAAATGGTATATTGTAAATTATTTATTTACATTAATGTCTGTCTCCTCCTCTAGATTATAGGCTCATCGTGAGCATGTCTGCTAACTCTGTTGTATTTTAGTCTCTCAAGTTTTTAGTACAATGCTCTACACAGAGTAAGAACTCAATAAATGCCATTGATTGATGGATCACCTCTCAAATTCATTCATTCAATCATATTTAGTGAGCACTTACTGTGTGCAGAGCACTGCACTAAGCACTCTCAAATGTTTCCAAAGATTGCCCAGCCATCTCTGCATCAACGGAAACTCCTCATCATTTACTTTAAGGCGCTCATTCAGCTTTTCCCCTCCCATCTCATCTTGCTGATCTACCACAATCCATCCCACATACTTTGCTCTCTAATACTAACCTACTGACTGTACCTTGGTCTCATCTATCTCACCACCAAACCCTTGCCCACATTTACCCTCTGGCCTAGAATTCCCTTCCCCTTCATATCAGACAGACCACCACTTTCTGTATCTTCACGGTCTTACTGGGATCATCTCCTCCAAGAACACTTCCCTGATTAACCTCTCATTTCCCCTCCTTATTTGTCCTCCCCTTTGCTTCACCTATGCACTGAAGTCTGTATCCCTTAAGGACTTTGATAAACCCACCCCCATCCTCATAATAATAACAATCATAACAATAATAGTAATAATAATAATTCGGGTATTTAAGTGTTTTCTGTGCACCGGGCAACGTACTAAGTGCTGGGGTGGATACAAGCAAATCGGGATGGACACGGTACTTACAAACATATTCATATACTCCATTGCTTCCCCTATTTGTAATTTATTTTAGTGTCTATCTTCACCAGTAGATTGAGGGCTTCTTGAGAGCAGGGATGGTGTCTACCAATTCTACTATATTGTATTCTCCCAAGTAATTAGTACAGTATTCTGCACACAGTAAGTCCTCAATAAATTCTATTGATTGACTTTAGAGAGAGCAGTAGATACTCACTTGGAGCCGGGTGGAGTCCTGTCTTGACTGTTGTGTATTCCTGGAGTTTGTACCACTAAAAGAAACGCTCAGATTTCTTTTTTGCCTTATCCTACGCTATCGAGTCGTCTCGGTTTTTAAACCACAAGAAATGTAGAATGGAATAGCTGCCACCAGAGAAGGCCAGAGAAGCATGGCTTAGTGGAAAGAGCACGGACTGTGGAATCAGAGGACATGAGTTCTAATCCCGGCACTTCACTTCTCTGTGCCTGTTACCTAATCCCTAAAATAGGGATTAAGACCATGAGCCCCATGTGGGACAACCTGATCACTTTGTATCCCCCCCCCAGCACTTAGAACAGTGCTTTGCACACAGTAAGTGCTAAACAAATGGCATTATTATTATCAGGAATTTCTCCTTAAGGATCTTAGCCAAGGGGCCTGGAGCATCTTAGGAGGCAGAGTGGACAGTTAGATAATAATAATAATTATTATCGAGAATACATGTATCAACCCTTATTTCTAAGGCATATTCAGCTCAGTCCTAAAAACCAGCTTTCCTTTGACAGGTGCAAAGTCAGCCGTGTGACTTTGGGCAAGTCACTTCACTTGGCCTCAGTTACCTCATCTGTAAAATGAGACTGTGAGCCCCTCATGGGACAACCTGATTACCTTGTATCTACCCCAGTACTTAGAATGGTGCTTGGCACATAGTAAGCGCTTAACAAATTATTATCATTATTATTAAAGGAAAAGCAGCATTCCCGAACAGTTTTTAAGGGGGAGTGGAATAAAGTTAAAACAAAAAGTTTGATCACTTTTTAGCTTCAAAATTTAAAACTTTAAAAAGGAATTTATTTGCCTCATGAGACTGCAAATAAGGAAAAGATCCAGCATGCCTCCACCTGCACCTCTAGAAAAAGAAGAGGTGTACTTCTTAACAAATCTCCACAGATTAAAACTGAGTGGAATGCTTATGTGTTTGTGGGGAGAGAGAGCTTATGCTTCAACAAAGTGGGTTGTTTGAGTTATTAGTTTATTCATCCACTTGCCCTGATTATTTATTGCTTTTCTCCAGCTCTTTTTTTAACTATCATTTCACCCTTTTGTGCTCACTTGTCTTCCCCATCATCGTGGTCCAGTGGCAAGAGCCCAGGCTTGAGAGTCAGGGCTGTGGGGTCTAATCCCGGCTCTGCCACTTGTCAGCTGTGTGGCTTTGGGCAAGTCACCTCACTTTTCTGTGCCTGTTGCCTCATCTGTAAAATGGGGATTAAGATTGTGAGCCCAACTTGTGGGACAATCTGATTCCCTTGTAGAACCCCGATAATAATAATAATAATAATAATAATGGCATTTATTAAGCACTTACTATGTGCAAAGCACTGTTCTAAGCACTGGGGAGGTTACAAGGTGATCAGGTTGGCTCACAGTCTTCATCCCCATTTTACAGATGAGGTAACTGAGGCACAGGGAAGTTAAGTGACTTGCCCAAAGTCACACAGCTGACAATTGGCGGAGCCGGGAATTGAACCCATGACCTCTGACTCCAAAGCCCGGGCTCTTTCCACTGAACCATGCTGCTTCTCTTCACATCCTTCTGATTCCCAGACCCATGCTCTTTCCATTAGGTCATGTCCCCATGTCCACTCTGCCTCCCAAGATGCTCCAGGGCCCCTTGGCTAAGATCCTTTAGGGGAAATTCCTGATAATAATAATAATAATGATGGCATTTGTTTAGCACTTACTATGTGCGAAGCACTGTTCTAAGTGCTGGGGGCGGGGATACAAAGTGATCAGGTTGTCCCACGTGGGGCTCACAGTCTTAATCCCTATTTTAAGGATGAGGTAACTGAGGCACAGGGAAGTGAAGTGACTTGCCCAAAGTCACACAGCTGAAAAGTGGCGGAGCTGGTATTGTCCTTCCCAAGCGCGTAGTACAGTGCTCTGCACACAGTAAGCGCTCGATAAATACAATTGAATGAATGAATTAGAACCCATGACCTCTGACTCCCAAGGCCTTGCTCTTTCCACTGAACCACAGTGATGGCTTAGTGACCTCCTGTTCCGCTCTTGTTGCCCCTCTGTTCACTGCCTAATCAAGTCTCCCACCCAATTATTAGAAAACAATGCTGTTTTCCCTGGCCTGTGCCTCTTAAAACTCTCTTCTGCTTCTATATGTCCCAAAACTCCATTTTGTTAATGTCAAAGCAGCTATAAAGTGCCTTGAATTGCACTTGCGTGAAAAATGCTCCCATATAATTCCTTGCCCGGAAAGCCATCTGTGTAGTTGTGGACAGTTTGCTAGCCATATACAAAAGTTTCGGTTTTTGGATGTTCTGGGAGTAGCATGTTGACAGCAGCAGCGACTAAGTTCAAAACTGCACACCAAACTTCGTGAGATGGAGTAAAATCGACGCCCAAATGAGGGAAACTTGTTCGACTCAATTACCTAAGTTAGTGACCACGGCAGTGCTTAAAGTTTAAAGGCTTGGATTCTAGGCAGACTTCTTATATCAGGGGAAAGCTCTTTCCTAGAGATCAGCTGAGTAGGCAGAGCAGTCTAGAACACCACATGTATAACTTTCCCCTGGGAGCTACAGAGAGTACTTTGTTCCTGCTTTATGTCACTAAAAGTATTTAGTGCTACAAGGTGATAAACAAGGTAGCACGTAAGAGCAATTATGATCTTTGAAAAGACCTTTCCACTGTTTCCTTTGTATGTGGCCTTGAGCAAGTCACTTCACTTCTTTGTGCCTCAGTTACCTCTTCTCTCCCCCTCGTCCCCCTCTCCATCCCCCCCATCTTACCTCCTTCCCTTCCCCACAGCACCTGTATATATGTATATATGTTTGTACATATTTATTACTCTATTTTACTTGTACATATCTATTCTACTTATTTTATTTTGTTAGTATGTTTGGTTTTGTTCTCTATCTCCCCCTTTTAGACTGTGAGCCCACTGTTGGGTAGGGACTGTCTCTATATGTTGCCAATTTGTACTTCCCGAGCACTTAGTACAGTGCTCTCCACACAGTAAGCGCTCAATAAATACGATTGATGATGATGATGATGTAAAATGGGGATTGAGACTGTGAGCCCCACAAGGGGCAGGGACTGTGTCCAACCTGATTTGCTTGAGTCCACCCCAATGCTTAGTACAGTGCCTGGCTCAGAGTAAGCACTCAACAAATATCGTAATTATTATTATTCGGCTTACAACCTCCAATCAAGTGGTCAGAACAATTAGAGGATTTGAATACCAGATTCCTGGTATTTAAGTGCTTATTATGTGTCAAGCACTGTTCTAAATGCTGGAGTAGATACAAGGTAATCAGATTGGCCCACTTGGGGCTCACAGTCTTCATCCCCATTTTATAGATGAGGTAAGTGAGGCACAGAGGAAGTGAAGTGACTTGCCCAAGGTCACACGGAAGACAAGTGGTGGAGCCAGGATTAGAATCCACATCCTCTCACTCCCAAGCTGGGGCTCTTTCCATTAAGCCACACTACTTCTCATTTATATGGCTTCTCATCTCCCCCTTTAGACTGTAAACTCACTGTGGCCAGGGAACATGTCTATCAACTCTGCTGTACAGTGCTCTCCCAAGTGCTTAGTAGAGTGCTCTGCATATAGTAAGCACTTGATAAATACAATCGACAACTGATTGATAGTGTCTTAAGCACCCAGTCGCTTCCCTATGCTCTATATTGACTTTAAAATGGCCACTTTTTCCCCCCAGAGGCTTAGGAAAGCGAGATACCTGAGTTCCAATGTTGAATCAGTCGGTGAGGTGGGCTTAAATCAAGCCACCTTCATATTTTGCTTTTTAACATTTTAATTTGGAACTGGTTTATGAGGATTGGCCGAGTTTATACGCTCAATATCACCTTTAAATTATTCCTGGGAGAAAAAGTTCTCCTCATGAAAACTGTTTCATTTTGAGGAAAGGAGTGAGGGAGGAGAAACACTGAAAAGTTAATTATTTTTTTTCTGAAAATAAACTGGGAGGAGAAATATTGAAAAATTCATATTTTTTTTTTTTCTGCAAATAAAGTGACAACACATTCCAAGTTCACCTGGGCTTTCTGGGGGATCATTAGCATCTTTAAACTACAGAGTGGTTAACCTCTGCCCAGGGCTGATCTCAAGCATTTGGTCTCCTGGAGGGCAGGGAAAAATCTGTCTTTGTGATCAGGGCTGGATTAATGGAGGAGCTTTTAGGAACTGCAGTCCAGGGTCTCAGGCTAAAGCAGCCCTGTAAAAGTAAGTCCACAGTTATATACACGAATAAAATCAATAATTGGTGAATCAGTTAAGCAATCATATTTATTCAGTCAGTCAATCACATATATTTGGCACTTACCGAGTGCAGAGCACTATACTAAGAGGTTGGGAAAGTACACTATAACAATAAACGGACATATTCTCTGCCCACAACGAGCTTGCAGTCTAGAGGAGGAGACAGACATCAATATAAATAAAATAATTAATATTATTTGAGTGTTTACTTTGTGCAGAGCACTGTACTAAGCACTTATGAGAGCACAATATAACAGAGTTGGTAGAGAATCCCTGCCCACAATAAGCACCTGGTGTGGGCAGGGATTGTCTCTCGTTTTTGCTGAATTGTACTTTCCAAGCACTTAGTACAGTGCTCTGCACCCAGTAAGCGCTCCATAAATACGATTGAATGAATGTAGTCTAGAGGGGGAGCATAAAAAGTATGCCTATATGGTATTGGTAGAAAAATATTGACTTACTAGCATATGCATTAAGCAATTACTATGTGCCAAGCACTGTACTAAGCGCTGAGTAGATAAAAAATAATCAGGTTGGTCATAGTCCCTGTCCTCACATGAGGCTCACAGTCTCAATCCTCATTGTACAGATGTGATAACTGAGGCACATAGAAGTTAAGTGACTTGCCCAAGGTCACACAGCATACAAGTGGCAGAGCTGGGATAAGAACCCTGGTCCTTTGGCTCCCAGAGCCATGCTCTTTCCGTTAGGCCATGCTGCTTCTTTTCTTAATCCCAGTTCCTATTCATAAATACCGTGTCAGTCGGACAGTCAATCACATTTATTGAGCACTTACCATGTGCAGAGCACTGTATTAAGCACTTGGAAGAATGTAATGTAACAATAAATAGACGCATTCCCTGCCCACAGGGAGCTTACCCCTGCCCTAAAGAGCAAGCATCTCCCTACCAACTCTCTTGCTCCACACACAGTAAGTGCTCAATAAATGCCATTGGTGATGCAGTTTGTGGACTTCCCAAGCCCATTGTTCCACTCATGGAAATAACTGGGTGGGAGAGGAGGTTTAAACTGTAGGCTAAAATGAGGTTCTTAAATCATCAGTAGAGATCAGTTTTCCATGCCCTTCCACTCTCCATTTCAGTGAGAGATGGCTCTATTAACCAAGAAAAAATGAGCTGCATTTTGGTGTTTTAAGAAAAAAAGGGGCAGATGCTCTCGTCTGTGGAAAGGAAGGACGATTTGGTCTATACTTTAACCTCTCATGGTTCCATAGGGGTCACTGGGTCTATTGACTATCCCACCCTCCCCAATGGAACTTCATCGGGGTTGTATTTACCCTTGGACGGGATCAAAGAAGCAGATTTAAAGGAAAGCATCGAGTTGAGAGTTTTCACAGGCCGAAGTTTTTCCAGCCAAGGGGAAACTTGGCCTTTCAGTCCCCACTTGTTTTGAAAACCCTGCCCTTGTCTTCTCCCCACTCTGCGTTTCAAACAATTGAGCGAAAGGCGTCGTCAATGTGGAAGGGGTTTGCGGAGCTCCTAACGGAGCTGAGGGCCCGGTCACAATGCGTCAGACCACGCAAGAAGAAGGTCACTGCTGGCACCAGTTCAGTCGGTAGATTATTTTTCCTTCTTGGCTGAATTGACTTTGTTGTTAGAGTGTGTTTAAAGTGCAAATCCTCAGAGCCCCGTTCCGAAGAATGCTATCAGCTCCTTCATGACCGGTAAGCACATTTCCCTTGGCTTTTTCAGCTAAAGCATTACTTTCACCTGAACCGTAAATACCTCTAGGCTCAGGTCTTTATTAGTAATTAATTAATCAATTAATGTTGGAGGCGGGTGCGACACAGTCATAACCAAAACACTCCCTCGTCTTAGCGAAGGTGATCCTTGGTTGGAGAACTGGGAATAAGATGTGTTTTGGAATCTTTCGGGTTTTGAAAGACAAATGGTTAGTGATTCGGGTCCAAGCTGAAAGCTGCGAGGATAGGGCATGGAAATTAATTTTTCTGCAAGAGGACAAACCCAGTGAGGTAACTGGAATGACACATTTTGGGAACCTCTGCAATTACGACGACTGAAGAGTCACACTGTTGTTTTTACTTGTTACCCTGCTAACATCTGTTTCTGGGGCCCGTGGAAGATAGAGGGAAACAGATGGGAAGCTCCAATACGAAGGCGAATGAGAAACATTGACGAAAGCTTGAGAAAGACGTCAAAGTTTTGAATTAAAAGATAATAATGGTATTTAAGTACCTACTATATGCCAGACACTGTACAGTGCTTTACACATAGTAAGTGCTTAACAAATACCATTATTATAATTATTATTATTATTACTACTAAGCAGTGGAGTGGATACAAGCAAATAGAATTGAACATAGTTCCTGCCCTGCATAGGGCTCACAATCTTAATCCCCATTTTACAGATGAGGTAACTGAGGCCCAGAAAAGTGAAGTGACTTGCTCAAGACCACAAAGCAGACAAGTGAAAGAGATGGGATTTGAACCCATGACCTTCTGATTCCTAGGCCAGTGCTCTATCCACTTCCTATTCATCTTGATGGTGATTATGGTGTTTGTTAAACGCTTCCTAAGCGTCAGGACACTTTCTAAGCACTGGGGTAGATACAAGGTAATCAGTTGGACACAGTCCATTACCAACATGGGGCTAACAGTCTCAGTCCCCATTTTACAGATGAGGTAAACAAGGCCCTGAGAAGTTAAGTAGCTTGCCAAGGTCACACAATGAGCAAGGGGAAGTCAGGATTAGAATCCAGGTCTTCTGACTCCCAGCCTTGTGGTCTTTCCACTAGGCCATGCTGTTTTCAATTTCTTGAGTACAAAATTTTCCCTGGGGCCAACAATACATCTTAGATCTTTCCATAGAGGTACACAATTCACTGCCACCACACACTATTATAGAACATCTATCAAGGTCACCCCCTCTCAGGGTTACACCTAGAGAGTTTCCAGTACTCTACCAGTTTCGACTATGGGAGGGAGAGTCGAGCAGAGGCATATCATCATCAATCGTATTTATTGAGCGCTTACTGTGTGCAGAGCACTGTACTAAGCGCTTGGGAAGTACAAGTTGGAATATCCATTCCATTCCTAGCTTGGCCAACAAGTGGAAGGCAATCGGCTACAAGTCAAAACTCCCCTGTGCTGGGCAGCAGCGGCACCGGAGAGAGTCGAGGAAAGGGACTCAAGCTTACTGCAAAGAAGGAGGTAATGGTAAACCACGTCCATATTTTTACCAAGAAAACTCCAGAACGATTGCAGATGGAGGTAGGGCATTCTGGGAGAGATGTATCCGTTGTGTAGCTATGGGTCAGAGATGACTTTACAGCATAAAACAAGAAATTGAGGTCACTGCATTATTCTGGGTGCTTTTTCAGGAAACTTAAAATATAAGGGATGTTCATGGACAAGCACACGCTTATCGGCCACATCTGCCTCACATCTACATTCTGTTTCTGTGGGGGCTCAGTCTGGTGGATCTGAAATGCTTGTCTGCTGTGTGACCTTGAGCAAGTCACTTCACTTCTCTGTGCCTCGTTTACCTAATCTGGAAAAGGGGGATTAAGACCCTGAGCACTGCATGGGACAGGGACTGCGGCCAACCCAATTACCTTGTATCAGAGAAGCAGCATGGCTCAGTGGAAAGAGCACGGGCTTTGGAGTCAGAGGTCATGGGTTCAAATCCCAGCTCTGCCAACTGTCAGCTGTGTGACTTTGGGCAAGTCACTTAACTTCTCTGTGCCTCAGTTACCTCATCTGGAAAATGGGGATTAAAACTGTGAGCCCCCCCCGGGACAGCCTGATCTCCTTGTAACCTCCCCAGCACCTAGAACGGTGCTTTGCGCGTAGTAAGCACTTAACAAATGCCATCATCATTATTATTATCTACCCTAGTGCTTAGTATAGTGCCTGGAGCCCATTGTTGGGTAGGGACCATCTCTATATGTTTCCGACTTGTACTTCCCAAGTGCTTAGTACAGTGCTCTGCACACAGTAAGCACTCAATAAATACGATTGAATGAATGAATGGTACATAGTAAGAGCTTTGACAAATACCATTATTATTTTTTTGGATGATGTCTTGATGGGTAAATCAATTATCCATGTTACTATTTTTCTACCTGCCATCCTAATAACAATGATGGTATTAAAGTGCTTACTACGAGCCAGGCACTATTCTAAATACAAACGAATCAGGTTGGACACAGTGCCTGTCCCACGTGGGGCTCACAGTCTCAATCCCCATTTTACAGATGAGGTAACTGAGGCCCAGAGAGTTGAAGTGACTTGCCCAAGGTCACACAGCAGACAGGTGGCCGAACTGGGTTTAGAACTCAGGTCCTTCTGACTCCCAGGCTGGAGATCTATCCACTAGGCACGCCGCTCCTCAAATATACGGCAGGAAGCCAATGGAATCAGCTGCCATTTTGACTTGAATGGCATAAATCATGGTCAGACGGGAACCTGGATCTAAGCGAGTCTGAATAACTTCACTCAATAGAGAATCACAAAATATTTCTCCCCACAAAAACCTATTTTTATGAATTTTTACAGTGGGAGAGATCACGACATGGGACCATTAGCCGACTTGCCCTACGTCTCTTGACCAATCAATCAATCAATCGTATTGAGCGCTTACTGTGTGCAGAGCACTGTACTAAGCACTTGGGAAGTACAAGTTGGCAACATATAGTGACGGGTGCCAGGAAATAACCAGATACTCTACTCCGTGGCCATACTCTAGCCGCCGAGACCTTGCTCAGAGAGAATGTCAGGAAATGCCCAGAAGATTTTCAGCAGTTTCCTCTTCCTAGTCAATCAATCAATCAATCGTATTTATTGAGCGCTTACTTTGTGCAGAGCACTGTACTAAGCGCTTGGGAAGTACAAGTTGGCAACATATAGAGACAGTCCCTACCCAACAGTGGGCTCACAGTCTAGAAGGGGGAGACAGAGAACAAAACCAAACATACTAACAAAATAAAATAAATAGAATAGATATGTAATAAATAGAATAGATATGTAGTCAATTAACCAACAGCCCCAAACCGAATATTTCCCACTGTTCCAGGCAGAAGCAGCGCAACCTAGATAGAGCATGGATCTGGGCGTCAGAGGACCTGGGTTATAATGATGGCTCCACCACTTGTCTGCTGTGTGACCTTGGACAAGTCACTTGACTTCTCCGTGCTTCAGTTCCCTCTTCTGCAAAATCAATCAATCAATCAATCGTATTTATTGAGCACTTACTATGTGCAGAGCACTGTACTAAGCGCATGGGAAGTACAAGTTGTCAACATATAGAGACGGTCCCTACCCAACAGTGGGCTCACAGTCTAGAAGACTGGGGATTCAGCCCCTGTCCTTCCTCCTACTTAGACTGTGGGACTTGATGATCTTGTATCTACCCCATCGCTTAATACAGGGCTTGGCGCATAGAAAGTGCTTAACAAATATCATTATTATTATTTTTGTAACCCTCTTTGGAACGACTCTGATGGGAGGAGGGAGATGATGGAACAATAAAAATTCCTTTAAAAGGGAGTGAAAATGTGTCCAGGTTATAGACACAAGAAGCCGTATTACGAAGTCAGAAGAGACCCAAGGAATTACGGTTGTTCGAATCAAATTGAGATTTTTATATCCACCATGGGTCGAAGGTAATTTCAGTGTAACTGCAGTAATTCTCTGGAAGAGATCCTAGCTCTAGAATTACTCTGAGAGTTGATGTGTCCCAGTGAAGATGATCCTTTCTGTTTTTCAACCACTTAATAAATGCACGGGAATTTTCTACTACCCCTGGTCTCTGTGCTTGTCCAAGACCAGATGGGGAAATGAAAATTCAATAAATCTTATTATTCATGAACCTCGTTATTTGAAACAAAAGAGGGTGATAGCTTTCCTTTCTCTGTGATAACCTTTGTGTACAAACACATTTGAGTTGGGCTGCGATCCAAACATCTAGACCATAAATAATCATCTCAAAGATGGCTAGGCCACACATGCGAAATGTCTGGCGGCATATGGGTAAAATAGAGCACATGTTGTAAAAATCAGTTATTGTACAAATAGAAGCATGTCGGTCTAAGCATGGCTATGGTTTCGGATTTCCTGCATTTTTAGTGATGGAAGTGAAGGGGTAGTCAGTTTCTGCCAAGACCTTCAGAGAGTCGGCCTCATCCAACCTATTCCGTGACCACAGTTGCCTAATTTTCCCTGAATCAATAATATTTACTGAGCGCTTCCTGTATGTGGGACACTGTACTAGGCACTTGGAAGAGTACAGTAAAAGAGAGTTGGTAATGATAATTATGATATTTGTTAAGCACTGACTATGTGTCAGGCACTGTTCTAAGCGCTGGGTAGACAAGTTCCCTGACCACAAGGCGCTTATAGCCTAGACGGGGAGTCAGACATAAATAGAAGCATAGAGAAGCATCGTGGCTCAGTGGAAAGAGCCCTGGCTTTGGAGTCAGAGGTCAGGGGTTCAAATTCCGGCTCCGCCACTTGTCAGCTGTGTGACTTTGGGCAAGTCAGTTAACTGCTCTGGGCCTCAGTTCCCTCATCTGTAAAATGGGGTGTGAGCCCCCCCCATGGGACAACCTCCTCACCTTGTAACCTCCCCAGCACTTAGAACAGCACTTTGCACCTAGTAAGCGCTTAATAAATGCGATCATTATTATTATGATAGAAATAAATTACAGATTTGCACTTCAGTGCTGTGAGGTTGAGGGTGGGGTGATTATCAGATGTTTAAAAAGCACTGATCCAAGTGCATGGTGACACAGAAAGGAGAGAAGTAGAGGAAAAGAGGCCTTATCTGGAAAGACCTCTTAAAGGAAATGTGATTTTAATAAGGCTTTGAAGGTGGAGAGAGTGGTATATATGGAGGGGAAGGGAGTTCTAGTTCGCAAAGGAGCGTCTGGTCAAGGGGTCGGCAGCAAAATAGACAAGGTTGAAATACGGTGGAGTATGATGGCATAATAGAAGCAGCGTGGCTTAGTGGAAAGAGTCAGAGGTCGTGGGTTCTAATCCACCACTTAGCTGTGTGACCTTGGGCAAACCACTTAACTTCTCTGTGCCTCAGTTACCTGTAAAATGGGGATTAAGACCATGAACCCCATGTGAGATAACCTGATTGCCTTCTATCTACTCTAGTACTTAGAACAGTGCTTGGCACATAGTAATTGCTTAACAAATACCATCATTATTAGTAGTATTTATCTCTGCATTAATAATAGTGATCAATAGTACTTGTTAAGCGCATTCCACGTTTCAAACACACAGTAATGATAATAATGATGGCATTTATTAAGCGCTTACTATGTGCAAAGCACTGTTCTAAGCGCTGGGGGGGAATACAAGGTGATCAGGTTGTCCCACGCGGGGTTCACAATCTTAATCCCCACTTTACAGGTGAGGTAACTGAGGCTCAGAGAAGTTAAGTGACTTGCCCAAGGTCACACAGCAGACATGTGGCGGAGCAGGGATTCGAACCCATGACCTCTGACTCCAAAGCCCGTGCTCTTTCCAGTGAGCCATGAAAGCAGCATAGCCTAATGGAAAGAGCACAGGCCTGGTAGTTGGAGGACCCGGGTTCTAATCCTGACATCTCCACTAATCTTCTGTGTAGCCTTGGGCAAGTAATTTACCCTCTCTGTGTCTGTTTCCTCACTATAAAATGGGGATTCAACACCTGTTCTCTTTCCTTCTTAGGCAATGCACCCCATGTGGGAAGTGAGTATCTTTTATCTTCCCCAGGACTCAATATAGTGTTTGCAACCTAGTTAGTGCTTAACAAATAATTTTTAAAAAATGCATCATACTAAGTACTGGGGTTGACACAAGATAATCAAGTTGGACACAATCCCTGCCCTACACGGAGCTTACAAATACCTTAACTATTAATTATAATTCATGTAGTAGAAGCAATAGCAGGAGTAGAAATAGTAGTACTTCCATGGGAGAAGCATCATGGATTAGGGGAAAGAGCCTAGGCCTGGGAATCAGAGGTCCTGGGTTCTAATCCCAACTCGATCAGTTGCTTGCCGTCTGACTTTGCCAAATCACCGATCTTCTCTGTCTCCCAGTTTTCTTGACTGTAAAATAAGAACTAAGTACCTGTTCTCCCTCTTATTTAGACTGTGAGCCCTATGTGGGACAGAGACTGTGTCCATCCTGGTTAACTTATTATAACAATAATAATAATAATAATAATAATAATGGCATTTATTAAGCGCTTACTATGTGTAAAGCACTGTTCTAAGCACTGGGGAGATTACAAAGTGATCAGGTTGTCCCACGGGGGGGCTCACAGTCAATCCCCATTTTACAGATGAGGTAACTGAGTACACAGAGAAGTTAAGTGACTGCCTAAAGTCACACAGCTGAGAAGTGGCGGAGCCGGGATTTGAACCCATGATCTCTGACTCCAAAGCCCGGGCTCTTTCCACTGAGCCACGCTGCTTCTCTAACTTATACCTACCCAAGCGATTAGAACAGTGCTTGACAAATAGTAAGTGCACAACAACAACAATAATAATAGTAAGTATTATTATATTATTTATTGATATCAGTAGCAATAGCAGCAGCAGTTTATTGAATGGCTAATGAATGCAATGCATTATATTTTGTGCTTGGAAGTTGCCATAGCAGCACAAGACAAATTCCCTCTCCCACAAGGAACCTAGTACCGGGTAGCCCTATAAATATAGAAATTGCATATATGCACCAATGCAGAGGATGAGCATTCATAAATGTAAGCTCCGTGAGGGCAGAGACCGTGTCTCACTCTATTCTACTTTCTCCAGCACTTAGTACAGGGCTCGACACACAGTAAGAGCTCAATGAATGCCATCGATAGATTGATAAATGCAAAAATGCAAGAGGAGGTTGAGGTTAGTTAGCCAAAGCCCACAACAAAGGTAAGAGCAGAAAGATAGATGTTTGGTCTATGGTCAGTTTCTTTACTGGCCAGTCCAGTTTTTGTCAGGCCTATCCCTGCCTGGTTTCCCTATGGTACTGGACACTTTAATAACCATGTTCAAATTTTGGGCACAAGCTCGCCTCCACTGCAGCTCCTACTTCAAAGCCTTACTGAGAGCTCACCTCCTCCAGGAGGCCTTCCCACCCTGAGCCCCCTCCTTCCTCTCCCCCTCCCCATCCCCCCGCCCTACCTCCTTCCCCTCCCCACAGCACCTGTATATATGTTTGTACAGATTTATTACTCTATTTAATTTACTTGTACATATTTACTATTTTATTTATTTCATTTTGTTAATATGTTTTGTTGTCTGTCTTCCCCTTCTAGACTGTGAGCCCGTTGTTGGGTAGGGACCGTCTCTATATGTTGCCAACTTGGACTTCCCAAGCGCTTAGTACAGTGCTCTGCACACAGTAAAGCGCTCAATAAATACGATTGAATGAATAAATATGATTGAATGAATGAATGAAAGCTCCTTGCCATCGAGTTCCAAGGCTAGATTGCTGTGCCAGACTTCACATCAATCTGGGAGGGAAACTCTCGAGCAAGTCGGGGGTCCAGGGGTCCTCCAAGGGAAATACTCTACCACCACTCAATCAGCTCACCCCCTCTTACCTTACCTCGCTGATTTTTCTACTATCAATCAATCAATCAATCGTATTTATTGAGCGCTTACTGTGTGCAGAGCACTGTACTAAGCGCTTGGGAAGTACAAGTTGGCAACATATAGAGACAGTCCCTACCCAACTGTGGGCTCACAGTCTAAAAGGGGGAGACAGACAACAAAACCAAACATACTAACAAAATAAAATAAATAGAATAGATATGTACAAGTCAAATAAATAAATAGAGTAATAAATATGTACAAACATATATACATATATACACGTGCTACTATGCTCCAGCCCGCACACTTTACTCTGCTAATGCCAAACTACTCACTGTAGCTCAAACTCGTTTATCACGCCGCTGACTGTGGGACCCAATTATCTTGTATCTCTTAGTATAAGCTTTTCGTACAGTGCTCGGCACGTAGTAAGCACTTAAATATCATTACTATTATCGTGATCATTATAAGAGAAGCAGCGTGGCTCAGTGGAAACAGCCTGGGCTTTGGAGTCAGAGGTCATGGGTTCAAATCCTGACTCCACCAAGTGTCAGCTGTGTGACTTTTGGCAAGTCAGTTAACTTTTCTGTGCCTCAGTTCCCTCATCTGGAAAATGGGGATTAAGACTGTGAGCCCCCAGTGGGACAACCTGATCACCTTGTAACCTCCCCAGCGCTTAGAACAGTGCTTTGCACATAGTAAGTGCTTAATAAATGTCATTATTATTATTATTATTATCATTACCTCTGAATGGAATTTCCTTTGGCAGACCTTCTTGGTGGGAAGTAGGGGGGGCAGGGAGGTCCTTAATGCCCCATTTGAGATCATGGAAATGACAACAGAGTCAGAATTTGATCATCAGCTGCCTCTGCTGCTCTCCCTTCCCCCAACAGAAAAATGCCAAAGCATCTGTGGGATAGTCTAAACATGTACAGCACCTTTAACTCCACAGATGGCTGCTAGGTATGGACATCCAGTTTTCCTTTCTGTTTCCAGTACAGTTTCAATAATATAAACTCCCTGAGAGAAAGAGTAGCATGCCTTTTGTCCGTATTGTGCTGTCTAGTTCCGAGCTGGAGACTCTGTGGTCCCTCAGTGATTTTTATTGATTGAGTGGCAGTGGTGAGAATAGCAATGATGTACTTGGTTAACTGACTGATAAAAATAGCAATGATGTACTTGGTTAACTGACTGATAGATTATAAGAAGACTACTTTTCACTGGTGAGGCACCCCAAATCGAAAATCACCACTAAAGAATTACTTGGATCTTGGACTAGAACGGCTCTATGCCGAGCACCATCTACAGCTAATGGAAAATCGGCCTTAAGCCACTGTACTTGGCCACCCTTTCAAAAAAATCAATCAATGATATTTACTGAGCACTTACTGTATGCAGAGCACTGTACTGAGTGCTCGGGAGACTATGATGCAGCTGGAAACCATATCTATAATTCTACTTATTTATTTTGATGCTATTGATGCCTATCTACTTGTTTTGATGCCTGTCTCCCCCGCTTCTGGACTGTGAGCCCGTTATTGGGTAGGGATTGTCTCTACCTGTTGCCAAATTGTACTTTCCAAGCACTTAGTACAGTGCTCTGCACAAAGTAAGCACTCAATAAATATGATTGAATGAATGAATCTCTGGCCTCCAGGAGCTTGTCTACACCATAGACACATCTCTTCCAGAATGCCCCGCTCTCCGTCTGCAATCATTCTGCTTAGAGTTTTCTTCGTAAAAATAAGAAAGTGGTTTACCACTCGCGCGGTAAACTTGACTCTCCACCCTTGACTCTCTCCCAAGCTGCTGCTGCCCAGCACAGGTGAGCTTTGACTTGTAGCAGATTGCCCACCACTCGCTTGCCACTGCCCAAGCTAGGAATGGAATGGATATGCCTCAGTTTGACTTTCTCATCCATAGTCAAGATGGGTAGAGTACTGGAAACTCTACAGGAGCAATCCTGAGAAGGGGTTCCAGGAGTTTGCAGTCTAATAAACTACTTTCCCCAGAGAATGATCTCTACTCTGTCCTAATCCTCCTCCATTTTTAGTTAGCCTTTGCTGACAAATACTGCAATCTCAAAGTTATTATTATCATACGCTTACTACACTCCAAGCATTGTACTAAAAGCATTGGCGAGGAGGAGCCGTGAAGCTAATGGGAAGGGGTTTCTGTGGGATGCGGAGATGGGAGGGCACCATTGGAGATTTTGAGGAATGGGGAGACATTCACAGAACAATTTTTAGAAAAATGATCTGGGCAGCAGAGCGAAGTAGGGATGGGAGAGAGGAGAGACTGGAGGTGGGAAGGTCAGCAAGGAGGCCGACGCTGTAGTTGCCAAGGGCGATAGCCCTCTGGATGGAGCAGAAGGCACGATCCATTACACCTCACAAACAGAGGAATGCTAATATTAACCCAAAACATTTAACTCTTTCAATGTGTCTGACTCTGCCCCATTCAGGAAATGTGGTTAGGAATGCCGTCCCCCTTGGGGCATTAAGAAATGGAATGATTTAAATGTTTGCAAAGTATTTTGCAAATGCAAGCGCTAAAAGGTAATAGTCTTGGACACGGGGGAATGTTCTCTGGATATTCGCCCAAAACGAGCAGACCTCTTCCCTGCCGAATCCTCACCCGGCCGCTCCGGTTCATAAAGCTGCAGGTTATGGCAGGATGGGACCTGGGAGATGGGAATTCTGGTGTAAAGTGGAATGTGCGCTGCATTCGTTTCCTGGCCAGCAGCCAGATCAAGGCTCTCGACCGAAGGTGCCAAGGACGAAGCTAGCAGGGCCGTAAACTTCACACCGGCTCTTCACGAATCTACTGCGAGTCAGTGATATCTATCCCGGGGCAAGAAGGATTGCCACAGAGGCTTAGAGTGATTGGGAATGATGTCTTTCTCTGGAAGTTCCTCTGCTCTCTTCTGCTCGTTGCTTTTCGGTTCATCCGTTCCCCTAGTCTCAGCCCTTAGCTAACAGCTGTTTTTACCTACCCAGACTAATCCACAGAGGCACTTAAGGATATAGGGAACATTAGTGATAATACACCTGATAAATCCCTTTAAGTTATATATTTTTCCTATAGAGGAATAGTGAAAAGACCTGTATGCTGATGATATCATAGCCTTTTGAGCACATCTGCCCCAGATTAAGTTACCATTTCACAGGCTCATTTCTAAAAATGATTCTTTTCATTTTGGAAAGAAGAGAAAAGCTGGGTATTCCCCCTAGGTCCATAGCCTAAGTGCTGCACAGACTCAGAAGTTGCCGAAAATTTGGGATCATTCTCGATGAGGTGCCAATGAGGTTTAATGAAGTCGAAAACGTTAGATGACATCGTGGGGTATGGTTTTGGGTTTTTGGGGGTTTTTTTAATGAGGTTTTCTTGGTTATTCGATTGAGTTTTAACTCATCATAAATCTGGCCCTTTGGTAGAGGGATTCCTGGTAAACACATGATCCACTGTAGGCCTGTGATAACTCAAATCTACAATGGAGGCTCCATTTTAACATCTGTAAAGTTAGAGTTGGTAAAATGTAAAGGAGCTAGCCTGAAGTCTGGCCCTTTGGTTGAGGGAGTCCTGGTAAATGCATGATCCACTGTAGGACTGTGATAACTCAAATATAAAATGGAGGCGTGCAGAAATCGAGGCTACTTTTTAATGTCTGTAAAGTTAGAGTTGGTAAAATGTAAAGGAGCTAGCCTGAGGCTTAAACATTGGGTGTTTTGGGAGTCATTTTATTGATCTGTGCTGTGTGCTTGACATGAAAATGTTCCTTCACTGTTTTATTATAAACACAAGTGCTTTGGGAAAAACTTTAGAAACAAATCCGATGCCAAGCGCGACTGGTTTGACCAGATGGTCCCTTAATTTTTGCTTTGCACCAACCTCAGCCAAGTTTGGGACTGAGGGGCTCTCTAATCTGAATCTTCTTTCTTTCTCCCCTCTCAATTATGGAAGTTGGATAAATTTTTGGTTTGGGATAGATGATAGATGGATAAAAATATTGATAGGTAGATAACCTCACTGTGGGAAGGGAATGGGTCTGTTATATTGATTTGTTGTACTCTCCCAGGAGCTTAGTAAGCAATCTATACATACAATTGATTGATAGAAAAACAGACAGATCGAGAGATAGTTAAGCAGGGTTGCCTAGTGGTAAGAACACTAGCCTGTGTGTCAGAGGACTTGGGATCTAATCCTGGCTCCATCACTTGCCAGCTGCATTGCCTTGGTCAAGTCATGTAACATTCCTGTGCCTAAATTTCCTCATTTGTAAAATGGGCATTCAAAAATGTTCTCTCTCCTGATAATAATAATAATGGCATTTATTAAGCGCTTACTATGTGCAAAACACTGTTCTAAGCACTGGGGCGGTTACAAGGTATCAGGTTGTCCCACGGGGGGCTCACAGTCTTCATCCCCATTTTACAGATGAGGTAACTGAGGCACAGAGAAGGTAAGCGACTTGCCCAAAGTCACACAGCTGACACTTGGTGAGTCAGAATTTGAACCCATGACCTCTGACTCCAAAACCCGTGCTCTTTCCACTGAGCCACGCTGCTTCTCTGATGAGACTGGGAGCCACGTGAGTGACATGGCCTGCCACAGACCTGATGATCTTGTATCTACCCCAGTGCTTAGTACAGTGTTTGACACATAGCATATCTTTAACAAATATTACCATTATTATTATAGCTGAATTAGGAAGAGAGAAAGTGATCAAATTTATAGCATTCAGTTCTCTCCCTCCTACTTATCCACTTCCTTCTCCCATTATACCCCAGCTCATGCTTTCCATTCCTCTGACTCGAACCAACTGTCTGTGCCTCCTTCTCATCTCTACTGCCCTCAACTTCTTGCTCACCCCTCCTCCCATCCTGAAACACCCTCCTCCTTCATAGTCAACCAACCATATCTCTCCCCCTCTTCAAATCCCTTCTGAAATCTTACCTCCTCCAGGAGTCCTTCCCCAGTTAATCTCTAATTTCTACCCTCAATATCCCCGTATTGTACTCTCCCAAGCACTTAGTATGGTGTTTTGCCGCTAGTAACTGCTCAATATATTCCATTGATTGAATGAACTGCCACTTAAACCCTTCTATGCCACTAAAGCATTAAATACTCATCAAAAAAAAAAAAGTCCCCTGCTGAGAACTGGTTCAGAGATGGGATTTGTATGACAATTCTGTTGACTTCTGAGGCTGAAGCAGGATGGCCTAGTAATAATAATAATAATGATGATGATAATAATAATAATGTTGGTATTTTAAGCGCTTACTATGTGCCACGCACTGTTCTAAGCACCGGGGTAGAGTCAAGGTGATCAGGTTGTCCCACATGAGGCTCACAGTCTTAATCCCCATTTTACAGATCATCATCCATCGTATTTATTGAGCGCTTACTATGTGCAGAGCCCAGATGAGGAAACTGAGGCACAGAGAAGTGAAGTGACTCGCCCAAGGTCACACAGCTGACAAGTGGCAGAGGCGGGTTAAGATAGGGAGTTGTAAGGACCTTGGTTATAATCCTGGCTCCACCACTCATCTGCTGTGTGACCTTGGACTAGTAACTTAAATATATTCAATCATATTTATTGAGTGCTTACTGTGAGCAGAGCACTGTACTAAATACTAGGGAGAGTACAATGCAACAATTAACAGACATACTCCCTGCCCACAATGAGTTTACAGTTGCAGGGGAGAGGGGAGACAGACATAATATATATAAATAAATTACAGATATGTATATAAGTGTTTTAGGGCTGGGAAGGGGGAAGAAAGAGGGAGCAGGTCGGGGCAACGCAGGACGGAGTGGGAGAAGAGGAAAGGGGGCTTAGTCAGGGAAGGCCTCTTGGAGGAGATGTGTCTTTTTAATAAGGCTTTGAAGTGGTAGAGAATAATTGTCCGCCTGATTTGAGGAGAGAGGGCATTCCAGGCCAGAGGCAGGACATGGGCCAGGGGTCAGCGGTGAGATAGAGGAGATCAAGGCACAGTGTGAAAATTAAGTTTGCTGCGCCTTCAGTTATCTCATCTGTAAATTAGGGATTAAGACTGTGAGCCCCATGTGGGATATGGACTGTGTCCAACGTGATTAGAGAAGAAGCGTGGCTCAGTGGAAAGAGCACTGACATGGGAGTCAGAGGTTATGGGTTCTAATCCCGGCTCTACCACTTGTCAGCTGTGTGATTTTGGGCAAGTCACTTCACTTCTGTAGGCCTCAGTTGCCTCATCTGGAAAATGGGGATTAAGACTGTGAGCCCCACACGGGACAACCTGATCACCTTGTATACCCCCAGCGCTTAGAACAGTGCTTTGCACACAGTAAGCACTTAACAAATACCATTATTATTACTATTTATTAGCTTGTATCTACCCCAGCGCTTAGTGTAGTGGCTGGCACGTAGTAAGTGCTTAATAAATATCATTTAAAAAAAAAGTCTGGTGGCTGTCATTTAAAATTTGCAGAGACCAGGGCTTACTAGGAGAAGCAGCGTGGCTCACTGGAAAGAGCCCGGGCTTTGGGGTCAGAGGTCATGGGTTCAAATCCCAGCTCTGCCAACTGTCAGCTGTGTGACTTTGGGCAAGTCACTTAACTTCTCTGCACCTCAGTTCCCTCATCTGTAAAATGGGGATCAAGACTGTGAGCTCCCAGTGGGACAAGCTGATTACCTTGTAACCTCCCCAGCGCTTAGGACAGTGCTTTGCACATAGTAAGCGCTTAATAAATGCTATTATAATTATTATTACTTAAACTGTGAGCCCCATGCTGGACAGAGACTGTATCCAACCTAATTAACTTGTATCTACCCAGCACATAGAACAGTGTTTGGCAGATAGTAAGTACTTAATAAATACCATAAAACAAAAAGACCTGTCCAGGAGATTCTGAGAGCCCCACTCAGTGGGATCAGTTCAAAGGATTAAGCTTCATTTAACGTTTCATAAAATCCCCCAAATCATTGGAGAATCATGCTTACCTTTCATTCCCACTTCTCAAAGAGCAGAACTGGTGAACTGACCTCATTGTTGAGCCGACAATATTCCCAGATGTCACGCTTGATGATTCTGCTCAATAAATTCCATTGATTAAATGAATTGATTGATTGATTGAATGAACTGCCACTTAAACCCTTCTATGTGTCTGTTTAATGTTATATTGGACTCTCCCAAGCAATTAGTACAGTGCTCTCCCCCTTCTAGACTGTGAGCCCACTGTTGGGTAGGGACCATCTCTATATGCTGCCAACTTGTACTTCCCAAGCGCTTAGTACAGTGCTCTGCACATAGTAAATGCTCGATAAATGCAATTGATTGATTGCTCTGCACACAGTAAGCGCTCAGTAAATACAACTGAATGATTGAACAACAACCCTTGTGCTGTATTATATAACGATCATTGTGGTATTTACTGAGTGCTTAATGTGTGCAGATCACTGTTCTAAGCACTTGGGAGAGTATAGTACAAGTTGGTAGGTATGTTCCCTGCCCACAGTGAACTTATAGTATTTAACTTTAGGTAGAGCCCATGCGTGTGGCCTTCTCCACATGTAAATAGGGGAAAGAGAAAGAGGGAGAGAGGTGATACTCCCTTCAGTTTCCCCTGACACATAGGAAAAGCAGCATGGTGTAATGGATAAGGCCCTACTGAGAGCTCACCTCCTCCAGGAGGCCTTCCCAGACTGAGCCCCTTCCTTCCTCTCCCCCTCGTCCCCCTCTCCATCCCCCCATCTTACCTCCTTCCCTTCCCCACAGCACCTGTATATATGTATATATGTTTGTACATATTTATTACTCTATTTTACTTGTACATATCTATTCTATTTATTTTATTTTGTTAGTATGTTTGGTTTTGTTCTCTGTCTCCCCCTTTTAGACTGTGAGCCCACTGTTGGGTAGGGACTGTCTCTATATGTTGCCAATTTGTACTTCCCAAGTGCTTAGTACAGTGCTCTGCACACAGTAAGCACTCAATAAATACGATTGATGATAGAGCACAGGCCTAAGAGTCAGAAGGACCTGGGTTCTAATCCCAGCTCTGCCACTCATTTGCTGTGTGACCTAGGACAGGTCACTTCACTTCTCTGGGCCTCAGTTACCTGATCTGTCACATGGGGATTGAGATTGCAAGCCTTACATGGGACAGGGACTATGTCCAACCCGATTTACTTGTATCCACCCCAGCACTTAGCACAGTACCTGGAACACAGTAAGCACTTAATAATAATAATAATAATAATAATAATGGTATTTGTTAAGCGCTTACTATGTGCAGAGCCCTGTTCTAAGCGCTGGGGAGGTTACAAGGTGATCCGGCTGTCCCACGGGGAGCTCACAGTTTTAATCCCCATTTTACAGATGAGGGAACTGAGGCCCAGAGAAGTGAAGTGACTTGCCCAAAGTCACACAGCTGATGGTTGGCGGAGGCGGGATTTGAACCCATGACCTCTGACTCCAAAGCCCGGGCTCTTTCCACCGAGCCACGCTGCTTCTAAGGATGGGCTTACTTGCTCACTAGCTGGGGACATAAGTGTGAGGAGGTATGACCATTTTCTTTGCAGTAAAAGTAGAAGTCAGTATAGCTGTCGCCTACCATAAGGCCTGATTGCTTTCTTTGGAAATGAAAGAAGCAATGTTGCTAAACTTCAGAAGTGAAAATAGAAGGTAAAGATGGAATGCTGGCAAACCCCCCAGTGCCAGAAGAGGATCATGATAATAATGTTGACAACGGCAAGAAGCAGTGATGCCTAGTGGAAACAGCAAGGGGCTTTGAGTCAGAGGTCGTGGGTTCAAATCCTGGCTCTGCCAACTGTCAGCTGTGTGACTTTGGGCAAGTCACTTCACTTCTCTGGGCCTCAGTTACCTCATCTGTAAAATGGGGATTAAGACTGTGAGCCCGCTGTGGGACAACCTGATCACCTTGTATCCCCTCAGCGCTTAGAACAGTGCTTTGCACATAGTAAGCGCTTCACAAATGCCATTATTATTATTATTATTATTATTACTACTCCCAGGTCCTTCTCCATGCTCAGCCACCTGTCTGCTGTGTGATCTTAAGTCGCTTGACTTCTCTTTACCTCTGTTTTCTCAACTGTTAAATAGGGATTAAATACCTTTTCTCCCTCCTACCTAGACTATGAGCCCCAGGTTGGACAGGGGCTTTGTTTTATCTTAAGTTATATCTACTTCAGTGCTTTGAACAGTGCTTGACATATTGTGAGGTCTCAATAAATGCCATTTTAATGGCATCTACTAAGACCATGCCATGGGCTAAATTCTGGGTCGATTTGAGACAGTGAAATCAGACATAGTTTCTGTCCCATACGGGGCTCACAGCCTATCCTCAT
This sequence comes from Tachyglossus aculeatus, assembly GCF_015852505.1. Classification (NCBI taxonomy): domain Eukaryota; kingdom Metazoa; phylum Chordata; class Mammalia; order Monotremata; family Tachyglossidae; genus Tachyglossus; species Tachyglossus aculeatus. The sequence continues at coordinate 87,692,570 of NC_052069.1, forward strand.
TTGACAGATGAGGGAACTGAGGCACAGAGAAGTTAAGACTTAGCCAAGGTCACGCAGCAAGCCAGTGGAATGGCTGAGACCAAAACTCATGTTATCCTGAGCTCCCAGGGTCAATGCAAAGCCTCCTGGGGCAGTCTCTACAATAAGGACATTTGCCGCCTTCAAAATAATAAATTCCTCGGCAAAATGATAGTGACCACAAGATCCCTGGAATCCCAGAATATTTCTCAATGGGCTAAAAATCTGAGTTTCTCCTCACTTGCAGAACTGGCCTGGCCACTCAGGGTCAGTATGTTGGGGGAAACGTCATGAGATAGAGGTTGTGTAATCCGGTGAGGAAATTCTGGTGAGGAAATGAGGAAAATAGAGAGTGTGAGCCCCACCCTGACACAGTTCATCTCTCTCTCCCTTTCTCTCTCTCTCTCTCTCTCTCTCTCTGTGTATATATATATATATAGAGAGAGAGAGAGGAGTTCCTACTTTATTTATATACATATATTCACTATATATATTAATTCATTCATTCAATTGTATTTATTGAGTGCTTACTGTGTGCAAAACACTGTCCTAAGCACTCGGGAGAGTACAATCCTCTAGATTGTGAGCTTGTTATGGGCAGGAATGTGCTTATTTGTTGTTATATTGTAATCTCCCAAGCTCTTAGTACAGTGCTTTACACACAGTAAGTGCTCAATAAATATGATTGAATGAATACAATAACAAAAACAGTCCCTGCCCATCATTCATTCAAACATATTATTGAGCACTTACTATGTGCAGAGCACTGTACTAAACACTTGGAAAGTACAATTCGGAAGCAGATGGAGACAGTCCCTACCCAACAATGGGCTCATGGTCTAGAAGGGGGAGACAGACAACAAAACAAGTAGTCAGGTGGCAATACCATCAAAATAGATAAATAGAATTATAGCTATATACACATCATTAATAAAATTAATAGTTATAAATATGTACGAATATGCACAACTGCTGTGGGAAGGGGAAGGGGGTAGGGTGGAGGGGAAGGGGGTAGGGCAGATGGAGGGAGTGGGGGCAATGGGGAGGAGAAGGAGAGGAAAAGGGGGGCTCAGTCTGGATCATCATGAGTCTCATAATCTCAGTCTAGAGGATTCTCGGTACATATAAAAACATGTATAGGTATGTATATGTACATACATACATACACGTATATATATATATATATATATACACACACATACACACACACACACACATATATATATATATATATATATACATATATATAATGTAGAAGCTCCCCCTTCAAATAATAATAATAATGAAAATAGTAATTACGGTATTTGTTAAGCACTTACTAATTGCCAAGCTTTGTTCTAAGTACTGGGGTAGATACATGGCAATGAGGTTGTCCCACATGGGGCTCACAGTCTTAATCCTCATTTTACAGATGAGGGAACTGAGGCACAGAGAACTGAAGTGACTCACCCAAGGTCACACAGCAGACAGGTGGTGAAGCTGGGATTAGAACCCACATCTTCCGACTCTGTTCTCTTGCCATTAGGCCATGCTGCTTCTTAATAGTGATGGTATGTGTTAAGTGCTTTTTATGTGTCAGGAACTGTTTTAAACCTGGCATAGATACAAGGTAATTGGGGATTGGACACAATCCCTGTTCTACATAATAATAATAATAATAATAATGGTATTTGTTAAGCACTTACTATGTGCAAAGCACTGTTCTAAGCGCTGGGGAGATAAAAGGTGATCAGGTTGTCCCACAGGGGGCTCACAATCTTAATTCCCATTTTCCAGATGAGGGAACTGAGGCGCAGAGAAGTGAAGTGACTTGCCCGAAGTCACACAGCTGACAAGTGACGGAGCCGGGATTTGAACCCATGACCTCTGACTCCAAAGCCCGGGCTCTTTCCACTGAGCCACGCTGCTTCTCTATATGGGGCTCACAGTCTTCAGATGGTCTGATTGGCTCTGATGGGGCTCCCAGGTGGCAACCAGCTGGAAGGGCCTGGTCCACGGGAGGGACAGGAAAGGAGCAGTGGCAGGCAGGGGGACAGAAGGAGAAAGAACAGCAGTGGGGAAGAGGAGGAAGCAGCGTGGCCTAGTGGATAGAGCACAGGCCTAGGGGTCACAAGGACCTCGGTTCTAATCCCGACTTCGCCACATGTCTGCTGTGTGACCTTTGGCAAGTCACTTCACTTCTCTGGGCCTCACGTTAGCTCATCCGTAAAACGGGGATGAAGAATGTGAGCCCCACGTGGGGCTAATCTCCTCGCCGTGCCTCGTTCTCGCCTGTCCCACCGTCGACCCCCGGCCCACATCAACCCCCGGGCCTGGAATGCCCTCCCTCTGCCCATCCGCCAAGCTCGCTCTCTTCCTCCCTTCAAGGCCCTACTGAGAGCTCACCTCCTCCAGGAGGCCTTCCCACACTGAGCCCCCTTCTTCCTCTCCCCCTCCTCCCCCTCTCTATCCCCCCTGCCTTACCTCCTTCCCTTCCCCACAGCACCTATATATATGTTTGTACATATTTATTACTCTATTTATTTATTTTACTTGTACATATCTATGCTATTTATTTTATTTTGTTAATATGTTTTGTTCTCTGTCTCCCCCTTCTAGACTGTGAGCCCACTGTTGGGTAGGGACCGTCTCTATATGTTGCCAACTTGTACTTCCCAAGCGCTTAGTACAGTGCCCTGCACACAGTAAGTGCTCAATAAATACGATTGATTGATTGATTGACAGGGACTGTGTCCAACCTGATCAGCATGCATCTACCCCAGTGCTTAGTACAGTGCCTGGCACAAAGTAAGCACTTAACAAATACCACAATTATTACTAGGAGCAGGGAGGCAGGAGGGTAGAGGCTTGCAAGTCTACCAACTCTATTGTACTGTACTTTCCCACCGGCTTAGTATAGCGGTCTGCATAGGGTAAGTGCTCACTAAATACCACTGATGATGATTGAAGATAGAGACTTCAAAACTACCCGGGGAAAGACGAGCTACCACTTCCCATGGAGAAAGTTTGACTGTGGAGACAGTCGGGGTGGAGGCTGACACTTCTTCATGACGTAGTGGATAGGGCACAGACCTGGGCACAGAAAGTCATGGGTTCTAATTCCGGCTCCGCCACTTGTCTGCTGTGTGACCTTGGGCAAGTCACTTTACTTCTCTGCACCTCAGTTACCTCATCTGTAAAATGGGGATTGAGACTGTGAGCCCCACGTGGGACAGGGACTCCGTCCAACTCAATTTGCTAGTATCCACCCCAGTGCTTAGAACAATGCCTGACACTCAGTAAGCACTTAACAAATACCATCATCATCATCATTATTATTATTATTATTATTCTTTGGGAGCAGGAGCACTAACAGTGGCAGTGGCGGGAAGAGGAACAAAAGTCAGGGTAGCTCTCTTCCTCCCTTCAAAGCCCTACTGAGAGCTCACCTCCTCCAGGAGGTCTTCCCAGACTGAGCCCCCTTTTTTCTCTCCTCCTCCCCATCCTACCCCCTTCCCCTCCCCATAGCTATTGTGTATATATATTTGTACAGATTTATTACTCTATTTTACTTGTACATATTTACTATTCTATTTATTTTGTTAATGATGTGCATATAGCTTTAATTCTATTTGTTCTGATGATTTTGACACCTGTCTACATGGTTTGTTTTGTTGTCTCTCCCCCTTCTAGACTGTGAGCCCGTTGTTGGGGAGGGACTATCTCCATATGTTGCCGATTTGTACTTCCCAAGCTCTTAGTATAGTGCTCTGCACACAGTAAGCAATCAATAAATATGATTGAATGAATGAGGGTAGGGAGGGTTGGGAGTTGCTACCAGGTGCAAACCATGTATTTCGTCATCTATAGAAAGCGCACGTAATATGCCAAATACGTAATCTTTAACTCTGCTGTATGACTGTTGTAATATTTGTATTTTTAAAAGCACTTGACCGGCATGCACGCAAATTGCTGGGAAAGAAAAATAATAAACACCTCCCTGTGCCAGTGCTTGAGAAAATCTTGCTCTATTCCAGGACAAGAGAACTTCCAAAATTTCCATCACAGGAATAATAATTATGGCACTTAGTAAGTGCTTGCCATGTGCTAAGCGCTGGGGTAGATACAAGGTAATCGGGTTGGACACAGTCCCTGTCCCACATGGGGCTCACAGTCTTCATCTCCATTTTACAGATGAGGGAACTGAGGCCCAGAGAAGGGAAATGTCTTGCCCAAGGTCACAAAGCAGACATGTGGCGGAGACAGGATTAGAAACCAGGTCCATCAGGCTCCCGGGCCCATACTCTAACCACTAAGCTATGCTGCTTCTCTAGAAGTAGCCTTCTCGGGAATTCGTCTCTGGAAGACTTGAGCATGGTCCTGGAGAGCAGTGTTTATGTCCCCTGACCATTTAGAGGTTTTGTATGATTCAGGACTCAGTTGCTGGTGGGAGAGTAGCTCGTGTATGTCATTGTGTTCCTCCTCTGGGCAACCAATCAATCAATCAGTCAATGATAATAGTAATTATGGTATTTATCAAGCACTTACTATGTGCTAGGCACTCTACTAAACACTGGGGTTTTGAGGTGCTCCTCTTCTCCCACCTCGCCTTGACTCCCTCCCCCTTATACCCCCCTCCCCACCCCACAACACTTGTGTATATATGTACATATCTATAATTCTATTTATTTATATCAATGCCTGTTTTACTTTTTCTGATTTTTTTATATATATATATCTTATTCTATTTATTTTTGTTGATGCTATTGATGCCTGCTTACTTGTTTTGATGACTGTCTTCCCCCTTCTAGACTGTGAACCCGTGATGGGCAGGGATTGTCTCTTTGTTGCTGAATTCTACTTTTCAAGCGCTTAGTACAGTGCTCTGCCCACAGTGAGCACTCAATAAATACGATTGACTGAACGAATGAATAAATGGATACAAGCAAATCCCATCCCACACGGGACTCACAGTCTCAATCCCCGTTTCACAGATGAGGGAACTGAAGAAGCCCAGAGAATTGAAGTAACTTGCTCAAGGTCACACAGCAGACAAGTGGCCGTGCTGGGATTGGAACCCATGACCTTCTGACTCCCAGCCCCATGCTCTATCCTCTAGGCCATGCTCCTTCTGGGTTTTTTCTTTTTTGGTTAATCACTTACTAGGTGCCAAGCACTGTACTCAACTCTGGAGTAAATAAAAGATAGGTCAGAGACTGTTCCTGTTCCTCATTCTGCTCACAGTCCAAGCAGGAGAGAGAACAGGTATTGAATTCATTCAGTCGTATTTATTGAGCGCTTACTGTGTGGAGAATCCCCGTCAATCAATCGAATTTATCGAGTGCTTACTGTGTGCGGAACATGGTACTAAGTGCTTGGGAAAGTACAACACAACAGTATAACAGATGCATTCCCTGCCCATAACGAGTTTACAATCTAGACGATTTGACAGGAAAAGACAGCGAGGTACTGAGAAGTTAAGTGGCTTGCCCAAGATCACACAGTTGGTGCATAGAGGAGCCCAAATTAGAACCCAAGTCCTCAAGGAGTTCACGAAAGCCCTCCGTCGAATAAGGAAGCCTCTACCCGCTAGTCCTCGGGCGAGCTGCCAAGACGTTGATACGATCCAGGGCCTTAGTTGGGGGGAATGTAGGGGAGGTTCAAATCTCCAGAGAAAATGAAGCGAGGGACCGCACTCCGAGACCCTCTCTCCTCGCCACCCCCCGAGAACATTCCAGCAATAACACGCCAGATGGAAGGGAGCCAAGCGGCCTCGTAAGCAGCCTTTGAAGGCCCTTTCCTCACCTGGCTGCCCAGAGAAGTCCAGGGGCAGCTCTCCCGCATGCCTTTCGGATGACCGCGGGCCTCCCGTCCAACGCGGTCCACCGAGCCCCGTTCGGATGTGTGAGTAACTGCCGTTCTCCTGCTCTCCATCCTCGTGCGATGACAGTCCACTCAGGGAATTTCGGTCAAATCATTTCTTTTGGAATCTATCAGCCTAATCAATTTCAGACTTGGCTTTAACCAACCCGAAAGCTTCCCAGGAATAATCTGACACTCTCCTTCCCTTGAGATCCTGCTTCAGGAATCCCCAGATATGTGTGTGTTTGTGTGTGTGTGTGTATGTACACATCTCTATACATACATATATATACTACTCTGATCAAAGTCACCTGATAAGGAGTCCAGAAAATGAATGGGCTTTCTTTCAGTCGACGATCTGAAAGACCAAACCAATTTCCGAGGAGCGGCGGAGATGGGGAGGAAGGGGGAGATCTTTAACCACCGCACTGAATAGCAACGAGGAACCCAAACATTTATTTTACCCATGCGGACCTTAAAAAAAAAAAAATCCCAGAAATCAGTCTTGTTTTGCTGTTGCCATATGGTGAACTGTGTGAGAAAAATTTACCAGCCTGCAACCCTGCAATTTCTGGTCTTAAATCTTATTTATGAATTTTACTTCTCTTCTTGCAAGTGGAAACTCCCAGGTGCTTGAGCTGGAGGTCCCTCATCTCTCTTCCAAAGGAGTTTGGGGTCCCTCTTGTTCATGCTGAGGGGTCTGCTCCTCTCGGCATCCAGCCCCCTCATCTCCTCCTGCCCTGAGAGCAGAGGAAAAAGCCACCTACCCAACTCCACTGCTCCCTCCGATCCGGCATCTGGAGGCTCCCATGGGGACTGCCTGTGCCTGACTTATAAAGCGGCATGTTGTCAACGAATAGATCACGGACTTGGGAGTCAGGAGGTCATGGGTTCTAATCCTAGCTCAGCCCCACGTCTGCTGTGTGGCCTTGGGCCAGTCAATGCACTTCTCTGGGCCTCGTTACCTCATCTTTAAAAATGGGGATTGAGACTGTGAGCCCCACGTGAGACAGGGACTGTGTCCAACCCAATTTGCTTGTATTCACCCCAGCACTTGGTACAGTGCCTGGCACATAGTGAACGCTTAACAAATACCACAGCTATTATTATTATTTATTATTATTAACCAGGGGACAGACTCACTGAACTGGCTCACAGCTGCAACAGTGGTGAATCATTCAATTATATTTCATTTGACCGTATTCACTGAGCGCTTACTTTGTGCAGAGCACTGTACTGAGAACTTGGGAAAGAACAATAAACAGACACATTCCCTGCTGTGATACTCCTTGGGGGAAGCAAACCCAGGTGTTCGAGAGAGCAACATGGTTTTTTTTATGGTATTTGTTAATCAATCAATCAATCGTATTTATTGAGCGCTTACTGTGCAGAGCACTGTACTAAGCTCTTGGGAAGTACAAGTTGGCAACATATAGAGACAGTCCCTACCCAACAGTGGGCTCACAGTCTAAAAGGGGGAGACGGAGAACAAAACCAAACATACTAACAAAATAAAATAAATAGAATAGACATAAAAGTGCTTACTATGTGCAAAGCACTGTTCTAAGCGCCGATAGAGCACGGGCCTAAGAGTCAGAAGGATCTGTCTTGTAATCTTGGCTCTGCCACATGCCTGCTGGGTGACTTTGGGCAAGTCGCTTAACTTCTCTGGGTCTCAGTTCCCTCATCTGTAAAATGGGGATTAAGACTGTGAGCCCCATATGGGACAGGGACTGTGTCCAACCTGATTAGCTTATATCTATCCCGACGCTTAGAATGGTGCTTGGCACACAGTAAGCACTTATCAGGTACCATAATTATTATTCTTACTACAGTTCTCTTGTTTCACATAGGAAGGGCTCAGTGAGGATTCTTGCCCCTTCTGCTGCTTCTCCTGCACTGGCACAGGGGCCACTGCCAATTTAGAGAGTATAAGCTCCTTGTAGGCAGGAAACATATCCACCAACTTGGTTATATTGTACTCTCCCAAGTAATTAGTACAGCACTCTGCACCCAGTAAGTGTTCAGTAAATGCCAAAAATTGATTGAGTTGTTTGTATGGACAGCAATGCCATTGACCAAGGTCACTGTCAATAGTTCTTTGTGGGCAGGGAACCTATCCACCAACTCGGTTATATTGTACTCTCCCAAGTAATTAGTACAGCACTCTGCACCTAGTAAGTGCTCAGTAAATGCCATAAATTGATTGAGTTGTTTGTATGGACAGCAATGCCAATGACCAAGGTCACTGTCAATAGTTCTTTTTGATCAATCGATCAATCGTATTTATTGAGCGCTTACTGTGTGCAGAGCACTGTACTAAGTGCTTGGGAAGTACAAGTTGGCAACATAGGAGAAGCAGCGTGGCTCAGTGGAAAGAGCCCGGGCTTTGGAGTCAGAGGTCATGGGTTTGAATCCCGGCTCCACCACTTGTCAGCTGTGTGACTTTGGGCAAGTCACTTCACTTCTCTGCGCCTCAGTTACCTCATCTGTAAAATGGAGATTAAGACTGTGAGCCCCCCAGGGGACAACCTGATCACCTTGTAACCTCCCCAGCGCTTAGAACAGTGCTTTGCACATAGTAAGCACTTAATAAATGCTATCATCATCAACAACATATAGAGACAGTCCCTACCCAATAGTGGGCTCACAGTCTAGAAGGGGGAGACAGAGAACAAAACCAAACATATTAACAGAATAAAATAAATAGAATAGATATGTACATGTAAAATAAATAAATAAATAGAGTAATAACTATATATAAACATATATACAGGTGCTGTGGGGCACCCTCTAAGAGCAGAGCACTGTAGTAAGCACTTGTCTTAAGCCGTCATTCATTCAATCGTATTTATTGAGCGCTTACTGTGTGCAGAGCACTGTACTAAGCGCTTGGGGAGTACAGGTCATCTCCAACCCATAGCAACTCCACGGCCACACCTCTCCCAGAACGCCCCACCTCCATCTGCAGTCGTTCCGGTAGTGGATCCAGAGAGCTTTCTTCGTAAAAACACAGAAGTGGTTTCAATTGCCTCCGTCCACGCAGCCAACTCGAGTCTCCGCACTTGAGTCTCTCCCGTGCCGCTGCTCCCCAGCGCAGGTGAGTTGTGACTTGCGGCCAATGGCCTGCCATCATCATCATCATCAATCGTATTTATTGAGCGCTTACTGTGTGCAGTACACTGTACACTTGGGAAGTACAAATTGGCAACACATAGAGACAGTCCCTACCCAACAGTGGGCTCACAGTCTAAAAGGGGGAGACAGAGAACAAAACCAAACATACCAACAAAATAAATAGGATAGATATGTACAAGTAAAATCAATAAATAGAGTAATAAATATGTACAACCATATATACATATAGACAGGTGATACATATATACAGGTATCTGCCACTCGCTAGCCACTGGCCAAGCTAGGAATGAAATGGGTCGGCCTCTGCTTGCCTCTCCCTCCCGTAGCCGAGATTGGCAGAGGGCTGGAAACTCTCCAGATGAGGGTCTGAGAGGGGCTTCTGTTCCCCCAGGCCTGGCACAAGGCAAGGGGGCACGGCTCACTGTGAATTAAGTGTACACTTACTAGTAGTAGTTGTAGTATTAATGGTAGCATGGCCTAGTGGATAGAGTCAATCAATCAATCGTATTTATTGAGCACTTACTATGTGCAGAGCACTGTACTAAGCGCTTGGGAAGTACAAATTGGCAACACATAGAGACATTCCCTACCCAACAGTGGGCTCACAGTCTAAAAGGGGGAGACTGAGAACATAGAATACAGGTTTAGGAGTCAAAGGGCCTGGGTTCTATTACCGGCTCTGCCACTTGTCTGCTGAGTGACCTTGGACAAGTCACTTCGCTTCTCTGGACCCCAGTTGTAATATGGGGATTAAGACTGTGAGCCCCACGTGGGACAACCTTGATTACCCTGTATCCCCCAGCGCTTAGAACGGCGCTTGGCACATAGTAGGCGCTTAACCAATACCAACATTATTATTTTATTATTAGGAGGGACAGAGGCTGTTTCACATAGTAAGCGCTTAATAAATGCTATCATCATCATCGACATCTAGAGACGGTCCCTACCCAACGGTGGGCTCACAGTCTAGAAGGGGGAGACAGAGAACAAAACCAAACATACTAACAAAATAAAATAAATAGAATAGATATGTACATGTAAAATAAATAAGTAAATAGAGTAATAACTATGTACAAACATATATACATATATACAGGTGCTGTGGGGCACCCTCTAGGAGCAGGGCACTTAACAAATACCAACATTATTATTATTATTATTATTATGAGGGACAGAGACTGTTTCCAACCTGATTATCTTGTAATAATAATAATAATAATGGCATTTGTTAAGCGCTTACTACGTGCAAAGCACTGTTCTAAGGGCTGGGGGGGGATACAAGGTGATCAGGTTGTCCCACGTGGGGCTCACAGTCTTAATCCCCATTTTACAGATGAGGTAACTGAGGCACAGAGAAGTTAAGTGACTTGCCCAAGGTCACACAGCAGACATGTGGCGGAGCTGGGATTTGAACCCATGACCTCTGACTCCAAAGCCCATGCTCTTTCCACTGAGCCACGCAGCTTCTTGTATTGACCCCAGTGCTTAGAACAGTGCCTGGCACGTGGTGAGCGCTTAACAAAAACCACAGTTATTAATATAATAATAATAATAATAATGGCATTTATTAAGCGCTTACTATGTGCAGAGCACTGTTCTAAGCGCTGGGGAATTTACAAGGTGATCAAGTTGTCCCCCGTGGGGCTCACAGTGTTAATCCCCATTTTACAGATGAGGTAACTGAGGCCCAGAGAAGTGAAGCGACTTGCCCAAAGTCACACAGCTGACGAGTGGTGGAGCCGGGATTTGAACCCATGACCTCTGACTCCAAAGCCCAGGCTCTTTCCAGTGAGCCACGCTGCTTCTCTTATTAATACTGAGAAGCAATATGGCCTAATAGAGAGAGCACGGGCCTGAGAGACAGGTCATGAGTTCCAATTCTGGCTCTGCCACTGTCTGCTGTGTGACCTTAGGCAAGTCACTGCACTTCTCTGTTCCTCAGGTCCTTCATCTGTAAAATGGGGATTAAGACTGTGAGCCCGATGAGCAGAGTGCTGGGTGACAGAGAGGGAAAGCAGCTTTTTCATTTCTAACCCTGCCCACCTCCTCCCACGTGGCAAGAACACAGCTGACAGGGGGAAGAGCATGCGAGCGGAGCTGTAGGATATGGGTTCCTTCATGCAGGGTCTCAGTCTTGTCCATTGTGGTTTCCCCTTCTACCCTAACTCTCAACCTCTGTCCCAGCCAAACTTGTTTTCTCTTTGAGAAGCAGCTTGGCTCAGTGGAAAGAGCCCGGGCTTTGGAGTCGGAGGTCATGGGTTCCAATCCCGGCTCCGCCACGTGTCTGCTGCGTGACCTTGGGCAAGTCACTTCACTTCTCTGAGCCTCAGTTCCCTCATCTGTAAAATGGGGATGAAGACTGTGAGCCCCATGTGGGACAACCTGATCACGTTGTATCCCCCCCGGGTGCTTAGAAGAGTGCTTTGCACATAGTAAGCACTTAACAAATGCCATCATTATTATTATTATTATTATTATTATTAACTCCTTCCATCCTTTCTCAACCGTAAGTTGCCAAATTGCTGAGTTGAAATAATCACAATAATAAGAATAATAGCATTTGTTCAGATCTTACTATGGGCCAAGCACTGTTCTAAGTGCTGGGGTAGGTACAAGGTATTCAGATTGGATATAGTCCCTGTCCCACATGGGGCTCACACTCTTAATAATAATAATAATAATCATGGCATTTATTAAGCGCTTACTATGTGCAAAGCACTGTTCTAAGCGCTGGGGAGGTTACAAGGTGATCAAGTTGTCCCATGGGCAGGCTCACAGTCTTAATCCCCATTTAACAGATGAGGGAACCGAGGCATAGAGAAGTGAAGTGACTTGCTCAAAGTCACACAGCTGACAACCGGCAGAGTCAGGATTTGAACCCATGACCTCTGACTCCAAAGCCCGGGCTCTTTCCACTGAGCCACACTGCTTCTCTCTTGATCCCCATTTTACAGATGAGGCACAGCAAAGTGACTTGCCCAAGGTCACACAGCAGACATGTGGCAGAGCCAGGATTAGAACCCAGGTCCTTCTGATTCTCAGGCCCATGCTCTAACCACTAAGCCACTTCTCTTAGCTACACTGCTCCTCTTACCAGCTCCTTCAGGAAACTACCCCTGATTAACGTTGCCCATTCTCTGACCCTAGGCCAACCTTTTCTACATATTTTTCATAAATACTTTATCTTTTAGAATATATTTATGTCGGTTGTATGCTGGTCTGTCTAGCTTGGCTGGCCGGGAATTTCTTGAGGGGAGAGACCATTCCTTTTCTTTAACAGGGATCTCTAAACGCTTAGTACTATGTGGCCTAGTGGAATGAGTCTAGGCCTGGAAATCAAAGGAGCTGGTTCTCATCCTGACACCACCAAATACCTGCTGTGCGACCTTGGGCAAATCACTTAACTTCTCTGTACCTCAGTTCCCTCATCTGCAAAATAGGGATTCAATCCCTCCTAGCTAGACTGCGAACCCCTTGTGGGACCTGATTATTTTGTATTTAACACTCAGTAGAGTGCTTGTTACAATGTAAACACTTAACAAATACCACAGTTATTTTGCTTGTTGACGGGCTAACTGAATGTTAGCTGGGTGGGCTGTAATCAATCATATTTATTAAGCACTTTGTGCAGAGCACTGTACTAAGCGCTTGGGAGAGTACACTACAACAGAGTTGGTAGGTACAGTCACTGCCCTCAGTGAGCTTACAGTCTAAAGAGGGAGGGCAGACATTAATATAGACAAATAAATCACAGATTTGGAGATAAGTGCTGCTGGGCTGAGGGAGGGATGAATAAAGGGTGCAAATCCACGTGCAAAAGTGACGCAGAAGGGAGAGGGAGAAGAGGAAGTGAGGGCTTTAGCCGGGGAAGACCTTTTGGAGGAGATGTGCTTTTAATAAGTTGGCTGTGTCGAGCAATTATTCCCATCACTCTGTTTATTTTACTTGTACATATTTACTGTTCTATTTATTTTGTTAATGATGTGCATATAGCTATAATTCTATTTATTCTGACGATTTTGACACATTTCTACATGCTTTGTTTTGTCATCTGTAGACTTTGAGCCCGTTGTTGGGTAGGGACGTTTCTACATGCTGCCGACTTGTACTTCCCAAGCGCTCTGCGCACAGTAAGCGCTCAATAAATACGATTAAATGAATGAATGAATCACTGCATGCGTCTTGGACTGAGGGACTGGGGAGGATGAAGACGCAGAATAAAATCTTCCCTGTCCCCCTCTAGATCTGAGCTCGCTGTGGGCAGGGGTTGTCTCTCTTGATTGCTACATTATACCTTCCCAAGCGCTTGGTACAGTGCTCTGCGCACAGTTAGTGCTCAATAAATACGATTGAATGAATAAATGGAGAGGAAAGTCGGTCAGTTACTGCTTCTTCTGTAACCTAGCAGCTCTACCCTGCAGGATGCTAAATGATTTGGGGTGATATTTTAACACAAGATGGCGCTGGGAACCTACCTGCTCCTTGTTCCATCAATTTGCTGTTCTGGAGCAGAAATGTAACTTGGGGACGGAGATATCAAATAAAATCAGAATCAATCCAGGGGTAAAGTACGTGCTGTGTGGTTTGAACTTACTGTACTACAAACAGAATGGGTCACCGACTTATTTACTCCCCTCGGGACTGCTTGTGATGCCTAATTTACTGAGATTGGACTGTCCCCCTCTAGCCTGCTCCTTGTTCCATCAATTTGCTGTTCTGGAGCAGAAGTGTAACTTGGGGATGGAGATACCAAATAAAATCAGAATCGATCCAGGGGTAAAGTACGTGCTGTGTACTGTACTACAAACAGAATGGGTCACCGACTTATTTACTCCCCTCGGGACTACTTGTGATGCCTAATTTACTTAGATTGGACTGTCCCCCTCTAGCCTGCTCCTTGTTCCATCAATTTGCTGTTCTGGAGCAGAAATATAACTTGGGGACGGAGATACCAAATAAAATCAGAATCAATCCAGGGGTAAAATACGTGCTGTGTGGTTTGAACTTACTGTACTACAAACAGAATGGGTCACCGACTTATTTACTCCCCTCGGGACTACTTGTGATGCCTAATTTACTGAGGTTGGACTGTCCCCCTCTAGCCTGCTCCTTGTTCCATCAATTTGCTGTTCTGGAGCAGAAATATAACTTGGGGATGGAGATACCAAATAAAATCAGAATCAGTCCAGGGGTAAAGTACGTGCTGTGTACTGTACTACAAACAGAATGGGTCACCGACTTATTTACTCCCCTCGGGACTACTTGTGATGCCTAATTTACTGAGATTGGACAGTCCCCCTCTAGCCTGCTCCTTGTTCCATCAATTTGCTGTTCTGGAGCAGAAATATAACTTGGGGACAGAGATACCAAATAAAATCAGAATCAATCCAGGGGTAAAATACGTGCTGTGTGGTTTGAACTTACTGTACTACAAACAGAATGGGTCACCGACTTATTTACTCCCCTCGGGACTACTTGTGATGCCTAATTTACTGAGGTTGGACTGTCCCCCTCTAGCCTGCTCCTTGTTCCATCAATTTGCTGTTCTGGAGCAGAAATATAACCTGGGGATGGAGATACCAAATAAAATCATAATCAATCCAGTGGTAAAATACGTGCTGTGTGGTTTGAACTTACTGTACTACAAACAGAATGGGTCACCGACTTATTTACTTCCCTCGGGACTACTTGTGATGCCTAATTTACTTAGATTGGACTGTGCCCCTCTAGCCTGCTCCTTGTTCCATCAATTTGCTGTTCTGGAGCAGAAATATAACTTGGGGATGGAAACACCAAATAAAATCAGAATCAATCCAGGGGTAAAGTACGTGCTGTGTACTGTACTACAAACAGAATGGGTCCCCAATTTATTTACTTCCCTCGGGACTACTTGTGATGCCTAATTTACCTAGATTGGACTGTCCCCCTCTAGCCTGCTCCTTGTTCCATCAATTTGCTGTTCTGGAGCAGAAATATAGCTTGGGGATGGAGATACCAAATAAAATCAGAATCATTCCAGGGATAGAGTATGTGCTGTGTGGTTTGAACTTACTGTACTACAAACAGAATGGGTCACCGAGTTATTTACTCCCCTCGGGACTACTTGTGATGCCTAATTTACTTAGATTGGACTGTCCCCCTCTAGACTTGAGCTCTTTGTGGGCAGGGATTGTCTCTCATGATTGCTATCTTGTACTTATGATCGGACTAGATTGGACTGTAGTTTAAATAAGGAGGCTATGTAGGGCTCCGTGTAATGTGAGCCCGCTGTTGGGTAGGAACCATCTCTGTATGTTGCCAACTTGTACTTCCCAAGCGCTTAGTACAGTGCTCTGCACACAGTAAGCGCTCAATAAATACGATTGAATGAATGAATGATTTAGTTAGTCAAAAGGGGGGCAATTGGTTGCCCCAGATCCCCTGCCCTTGGAAAGGGGCCTGTAGCTGTTGGGGCTGTCCCAATGGATTGTCCGTTGAGCCCACGGCACCTCTGTACCTCTCCACACCCCTACCTCAGCTACTGTTGCAGCCTGAAAGTAGTGTAAAGCAGAAAGTGTGTGAATGGAGGCAGGAGCCTCCATTATTATAGCTATAATTCTAGAATTACAGCTAGAATTATAGCTATCGATGGTTTTGACACCTGTCTACTTTTGTTGTCTGTCTCCCCCCTTATAGACTGTGAGCCGGTTGTTGGGCAGGGACCATCTCTATATGTTGTCGACTTGTACTTCCCAAGCGCTTAGTAGGGTGCTCTGCACACAATAAGTGCTCAATAAATAGGATTGAATGAATGAGAAGCACCATGAAGGAGTCCAAACTCCTGTTGTGATCCCCAAGTTTCTATGATTGATGTATATAAAAGTCTGTCTCCTCCCTTCTAGACTGTAAGCTTGTTATGGGCGGCGAGTGTGTCTGTTTTATTGTTGTATTGTACTCTCCCAAGTGCTTAGTACAGTGCTCTGCACATGGTAAACCCTCAATAAATATGATTGAAAGAATAAGAATAATAATGATGGCATTTGGTAAGCGCTTACTACGTGCAAATCACTGTTCTAAGCGCTGGAGAGGATATAAGGTGATCAGGTTGTCCCACGGGGGGCTCACAGTCTTCATCCCCATTTTTCAGATGAGGTAACTGAGGCCCAGAGAAGTTAAGTGGCTTGCCCAAGGTCACACAGCTGACAGTTGGCGGAGCTGGGATTTGAACCCATGACCTCTGACTCCAAAGCCCATGTTGTTTCCATTGAGCCACGGTGCTTCTGTAAATGAATGAACATTCATGAATGAAAGAATGAATGAACATGAACATGATAGGGACAGCAGACTGCAGGTGGCTGAAATTACCTCAGGAAAAGCAGCCTTGCCCTGGGGAGGTGGGATTGGGAATTGGGTTGGATCCGTAATCTTAAAAAATTGCAGTAGAAACCCTTGTAGGGAGGCATGATTCCCAGTGTGGCTCAATGGCAAGAGCACGGGCTTGGGAGTCAGAGGTCATGGGTTCAAATCCCGGCTCCACCAATTGTCAGCTGTGTGACCTTGGGCAAGTCACTTAACTTCTCTGTGCCTCCATTACCTCATCTGTAAAATGGGGATTACGACTGTGAGCCCCATGTGGGACAACTGATCACCTTGTATCCTCCCCAGCGCTTAGAACAGTGCTGTGCACATAGTAAGTGCTTAACAAATGCCATCATCATCATCATCAGTGTGACCTACTGTAAAGAACACAGGCCTGGGATTTTAATCCTGATTAGACCTAGGTTCTAATCCTGATTCCACCACTTGGTGTGTCACCTTGGGCAAGTCATTTAACTCCACTGTGCCTCAGTTTCCTCATCTGTAAAATGAGGAGGAAATATCTGTTCTTCCTCCCCATTGTCCCCATGCGAGGCAAGGGACTGTGCCTAACCTGATTATAGTGCTTGGCTCAAAGTAGTTATGATTATCACTTACTATGTGCCAGGCGCTGTACTAAACAGTACATGAAAAGCATGTACTAAACAGTACATGAGAAGCAGCGTGGCTCAGTGGAAAGAGCCTGGGCTTTGGAGTCAGAGGTCATGGGTTCAAATCCTAGCTCCGCCACTTGTCAGCTGTGTGACTTTCGGCAAGTCATTTAACTTCTCTGGGCCTCAGTTCCCTCATCTGTAAAATAGGGGTGAAGACTGTGAGCCCCACGTGGGACAACCAGATCACCTTGTAACCTCCCCAGTGCTTAAAACAGTGCTTTGCACATAGTAAGTGCTTAATAAATGCCATCATTATTATTATTATTTTTATTATTAAACACTGGGGTAGATACAAGCAAATCGGATTGGACACAGTCCCAGTCTCAGATGGGGCTCATAGTCTTAATCTCCATTCTACAGATGAGGTAACTGAGACCCAGAGAAATAAAGTGACTAACCCAAGGTCTCACAGCAGATAAGTAGTGGAGCCGGGATTTATACCCCAGGTCCTAATGATTCCCAGGTCCATTAGGCCAGGCTGCTTCTCCATGCTGCTTAATAAATACCATTATTAGTAGTAATCGTAGCTGTTAGCAACAGAGCAGTGGGTATTTATTTATTGGCCCTGATTAAACTGGAATAAATGCAAGGTAAACAGATCAGGCCGTGGGTTCTAATCCCGTCTCTGCCACTTCTCAGCTGTGTGACTTTGGGCAAGTCACTTCACTTCTCTGTGCCTCAGTTCCCTCATCTGCAAAATGGGGATTAAGATTGTGGGCCCCAAGTGGGACAACCTTGATTACCTTGTATCCCCCCAGAGCTTAGAACAGTGCTTGCCACATAGTAAGTGCTTAACAAATACCAACATTATTATTGTTGTTGTTATTATTATTATTATTATTATTATTCCCTTTTAGACTGTGAGCCCACTGTTGGGCAGGGACTGTCTCTATATGTTGCCAATTTGTACTTCCCAAGCGCTTAGTACAGTGCTCTGCACACAGTAAGCGCTCAATAAATACGATTGTTGTTGATTATTATTATTATTATTATCAGGCACTGTCCCTGTCCTAAGTGGAGCTCACAATCTTTATGGGGTGAACAGACAGTTGGAACCTTAACCTTAGGAAAATGAAAACAAATTCAAAAATTAGCAATGCAAGATAGCAAGGTCAAATGGAATGATTTAGCCCGGTGCTTGGAAGGAAGGGTTCATTCACACTCTTGCGGACTCTGGCCACAATCGGGTTTCCCGGAGCAGGAACCTACCCAAAGTGTGGAAGTTTCTAGCAGGCCCCACTTCCTGACCGTTACGGCAGGAACCTCTAGACTGGAAGCTCCTTATGGGCAGGGAATGTGTCTACCACTCCATTATATTGTACTCTCCAAGCACTTAGTACAGTGCTCTGCACACACTAAGCGCTTAATGAATCCACCCACTGTGGTCTTATGAGGTCTCCAGATCATGAGGGTCTGCCAGTACCCACTCATTCATTCATTCAGCCATATTTATTGAGCGCTTACTGTGTGCAGAGCACTGAACTAAGCAGTTGGGAGAGTACACTACAGCAATAAATGGACACATTCCCTGTCCACAGTGAGATTACAGTCTAGAGAATGTAGAGAAGCAGTGTGGCTCAGTGGAAAGAGCCTGGGCTTGGGAGTTGGAGGTCGTGGGTTCTAATCCCGGCTCTGCCACTTGTCAGTTGTGTGACTTTGGGCAAGTCACTTAACTTCTCTGGGCTTCAGTTATCTCATCTGTGAAATGGGAATTAAGACTGTGAACCCCACGTGGGACAACCTGATCACCTTGTATTCATTCAGTCATATTTATTGAGCGCTTACTGTGTGCAGAACCCCGTACTAAGCGCTTGTTCTCTCCCCAGCGCTTAGAACAGTGCTTTGCACATAGAAAGCACTTAACAAATGCCATTATTATTGTTACTATTAGAGGGGCAGAGACAGACATTAATATAAATGAGGAAATGACTGATATGCACATAAATGCTGTGGGGGTGGGAGAGGGGATGAAATAAGGGCGCAAGTCAGGGCCCTGTAGAATACTGGGGCTCCCGTTTTGAGGGGTTCTGGAGGCAGGCAATGAGACCACTCAGCTATGAATGGCATTGGTAATATTTGGTAATATTTTGTAATAAATACATATTTATTACTCTATTTATTTTACTTGTACATATCTATCCTATTTATTTTATTTTGTTGGTATGTTTGATTTGTTCTCTGTCTCCCCCTTTTAGACTGTGAGCCCACTGTTGGGTAGGGACTGTCTCTATGTGTTGCCAATTTGTACTTCCCAAGCGCTTAGTACAGTGCTCTGCACATAGTAAGCGCTCAATAAATACGATTGATTGATTGATTGATTGGTAATGTAAACGTAAAATCGGAGCCCTCGAGCAAATCCAAAAGACCACCCTCTCTGGACATATCGCAGCCCTGACGGGGAGAGACGTTCCAGGAAAAATGTCAGGAGAGCTCTGTGCCAACCCAGGGGCACGTACAAATGGCGTTTGTTAAGTGATTACTATGTACCAGGCACTGAACTAAGCAATACAAATGTGCAAGAAGTGTCAATAACTTCTAGTGGAAGTCCTCTTTCTGCCCACACACTACGCTTCTCCAAAGCCAACTTCCTCACTCTACCCCAATCTCCTCTATTAGCTGCCGACCTCTCACCTATGTCCTGCCTCTGGCCTGGAATGCCCTCCCTCCTCAAATCTGACAGACAATTACTCTCCCCACCACCTTCAAAGGCTTTCTGAAGGTACCTCTCCTCCAAAAGGCCTTCCCCGACTAAGCCCTCATTTCTTATTCTCCCACTCCTTTATATGCCACCCTTGCACTTGGATTTGCTCCCTTCATTCACTCCTCCCTCAGCCCCACAGCATTTTACGTACATATCCGTAATTTATTTATTTATTTATAGTAATGTCTGTCTCCCTCTCTAGATTTTAAGTTCATTGTGGGCAGGGAAAGTGTCTACCAACTCTGTTCTATTGTACTTTCACAAGCGCTTAGTACAGTCCTCTAGACTGTAAGCTCATTGTGGGCAGGGAACATGCCTACTAACTCTGCTCTATCGTAGTTTCCCAAGCGCTTGATACAGTACTTTGCATGCAGTAAATATGATTGATTGATTGATTGATTCATAGGCGCACCCCCATCTGTCTCATTCATTCATTCATTCATTCAATCATATTTATTGAGCACTTACTGTGTGCAGAGCACTGTACTAAGCGCTTGGGAAGTACAAGTCAGCAACATATAGAGACGGTCCCTACCCAACAACAGGCTTACAGTCTAGAAGGGGGAGACAGACAATCAATCAATCAATCAATCAGTTGTATTTATTGAGCGCTTACTATGTGCAGAGCACTGTACTAAGCGCTTGGGAAGTACAAATTGGCAACACATAGAGACAGTCCCTACCCAACAGTGGGCTCACAGTCTAAGAGGGGGAGACAGAGAACAGAACCAAACATACCAACAAAATAAAATAAATAGGATAGAAATGTACAAGTAAAATAAATAAATAAATAAATAGAGTAATAAATATGTACAACCATAACAAAACAACAACAACAAACAAGACAACAAAACAAAACATGTAGATGGGTGTCAAAACCGTCAGAATAAATAGAATTATAGCTATATGCACATCACTAAGGTACCTCTAGAAGGTATGTCTCTGACATTGGCTTGTGTCCACTTTATTCAGTCCATCAATTATATGTACAGAGCACAGACAGTTTGCTGAGCAATGACCTGAAAGAGCTTAAGAGAGTACAGTTCAATTGAGGTGGTAGACGTGATTCCTGCCCTCAAGTAGTTTATAATGCGGCAAGGGAGAGAGACACTAAAATGAATTACAGACAGAAGGAGCAAAATGGCCTAGTGGATAGAGTAAGGGCCTGGGATCAGACAGACTTGAGTTCTAATCCTGCCTTCACCACCAATCAATCAATCAATCAATCGTATTTATTGAGCGCTTACTGTGTGCAGAGCACTGTACTAAGCGCTTGGGAAGTACAAGTTGGCAACATATAGAGACGGTCCCTACCCAACAGTGGGCTCACAGTCTAGAAGTCTCACAGTCTCACCAGTCTGCGGTGTGACCTTAGGCAAGTGACTTAGCTTCCCTGTGCCTCAGTTACTTCATCTGTAAAACGGGGATTGAGACTGCGAGCCCCAGTTGGGACAGGGACTGCGTTCAATCCAATTTGCTTGTCTCTATTCAATCGATCGTATTTATTGAGCGCTTACTGTGTGCAGAGCACTTACTAAGCGCTTGGGAAGTACAAGTTGGCAACATATAGAGACAGTCCCTACCCAACAGTGGGCTCACAGTCTATTCCAGTGCTTAGTACAGTGCTTGGCACATTGTAAGCTCTTAACAAATGCCATTTAAAAAAAGGTCTCCTGGAGGAGATGTAATTTCAGATTAATCATCATCATCATCAATCGTATTTATTGAGCGCTTACTGTGTGCAGAGCACTGTACTAAGCGCTTGGGAAGTACAAGCTGGCAACATATAGAGACGGTCCCTACCCAACAGTGGGCTCACAGTCTATTCCAGTGCTTAGTACAGTGCTTGGCACATTGTAAGCTCTTAACAAATACCATTTAAAAAAAGGTCTCCTGGAGAAGATGTGATTTCAGATTAATCAATCAGTCAGTTTTATTTATTGGGTGCTTACTGTTTGCAGAGCACTCTTCTAAGTGCTTGGGAGAGTACAATACGGCAGAGTTGGTAGACATGAGTTTCCCTATCACCACTAAACCTTTTAACATTTCTCCTCCAACATGGAGAAGCAGCATGACCTAGTGGTTAGAGCACCGGCCTGAGACTCAGAGGGACCTGTGATCTAACCCAGCTCTGCCACTTCATCATCATCATCATCAATCGTATTTATTGAGTGCTTACTATATGCAGAGCACTGTACTAAGCGCTTGGGAAGTACAAGTCGGCAACATATAGAGACAGTCCCTACCCAACAGTGGGCTCACAGTCTAAAAGGGGGAGACAGAGAATAAAACCAAACATGCTAACAAAATAAAATAAACAGAATAGATATGTACAAGTAAAATAAATAAATAAATAGAGTAACAAATATGTACAAACATATATACATATATACAGGTGCTGTGGGGAAGGGAAGGAGGTAAGACGGGGGGATGGGGAGGGGGAAGAGGGGGAGAGGAAGGAAGGGGCTCAGTCTGGGAAGGCCTCCTGGAGGAGGTGAGCTCTCAGTAGGGCCTTGAAACTTGCCACTTGTCTGCTCTATGACCTTGGGCAAGTCACTTCACTTCTCCATGCCTCTGTTCTCTTATCTATAAAACGGGGATTAAGACAGTGGGACGGAGTCTATATCCAACCTGACTAACTTGTATCTACCCCAGCGGCTGGCACATAGTAAGCACTTAAGAAAAACCATTTTTAAAAACTCTGTAATATAATGGCAGATTGACAGATAAGTCGATAAATATGATTGAATGAATAAGGCCCCAGGTCTCTGGGCAGCTGAAGGATGGCAAGGAAGCTCTAAGGAGGCTGCCAGTTTCAACATGAAATTGTCAGCTCTTTGTCCAATGCAGTTAAATCATTGAAGATTTTTGACCAAAGAGGGAAAAAGAAAATGTTTTCAGTAAAAGTACTGCATTTTCCTTTACTCTTAGGAAATCACACTCATCTAGAGAAGCAGCATGGCTCAGTGGAAAGAGCACAGGCTTTGGAGTCAGAGGTCATGGGTTCAAATACCGGCTTCACCAATTGTCAGCCGTCTGACTTTGGGCAAATGACTTAACTTCTGTGGGCCTCAGTTACCTCATCTGTAAAATGGGGATTAAGACTGTGAGCCCCCTGTGGGACAACCTGATCCCCTTATAACCTCCCCAGCACTTAGAACAGTGCTTTGCACATAGTGAGCACTTAATAAATGCCATCATCGTTATTACTATTATCTATATCTTCCCCTATTGGAAGTGGAAAGTAAAATTATGTTTTACCTGGAATGTGCTCTGCACATAGTAAGTGCTGAATAAATATCATTGATTGCCAACTGGTACTTCCCAAGCGCTTAGAACAGTGCTCTGCACACAGTAAGCGCTCAATAAATATGATTGAATTGAATTGATTGATTGATTGAATGATGCTGCTGATACCCACATGAGCCACTCAGTCAGTCAATCGTATTTACTGAGCGCTGTGTGTACAGCACTGTGTTAAGCATTTGGGAGAGTACAATGTAACAATAAACAGACACATTCCCTGCCCACTGTGAGTTTACAGTCACAGCAGTGATGGTGGCAGCAAGTAGGCATAGCTTAGGTGGGGGAGGAATGAGGGAGGTGCTCAATAAATACCCGTGATTGATTGATGGATGAACTAATTGGCTAGCACACATTGACTGCTGAAAAAATGCTGACTGAGAGGGTAACCCCAGCTGTATGTGCTAAA
The DNA here is from genome assembly GCF_015852505.1 of Tachyglossus aculeatus. Classification (NCBI taxonomy): domain Eukaryota; kingdom Metazoa; phylum Chordata; class Mammalia; order Monotremata; family Tachyglossidae; genus Tachyglossus; species Tachyglossus aculeatus. The sequence goes on from NC_052069.1 coordinate 87,715,989, forward strand.
ACTTCCTTTGCCCATCCTTGGGGAGCTGGTGAAATAATAATAATAATGGCATTTATTAAGCACTTAGTATGTGCAAAGCACTGTTCTAAGCACTGGGGAGGTTACAAGGCAATCAGGTTATCCTACAGGGGGCTCACAGTTTTAATCCCCATTTTACAGTTGAGGTAACTGAGGCACAGAGAAGTTAAGTGACTTGCCCAAAGTCACACAGTGGACAATTGGTAGAGCCGGGATTTGAACCCATGACCTCTGACTCCAAAGTCCAGACCTTTCCACTGAGCCACGCTGCTTCTCTATGCCAATGCCACCCTTTGTGACTTTTTCCAGAGAACTTTATTCAACTGCTTAGGACAGACACACCCTAAATGCTAATGGTATTTTTATTGAATCCCTTTCTAAATGTTTTAGCGGTATATAGTATCTATAAAATGTGTTTATGCATCCTTAGGCCATATGGCCCAGGGGCACATTTGTTATAAATGAAATAAATAAATAACAGGTATAAGGGAACACCCATTAAATAAGCACTTAATAGCATCTGCTAAATGGGAGTTTTGAAACCCAATTTGGGGCAAGAAAGCATCTCTCTGAAGGGATCTTAGTAAAAGCTATCGCAATCTACGAGCTGGAATGAAGTGATGGGGGTTAGCAGTTTTAGTTCACCTCCCAGCTTATGTGAGAAAGTTGATCACATTACACTGGTAATTTTGGAGCAGTCGGAGTGATTAGCTGAAGGTATACTTATCCGGTTTTCTAATTGTGTAAATGCTTTGTCAGGTTGCACATTTTGTAGACCATGTGAAAGGAAACATTAGCTGGTAAACATGCTGCCTTCGCCTTCAGCGGTTCAGTCCAAGGTATTTAGTCTTCCAAGATTTCATCCAGTGCCTCTCATATTTACAGTAATAATAATAATAATTCTGTTATTTATTAATCACTTACTATGTGAGTGTACTACTATTACTACTACTACTATTACTATTACTACTACTATTACTACTACTACTATTACTATTACTACTACTATTACTACTACTGCTATTACTATTACTACTACTACTACTACTACTACTACTATTACTACTATTATCACTTACTATCACTTACTTTCCTAGACTGCGAGCCCGCTGTTGGGTAGGGACCGTCTCTATATGTTGCCAACTTGTACTTCCCAAGCGCTTAGTACAGTGCTCTGCACCCAGTAAGCGCTCAATAAATACGATTGAATGAATGAATGAATGAATGTGCCAGACACTGTACTAAGCGCTGAGGCGGATACAAGCAAATCAGGTTGGACACAGTGCCTGTCCCAAAAGGGGGGCTCACAGTCTCAATCCCCATTTTACAGATGAGGTCACTGGGGCCCAGAGAAGTGACATGACTTGTCCGAGGTCACACAGCAGGCGAGGGGTGGGGCCGGGATTAGAACCCATGACTTTCTGACGCCGAGGCCCGTGCTCTATCCACTAGGCCATGCTGCTTCCCAAGGAGACAAATTACCCTTTCATTCAGGGAATCCTCGTAGTTGGCTCCGAAATGGTTGACCAACTCCTTTAGATGAGCAGCACGGCCTAGTGGGTAGAGAGCCAGGGCCTGGGAAGCAGAAGGACCTGGGTTCTTATTCCGACTCCACCAGTTGTCTGCTGAATCCACCTGCTTCCGACTCCCAGGACTGTGCTCTATCCACTAGACCACACTGCCTCCCGTGATGCTTAGTTAGGTAATAATAATTGTGGCATTTGTTAGGCACTTTCTACATGCCAAGCACTCTACCGGGCTGGGACAGATACAAGATAATTAGGTCAAGTCTTAGTCCCAAGCAGGACTCCCACTCTAAGTAGGCAGGAGAAAAGCAGCATGTCCTAGTGGAGAGAGCACAGACTTGGGGGATTCATTCAATCGCATTTATTGAGCGCTTCCTATGTGCAGAGCACTGTACTAAGCGCTCGGGAAGCACAAGTCGACAACATAGAGAGACGGTCCCTACCCAACAATGGGCTCACAGTCTAGAAGGGGGAGACAGACAACAAAACATGTGGACAGGTGTCAAGTCGTCAGAGCAAATAGAATTAAAGCTAGATGCACATCATCAACAAAATAAATAGAATAGTAAATATGTACAAGTAAAATAAATAGAGTAACAAATCTGTACAGACATATATACAGGTGCTGTGGGGAGGGGAAGGAGGTAGGGCCAGGGGGATAGGGAGGAGGAGAGGAAAAAGGGGAAAAGGTCTGGGAAGGCCTAGGGGTCCTAGGTTCTAATCCTCATTCGCCAACTGCTTGCTGTGTGATTTGTGGGCAGCTCACTTAACTGCTCTGTGCCTCAGTTACCTCATCTGTAAAATGGGGATTCAATACCTGTTCTTCCTTCCCCCTTAGACTGTGAGCCCCGTGTAATAATAGTAAGGATAACTGTGGTATTTTTTAAGCACTTCCTGTGTGCCAGGCACTGTACTAAGTGCTGGGTGGATGCAAATAAATCCCTATCTTACAGATGAGGTAACTGAGGCATAGAGAAGTGAAGTGACTTGCCCAAGGTCACACAGCAGATAAGTGGCAGAGTCAGAACCCATGACCTTCAGACTCTCGGGCCCATGCTCTATCCATTACACCATCCTATTTCTCCAGCAGAAACTGGGACAACAACTGTGTCTGGCCTGATTATCTTCTATCTACTACAGTGCTTGACACATAGTAAGCACTTCACCAATCTGCAAACTGATATCGAATCCCCATTTTGCAGATGAGGAAACATGGGCAGAGGGAAATTGTGATTTGCCCACTGGGACAGCTGGCAAGTGGTGGAGGTAGAATTAGAAGTCGAGTCCTCTAATGCCCAGGCTCATGTTCTTTCCCTTAGGTGACATTGCTGTTCTGCTTTACGTGCATTAGGGGCTCATTTGTTTTATTGATTGGTGAGGTAAGCTAATCTATCTCTAGCCTATCCCTCCATATGCCTGATTACAACCCAGATCAACCACTTCATATCGTTTCAACTTGTCTACTCACTGTGCCTCATTCTATTTGATCTCTTCCTTACCTTTCCCCTGCCTGGAGTTCCTTTCCTATCCATATCTAACAGACAGACCACAGCTCTCCCAGTCTTCAAAGTTCTCCTGAAATCACATCTCCTCTTGGAGGTCTTCCCCGATTAACTTCTACTTTCCCGATTAATACCGGTTCCACTTCAGCTTTCCCATACCACCTGAGCACGACATACTCCGTCCCTCCTTCTCCCCTCCTGCAGCCGGAAGCGATTTCCATATCTTTGTACTTTGTTATTTCTTCCTATCTTTAATTTATTTGGTCTCTGACTCCCTTCTAGATTATAAAATCCTCGAGGCAGGGTTTATATTTGCTAATTCTGTTGTACTTGCCCAAAGGCTTGGTATGGTTCTCTGCACCCAGTAGATACTCAATATTTTTGTTTGAGTGCTTGATGGATGGGCTGTTTTATGCCAGTTTTACATCTTCTCCCTCCTTCCAGCCTCCTCCAGCTCTCTAGGTGACTGAGGAAGATTGAGTCCCACAACAGAGCTGCTGAAGTCTTTGAAACAGCTGTCCTGACCTGGGAAATTCTTAGGGATAATCAGGGGATTTCCAGAATACACTGAGGGATGTTCAAACAGTTGCTGGATATTAGCGTTGATAGTCGCGGAATGACCCGTAATTCCATTGTCAAATGCCGTTAGAAGAAATTTTTCAGAGATCTCCAAGATCCAATTCCAGGGTCTCCCCCCTAATGAGTCATGATTACTCTTCCTCAAACATTGTGTCTCCTCTCTATATCACTGTCTGCTTCCTTGCTATATAGAGAACATAACCTGGGAGACTTGAAACAGGTCTTATTTCAAGCTCTGCTTCTGGCTCGTGGCAAGGACGTTGGTCATTGCATCTTATCATCAGTCCATACTCTGTCATTTATTGGCCATGTTAACCTCGTGGTTGTTCACGATTTAGTGATCTCACTACTGTGGCCATAAATTAGTCTGACGCTAGTGCAGGCCCATTCTGTGTGATTGCAAGAGAATGGTGCCTCAGTTTACCCACCCATAAAATGAGGGGCCAGCATCTTTGAACTCCTCACAGGCTCTGCAGGATTAGGCAGTGCTTAATAATAATAGTAGTAATAATTGTGGTACTTATTAAGCACTTACTATGTGCCAAGCACTGTTCTAAGCAACAGGGAAGATACAAGACCGTCAGATTGGGCCCAGTCCCTGTTCTACATTGGGCTCACCATCTAAGACATAAGGAAGGAAAGAAGTGTCCCTTTTGCTCCACCACAAACCCCCCTGCAACCCGCACTCTCCAAATCCACACCCTAGGGGGATAATCCAGCCCAAATTTTGAGCCTGGATTAATATGAATTTTTGTGGTGGTACAACGTTTTAAAGGATCTTTGAGGATTTTAGAGAGCTGTGTTCCATGCATTATTTCCTTCAATCACTGTGGCTTCTGTTGGATATAAAGTGTCTCATTGATAAAGCCATTTCAGATGAACGAGGTAAAAATCGGCTTTCTAAAAATATCTGTAGTTTAGGCAACCTGTGGTCATTGTAATTTTCTTATTCCTTGATTAAAATAGGCAATTTATTGACTTTAACCACCTATGGAAAAATCTTCTTGTTGATAAACTCATAAGAAAACGAGGGACAGAGAAGACTTACTTTGTTGGCTGTCCTTTGACTGTTTAACTTTGAATTAGTGGTGGTACTTCTCTTCTGCAAGGACTCTACATGTTTTATGTTTGTCCAAATACCCTAGATTAGAACCACGTTGAAGCTTGCTAATAGGTATTGAGATGTTTAAAATATGTACACAAAGCACATTCTTAAATGAAGTATAACATATGGCGATTGTGAAAGTGAAGATGATTAACCTATAGAAATGGTTTGATTTGGCAAAACTGGCATTTAAAATTATAATTGTTTAGGAAATTGACTTTCCTGTTTAGGATCAGATTTGGTTTTGAAAAATTACTACCAACTTTGTAAACATTAAAATAGAAGCAATAAAGATGTGAAATCTCACACTGGGGATCTACAAAAGTTTGGATAATTATAAGCATATGGTTACTTTACACGAGGTCTCTGTTATATGCGTATTTCCTACTGCTCTGGGAAAACCAAGGTTCTCGGATTGAGTGTTTATTCACAAGCATAGAAACTGTCCCATTTCCCATTAGCCTGTCATAATCTGTATTTCTGCTTCAGAACTTCAAATGCTACAGATTGAATGATCACCTTTCCTACCATTTATTCATCTACTAAAAAGCAGGATTTTTTTTATGGTATTTGTTAAGTGCTTACTATGTGCCAGGCAGTGTTCTAATCACTGGGGTAGATACAAGGTAAACCAGGTTCGTTACAGTCCATGTCCCACATGGGGCTCACAGTCTTAATCCCCATTTTATAGATGAGGTAACTGAGGCACAGAGAAGTAGAGGTCTAAGGTCACACAAAAAACAAGTGGCAGAGCTGGGATTAAGAGCCTTCTGACTCCCACTCCCTTGCTCTATTCACTAGGCCATGCTGCTTCTCAATTCTAATTACTTCATAAAGGCAATCAACCACTAGTTCTGAAACAGAACATAAATGATCAACAGACTGTTTTTAAGAGCAATTGTGCAGAATCTTCCCATAAATAGAAGTCTTAACCCACATAGACTAAATAGCTTGTAGGTTAATTTGAAGGTGTTTAGCTTCATTGACACAGTTCACTGTTAACATGTTCTTTTGGTTTAATTTTAAATTAATGAAGACTTCCAGTATGCTCAACTAGCTATATTCTGCCTGATATGTAGTGGCCTAAATTTCCCCATATCACACAGATTACTTCATCTGCATGCAGGAATTAATTTATGAAATGCCATCTGCTTGTTATGGGCAGGGAATGTATTTATCAACTAATTCATATTGTACCCTCTCAAGCTCTTAGTACAGTGCTCTTCACACAGTAAACTCTCAATTATACACAACTGACTGATGGATTGATTAAAGAAAATATCAAAATCAATTTTAGAATAGTCTTACGCTTTGTCCTTATATACTGGCATTTGTTTCCTTTTGAAAAATCAGCATTGCATTCTAAATTGCCTCAAAATTTTTCCCTGATCTTTTCACAAGCATTGAAACTGTGATAGTTTATTCGCTGCTGAAAATTATGGCAAGTCGGTTTTACGCTACCAATATACATATTCAAAGTTGGCACCACTGATGACGAGATCCTATCCAGGTGTGTGAATATATCAATGAGCCATCAACACTTCCTTCCGTGGCATTTGTCTGTAAAGATAATTCCCTGCTGCACTTTGTTTCTTTTGTCAGTCATCCCAATCTTCATGAAGTCTGTGCTCCAAGATAGTAAATTTTCTCACAGGCCAGAGTCATGCCCAGAAGTTAGCTCTCCTAAGAAAATTTGCCCGACGTGATATCACTTGAAATGAAGTAGGCTCAACTGCCATAGGATTGGCTTTTCTGCCGTCCGCTGCTATAATGCTTTGTTTGAGACTGTGTTTCACTCTGTCTTTAATCTGCTTATGTGTGTCACCTTTCAGGTACTATGTAGCAGCTGCTTTAGTATCCTACTATCAACAATTTTTTCCTCATTTGTAGAATGAGGATTAAGATTATGAGCCCCATGTCGGACATGGACTGTGTCCAGCCTGATTACCTCGTATCTACCCCAACATTTAGAACAGTGCCTGGCACATAGTAAGTGCTGAACAAATACCATTAAAAAAAAAAATTCTCCTCACATGTCTCTCCCAGGGGAGCCAAGCTGCTGTGAGTGTTGTCTCAGTGCTAGCAAATCTACTGTTCCTAGGCCCCATGGGTGCTAATCTTGTCTTGCCATTTACTATTGAGTTTGGTTCACGAGTGACGCTGGTGAAAACTGCTAAAGAAGATGGATAGACAAAGAAGCAGAAAACAATGAAAAAATCAATCAGTCATATTTATTGAGCGCTTACTGTGTGCAGAACACTGTACTAAATGCTTGACCAACATCAATTGTGGCACAGTGACAGAGTGTGACAACAGTGGAATATCAAACTTCATTACCAAGTAGATGGTTACTGTCAAGGTGTCCAATCCTCTATATGACTGTTTGGCCTGAACAGAAACTTCTAAAGCAGCTTTACCTTTTAAGTACATCAGAAAATCTTTTTGTTAATGTCTTAGCAGATATTCTACCAATTACGAAATTACCATCAGCTTTAAAGCACTCAAGCAGCTCACCCTCACCTCACTGAACTTCTACTTCAGTCCAGCCCGCACACTCTGCTCCTCTAGTGCCAGCTTACCCACTGTGCCCTAATAATAATAATAACAATAATGGCATATATTAAGTGCTTACTATGTGCAAAGCACTGTTCTAAGCCCCGGGGAGGTTACAAAGTGATCAGGTTGTCCCACGGGGGGCTCACAGTCTTAATCCCCATTTTACAGATGAGGTCACTGAGGCCCAGAGAAGGCAAGTGACTTGTCCAAAGTGACAAAGCTGACAATTGGCAGAGCTGGGATTTGAACCCATGACCTCTGACTTCAGAGCCCGTGCTCTTTCCACTGAGCCACGCTGCTTCTCTGTCTCACCTGTCTCACCACTGACTGCTTTCCCATGACCTGCCTCTGGCCTGGCACTCTCTCCCCATCCATATACACCAGACACCAGACTCTCTCCACCTTCAAAGCCTTATTAAGTTCACATCTCCTCCGAACAGCAAACAGCCTTCCCCAGTTAAGTCTGTTTTTCCCCAACTCACTCTTCTTCCTGTGTCATCTATTAATTTGGATCTGTGACCTAGAGATACTTGATATTTGTCCCACCTCCAGCCCCACAGCACTTATGTGCATGTCTTTAAGTTGTATACTATAATCCCCCTCTATACTGTAAGCTCGTTAGGAGCAGGGAACATGTCCACTAATTTTGTTGTATTGTACTCCCCCAAGTGCTTAGTACAGTGCTCTGCACATAGCATTCATTCATTCAGTCGTCTTTATTGAGCACTTAGTGTGTGCACAGCGCTGTACTAAGCACCTGGGAAGTACAAGTTGGCAACATAGAGAGACAGTCCCTACCCAACAACAGGCTCATAGTCTAGAAGGGGGAGACAGACAACAAAACAAAGCATGTGGTCAGGTTTCAAGTCATCAGAATAAATAGAAGTAAAACTAGATGTACATCAAACTTCATGCTGCTGCCCGGATTATCTTTGTCCAGAAACGCTCTGGACATATTACTCCCCTCCTCAAAAACCTCCAATGGCTACCGATCAATCTGCGCGTCAGGCAGAAACTCCTCACCCTGGGCTTCAAGGCTCTCCATCACCTCGCCCCCTCCTACCTCACCTCCCTTCTCTCCTTCTCCAGCCCAGCCCGCACCCTCCGCTCCTCCACCACTAATCTCCTCACTGTACCTCGCTCTCGCCTGTCCCGCCATCGACCCCCGGCCCACGTCATCCCCCGGGCCTGGAATGCCCTCCCTCTGCCCATCCGCCAAGCTAGCTCTCTTCCTCCCTTCAAGGCCCTGCTGAGAGCTCACCTCCTCCAGGAGGCCTTCCCAGACTGAGCCCCTTCTTTCCTCTCCCCCTCGTCCCCCTCTCCATCCCCCCGTCTTACCTCCTTCCCTTCCCCACAGCACCTGTATATATGTATATATGGTTGTACATATTTATTACTCCATTTATTTATTTATTTTACTTGTACATTTCTATCCTACTTATTTTATTTTGTTGGTATGTTTGGTTCTGTTCTCTGTCTCCCCCTTTTAGACTGTGAGCCCACTGTTGGGTAGGGACTGTCTCTATGTGATGCCAATTTGTACTTCCCAAGCGCTTAGTACAGTGCTCTGCACATAGTAAGCGCTCAATAAATACGATTGATTGATTGATTGATTGATTGATAAAATAAATAGAATAATAAATATGTACAAGTAAAATAAATGGAGTAATAAATCTGTACAGACATATATACAGGTGCTGTGGGGAGGGGAAGGAGGTATGGTGGGGGGATGGGGAGGGGGAGAGGAAAAAAGGGGGCACAGTCTGGGAAGGCCTCCTGGAGGAGGTGAGCTCTCAGTAGCAAGTGCTCAACAAATACCACTGATTGATTGATAAAATCATCAAAACCTAAAAGGATAAGTTTTAATAGCAGGCTCACTGCCTTTTTGATTTCCTATAAGCAAACTTTATGTCACTTAATAATCTTTCTTGAAATTGACATGGACCCTGTCAAAGAGGAATACAAGGTACAAATTTTTACTGATGATTTCACAGAGGAAAGCTTATGAACTCTCCATTTATGGAGAGCTTAAAAAAGAGGATAGATCATCCTCTATCTTGGTTAGTCTAGTCATTAATCAGCTTGGAGGTAAGGGTAGTCAGTAGACCTCTCATGGTCCCTGCTTTATGATTTTGTGATTCTTAAAACAAACCGAAGGAGAAAGACTACATTAGGTGTCCTTTCCATTAAAGTCCAGGCCATCCTTATGTAACGATGATACAGTATACAGCAATGAGAATTGGGTTCGATTTTCACTGCCTTAAGAGGTCGTAAGAGAAGGGGATGAAGAAGGGGAGACAATTGATTGGGGTCTTGCATAATAATACTGGTATTTGCCAAGCCCCTGCCAACCACTGTAATAAGCTTTGGGGTAGGCACAATGCAATCAAATCAAACCTAGCCTCTAATTCCATATGGTGGACAAGAAGAAAATCCCCATTTTACACATGAAGAAACTGAGGCACTGGAAAATTAAATGACTAGCCCAGAGTCACCCAACAGAGATTAAAACCCAGGGCTCCTGACTCCTAAACCTAGGCCCTTTCCACTAGACCCCACCGGGCCACCATTTTCAGGGGCTACCCACTGGTGAAGTAAGAAGTCTCTTGTACAGCCCTGGCCCAAGAGAGTGTAGTTAAGGTAGAGAAGCTGCTGAATCAGCAAGGAGTTCTACTCTCTAACACCCCTCACCTTAAAGCATTCAGGGACCACTAAAACCTCTAGTGCCAAAACTAAGGGACACTTACTATTTCTGCTCCAAGCATCTTTGCTTGGTCTTACTCCAGACCTGGAGATCATCTCTCTTCTATCGCCTGCCTTCATGACGGACCATAGCTAAACTATCGGAGACAGGTGATAATCCAGTCTGGTTTTAAAGATCTCTTGAGAAAGAAATTCCACAAATTCTCTCAGTAATCCGTTCCAGTATTTAACAACCTCCCTAGAAGGAAATTCTTCCCAACAGCGTGTACCAAGTCCCTCATTCTGTAGGTTGGTCCTCAGGAGGGATGGAGAAATAGCTGGTCATCATCCTTCTTGTAAAAGACCTGCCTATACTTGAAGTCTTGTGATTTAATAGCCTTTCAGGTTTCTATTCTCCAGAAATAATCCCAATTATTTCATCTTTGCTCACAGATCTTATTTTCCAAGCACTTCTTTTTCTGGCTCTTCTCCAAAGCCTTTTCAGATTCTTCACAACACCCTTGTGAGCTCCAGAACTGGATAGAGTACTATTTTCTAGTAAGTGTCTGACCAGGGCTGTGTCCAGGGGGAGAATTATCTTTCGTCCCTGCATTCTATGGACTTATTTCCTTATCCCACTTTTGGATGTAAAAGTGCTTGACATTTCTGACTCGAAGACCTTTACCCTGCTGCTTTGGTTGTTTCCCTGCCTTGTGTTTTTTGCAGCTTGTTTCCTCCCAATTGCTCTACTGAATCTTTTTCCATTGGTTTCTGACCACCTCTACAATTCATTGAGTTCACTTGGACTTCTGATCTTGCTCCCAGGGGCTGCTTCCCTTTCTCTTTTTGGGGAATTCCCCAGTTTGTTTGTTTTTTATGGCATTTGTTAAGCTCTTACTAAGCATTGGAATAGCTGACTGAGCCCCCTTTCTCCTCTCCTCCTCCCCTCCCCATCACCCCCCCCCGCCCTACCCCCTTCCCCTCCCCACAGCACTTGTATATATTTGTACATATTTATTACTTTATTTATTTTACTTGTAAATATTTACTACTGTATTTTATTAACGATGTGCATATAGGACGGTGCTTGGCACATAGTAAGCGCTTAACAAATGCCAATATTATTATATAAGATAATCAGGTCCCGCATGGACCTCACATGGAAAGAATAAGGACATTCTTGAGGGTGAAGTAGAGTATAGCCCAAGATAGGGCTAAATGGACCTTTCAAGATTTAAATTGAGGTTGATTTTAGAATATCAAATATTCAGTATTTGCTAATAAGGGGAAGATATTAGTATAGCACACCTTTCAGAGGAAGCATTCTAGTGGGGCAAAGACACTCACTTTTGCATAGTTAAGTGAATAAACAACTGATTTATTGATTATAAATATATATCATATATATCACACATTATATGATTTATTATGACCAATCAGTCAATGGTATTTACTGAGTGCTGACTGTGTGCAGAGCACACAGAGAGTGCTGTACTAAGTCTTGGGAAAGTACAATACAAAAGAGTTGGTGGACATGATCCTTACCCACAAGGGGCTTACAGTCTCCAGGGGGAGATAGACATTAAAATAAATCACACATAAGGGAAATAGTAGAATATAAAGACTGGGATGAGTATCAGAGTGCTTAAGGGATTCACTCTTAGAGGAGCAAGGTGGCCTAGTGGTACAGCACTGGCCTCGGAGTCAGAAGGTCATGGGTTCTAATCCTGGCTTCACCCCTTGTCTGGGCAAGTCACAACTTCTCTGTGCCTCAGTTCTCTTATCTGTAAAATGGGGATTAAGACTGTGAGCCCTATAAAGGACAGGGACTGTGTCTAACCCAAATATCTTGTTTCTACCCCAGGGCTTAGAACAGTGCCTGGCACATAGTAAGTGCTTAACAAATACCATAATAATAATCATTATTATTATTATTCACAGCCAAATGCATAGTTGACGATAAGAGATGGTAGGTAGGAGAAATAAGGGCTTAACCAGGGACAACCTCCTGGAGAAGATGTGATTTTAGGAGGGTTTTAAAGGTGGGGAGAGCAGTGGAAATTCGGATGTGAGAGGCGGGGGAATTCCAGGCCCAGAGGAGGGCATGGAAAAGGGGTTGGAAGCGGGATAGATGAAATGGAGTTAGAGAGAGCAGGTTGGCATTTGGGACATGGAGTGTGCGGGCTGAGTTGGAGTAGAAGAGCAGCGAACTAAGGTGGGAGAAAAAGGGCTTTAAAGCTTATAATAATAATAATAATGGCATTTATTAAGTTCTTACTATGTGCAAAGCACTGTTCTAAGTGCTGGGGAGGTTACAAGGGGATCAGGTTGTCCCACAGGGGGCTCACAGTCTTAATCCCCATTTTACAGATGAGGGAACGGAGGCCCAGAGAAGTGAAGTGATTTACCCCAAGTCACACAGCTGACAACTGGCAGAGCTGGGATTTGAACCCATGACCTCTGACTCCAAAGCCCAGGCTCTTTCCGCTGAGCCACGCTGCTTCTCATATGTTAAGAAGCATCTGTTTGATTTGGAGGTTTTTGAGGAGTGAGGAGTATGGACTGAATAGTTTTTTCAGGAAAATGATTTGGGCAAGAAAATGAAGTAGTGACTGGAGAGGACAGAGACGGGAGGCAAGGAGGTCTATGAGAAGGCTGGCACGGTAGTCAATCAATCAATCGTATTTAAGACAGGATGGGATAAGGGCTTGGATCAGTGTGATAGCAGTTTGGATGGAGAGGAAAGGGCAGATGTGAGCAATGTTGTGAAAGTAGGACCGACAGGATTTCATGACAGATTGAATGTACGGATTGACAGGATTGATTCCCAGTGAAGATATGATTTGAACTGGACTGAGATTCCCTCTTCACAGCCCAGAGCTCCTTGAATACCTGCCGACTTAGGGCTGTGGGGGTAATGATAGATTGGGGTGCTGCTGGCAGGTCCAGCATGCTTTCATTCATTCATTGTCAGTCACATTTATCGAGCACTTACTGTGTGCAAAGCACTGTACTAAGCGCTTGGGAGAGTACAATATAACTAAACAGACACATTCCCTGCCCATAATGAGCTTACAGTCTAGCTTACAGTCACAGCTTACAGCTTGTGCACTCACAGTAGCTTCTGCTGGGTTCTAAGACTAAAATTACTTCTTAAGGCCATTGCTGAGGTGCTCCTTTACTTCACCTACTTAACTCTAATGGGACTCTGGAATCGGGGGCTGGCGACTGACTCTTGCAATAACTGTTACCCCCCAGTCCCTACCCCATTCCTGAGCTGGCTCCGTTTATGATATTTATAGTCAGTCAGTCAGTCAATCGTATTTACTGAGTGCTTACTGAGTGCAGGAGCACTGTACTAAGCGCTTGGGAGAGGACCATGTAACAGCAGACCAACGCATTCCTTGCCTTAGATCCATGAGTGAGTTATTATCTATGACTATCTCTGATTCGAGTTTATTCAGTATGCTGGAGCACTCTTGAGTAAAAGTCTTGTCCTATGCCATCGAGTCATTTCATTCATTCATTCAATCGTATTTATTGAGCGCTGACTATGTGCAGAGCACTGTACTAAGCACTTGGGAAGTACAAATCGTCAACATATAGAGACAGTCCCTACCCAATGATGGGCTCACAGTCTAGAAAGGGGAGTAATTTTTTTATTATTTTTTTTTATTCACATTTAAAAGGGGGAGGCCCAGAGAAGTGAAGTGACTCGCCCAACGTCACACAGCTGACCAGCGGCGGAGCCGGAATTAGAACCCACAACCTCTGACTCCCAAGCCCGACTCCCATTTCCGACCCATGGCGATGCCATGGCCACATCTGTCCCCAAATCAATCAATCAATTGTATTTATTGAGTGCTTACTATGTGCAGAGCACTGTACTAAGCGCTTGGGAAGTACAAATTGGCAACACATAGAGACAGTCCCTATCCAACAGTGGGCTCACAGTCTAAAAGGGGGAAACAGAGAACAAAACCAAACATACCAACAAAATAAAATAAATAGGATAGATATGTACAAGTAAAATAAATAAATAAATAAATAGAGTAATAAATATGTACAACCATATATACATATATACAGGTGCTGTGGGGAAGGGAAGGAGGTAAGATGGGGGGATGGAGAGGGGGATGAGGGGGAGAGGAAGGAAGGGGCTCAGTCTGGGAAGGCCTCCTGGAGGAGGTGAGCTCTCAGCAGGGCCTTGAAGAGCAGGGCCTTGAGAGGGCCTTGAGGAGCAGGATCTCAGCATGGCGATGCCATGGCCACATCTGTCCCCAAATGCCCCACCTCCACCTGCAGTCATTCTGAAAGTGGATCCATAGAGTTGTTTTGGTAAAAATACGGAAGTGGTTGACCACTGCCTCCTTCCGCGTAGTCAGCTTGTCTCCACACTTGAATCTCTCCCATGCCGCTGCTGTCCAGCACAGGGGAGTTTTGACTTGTAGCAGATTGCCTTCCCCTCGCTAGCCACTAGCCAAGCTAGGGATGGAGTGGATATGTCTCCGCTTGACTCTCCCTCCCGTAGTTGAGACTGGTATAGAGTATTGGAAACTCTCCAGGTGCGACCCTGAGAGGGGTGAAAAAAAGTATCGGGCAGTAATAGCGTTGTTATTTTATTTTATTTTGACCCATATTTTCTCTCCATATGCACAGCTGGAAGTTCTAAAGAGGCCTTTTTTTTAACCTAGTATTACTGAAAAGAATAACACTGTCATGTCAAAGAATGTCCAAGTAAAAAAAACACCCATGTTGTGGTAAATTGACAGTTCCTCACTCTGTTGTTGGTATGGATGGGATGATGTCTACTCCTGTAACAATGTGAGCTTGGGTTCCCTTGAGAGCCTCACTCCTAAGGTTAGGCTGGGGAATGAAATTTTAAAATTAATGCACAATCGTAGCTTTAGGTAGGTGGGTGGGTCCAGTGGGGAGTGAAGGCAGGGAAAAAGCAATGTGGCCTACTGGATAGACCATGGGCCTGGGAGCCAGAAGGACCTGGTTTCTAATCCCACCTCTGCCGCTTATCTTCTGTGTGACCTTGGGCAAGCCACTTCACGTCTTTGTGCCTCAGTTACCTCATCTGTAAAATGGGGATTAAGACTGTGAGCCCATGTGGGACATGGACTAAGTCCAACCTGATTAGCTTAATCTTCCTCAGGATTTAGTACAGAGCTTGGCACCTTATAAGCAACAAATACCATAAAAAAGCATAAGTCAATCAATTAATGGTGTTTATTGAGTGTTTACTGTGTAGAGCAGTGTACAGTGCACTTGGGAAAGTACAGGACAACAGACCTAGTAGATGTGTTTCCTGCCCACATTTCTAGACCGTGAGCTCGTTGTGGGCAGGGAATGTGTCTCTCTGTTGTTATATTATACGTTCCCAAGCACTTAATACAGTGTAAAGCACAGAGTAATTGCTCAGTAAATAAGATTGAATGAATGTCTAGAGGATGTGTGGAAGAGTACCTTAAAATCAAGGACATGGTCCCTGCCCTGAGAGAGTTTTCAGTCTTCGAACACTGGGAAACATTCATTCATTCAATCGTATTTATTGAGCGCTTACTGTGTGCAGAGCACTGTACTAAGCGCTTGGGAAGTACAAGTTGGCAACATATAGAGACGGCCCCTACCCAACAGCGGGCTCACAGTCTAGAAAGGGGAGACAGACAACAAAACAAAACATATTAACAAAACAAAATAAACAGAATAAATATGTACAAGTAAAATAAATAGAGTAATAAATCTGTACAAACATATTTACATATATACAGGTGCTGTGGGCGGGAAGGAGGTAAGGCGGGGGGATGGAGAAGGGGAGGAGGGGGAGAGGAAGGAGGGGGCTCAGTCTGGGCAGGCCTCCTGGAAGAGGTGAGCTCTCAGTAGGGCTTTGAAGGGAGGAAGAGAGCTAGCTTGGCGGATGTGCGGAGGGAGGGCATTCCAGGCCAGGGGAAGGACGTGGGCCTGTGGTCGACGGCGGGACACGTGAGAACGAGGCACAGTGAGGAGATTAGCGGCAGAGGAGCCGAGGGTGCGGGCTGCGCTGGAGAAGGAGAGAAGGGAGGTGAGGTAGGAGGGGGCGAGGGGATGGATGGACAGCCTTGAAGCTGAAAGTGAGGAGTTTTTGCCTGATGTGCAGGTTGATTGGTAGCCACTGGAGATTTTTGAGGAGGGGAGTAACATGCCCAGAGCGTTTCTGCACAAAGATAAAAGCTGTGTTGCCTAGTGGAAAGAGCCCAGAGCCTGGGAGTCAGAAGACCTGGGTTCTAATCTCAGCTCAGCCACATGTCCACTGTGTGATCTTGGCCAAGACGCTTAACTTCTCTGTGCCTTAGTTCCCTCATCTGCAAAATGGGGATTCAATACTTGTTGTCCCATCAATGTGTCTACTAACTCTGTTATATTGACTCTCCAAGCGTTTAGTACGATGCTCTGCACACAGTAAGTGCTCAATGAATATGATTGATTGATCATGATATGATTGACTGAATGACACTTAAACTGTGATCCCCATGTGAGACCTGATTGTATATACCCCAGCTCTTAGTAGAGTGATTGGCATGAAAAAGCTCGGGCTTCGGAGTCAGAGGTCATGGGTTCAAATCCTGGCTCTGCCAACTGTCAGCTGTGTGACTTTGGGCAAGTCACTTAACTTCCCTGTGCCTCAGTTCCCTCATCTATAAAATGGGGATCAAAACTGTGAGCCCCCTGTGGGACAACCTGATCACCTTGTAACCTCCCCAGTGCTTAGAACAGTGCTTTGCACATAGCGCTTAACAAATGCCATCATTATTATTATTATTATTATTATTAACAAATACCGCAGTTATTATACCAGTTCCCAGCCTGTCTCCTTTTATTCCCCAAATAAAGATTCTGAAATGCTGTAGGATACAACCCAATATAAGCTTGGAGTCCTTGATAAATATCATTCTTTTCAATAATTCATTCAATAGTATTTATTGAGCACTTTGTACAGAGCACTGTACTAAGCACTTGGGAGAGTATATTAAGAAAAAACAGACATATTACCTGCCCACAATAAGCTCACAGTCTTGGTTTATAGACTCCCAGAGGCTCATGCTACAGTATTCCCGAGGCCACCTAATCTCTGACTTGGCAGAAAGAATACAGGACGGAGATGTATCTATTCTCTGTACATCCTGGAAGCATGAAGCATCCATGGAACATACTCTACTCTCATTCTAGACACAGGACTTACAACAGCTACCTAGGAAGGTATAATAATTATTAATAATAATGGTATTTGTTAATCGCTTACTATGTGCCAAGTACTGTTTTAAACACTGGGGTAGATACAAGGTAATCAGGTTGTCCCACGTATGGCTTACAGTCTTAATCTTCATTTTGTAGATGAGGTAACTGAGGCAAAGGGAAGTTAAGTGACTTGTCCAAAGTCACGTAGCTGATAAGTGGCAGAGCCAGGATTAGAACCCACGACTTCTTATTCCCAAGCCCGTGCTCTTTCCATTAAACCATGCTGCTTCTAGACCTGATGAACAGGTTGGCTCTGGGGAAAGCAAAGGCAGATTGAAAAAATTTCAACAATCCACCTCCTGTGCCTTAACTGTAAAAGGCATTTGACCCAATATATTTTTTAAAACAAATCTGTGATATTTGCTAGGCACTTACTATGTGCCCAGCACTGGGGTATGTACAATACAGACCCACTCCTTGTTCCACACAGGAAACAACTATATATGGAAAATATATATATATATATATATATATATATATATATATATATATATATATTACTGCCTGGTTGTTCCTCCCTGGGAAATGCAGAAGCAAATAATCCAAGCTATAATAATCCAATGGAGGCCCAGGACAAGCTTGGCCTAGTGGCCCAAACCTGGGAGTCAGAAGGACCAGGGTTCTAGTCCCATCTCCACCACATGTCTGTTGTGTGACCTTGGGCATGTCACTTTCCTTCTCTGGGCCTCAGTTACCTCACCTGTAAAATGAGGATTAAGAGCGGGAGCCCCATGTGGGACAGGGACTGTGTCCACCGTGCTTTACTTGTATCTTCCCCAGAACCTAGAACAGTGCTTGGCACGCAGTAAATGCTTAACAAGCACTACTTTCATTATTATTATTGGTGTCACCTAATACTCAGAGTGAATCGACTCCCAGTCCAGAAAAATCCTCAGCCACAGCAAACAGACTCAGGGCTTTGTTTCCTGTTTACTGATAGGTTGTAACAGATAACAGCCCCTGAGGGCAAAGGAAAAAGGGACTTGAGCCTGTAGCTTCTAAAAAAAAATACCTTTGTTATGGGAGGAGAGGCTGTAATCGTGAACCATCATTCATCAGACCCTGCAATGACCCTTGATATAAATTAAAATCCCGATAACACCAACCATGACTGTTTGCTTCCCTGAGTGAGGGGTTTAGAACTGAAAAAGAAAAAGGAGCCCTCCCTGCTCTTCCAGATCTGGGGGCTGGTTGCAAGAAGCAAGGCCTAGTGTATAGAGCACAGGGCTGGAAGTCAGAAGGTCATGGGTTCCAATCCCAGCTCTGCCCCTTTGCTGTGTGATCTTGGGCAAGTCACTTCACTTCTCTGCGCCCCAGTTCCCTCATCTGGAAAATGGGGATTAAGACTGTGAGCTCTATGTGGAACAGGGACCGTGTCCAATTCGATTATCTTGTTTCTAATCCAGCGTTTAGAA
Source organism: Tachyglossus aculeatus (assembly GCF_015852505.1). Lineage (NCBI taxonomy): Eukaryota > Metazoa > Chordata > Mammalia > Monotremata > Tachyglossidae > Tachyglossus > Tachyglossus aculeatus. The sequence continues at coordinate 87,734,653 of NC_052069.1, forward strand.
CGGCGCCTGGCACCTAGTAAGTGCTTAACAAATACCATAATTAATAATAATAATATCAATAATAATGATGGTATTTGTTAAGCGCTTACTATGTGCCGAGCACCGTTCTAAGTGCTGGGGAGGATACAAGGTGATCAGTTTGTCCCACGAGGGGCTCACAGTCTTAATCGCCATTTTACAGATGAGGTAACTGAGGCCCAGAGAAGTGACTTGCCCAAAGTCACACAGCTGACAAGGGGCAGAGCCGGGATTAGCACCCATGACCTCTGGCTCCCAAGCCCGGGTTCTTTCCACAGGGCCACGCTGCTCGTCTGGCATTATTATTAAGAAGGAGGGAGTGTGTTGTCAGACAAACAAGCCCACGTGAAATGAATTCGCCTCCCCAGCGCAGATAGGCGTTCAGGGAACAATCATTTCCATAGCCCTTCCTGATCCCAGGAATTGTATTCGGGAATTTTGCAGAGGTGACCACTCAGGACCAGCAGAGGGGGCAGTGGAAAGCAGCGCATGGAGCAGAGATGAATTTCTGGGGACAAAGGAATAAGTGGGACGAGAAGGGCAAACACGGATGAAAGTTAGGGGAGCGGCCCAAAGGGGAAAACCCAGGGCAGAGAATGGCTGAAGGAAAGACGTCAAACGGGAACCCCAGAAACACCCTCCAGTTTGCTAATCAGCCACGGACAAAGCCCTTGGAGGAGAATAGCACCCTCTCATCTCTTCTCCAGCATAGGAGAGACGCCTCTTTAGGCTGACCTGAATATAGAAACAGAAATCATCATAATAATGATGGCATTTGTTAAAAGCTTACTATGTGCAAAGCATTGTTCTAAGCACTGGGGAGGATGCGAGGTGATCAGGTTGTCCCACGAGGGGCTCACAGTCTTCATCTGCCTCCCCCTTCAAGACTGTGAGCCCGCTGTTCGGTAGGGACTGTATATGTTGCCATCTTGTACTTCCCAAGCGCTTAGTACAGTGCTCTGCACACAGTAAGCGCTCAATAAATACAACTGATTGATTGATTGATCCCCATTTTACAGGTGAGGCACAGAGAAGTGAAGTGACCTGCCCAAAGTCACACAGCTGACAAGTGGTGGAGTAGGGATTTGAACCCAAGACCTCTGACTCCCAAGCCCGGGCTCTTTCCACTGAGCCACGCCGCTTCTCGGCGGCACCCATAGTGAAAATTGGATGGGTCTGTTCGGGGAAGGCCTCTGGAGCGAGGAAAAGGGGGACAGAACAGTGGGAAAGTAGGGAGAAGAGGGCCTTCGGGAGCAGCCCCAGGGAAAAGGAAAAAAGAGGAAGGGGAGAGAAGAGGGAAACGGGATGGAGGACTGGGAAACCTGGTTTAGAGGGGAGATCCTCAAGGGGGAGAAAGCCAGAGAGGAGGAGGAGAGGGAAAAGGCGAAGAGGGAATCCAGGCAGGTGGTAGACGGTGGACAGGCTGGTGGATTGGGGAAATAATAATAATAATAATGATGATGGTATTTGTTAAGCGCTTACTATGTGCAAAGCACTGTTCTAAGCGCTGGGGAGGTTACAGGGTTGATCAAGTTGTCCCACGGAGGGGCTCACAGTCTTAATCCCCATTTTACAGATGAGGGAACTGGGGTACAGAGAAGTTAGGTGACGGGCCCAAGGTCGCACAGCTGACAATTGGCGGAGCCGGGATTTGAACCCATGACCTCTGACTCCAAAGCCCGGGCTCTTTCCACTGAGCCACGCTGCTTCTCTAATCGCCGAAGGCCAAGGGCGAGAGGGCGAGGGAAGGGAGGGGGCTGGAGAAAGTGGTGTCCGCCCGAGGAGCCATCAGCGGGCAGAAGGGGTGGGGTGGGGGGCCCGGGGAGGGGCGCTGAGCCCTTGGGGAGAGAGCAGCGTGACTTTAAGCGCTTAGTACAGTGCTCTGCACACAGTAAGCGCTCAATAAATACGATTGATTGATTAGTGGCAAGAACCCGGGCTTGGGAGTCAGAGGACCTGGGTTCTCAATCGTGGCTCCCCCACTTGTCTCCTGGGTGACCTTGGGCAAGTCACTTCACTTCCCTGGGTCTCAGTTACCTCATCTGGAAAAGGGGGATGAAGACTGTGAGCTCCACCTGATTACCTTGTATCGACCCCAACGCTTAGACAAGTGCCTGACACATAGTAAGCGCTTTAACGCCCACTGTTGGGTAGGGACTGTCTCTATATGTTGCCATCTTGTACTTCCCAAGCGCTTAGTACAGTGCTCTGCACACAGTAAGCGCTCAATAAATACGATTGATTGATTGATTGATTGAACAAATACCATAATAATAATAAGTATCCGGGCGCAATCCGCCGCGGGGGCCTTGAGCCCGCTGTTGGGTAGGGACCGTCTCTATATGTCGCCAACATGTACTTCCCAAGCGCTTAGTACAGTGCTCTGCACACAGTAAGCGCTCAATAAATACGATTGAATGAAGGAATGAATCTGCAGAGTCTGGGATGGGAAAGCCAGTGGAGGTGGGGGTCCCTCCCCTCCTTCTCCCTTCCTTCCCTCTCCTTATCCTCCCCTTCCTCCCCTCCCGCTCCCCGGCCCCCCTCGCCCCCGGGATTCTCTGGCGAGTCGCATCCCCGCTTGGCACTGCCAATCCCTGCCAATCAATCGTATTTATTGAGCGCTTACTGTGTGCAGAGCACTGTAATAATTGTCATAATAATGGCATTTGGTAAGCGCTTACTATGTGCCGAGCACTGTTCTAAGCGCTGGGGTCGGTACAAAGTGAACAGGTTGTCCCACGTGGGGCTCACAGTCTCCCCCTTTTAGACCGTGAGCCCACTGTTGGGTAGGGACTGTCTCTATATGTTGCCAATTTGTACTTCCCAAGCGCTTAGTACAGTGCTCTGCACATAGTAAGCGCTCAATAAATACGATTGATTGATTGATTGATTGATTGATTGATTGATTCATCCTCATTTTACAGACGAGGTAACTGAGGCCCGGAGAAGTCAACTGACTTGCCCAAAGTCACACAGCTGACAAGAGGCGGAGCCGGGATTAGAACCCACCACCTCTGACTCCCAAATCCGGGTTCTTCCCACTGAGCCACGCTGCTTCTCTATTAAGCACTCTCTGCTGTGTGGCCTTGGGCGAGCCTCTTCACTTCTCTGGGCCTCAGTAACTGGAAAAGGGGGATGGAGACTGTGAGCCCCACGTGGGACAACCTGCCCAGCGTTTAGGACGGTGCTTGGTACATAGTAAGCGCTCAACAAGCACCATCGTGATTGAAGCAGCGCGGTTTAGTGGCAAGAGCTCAGGCTTGGATGTCAGAGGACCTGGGTTCTAATCCCGGCTCCTCCACTTGTTGGCTGTGTGACCTTGGGCAAGGCACTTCACGTCTCTGTTCCTCAGTTACCTCATCTTTCAAATGGGGATTAAACCCGTGAGCCCCACGTGGGTCAACCTGATTACTGTGTATCTACCCCAGCGCTTAGAACAGCGCTTAGCACATAGTAAGCGTTTAACGAATATCATCATTATTATTCTCTGGGCCTCAGTTCCCTCGTCTGGAAAATGGGGATGGAGACTGTGAGCCCCACGTGGAGCAACCTGATGAGCTGGTATCCACCCCAGCGCTCGGAAAGGTGGGGTGAAGCAGCGTGGCTCAGTGGAAAGAGCCCGGGCTTGGGAGTCAGAGGTCGTGGGTTCTAATCCCGCCTCCGCCTCTTGTCAGCTGTGTGCCTTTGGGCAAGTCACTTCACTTCTCTGTGCCTCAGTTCCCTCATCTGGAAAATGGGGATTAAGACCGTGAGCCCCACGTGGGACAACCTGATCACCTTGTATCCTCCCCAGCGCTTAGAACAGTGCTACGCACGTGGTAAGCGCTTAACAAATGCCATCATTATTATCATTATTAAGAAACGCCGTGCTGCTGCTGGGGATGATGAGGGTGGAGTCAGAGGACGTGGGTTCTAATCCCGCTCTGCCACTCGTCTGCTGTGTGACCCTGGGCAAGTCACTGCACTTCTCTGAGCCTCAGTTCCCTCACCTGCAAAATGGGGATGAGGACTGTGGGACAACCTGATGACCGTGTATCTCCCCCAGCGCTTAGAACAGTGCTTGGCACCCAGTAAGCGCTTAACAAATATCCTCATTATTATTCTCTGTGACTCAGTTCCCCCATCTGTCAAATGGGGATGAAGACTGGGAGCCCCAGGTGGGACAACCTGATCACCTTGTATCCCCCCAGCGCTTAGAACAGTGTTTGGCACATAGTCAGCGCTTAACGACTACCATCATTATCAGAACAGCGCTGGGCACATAGTAAGCGCTTACCATATGGAGAAGCAGCGTGCCTCAGTGGCAAGACCCCGGGCTTGGGAATCAGAGGTCGTGGGTTCTAATCCCGCCTCCGCCGCTTTGGGCAAGTCACTTCGCTTCTCTGTGCCTCAGTTCCTTCAGCTGGAAAATGGGGATGAAGACTGTGAGCCCCAAGCGGGACAGCCCGCTCACTTTGTATCCCCTCCAGCGCTTGGAACAGTGCTCAGCCCACAGTAAGCGCTTAGCCAATGCCATCATTATTCTTATTAACACATCCCCTGATGGGGATGATGATCATCACCAATCGCATTTATTGAGCGCTTACTGTGTGCAGAGCACTGTACTAAGCGCTTGGGAAGTCCAAATTGGCAACATCCCTACCGAACAGTGGGCTCACAGTCTAAAAGGGGGAGACAGAGAACAAAACCAAACATGCTAACGAAATAAAAAAACTAAATGCTGATGAGGAGGGTCCGGCGCGGGTCCTGCGGGGGTCTCGGGCTCCCCCGCCTCCCCTTCCCACATCTGTCCCCGCTCCCCTCCCTCCGGGCAGGGGGCGGGAAGGGGCGTGGCGGGGCTGGGAAGAGGGCTGGGAAGAAGAAGAAGGCTGGGAAGAAGAAGAAGAAGAAGAAGAAGGCGGGCTGGGCAGAAGGCTGGGTCCGGGCTCTTCGCACTCCCCGCCGGGACCCAGGCCGGCGCGGCGCAGGCCGGGCCCCCGCCGACCAGCCCGCAGCGCAGCGCCCCGCGCAGCCCCGCGCTGTGGCCCCCGCAGGGGCCACGAGGCCAGCCTGGGGGAGCCGGCCATGGATGCGCCCAGGGCCCTGCTCTCGGCCGTCTTCCTCATCGGCTTCCTCTGGGATTTGCCCGGGGTCCAGCAGGCGTCCATCCCATCGTCCTCCTCCTCCTCCTCCTCCGAGCTGGCCTCCTCCGACAAGGGCCTGAGGGGCCGCAGAGAGGGGAAGGTGCCCCGGGGCCCGCGGGAGAGCTCGCCGGGGCCGGGGCAACAGGAGGGAACAAGGCGGGACCAGACGCCGGGACAGTCGCCGGACCAGCCGCCGGACCAGTCACTGCACCATCCGCTGGGACAGTCGCCGGACCAGTCGCCGGACCAGGCGCCGGGACAGTCCCCGGGACAGTCCCCGGGACAGTCGCCGCACCAGTCACCGCACCAGTCACCGCCCCATCCGCTGGGACAGTCCCCGGGACAGTCCCCGGGACAGTCGCCGCACCAGTCACCGCCCCAGTCACCGCCCCATCTGCTGGGACAGTCGCCGCACCAGTCACCGCCCCAGTCACCGCCCCATCCGCTGGGACAGTCGCCGGACCAGTCGCCGGGACAGCCACTGGGACAGTCGCCGCACCAGTCACCGCCCCATCCGCTGGGACAGTCGCCGGACCAGTCACCGGGACAGTCGCCGGACCAGTCACCTCCCCATCCGCTGGGACAGTCGCCGGACCAGTCTCCGCACCAGTCACCGCCCCAGCTGCAGGGACAGTCGCCGGACCAGTTACCGCCCCAGTCACCGCCCCATCCGCTGAGACAGTCGCCGGACCAGTCACCGGGACAGTCGTCGCACCAGTCGCCGCACCATCAGCCGGGACAGTCGCCGCACAAGTCACTAGGACAGTCGCCAGACCAGTCACCGCCTCATCCGCCGGGACAGTCGCCGCACCAGTCACTGCCCCTGTCACCGCCCCAGCCTCCGGGACGGTCGCCCCCCCGGTCGCCGGGCCATCCTCCGGGCCAGCCGCAGCCACCCGCTCCTCCCCACCACGGTCCCCCCGGCAGGAGCCAGCGGGTGGAGCCCCACGAGTACATGCTGTCCATTTACAGGACCTACTCTATCGCGGAAAAACTAGGGATCAATGCCAGCTTTTTCCAGCCCTCCAAGGCCGCCAACACCATCACCAGCTTCGTAGACAGGGGACGAGGTAAGTTGGCAAGGGAGATCCCACCTTTCCCGCGCCCCCGGGGCCCTGGGCTCCCAACCGGCCTCCAAACGCTCTTCTCTGTGGGAGTAGAAGGAGGAATTCTGCCTCCAAACACCCTTCTGGGAGTAGAAAGAGGGATTATTGCCTCCAAACACTCTTCCGGGAGTAGAAAGGAGAATTCTGCCTCCAAACACTCTTCTGGGAGTAGAAAGGGGAATTCTACCTCCAAACACTCTTCTGGGTGTAGAAAGAGGAATTCTGCCTGGTCCTTCCCTCCCCTCTCCCTCTTTTCCTTCATGGATCTCCTTTCTTTTTCCCGTGAACTGCAGGTCTCGCTCATTTTAGAGAAATCTGAACATTGGCTCCCCTCCCTTGCCCTGCCTGCCTGCCTGCCTGGAAGTTTTAGCGCTCTCGGTCTTTCCTTTCCCTCTCTCCCACTTTCTCTCCCGTCCTTCTATCATCTTTCGATCACCTATCATCCGGCTTTCGATCATCTAGAAGGTGGCCGGTGGATATCGGGGAGGGGAGGGAGGGAAGACAGAGGTTAGAAACTTTTGTTGGGAGGAAAACGGGTGAAGCAGGAGGAGAGTGGCTTCGGTTTAGAGGAAAGGGGGATGAGATTTCTTCTGCTTGTGCGTGTGCTGTAAGAAAGGAAGAGGGCCTGGCTGGGAATAAGCGCTTGGAAGCATGTGCGGTTCAGTCTGGTGAGATAATAAATAGTAATACCGGCGCTTAGAACAGTGCTTGGCACGTAGTAAGCGCTTAACAAATACTACCATTATTATAATGATAATTATTATAATCGTTAACAATAATAAATTAATGATTGTATTTGTTAGCATATATAATCATATATAAACGTCAGTAATAATAATAAAATAATGATTGCATTTGTCAAGCACTTACTTACTACGTGCCAAGCACTGTTCGGAACCCTGGGGTAGATACAAGGTAATCAGGTTGTCCCACGTGGGGCTCGCAGTCTTAATCCCCATTTTACAGACGAGGCCACTGAGTCCTAGAGATGTGAAGTGGTTTGCCCAAAGTCACACAGCTGAGAAGTGGCGGAGACGGGATTGGAACCGACGACCTCCGACTCCCAAGCCCGGGCTTGTTGCCACCCTCCAGGATAAGGGGGGTTGTAATGGGGGTGAAATTGCCCTGGGGTGCGGGGGAAATCGCACAGCCCCGCGTCCCGTTGCTGGCACTTTTGGTGCAAAACGCTCCAGCTGGTTGCAAATTCGACCCCCGGGGCTGCCCGCCTTTGCGGAGCGTTAGCCGGGGAGAAGAGAAGTGGGCGAGAGGACGCTTTTTCTCCGGACCACCTGAGAAAGTATCGACTCTGAGAAGGATATCTCCAAGCCCTGAGGCTCTGCCACCCTCGAAGGGGACTTGGGCTCTGCCTGTGAACCCGGATCAATTTTGGGGTGATGGCTGGGGAAGTTGAGAGAGCCTGGAGAACAGGCCACCACTCTGAGGAAAGATGAAAAAAGGAAAGGACAGAAAAAAGAAAATAGCCCCACGAGGTGGGCCCTTTTCTTCCCTCGGAGGGGCCTTGGCTTCTACTGCCGTGTCCCCAAAGGATCCCCTCCCTTAAATTCTCCCCTCACCACCCCGATCTTGGAGATTTTTCAGCGGGGAAAGTCGAGCATCTCCTCAGACAGAGCGGCGGGACCCGAGCTCAGAGCCAAAGCAACTCCCATTTCCGAGGGAATTTGGAGCTGGGGCGGCCCGGAAAGGGGGAAGAATTGGACTAGGACAGAGGGCGAACCGTCTGAAGGGGGTGAGGAAAAAGAGAGGAAGGAGAAAGAAAGAACAAAGACAAAAGAGAAGGAAGGAAGGAAAAGAAGGAGAAAGGAAGAAAGGAAGGGGGAGGGAAGGAGGGAAAGGAGAAAGAAAGGAAGGAGAGAGGGGAGGGAGGGAAAGAAGGAAGGAAGAAAGGAAAGAAAGAAGGGAGGGAGGGAGGAAGGAAGGAAAGAAGGGAGGAAAATCAATCAATCAATCAATCGTATTTATTGAGCGCTTATTGTGTGCAGAGCACTGTACTAAGCGCTTGGGAAGTACAAGGAAGGAAGGAAGGGAAAGAAGGAGAAAGGAAGGAAGGAGGAGGGAAGGAGGGAAAGGAGAAAGAAAGAAAGGAAGGAGAGAGGGAAGGAAGGGAGGGAGGGAGGGAAAGAAGGAGAAAGGAAGGAGGGAAGGAGGGAGGAAGGAAGGAAAGAAGGGAGGGAGGGAGGAAGGAAGGAAGGAAAGAAGGGAGGAAAATCAATCAATCAATCGTATTTATTGAGCGCTTACTGTGTGGAGAGCACTGTACTAAGCGCTTGGGAAGTACAAGGAAGGAAGGGAAAGAAGGAGAAAGGAAGGAAGAAGGAGGGAAGGAGGGAAAGGAGAAAGAAAGAAAGGAAGGAGAGAGGGAAGGAAGGGAGGGAGGGAGGGAAAGAGGGAGAAAGGAAGGAGGGAAGGAGGAAGGAAGGAAAGAAAGAAGGGAGGAAGGAAGGAAGGAAAGAAGGGAGGAAAAGAAGGAGGAAGGAAGGAAGGAAGAGCCAGCTAGTTGGTCAGCTTGAAGAGCCGCGGGGATGGGTGGGACCTCCTGCAGCCTGCCCAACCCAGCCTCTGCACAACGCTCCGCTCCTCTTCTCTCCCCGGCCCCCCTCGGCCCCCGAGCCAGGGCCAGTGAAAGTGTCTGGCTGCGGCAGGCGGAAGAGGAGGAGGAGGAGGAGGCTTGAAAAATCACCAGTAACCCCAAACCCAAAAGATCAACAAACCCCAGGCCGGGCCCAGCGCGTTATCTTGTTTCGCGAGCCATTAATGGCCGGCTAATTAACTGGTCCTTAATGAGGGCTGTAAAGTCTTCCCCTCCCACTGGCTCCCGCCGAGCTCGCCCTCGCTGCGACCCTCCTCGGGCTTCCCCCTCGGCGAAGGAGCGGCTGGACTGGACTGGACTGGGCTGGACTGGGCTGGACTGAGCTCCACCTGTCAGGCTCCAGAGGGCTCCTTACCTGCCGAAAACCCTGACCAGGCAATTCGCCTTCTCTGGTTTTTTTTGGGTTGGTTGAGGGACAGAACGATAATAATAATGATGATGGTATTTGTTAAACGCTTACCATGTGCCTAGCACTGTTCTAAGCCCTGGGGTAGATGCAGGAAGCAGCGTGGCTCAACGGAAAGAGCACGGACTTGGGAGTCAGGTCCTGCGTTCAAATCCCGGCTCCGCCACTTGTCAGCTGTGCGACTTTGGGCAAGTCTCTTCACTTCTCGGTGTTTCAGTTCCCTCATCTGTAAAATGGGGATTAAAACTGTGAGCTCCACGTGGGACAACCTGATCACCTTGTATCCTCCCCAGCACTTAGAACATGGCTTTGCATATAGTAAGCGCTTAACAAATGCCATTATTATTATTACAAGGTAATGAGATTTTGATGCTATTGATGCCTGTCTACTAGTTTTGTTTTGTTGTCTGTCTCCCCCTTCTAGGCTGTGAGCCCGTTGTTGGGTAGAAATTGTTTCTATCTGTTGCCGAATTGTCCTTTCCAAGTGCTTAGTACAGTAAGCCCTCAGTAAATTCGATTGAATGAATGAAGGTTGGACCCGATCCCTATCCCACTTGGAGTACACAGTCTCCAGCCCCATTTTCCAGATGAGGGAACTGAGGCCCAGAGAAGTGAAACGACTCGCCCAAGGTCGCACAGCAGACAAGGGGCAGAGGCGGGATTGGAACCCACGACCTTCCGGCTCCCAGGCCTGTGTTCTAGCCACTAGGCCATGTTGCTTCTCTAAAAGGCCACCCGGGCCTCTGTGTCGTTTTATGAGCTGCCGCCCGTGAAGCCCCACCGACCCCGGTTGGCAGAGGAGACACCCCGAGGAAGGGGTGCCTTGACTCCCGACCCCTGACCCCTGACCCCTGACCCCTAGGTCCTTTTCCCCCTCTTCCCACCCCCCTGGTCCGCGGGATCCCGGGCTCCCCCATCCACTCGAAAGGGGGGAGGAGGAGGAAGACAAGGAAGACAAGCAGCGTGGCTCAGTGGAAAGAGCCCCGGGCTTGAGAGTCAGAGGTCGTGGGTTTTAATCCCGGCTCTGCCACTTAGCTGTGTGGCTTTGGGCAAGTCACTTAGCTTCTCTTGGCCTCAGTTCCCTCACCTGTAAAATGGGGATGAAGACTGTGAGCCCCCCGTGGGACAACCCGATTACCTTGTATCTCCCCAGCGCTTAGAACAGTGCTCAGCACATAGTAAGCACTTAACAAATGCTATTATTAGTAGTAGTATTATTATTAAGAGAAGGAGGAGGAGAAGGCAAAGAGGCATTCAGAAGGCGATTCTGATATTCGGAGCCATTTGTAGTCCGCGGCGAAGGCAGGAAGAAGCATAGTGGCTAGAGCATGGATCTGGAGTCAGAAGGACCTGGGTGCTAATAATAATGATAATAATAATAATAATGGCATTTATTAAGCGCTTACTATGTGCAAAGCACTGTTCTAAGCGCTGGGGAGGTTACAAGGTGATGAGGTTGTCCCACGGGGGCTCACAGTCTTAATTCCCATTTTACAGATGAGGTCATCCTACCTCTCCCACTGATCTGTTGTGTGACCTTGGGCACCTCACTTCTTTCTGCGTCAGTTAGGTCATCTGAAAAATGAGGATTAAGACTTTGAACTCCAAACGGGACAAGGACAGTGTCTAACCTGACTGCCCTGCATAATAATAATAATTATTATTATTATGGTATTTGTAAAGCGCTTAACTATGTGCCAGGCACTGTACTAAGGTTGGACGCTGTCCTTGTCCCACGTGGGGCTCACAGTCTCAATCCCCATTTTATAGATGAGGTCACTGAGGCCCAGAGAAGTGAAATGACTTGCCCAAGGTCACACTGCAGGCAAGTGGCAGAGTCCAGATTAGAACCTATGACCTTCCGACTCCGAGGCCCGTGCTCTATCCACTATGCCATCTAGGTTGTGGGCAGGGGTTGTCACTCTTTATTGCTGTATTGTGCTCTCCCAAGCGCTTAGTACGGTGCTCGGCACACAGCAAGCGCTTAATGAATAAGATCGAGTGAATGAATGAACCTACCCCAGCGCTTAGAACAGTGCTTGGCACATAGGAAGCGCTGAACGAATACTATCATTATTACTAAGGAAAGTGGCTCTCCCTCCCACTGTCCCGGTGCGGTGGCCTGCACCATTCATTCAATTGTATTTATTGAGCGCTTACTGTGTGCAGGGCACTGTACTAAGCGCTTGGAAAGCACAAGTCGGCAACATACAGAGATGGTCCCTACCCAACAACGGGCTCACAGTCTAGAAGAGGGAGACAGACAACAAAACAAAACAAAACAAAACAAAAGCAGAATTTTCCTCCCTTTGTATCCAGGTTTCTGGAAGTTGGGGGGCTTGGCTGCCTGGGAAGGAGGGTCTCCACCCACGTGGGTATACGGGTGCCTGGGTATATTCGTGTGGTGTGTGTGTCTGTACTTCTCAAGCGCTTAGTACAGTGCTCTGCACACAGTAAGCGCTCAATAAATATGATTGATTGATTGATTGTTAGGGCAGGTGTGTTTATTAAGGGTTTATTAAGGGTTTATTAAGCACTTACTATGTGCAAAGCCCTGTTCTAAGGAGGTTACAGGGTTAGAGGTTAGCGAAGCAGCGTGGCTTGGTGGAAAGACATGGGCTTTGGAGTCAGAGGTCATGGGTTCAAATCCCAGCTCCATCAATTAATAATGATGGCACTTGTTAAGTGCTTACTATGTGCCAAGTACTGTTCTAAACGCTGGGGGGATACAAGGTGATCAGACTGTCCCTCGTGGGGCTCACAGTCTTAATCCCCATTTTTACAGATGAGGTAACTGAGGCTCAGAGAAGTTAAGTGACTTGCACAAGGCCGCACAGCAGACACGTGGCGCAGCCGGGATTAGAACCCATGACCTCTGACTCCCAAGCCCATGCTCTTTCCACTGAGCCACGCTGCCAATTGTCAGCTGTGTGACTTTGGGCAAATCACTTAACTTCTCTGGGCCTCAGTTACCTCATCTGTGAAATGCAATAATACTTGTATTGCAAGCGCTTAGTACACAGTAAGCGCTCAATAAATACGATTGAATGAATAATGATAATAATAATAATGGCATTTATTAAGCGCTTCCTATGTGCAAAGCCCTGTTCTAAGCTCTGGGGAGGTTACAAGGTGATCAGGTTGACCCACGGGGAGCTCACAAACTTCATCCCCATTTTACAGATGAGGTACCTGAGGCCCAGAGAAGTGAAGTAACTTGCCCAAAGTCACACAGCTGACAAGTGGCGGAGCCGGGATTTGAACCCATGACCTCTGACTCCAAAGCCCGGGCTCTTTCCACTGAGCCACGCTACTACTTCTCTGTGTTTGTGTACGTGTGTGTTTGTGTATGTGCGCTCCCGGGAGTGCCAGCGTTTGTTCAGGATGGCACTGGGGCGGTGGGTGTGGAGATTGGCGTCCAGAAATGAGGTTTCAGGAGGTTGTTCCCCAGCCGGTAAGTGTGGGTCTTTATTGCGATATTATACCATGTGGGACAACCTGATTACCTTGTATTCCCCCCCCCCCCCCCCCCCAGCGCTACAACAGTGCTTGGCACATAGTAAGCACTTAACAAATGCCATTATTATTATTATTACTTTCCAAGAGCTTAGTACAGTGCTCTGCACACAGTAAGCGCTCAATGAGTACGATTGAAAGAATGACCCCTACTTTACCTGGGCTCTGAAAGTGGAAAACGGCGTTCTCATTCATTCATTCATTCATTCATTCATTCAATCGTATTTATTGAGAGCTGACTGTGTGCACAGCACTGTACTAAGCGCTTGGGAAGTACAAGTCGGTAACATATAGAGACGGCCCCTACCCAACAGCAGGCTCACAGTCTAGAAGGGGGAGACAGAAGACAAAATAAAACATGTAGACAGGTGTCAAAATCGACTGAACAAATAAAATTAAAGCCATAGGCACATCATTAACAAAATAAATAGACTAGTAATCAATCAATCAATCAATCGTATTTATTGAGCGCTTACTGTGTACAGAGCACTGTACTAAGCGCTTGGGAAGTACAAGTTGGCAGCATATAGAGACAGTCCCTACCCAACAGTGGGCTCACAGTCTAAAAAATAGTAAATATGTACAAGTAAAATAGAGTAATAAATCTGTACAAACATATACAAGTGTTGTGGGGAGGGGAAGGATGTAGGATGGGGAGGAAGAGAGGAAAAAAGGGGGCTCAGTCTGGGAAGGCCTCCTGGAGGAGGTGAGTTTCCCACAGAGAGGCGCCTTAAAAGACCAAAAAAAAAAATCAAAAATCAAAAAGCCTCTATCAAGATGCTCTCGTGCCCCCTGGTTGTAGGAAGAACGACACTGAGCTCGTTGTTGGGTAGGGACCGTCTCTATATGTTGCCAACTTGTACTTTCCAAGCGCTTAGTACAGTGGTCTGCACACAGTAAGCGCTCAATAAATACAATTGAATGAATGAATGAATGAACGACAGTTCATTTAACAAATTGAGCTCATCTTGATGAACGGGGAGATTGCTGGCCTGGAGAGGAGGAGGGGGCGGGGGGGAGTTGCCACCAGACGTCCTGGTTTGACGAAGGAAAAGGCTCACTTTCCCCCCATTGATTTTGATTTGATGTGTCACAGCCTGTGACCCTGTGGGGGCCCTTCCGAGGGTTTCTTGGCATCAAGGTCCTGATTGGAGTATTTCAACTCAGCGATCTAATTGAGGGTTCATGTCATAACATATCAAAGATTGTCTAGTCTTCCATAATGAAGGGGAACCGCTCAGTGGCACATCACCAGAAACTTCAGGAGGACTTCCTTTCCTCTGAAGTGGTAGATTTTTTTTTTCCCCGTTTTGTTTTGGTTTTGTTTTTACTGACCACCTCCCTGCGGGATTGTCGCCCAGTTAATTGTCGAGCTTGACCTGGGCTGTTGCCGCCGCCTCCCAGATCCCAGAGAGAGAAAGAGAGGGAGAGGTTTCTGTCTGTCTTTTCCCTCTTTCTCCTCCCCATCCCTCTCCAACCATGCGGTACTCCCCCCAAAAAAAACTCATTTTAGGCACCCAGAGAGGCTCCGCCTTGGGGGGGGGGGGGGGGGAAGGGATCTTTAGGGAAGCTCAGAACCGGTACAAACATTGTCTCTATCTGTTGCCAAATCGTACTTTCCAAGCGCTTAGTCCAGTGCTCTGCACACAGTAAGCGCTCAATAAATCCGATTGAATGAATGAATGAATTGAATGAAATATTGATTAAGTTCATATTCAGGAGGGGTTTATGAGTAAGCGTGGCTCAGTGGAAAGAGCCTGGGCTTTGGAGTCAGAGGTCATGGGTTTGAATCCCAGCTCTGCCAGTTGTGAGCTGTGTGACTTTGGGCAAGTCACTTAACTTCTCTGGGCCTCAGTTACCTCATCTGTAAAATGGGGATGAAGACTGTGAGCCCCCCATGGGACAACCTGATCACCTTGTAACCTCAACAGTGCTTTGCACATAGTAAGCGCTCAATAAAAGCCATCATTATTATAAGCGCTTAGTACAGTGTTCTGCACATAGTAAGCGCTCAATAAGTACGATTGATGATGATGATGATTTCTGGAGGCAGGGAACGAGTCTTCTAGACTATGAAGCCCGTTGTGGGGTAGGGGTTTGTCTCTGTTTCTGGGTTGTACTTTCCAAGCGTTTAGCATAGTGCTGTACACACTATAAGCTCTCAATAAGTACGACTGAATGAATGAGTCTGTTGTAGCGTGCTCTCCCAAGCGCTTAGCACAGTGCTCTGCGCATTGTAAGCGCTCAATAAATACGACTGAATGAATGAAATGAATGAATCTGTTGTAGCGTGCTCTCCCAAGGGTTTAGCACAGTGCTCTGCACATAGTAAGCGCTCAATACATATTACTGATCGATTGTTCGTTTTGGGCGGCCACGGAGAGGCTGGGAAGAGCCCCTTTTGAGGGAGGTAGGAGTAGGGGATGGGGGAATAAAGACATCTGATCGTTTTTATTTTCCGTGCTAGCCCTGGCTTTGAGGGGCTGGGGTTCCCCCCAAAGGAGTCTCCATCCAGGTCTTCCCCCTCAAACCAGGAGTCAGAGGTCTTGGGTTCAAATCCAAGCTCCGCCAATTGTCAGCTGTGTGACTTTGGGCAAGTCACTTAACTTCTCTGTGCCTCAGTTGCCTCTTGTAAAATGGGGATTAAAGACTGTGAGCCCCACGTGGGACAGCCTGATCACCTTGTATCCTCCCCAGCGCTTAGACCAGTGCTTTGCACATAGTAAGCGCTTAACAAATGCCGTTATTATTATTATTATTATCATTGAAGACCGCGACGCGAGGACAGGTGGAGGAGAGGGAGTCCAGTAAGGTGGACGCAAACGTTCCCTCCTCTCCAGGATTGGCGCAAAAATAATAATAATAATAATAAATGGTTTTAGAATTAGGAACGTGAGAGTTGTCCCAAAAAGCCCCGGGAGAGGGAAGGAGAGATAGGTTCTCGGGTGAAAGCGGAGCTAAATCAGAACAGTGTTTGGCACATAGTTAGTGCTTAACAAATATCATTATTATTATTATCGTCAGATAAATGGGGTGTCGGGCGGAGACAAGGGACTACGGTGAGGTTTCGTGTCCCTCATTTAGCAGGAGAAAAATGAAAGAAAGGAAAGCTCTAATGGATGCTCGGAGGAATTCCGTGTAAATTCACTTCGATGGAAAAAAAGAGAAAGTCGGTGCACTTTTTACTCTGCCTTGGTTCTGGGGCCGGATCAGAGAGGAGCTGAAAGTAGGAAAATTACCGTTGGCACAAGGAGTACCTCATTAAGACGTAGATGGTGCTTCCCAGACCCCCAGCATCAGAGGATCCTCTCCCCCCAAAACCAGGGACAATTAGCATTAGCTGGAGGGGAGGGGGCTTGAGGGGACAGAGGGTGAGGAGGAAACGGAGAGAGGGATGGAGAGAAATGCTGAAAAGAAAAGCCGGGAAGAGGCAGACAGAAACAACTGCCAGATTGGCAAGCTGCAGCTCAAAAAAGCCAAGGGTGTCGCTTACCCCCACTGCCAGAAAATCTCAGCTTCAAGAGCGCAGAGTTATTCCTAGAGAGACGGTTAAAGGGTTGTCAGAGGACTGGGTGTGTGCACACGCATGTTTGCACATGGGGAGGTGTCCACGTGTTATCAGTTGGTGTATACGCACGTGGTAGCGTTGGTGTGCACGCACGTGGTATCGGTTTGTGTTTGCGCGCGTGTATATATTTGGGTTTATGTATTTGCGTATGTGTGTGTATGTTTGGACGTTTGTGTTTATGCACGTGTGAATGTTTGTGTATAAACATGTGTATTTACATTTGTGGATCTGCATGCGCGTAATGATTGGGAGGGTAAACGCTCTGCGGGCTTCCAGATGATTTCCAAGGAGGAATACATTGTTTTGGGAGTTGGTTTGTTTGTTTTTTTCTTTTCAACTGAGGCTCTCAGGGCCAGAAAAGAGACAGTCGGGAAAACACGAAAGACGTTACAACATTTAATAGTCATCGTGGGGCTTGAAGCTAGGCAGACGACTCTCTGCATGGGGTTTTGCTTCTCGCCTAACGGAGAGCTTGTTTTGAAACGTTTGAGAAATGAGTTTTTTTGCTGTTTGAGCGTCGATAGGAGGAAAGAATGGAAAATGGGGAGCAAGGGGAGGGAGGGGTCCCGAGGCGTCAGCCCCCTCGAAGACGGCCCGCTGTTCCTAGGGCAGGAGAAAAGTAAGGTAAATCCCAATCGAAATTCATCGGGTGCAGCATGCTTATGCAAAACAGCGGGTTTCTGGGTGGACAAGAAGCTGCAGGGCAGTCTAATCAGTGCAGTCCTTTGCCCAGGCAGTGTTGTCGTTGGCAAACGGAAAATGAAATATAAGCAGGGAAGTATTTTAATGGGGAAGAAGGGAATTCACAACTGTTAATTATTTGGTGACCTTGTATTCGATTTGTTGGAGTCCCTTATAAAAACCCTAATGCACACCATACGGCCGGGGAGGGTGAGGGGGAAGTCAGGAGGGGCAGAAGGTTCCAATCTACATTTTATTTTCCTGGTAAGAGGTAGCCGCGGCCTTGGGAAAGGAATAGAAGGAGGGGGAGAGGGGTAGGAGGGAGAGAGAGAGAGAGATACAGAGAGAGACAGTTTGCCAACACACACTCTATGTGGCTCCTTTAGTCTCCCCCCCCCCCCCACCATCCCCCAAATGCAAATCCAACATGACAGGCTGCTTCCTCTTTTGGAGAAAAAAAAAATCAACATTTGACACATGTGGGAAAAAAAATTGTGAGTTAGTCTTGATTATTTTTTTACAGATCAGTGGGTCCAAGTAGCTTTCCGACCCCCAAATCTTACAGGCCTTTTTTTTTTTCTAATCAAGACGCTCGATCCTCTTCTTGTACCCGAGAACTCCCCGAAAGCAGAGGGGAAAGTGTTTTCCTAAAGCCACTCCTGGGATGGGTGCCCTTCTCATCCCCCTGGAGAGTTCACTGGCCGATCTGCTGCTGCTGTTGTTGTTTCTAACCCTGTGGGTCCTTGCAGAATATTCGAAATTTCAGCACCTAAAGCGTGGCCATTAAATGTCCATTTGAATTTTCCGCGAATTGGAAAAAAAATGCAGCCTAGGAAACCATCATTCTAATCTTCTGAACCTGGCGTCCGTCAAATCGAACTAGGAATAGAATGAAAAAACGGAAACTCGCCCCTCTCCAACAGGTGATAAACGATTCCCCAGTTAGATCCAAGCGCTTCTGATCCATCGGTGGTATTTCCTGAGCACCTACCATAGGCCAAACACTGCACTAAGCGCTTGGGGGAGTATACTAGAATGGGTAACACGATCTCTTTGCGTCCGGATCCGAGCTGGATTGATTCGTCTTGGAATCGTTTTTGCTTGACTGCGATCCTAGGGGAGGAAGGAGAGTTTAATCGGCAAGAGATTTAGATTTCTCTGGGGGCCAGTAATTTAGGAGTAGGAAAGGTATGCATTGCCCCACTAGTAGGGAAGGGAAAGAGAGGAAGGGAAAGAAGAGAGGAGGGGAGGGAAGAGAGAGAATCCTAAAGAATGAGGATAAGGGAGAGACAGAGACACAGAGAGACAGAGAAAATATTAAAGAATGAAAATGAGGAAGAGAGAGAGAGAATATTAAAGAATGAGAATGAGTGAAAGACAGAGACACAGACAGAGAAAATATTAAAGAATGAAAATGAGGAAGAGAGAAAATATTAAAGAATGAGAATGAGTGAACGAGACACAGAGAGACAGAGAAAATATTAATGAAAATAAGGAAGAGAGAGAATATTAAAGAATGAGAATGAGGGAAAGACAGAGACACAGAGAGACAGAGAAAATATTAAAGAATGAAAATGAGGAAGAGAGAATATTAAGAATGAGAATGAGGGAGAGAGAGACACACAAAGACAGAACAGAGAACATATTAAAGAATGAGAATGAGGGAAAGACGGACACACACACAGAGAAACAGATAAAATATTAAAGAATGAAAATGAGGAAGAGAATATTAAAGAATGAGAATGAGGGAGAGAGAGAGAGACAAAGAGAGAAAGACAGGGGAGGAGAAAATATTAAAGAATGAAAATGAGGGAAAGATAGGGACATAGAAAATATTAAAGAATGAAAATGAGGGAAAGACAGGGACAGAGAAAATATTAAAGAATGAAAATGAGGGGAAATCCTTGTTTCCTTAAATGCTCGGCTGTGTTGATCAAACTTTGGCGAGCAAATCGAAAATCAGCCCTGGAGTCTTTAAGTAAAGAGAAAGGCGTCTGTTCGGTCGCTGAAGATAAAATCCCGGTTATTTACTAACCACACAGCCAAACAATGCTCCCTGTCTCCCTGGGGGGGATCGCAGGGGAGGGGGTTGGAGCCGATTGACGATCCAGGGAAGGCTAGTGATCTTCTGCTTCACAGTAGTCACTACAAACTCTAATTGCCGGTCTGTTTCTTCTCCAGCTCAATGTTTGCTCTACGATGTCTCCTGTTTGCTAGAATGAATTGGCCCCCCTTCCCTGGAATAATGGGGTTCCAGAGATGCTGCGGTTCGCTTCTAGCGGGCGGTAATAATAATAATAATAATAATAATAAAAAATAGAGCACAAGTCTGGGAGTCAGAAGCCCATGGGTTCTAATCCCGGCCCTGCCACTTGTCTGCTGTGTGGCCTTGGCCAAGTCGTTTCACTTCTCTGGGCCTCAGTTCCCTCATCTGTAAAATGAGGATAATAATAATGATGGTATTAAGCGCTTACTATGTGCGAAGCACTGTTCTAAGTGCTGGGGGAGATACAAGGTGATCGGGTTGTCCCACGGGGGGCTCACAGTCTTCGCCTCCATTTTACAGATGAGGTTAGGTTACTAAGACACAGAGAAGTGAAGTGACACAACTGACGAGTGGCACAGAGAAGTGAAGTGACTTTCCCAAGGTCACACAGCAGAGAAGTGACAGAGCCAGGATTCTCTAGCGAGAATCACCTGGGGACTGCTGCCGGACACACCTGGATGGCTTGGGCGGACACTGAATTGTGAAGTCTCCGGGAGGGAGGGGAAAATATCACCCAGGATGGTTCTGATTGGTGGCAGAGAGAGTGGGGTGCCAGGCCTTCCTGGCTCTCTCGGCTGGAGAGGGATTATTGAAGCAGCGTGGCCTAGTGGATAGAGCACGGACCCGGGTTCTAATCCCGACTCTGCCACGTGTCTGCTGTGTGACCTTGGCCAAGTCACTTCACTTCTCTGGGCCTCAGTTACCTCATCCGTAAAACGGGGATTAAGACTGTGACCCCTATATGGGACAAGGACTGTTTCCAACCTGATTAACTCGTATCCTCTCCAGCGTTTAGTACAGTGCCTGTGAGCGCTTAACAAATACCATTAAAAGGGCGGGGGGCAGAGAGGTTGGTGTTATCCCCCGCCTCTTTCCCTCCCCCAACTTGGTCCAGGTCAGGATCGCTTCGAGCGCTTAGAACAGTGCTTGGCACATAGTAAGCGCTTAACAAATACCATTATTATTATTATTACTGTTATTATGATTGTCCCAACCCTAAAGAATTAGAGATTTTGGACGATGGTGTGACTCTGACCGGGCGGGCCTCATACCCAGACGTTCTGGCGTGGATTATTCATTTTTTTAAAAAGCATTTGAAAGTTTTAGACAATTACTCCGGACACAAGATAGCGCAGCCCGAATACCCTGGGCGTTGAGGGCTTCAGATGAGGTTCACTAACCCCGCCAAATCTGTCCTGATTTGGGGAGGATTAAAGGCAAATCGCGTAAAGCCGCCGTCTTCCCCTCGCGCCTCGATAGCGAAGCGAATAATAATAATAAAAACCTCCCATCTATTCCAATATCACAATAAAACCCAACATCGCGGACAGGCCCGCAAATAGATTCAATCGTTCCATCGTATTTGTTGAGCGCTTACTGTTTGCAGAGCACTGTACTGAGCGCTTGGGAAGTGCAAGCAGCGTGGCTCAGTGGAAAGAACACGGGCTTTGGAATCAGTGGTCATGAGTTCAAATCCCGCTCCGCCACTCGTCAGTTGTGTGACTTCGGGCAAGTCACCCAACTTCTCGGCGCCTCATCTGTAAAATGGGGATTGACTGTGAGCCCCCCGTGGGACAACCTGATCACCATGTAACCTCCCCAGCGCTTAGAACAGTGCTTTGCACCTAGTAAGCACTTAATAAATGCCATTATTATTATTACAAGTCGGCAACATATAGTTTTCAGGCGTCCTTCCTGTCAGTGGGAAATCTAATCTAAAGAGAAAACACGAATAGAGAAGCAGCGTGGCTCAATGGAAAGAGCCCGGGCTTTGGAGTCGGAGGCCATGGGTTCGAATCCCGGCTCCGCCACTTGTCAGCTGTGTGACTTCGGGCAAGTCACTTAACTTCTCTGTGCCTCAGTTACCTCATCTGTAAAATGGGGGTGAAGACTGTGAGCCCCATGTAGGACAACCTCATCACCTTGTATTCCCCCCAGCGCTTAGAACAGTGCTTTGCACATAGTAAGCGCTTAATAAATGCCATTATTATTATTATATATATTATATTATTATATAGAGACGGTCCCAACCACCCACGGGATTGCAGCCCCCGCAAACTCCCAAACGCCTGGGGAGAGGGTCTGCGGAGACTGGTTTTCCATTTTCCGTTTAAAGGGTCTTAAACTCATTCGTTTAATAGCAGAAGTGTACTTTCCAAGCGCTTAGTCCAGTGTTCTGCCCACAGTAAGCGCTCAATAACTACGATTGAATGAATGCATGAATGTATTGAGCGCTTACTGGGTGCAGAACAGCAAACGTGCCTCTGAGGTGTGGGGGGTTAAAGAAAGTTAGGCCCTGGGATGGGGAGGGGGAGGTGTCGGGGTTGAGTTGTCTTCTTGAAACTGTGGTTTGGGTGTAATTTGCAGGGATGGAAAATTGAGATTAGCCCCTTGATGACTTGGCACGGAGCCCAATGAGGAGGGGAAACTTTCTGCAGCCCACCTTTCTCCGACTCTTCCGTCTGACCCACCTCTCCCCGCCGGGGGAGGAGGGGAGGGAGTTTCAGAGAGGACAAATGAATAGAAATAATAATTATTATAGTATCTGTCAAGCATTTACTACATGCCAGCCACTCTACTAAGCGCTGGGGTGGCTACAAGTAAAGCGGGTTGGACGCAGTCCCTGTCCCAGCTGGGGCTCACAGTCTCGATCCCCGTTTTACAGATGACTGAGGCCCAGGTAAGTGAAGTGACTCGTCCAAGGTCACAAAACAGACAAGTGGAAGGGCCGGGATTAGAACCCATGATCTTCTGACTCCCAAGCCCGTGCGCTATCCATTAGGCCACACTGCTTCCAAGGGCCTCCAGCTGGTTCTTTCCCGCCCTATCCAGGGGGCGTTCCTGGGGGGAACGACAGAATCAATCAATCAATCAATCAATCAATCGTATTTATTGAGCATTTACCATGTGCAGAGGCATTTTGCTTAAGCGCTTGGGTGATTCCAGTTCAACAGAATTAGCGGATGCTTTCCCTGTCCATTACAAGCTTTAATAATAATAATAATAATAATAGCATTTGTTAAGCTCTATGTGCCGAGCACTGTTTTAAACCCTGGGGTAGATACAAGGTAATCAGGTTGTCCCACGTGGGGCTCACAGTCTTAATCCCCATTTTCCAGATGAGGTAACTGAGGCATAGAGAAGTCAAGTGACTTGCCCAAAGTCACACAGCTGACCAGTGGAGGAGCCAGGATTAGAACCCACAACCTCTGCCTTCGAAGCCCATGCTCTTTCCACTGTGCCATGCTGCTTTTCTCTTACTTCTCTGTGCCTCAGTTACCTCATCTGTAAAATGGGGATTGAGACTGTGAGACCCACGTGGGACAACCTGATTACCTTATATCTAACCCAGCGCTTAGAACAGTGCTTGGCACATAGTAAGTGCTTAACAAATACCATAATTATTATTATTAAAGTCTGGAGGGGGAGAAAGACATTCCTATAAATAAATAATTTAAAGATATGTACTTAAGTACTCTGGGGTTGGGGGTGGAGCTAATTTCAAATATCCAAAGGTCACAGGTCCAGGTGGGTGCCTAGATGATGTAGAAGGGAGAGCCAGCTGGGGAAAATAGGGTTAAATGGGAAAGGCCTCTTGGATCTCCTCAAAGAAGTGGGGAGGAGAGGGAGGGAGCAGGGCCCGTCCACCCCCAACGTGCTCTAAGGACTTAATTATTTAATCAATTAATCGGATTTATTGAGCACTTACTGTAGGCAGAACCCTGTACTAAGCGCTTGGGAGAGTATGGTATAATGGAGTTGGTAGACCCGTTCCCTGTCCACAGTGAGTTCGGGCAACTCCAGAAAACGGCTGGGGTTCAAAGTCTCCCCGTGTTAGACTTCTAATAATAATAATTGTGATATTTGTTAAGCGCTTACTATGTGCCAGGTGCCATACTAAGCGCTGGGGTGGATACATTTTATTCTGATGACTTTTCACCTGACCACATGTTTTGTTTTGTTGTTGTCTGTCTCCCCCTTCTAGACTGTGAGCCCAGTGTTGGATAGGGACTGTCTCTGTATGTTGCCAACTTGTACTTCCCAAGCGCTTAGTACAGTGCTCTGCACACAGTAAGCGCTCAATAAATACGATTGAATGAATGAATGAATGAATGAATGCAAGCAAATCGAGTTGGACCCAATCCCTGTCCCACGTGGGGCTCCCATTCTCAATCCTCATTTTACAGATGAGGCCCAGAGAAGTGAAGTGACTTGCACAAGGTCACACAGCATTCATTCATTCATTCAATCGTATTTATTGAGCGTTTACTGTGTGCAGAGCACTGTACTAAGCGCTTGGAAAGTACAGTTCGACAATCCCTTCCCAACAACGGGCTCACAGTCTAGAAGGGGGAGACAGACAACAAAACAAATCCAGTAGACGGGCAAATAGCAGACAAGCGGCGGAGTCGGAATTAGAACCCAGGACCCGCTCCGTCCACTACACTGTACTGCTTCTAACGTTTTCCGGCTTCTTCCCCGAGAAAGAAGGAGAAAGAGGGTGTGAGGTTTCAGCTCCTTGTCCAGTTCAAGGACAACCAACAGAGCGATCCTGCCGGTACCGCAGGGGGTCGAGTGAGTGTCACAGCTTGGTGTTTTTTTGTTTTTTTAATGGTATTTTTTAAGCGCCTACTATGTGCCAGACACTGTTCTAAATGCGGGGGAAGATACGAGCTCATCAGGTTGGACACAGTTCATGTCCCACATGGGACTCACTGTCTACGTCAGAGAAGCAGCGTGGCTCAGTGGATAGAGCCCAGGCTTTGGAGTCAGAGGTCATGGGTTCAAATCCCGGCTCCGTCACTTATCAGCTGTGTGACTTTGGGCAACTCACTTCACTTCTCTGGGCTTCAGTTACCTCATCTGTAAAATGGGGATTAAGAGTGTGAGCCCCCCGTGGGACAACCTGATCACCTTGTAACCGCCCCAGTGCTTAGAACAGTGCTTTGCACATAGTAAGCGCTTAATAAATGCCATTATAATTATTATTATTATTATTCATCCCCCTTTGACTGAGGCACAGAGAAATGAAGGGACTTACCCAAGGTCACACAGCAGACCAGCAGAAGAGATGGGATTAGAACCCAGGTCCTTCGCACTCCCAGGCCCGGGCTCTAGTCATCCTAGGCTTGTTATGGGCATGGAACACATCTATCGATTCTGTCATATTGTATGCTCCTAAGCGCCTAATACAGTGCACTGCACACATTTATTCATTCAATCGTATTTATTGAGCGCTTACTGTGTGCAGAGTACTGTACTAAGCACTTGGGAAAGTACCATAAAACAATAAAGAGTGACAATCCCTGACCACTATGAGCTCAGTCTTGGGGGGGGGGGGGGGCGGAATAGATATCAATACATAGACATCAATACAAATAAATGAAATTGTTATTGGATCCTAGCGCTGAATTAGTGTCAAGAGCACAGGCTTGGGAGTCAGAGGATATGGGTTCTAATCCCACCTCCGCCACTGTCGGCTGTGTGACCTTGGGCAAGCCATTTAGTTTCTCTGTGCCTCAATTGCCTCGCCTGTAAAATGGGGATTAATAATAATGATGGCATTTGTCAAGCGCTTATTATGTGCCAAGCACTGTTCTAAGCGCTGGGGGAGATACAAGGTAATCCGGTTGTCCTACATGGGGCTCACAGTCTTAATCCCCCATTTTACAGATGAGGTAACTGTGGCACAGAGAAGCTGAATGACTTGCCCAAAGTCACTCAGCTGATCAGCGGCGGAGCCAGGATTAGAATCCACAACCTCTGACTCTGAAACCTGGGCTCTTTCCATCATGCCAAGCTGCTTCTCTAAGACTGTGAGCCCCACGTGGGACAACCTGATTACCTTGTATCTACCCCAGCACTTAGAACAATGCTTGGCACATAGTAAGCGCTTAACAAATACCACCATTATTTATGAGAAGCAGTGTGGCTTAGTGGAAAGAGCGCGGGCTTGGGAGTCAGAGGATGTGGGTTCTAATCCCGCCTCTGCCACTTGTCTGCTGTGGGACCTTGGACAAGTCACTTAATTTCTCTGGGCCTCAGTGACCTCATCTGTAAAATGGGGATTAAAAGTGTGAGCCCCACGTGGGACAACCGGATTACCCTGTATCTACCCCAGGGCTTAGAACAGTGCTCGGCACATAGTTAAGAGCTTAACAAATGCTATTATTATTATTATTATTATTACTATTATTATTATTATTAAAGCTTGTAATGGACAGGGAAGGCACCCGCTAACTCTGTTGAACTGGAATCTCCCAAGCACTTAAGCAAAATGCTCAATCAATCAATCGTATTTATTGAGCACTTACTGTGTGCACAGCACTGTACTAAGCGCTTGGGAAGTCCAAGTTGGCAACATCTAGAGACGGTCCCTACCCAACAGTGGGCTCAC
Organism: Tachyglossus aculeatus; assembly: GCF_015852505.1. Classification (NCBI taxonomy): domain Eukaryota; kingdom Metazoa; phylum Chordata; class Mammalia; order Monotremata; family Tachyglossidae; genus Tachyglossus; species Tachyglossus aculeatus. The sequence goes on from NC_052069.1 coordinate 87,760,342, forward strand.
AGTCTAGAAGGGGGAGACAAACAACAAAACAAAACATATTAACAAAAGAAAATAAATAGAATAGACATGTACAAGTAAAATAAATAAATAAATAGAGTAATAAATATGTACAAACATATATACTGCAGAGTTTAGAACGGTGCTTGGCACGTAGTGAGCGCTTAAGAAATACCATCATTATGATGATGATGATGTCACCTTCGTCAATGGTATTGTCTAAGTGCCCCTGTTTGCAGAGTAATTGGGGAACGTGGAGAAAATCCCTGGGGTTGGGGGGAAACCCCCTTCTCCCCAATTCTTCTTCTCTCCTCCCTCCGGGCCCTGGATTGAGGAGCTCTGGTCACTCTGGTCCAAGCGCTCCAGAAAGCAATGATCCAGATTCATTCAGTCGGATTTATTGAGCACTTCCTGTGTGCAGAGCACTGTACTAAGCGCTCGGGAAAGAACAGTACAGCAATAAAGAGAGACAATTTCTGCCCATCATCACAGTTCTGCCCTTCCCTGCCTGCTCTCCCCCCAAACACAAATAGACAGCTGGTCACTCTGGTCCCAACGCCCCAGAAAGCAATGATCCGGATTCATTCAGTCAGATTTATTGAGCGCTTACTATGTGCAGAGCACTGTACTAAGCGCTCGGGAAAGAACAGTAGAGCAATAAAGAGAGACAATCTCTGCCCATCATCACAGTTCTGCCCTCCCCTGCCTGCTCTCCCCCCAAACACAAATAGACAGCTGGTCACTCTGGTCTGAACGCCCCAGAAAGCAATGATCCGGAATCACTCAGTTGGATTTATTGAGCGCTTACTGTGTGCAGAGCACTGTACTAAGCGCTCGGGAAAGAATACAATAAAGAGAGACAATCTCTGCCCATCATCACAGTTCTGCCCTCCCCTGCCTGCTCTCCCCCCAAACACAAATAGACAGCTGGTCACTCTGGTCCCAACGCCCCAGAAAGCAATGATCCAGATTCGTTCAGTCGGATTTATTGAGCGCTTCCTGCGTGCAGAGCACTGTACTAAGCGCTCGGGAAAGAACAGTACAGCAATAAAGAGAGACAATCTCTGCCCGTCATCACAGTCTCCCACCATAGAGAAGCAGCGTGGCTTAATGGCAAGAGCCCGGGCTGGGGAATCAGAGGACCTGGGTTCTAATCCCGGCTCCGCCGCTTGTCTGCTGTGTGACCTTGCGCAAGTCACTTCTCTGTGCCTCAGTGACCTCATCTGCAAAATGGGGATGAAGACCGTGAGCCCCATGTGGGACAACCTGATTACCTTGTATCTCCCCCAGCGCTTTGAACAGTGCTTGGCACATAGTAAGCGCTTAACAAATGCCGTCATTGCCTCAGTGACCTCATCTGTAAAATGGGCATGAAGACTGTGAGCCCCATGGGGGGGACAGGGACTGTATCCACCCTGATTAGAATGTATCTTCCCCAGCACTTATAACAGTGCTCGGCACAGAGCAAGTGATTCCCAAATACCGTCATTATTATTATAATTAGAGGCTGTGCATGTGTGTACATGTATGTGCATTTGTGTGAGGTGAGAGCTAGGAGGAGCCTGGCGGGAAGGATAATAATAATAATAATAATAATAATAATAATGGCATTTATTAAGTGCTTACTATGTAGAAAGCACTGTTCTAAGTGCTGGGGAGGTTACAATCAATGGTATGATGTGCAGAGCACTAAAGCACTTGGGGGAATTCAGAAATTCATTTCTTATGTTCTTATAATAATAATGGCATTTATTAAGCACTTACTATGTGCAAAGCACTGTTCTTTTAGACTGTGAGCCCACTGTTGGGTAGGGACTGTCTCTATATGTTGCCAATTTGTACTTCCCAAGCGCTTAGTACAGTGCTCTGCACATAGTAAGCGCTCAATAAATGCGATTGATGATGGGGAGGTTACAATCGATGGTATGTTGTGCAGAGCAGTACTTAAGCACTTGGGGGAATACAGAAATGCATTTGTTTTGTGTTGTTGTCTGTCTCCCCCTTCTAGACTGTGAGCCTCTTGTTGGGTAGTGACGCTCTATCTGTGGCCAAATTGTACTTTCCCAGAGCTTTAGTACAGTGCTCTGCACACAGTAAGTGCTCAATAAATACGATTGAATTCATTCTTTTATTCAATCGTATTTACACACTGTACTAAGCGCTTGGGAAGTACAAGTTGGCAACATATATGAATGAATAATAATAATAATAATGGCATTTATTAAGCACTTACTATGTGCAAAGCACTGTTCTAAGCGCTGGGGAATTTACAAGGTGATCAGGTTGTCCCACGTGGGGCTCACAGTCTTAATCCCCATTTTACAGAGGAGGTAACTGAGGCCCAGAGAAATGAAGGGACTTGCCCGAAGTCACACAGCTGACCAGTGGCAGAGCCGGGATTTGAACCGATGACCTCTGACTTCAAAGCCCGGGCTCTTTCCGCTGAGCCACGCTGCTTCCCTACTTCCCAAGCGCTTAGTACAGTGCTGTGCACACAGTAAGCGCTCGATAAGTACGACGGAATGAATGAGCGAATGAATGAAGCACTGTTAGTAAATATGTACAAGTAAAATAGAAATTTGTACAAACATATATACAGGTGCTGTGGGGAGGGGAAGGAGGTAGGGCAGGGGGGATGGGGAGAAGGAGAGGAAAAAGGGGGCTCAGTCTGGGAAGGCCTCCTGGAGGAGGTGAGCTCTCAGTAGGGCTTTGAAGGGAGGAAGAGAGCTAGTTTGGCGGATATGTGGAGAGGGAGGGCATTCCAGGCCAGGGGGAGGACATGGGCCGGGGGTCGATGGCGGGAAAGGCGAGAACAGGGCCCAATGAAGAGATGAGCGGCAGAGGAGCGGAGGGTGCGGGCTGGGCTGGAGAAGGAGAGAAGGGAGGTGAGGTAGGAGGGGGCGAGGGGATGGACAGCCTTGAAGCCCAGGGTGAGGAGTTTTTGTTTGATGCGTAGGTTGACTGGTAGCCACTGGAGATTTTTGAGAAGGGGAGTGACATGCCCAGAGCATTTCTGCACAAAGATGATCCAGGCAGCAGCGTGAAGTAATGAAATGGTTTTCCGGTCCTGCGCTTCTATGGCGGTAGATGGCATGGAGAGGCGGCGATGGGTCCGTGTCTGCCGGCTCGGCAGCCTGGGGCCCGGGGACATTTAGCTGGAAAAGGGCCAAATGCTGGCACTTAATAATATAATAGTAATAATGATGGCATTTATTAAGCACTTACTATGTGCAAAGCACTGTTCTAAGCGCTGGGGAGGTTACAAGGTGATGAGGTTGTCCCACGGGGGGCTCACAGTCTTAATTCCCATTTTACAGATTAGGTCACGGGGGCACAGAGAAGTGAAGTGACTTGCCCAGAGTCACACAGCTGACAATTGGCGAGCCGGGATTTGAACCCATGACCCCTGACTCCAAAGCCCAGGTTCCTTCCACTGAGCCACGCTGCTTCTCAAGGAGAAGGACCATGCGGGATTTTTACACATTGAGCTGCGCGTTCTGCCCTCCCGGCTCTGTGCTCTTCCCCCACGCCCCGCTGGTCTGGTCTGCCTGTCTCAGCAGATGATAATTTCTCTTATGCCGTCGAGTCGTCTCCCACCCGCAGCGACACCACGGGCACGTTCGTTCATTAAATCCTATTTAGTGAGCGCATGCTGTGTGCAGAGCACTGTACTAAGTGCTTGGGAAGTACCATTCAGCAACAAATAGAGACAATCCCTACCCAACAACAGGCTCACATCTCTTCCAGGACGCCCCACCTCCACCTGCAATCGTTCTGGTAGTGGATCCCTAGAGTTTTGGGGTTTTTTTGGTAAAAATACAGAAATGGTTTATTTACCATTGCCTTCTTCCATGCAGTAAATGAGTCTCTGCCCTTGACTCTCTCCCCATGACACTGCTGCCCAGCACAGGGGAGTTTTGACTTGTCGCAGATTGCCTGAACTTGCTAGCCACTGGCCAAGCTAGGAAGGGAATGGGTAGGCCTCTGCTTGACTCTCCCTTCCCAAAGTTGAGCCCGGTAACTCTCCAGTTGCCACCCTGAGAGATACCTGCTAGCTAGGGGGAGGAAACCATTGGTTCCAAGAAATTAATTCCCAAAAAATATCTCAGTGGCATCTCATAGCTTCCTCTTTTCCTTTCTTCCCTTTCTCTCCTGCTTCTTCGCCCACTTCTTTCTTGTTTTTTTTTTTTAAATGATGATGGTATTTGTTAAGTGCTTACTATGTGCAAAGCACTGTTCTAAGCACTGGGGGGATACAAGGTGATCAGGTTGTCCCACGTGGGGCTCACAGTCTTAATCCCCATTTTACAGATGAGGGAACTGAGGCACAGAGAAGTTAAGTGACTTGCCCAAAGTCACACAGCTGACAATTGGCGGAGTGTTCTGTGTACCAATCTAGACCTCACTCCTTTCCCATCTAAGCCCTTTTATCTAGAAAGGAATTAATCTATACAAGAAGGACTTCCTCAAGACACTTTATAACTCAGTGGTTTAATATATTTTTTAAAATCAATCAATCAATCAATCAGTCGTATTTATTGAGTGCTTACTGTGTGCAGAGCACTGTACTAAGCGCTTGGGAAGTACAAGTTGGCAACATACAGAGACGGTCCCTACCCAACAGTGGGCTCACAGTCTAAAAGATGACAGAGGATTCCTGCCAACCTCACGAATGACATTTTTGAGAGACTCATTTATCCAGTTGTCAGAAGTTAATCAGTATTAGAAAGAGGAATTCCATGATCTTAAAGATCCCTTCTCACCCGAATTGCCCCACTTACATCCTCTGTCTGGTAGGGTTAGGAAATAGGTCCCGGGACAAAAGGTAGATTGAGACCTTAATGTTGGTAAAGAGATTTTCCTGGTTTAGTCCTTATCGACCTTTTTTTGAAGATAATAATAATAATGACAATAATGGTATTTGTTAAGTGATTACTATGTGCCAGGCACTATTCTAAGCTCTGGGGTAGATACAAGATAATCAGGTTGGACACATGCCACTTACAGCTATTTGGCTCCTGTTTCTGCACCCCTCCAATTTCTCTTAAAATCCCAAGTGGAAAATTAAAGCAATATTCACAGAGATATAACAATTGAAACAAGCAGATGCCCCCCTCCTTCCTCCCACCCCCGTCGCCCAACCAGCCTTCCCAAGCGAAGGAAACACTATAGGGAGTTTTCCTGAAGGCTTGCTTGGGCTAAGTGCCAAGTTGAGGGAAACTATGAAATATCACTGACACTGCTGTTTGAAAAGCCCTGGTTTAGCTAGGTGGGAGAGAATTATTCCAGAGCGATGGCTTTCTTCAAGGAAAACAATTTCCATGAAGCTCTGGCATCCCGCAGTTACAGCCCCCGTTTCGAAGGAGCTGCAGGCAGCCGTGAATTCCCGAAGGGAAGAGGCTGCATGTGCCGGGAAGTTTCCGCATGTGCCACTCTTGCAAGCACTGGGCCGTGAGAACCCCGATGTTCACCTGTGTTTCATGGCGGTGTTTTAGAAGCACATGGTCAGTGTCACAGAGAACCTGGCAGATGTGTGGATTTGTCCAAAGGAAGGAAAAAAAAAAGGCTTGGGGTTTGGGGGGGTGGAGAGAAAAATCTCCCGGTTAAGGGTAACCTCTCAAAGATCAGAAAGCCCCTCCGGCTTCAGGACAACTTTCTCCTGCCTCTATAAACCGATCTGCAAACCGAAATGCGACCGCCCACTGTTCTGGGAGGAGAATGAAAACGGTGTCCTCTGGGAACATGGCCTAGTGGATAGAGCAAGGGCCTGGGAGCGGAAGGTCACGGATTCTAATCCTGGTTCTGCCCCATATCTGCTGTCTGACCTTTACTTCTCTGTGCCTCAGTCCCCTCATTTTGGTAAAATGGGGATTGAGACCGTGAGCCCCACGTGGGACGGGAACTGTGTCCAACCCGATTAGCTTGTATCCACCACAGCTCTTAGTAGAGTGCCTGGCACACAGTAAGTGCTTAACAAATACCACAATTATTATTATTATTATTTTCCTTTCGCCTATGGCTACATGGTTCGCATACAGGCAAAGCCACGAGGTTCCCAAAAATCTATTATTATTTTATTACTGATAATCACGTTGATGAGTAATTGTGGTATTGATTAAGCATTTACTCTGTGCTAAGCCCTGAGGTAGATAGATGATGGTGATGATGGTATTTGCTAAGCGCTTACTGTGTGCCAAGTACTGTTCTAAGCACTGGGGATCAGGTAATCAGGTTGTCCCACGTAGGGCTCACAGTCTTAATCCCCATTATACAGATGAGAGAACTGAGGCACAGAGAAGTTAGTGACTTGCCCAAAGTCACTCAGCTGACAAGTGGCGGAGTCAGGATTAGAACCCATGACCTCTGACTCCCAATCACGGGCTCTTTCATTCATTCATTCGATCGTTTTTATTGAGCACTTACTGTGTGCAGAGCACTGTACTAAGCGCTTGGGAAGTACAAGTTGGCAGGGAAGTACAAGTTGGCAAACTTTCCATTGAGCCACGCTGCTTCTCTAAATATCTTCTAAAGATGGATGATCATCAGGTGCCACATGGGGCTTACAGTCTGAGTAGGAGGGAGAACAGGTATTGAATCCCCATTTTAAGAGGAGGGATCCGAGGCACAGAGAAGTTAAGCGACTTGCCCAAGGTCACAGAGCGGACGAGTGAAATTAGAACCCAGGTCCTTTGACTCCCAGCCCGGGCTCTTTCCACTGAGCCACGCTGGTTCCCTCCTTTGAACACCCCCACTGGAAGGGTCAGTGGCCTGAAGGGGAGGACAATCCCCTTGATACACGAGGGAAAGTGATTCAATCAGTGGCATTATTATTATTTTCTAGACTGTGAGCCCGCTTGTTGGGTAGGGACCGTCTCTATATGTTGCCAACTTGGACTTCCCAAGCGCTTAGTACAGTGCTCTGCACACAGTAAGCGCTCAGTAAATATGATTGATTGATTATTTGGTGCATACTGTGTGCTGAGCGCTGGATTAAGTGCGTGGGGGAGGACGGTACAATAAAGTTGAAAGATAGGATGATGATGGCACTTGTTAAGCGCTTACTATGTGCCAAGCACTTGGCCTCCACCTTGCTTAAGGTTTAGTGGGGGATTCTATAATCCAGCAGAGTCACGAGATTTGGGGGGCCATATAATAATAATAATAATAATTTTGCTATTTGTTAAGCGCTTACTATGTGCTGAGCACCCGTTCTAAGCGCTGGGGTAGATACAGGGTAATCAGGTTGTCCCACGGGGGGCTCCCAGTCTTCACCCCCATTTTACAGTTGAGGTAACTGAGGCCCTGAGAAGTGAAGTGACCTGCCCAAAGTCACCCAGCTGACAAGTGGCAGAGCCGGGATTAGAACCCACGACCTCTGCCTCCTAAACCCGGGCTCTTTCCACTGAGCCACGCCGCTTCTGTAGCCATACCTGGGCTAGGACCAGAGGCTGAACCCAGAAGAGAGCTTTGGAAGGTGAGAGGCAGAAGACAGCGCCATGGAAGTAGTTTTGGACGGTCTCTGCTGAACCCCCATTGATTTTTGACATGACCCCGGTCGGTCCGAAGGTCCCGTCTTCCAATCAATCGATCAATCGTATTTATTGAGCGCTGACTGTGTGCAGAGCACTGGACTGAGCGCTTGGGAAGTCCAAGTTGGCAACATATAGAGACGGTCCCTACCCAACAGTGGACTTCCATAAATCAACCGGCTGTTGATCCCCCCAACCCAGAATCAATCAATAGTATTTATTGAGCGCTTACTGCCAGAGCACTGTACTAAGCGCTTGGGAAGTCCAAGTTGGCAACATATAGAGACAGTCCCTACCCAACAGTGGGCTTCCATAAATCAACCGGCTGTTGATCCCCCCCCGCCCCCCACCAGAATCAATCATATTTATTGAGCGCTTACTGTGTGTAGAGCACTGTACTAAGCGCTTGGGAAGTACAAGTTGGCAACATCTAGAGACGGTCTTTCCCCGTTCCCCTCTCTAACCCTTCCCCGCGACTCCACCTCAGGTTGGGCCACGCACCGGTTCCCGAGAGCCGCGGCCTCCGAAATCAATGAAGCCCGGCTTGGGAAGGCGGCAGAGGGTCGAACGCAGGCTCCAGTGGGACGCTTTTACTGTTGAAACCGACCCAAACTTTACTAGCTTCTGGGGAAAGCCAGGAGCTTTGGGGATTTTTGTATTTGCTGGGTTGTAAACATTTTATGGGCAGGCAGCTCCGGGGGAAATCTGGTTAGCTTTCCGCCTTGCACGTTGGATTGCGTGTGGGGCTTCGGGAACGAACGTGTCAAAAAAGAAGTCCAGGTTGAGGCTAGGCCCGGGAATATTTTCCTTGGATTTTGAAAGCCCTTTCCCCTCCCCGCGGATATCTTCTCCCCAGTTGTGCATCAGCTGCGAAAGTCCACCTCGGGTACCAGGTTAAGCGGGGAGCTTGAATCTTTTTCTGCTGGGAGTGGATTCCTGGTTTCACCTCTTCGGACGGTCACTTTTTGGCGTCCGCTGGGATCCGCCGCGGAGTCCTTTTCTCTCTGGATCCACCACGGAGTCCTTTTCTCTCTCTGACTCCGTCTTTGGGTGGAATGTGGGGGGCGACCCCTCGTTTCCTTTTTTCTCTTGCTCGCTCTGGGCAGGGAACGTGCCTGCTGATTCGGTTTTACTCTTCCCAAGTGCTTAGTACAGTGCTCTGCATACAGTAAGCACTCAATAATAATAATAACGATGGCATTATCATCTTGCCTCCTTCCCTTTCCCACAGCACCTGTATATATGTTTGTACATATTTATTACTCTATTTTACTTGTACATATCTATTCTATTTATTTTATTTTGTTAATATGTTTGGTTTTGTTCTCTGTCTCCCCCTTCTAGTCTGTGAGCCCACTGTTGTGTAGGGCCTGTCTATATGTTGCCAACTTGGACTTCCCAAGCGCTTAGTACAGTGCTCTGCACACAGTAAGTGCTCAATAAATACAACTGAATGATTGAATTTATTAAGTGCTTGCTATGCGCAAAGCACTGTTCTAAGCGCTGGGGAGGTTACAAGGTGATCAGGTTGTCCCACGGTGGGGGGTCACGGTCTTCATCCCCATTGAACAGATGAGGGAACTGAGGCCCAGAGAAGTGAAGTGACTCGCCCCAAGTCACACGGCTGACAGTTGGCGGAGCCGGGATTTGAACCCACGACCTCTGACTCCAAAGCCCGGGCTCTTTCCACTGAACCACACAATAAATGCCATTGATTGATTAGCTTTAATCAGCCCTAGGCAGTGCCTCTCCAAGCTACCTAGTGAATTTTGCTTGTCATCATCATCATCATCAATCGTATTTATTGAGCGCTTACTGTGTGCAGAGCACTGTACTAAGTGCTTGGGAAGTACAAATTGGCAACATATAGAGACAGTCCCTACCCAACAGTGGGCTCACAGTCTAAAACGGCAGTCTAAAACTGTCCTCAATGGCAGGTTTTCTTTGGGGAAGGGGGAGGAGGGAGGTCACTCAGATCATCATTTTGACCCTCTCTTCACTCTGCCTGTACAGTCCCCGCCCGAAGGACAAAACTTCCTTGAGTACCAATGAAAGGAATTTAACTTGGAGAGGTTTTCCTTTTATCATGTGAGACAGAGAGAGGGGGAGACAGAGAGAGAAAGAGATGGTCAGTCAATCATATTATTGAGTGTTTACTGTGTGCGGCGCACTGTACTAAGCACTTGAGAGAGAACAATATAACCGGCATTTCCTGCCCACAACGAGCTTACAGTCTAGAGGGGGAGACAGACATTAATATAAATAAAATTACATAAGTGCACATTTGATCAAATTTACTGAGCACTTACTGTGTACTAAGTGCTTGGGTGAGTACGTTATAACAACAAGCAGACACATTCCCTGCCCACAGTGAGCTTACAGTTTGTGGGGAGGGGGTGTGGGGGGAGACTGACATTAATATAATAATAATAAATAATAATATAAATAATTTGAAGGGGAGGGAGAGAAAATGAGAGTGAGGGAAAAGACAATGAGGGAAAGAGAGGGAAAGAGAGAATAAGAGAATGAGAAGAGAAAAAGAGAGAATGAGAAAGAATGGGAGACAGAGAGAATAAGAGAAAGAGAATGAGAAGAGAAAGAGAGAACGAGAAAGAGAATGGGAGACAGAGAGAATAAGAGAAAGAGAATGAGAAGAGAAAGAATGAGAAAGAGAATGGGAGACAGAGAAAATAAGAGAAAGAAGAGAGAATGAGAAACACAGAAAGAATGAGAGAGAATGAGAAACAGAGAATGAGAAACACAGAAAGTGAGAGAATGCCAGAAAGATGAGAAAGAATGAGAAAAAGAAGAAAATGAGAGAACGAGAAACAGAGAATGAGACAAAAAGTGAGAGAACGAGTGAGAAAGAGAATGAGAGAACAAGAGAAAGTGAGAATGATAGAAAATGAGAGAATAATAATAATAATAATGATGATGATGATGATGATGATGATGATGATGATGATGATGGTATTTTGTTAAACGCTTACTATGTGTGAAGCACTGTTCTAAGTGCTGGTGGGGATACAAGGTGATCAGATTTTCCCACGTGGGGCTCACAAGTGACTTGACCAAAGTCACCCAGTTGACAAGCGGTGGGGCCGGGATTAGAACCCACGACCTCTGACTCCCAACCCGGGGCTCTTTCCGTTGAGCCAGGCTGAATGAGAGTAAGAATGAGAGCCAGAGAATGAGAAAAAGAGATAAAAGATGAGATGGGGGGACGGGAGGGCAGGGGGATGTTCCTGCAGAGGATTCTGACGGGTTTGACACCTGTCCACTTGTTTTGTGTTTTTGTCTGTCTCCTCCTTCTAGACTGGGAGCCCGTTGTTGGGGAGAGACCGTCTCTGTTGCTGAATTGTAGTTTCCCAAGCGCTTAGTACAGTGCTCTGCACACAGTAAGCGCTCAATAAATACGATTGAATGAATGAGGATGCTATGCTGCCGCCAGCTTCCAGTGGGGCGCGGAGGGGGAGTGGCCAGGGAGGGCCACACGGTGGATGAGGAGGGGCAGACTGGGGAAAGGGGAAAATAATGGTGGTATTTGTTAAGTGTTTGTGTGCAAAGCACTGTTCTAAGCGCTGGGGGGGATACAAGGTGATCATATTGTCCCATGTGGGGCCTCACAGTCTTCACCCCCATTTTGCAGATGAGGGAACTGAGGCATAGAGAAGTTAAGTGACTTGCCCAAAGTCACACAGCTGACAAGTGGTGGAGCTGGGATTTGAAAAGGGAGGAAGAAAAGGGGAAAAGGGAGGAAGAAAGAATGGGGAAAAGGAAGAGAGAAAAGGGGAAAAGGAAGAAAGAGGGGAAAAGGGAGAAGGAAAAGGGAGAAAGATAAGGGGAAAAGGGAAGAAGAAAAGGGGAAAAGGAAGAAGGAGAAGGGAGAAAGACGAGGGGAAAAGGGAGAAAGAAAGGGGAAAAGGAAGAAGGAGAAGGGAGAAAGACGATGGGAAAAGGGAGAAAACGATGGGAAATGGGAGGAAGACGAGGGGAAATGGGAGAAAGACGAGGGGAAAAGGGAGAAAGATGAGGGGAAAAGGGAGAAAGACGAGGAGAAAAGGGAGAAAGAAAAGGGGAGGAAGAAAAGGGGAGAGGGAGGAAGACAAGGGGAAAAGGGGAAGAGGGAGAAAGAAAAGGGGAGGAAGAAAAGGGGAGAGGGAGGAAGACAAGGGGAAAAGGGGAAGAGGGAGAGAAGGGGAAAAGAAAAAAGGGGAAAATGGAGGAAGGCAAGAGGAAAAGGAAGGAAGACAAGGGGAAAAGGAAGGAAGACAAGGGGAAAAGGGAAGAAGACAAGGGGAAAGGGGGTAGAGGGGGGAAAAGGGAGGAAGGCAAGGGGAAAAGGCAGGAAGACAAGGGGAAAAGGGAGGAAGACAAGGGGAAAAGGGAGGACGGCAAGGGGAAAAGGGAAGAAGACAAGGGGAAAAGGGAAGAAAACAAGGGGAAAAGGGAAGAAGGCAAGGGGAAAAGGGAAGAAGGCAAGGGGAAAAGGGAAGAAGGCAAGGGGAGAAGAGAGGGAGAAAAGGAGAAACCGGAGAAAAGGGGAAAGGGGAGGAAGACAAGGGGAAAAGGGAGAAGGAAAAGGGAGGAAGACAAGGGGAAAAGGGAGAAGGAAAAGGGGAAAATGGAAGAAGACAATGGCAAAATGGAGGAAGCCAAGGGGAAAAGGGGGAAAAAGGGAGGCAGAAGGGCGAGCTTCTGGAAGGGCGGGCGGGTGGATCCCCCAGCCCCCGTTCCCCTGGGGCGTCCGGCGGGGGAGCCGGGCGGATTTGCCCCCCTTCGAGGGACCCTCGCTGATCCTGCTTCTCTTTTGTACCGCTGTGTCAGACTTGTCGTGTGTCAGCCCCCTGCGGGCACAGACCTATCTGTTCGACCTGGCCACGCTCGCCGACCACGAGGAGCTGCTGGGCGCCCAGCTCCGCCTCTTCCGCCGCGCCGCCGCCTCCGCACCGCCCCCTGCCGGACGACACCCCACCGCCCCCGCGGCGCCCCCTGCCGGACACCACCCCGCCAACGCCGCCCCCGCGGCGCCCCCTGCCGGACACCACCCCGCAGCGCCCCCTGCCGGACACCGGCACCCCGCGGCGCCCCCTGCTGCCGGCCCGCTGCACGTGCAGCTCTTCCCCTGCCGGTCCCGCCGCCTCCTGGCCGCGCGCACCCTGGACCCGCGCGGGGCGCCCCCCGCCGGCTGGGAGGTGTTCGACGTGTGGCAGGGCCTGCGCCGCCGGCCGCGGCAGCAGCAGCAGCGGCGGACGCTGTGCCTGGAGCTCAGGGGGACCCCGGCCCCGGCCCCGGCCCCGGCCCCGGCCCCGGAGGCGCCCGGCGGAGTGGCCCGGCCGCGGCCGCGGCCGCCGCCGGACCTGCGGAGCCTGGGGTTCGGGCGCCGGGGGCGGCCGCCGCAGGAGCGGGCCCTGCTCGTCGTCTTCACCAGGTCGCGGCGGAGGAACCTGTTCGCCGAGATGCGGGAGCAGCTGGGGGGCGGTGGCGGCGGCGGCGGCGGCCGCGCCCCCTTGGCAGGTGCCTTCGCCGGCCGCGGCCCAATCGGATGCTTCCCCGCGCCCGAAGGCCACGCCTCCGCCGCCTGCCGCGGGCCAATGGCAGGCGTCCCCCCGCTCGGAGGCCCCGCCCCCTCCGCCGAAAGCCCCGTTCCCATCGGATGCCGCGCCCGCCTGGGATGCCGCGCCCCCTCCGCGGGCCTCGGACCAATGGGAGGCGTCTCCGTGCCGGGAGGCCACGCCCCCTCCGCGGACCGCGGGCCAATGGGAGGCGTCTGCGGGCCGGGAGGCCACGCCCGCCGATAAGGCCCCGCCCCTTCCGCGGGCCAATTCCCATTGGGAGGTGTCTCCGCGCTGGGAGGCCCCGCCCCCTTCTCGGGCCTCGGGCCAATGGGAGGCGTCTCCTCCGCGCGGGGAGGCGTCTCCGCGCGGGGAGGCCACGCCCACCCCGAAGGACACGCCTGCGGAGGGCCCATGGGCGGTGTCTCCGCGCCGGGAGGCCACGCCCACCGCGAGGACCACGCCCCCTTCACTGGCCGCGGACCAATGGGAGGTGTCTCCGCGCGGGAAGGCCACGCCCCCTCCTTCGTCCGCGGGCCAATGGGCGGTGTCTCCGCGCAGGGAGGCTACGGAGGCCACGCCCCCTCCGCAATTCGCGGACCAATGGGAGGCGTCTCCGCGCGGGGAGGCCACGCCTACCCCGAAGGACACGGCCCCTCCGCAATCGGTGGACCAATGGGAGCCGTCTCCGAGCTGGGAGGCTACACCCACCCCGAAGACCACGCCCCCTCCGCAATCGGCCGACCAATGGAAGCCGTCCCCGCGCTGGGGGGCTACACCCACCTCGAAGGCCACGCCCCCTCCGCAATCGGCGGACCAATGGGAGGCGTCTCCGCGCGGGGAGGCCCCGCCCCCTCCGCGGGCCGCGGGCCAATGGGAGGCGTCTCCGCGTCGGTCGGCCGCGCTCCCGCCCCAGCGGGTTCCCACGGTCCGTTCCCCTTCCCGGTCGGTCGGCGGGCGCCGCCGCCGTCTTGGCCGGCCCCATCCCAATCCCCATCCCAATCCCCATCCCCATCCCAATCCCCATCCCAATCCCCATCCCAATCCCCATCCTTCCCGCCCGGCCCCCCGTCGCCGCGGCCCCCGCGCCTTGTCGTCGGTCAGCCGGCACGGCAAGCGGCACGGCAAGAAGGCGCGGCTGCGCTGCGGCCGCAAAGCCCTGCACGTGAACTTCAAGGAGCTGGGCTGGGACGATTGGATCATCGCCCCGCTGGAGTACGAGGCCTACCACTGCGACGGGCTCTGCGACTTCCCGCTGCGCTCGCACCTGGAGCCCACCAACCACGCCATCATCCAGACGCTGATGAACTCCATGGACCCCGGCGCCGCGCCGCCCAGCTGCTGCGTGCCCACCAAGCTCACCCCCATCAGCATCCTCTACATCGACGCCGGCAACAACGTGGTCTACAAGCAGTACGAGGACATGGTGGTGGAAGCCTGCGGCTGCAGGTAGCCGACCCACCCACCCACCGACCGACCGACCGCCCCCCGGGGTCCCCTTCCCTCCCCTTCCCTCCTCCGGGCCCGTCGTCACAGGAATGACAGTCGTGGCGCTTGCCGAGCGCTCACTAGGGGACAAGCGCTGTCCTAAGCGCTGGGGGAGATACAAGATCATCAGGTTGTCCCACGTGGGGCTCGCAGTCTTCATCCCCGTTTGACAGATGAGAGGACTGAGGCCCAGAGAGTGACAATAATAATGCTGATGTTGGTCTCTGTTAAGTGCTAAGTATGTGGCAAGCACTGTTCTAAGCGCTGGGGGACGTGCAAGGTCATCAGCTTGTCCCCCGTGGGGCTCACAGTCTTCATCATCCTTTGACAGATGAGAGGACTGAGGCCCAGAGAGTCATAACGATTGGCATTTGTTAGCTCTTACTATGTCCTAAGCGCTGGGGGAGATACAAGGTCATCAGGTTGTCCCACGTGGGGCTCCCAGTCTTCATCCCCGTTGGACGGATGAGGGAACTGAGGCCCAGAGAGTAAGAATAATAATGATAATGTTGGTCTTTGTTAAGTGCTAAGTATGTGGCAGGCACTGTTCTAAGCGCTGGGGGACATGCAAGGTCATCAGGTTGTCCCACGTCGGGCTCCCAGTCTTCATCCCCATTTGGTAGATGAGGGAACTGAGGCCCAGAGAGTAATAATGATTGGCATTTGTTAGCTCTTACTATGGGCCAAGCACTGTTCTAAGCGCTGGGGGAGATATAAGGTCATCAGGTTGTCCCACGTGGGGCTCACAGACTTCATCCCCATTTGACAGATGAGGGAACTGAGGCCCAGAGAGGAATAATAATAATGATAATGTTGGTCTTTGTTAAGTGCTATGTGGCAAGCACTGTTCTAACAGCTGGTGGGGGGGGGGGGGGATGCAAGGTGAACAGGTTGTCCCACGTGGGGCTCACAGACTTCATCCCCATTTGACAGATGAGGGAACTGAGGCCCAGAGAGGAATAATAATAATGATAATGTTGGTCTTTGTTAAGTGCTATGTGGCAAGCACTGTTCTAACAGCTGGTGGGGGGGGGGGATGCAAGGTGAACAGGTTGTCCCACGTGGGGCTCACAGACTTCATCCCCATTTGACAGATGCGGGAACTGAGGCCCAGAGAATAATAATGATTGACATTTGTGGCCCCGCCCACCCCGAAGGCCACGCCACCTCCGCAATGCGCGGACCAATGGGAGGCATATCCACGAGGGGAGGTACCGCCCCCTCCTCCATCCGCGGGCCAATGGGAGGTGTTCCCGCGCGGGGAGGCCACGCCCACCCCGAAGGACACACCCTCTTAGGCCGCGGGGCAATGGGAGCTGTTTCCTCGCGGGAAGGCCACGCCCCTCCTTCGTCCGCGGGCCAATGGGGGGCGTTTCCGCGCAGGGAGGCCACGCCCACATCGAAGGCCACGCCCCCCACACGGGCAGCGGTCCAATGGGAGGCGTATCCGCGCGGGGAGGCCACGCCCACCCCCGAAGGCCACGCCCCCTCCGCAATCCGCGGGCCAGTGGGAGAGCGCTGGGGGAGATACAAGGTGATCAGGTTGTCCCAGGTGGGGCTTACAGTCTTCATCCCCATTTGACAATCAATCAATCAATCAATCAATCAATCAATCGTATTTATTGAGCGCTTACTGTGTGCAGAGCACTGTACTAAGAGCTTGGGAAGTACAAGTTGGCAACATATAGAGACAGTCCCTACCCAACAGTGGGCTCACAGTCTAAAAGGGGGAGACAGATGAGGGAACTGAGGCCCAGAGAGTAATAATAATAATGATAATGTTGGTATTTGTTAAGCGCTAACTATGCGGCAAGCACTGTTCTAAGCGCGGGGTTTGGCGGGGGGATACAAGGTAATCAAGGTTGTCCCAGGTGGGGCTGACAGTCTTCATCCCCATTTGACAGATGAGGGAATTGAGGCCCAGAGAAGTGATGTGACTTGCCCAAAGTCACCCAGCTGACAAGTGGCAGAGGCGGGATTAGAACCCGTGACCTCTGAGTCCCAAGCCCGGGCTCTTGCCCCTGAGCCACGCTGCTTGTACTTCCCAAGCGCTTAGTACAGTGCTCTGCACACAGTAAGCGTTCAATCAATACGATTGAATGAATGAATGAATGCTTCCTAAGCACCTAGCTCAGTGCTCTGCACACAGTAAGCGCTCAATCAGTACGATGGAATGAGTGAATGCACTCATTCATCCATACATGCATTTCATGCATCCATTCCATCGTAGTCATTGAGCGCTTACTGGGTACTAAGCGTTCAGCCCAGTGCTTTGCACAGAGTAAGGGCTAAATCAATACGATTGAATGAATGCACTCATCCATCCATGCATGCATTCATTCATTCATTCATTCAACCATATTCATTGAGCGCTTACTGGGTACTAAGCGCTTAGCCTAGTGCTCGGCACAGAGTAATGGTCAATAAATACGATGGAATGAATGATTCATTCATCCATGTATGCATTCATTCAATCGTATTCATTGAGCGCTTACAGTGTACTAAGCGCTTAGTCCAGTGCTCTTCACACAAGTGCTCAATAAATACGATTGAATGAGTGAATTCATTCATCCATTCATTGATTCATGCATTCATTCATGCATTCATTCATCCAACCGTATTCATTGAGCGCTTACAGTGTACTATGGGCTTAGTCCAGTGCTCTGCACACAGTTAGTGCTCAATAAACACGATTGAATGAATGAATGAATTAATCCATGCATGCATTCATGCATCCATCCATTCATTCATTCAGTCGTATTCATTGAGCGCTTACTGCGTTCTAAGAGCTTAGAACAGTGCTGTGCACACAGCACTCAATAAATACAATTCCATTTACTCATTCAGTCATATTTATTGAGTGCTCACTGTGCACAGAGCACTTAAGCGCCTAGTACAATGCTCTGCACACAGGAAGTGCTCAATAAAGACGATTGAATGAATGGACTAAGCGCTTGGAAAGTACCATTCATTCAATCGTATTTATTGAGCGTTTAGTACAGTGCTCTGCGCACAGAAAGCGCTCAGTAAATACGATTGAATGAATGGACAGAGCACTTGGAAAGTACAGTTCGTTCAATCGTATTTATTGAGCGCTTACTGTGTGCAGAGCACTTTAGCGCAGCGTTCTGCACTCAGGAAGCGCTCAAGAAATTCAACTGAATGAATGGACTAAGCGCTTGGAAAGTTGCAGTTCGTTCGATCGTATTTATTGAGCGCTTCCAGTGGGCACAGCAACTGTACTAGGCGCTCTGGAAAGTACAATCCAATTTCCCTGAAGCCCTCCGGGAAGCACTTAGTAATGGTAATGTTTATAATAATAATAACGATGGTATATGTCAGGCGCTTACTATGGGCCAAGTGCTGTTCTAAGCACAGATACAAGGTAATGAGGTTGTCCCACGTGGGGCTCACAGTCTTCGTCCCCATTTTACAGACGAGGGGACTGAGGCCCAGAGAATGATGACGACGATGATGATGGTATTTGTTAATCAATCAATCAATCAATCAATCGTATTTATTGAGCGCTTACTGTGTGCAGAGCACTGTACTAAACGCTTGGGAAGTCCAAGTTGGCAACATATAGAGACAGTCCCTACCCAACAGTGGGCTCACAGTCTAAAAGGGGGAGACAGAGAACAAAACCAAACATACTAACAAAATAAAATAAATAGAATAGATATGAATAAAATAAATGGAATAGATATAAGTGCTAACTAGGGGCCAAGCACCGTTCTAAGCGCTGGCGGAGATACAAGGTCATGAGGTTGTCCCACTTGGGGCTCCCGGGCTTCATCCCCATTTGACAGATGAGGGAACTGAGGCACAGAGAAGTGACTTGCCCAAGGTCACACAACTGACAACGGGTTTTGAACCCGTGAACTCTGACTCCAAAGCCCGGGCTCTTTCCAACGAGCCACGCTGCTTCTCACAGTGCCAAGCACTCAGTACAGTGCTCTGCACATAGTAAGCACTCAATAAATACGATTGAATGAACAAATTAATCGGGGGAAGGGGAGCAGAGGTGGACCACCCCCAAATGAGACCTGTCGAAAAGACCGTTGTAATAGTCACGATGGTGTTTGTTGAGCGCCTACTGCGTGCCAGGCGCCGTTCTCATTCCGGGGGGAGATACGAGGTTATTCATTCATTCATTGGAAAGAGCCCAAGTGTAGGAGTCAGAGGTCGTGGGTTCGAATCCGGCTCCCGCCATTTGTCTGCTGTGGGACTTGGGGCCAGTCGCTTCACTTCTCTGGGCCTCAATTCCCTCATCTGTAAAATGGGGATGAAGACTGTGAGCCCCACGTGGGACAACCTGATTCCCTCGTGTCTACCCCAGCAGCTTACAACAGTGCTTGGCACATGGTAAGCGCTTAACCAATACCGTCATCATCATTATTATTATTATTATCATTGATTGAGCGCTTACCGTGTGCAGAGCACTGTACTGAGTGCTTGGGAAGTCCAATTCAACAACAGATATCAGGTTGTCCCACGGTCTTCATCCCCGTTTTACAGATGAGGCCCAGAGAGGTGCCCAGTGACTTGCCCAAAGTCACACTGCTGATGTGCCCAAAGCGCTTGGGAGATGACAGTGTCACCATTCATTGCTTAGTACAGTGCTAAGCGCTTAGTACAGTGCTCTGCACACAGTAAGCGCTCAATAAATACGATTGATGATGCACACAGTAAGCGCTCAATAAATACGGTTGGTTGATTCATTCATTCATTCAGTTGTATTTATTGAGCACCTACTGTGTGCTGAGCACTGTACTAGGCCCTCGGGAGGGTACAATATAACCATTCATTCCATCGTATCTATTGAGCGCTTTCTGTCCAAAGTCACACAGCCGACGAGTGGCGGAGCCGGGATTCGTTGCGACCACCCCCCCTTCCTCTCCCAGCTGCTCGGACGTCATTAATAGTAATAATACTATAATAATAATAACAATGATGATATCTGTTAAGCGCTTACTGTGTGCCAAGCACCGCTCTAAGCGCTGGGGTGGATCCAAGGTCATCTGGTTGTCCCACGTGGGGCTCACGATCTTCATCCCCGTTTTCCAGATGGGGTCACTGAGGCCCAGAGAAGCAACGTGGCTGGCCCAAAGTCACACAGCCGACAAGTGGCGGAGCCGGGATTAGAACCCACAACTTCGGACTCCCGAGCCCGGGCTCTGGCCACTAAGCCACTGTGCTTCCTGCGTGTGTCCACTTGCCTAAATGCGTAAAGAGGCGGGAGGTGCTCATTCAAACATTCGGTCGTATTTATGGAGCGCCTACTCTGTGCTGAGCACTGTACTAAGCTCTTGGGAGACCGCAGTGTAACCATTCATTCATTCAATGGTATCTATTGAGCGCTTACTTTATGCTGAGCACTGTAATGAGCGCTCGAGGGACCCCAGTATAATCATTCATTCATTCAGTTGTATTTATTGAGCACTTACTGGGTGCTGAGCACTGTACTAAGCGCTTGGGAGACTACGATATAACCATTCATTCATTCGTATTTATTGCGCGCTCTCTGTGTGCACAGCACTGTACTAAGCGCTTGGGAGACTACAATTTAACTATTCATTCATTCATTCGTATTTATTGAGCGCTGACTGTGTGCAGAGCACTGTACTAAGCGCTTGGGAGAGTACAGTAAAGCAACAGACACATTCCCTGCCCACAATGAGCTCACCGTAAACAGACACCTTCCCTGCCCACAATAATAGTAATAATAATTGTGGTATTAAGTGCTTACTATGTGCTAAGCGCTGGGGTGGATAGAAGCGAATGGGGTTGGACACAGCACCCGGTCCCCCATGAGGGTTCACAGCCTCAATCCCCATTTTACAGATGAGGGAACTGAGGCTTGAGAAGTTAAGTGACTTACCCAAGGTCACCCAGCGGTCAAGCGGCGGGCTTTCTACCTCCCGTTTCCTCCCCCCCTACTCCTAATCAATCAATCAATCGTATTTATTGAGCGCTTACCGTGCGCAGAGCACTGTACTAAGCGCTTGGGAAGTCCAAGCTGGCAACGTATAGAGACGGTCCCTACCCAACAGCGGGCTCACAGTCTAGAAGGCGGGCTAGCAGTCTAGAAGGCATCCTCCTCCCTGGTATTGATTGAGCACTTCCTGCGCGCAGGGGACTGCGCTAAACGCTGGGGAGAGTACTCTGTAACCGAGGCGGTGGACACGTTCACTGCCCTAAACGTGCCGGCCAGCCCCAAACTGGAAACCCCCCAACCTGGAGCCCAAGCCGGCGGCGTATCGCGGCTCACCGTGCCCACGATCATCATCATCAATCGTATTTATTGAGCGCTTCCTGTGTGCAGAGCACTGTACTAAGCGCTTGGGAAGGACAAGTTGGCAACATATAGTGGCCCGGGTGGGTGACCGCAAGATCCGTCTCTCCCACTTCCCTCTCCCAAAGTTCCCACATTGCCCCTTACCCACCACCGTCGTCTCCGTTGACGCTCTGAACCCCCCAAGGGACCGGGCCCGCATCCAACCCGACTTGCTTGTCTCCACCCCAGCGCTTAATACAGTGCCCGCACATAATAAGCGCTTACCAGACACCGCAATTATTATTATTATCATCGCCGACGGGAGCCAGTCGTCGGGGCCGGTTCACGCGCTGGGGCCCAGCGTCATCCAGATCCACGTTCTGGGAATCTGGCCGGGAGAGGGGTAGGTTACGTAGTCGCCTTTTGTGTTGGCTTTTTGGTGCGTCGTTTTTTTGTGTGTCTTGTTTTTCGCTTTTTATTCCGAGTCGTTGGAAGTCGGGGACGGTGGCCTGCACCCGTTCAAACTGAGCCCACTGAAGAGGGAGAGGAAATCGGCCGCCTGCAGATTACGGAAACGGCCGGAGGAGAATTGAGGCATTAGACTACCTCCCTCCTCCCCGCCACAGGCCCATCCAAGTTCTGTGGAGCCTCCTCTTTCTCCCAGAATTATCAGATGATCCGAGATTCCCTTCCGAGGGGAAGGCAATTTAGCCGGAACTAAAAGCCTTCAAGTGAAAGGAGAGGAAATAGAGGGGGAGAAAGGGCGGTAGCGATAGATGAGGAATAGTGGAGGCCTTTAGTGTGGAAAGCGGGGGAAGAGAAAGGCTGAAAGAAAGTCTCGCAGGAGGAAGGGCTGACGGGAGGAAGAAGAGGTGGAGGGAAATAACGCGTGGAGGCGGGGTGAGAAGAAGGGAGACGGAGAGGGAAGCATCTCTCTGAAGTGTTTTCTAAAAAGTCTCCCCTCCGCACTGACATTCCTGCGGGATGACCAGCAGAAATAGGCAAGGGTACCCCCTCAACCCCCTCTATCTCTCCCCCTGGCCTCCACAATCATTTTTCCAGATTGAAGTGACCATCTTTTAAAAAAATCGTGATGGAAAACTGTGAAAAGGGCCGCGTGTTCCCAAGAGCGTGGGTGGGAGGGAGTCGCGATGGACTTCCCTCCAGAAGAAGGTACAGTGCAATTCCCCGTCGCGGTAGGATCAAAAATGTGATCTTCTTTTTGTCAACCTGCACCAGTATTATATGGAAACGTGGTTCTGGAAACAACCCTCCAGAGAGTTTTTGTGCTGTCCACATTTGGCCTGTGGGACGGCTTTGCCCGGAGGAATCACACGTGCAAGAACCAAGCATCAGATGACGCTCTTTTCTTTCTTTCTTTTTCTCCCCCCTTCCCAGCCCTCTGTAGTTTCAACCCTCTCTTAGTCTGAAACTGTTAGCTTCCCTGGTTCACCGAACTACAAACTGGCAAAGAAAGGAGGAGAATAATAATAATAATAATAATAATGAAAATAATTATAATATAAAATACTAATTAAAAAGGACTTGGCCAGGAGCAATAATTTAAAATGCACATTTGCTTTGGATGCACTGTTGTTCATGTTAAGGCTGTAAATATTTGTTTATTTAAGCAGACTGAAAGTGCAAAACGGAAGTGAACAGCCCGCCTTTCATTTTAATGTACAAAACATTGTATGCACTCGAAATGTTATAATTTCTAATATTTTAAAAGTTTATATTTGAGTTGTACAGTTAAGCATTAATCCGATATTTCGTTCTTATGTACCATCGTCGTTTCCTTAATATTATTGCGAAATTTAAATTCTGTGCTAACAATGGAAACTTTTTTTTTAAACTGTCTACCTCACTTATAATGCGAGTATTTATAACTCTAAAGTTATCTGAGGTAAATTAATATTCCGAACATTTTTACAGTACACTTTTCCTAGGTGGTTCTCCAACTATTGCTGTATTATTAAACTTTTTTTCAAAAACTTAACTTGCTTTTACACGTCCTGTTTTTCAGCAAAAGTAACAGATTCCATGAGGAACTATCGGCAGTGGGAAAGAATGGACTAGGAAGGGCCTGAAAGCACTATTTAAAAAAATCATTCATTCATTCATTCATTCAGTCGTATTTATTGAGCACTTACTGTGTGCAGAGCACTGTACTAAGCGCTTGGGAAGTACAAGTTGGCAACGTATAGAGACGGTCCCTACCCAACAGTGGGCTCACAGTCTAGAAGGGGGAGACAGACAACAAAACAAAACATATTAACAAAATAAAATAGATATGTACAAGTAAAATAAATAGAGTAATAAATATGTATAAACATATATACATATATACAGGTGCTGTGGGGAAGGGAAGGAGGTAAGATGGGGGGATGGAGAGGGGGATGAGGGGGAGAGGAAGGAGCGGGCTCAGTGTGGGAAGGCCTCCTGGAGGAGGTGAGCTCTCAGTAGGGCCTTGAAGGGAGGAAGAGAGCTAGCTTGGCGGATGGGCAGAGGGAGGGCATTCCAGGCCCGGGGGGTGACGTGGGCCGGGGGTCGTTGGCGGGACAGGCGAGAATGAGGCACGGTGAGGAGATTAGTGGCAGAGGAGCGGAGGGTGCGGGCTGGGCTGGAGAAGGAGAGAAGGGAGGTGAGGTAGGAGGGGGCGAGGGGATGGACAGCCTTGAAGCCCAGGGTGAGGAGTTTCTGCCTGATGCGCAGATTGATTGGTAGCCACTGGAGATTTTTGAGGAGGGGAGTGACATGCCCAGAGCGTTTCTGGACAAAGACAATCCGGGCAGTGGCGTGAAGTATGGATTGAAGTGGGGAGAGACACGAGGATGGGAGATCGGAAAGGAGCACTATAGTTTGAATTGATGGAAGTGCTCTAAAACAATGTGGAGTCTAGGTAATTCTAGGTCTCACAACCATAAGATAGATTGGACAGAACAATCAGTTTATACATCATCGTCCGTTTGATCAGTACCTTGATGCCATGTTTGTGCCACCCACTGGCTGTCTCCCAAAGGGGGAATTTATTGTTTTCTTCCTCCATTATCCGTTCTTGTATTAGTGAACAATGAGCTACTCAGGAAACCAAATTCAGTCCTTGGCACCTAACAAGTACCACAATCTTTCGTGTTACTTTCTCAAGGGCTTAATATGGTGTTCTGCACACAGTAAGTGCTCAATAAATACAACTGACTGATGGTGGGTAGTCTTGGTTACTTATTATTATTAAGTGGCATATGAGTCATTTCTGATTCATGGACATACTTTCTCCAGAAAATCCTGTCCCTTGCCATAATCCGCAACCTTTCTAATGGTTCTTCTGTTATTGTTGTTATGGTCCCTATCCATTTAGCTGCTGGTCTGCCTCTTCCACGTTTTCCCTGGACTTTTCCGGGCATTAGTGTCTTTTCCAGAGAATTTAGTCCTCTTGATGATGTGTCCAAAATACGCTAATGTCCAAAGACCACTTTTGGTTTAATTTGCTCTAAAATCCACTTGTTTGTCTTCTGGGCAGTCCAAGGTACAGTCTACTATATCATCTTAGTTTTCAGGCTAATTGTCTGTCCGGTAGTGCTGTGCTGATTCATCTGAATGTTTTCTTGGGTATGATCTTCCAGATCACAGTCATCAGCAAGGAAGAGTTTCTGTGTGAATGTTTCGAAGACTTGCGATGGTGCTCTCAGCTGGTTGAATGGAAAGTTTTCCAGAGCCCAGGCCTGGGACTCAGAGGACCTGGGTTTTAATCAATCAATCAATTGTATTTATTGAGCACTTACTGTGTGCAGAGCACTGTACTAAGTGCTTGGGAAGTACAATTTGGCAACATACAGAGACAGTCCCTACTCAACAGTGGGCTCACAGTCTAAGAGGGACTGGCTCCACCGCTTGACTCTGGGCAAGTGACTTCATGACTTCACTTCTCTGTGCCTTAGTTACCTCATCTGTAAAACGGGGATTCATTCATTCATTCGATCGTGTTTATTGAGCGCCTACTGTGTGCAGAGCACTGTACTAAGCACTTAAGATTAAGATTAATTTAAGATTAAGACTGTGCGTCCTATGTGGAACAGGGACTGTGCCCAAACTGATTAGTTTGTATCTACCCCAGTGCTTAGTACAGTGCCTGGCACATAGTAAGCACTTAATAAATACCGCCACTTCCAGATTTCTTATTGCTTCCCTGAGGTTGACTCTAGTACACCTCCCTGTTTAACTCCAAGGGCGATAGGGAAGGGATTTGACAAGGTCTTTCACTTTTGATAGGCAGCCATGTCCCACTGTGGAGTATTCTTTGGTTCTTGATAAACTTCTCAGGCATCCAAATCTTTCAAGTAGTTCCCGGACTTCAGGCCCGCTGATCAAATGTTTTGTAAATTTTATGAAAACCGTAGAGACATCTTAACGTTCTTCCCTGCATTTCTCCTGGGTCTGATATGCAGCAAAAACTTCGTTCAGTGTATCTTGCTATGGTCTGGAAGTTTCAGGGACACTTCTGAGAACTCGTGGATAACAATGCTTTTTAAGAGTCAGACCGGGATAAAAGAGTTATGATCATGCCAATTTTGGGGAGCAGTTTTATAGTAATAGTAATGATAATAATGATGGTATTTGTTAAGCGCTTACTATGTGCTGAGCACCGTTCTAAGCGCTGGGATAGATACAAGGTTATCAGGTTGTCCCGTGTGGGGCTCACAGTCTTAATCCCCATTTTGCAGATGAGGTAACTGAGGCACATATCCCATTATAGCTTCTGCCGACAACCTTTCTCTCTCTTGTTTTTGAAGATGGTGATAATGGTCAGAACTTTGATATCCTGGGTCATTTCCTCAGCTTCCCATTTGCCGAGAGACAACTTGTATCGGTGACTAAAGAGGCTGTTCCCTTCCTGATTATATATCTTAGTTAGTGTTCCATTATACAGAGGAGCTTTGCCATTCTTCCCCCTTTTAGACTATGAGCCCACTGTTGGGTAGGGACTGTCTCTATATGTTGCCAACTTATACTTCCCAAGTGCTCAGTACAGTGCTCTGCACACAGTAAGTGCTCAATAAATACGATTGATTGATTGATTGATTGATTGATTCTTCATGGCTCTGACTGCTGCAATAATTTTGACTATTTTTCCATGTTTCGGCATCATTGTCCTCATGCGCACTGAAGTCTTTCATGATACTGCCTTGAAGCGTCTGTCTAGATCTGTGTAGAATCTTTTCAACAGGGGTCAGTCTTCATGGGGCACCAGCATAAAAGATGAGGATCTAGTGCTATTATTAGAGGTAAAATAATAACACTACCGATAATGATAACATTTGTTAAGTGTTTACTATAAGCCATGCACAATTCTAAGCACTGGGATAGATACAAGGTAATCAGGTTGTCCCACGTGGGGCTCACAGTCTTAATCCCCATTTCACAGATGAGGTAACCGAGGCACAGAGAAATTAGACTCGCCCAAAGTCACACAGCAGATAAGTGGCGGAGCCGGGATTAGAACCCATGACTCTGACTCCCAAGCCCGGGCTGTTTCCACTGAGCCACGCTGCAGGTGAATCTAGCCTGAGTTTGGGTGAGGCTGATGGCTTTTAGGACCTCATTGTTTGCTCCCTATCCTCGGTTGGTGTGTGTAGTGCCCTCCTGAATGGAGCTGCTGCTGCCTCTTTGTCACGCGGACGACCAATACCCCGGGCCACCTCCTTAATAATAACAGCAATAATTATGGTACTTGTGAAGCGCTTACCGTGTGCCAAGCACTGTTCCAAGCACTGGGGCAGTACAAGTTAGTCAAGTTGGACAAGGTCCCTGTCCCACATTGGGCTCACACTCTTAATCCCCATTTTTTACAGGTGAGGTAACCGAGGCCCAGAGAAGTGAAGTGATGTCCCCCTCTCCATCCCCCGCATCTTACTTCCTTCCCTTCCCCACAGCACCTATATATATGTATATATGTTTGTACATATTTATTACTCTATTTATTTATTTATTTATTTTACTTGTACATATCTATTCTATTTTATTTTGTTAGTATGTTTGGTTTTGTTCTCTGTCTCCCCCTTTTAGACTGTGAGCCCACTGTTGGGTAGGGACTGTCTCTATATGTTGCCAACTTGTACTTCCCAAGCGCTTAGTACAGTGCTCTGCACACAGTAAGCGCTCAATAAACACGATTGATTGATTGATTGATTGACTTGCCCAGGGCACTCTTCAGGGGTTAGATAGTCAACCAGTCGTATTTAAGCACTTACTGTGTGCAGAGCACTGTACTAAGTGCTTGGGAGAGTCTTGCCTTGTTTTTGGCTGTCGAGGCGTTACAGGCTCCATGGATGCATCTCTCCCAGAACTCCCCATCTCCATCTGAAACCATTCTGTTAGTGTATCCACAGAGTTTTCTTGGTAAAAATGCAGAAGCAGTCGACCACTGCCCTCCTTCGCGCAGAAAACTCGAATCTCCGCCCTCGACTCTCTCCGGTGCCGCAGCTGCCCAGCACAGGTGAGTTTTGACTTGGGTAGGGACTGTCTCTATATGTTGCCAACTTGTACTTCCCAAGCGCTTAGTACAGTGCTCTGCACACAGTAAGCGCTCAATAAATACAATTGATTGTAGCAGATTGCCTGCCACTCGCTAGTCACTGCCCAAGCTAGGAGTGGAATGGGTTTGCCTCTGCTTGACTCTCCCTCCAGTAGCTGATACTGGTAGGGTACTGGAAACTCTCCAGATGCCATCCTGAGAGGGGAGCTTGGGAGGATACACAATATAACAAGAAACATTCCCTACCCACAGTGAGTTTACAGTCTAGAGACCTACCTCAATTGCAGAGAAACAGGTGGTGCCTGCTTAGATTCTTTGCATTTTGTTCTTCAGACTTTTGGCACTTGCATCTATTATAAACATTGGGCAACTTCGTACGCTTTTTAGTTCTTGGCTTGTGTTCTCCATCTCTTTCATGGGCGTCATTATGAGCTCTACTAGGGTAATAAAGTCTGGTGTTTTGGACGTTATATAAAGTATAGCATCATTATTTCTCCACTTTGAACCAGGTTGGTTATCAGAATCAGTTCCAGAAATTCCAGTTTGTTTTGTTCGGGCCCATGTTTTACTTTAGTCTCCCAATCTCACCTCTGTTTGTGTGTGTCTGTATGTTTTGTGTATATGTGTGTGTCTGTGTGTTTAATTTAGCCAGAATGCTCTTCTAGCTAAGGAATCGGTGCAGTCATTATTAATAGTAAATGTTTATTGAGCACTGTTAATATATTAGGCACAGCAGCGTGGCTCGGTGGAAAGAGTACGGGCTTTGGAGTCAGAGGTCATGAGTTCAAATCCCGGCTCCACCAATTGTCAGC
Source organism: Tachyglossus aculeatus (assembly GCF_015852505.1). Taxonomy (NCBI): domain Eukaryota; kingdom Metazoa; phylum Chordata; class Mammalia; order Monotremata; family Tachyglossidae; genus Tachyglossus; species Tachyglossus aculeatus. The sequence goes on from NC_052069.1 coordinate 87,788,532, forward strand.
CGTGTGACTTTGGGCAAGGCACTTAACTTCTCTGTGCTTCAGTTGCCTCATCTGTAAAATAGGGATTAGGACTGTGAGCCCCATGTGGGGCAACCTGGCTTAACAAATACCATCATTATTATTATTCTCTGGGCCTCAGTTTCCTCTGAAGCTGTGAGCCCCACGTGGGACAGGGACTGTGTCCACTTCCATTTGCTTGTATCAACCCCAGTGCTTAGTTCAGTGCCCGGTACAGAGTAAGCATTTAACAAATACCATCATTATTATGATTATTATTACAAGTCTGTATTGCATCTGTCTCCTAAGGCTGCTTGGTGTGGGTTTAAATAAAGCCTTTTGATTTCATACAAGCCCCCCAACGTTCCCCCACAAATGGACTACTCCATTTGAACCCCACCAAGTATGACATTGCAGGGTATAAATTACTGAGTGTCAACAAGACATTTTTCAAATGACCTGATGGGATTTTACTTTAAAAAGAGATGCTTTTCTGTCAAGATTTATTAATATAAATGAGGGTTATTCCTATTAACAGTCAAGAATAGCGAACGCCTATCCTAAGGAGCTTCAAGGGGACAACCAAATAAATCAGTTGTATTTATTGAGCACTTAACGGTGTGCTGGGCACTGTACTAAGTGCTTGGGAGACTATAAAATAATAACATACATTCCCTGCCCACAAGAAGCTCACTTGTTATCCTGAAAATTTCTTTATTTTGAGCGTTCAATTAAAAATCAGGGCTAGAGTTGGTTCCACAACAGATATGGTTTAGTTAAAGGAAAATACGAGTAAAACTTTTTAAAAATTGTTTTTGTTTTGAAAAACAGCATGGCCTAATGGATAGAGCACGGTCCTGGGAGTCAGAAGGACCAGGATACAAATTCCAGCTCCTCCACTTGTCTGCTGTGTGACCTCATCATTTCACTTCTCTGGGCTTCAGTTACCTCATCTGTAAAATGGGAATTAAGACTGTGAGTCCCATGTGGGGACAGGGTTTGTGTCCAACTTGATTATCTTGTATCTATCCCAGTGCTTAGTACAGTGCCTGGTACATAGTAAGTGCTTAATAAATACCCCAGTTATTACAATTATTTTTTAGGGAAGCAATCTACGCCTGTCTCCCCTTCTCCCCACCCACCACCAACCCCCCGCCAAACACACACCTTATTCCCAAGCCCTGAAGTCCTGAATTCATACCCCAGGACCTGTCTGCCACCATGGAATCTGAGCACACAATTCTCTCTCAGTCTTCTGTGGCATAGAAGACAGTCCTCTGATCCTTAGGATACCGTTTGGGACCCAGGACCCTCTAGATTATAAGCTCGTTGTGGGTAGGGAATGTGTCTGTTATATTGGTAGATTGTACTAACCCAAGTGCTTAGTACAGTGCCCTGCACACAGTGAGTGCTCAGTAAATACGATTGACACACTCTTTTAGACTGTGAGCCCACTGTTGGGTAGGGACTGTCTCTATATGTTGCCAACTTGTACTTCCCAAGCGCCTAGTACAATGCTCTGCACACAGTAAGCGCTCAGTAAATATGATTGATTGATTGACTGACTGGCTGCCTGGAAGCTATGGTACTTACTCAAGTGGAGTCCAAGATGGATAGGCAGGTGGCGGGGCAGAATGGGTTGTAACAGGGATGTGAATGGAAAACAAACCAGAAGTTTGCTCTGAGTGGCGCTCAAGGTAGAAACAGGGCTTTTGGGAAGCTTTTTGGCTAATTTATTTGAAATTGTTTGCTCTTTTGAAATTCATTATTCTGAACTGACATAGTGTCACATGACACTCCAGAAATGGGTTTTCTGATAAGACTTTGGAACTTACGATGTGAAGCGATCAATTTGTTAACACGCTAGTTTGTGGTGTGGAGCGTACTGTAATTTCTGAATAAATGCAACAGGCTTAATTGTTCTATTTAAGTTCAGTGATCCTTTGTGAGTTTGGGCAGTACACAAAGTGTGGTACCTTGCCCTGAGGTTTGTCATTTACCAAGAGATGTCAGTTGAAGATGACTGTGGTAACGTTGAAAGTTTTCAATCTGGCTTTGGGTAGATTATGCTTTGACTCACCAGACCACTTGATGTATCTGCAGGGTGTAGGCATGTAGAGTTCTTCAGATGAAAATGATTTTTCCCAACTGTTCACAAGCAAACCTTGTGGTAGTGCATTGTACCCATGGAGCGCTCAGTAAATACTTTTAGTGCTACTGCTACTTAACATTCTTGAGGATTGAGGAGGGCTTACAAAACCAGTTAACAGAGCCACTAATCACCAACTCTGCCAGTTAATGCCAGGAGCCCTGACTTCATAATATATACCCATGCGGTGGGCAAAGACCATTTCAGGCTCTCCATCCCTTTGCCTTATTTATAATAATAATGGTATTTGTTAGGCGCTTACTATGTGTCAAGCACTGTTCTGAGCACTGGGGTAGATATAGTCTCTGCTCGACTTGCTGCCAGTCAAGGTTTTAGTGTCTAGGGAGGCTAATTTGGGGACAAGAGGAGAGCACAAAGCCACCTGGGCTATGGGTAAAAGCTATCAGCCGGATTTAGGAATGGACCAGTGAGAAGTCGTGTTCGAGGAAGAACGGGCATGACAATTCAGCTCAGATACTGTGAGCACAGTATTATGTTTTCCAACCCCACCGTGCTCTATCTCAGCAAAAACCCACCAAGGCTGATCCTCTTTTTGTCATTTAGCTAACGTGTCCTGTCCCATTAGTGCCTTAAGAGTAGAACTTTTTTCAACCTGGCATCATGATAGCCCAGGCAAAAAGAGCATTTTTTTTTTTTTTTACCCACAGCATTTGTTGGCATTTTCCAGTAGTAATATCTGACTGGGATCTACCTGATTATCTTGTATCTATCCCAGAGCTTAGTACAGGGCTTGAAAGATAGTAAGTGCTCAATGAATACCGTAATTATTATTCACTACTGTTATAATTATTGGTAATAATAATGATAATCATAATAATAATGTGGAGTAGAGAAAACCCATTTAGTCTTGGGGAAGCTTCTGACAGTAAAAATGAAACAGTATTTGGGTTGGAAGCCACAGTTTGTTTCAAGATTTTCTAAAAGTAACCTGAATGTAGTACAGAACAAATAACCCCTGCCAAAATCAACCCAAAACTTAGTAGGTAGAGAAATGGATTGAAAAAACTAACTTTGATTCAGTCAACTGAATTTCTACTTTGGTAAGTTTCATTCTGTGCAAAATTGTATTTATAATTGAAGACTCCATCCTAGTTATTTGAAGTAATGCAACATCTTTCAGGCAAGTACCTGAAGCATTTTTACCAATACTAGCGAATTCAGACACCCAGCAGTTGTCCCCCAACTTTCAGATCGGGAAGCTGAGGCCCTAAGTTAAGTAACCGGTGTGAATGTTTTAAAATACCCCAACTTCTTGGTCCCACTCTCACGTTAAAAGCTTTGTTTGTGGTTTTGCCCTGAAAGATTACAGATTTAAGGAGTTTCTTTCAAAGTTTGTATTTTTAGAGCCTTCCACTGAAAGCACTCGATGCGCCTCCCTCGGTCCAGAGACTTCAAGAACCCGGGCCAAAAAAAAAAATCGATAAAAGCGTTAGTTGGTTGGCACTGATGTGCACCCACTGGGTCGGGGTGCAGCAAACGTGTAGGCGGGGAGGGATGCAGCGTATTGTGAAGTGCACACAAAGGTTTTGCGTGTGCAGGGACCTATTTTCGGCTGAAGTGTCCACAGGACAGAGCCGAGGCCGTGCCATAGTGCCCTAACTCAGCAGGTGATTGCCTTGGTATGTGATGTTTGATCCAGGCTAATAGGATGGGTGGTTAATGGGGAGGAATGGATGGCGGGGATTCTAACTTTAAATTCATCTGAGCTGTTTTTGTGTATTCATTCACTAACAGATCTAGTCTAGTGAAAGGACTAGTCCCAACTCTGCCAGTGACCTGCTGGGTGACCTTGGGCCAGACTCTCAATCAATCGATGGCGTTTACCGTTGTGGGCAGGGATTTTCTCTCTTTGTTGCTGAATTGTACTTTCTAAGCGCTTAGTACAGTGCTCTGCCCACAATACACACTCAATAAATATGATTGAATGAATGAATTGAGTGCTTACTGTGTGCAGAGCACTGCACTAAGCATGTGGGAGAGTTCAGTACAGTAATTCTGGCTCTGCCACGTGTCTGCTGTATGACTTTGGGCAACTCACTTTGCTTCTCTGGGCCTCAGTTACCTCATCTGTACAATGGGGATTGAGTGTGAGTCCCATGTGGGACGGGGACTACATCCAAACTGATTAACTTGTATATACCCCAGCACTTAGGATAGTGCTTGGCACCTAGTAAGCGCATAACAAGTACCATTATTATTATTATTAGAGTTGGCAGATATGTTCCCTGTCCACAGAGAGCTTAGGGTCTAGAGGAGAAGCTTACCATCTGGATCTGGTACCTGGCTCTCCTGACTTCACAATGCTGCTGTTGGAATAAAGTGAGGAGTGATGTGCAATTACCTCCAGGAAAATAAAAGCACTGTACAAAAACAAGGTAGTAGCTGGACAGTTTGTGCCCAGGAATACACTTTGTATTTTTTGTTTGTTTTGTTTCTTTTGTTCGTTTTCATACACTTTGTATGAAAACATTTGCATAGTTCTGGCCAAAACACTGGGCTCTTGACACAAAATGTATTTTTGAGGCCTGAATTACCTGAATACTTTCCTAGTATAGATTCAGACCCTGTGCTACTCCCACATAAAACACGACTTTAAATCCAAGTGCTTATACTGTAGCCCTAGGGAATGCATCCTGGGTTAGCCAGCTTGGTGACCCAGGTTAATGAACCAGTTTTTCCACATCAGTTGCTTTTGCAGGCAGAGACCAGACCTCACCAGCAGACCTCTCTTTGAAGACAGCGGGCAGGCATAGAGTTACCAAGATCAATTCGGTCTCGTCAGCAAAGAGAGAAACACAGAGCCACAATTTTCCCATTCTCACCCAGGCACCTGTTCCCGCTTGGATCCCGCCGAGAGCATCAGTATAACTCAATTTCGCCACCCCCGCGCTTAGTACAGTGCCTGGCACATAGTAAGGACTTAACAAATACCACACATTATTATTAGTCCTGTTCTGTGGCCCTTTTCTGAATCCTGATCATTTTCACTAGGTCTTCATAGCTTAAAGGGAAGAGAGAGTTTGGACATATTTCTAGACAAATTAGTCAGAGAAAAAAACTCATTTTTGTTTCCCCCTGAATTTATCTGAGCAATTCAGAGAAAGTCACTTCCCTCCTTCACCTGCTCTAGACTGCTGAGCTTGTCCTCTAGACTGTAATCACGTTGTGGGCTGGGGATGTGTCTGTTTATTGTTATATTGTACTCTCCCAAGTGCTTAGTACAGTGCTCTGCACGCAGTAAGTGCTCAAATATGATTGAATGAATGAACTCCTGAATTATCCAAATAAATTAGGCCTATGTAGGCTTAACCATCAATTTCTAGACTGTGAGCCCACTGTTGGGTAGGGACCATCTCTATATGTTGCCAACTTGTACTTCCCAAGCGCTTAGTACAGTGCTCTGCACACAGTAAGCGCTCAATAAATACAATTGAATGAATGAATGAATTGGAGACCATCAGTTTTTTTATTATATAATCTATTACCTGTAGCAACTGGGGAAAACTTATTTCACAGCAGCTCATGGACTATGAGTTGAGTGCTAGAAATTTGGAAATGAAACAGTGTTGTAATTTTGCTATTATTTTGTAAAGTTGAAAGAAATTGATTTTATTACATTGTAGGGAACTATAAAATAGCACATCTCTCACCTTTCACAGTCCTTGTTGCTTACTTGGATGTCACAGTTGCATGCTTAAGTTAACAAAACAAGTTTCTTTGGATTTTTTTTTTTTTTGGTTTGTGTATTCACATGGAGGAAGAGGGCCAGAGAATAACTCTCCATTTTCCCCAAAGGGTCTGGTTTTCGGAGACTTCCCTGAAGTCTGGGTAAAATATCACTGTCCGCGCTTCAAACAAAGTATCTGCCAACTTTGAAAATATGCACGAGGCAGCAGAATAATCACAAAAATGCTCAGAATTTGCTCTGTATCTCTGAGACATTTTCTTCTTCAGCGTAGGAAAATGCTGGAAATCTGACCAGATTCCTCTAGCATCTGTTTGGACAGCCAAAATTAATTTTTCATTTCCTGTTCTTTTTTGGGCAACAATTTCTAATAACTTGAACCGCTGCCTCCTCTTTTGGTTTTGGCTGTCCTCTTTTGGATGAATCAAATGAGAAGCAGCGTCGCATAATGTTTGGAACACGGGCCTGGAAGCCAGAAGGTCACGGATTCTGATTCTGGCTCCACCACTTGTCTGCTGTGTGACTTTGGGCAAGTCACTTCACTTCTCTGGGCCTCAGTGACCTCATCTGGAAGATGGGACTTGAGACTGTGAACCCCACATGGGACAGGCACTGTGTCCAACTCGATTTGCTTGTCTCCACTCCAGCGCTCAGTACAGTGTCTGGCATAGAGTAAGCTCTTAACAAATGCAATCATTATTATTATGAAGAGGGGGGCTGACCTCAGAAGAAGAGGGGCAGGGAAGCAGTGTGGCTTTAGTGGCAAGAGCACAGGCTTGGGAATCAGAGGTCGTGGGTTCTAATTCTGACTCCACCACCTATCAGCTGTGTGACTTTGGGCAAGTCACTTAACTTCTTTTAGACTGTGAGCCCACTGTTGGGTAGGGACTGTCTCTATATGTTGCCAACTTGTACTTCCCAAGCGCTTGGTACAGTGCTCTGCACACAGTAAGCGCTCAATAAATGATTCTCTGTGCCTCACTTATCTCATCTGTAAAACGGGGATTAAGACTGTGAGCCCCACATGGGACAAACTGATTACCTTTAATAATAATGGCATTTATTAAGCGCTTACTATGTGCAAAGCACTGTTCTAAGCGCTGGAGAGGTTACAAGGTGATCAGGTTGTCCCACAGGGGGGACTCACAGTCTTCATCCCCATTTTACGGATGAGGTAACTGGGGCACAGAGAAGTGAAGTGACTTGCCCAAAGTCACACAGCTAATTGGCAGAGCCGGGATTTGAACCCACGACCTCTGACTCCAAAGCCCACGCTCCTTCCCACTGAGCGACGCTGCTTCTCTTATATACCTTGTCTCTTCCTCCTGCACTTAGAACAGTGCTTGGCACATAGTAAACGCTTAACGAACGCCATCATTATTATTGCGGCTGGGCAGAGCTTCTGCTTTCTGAATAATGGGAATTCAGTTTTCAGTCCCCTAGGGAATTGGAGGAGCTGGGAATGTCAGCCTTGTTTAGTTAGACAAAAAGGGCCTTTATCAAGCCGCTTAACCCGAGATGTGATCACGGAGTTGACGACTAGCCTATCTCCAATCTTGGGACTCTTGTCTTGCCAAAGGAATATAACCTCACTTTCCCACACTTCTAACAACTCCTACATCGGTCGTTGCTTTTTGTTTTCTTTTCCAAGCGGAGGCCAGGAGAGGGAGCAACGTCTATTGAACGGTAGGAACGGATACCAGTGATTGCTCTGTAGAATTGACCCTCAGTTGCTTCCAATGATTTGCTGGAATTTGCCGGAATTTGCTGGAATTTTTGCTGCCTGCATGGGGCCAAACGGTTTATTTGAGAGAGTTCTAGAAGGAAAGTTGATTTCTGCCCGAATATGTATCCATAGTCCATACCATTGATTGCCTTAATGGTAGCGGTTGTAATATTAGTACTTATTGAGCATCATTCATTCATAAGCGCTTAGTACAGTGCTCTGCACACAGTAAGCGCTCAATAAATACGATTGATTGATTGATTCATTCATTCATTCGTTGAGAAGCAGCATGGCTCAGTGAGAAGTAGCATGGCTCAGTGGAAAGAGCACAGGCTTTGGAGGCAGAGTTCATGGGTTCGGATCCTGGCTCCACCACATGTCTGCTGTGTGACCTTGGGCAAGTCACTTAACTTCTCTGAGCCTCAGTTATCTCATCTGGAAAATGGGGATTAAGACTGTGAGCCCCATGTGGGGCAACCTGATCACCTTGTATCCCCCCAGCGCTTAGAACAGTGCTTTGCACATAGTAAGCGCTTAACAAAAAATGCCATTATTATTATTAGTATTTATTGAGCGCTTACTGTGTGCAGAGCACTGGACTAAGCGCTTGGGAAGGACAGGTTGGCAACATCTAGAGACGGTCTCCACCCAACAGTGGGCTCACAGTCTAGAAGGGGGAGACAGACCACAAAACAAAACATAGTAACAAAGTAAAATAAATAGAATAAGTATGTACAAATAAAAAAAATAGAGTAATAAATACGTACAGACATATATACATATATACAGGTGCTGTGGGGAGGGGAAGGAGGTAAGGCGGGAGGGATGGGGAGGGGGAGGAGGGGGAGAGGAAGGAGGGGGAGAGGAAGGAGGGGGCTCAGTCTGGGAAGGCCTCCTGGAGGAGGTGATCACTTGGTTCAGTGTGCTAAACTAGGTGCCTGGGAAATACAGAATAAAGGAATGACAGATTCTCCACCCCACAAGCAGCTGACACTGTAACAGGGAAGACAGACCAAGCCACCATGCTTGGAGCAGCAAGGCTTAGTAAATAGAGCTTGGGCCTGGGAATCAGAAGATTATGGGTTCTAATCCCAGCTCCGCCGCATGTCTGCTGTGTGACCTTGGCCAAGTCACTTCACTTCTCTGGACCTGAGTTACTCTTAATGGGTATTAAGAGTGTGAGCCTTGTGTGGTACAGGGACTGTGTCCAACCTGACTACCTTAGAACAGTGCTTGGTACATAGTGAGCACTTAACAAGTACCACAAGTAACAAGCCCCACGTGGGACAGGGGCTGTGTCCAACCCGGTTTGCCTATAGCTACCCCAGCCCTTAGTACAGTGCCTGGCACACAGTACACATAAATACCATGATTATCTGCCTGATTAACAAAGCATTTCAGCTTCTGTGGCAAGGGCAGTCAGTTGGGCGGGTATCGGAGGAGGCATCCCATGGCATACCCTAGTGTTTGCCAACCCACTGGGCCCCAAGGGGACTAGTAGCCTCTATGCTGCAAGGTCATCCCTCTAAATTGTAAGCTTGTTGTGGGCAGGGGCTGTGTCTGCAAACTTTATTATAGGGTAGTCTCCCAAGCACACAGTAAGGACTCAGTAAATATGATTGAGTGACTGACTGGACTGAAATGTGTTTACCCATTCTGGAGTATGGGCACTAATAATTAATGGGCATTAATGGCAAAGGCAGGCAAATGGGTCCAGTAAAATAACGGGTTGAATTTGCGATCTGCCCGGCATCTGGTCAGTCCTGGGCAGACAGGGATCTTGGTCATGTTTCTCCACCCATGCCTAGAATCAATCAGTCGTCTGCTGTGTGACTTTGGGCAAGTCACTTCTCTGGGCCTCCGTTCCCTCATCTGTAAAATGGGGAGTGAAACTGTGATCCCCATGTGTGTGTCCAACCCAGTTTGCTCATAACCACCCCAGCGTTTTGTACAGTGCCTGCTACATAGTAAGCGCTTAACAAATACCACAATTATTATTATCAGTTGTATGTATTGGGCACTTACTGTGTGCAGGGTACTGTACTGAGCGCTCGGGAAAATACAATACAACAGAGTCGATAGACACGTTCCCTGTCCACAGTGAGCTTCCTTTCTAGAGGAGACAAGGGCATGAGTGTTGAATGCTTCTAGCAGGGGTAATGACAGTAGAATTGCTAGCAAGCTCATCAAAGGAGGCTAAAGTTTTGGACCATATTGTCCCAGCTGGACTTCATTTGCCAGAACAGTGCTAATTGGGGCTCCCAGTGACCAGGCAGGTATGCTTGAGGATCGCTTCCACACGGGCACACCTGGTTGCATTTAGGCAATGCCCAATTATCAGCTGATAGCCAGAGGTTCTGGCATCCCTACCGTCCCCCAGCTCCAACGCTGCAGCGGGGCTGGGATTCACACTGTCCTGTTGGACAATGCCAGTGGGCGGGGGATTCAGAAGCTGGCAGGTAAGATGGCACTGGGGGGTCTGAGGCAAGGGCAGAGCTACTGGGGCTTGGTTTGGTCCACAAAGCTCACCGTTGTGAGCAGTGGGAGTTGAGTCTTTAGACTGTGAGCCCACTGTTGGGTAGGGACTGTCTCTATATGTTGCCAACTTGTACTTCCCAAGCGCTTAGTACAGTGCTCTGCACACAGTAAGCGCTCAATAAATACGATTGATTGAGTTGTGGGCACAAACAATATTTCTGCTGAAAAATCTCCCCTCTTCCTCCCTCCCTCCCCCCAAAATGTGTGACTCTGGGCAAGTCACTTCACTTCTCTGTGCCTCAGTTCCCTCATCTGTAAAATGGGGATTAAGACTGTGAGCCCCACGTGGGACAACCTGATCACCTTGTAACCTCCCCAGCACTTAGAACAGTGCTTTGCACATAGTATGTGCTTAATAAATGCCATTAAAAAAAAACAACCCATGATTACTTCATGGGGCTACATCCACTGTGCCATGTTTGTAGATAATGACAGGCTCCCTCAGCAACTGGATCTTTGCAACTTCTGATTAGTGCTCAAAAACAAGAGCTCAGTAAATCCTGGAACAGGGAGAGACTTAATCTCGGGCTAGAGCCTGGCTATTGAGTTCCACAAAATAACATTTTGAAAAAGGTAATGAAGCAGTGTGGTGTAATGGATAGAGCACGGGCCTTGGGGGTCAGAAGGACCTGGAATCAATCAATCAATCAATCATATTTATTGAGCACTTACTGTGTGCAGAGCACTGTACTAAGCGCTTGGGAAGCACAAGTTGGCAGCACACAGAGATGGTCCCTACCCAACAGTGGGCTCACAGTCTAGAAGGGGGAGACAGAGAACAAAACAAAACATATTAACAAAATAAGATAAATAGAATAGATACGTACAAGCAAGATAAATAAATAGAGTAATAAATATGTACAAACATATATACATATATACAGGTGCTGTGGGGAAGGGAAGGAGGTAAGGCAGGGGGGATGGAGAGGGGGAGGAGGGGGAGGCTCCACCACTTGTCCGCTGTACTCTCCCAAGTGCTTAGTACAGTGTTTTGCACACAGTAAGTGCTCAATAAATATGACTGAATGAGTGTGACCTTGGGCAAATCACTTCTCTGTGCCTCAGTTACTTCATCTGTAAAATGGAGATTAAGAATGTGAGCCCAATGTGGGACAGGGACTGTTTCCAATCTGATTAACTTGTATCTACCCCAGCGCTTAGTAGAGTGCCTGGCACATAGCAAGCACTTAACAAATAATAGTAATAATAATAATAATGATGGCATTTGTTAAGCACTTACTATGTGCAAAGCACTGTTCTAAGCGCTGGGGAGGATACAAGGTGATCACACTGTCCCACGTAGGGCTCACAGTCTTCATCCCCATTTTACAGATGAGGGAACTGAGGCTCAGAGAAGTTAAGTGACTTGCCCAAAGTCACACAGCAGACATGTGGGGGAGCTGGGATTAGAACCCTTGACCTCTGACTCCCAAGCCCGTGCTCTTTCCTCTGAACCATACTGCTTCTCTAAATACAATTAAAATAACAAAAAACACCATGCTAGACATTGTACTCAGGCATCAGAACACACGGAACTGGAAATCAAAATCAAGCACGCTTCCTCGTTATGCTCTAAAGAATTGCCCTCCCTGAGTTGGTCTTAGTATTACTAATCATATTTATTGAGTGCTTTACTGTGTGCACTTGTATATATTCGTACAGATGTATTATTCTATTTATTTTACCTGTACTTATTTACTATTCTATTTATTTTGTTTATGATGTGCATCTAGCTTTAATTCTATTTGTTCTGACGATTTTGACCCCTGTCTACATGTTTTGCTTTGTTGCCCGTCTCCCCTTTCTAGACTGTGAGCCCATTGTTGGGTAGGGACCGTCTCTATCTGTTGCCGACTTGTACTTCCCAAGCGCTTAGTACGGCGCTCTGCGCACAGTAAGCGCTCAATAAATACGATTGAATGACTGAATGAATGCAAAGCACTGTACTAAGCGCTTAGTAATAATAATAATGATAAGTGCTCACTATGTGCCAAGCACTGTTTTAAGTGCTGGGGTAGATACAAGCTGATCAGGTTGGACACAGTCCCTGTCCCACATCGGTCTTAATTACCGTTTTACAGATACGAGGGAACTGAGGCACGGAGAAGTTAAGCGACTTAAAGTGACTTACCCAAATTCACACAACAAGGAAGGGGTGGAGCCGGCATCAGAACCCAGATCCTCTTGATGATTCCCGGGACTGTGCTCTATCCCCTAGGCTACACTGCTTTTCTTGGGACAACTGGATTGATGTGGATATGTGGGCTGTCCTGAGTGGGGTCCGCCCGTCTGACACTTGCCGGGGACTTTGGTGACCAAAGTCACAGCTTCTGGGTGTTCACGCCACCCCCTCACTGGGCAAGTGCCAAAGAGAAGAGTTGGCCATCTTTCTTGCTCTTTCTCTCTCTTTCTGATAAAGGAACGTGGCTTTGTGCAGGTGGATTTCTTGTCCCTTTCCCTTATTCAAGATAGGATTACCGGTGAAGATGGGCATGGAACGGCGGGGGAAGGAAATGCCTTGAGCGTGTGAATCAGAAGGCCGGCCCGCAGATAAGGAGTGAAAGGAAAGACGGCGCAGAGTTGGAAGCAGAGCGAAGGGGAGATCTACCTGATAGAAGCAGGTGGACACAAAGGGCGAAGTGATAGAGCCTGGGCCCAGTTGGTGGAGAAGGACGACATTTGTTCAAGAGAACAAGGAGGAGCAATTGAAGGCTTTTGAGGATGGGAGTAACGTGAGCGACGGTAACGTCAAGCAGGATCTGGACTGGCAATTTAATGAAAGGACAGAAGAGAAAGCAGGGACCGGGGATTGTAGAGGAAGTGGCTGTTTGAACTGGGGGGAATAAAAGGAGACCTGAAGTGCCTTGAATGAGTGGTGATGGTGAATCGCAGGGAGGTCGCTAAGAGAGTTAGAGAAGCAGCGAGGCTTAGTGGATAGAGCACAGGCCTTGGAGTCCGAAAGACCTGGATTCTAGGCTGTCCATCACCTCGCCCCCTCCCACCTCACCTCCCTTCTCTCCTTCTACAGCCCAGCCCGCACCCTCCGCTCCTCTGCTGCTAATCTCCTCACTGTACCTCATTCTCGCCTGTCCCGCCATCGACCCCGGGCCTGGAATGCCCTCCCTCTGCCCATCCGCCAAGCTAGCTCTCTTCCTCCCTTCAAGGCTCTACTGAGAGCTCACCTCTTCCAGGAGGCCTTCCCAGACTGAGCCCCTTCCTTCCTCTCCCCCTCGTCCCCCTCTCCATCCCCCCATCTTGTCTCCTTCCCTTCCCCACAGCACCTGTATATATGTATATATGTTTGTACATATTTATTACTCTATTTATTTATATATTTATTTATTTATTTTACTTGTACATATCTATTCTATTTATTTTATTTTGTTGGTATGTTCAGTTTTGTTCTCTGTCTCCCCCTTTTAGACTGTGAGCCCACTGTTGGGTAGGGACTGTCTCTATATGTTGCCAACTTGTACTTCCCAGCGCTTAGTACAGTGCTCTGCACACAGTAAGCGCTCAATAAATATGATTGATGATAATCCCGGTTCCGCCACGTGTCTGCTATGTGACCCTGGGCAAGTCACTTCACTTCTCTGGGCCTCAGTTATCTCATCTGGAAAATGAGGATTAAGAGCGTGAGCACATGGGACAGGGACCGTGCCCAGACTCATAAACTTGTATCTACCCCAGCGCTTAGAACAGTACTTTTTTTTCTGATGGCATTTATTAAGCGCTTACTATGTGCAAAGCACTGTTCTAAGCGCTGGGGAGGTTACAAGGTGATCAGGCTGTCCCACGGGGGGCTCACAATCTTACTCCCCATCTTACAGTTACATCTTACTCCCCCGGGCCTGGAATGCCCTCCCTCTGCCCATCCGCCAAGCTAGCTCTCTTCCTCCCTTCAAGGCCCTGCTGAGAGCTCACCTCCTCCAGGAGGCCTTCCCAGACTGAGCCCCTTCTTTCCTCTCCCCCTCGTCCCCCTCTCCATCCCCCCGTCTTACCTCCTTCCCTTCCCCACAGCACCTGTATATATGTATATATGGTTGTACATATTTATTACTCTATTTATTTATTTATTTATTTATTTATTTATTTTACTTGTACATTTCTATCCTACTTATTTTATTTTGTTGGTATGTTTGGTTCTGTTCTCTGTCTCCCCCTTTTAGACTGTGAGCCCACTGTTGGGTAGGGACTGTCTCTATGTGATGCCAATTTGTACTTCCCAAGCGCTTAGTACAGTGCTCTGCACATAGTAAGCGCTCAATAAATACGATTGATTGATTGATTGATTGATTACAGTTGAGGTCACTGAGGCACAGAGAAGTTAAGTGACTTGCCCAAAGTCACACAGCTGACAATTGGTGGAGCCAGGATTTGAACTCCTGACTTCTGACTCCAAAGCCCGTGCTCTTTCCCCTGAGCCACGCTACTTGGCACATAGTAAGCACTAAACAAGTACCGTAAATACTATTATTAAATATCAGCCCTGTCCAGCCCCAGAGCTTCCTTTCTGGCGCTCAGAGCCAACCATGGGCCGATTCAACAGTAACCGCTAGCCTGTGGCTGTTGTCGGCGTCACAGTGGGGTGGGAGGTTGAGCTCGTCTCTAGACGGTAAACTCGTTGCGGGCAGGGAACAAGTCTGTTTACTGTTATATTGTAATAACAATAATGATGATGATGGCATTTATTAAGCGCTTACTATGTGCAAAGCACTGTTCTAAGCGCTGGGGAGGTAACAAGGTGATCAGGTTGTCCCACGGGGGGCTCACAGTCTTAATCCGCAGATGAGGTAACTGAGGCCCAGAGAAGTTAAATGACTTATCCAATGTCACACAGCTGACAATTGTTGGAGCCGGGATTTGAACCCATGACCTCTGACTCCAAAGCCCAGGCTCTTTCCACCGAGCCAGGGACTCTCCCAAGCCCTTGGTATGGTGCTCTGCGTACGGTAAGTGCTCAATAAATACGATTGACGACTGATTGAGTGGACCCACAACTACCGGGGAGGAGCTGTCCTAGGCGGAGGTGGCCCCAAAGCAATAATGATGGCATTTGTAATAATAATAATAACGATAGTGATGGCATTTATTAAGCGCTTACTATGTGCAAAGCACTGTTCTAAGCCCTGGGGAGGTTACAAGGTGATCAGGTTGTCCCACGGGGGGCTCACAGTCTTCATCCCCATTTTACAGATGAGGTCACTGAGGCCCAGAGAAGTGTAGTGACTTGTCCAAAGTCACACAGGTGGCAATTGGCGGAGCCGGGATTTGAACCCACGACCCCTGACGCCAAAGCCCGGGCTCTTTCCACTGAGCCACGCCGCTAAGCGCTTACTGTGTGCAAAGCCCTGTTCTAAGCGCTGAACAGGTTGGATCTGGTCTGCAGATTGCCTTTTGCCCACCCTGGAGATAGAGATATCAGAGATTGACATCACAGGAGTGGGAGTCAGAGGACCTGGGTTCTAATACCGACCCTGCCACTGTGGGAGACCCTGGGCAAGTCACCCCACTTCTCTGAGCCTCAGTTTCTTCAGAGGTCACGGGTTCTAATCCTGACTCCACCACTTGTCAGCTGTGTGACCTTGGGCAAGCCACTTAACTTCTCTGTGCCTCAGTTACCTCATCTGTAAAATGGGGATGAAGACTGTGAGCCCCATGTGGGACAACCTGATCACCTTGTATCCCCCCAGTGCTCAGGACGGTGCTTCACACATAGTAAGCGCTTAACAAATACCATTATTATTATTATTATTATTCTCCCTTCAACTTAGACCATGACCCCTATGTGGGACAGGGGCTGTGTTCCATCTGATTATCTTGTATCTACCCCAGCTTTTAGAAAAATGCTTGACACGTAGGAATCGTAAGCGCTTATTAAGAGAAGCAGTTTTGCCTATTGAAGAGAGCAAGGTCCTGGGTTCTAGTCCCGACTCCTCCACTTGTCTGTTGTGTGACCTTGGGCAAATCACTTCACTTCTCTGTGCCTCAGTTCCCTCATCTGTAAAATGGGGATTAAGACTGTGAGTCCTAGGTGGGACAGGGACTATGTTCAACCTGATTATCTTGCATCTTACCCCGGTGCTTAGAGCAGTGCCTGGCATAGTAAGCACTTAACAAATACTACAATGATTATTAATACTGAAAAGCGGCTTTTAAATGGTGTTTATCATCATTAATAATAACAGTAATAACTACATTTAAAGTGGAATATTCTGGGAGAGACTGGAGTCTCTGAATACTTACTACTTTCTAGGAAAACATTTGGAAGTTCTGGCAAATATAACAGGAGTTTTAGGGAAGTCTAGGAATAAACCACATGCCTCTTTCTGCTAGACAATTTTCCCCTTTATGCCTGTTACCTCATCTGTAGAATGGGGATTAAGACTGTGAGCCCCCCATGGGACAACCTGATCACCTGTAACCTCCCCAGCACTTAGAACAGTGCTTTGCACATAGTAAGCGCTTAACAAATGCCATTATTATTATTATTATTATTATTATTATTATTAACTACCATTAAAAAAGTCACTTTTCAGTCCAAGGTGTGTCTTCCTCTTGTGATCACCTTCTCTCTTCCCCTTCCATCCCCCTAGATTGTAAGCTCAGTGTGGGCAGGTATCGTGACTACCAACTTTATTGTATTGTACTCCCCCAACCACTTAGTACAGTTCTCTGCACCAAGTAAACACTCAAGAAGTACCATTGATATATTGTTTTAATTGTATTTGTTAAGCACTCGTCATTGTTGTCTTATGCTGTTGAGTCAGGTCTGACCCAATGCGACTCCATGGACACATCTCTCCCAGAATGCCCCACCTCCATCTGCAATCGTTCTGGTAGTGGATCCAGAACAATTTATTACCCTATTTATTTATTTATTACTCTATTTATTTATTACTCTATCTCTATAACTCTATTTATTTATTACTCCATTTATTTATGTATTTATTTTACTTGTACATATCTATTCTATTTATTTTATTTTGTTAGTATGTTTGGTTTTGTTCTCTGTCTCCCCCTTTTAGACTGTGAGCCCACTGTTGGGTAGGGACTGTCTCTATATGTTGCCAACTTGTACTTCCCAAGCGCTTAGTACAGTGCTCTGCACACAGTAAGCGCTCAATAAATACGATTGATTGATTGATTGGTTAAGCACTTACTGTGTGTCAAACACCATTCTGAGCACTGTGGTAGATACAGGTTAATTAGGTTGGACCCCATCCCTGTCCTGTGGCTCTCACAGTATAAGTGGGCGGGAGAACAGGAGAACTGAGGCACTGAGAAGTGACTGGCCCAAGGTCACACAGGAAGCCATTGGCAGAGGCACGATTAGAACACAGGTCCTCTTGCTCCCAGGCTTTTACTCTTTTCACTAGGCCATGCTCCTTCTCCATTTCTAGACTGTGAGCCTGCTGTTGGGTAGGGACTGTCCCTATATGTTGCCAATTTGTATTTCCCAAGCACTTAGTACAGTGCTCTGCACACAGTAAGCGCTCAATAAATACGATTGAATGAATGAATTCTCTGAATGTTAATCCATCGGTGATATTTACCGAGTGCTTGGTTCAGAGCTCTGATGTAGGCACTTGTTAGAGTAGAGTTGGTACAGAGATCCCTGACCTCAGGGAGCTTGCATTCGAATGGAGCTTTCTGGTCACTGGGCCTGCACCAAGTCCATGTTGTTGAAGTCTTTTGTCTTGCTTCTGTCAATAATAATAATAGTAATAATGATGGTATTTATTGAGCACTTACTATGTGCAAAGCACTGTTCTAAGCGCTGGGATAGATACAAGGTAATCAAGTTGTCCCACGTGGGGCTCACAGACTTAATCCTCATTTTCCAGATGAGGTAACTAAGGCCCAGTGAAGTTATGTGACTTGCCCAGTCACACAGCTGACAAGTGGCGGAGCCAGAATTTGAACCCATGACCTCTGACTCCAAAGCCCGGGGTCTTTCCACTGAGCCACGCTGCTTCTTGAGCCACACTGCTTCTTGAGCCACGCTGCTTCAATCAGTCAGGGGTGTTGACCACTTACTGTGTGAAGAGCACTGTACCAAGCACTTGGGAGAGTACAATGCAACAGAGTCGGTAGTAATAGTAACAATAATAATTGTGGTATTTGTTAAGCACTTACTATGTGTCGACCACTGTCCTTAGCGCAAGGGAAGATACAGGATAATCAGGTTGGACAGTCTCTGTCCCACACAGGACTCAGAAACTAGGTAGGGAGGAAAACAGACATTGAATCCTCATTTTACAGGTAAGGTAACAGAGGCTCAGAGAAGTGAAGTGACTTGCCCAAAGTCACACAGCTGGCACGTGGCAGAGCCAGGATCAGAACCCAGGTCTTCAGATTTACAGGCTTTCCGCTAGGCCACTCTGCTTCATACATTCCCCGCCTTCAGCAAGCTTCCAGTTTGCCAATTTGTTGCCAATTTGTACTTCCCAAGCGCTTAGTACAGTGCTCTGCACACAATAAGCACTCAATAAATACGATTGATTGATTGATTGATTCCAGTCTAGAAGGGGTCATTACAGAGAAACAGCATGGCTTAGTGGAAAGAGCCTGGATTTGGGAGTCATAAGATGTGAGTTCTAATCCCAGCTCCGCCACTTATCTGCTGTGTGACCTTAGGCAAGGCACTTAACTTCTCTGTGCCTTCTGTTCCCTCATCTGTAAAATGAGGATTAAAAATGTGAGCCCACGTGGGACAACCTGATTACCCTGTATCCTCCCCAGTGCTTAGAACAGTGCTTGGCACACAGTAAGTGCTTAATACCGTAATTATTATTAATTATTATTACAGTGTAGAGGGGGCAAGAGCAACTAGATCTTCATCTACTAGCAACTAGACGAAAATATAGCAACTAGATCTTCATCCAGGGTATGGCGGGATGTCAAAGGAAGGTGAGCGGAAGAGCAAGGTGGATTTCACAGGATGGAGGAGGGAGAGGAGCAGGGAAGGAGAGACATGTGATGGTTAGGATGATCCTTGAGTGAGAAATTCCTGTTTTAGAGATTAGATGGTGGGAAGAAGAAGGTAGGGCTTACTGTTAGGGTTGGATAGATTGAGAGATGGATAGAGAAGCAGCGTGGCTTAGCGGAAAGAGCACGGGCTTGGGAGAGAGCAAGGGCTTGGAGTCAGAGGTCTTGGGTTCTAATCCCGGCTCTGCCGCTTACCAGCTTTGTGACTTTGGGCAAGTCATTTAACTTCTCTGTGCCTCAGTTATCTCAGCCGTAAAATGGGAATTAAGAGTGTGAGCCCCATGTGGGACAACTTGATTACCTTGTATCTACCCCAACTCTTAGAGCAGTGCTTGGCACATAACAAGTGCTTAACAAATATATGATGATGTTTATTATTATAGATAGATTGCCTGTTTACTTGTTTTGATGTCTGCCTTCCCCCTTCTAGACTGTAAACCCTGTGTGGGCAGGGATCGTCTCTCTGTTGTTGAATTGTACTTTCCAAGCACTTAGTACAGTGTTCTGTACCTCATCTGTAAAATGGGGATGAAGACTGTGAGCCCCCCGTGGGACAATCTGATCACCTTGTAACCTCCCTAGCGCTTAGAACAGTGCTTTGCACATAGTAAGCACTTAATAAATGCCATTATTATTATCATTATTATTACCCCAGTGCTTAGAACAGTGCTTGGCACCTAGAAAGCACTTAACCAATACCATAATAATTATGATTTTGTTATTCTATTTTGTTCTGTGCTATACTAACAGTTCTAATTACATCGTTCTCCCGTTGCGTGCCTTTAGAACAGCTGCCGTGTGTGTAGAAGCCCAAAGTGAGAAACAATGTGGCCAAAGTGGAAAGAGCGCGGCTTGGGAATCAGAGGACCTGGGTTCTAATTCTGGCTCCGCCACTTCTCTGCTGTGAGACCTTGGGTGATTCTAGACCGTAAGCCCGTTGTGGGCAGGGAATGTGTCTGTTGTTGAATTGTACTCTCCCCAGTGCTCAGTACAGTGCTTTGCACACAGTAAGTGCTCAATAAATAGAAATGAATGAATAAAGTCACTTTTCTAGGCCATAGTTACCTCACCCGTAAAACAGGGATTAAAGCTGTGAGCCCTACATGGGAGATGGGTTAGGTGCAACCTGATTAGGTTGTATCTACCTCAGTGCTTAGTATTGGGTGCTCGGCACATAGTAAATACTTCACGAATACCGCAGAAAAGTGAGTTTTTGTACCTCCCGGTTCTTTTAATCTAGGTTTATTCAGTCGAGCTGTGTCATCATTATATTTTCTGGGTAGCTGGGCTGGAAAGACTCATTTCCATATCCGCACAGGTCTGGCCTAGAAAGGAATTCTGTAGTGGAAAATATGTCGTGACCCATATTTGCCGCGGCGGGAACTCAACTTTACACATCAATTTCAAGTGAGCGGGGATTATCCTCCGCTGACAAGACGAATGCTTTTGGAGTCGACTACCACCAGCCTTGCCCCGGAGCCTGCCTCAGGAGCCCAGAGTCAGCACGGACCTGCCAGCACTTCCAGGCAGCAGCTGTCAGTCAAACGCTCTCCCAGGACAGTCGAGAGGCCTCCACAAGGAGAGTGTTTTTACCATTCAAAATTCCAACTGCGGGGCCTCGGTCTAATGCATGTCAGCCCTTCCACGCTGAGTTGTGACTGAAAGCATTAACGGCAAATCCCCCTTCTCCTTCTCTGGTTAATGGGACAAATTTCATCTGGGCCCCAAGAAAACACCGTCCGGTCTCTGCACTTTTCCAACTAACTTGCAGACTCGGCCACGGGCTCGCAAGAGCGGTTTTAGAGCACAGAGTCCCAACTCCGCTTACCAGGGCGACTTTTTTTTTCCAACAAAGAGTCCTGGAACTGTTAACTTCTGAATCAAGTGAGGCCTTCAAACTAGGGTTGGAAGCTCCGAACAGCTGTTTGGATGAGCCAGGGACAATGAACCGGGGCCTCTTCAAAGTACTTAACTTTCCCTGGCTTTGGCGACCGCTGATATTTATGAGTAAAAACGTATGCTTTTCAGTTCTCCTAACCCCATTCCTAATAATAATAGTAATTATGGTATTTGTTAATCAATCAATCAATCAATAGTGTTTGAGCGCTTACTGTGTGCAGAGCACTGTACTAAGCACTTGGGAAGTACAAGTTGGCAACATATAGAGACGGTCCCTACCCAATAATAATAATAATAATAATGATGGCATTTGTTAAGCGCTTACTATGTGCAAAGCACTGTTCTAAGCGCTGGGGTTGTCCCACGTGGGGCTCACAGCCTTCACCCCCATTTTACAGATGAGGTAACTGAGGCTCTGAGAAGTTAAGTGACTTGCCCAAGGTCACACAGCAGATATGTAGTGGAGCCAGGATTCGAACCCATGACCTCTGACTCCAAAGCCCGTGCTCTTTCCACTAGGCCATGCTGCTCCTCTAGTGGGCTCACAGTCTAGAAGAGTGGGCTCACTATGTGCCAAGCACTGGGGCAGATACAAGGTGATCAGGCTGGACATAGTCCCTGTGTCCCCCATGGGGCTCACAGTCTTAATCCCCATTTTACAGATGAGGTCACTGGGGCACAGGGAAGTGGAGTGACTTGCTCAAGGTCACACAGCAGACAAGTGGCAGAGCCAGGATTAGAACCCACGACCTCTGACTCCCAAGCCTGGGCTCTTGTCACTAGGTCGTGGTGCTTCCTAAAGGAAAAAAAAATCAACCCAAAACCAACGTGCTCTGACCGCGTGCACTGGGACTCTTATTCAAGTCCCGAACTTATTCAAGCTTGGGAACTTGTACTTCCCAAGCACTTAGTACAGTGCTCTGCACACAGTAAGCGCTCAATAAATACGAGCTTATTCAAGCTTGGGAACTTGCACTTCCCAAGCGCTTAGTACAGTGCTCTGCACACAGTAAGCGCTCAATAAATACGATTGAATGAATGAATAAAGTCCCGGGACTAAAGCCCACGCAAATCCCAACACCAATCAAACCCTGCTCAGGAGCCATGAAGAGGAGAGAGAAAGTTCCCTCTTAGAATGCCTAATTGTGAGTCAAACCTTCTGTCCTCCTGTTCTTTTCTACTCTCTTCCACTCCTCTCTCTTCTGCTCTTTTCTACTTACTTTGGGAAGGAGCCTGGCCTAGTGGGAAGAGCCTGGGACTCAAGAGGACCTAGGTTCTAATCCCGGCTCTGCCATTTACCTTGGGCAACTCTTCTGTTTCCTCATTAAAAAAAAAATATGTTTTTTAAATGGTATTTGTTAAACCCATACTATGTTCCAGGCATTGGCTGAAAGCACTCAGTCACTTCGGCCCATCCTACCTCACTTCATTGCTCTCCTACTCCAACCCAGCCCGCACATTGTACTCTTCTAATGTCATCCTTCCCCTCTCAGGGTCGCACCTGGAGAGTTTCCAGTTCTCTACCAGTCTCGACTATGGGAGGGAGAGGAAGGCAGAGGCAGGCTCCTTCCCTTTCTATTTCTAGCTTGGGCAGTGGCTAGCGAGCGGAAGGCAATCTGCTGCAAGTCAGAACTCACCCGTGCTGGGCAGCAGTGGTGTGGGAGAGTGATGAGGGTGGAGATTAAAGTTTACTGCGCGGAAGGAGGCCGTGGTAAACGGCTTCCGAATTTTTACGAAGAAAAGTCTATGGATACACTGCCAGAAGGATTGCAGGTTGAGGTGGGACATTCTGGGAGAGATGTGTCCATGGCATCGCTATGGGTCAGAGTCAACTCGAAAGCATAAGACAATGCCAACCTACTCATTGTACCTCTCTCTCATCTTTTCTTGCCGCCAACATCTTGTCCATGTCCTGCGTCTGGCCTGGAATGTCCTCCCTTATCATATCTAAAAGACAATTACCCTCCCCTCCTTCAAAGCCTTATTAAAAGCAAATCTCCTTCCCTGCTCAAGCTCTCTTTTCTTTTTCTTCCACTCTTTGTTCGTGTCTCTGACTTTTATTATCACTCCTACCAGGCCCACAGCACTTATATCTATATCTATCTATCTATCTATCTATCTCTATATATCTATATCTGTATATGTATATACCTATATATGACTTTTATTATCCCTCCTACCAGGCCCACAGCACTTATATCTATATATATATATAGATAGATAGATAGATATCTATATATCTGTATATATATATACCTATACCTATATATACCTATATATATACAGATATATAGATATATATCTGTAATATGTTTATATTAATGTTTGTCTCCCCCTTTAGACTATAAGAGTGTTGTGGGCAGAGAACATGTTATAATATACCCTCCCAATCAATCAATCAATCGTATTGAGTGCTTACTGTGTGCAGAGCACTGTACTAAGCGCTTAGTACTTAGTACCCAAGCACTTAGTGCAGTGCTCTGCACACAGTAAGCACACAATAAATACAATTGAGTGATTTATTGATTCTAAGCAGTGGGGCAGGTACCAGGTAATCGGGTTACAACAGTCTCTGTGCCATGTGGGGCTCACAGTCTTAATCCCCATTTTACAGATGAGGTAACTGAGGCACAGAGAACTTAAGTGATCTGCCCAAGGTCACACAGAAGACCAGAAAGAACTGGAACCCAGGTCCTTCTGACTCCCAAGCCCATGCTTAATAATAATAATGGTATTTGTTAAGAGCCTACTATGTGTCAAGCACCGTTCTCAGCGCTAGATACAAGCTAATTGGGTTGGACACAGCCCGTGTCCTACATGGGGCTCACAGTCTTAATCCCCATTTTACAGATGAGGTCACGAAGGCATAGAGAAGTTAAGTGATTTGCCCAAGGTCACACAGCAGACAAGTGGTAGAGCCGGGACTAGAGCTGAGATCCTTCTTACTCCCAGGCCATTGCTCTATCCACCAGGCAACACTGCTTCTCATCTGTGCCTCTTTCCTTCTTAAGACAGTGAGCCCCGTATGGGACAGAAGTTGTGCCCAATCTTCTTATAGCTACTCCAGTGCTTACTTTGTCTAGTAAACAGCATGTAGGAAGCACTTAATAACTAGGAATAAATAAATAAATCAAAAGAGTTATCCAAGACACAATTATTATAACAAATGGAAATTTGCAGTCAAATACAATGACTGTTTATAAGTTTTAGTACCTGGTATTCATCCACTATTCACTATTCATTCACTTATTCACTATTATTTGAGTTTTAACCATTGGGTGCAGAACATCATATTATTATTATCGCTCGCCCCTCTTTCAAAGCCTTATTAAAGACACATCTCCTCCAAGACCCCTTCCCTGACTACATTAGAGAAGCAGCATGGCTCAGTGGAAAGAGCACGGGCTTTGGAGTCAGAGAGGTCGTGGGTTCAAATTCCGGCTCTGACAATTGTCAACTGTGTGACTTTGGGTAAGTCACTTAACTTCTCTGTGCCTCAGTTACCTCATCTGTAAAATGAGGATTAAGACTGTGAGCCCCCCATGGGACACCTTGATTACCTTGTGACCTGAACAGTGCTTTGCAGATAGTAAACATTTAATAAATGCCATCATCATCATTATTATTATTATTATTATAAAGCCTCCGGAAGCATACAGTCACCGTAAAAGATGTGGCTCCTGTCCTTTAGGAACATACAATGTAAAAGGAATATTCATTCAGTCGTATTTATTGAGTGCTTACTGTGTGTAGAGCACTGTACTGCACTTGGGAAGTTCAATTCAGCAGCAAATAGAGACAGTCCCTGCCCATAATGACCTCACAGTCTAGGAGGGGAGCGACAGACAACAAGTGAACAGGCATCAATAGCATCAATATAAATAGAATTATATGCACCTCATTAATAAAATGGATAGAATAATAAATATATACATATATACACAAGTGCTATTGGGTGGGGCAGGGGGTAGAGCAGAGGGAGCAAGTGGGGATGATGGGGAGGGGAGGGAGAATATGTCTACCAACTCTCCCAAACAGTACAGTGCTCTTCTCACAATACGCACTCAGTACATACCATTGATTAGGATGATTATCATCATCAATCGTATTTATTGAGCGCTTACTGTGTGCAGAGCACTGTACTAAGCGCTTGGGAAGTACAAGTTGGCAACATATAGAGACAGTCCCTACCCAACAGTGGGCTCACAGACTAAAAGGGGGAGACAGAGAACAAAACCAAACATACTAACAAAATAAATTAAATAGAATAGATATGTACAAGTAAAATAAATAGAGTAATAAATATGTACAAACATATATACAGGTGCTGTGGGGAAGGGAAGGAGGTAAGATGGGGGTTTTGGAAAATGTAAAGAGTTGGTCACTGGGATTGGTTATAGGGTGAGAGGGATGGGAAGAATGATTCCAGTCAGTCATGAAAGTCTTCCTGGAGATAGGAAGATTTCTGTTGACCTTTGAGGAACAGAAGGCAGAGTGCTTGGTGAGAAGGGAAGGGGGAGAGGAGGAACAGAATGAAAAATGGAGAAGTCCAATGAGTTGAATGCAGGGAAGAGTCACCTTGGCATGGTTGAAATTTCATCACCACTGCAGGTAGAGGAGGGAAGACTCACCTGGTTTCATCAATGCTGCAAGTATAGACCCTCCCTTGCCCCCAGTCTTTCTTAATGGTATTTCTAAAATGCATACTATGTGCCAGGCCCTGTTCTAAGCACTGGGGTAGATGCAAGAAAATCAGGTTGGACTCAGTCCGTGTCCCACGTGGGGCTCATGGTATTAGAACCCGTTTTACAGATGAGGAAACTGAAGCACAGAGAAGTTGTTACTTGTCCTTTGACTCTCAAACCCATGCTCTTTCCATTAGGACAGGCTGCTTTTCATGCTGCCTTCTGATGTCACCAGCGTGGCTGTCTTAACTGGGGTAGCAGTAGCTATCTGGGGGCTTCTAGTAGGGCAAGAATGATGATGGGACCAGTTGGATAACAGAGGGGTTTTCAATAGTACTGGACAGCACTTCTTGCCCTAAATCAGTGCATTTCAGAGGTCTTTTTTTTTTGTTTTTATTTTTGTTTTTTGCAAGAGTCTCACTAGCTAATTGGTCACCACCCTTCAAAATGCAGCACTAAACAAAGCTATGCGGCATAGCCAGCGTGGCTCAGTGGAAAAAGCCCGGGCTTGGAAGTCAGAGGTCATGGATTCTAATCCTGGCTCCGCCGCCTGTCAGCTGAGTGACTTTGGGTAAGTCACTTCACTTCTCTGTGCCTTCAGTTCCTTCATCTGTAAAATGAGGATTATGACTGTGAGCCCACGTGGGACAACCTGATTGCCTTGTATACCTCCCAGGGTTTAGAACAGTGCTTTGCACATAGTAAGTGCTTAAATACCATTATTAGTATTGTTATTATAGCCAGCTGTAACAGGAAATAACCCCTTTGCAGGTCAGGGGCTTAAGAAGGGGCTTTTAGACTGTGAGCCCACTGTTGGGTAGGGACTGTCTCTATATGTTGCCAACTTGTACTTCCCAAGCGCTTAGTACAGTGCTCTGCACACAGTAAGCGCTCAATAAATATGATTGATTGATTGATTAAGAAGCACCGTGACATAATTGATAGAGCATGGGTCTGGGACCCAGAAGATTGTGGGTTCTATTGCCGGCTCTGCTGCTTGTCTGCTGTGTGACCTCGAGCAAGTCACTTCACTTCTCTGTGCCTCAGTCTCCTCATGTGTAAAATGGGGATTAATAATAATAATAATAATAATTAATGATAATTATGGTATTTGTTAAGGGCTTACTATGTACCAACCCATGTTCTAAGAGCTGGGGTAGATACAAGGTAGTCATGTTGTCCCACGTGGGGCTCACAGCCTTAATCCCCATTTTCCAGATGAGGTAACTGAGTCCCAGAGAAGTGAAGTGATTTGCCCAAGGTCACCCAGCAGACAAGCGGTAGAGCCGGGATCAGAACCTATGACCTTTTGACTCCCACTATGCCATGCTGCTTCCATGAACCCCATGTGGGACAGGGACTGTATCCAACCTGATTTGTGTCAAACCTTCCAGACTGTGAGCCCACTGTTGGGTAGGGACCGTTTTTATATGTTGCCAACTTGTACTTCCCAAGGGCTTAGTACAGTGCTCTGCACACAGTAACTGCTCAATAAATATGATTGAATGAACAATTTGCTTGTATCCCCACCAGCGCTGAGTGCAGTGCCTGAGAGCTCACCTCCTCCAGTAGGCCTTCCCAGACTGAGCCCCTTCCTTCCTCTCCCCCGTGCCCCCCTCTCCATCCCCCCATCTTACCTCCTTCCCTTCCCCACAGCACCTGTATATATGTATATATGTTTGTACATATTTATTACTCTATTTTACTTGTACATATCTATTCTATTTATTTTATTTTGTTAGTATGTTTGGTTTTGTTCTCTGTCTCCCCCTTCTAGACTGTGAGCCCACTGTTGGGTAGGGACTGTCTCTATATGTTGCCAATTTGTACTTCCCAAGCGCTTAGTACAGTGCTCTGCACACAGTAAGCGCTCAATAAATACGATTGATGATGATGATGGCACACAATGAGAACTTAACAAATACCTCAACAGTGGCTGGCACACAGTAAGCACTTAAAAAATACTATTATTATTATCATCAGTAGTTATTAGAAGCAAACAGATTTCTTTCAACCTTTCTTGGAATATATATTCTATCATGTATCATATTATTAATTTTAAAGATAGCTGTCCTACATTTTCCAAGTTGATGCTACTGGCAGTAAGATTCTGTTTATGTCTGCGTGTGGCTAAAAGGATCGTGTGTGAACAACATACCCTGCCGCATTGTCTGTACTTACGGAAGGGCTTCTCCCTGTTTTTAAGCTTAGCTCTCGGTATCCCGAGCTTTACGAAACCTTTGCTGGAGGGGCCAAGACCCCCAGCAAATTCATTTATTCGTATTTATTGAGCACCTACTGTTTGCAGAGCACTGTACTAAGTGTTTGGAGAGTACAGTGCAATAATAAACAGACGCATTCCCTGCCCACAAGGAGCTTACAGTCTAGAGAGTCTACAGTGGAGCTTACAGTGTCCTGATTGCTGTAGTTCAAGCCGGTCTCCGTGCTGTCTGGTCTTCCACAGTCAACTGCTATTTCACCTTTGTCTGAGGCGGTATTTTGCTGTGTCTTTATATCATTTATTCTGCCTGTCTGGTTTGCGTGACCTAAAGCTGCTTAAGTGCTCTGCTGTCAATCATTCTTCTCGCATGCCCTGCCTTGTGGAGCTGTGTTATTGCGGACATTGCTTCGATGCTGGTGACCTGACAGCATTCCAGGAGCTCCTAGTTGGCAATCTCAGTCTGCTGGTTGATATTGAGTGTGGTTTTTACTTAGGTAGCACTGTGAAATTACCTAGAAGCAGGAGAAGTCTTCTGAAGTAGGTTCAGGTCTTTCAGTCGTAGGAGGTTGGATATCACAACAGCTTTATAGAACTTTAATTTACCATGGACTTTGATGCCCCTTGGTTGCCACACTGTTTTGCCATCTGCCAAAAGCCAGGCTGGTCTTTTGGACTGTTTCTCTTTCCTTATCTATTCATGCATAAATGGATAGTGAATCACCTGTGTAGCAGAGTACAGTGGTTTGTCTAAAGAACTAGTTCTCCTTGGTGTGCTATAAAGTACCAGTCAATCAATGGTTTTTATTGAGTGCTTATTGTGTGTAGAGCACTGAATATGGTCCCATATCACGGACTGGAAAATATCCCTTTTAATGATACCTTATGGGCACCCTGAAATGATAAAGTGTTTCTCAAAGCTCTTAACTTGTATTCATGGAGTTCTGACCTGGTAGGGGCTAGTTGAAAGTAAAATAATTCCTTCTACTATTACTCAAAATAATGCTAGGAAGTTCTGATAATTCAGATAATCTGATAAATTCAGATAATGTAGGAGATGACCACTTTCCTGGTGTTTTGAATTTGCGAGGTGTTGCTATACCCCCACTGATCAGTTTCTATTTAGGAGGGATGGGGGAAAGGTAGCAGGGAAATATACTAGTATTTTCCCTTTTTTTGACATTTGTTAAGTGCTTACTATGTGTCAGGCACTGTGCTAGACCCTGGGGTAGATACAAGCTAGTCAGGTTGGACCTAATCCTTGTCCCACATGGGGCTCACAGTCTTAATCCCCGCTTTACAGATGAGGTAACTGAGGCACAGAGAAATTAAGTGACTTGGCCAAAGTCACACATCAGATAAGCAGTGGAGGCAGGATTAGAACCCAGGTCCTTCTGACTCCCAAGCCCTTGCTCTATCCCCTAGGCCACACCCTTTCTAATGGGAACAAGAAGTCAGTTACTTTGCCTACAGTTTCCTAGGGCACCATCCTAGGGAAGTCTCCCAATAGATACATCAACTGGCAGAAATGACTTCAATTTTTATTTTTCAGTGGTATTTTTTAAGTGCTTATGGTATTTGTTAAGCGCTCACTATGTGCCAAGCACTGTTCTAAGAGCTGGGGTAGATACAAAGTAGTCAGGTTGTCCCATGTGGGGCTCACAGTCTTAATCCCCATTGTCCAGATGAGGTAACTGAGGCCCAGGGAAGTGAAGCGATTTGCCCAAGGTCACACAATTGACAAGTGGCAGAGCCTGGATTGGAATCTAATCCCGTGCCAGGCACTGTAGTAGATGCCACTCAATCGGGTTGGACACAGTCCCTGTCCCACACAGGGCTCATAGTCTTAATCCCCATTTTACAGATGAGGTAATGGACCCAGTGAAGTGACTTGCCCAAGGTCCACAGCAGACAAATAGCGAAGCCGGGATTAGAACTCAGGCCCTTCTGACTCCCAGGCACGTGTTCTACCCATTAGGCCACACTGTTTTTCTAATGACAGAAAATCCTATGCCAGTAGGGCCCGGTCTCTGAAACTTCCATGCCCTGCTCTGGTCCGGAAGTGAAAAGTAAGTTGGCATTGTCAGCTAGCATCCGGACTTTGGGAAATATGATTCCAGGGACTTGGCAATGTCTAACAATGGGAACCATAAGCGGATTCAAAATTATCATCATCCTTAATCGGGGCTGACATTCAACCGCGCCTTCCTAAGTACTGTTCAGTCATTGTCCCTTTTCATTCCTTTCTCCCGGGGTCCCAAAGGCCTCCTTAAAGTGAAAGGTACCTGAACTCTGCCGAAGTGTGTGGTCCCGCTGAGAAACAATGGCAGCAAAGTAATCTCTGACATCCAGGCCACGGAACTGTGCAACATAAAGCAGATATGGGCAGGGAAGCCTGGAACTTTCTGCAATATGAGAGACGGTGGAAGGAGAGGGAGAGGAGAGGGGAAGAAGGAGTGGAAGAAGGCGAGAAAGAACAGAGGCAAAAAAGAAAGAAAGGAAGAGAAGTAGACAAGAGAGGGTGGGACAGGAGAGGAATTCTGCTAGCATTACACACACTCAGCATCTTCCTTTCGTGGATTTAAAGCCTGAGAAAAGAAAGCCGAAGGGAGGCCGACTTCATAAAGAAAATCAAATCTGCTGGGAACTTTTCTCTGGTATTTATCCTTCCTGTAGCTATTGAGCCTTCCTCAAACTCTACCCACTCTCCACTTAAGCCCAGCTTTTACAGAGGACTCGAGAGAGACGCAGGAAGTGAAATGAAGCTTGGGCAATATCTCACAGATATATCATCATCATCAATCGTATTTATTGAGCGCTTACTATGTGCAGAGCACTGTACTAAGTGCTTGGGAAGTACAAATTGGCAACATATAGAGACAGTCCCTACCCAACAGTGGGCTCACAGTCTAAAAGGGGGAGACAGAGAACAAAACCAAACATACTAACAAAATAAAATAAATAGAATAGATATGTACAAGTAAAATAAATAAATAAATAAATACAGTTGGACACTCAGCATGCATCTCGTTAAACGACATACCAGAAAGTCAGCAAGTGTACTCATAGAAACTCTCACGTTTGCCAGGAACAGAAGAGACCTAATTTCTATTGAAAAACAAAACAAAAAGAGAACCTCTAGTAAATGAGAAAACTCCTTCCTTTGAAGGTAGACTAGTTTGGCGTGTAATTAAACTGCCGTACGTTACCGATGCCATAAAACTGACAGTACAGAAAGCAAAAGCCAAAAAAAGAATGTTGAAAGCGCAGCTGTGTGTCAGCGAGACCTTCTTAGGGGTGAGCACTGAACAACCTAAAACACTTAGCCTGGTTATTAATTTGATTTTCAGGCGCAATCTGCTGCTCCCAAAGCTCTCCCAGCACCGCCACTTGTCTGCTGTGTGACCTTGGGAAAGTCACTTCCCTTCTCTGTGCCTCAGTTACCTCACCTGTCAAATGGGGATTAAGACTATGAGGCCGATGTGGGCCAGGGATTGTGTCCAAAACAATTTGTTTTGTACCCCAGCGCTTGGTACAGTGCCTGGTACATAGTCAGAATTTAACAAATTCCACAATTATTATTATTATTATTCCCTATCCCTCCTTCTTGTAAGTCTCTCAGGGGCTGCAGGAAACAACTCTAGGCCCCTGCCAGGCCCATGTGTGATTGCTGGGATGGAAATAAAGGTCGCTCTTGAACTTCTTTCTGCAGAATATATGAAGGCCATCTGATATAGTGAGATACACAACAAAATTAAGCTAGGAGGAGTGGGAATTGGGTAGTGGGTGTAATCTACTGCAATACTTTCTCTCCAGCAAAGTCTGGAGCAAGATCTAGCTGCACTAAAAGCTTTCAGAATAATGACATCTATAACACATCAACCACTCAGTGGTGTTTATTGAGTGCTTTGTACAGAACACTGTACTAAGTGCTTGGGAGAATACAATATAATAGAGCGGGTAGACCCGATCCCAGCCTTCTAATAATAATTATGGTATTTGTTAAGCGCTTACTATGTGCTAGGTATTGTACTAAGCACTGGGGTGGACACAAGCAAATCGGGTTGGAAACGATCCCTGTACCTGGTGGGGCTCACAGTCTCAATCCCCATTTTACAAATGAGGTAACTGAGTCACAGAGAAGCAAAGTGATTTGCCCAAGGTCACACAGCAGACAAGTGGTGGAGCTGAGATTAAAACCCAGGACCTTCTGACTCCTGGGCCCATTCTCCATCCACTCTGCCATCTACGAGTATACGGCCCTGATTTCTCCTGCCTTCGTAGATAACAACTTTCTGATATTAATGAAACATTGTTTGGGATGATTTTGAAAATGCACTTTCCTCTTTTCCTCCAGTATGCTTTGGAAAGGATTTTGCACCTGCCCATTTTTAACTTGTCAAAAAATGAAGTTACAGATAGGGATGTATGGATATGCCTCCTTCCTTAGGCTGATCTTTTGGCTCATTCATTCATTCATTCATTCAATCGTATTTATTGAGCACTTACTGTGTGCAGAGCACTGTACTAAGCGCTTGGGAACATATAGAGACGGTCCCTACCCAACAGCGGGCTCACAGTCTAGAAGGGGGAGACAGACAACAAAACAAAACATATTAACAAAATAAAATAAATAGAACAGTAAATATGTACAAGTAAAATAAACAGATTAATAAATCTGTACGAACATATATACAGGTGCTGTGGGGAGGGGAAGGAGGTAGGGCAGGGGGATGGGGAGGGGGAGGAGGGGGAGAGAAATCAATCAATCAATCAATCATTCGTATTTATTGAGCACTTACTGTGTGCAGAGCACTGTACTAAGCGTTTGGGAAGTACAAGTTGGCAACATATAGAGACAGTCCATACCCAACAGTGGGCTCACAGTCTAAAAGAAAGAGAAAGGAGGGGGCTCATTTATTAATTACTCTCCCAAGTATATATCAATCAATCAGTCAATCTATAGTATTTATTGAGCACTTACTGTGTGCAGAGCACTGTACTAAGCACTTGGGAAGTACAAGTTGGCGACATACAGAGACAGTCCCTACCCAACAGTGGGCTCACAGTCTAGAAGGGGGAGACAGAGAACAAAACCAAACATATTAACAAAATAAAATAAATAGAATAGATATGTACAAGTAAAATAAATAAATAGAGTAATAAATACGTACAAACATATATACATATATGCAGGTGATATATATACGATGATAAGGTGCTAGGTCAAATGCCCATCTAATAGGTAACTGTCCTTCGAGTTCAAAGATGACACTCCCAATGGATCATTTTTATCAGTGAGCATTCGTGTAACTGGTATGACTCATGGGTGACTAACAATCCCTTTCTTAGACCTTGTGAGTGAGTAAAAATCACATCTTGCTGCCAAGTAGCATTTAAAAGGAGTTCCAGGCCAGAGGCAGATGTGGGCAAGGGGCCGGTGGCGAGATTGGTAAGATCGAGAACCAGCGGGTAAGTAGGTTGGTGTTGGAGGAGTGAAGCGAATGGACTGGGTTGTAGTAGTAGATCAGCGAGGTAAGATAGAAGAGGGTGAGTTGATTGAGTGATTTAAAGCTGATGGTAAGGGATTTCTGTTTGACGTGGAGGTGGGTGGGCAACCATCGGAGGTTTTTGAGGAGCGAGGAGATGTGAACTAAATGGTTTTTTTAGAAAAATGATCTGCATAGCAAAGTGAAATAAGGACTGGAGTGGGTATAGACAGGAGGCAGGGTGGTCAGCGAGGAGGCTGAAGATGTAGTAGAGGTGGAACGTGATAATCCATCGATGGTTTTTGTTGAACATTTCTTATTTGCATAGCATTGAACTAAGCACTTGGGAGAGTACAATACAACAGAATTGTTAGACACACACGTGCTTGAATCGGCTTAGTAGCAGTCTGGATGGAGAGGAAATGGTGGATTTTAGCTGTGTTGTGAAAGTAGAACTGACAGGATTTTGTGACATTGAATATAATAATAATAATAATGGTATTTATTAAGTGCTTACTATGTGCAAAGCACTGTTCTGCAAAGCACTGTTCCAAGCGCTGGGGAGGTTACAAGGTGATCAGGTTGTCCCACGGGGGGCTCACAGTCTTAATCCCCATTTTACAGATGAGGTAACTGAGGCATAGAGAAGTTAAGTGACCTGCCCAAAGTCACACAGCTGACAACTGGCAGAGACCAGATTTGCTTCTCATCATCAGTGGTATTTATTGGGCACTTACTGAGTGCAGAGCACTGTACTAAGTGCCTGGGAGAGTACAACAGAGTTGGTAGACATGTTCCCTGCCCATAATGAGCTCACAGTCTAGAGAGGGAGACAGACATTAATATAAATTAATAATTTAAAATATATAATGTAAAGATAAGTACTTAAGTGATGTGGGGCTGAGGGTAGGGGGAATATCAAATGCCCCAAACTCACAGATCCAAGTGCATAGATGATATAGAAGGGAGTGGGAGCAGGGGAAAAGAGGGCTTAATTAGGGAAGGCCTCTTGGAGGAGATGTGACCTCAATAAGACTTTAAAGGTGGGAAAAATGGCAGTCTCGTGTATATGGAGGGGGAGGGAATTCCAGGCCAGAGGGAGGATGTGAGAAAGGGGTCGGCAGCAAGATGGAAGAGATGGGAGTACGGTGAGTAAACTGGCCCTAAAGAAGTAGAGGGTGTGGTCTGGGCTGTAGGAGGAGATTCAATCAATCAATCATATTTATTGAGCGCTTACTGTGTGAAGAGCACTGTATTAAGTGCTTGGGAAGTACAAGTCGGCAACACATAGACAGTCCCTACCCAACAGCGGGCTCACAGTCTAGAAGATTCATGAATGATTCATTCATTCATTCATTCATTCATTCAGCATGGCTCAGAGAAGCAGCGTGGCTCAGTGGAAAGAGCACAGGTGTGGAGTCAGAGGCCATGGGTTTGAATCCTGGCTCCGCCAATTGTCAGGTGTGTGACTTTGGGCAAGTCACTTAAGGCCCTACTGAGAGCTCACCTCCTCCAGGAGGCCTTCCCAGACTGAGCCCCTTCCTTCCTCTCCCCCTCGTCCCCCCTCTCCATCCCCCACATCTTACCTCTTTCCCTTCCCCACAGCACCTGTATATATGTATGTGTGTTTGTACATATTTATTACTCTATTTATTTATTTATTTTACTTGTACATACCTATTCTATTTATTTTATTTTGTTAGTATGTTTGGTTTTGTTCTCTGTCTCCCCCTTTTTAGACTGTGAGCCCACTGTTGGGTAGGGACTGTCTCTATATGTTGCAAACTTGTACTTCCCAAGCGCTTAGTACAGTGCTCTGCACACAGTAAGCGCTCAATAAATACGATTGATTGATTGATTGATTGGTTGATTGATTGACTAACTTCTCTGTAACTCAGTGATCTCATCTGTAAAATGGGGATTAAGACCGTGAGCCCCCAGGGGGACAACCTGATCATCTTGTAACCTCCCCAGCGCTTAGAACAGTGCTTTGCATATAGTAAGCGCTCAATAAATGCCATTATTATTATTATTATTCATTCATTCATTCGTATTGAGCACTTACTGTGTGCAGAGCACTGTATTAAGCGCTTGGAAAGTACAATTCAGCAACCAATAGTGACAATCCCTAACCAACAACGGACTCACAGTCTAGAAGGGGAGATAGAGAAAAACAGCGTAGCTTAATGGAAAGAGCCCGGGCTTGGGAGTCAGAGGTCGTGGGTTCTAATCCCGGCTCTACCACTTGTCAGCTGTGTGGCTTTGGGCAAGTCCCTTCATTTCTTGGTGCCTCAATTACCTCATCTGTAAAATGGAGATTAAGATTGTGAGCCCCACTTGGGACAACCTGATAATCTTGTATCTCCCCCAGCGCTTAGAACAGTGCTTGGCACAGAGTAAGCGCTTAACAAATACCATCATCATCATTATTATTATTAGATCAGTGAGGTGAGGGAGGAGGGGGGCAAGCCAATTAAGCACTTTAAAGCTGATGGTAAGGAGTTTCACTTTGATGTGGAGGTGGATGGGCAACCACTGGAGGTTTTTTTTAGAAAAATAATCTGTGCGGTACAATGAAGTATGAACTGGAGTGGGGAGAGAGGAGGCAGGAAGATCAGCGAGGAGTCAAGGCGGGATAAGATCAGTGCTTGGATCAGAATAGTAGCAGTTGGGATGGAGAGAAAAGAGTGGATTTCAGTGATATGAAGGTTGAACCAGCAGGATTTGGTGACAGATTGAATGAGTGAGAGAGATGAGTCAAGGAGAATGCTGAGGTTATGGGCTTGTGAGACAGAGATAGTGGTGTTGTCTACTGTGATGGGAAATATAATTGGAGGATGGGGTTTGGGTGGCAAGATGAGGAGTTCCGATTCTGCCTCCCACTCCCTTCTGACTTCCCAGGCTGGGTTCTTTCCACTATCAATCAATCAATCGTATTTATTGAGTGCTTACTGTATGCAGAGCACTGTACTAAGCGCTTGGGAAGTACAAGTTGGCAACTAGGCCACTTTCCCATCCCTGACAAACAGAGCACCTTTCGCTTTCTTTTGAGACGATAATCTCAGAGAAGAGATGAGCAATCTTGAAGAATTCAAGGCTACAGATTGTACATTAGGACAGTTCTTACCTGGTCTCCCTCCCAGTTGCATGAGCCACATCCTCCAGTGTTGTCTAAGACAGCACCCTGCACCTTTTCCTTCAGGGATTCCTTCCCAAGTTGGACTGTGAGGGATTCATTCAAAAAAACACCCCAGAAAGGCACTTGTGAAGCCTAGGGTAAACTCCAGCATCGTGGCGTAGTGTAGAGCACAGTCCTGGAAGTCAGAAGGTCATGGGTTCTAATCCCGGCTCCGCCACTCATCTGCTGTGTGAACCTGGGCGTGCCACTTCACTTCTCTGTGCCTCAGTTACCTCATCTGTAAAATGGGGATTGAGACTGTGAGCCCCACATGGGATAGGGACTGTGTCCAACTTGATTTGCTTGTATCCTCCACCCCAGCACTTAGTACAGTGCCCGGCACGTAGTATGTGCTTAACAGTTATCCTTATTATTATTGGAACCGTGAGCTCCTTTCCCGGTGACTTGTGGCCCAGCTGCCTTTTTTCACCCCCACCGATTTCCCTCTGATTTTGCCTGCAAGAGGAAGTGGTAGAAAAAGCAACAAGGACCCAATACAAAGACTCTTTTTGGGAGGTGAGGGTAGAACAAAAATGAGCCTTCTGCTGCCTCTATATTTAGAAGCTGTGTTTGGTGTCTAAAAGCCTTGGACAGCTGAGGGAGTTCAGCATTCCCAAACTTTCTCAGAATGAGCAAACGTCCTTTATGCACTTCACAGGGTGACTCGTTCGAAGTCCGGAGCTCCCCTTAACTACTGTCTCCCGGATATTTTCATTCATTCATTCATTCATTCATTCAGTTGTATTTATTGAGCGCTTACTGTGTGCAGAGCACTGTACTAAGCGCTTGGGAAGTCCAAGTCGGCAACATATAGAGACGGTCCCTACCCAACAACGGGCTGACAGTCTAGAAGCGGGAGACAAACAAAACAAAGGATCCTTGAGAATAACCCTATCCTCAGATTATAGGAGGAGATTAGGCTTTTACAATTTACAAGTTCCCTCCATTAAAGCACTCTTCATACTCTTTGGTGATAGAGCTCTAAAATTTTAATTCTGATATTCTTTTTAGCACTTTCTCAGTTCGTGACGGGGCCCTGGTTCTCCAAGGACGTGCTCTGTGAACAGCACAGAGGGAGCGTGGCTCAGTGGAAAGAGCACAGGCTTGGGAGTCAGAAGTCATGGGTTCAAGTCTCGGCTCCGCTGCTTGTCAGCTATGTGATCTTGGGCAAGTCACTTCCCTTCTCTGGGCCTCAGTTACCTCATCTGGGAAATGGGGATTAAGACTGTGAGCCCCATGTGGGACAACCTGATCACCTTGTATCTACCCCAGCTCTTAAAACAGTGCTTTGCACATAGTAAGCGCTTAACTAATGCCATTATTATTATTATTATTATGCACATCTCCTCCCAGAGGCCTTCCCTAAGTTCTCCTTTTCTCTTCTTTCACTCCCTTCAGAGTCACCCTGACATGTTCCCTTTATTCATCTCCCCCTCCCAGCCCCACACAACACTTGTGTCCATATTTATAATTTATTTATTTATATTGATGTCTGTCTCCTTCTCTAGACTGTAAGCCTGTTGTGGGTAGGGAATGTATCTGTTATACTGTTATATTGTACTCTTCCAAGCGCTTGGTATTGTGCACTGAAAATAATAATAATAATGATGGCATTTATTAAGCGCTTACTATGTGCTTAGAACAGTGCTTTGCACATAGTAAACGCCTAACAAATGCCATTATTATTATTATTATTCTTATGTGCAAAGCACTGTTCTAAGCGCTAGGGAGGTTACAGGTGATCAGGTTGTCCCATGGGGGGCAGCTCACAGTCTTAATCCCCATTTTACAGATGAGGCAACTGAGGCCCAGAGAAGTGAAGTGACTTGCCCAAAGTCACACAGCTGACAGTTGGCGGAGCCGGGATTTGAACCCATGACCTCTGACTCCAAAGCCCGGGCTCTTTCCACTGAGCCACACTGCTTCTCTAAAAAAGTAAGTAAAAGTAAGAAAAGAGTAAGTGCTCAATAAATATGATTGCCTGATTGAGTTACTGGGCCACACTGAGCAGGAACGCTCACAACCCACTCGCCTCCAGCCTGACCTACAGGAGAGACACCACCCTGGGACTCGGGGGACCCGGGTTCTAATCCCACCTCTGCCACTCTCTTGCTGTGTGACTGTGGGCAAGTCACTTGACCTCTCCAGTCTTTGGTTTCCTCATTTGTAAAATGGGAAGAAGAGGATAGTGACTTTGCCTCATCAAACCCAGAGAATCATTCATTCAATCATATTTATTGAGTGCCTACTGTGTGCAGAGCACTGTACTAAGCGCTTAAGAGTGGTCTAGTGGAAAGAGCACGCACCTGGGGGTCAGAGGACCTGGGTTCTAATGCTGGCTCTTCACTTGGCTGCTGTGTGACCTTGGGCAAGTCACTTAACTTCTCTGTGCCTTACTTACCTTATCTGTAAAATGGGGATTAAGACCAAGCCCCACGTGGGACAGGAACTTGTCTTGTATCTACAACAGAGTTCAGTACGGTCCTGGCACATAGTAAACACTTAATACCATTAATGCCATTAAAACAAAGTAAAAAACATCAGATTATCTTGTTGTCTACCCGAGTGCTTATCACAATAATTTCCACAGTAATAATAATTCTTATTATTTTGTATTCAAATCGTCTCTAATAATAATAATAATGGTACTTGTTAAGTTCTTACTATGTACCAAGCACTGCAAGCTACAATACGACCTCCAAGGGTGTTACCAAAGCTACTGTTGCCAGTGTAGAAAAAAACAGCACTGTAAGCGCTCAGATTTTTTTCTTGAAGCATAGGTATGTAAATATTTAATTTTGAATCCTAATATTTTATTATTGGTATATATTTACATTGTTATTTCAGCATGCAAGTAAATAAATAGTGTTACTAGTATTAACTTTCACTGTGACTCTTATCCTTGTTTATTAATACAGAGCCTTGAAGCCGAGGGTGAGGAGTTTCTCCCTGATGCGTAGGTTGATTGGTAGCCACTGGAGATTTTTGAGGAGATGTCTGCTGTGCAACCTTGGGCAAGTCACTTAACTTCTCGGAGCCTCAGTTACCTCATCTGTAAAATGGAGATTAAGACTGTGAGCCCCAAGTGGGACAACCTGATCATCTTGTATCCCCCCAATGCTTAGAACAGTGCTTTGCACATAGTAAGCGCTTAACAAATGCCATTATTATTATTATTATTATTTATATTGCTTGGGTCAATATTTCACGGCTTTGGAACACACGAGTACATTTTACATTACTTCCTACGAGAAGCTATAATTCTCTAAGCGCTCTTTCGCTTAACTCTCTACTTTCACAGAGCCCGCTGCTAAGTGGGACATCGCTATACTAAGTTTGCAAACCAAGCTACACGGTGTCACAGCATATTACATGTATTTGCATGCTGATAGCGGGTTGAAATAAAGCTCACAATATCTAGCTGTTTTTCAGTTGCACTATCAATCAATCAATCAATCAATCGTATTAAGCGCTTACTGTGTGCAGAGCACTGTACTAAGCGCTTGGGAAGTACAAGTTGGCAACATATAGAGACAGTCCCTACCCAACAGTGGGTTCACAGTCTAGGACTGAAAAGGATGTAAAGTTCATAAGTGCTTAAGTTGGCTAAAGGGCTGAGGGAATGTGTCTACCGACTCCTGTTACAGTGTACTCTCCCAAGCACTTAGTACAGTGTTCTGCACACAGTAAGTGCTAAATCAATACTGTTGGATTGACTAATTCTTCCTCCAGCTGGGAGGCCAAGTGTGGGTAGGTTACGTATTCATTCATTCATCATATTTATTCAGCACTTACTGTGTGCAAAGCACTGTACTAAGCACTTATAACAGTGGGAGGTTGGAAGAAACGGTTCTACACCGCACGCGGCCAGATGTGGGGTGACAACATAAGGTTCTTCTTGTTAAACCCACTGTGGATGAATTTGCTCCCAGTTGTTTTTGTTGCCTAAAAGGTCTGACAGATTGCGTATCCACCGAGGGGAACGTTTGGGTTGGCATCCGCCTCCCCTGCCCCTCTTTTTTGAAAGAAATGTTATGGTATTTGTTATGCGGGTACTATGTGCCAGGCACTGTACTAAGTGCTGAGGTAGCTACAAGTTAATCAAGGTGGACACAGTCCCTGTTCCACAGAGAGTTTGCAGTCTTAATCCCCATTTTACTGATGAAGTAATTGAAGCCTAGAGAAGGGAAGTGACTTGCCCGGAGTCACGTAGCAGACAAGTGGCCGAGCAGGGATTAGAACCCAGGTTCTTCTGATTCCCAGGCCCATGTTCTATCCACTTGGCCTCGCTGCTTCTCTGCAAGATTTACTATGGGTCCAGGAGTCCCCCTGATTGACAGTCCTGGTGAAGCTGTTGACATCCTGCTCCATCCTTCCATTCATTCATTCATTCAGTCAGTCATTCAATCGTATTTATTGAGCACTTACTGTGTGCAGAGCACTGGACTAAGCTCTTGGGAAGTACAAGTTGGCAACGTATAGAGACAGTCCCTACCCAACAGCGGGGTCACAGTCTAGAAGGGGGAGACGGACAACAAAACGTATTAAGAAAATAAAATGAATAGAATAAATATGTACAAGTAAAATAGAGTAATAAATATGTACAAACATATATACGTATATACAGGTGCTGTGCGGAGGGGGAGGAGGGAGAGAGAAAGGACGGGCTTACGGTCTAGAAGGGGGAGAGATGTATATATGTATATATGTTTGTACATATTTATTACTCTATTTATTTATTTATTTATTTATTTATTTATTTTATTTGTACATATCTATTCGATTTATTTATTTTATTTATTTATTTTATTTACTTTGGTTTTGTTCTCTGTCTTCCCCTTTTAGACTGTGAGCCCACTGTTGGGTAGGGACTGTCTCTATATGTTGCCAATTTGTATTTCCCAAGCGCTTGGTACAGTGCTCTGCACATAGTAAGCGCTCAAAAAATACGATTGATGATGATGATGATGAGAGAGACAACAAAGCAAAACGTGGACAGGTGTCAAGACATCAGAATAAATAGAAGTAAAGCTAGATGCACATCATTAGCAAAATAAATAGAATAGTAAATATATACAAGTAAAATAAATAGAGTAATAAATCTATACAAACATATACACGGGTGCTGTGGGGAGGGGAAGGAGATAGGGCGGGGGGGGTGGGGAGGGGGAGAGGAAAGAGGGGGCTCAGTCTGGGAAGGCCTCCTGGAGGAGGTGAGCTCTCAGTAGGGCTTTGAAGAGACATGTGAGGACAGGGGAAGAGGGGGGACCCCTACATGTGAGGAGAAGGGAAGAGGGGGGACCCCTTCATGCGAGGGGAGGGGAAGGGGGGGACCCCTACATTAGAGAAGAGAAGCAGCGTGGTTCATTCATTCATTCATTCAATCGTATTTATTGAGCGCTTACTGTGTGCAGAGCACTGTACTAAGCGCTTGGGAACTACAAGTTGGCAACATATAGAGATGGTCCCTACCCAACAGCGGGCTCACAGTCTAGAAGGGGGAGATAGACAACAAAACATATTAACAAAATAAAATGAATAGAATAAATATGTGCAAACATATATACATATATACAGGTGGAGGGGGGGATGGGGAGGGGGAGAGGAAGGACGGGCTCACAGTCTAGAAGGGGGAGAGAGACAACAAAACAAAACATGTGGACAGGTGTCAAGCCATCAGAATAAATAGAAGTAAAGCTAGATGCACATCATTGTGGTTCAATGGAAAGAGCATGGGCTTTGGAGTCAGAGTTCACAGGTTCAAATCCCAGCTCTGTCAATGGTCAGCTGTGTGACTTTGGGCAAGTCACTTCACTTCCAGCCCTCGGCCCACTGGTCTGGACTCTGGGCATTGCTTTGAGGTCACCCACCCCATGGGATTCACTCGGGGGGGAGAAATCAGAAACGCTCTCTGTAGGAGACGTTAAGTGGAGATGACATCAAGGAGCCCCTGGGTGGGTTTGGAAGCCTCGCGAAAGGCCAGACTCCTTGCCTGGGAGTCAGAAAACCTGGGTTCTAATCCTCCCTTCTTCTGTTGCCGCCTTTGTGACTTTGGACCAGTCCATTAACTTCTCTGAGCCTCAGTTTCCTCATCTGTTAAATTCCCGGGTCTGCCAACTCTGTCTCAGTGGACAGAGCATGGGCTTTGGAGTCAGAGGTCGTGGGTTCGAATCCCGGCTCCGCCACATGTCTGTTGTGTGACCTTGGGCAAGTCGCTTAACTTTTCGGAGCCTCGGTTACCTCATCTGTAAAATGGGGATGATGACTGTGAGCCCCACGTGGGACAACCTGATCACCTTGCATCCCCCCAGTGCTTAGAACAGTGCTTTGCACATAGTAAGTGCTTAACAAATGCCATTATTATTATTATATGATAATCAAACAATTGTATTTTTTGGGTGCTCACTGTGCGTGAAGCACTGTACTAAGCGCTTGGGAGAGTTGGTAGACATATTCCCTTCCCACAGCAAGTTTACAGTCTAGTGCTTAGTACAGAAGCAGCATGGCTCAGTGGAAAGAGGCCGGACTTTGGAGTCAGAGGTCATGGGTTCAAATCCCAGCTCTGCCAATTATCAGCCATGTGAGTTTGGGCAAGTCACTTAACTTTTCTGTGCCTCAGTTACCCCATCTGTAAAATGGGGATTAAGACTGTGAGCCCCACGTGGGACAACCTGATCACCTTGTAACCTCCCCAGTGCTTAGAACAGTACTTTGCACATAGTAAGTGCTTAATAAATGCCATTATTATTATTATTATTATTACAGTGCCCTGCACATAGTAAGCGCTCAGTAAATACCATTGATGATGCCTGTTCTCCCTCCTACTTAGACTGAGTACAAGCTAATTAACTTATATCTATCCCAGTGCATAGTACAGTAGTTGACAGTAAGCACTTAACAAATACCAATATTATTAATTTGATTGAGGACAAATCACAGGTCTTGTCAGTGGGGTGCCCCCCACCCTGCTCCCCCAGAGTAATCTGAGGCTTGCCATGGGCAAAGTGGGACCCAAACCAGAAATATTTTCCTCCAAATAGTAGTACTGGTGGTGTTAGTAAATCACTGTATTAAGAGCAGTGGTCAGAACTCAGATATGTATATATATATATATATATATATATATATATATATATATATATATATATACACACACACACGCATATAAACATATATATATACACATATATATCTGTATATATGTGCAATGTAATTTATTTATCTTTCTATTTATTTATTTATTTGCATTAATGCCTGTCTCCCCTTCTAGACTATGAGCTCATTGTGGGCAGGAATGTGTCTGTTATATTGTACTCTCTCAAGCACTTAATACAGTGCTTTGCACACAGTAAGCACTCAATAAATACCACTGAATGAATGAATGAATGAATGATTAAATGAACACGGCTTCTCAAGCCATTTGGATTTTTCATGAAGATGATTCCCTCCAGGCTGTAAGCTCTTTATGGGCGGGGGATGTTGTCTGCTATTTCTGTTGTTTTCTCTCCCAAGCAGTCAGTAGAGTGATCTGCACATAGTAAGTGCTTAATAAATACCATTTTTTTTACAGTATTTGTGAAGTGCTAACTATGTGCCATCTCTGGGGTTGATACAAGATAATCGGATCAGACACAGTGCCTGTCCCACGTGGGGCTCACTGTCTGAAGGGGAGCAAGAGCAGGTATTTACATTCCTTTACTTAGATGAACTAACTGAACAGAAAAGTTCTGAACAAACAGAAAAATTAAGGGACTCACCAGAGGTTGCAAGCGGGTAAGTGGCGAAGCCGGGATTAGAACCCGGGTCCTCCGACTTTCAGTCCTGTGCTCTCTAAACACAACACACTTGCTCTCCCCTACTACAAAGCCTTACTGTAAGCGCATCTCCTCCAAGAAGCTTTCCCTGATTAAGCCCTCCTCTCCTCTTCTTCCACTCCTTTCTCTGTCGCCCTGACTCACTCCCTATATCCATCCTCCCTCCCATCCCCATACCACATATGTATATATCTGTAATTTATTTAT
Organism: Tachyglossus aculeatus; assembly: GCF_015852505.1. NCBI lineage: Eukaryota > Metazoa > Chordata > Mammalia > Monotremata > Tachyglossidae > Tachyglossus > Tachyglossus aculeatus. The sequence continues at coordinate 87,833,129 of NC_052069.1, forward strand.
TTGTGTATTTATATCTGTCTCCCCATCTAGACTGTGAGCTCACTGGGGGCAGGGAATGTGTCTGTTGTTGTAGTGTACTCTCCCGAGTGCTTAATACAGTGCTCTGTACCCAGTAAGCGCTCAACAAATCCGATGGAATTGAACTGAATTGAAATTGCCTTGGACAGAGCTTTCCCCTGAGAGATCCTGTTCCTGCCTTAAAAGTGCTTAAATCTGAAAGCTGAAGGACAGGCTCCATAAATCCCGGTCTCTGAAGTGAAAGTAAAGTGCAAAGGCAATTATTGGACGGAATTACGCATGGCTTAGTGGAAAGAGCAGGGGCTTGGGGGTCAGAGGTCGTGGGTTCTAATCCCGGCTCCTCCACTTGTCAGCTGTGTGACTTTGGGCAAGTCACTTAACTTCTCCATGCCTCAGTTCTCTCATCTGTAAAATGGGGATTCAGACTGTGAGCCCCACGTGGGACTACCTGATTACCTCATATCTACCCCAGCACTTAGAACAGTGCTTAGTACATAGTAAGCACTTAACAAATACCACCATTATCAATTACCTGGACAATTGCTTCAGTTCTCTGCTTCTCCTTGGCCAAACAGAGTAGCCCTCAGAGCTATTTTACTCCCCCAATCAAAGCAGCATGGCTCAGTGGAAAGAGCCCGGGCTTTGGAGTCAGAGGTCATGGGTTCAAATCCCAGCTCCACCACTTGTCAGCTGTGTGACTTTGGGCAAGTCACTTCACTTCTCTGGGCCTCAGTTACCTCATCTGTAAAATGGGGGTGAAGACTGTGAGCCCCCCGGGGGACAACCTGATCACCTTGTAACCTCCCTAGCGCTTAGAACAGTGCCTTGCACATAGTAAGTGCTTAATAAATGCTATCATTAATTAATTAATTAAAGCAGATGCATTCCCTTCTTCCTACATATGCTTGTGCATTATTGATTCTCAGCAAACATGTAGAGTGAATCATCAGTTGATCAATCAGAAGCAGTGTGTCCTAGTTGAAAGAGCATGGGTCTGAGGGTCAGAAGGACCTGGGCTCTAATCCCGGCTCTCCCTCTTGTCTGCTATGTGACCTTGGGCAAGTCACTTCACTTCTCCGTGCCTCAGTTCTCTCATCTGTAAAATGGGGATTAAGACTGTGAGCCCCTTTTGGGACAGGGACTGTGTCCAACCTGCCACTGCCTGGCACATGGTAAGCACTTAACAAATATTGTAAAAAAAAAATGGTATTCTTTGAGCACTTACTATATGCAGAGTACTGTACTAAGCACTTGAAAGAGTACAATACAACAGAATTAACTTCATTCATTCAGTTGTATTTATTGAGTGCTTATTGTATGCAGAGCACTGTGCTAAGCACTTGGAATGTACAATTCGGCAACAGATAGAGACAACAGGCTCACAGTTTAGAAGGGGGAGACAGACAACAAAACAAAACAAGCAGACAGGCAAGTAACAGACAACGTCACCCGCCTCAAATGAGTTTACAGTCTATAGGGAATCATCATCATAAAAAATCGAAAAGGCTGGAGAAGCTGTGTCCTCTCTGCTGACTCTATTTAATCAATCAATCAATGGCTTTTATTGAACGCTTACTACGTGCAGAGAGCACTGTACTAAACGCTTGGTAGAGTACAATACAATGGAAATAGTGGACATGTTCCCTGCCCATAAAGAGCTTACTGCCTAAGGGGGGAGACAGACATTAGTATGAATGAATAAGCAATTTATAATGCATAATTTAAAGGTATATACATAAATTCTGTGGCACTGGGGATGGGTCGAATGTCAAATGTTCAAAAGTCACAGACTGAAGTACATAGACGATGCAGAAGGGAGAGCGTGCCGGGGAAAAGGGGGTTTAATCGGGGAAGGCCTCTAGGAGGAAATGGGACCTCAGCAATGCTTTGAAGATGGAGAGAGTTGTGGTCTGGTATATACGGAGGGGGAGGGAGTTCCATGCTAGGAGGAGGACGTGGGAAAGGGGCTGGCGGCAAGACACACGAGATGTGGGCAGCTTTATCAATGTCATATTTTAATGTACAAAATGCATAAGCTTCCTACACACTTAATGTATTGTGGAGGCAAATGGAGCTAGTCATAAAGCTGAGCCTAAACCGGGAGGAATATTTAGCCGAAGAATCTAGCCTCTTTGCACATTCCATGAGTTTCCTCTCCCATGCCAGAGGTTGCAAAGGAGCGCTGGCCGACCGAGCAAACAGTAGGAGGTGATTCCAAACCCCAGACCTCAGCTTTAGAACCGGACAGTTAAGTCTTTCATCTTTCTGGTTCTGTTCATCATCAGCTTATCGTGTCATCAGCTCATTAGAGATGGTCACAGCATTTCTTCACTCACTCCTTCCCAAAGGCTATTTCTAAATACCTGGCCCTTGGGGCTGTCGGCTCTTCCTCCTTGCTTTTTTTTTTTTCTTTTCCCTTTTTATATACAGGGTGGCCTATTTAAAAAGCCGCCCCAGTTCACGGAGGCGACTTCAAATGGGCCCCCTGGCCTTCAGGAAAGAACCTCTGGCTGGAATGACTGCATGGCGATGTGGGAGGTACCTGGAGATGAGATATGTGCACGACAGAATTCGGGAGAAACCTCCTGACATGACACAACTTGCATGGGACATTTACTTCCTTCACTCAAAGAGATTCTCTCTTTTAAGGCAGTAAATGCAGAAATGTGCTTGTGGCCTGAGGGGAGAGACAGGAGACTCCATCCCTATTCAGACATATCTCAGGTAACAGCTGCCCGTTGACCCATCATACTTATTAGCAGGATCTAAGCAGCAGCAGGTCAGTTTTACAGATCTGCCATTATTAGGTTTCAGGATTAAGCCATCTCCAAACTTCTTGATTCCCGTTGAAAGCCCATTAGGTTAAACAATCACTGCAAAGTTTCCCATTTGTTTATTTTACTTGTAAGTATCTCTGTAGGTTGGTGAGAAGAAAGGGTCAGGAGCCAGAGGTCCTTGGGTTCTCTACTTGACATCACCAATGACCAACCTTCGGGTCTTCAGGTAAGTAAATTTCCTGCCCTATTCTTCAGCATCCCATCCGTAAGATGAATGAAAAGATGCACAAAATATATCTTAATAGTGCTTACAAGCATGTACTATGTGCAGAGCCCTTCATTAAGCACTAGGAAAGTATACAGTGAGGGGAATTAGCCATGGTCTCTGGTTTTCAAGACGTCTGCAGTCTAAGAAGTTTTATAGAGAAAGGAACAGCATAAGTCAGGGCATCATCAAGGGCTCAAGAGGCTCAGCTTTAACAGCTGAATTTAAGTAAGGTAAGAAAGCATTGGTACTAATAATATCTATTTAGTGATGATGATGATGATGGCATTTATTAAGCACTTACTATGTGCAAAGCACTGTTCTAAGTGCTGGGGAGGTTACAAGGCGATCAGATTGTCCCATGGAGGGCTCACAATCTTAATCCCCATTTTACAGATGAGGTAACTGAGGCACAGAGAAGTGAAGTGACTTGCCCAAAGTCAGACAGCTGACAATTGGTGGAGCCGGGTTTTGAACCCTTGACCTCTGACTCCAAAGCCTGTGATCTTTCCACTGAGCCATGCTGCACTATTACTGTTATTATGGTATTTGTTAAGCGCTTTTGGAGGGCAGAGCACTGTACCAAGTGCTGGACAAGAGTATACAGGTGGAAATTAGACACAGACCCTATCCAGATGCATTTCCCAAACTTTCCACTTGCTACTATTTCATGGGCACCTCTGGCCTTCAGATGTGTTGGCTGTTCCCACTGACCAACAATATTATTATTATTGTGGTATTTGTTAAGCACTTACTATATGTCAAGCACAGCTGTAAGCAGGGCTGGGGTAGATCAGATCAGACATGGTCCCCATCCCACAGTCTAAGTAGTCTAGGTGTGGAATCCTCATTTTACAGTTGAGGAAACCGAGGCACAGAAAAGTTCATTGACTTTCCCAGGGCCACACAGCAGGCAAGAGGCAGATCTGGGATTATAACCCAGGTCCTCTGATATCTATTGGGCCACAATGCTGCTCAGGAGAGCATGGGAATTGAAGGTAAGAACTGACCTAATGAAGGTAAGTGGTCAGGAGCATGTTTCTTCCTGGCCTGTGTGGCCGCTTTGGGGATGTTGGGGTGGCTCTGGGCACTCGGTGTAGGTAGCCAGATTCAGGGCTGGGACTCGGGAGGTTCAGGGAAGTTAGGTCCATACCCCAGAGTCGCGGCTCCAGCTAAGGTGAGGAGAGGGGGGCTTGGCATCCTCGGAGTCCTGGAGACTAGATGAGGCTGTGGAGTAACTTGATTCTGGAAATTTCTTCTGCAGTTCCCCCTGCGGCTCTAAAGTGGCCAAAAACAGAGGACTATGGGCTCAAGACCTGGGCCACAAGTTGGAGTCACCTCGGAAATAGGTCAGTCTGACGATATTTTGCTGTACGGTCAAAGGGAGGGGCAGAGAGCTTGCCGCTGTTTCCGGTTATTATTAATGTATTTCATTCTGCTGCAAATCCACTTCATTTAATTCACTATGGTTCCCTATGTTTAACTGTTTTTGAAGTTAATTGTCAAATTCTCCTACTACGACCCAGCCCACACACATCACTCCTTTAGTGCTAACCTTCTCACTGTGATTCGATCAGAGGTCGTGGGTTCTAATCCCGGCTTGGCCACTTGTCAGCTGTGTGACTTTGGGCAAGTCGCTTCACTTCTCTGGGCCTCAGTGACCTCTTCTGTAAAATGGGGATTGAAACTGTGAGCCCCACGTGGTACAGCCTGATTATCCTGTATCTACCCCAGCGCTTGGAACAGTGATTGGCACATAGTAAGTGCTTAACAAATACCATCATCATCAAAGATGGTAATTCAGCTGCTGTAACGGTGTGGAATTCTGTAACCCTGAGCGTGTTGTAATACCGAAGAAGCAGCGTGGCTCAGTGGAAAGAGCATGGGCTTTGGAATCAGAGGTCATGGGTTCAAATCCCGGCTCTGCCAATTGTCAGCTGTGTGACTTTGGGCAAGTCACTTCACTTCTCTGGGCCTCAGTTACCTCATCTGTAAAAATGGGTATTAAGACTGTGAGCCCCCCATGGCACAACCTGATCACCTTGTAACCTCCCTAGCACTTAGAACAGTGCTTTGCACATAGTAAGTGCTTAATAAATGCCATCATTATCATTATTACTGAAGGTGTACCTGGAATATACCAAAGAATGGCATGTCTAAGAGAGGGCCTTGTGGATGAAGCACTGGCCTGGGTGTCAGAAGGACCTGGGTTCGAATCCCAGCTCTGCCACTTGTCAGCTGTGTGACCTTGAGCAAGTCACTTCACTTCTCTGTGCCTCAGTTACCTCGTCTGTAAAATGGGGATTGACTGTGAGTTCCATGTGGGACAGGGACTGTGTCCAAACTGATTTGCCTGTATCTACCCCAGCGCTTAGTACGGTGTCTGGCACATAGTAAGCACTTAACAAATACCACTTGTATTATTATTACTAAAGACAAAGTGTTGGAACAGGGCTGGGAGAGGGAGACAAAGGAGGGAATGAGAACTCTCAGGGATTGGACACTTTAGGGGGAAATTTTGAGGGCTTTTATGCTTAACCTTTATGATTAACCTTAGAGAAGCAACATAGCCTAGTGGAAAGAATGTGGGCCTGGGATCAGAAGACCTGAGTTCTAATCCCATCTTCACCACTTGTCTGCTGTGTGACCTTGGGCAAGTCTCCCCCTTCTATTAATTTATTCATTCATTCAGTCATATTTATTGAGCACTTATTGTGTACTAAGCACTTGGGAAGTACAAGTTGGCAACATAAAGAGACGGTCCCTACCCAACAACGGGCTCACAGTCTAGAAGGGGGAGACAGACAACAAAACAAAACATGTGGACAGGTGTCAAGTCATCAGAATAAATAGAAGTAAAGCTAGATGCACATCATTAACAAAATAAATAGAATAGTAAATATGTACAAGTAAAATAAATAGAGTAATAAATCTGTACAAACATATATATAGTACAGTGCTCTGCACATAGTAAGCGCTCAATAAATACAATTGATGATGATATATACAGGTGCTGTGGGGAGGGGGAGGAGGAGAGGAAAAAGGGGGTTCAGTCTGGGAAGGCCTGAGCCTGTTCTTGGTTAGGGACCATCTCTGTATGTTGCCGACTTGTACTTCCCAAGCGCTTAGTACAGTACTCTGCACACAGTAAGGGCTCAATAAATATGGTTGAATGAATGAGTGAATCAAAGTCATTTCACTTCTCTGTGTCTCAGTTTCCTCATCTGTAAAATGGAGATTAAATCCTACTTCTTCGTACTTCCAATGCGAACCCCATGTGGGACAGAGACTGTGTCCAAACAGATAACCGTGTATCAACCCCAGGACATAGAACAGTGCTTAGCACATAGTAAGTGTTTAACAAATATCGTAATTGCTACGATTATTATTATTGTTTGGGCAGCGTGGCCCCTAATGGAATCACAGCTAATGCCCAGTTGTGAAAGATAGCAAGATAGAGGTCAACAGGTCCCTCCATCACTAATTTATGTTAAATTCTCTGAGATAAAGGTGTACATCTTTAATATAATTGCCCCTCTCAGGATGGTACCTGGAGAGTTTCCAGTCCTCTACCAGTCTTGGCTACTGGAGGGAGAGTCGCACTGAGACCTACCTGTTCCATTCCTAACGAGTGGAAGGCAATCTGCTACAAGTCAAAGCTCACCCATCCAAGGCAGCAGCGGCATGGGAGAAAGTCGAGGGAGAAGATTCGAGTTCACTGCGCAGAAGGCGGCAATGGTAAACCACTTCCAGATTTTTACCATGAAAATTGTATGGGTCCACTACCAATCAATCAACCAATCGTATTGAGCGCTTACTGTGTGCAGAGCACTGTACTAAGTGCTTGGACAGTACAAGTTGGCAACATATAAAGACGGTCCCTACCCAACAGTGGGCTCACAGTCTAGAAGGGGGAGACAGAGAACAAAATAAAACATATTAACAAAATAAAATAAATAGAATAGATATGTACAAGTAAAATAAATAAATAGAGTAATAAATACGTACAAACATATATACATATATACAGGTGCTGTGGGGAAGGGAAGGAGGTAAGGCGGTGGGGAGGAGGATGGAGAGGGGAAGAAGGGGGAGAGGAAAGAGGGTGCTCAGTGTGGGAAGTCCTCCTGGAGGAGGTGAGCTCTCAGTAAGGCCTTGAAGGGAGGAAGAGAGCTAGCTTGGCAGATGTGGGGAGGGAGGGCATTCCAGGCCAGGGGGATGATGTGGGCAAGGGGTCGACGGGGGGACAGGCGAGAACGAGGAACGGTGAGGAGATTAGCAGCAGAGGAGCGGAGGGTGTGGGCTGGGCTGGAGAAGGAGAGAAGGGAGGGGAGGTAGGAGGGGGCGAGGGGATGGACAACCTTGAAGCCCAGGGTGAGGAGTTTCTGCCTGATTGCAGAATAATGGCAGATGGAGAGCAGGGAGTTCTGGGAGAGATGTGTCCTCTCTTTGTTCTCTCTTCCTCCCTTCAAAGCCCTACTGAGAGCTCACCTCCTCTAGGAGGCCTTCCCAGACTGAACCCCCTCCTTCCTCTCCCTCTACTCCCCCTCGCCTTACCTCCTTCTCCTCCCCACAGCACCTGTATATATGTTTGTACAGATTTATTACTCTATTTATTTTACTTGTACATATTTATTCTATTTATTTTATTTGGTTTATATGTTTTGTTTTGTTGTCTGTCTCCCCCTTCTAGACTGTGAGCCCGCTGTTTGGTAGGGACCGTCTCTGTATGTTGCAAACTTGTACTTCCCAAGCGCTTAGTACAGTGCTCTGCACACAGTAAGCACTCAATAAATACGATTGAATGAATGAATGAATGAATGAATGTGTCCGTGCTGTCGCTATGGGTTGGAAACGACTCAAAGGCATAAGACAAGACAAAGAATGTAATAATCAATCAATCAATCGTATTTATTGAGCACTTACTGTGTGCAGAGCACTGTACTAAGCGCTTGGGAAGTACAAGTTGGCAACATATAGAGACGGTCCCCACGCAACAGTAATAATGTAAGCTAATGTAAGGATGTACCATGTCTATCAACTCCATTGCATTGTATCCTCCAAAGCACTTAGTACAGTGCTCTTCACACAGTAAGTACTCAATAAATACCCTTGATTGATTAGTGCCCATTTAGCCCACTGGACTTACAGGGACTATTGTGAACTTGACCTATTTAATATGACTTAAACAGTATTTTAGCCATTTCTTAATTTTTCTCTCCCTGGCACTGTGTGCTAAGTACAGAACTGCCACCTCGTATCAGAGAATGAGGAATAAAGGAATAAATTCCTTGGCTTGTTAATTACACTTACCATCTCCCAGTCGTGGTCACTTACCAAACTGTCTTATCTGAGACATTTTACTGTGGGGTGGGGCATACAGATGAGATTCTGCTGGTGAGAAGGGAGTAAATTGCTCATATTTTCAAGGTGTATCTACTCCGTCAAACCCTTAGGGAATCATTTAGTTCACTGAGAGGTAATTTACTAAATAGGACCCCAGGGGCATGAAAGAGTTAATGCAACTCCAAAGCTTCTAATTTGCACCAGGGAGCCGTTTATTCACCCAGCACGATTTGACCTAATAGGTCTTAACTCTATTTAAAAGGAGTAATAAGGATTTTATCACTTTTCCTATTTTTAGCTCTCTGCCTAATGCAGGAATACTGTTTCCTCCCATAGTCAGAATTAATTTTTTTGTTGTTGTTGTTTTTAAAACAGCCTTCACACTCTTAGCCAACTAGTGAAATTGGAAAAAACTCTCTTATGCGCATTTTTATTTGCTTGCTCTGAAAAAGGCATACAAATTAGGGGAGTAAAATCTATGTAAAATGCACTTTCCTTTAATCCAGAGGTTCCTGTATACAAACTTCGAATTGTTACTGTGTTAATTTGGATTTTCCTAGCCAATCATTGCCTCCTGACCATTCTAGGAAACCTAATTGGGGACACAATAATAATAATAATAATGGCATTTATTAAGCGCTTACTATGTGTAAAGCACTGTTCTAAGCACTGGGGAGGTTACAAGGTGATCAGGTTGCCCCACGGGGGGGGAGGGGCTCACAGTCTCAATCCCCATTTTCTAGGTGAGGTAACTGAGGCACAGAGAAGTGAAGTGACTTGCCCAAAGTCACACAACCGACAATTGGCAGAGCAGGGATTTGAACCCATGACCTCTGACCCCAAAGCCCGTGCTCTTCCCATTGAGCCACGCTGCTTCTTCAGGGACCCAGTGCCAAATGGTTCATGCCAAATGGTTTCATACTTATCATTATTATTATTACATTTGTTGAATGCTTACTGTTCTAGGTGCTGGGGTAGATACAAGTTACTCAGTTGGACATAGTCCCTGAACCACTTGGGGATCACAGGCTAAGTAGACTGTGAGCCCATTGTTGAGGAGGGACCGTCTCTATATGTTGCCGACTTGTACTTCCCAAACGCTTAGTACAGTGCTCTGCACACAGTAAGTGCCCAATAAATATGATTGAATGAATAAATGAATGAAAGTAGAAGGGAGTAGGACCTTGTTCTAGGCAGGTAATGTGTCTGTTATATTAAGTAATTAATAATTATGCTACTTGTTAAGCACTTACTATGTGCCAAGCACTGTTCTAAGCATTGGGATAGACACAAGTTAATCAGGATGGACACAGTCCCTGTCCCACATTGGGCTCACACTCTTAATCCCCCTTTTTTACAGACGAGGAAACTGAAGCACTGAGAAGCCAAGTGACTTGCCCAAGGCCCACAGCAAGCAATTGGCAGAGTGGGAATTAAGGACTCTGGTCCTCTAACTCTCAGGCCCATGCTCTTTCCACTAGATCATGCAGCTTCTCCTAGTGTTCCTTTATTGTCTCATCTTTAAAGAACAAATCATAAGTCCCTTAGTCCTAATGTCGAACAGACACTCACGTCAAAAGGTTTTGTGGGCTTTAGCCTTATCTTTCCTTTTATTATTTGTACCCATTACCACCAATTCCAATTCTTTTACCCTGTACAAAATTTTCCTACCTCTTTCTCAGAACTGTATAAAGTTGTAACACCCTCTCTTTGTCATAGAGATGATCAAAATTTTCATTTTATTGAGAAATCAGGAAAAGGAGTTACATTACTGCAGTGATAAGGAGGTGATAAATGCCTTTTTTATGGTATTCGTTCAGCACTTATTGTACTAAATGCTGGGGCAGATACAAACTAATCAGGCTGGACATAGTCTGCGTCCCATATGGGGCTCACAGTCTTACAGGTGAGGTAACCGAGGCTCAGAGAAGTGAAGTGACTTCCCCAAGGTCACATAGCAGACAAGTGGCGGAGCTGGATTTAGAACCCAGGTCCTCTGATTCTCATGCCAGTGAGAATCCACTAGCCAACACTGCCTCTTATTTTTCAATCATTCACTGGGAATCACTTCAGATTTTGTTGTCTGAACACTTCAATACCCATTCCTTACCCATTAGAGAAGCAGTTTGGCTTAGTGGAAAGAGCCCTGATTTGGGAGTCAGAGGTCATGGGTTCTAATCCCAGCTCCGCCGCTTGTCAGCTGGGCAACTTTGGGCAAGTCATTTAACTTCTCTGTGCCTCAGTTACCTCATCTATAAAATGGGGATGAAGACTGTGAGCCCCTCGTGGGACAACCTTATATCCACCCCAGTGCTTAGAACAGTGCTTTACACATAGAAAGCGCTTAATAAATTCTATTATTATTATTATTATTCACCTGAGAGAAGTTATGCAAATACAAATAACAGCTCCTTTACAGTGGATGTCACAGTTCCAGAGGCATGAGGGCTCTCGATAAATTTATTATGACTTATGCTGATTGATTATTCAAATTTGAAGTAAAAAATATCTAGAGGTAAAATCCGTAACTACCATATGGATGGTGTGGAACTAAACTAAGTAATAGTTTGTAGTAATAGCAGTAGTAGGAGTAATGTTGAACAGTCTCTGAGTGCAAGACAAGTAGCTTGGTATAGTGGATACAGCACAGGCTCAGAAGATCATAAATTCTAATCCTGGCTCTGCCACCTGTCTGCTGTGTGACCTTGGGCAAGTCACCTTACTTCTCTGGGCCTCAGTTACCTCATCTGTAAAATGGGGATTGAGACTATGAGCCCCACGTGGGACAGGGACTGTGTCCAAACCAATTTGCTTGTATTCCACTCCAGCGCTCAGTATAGTAGCTAGCACATAGTAAGCACTTGTTATTACTAAGCACTTGGGAAGGTACAACAGATTATACATTTCCTTGGGCGGGGGGGGGGATCTGTCTACCAACTCTGTTATACTTTTGTATTGTACTCTCCCAAGCGCTTAGTACAATACTCTGCACACAGTAAGTGTTCAATAAATACGACTGATTGATCAATTTAATAGAAGCCCAAGACTTGTTCCCTATTCATAAGGAGCTTACATTCCATTTGGGGAGTACTATAATTCTTTTAATTCCGATGGTTTTGACACCTGTCTACATGTTCTGTTTTGTTGTCTGTCTCCCCCTTCTAGACTGTGAGCCCACTGTTGGGTAGGGACTGTCTCTATATGTTGCCAACACGTACTTCCCAAGAGCTTAGTATAGTGCTCTGCACACAGTAAGAGGTTAATAAATACAATTGAATGAATGAAAATATTTACAAGTAGTGGAATAGAATAAATAATTGAATGTTCCTTTTAATATAGGCATATAGATCGAAGTGCTGAGGACGGCTATAAATAAAAGCGTAAGTACTAGAGGTGGCCATTGGGTCTCTTTGACTCAGCGTACTGGGAATTAATTAGTGAATCAATCAATCATATTTACTAAGTGCTTATTGTGTGCACGGCACTATACTAAGTGCTTGGGAGAAGACAATGTAACATAGTTGGTAGACACATTCCCTGCCCACAGTGAGAATTTCAACGGGCTTTAGGTGCGGAGCGTGCTGAGGTCTATTGTATTTGGTGCCTACTAACTCTGTTGGTACAGTGCTCTGCATTCAGTAAGTGCTCAATAAATGTCATTGATAGATTTGTCGATTGATTTGGTGGGAGAGGCAATTCCAGGCAGGAGAGCAAGGTGAGATGAGAATGGGGTCCAGATAGGAAGAGATCTTGGGAGGAGAAAAGTGGGTGAGCACAGGAGAAGGGGGTGAGGAGTGGTAATAAATAAGGTGGAGAGAGCTGGCAGGTAGCCTGTCAGCCAATGATAAGGGGTCTTTGTTTGCTGCAGAGTGACAGCCCGAAGATGAGTCCCTAAAATCTGGTAATGCAGGAGGAAAAAATAATTGGATATAACAAAGCTGGCTCACTCTGTCTCTTGCCTCTTTCTCTGGTTTAGCCTTTGTGGATATGAATACTCCTGTGTATCTGTGTGTCCCTTCTCTCCTCTAGTGCTAACCTTCTTACTGTGCTTCGATCTCGTCTGGCTCGCTGCCAACCCCTAGCCCACGTCCTGCCTCTGGCCTGGAATGCCTTCCCTCCTCAAATACAACAGACAATCGCTCTCCCCTGCTTCAAAGTCTTCCCGAAGGCCCATCTCCTCCAAAAGGCCTTCCCAACTAAGCCCCGCTTTTCCTCATCTCCCATTCCCTTCTGCGTTGTCCTGACTTGCTCCCTTTGCTCTTTCCTCCTCCCAGCCCCAAAACACTTATCAATCAATCAATCAATCAATCGTATTTATTGAGCGCTTACTGTGTGCAGAGCACTGTATTAAACGCTTGGGAAGTACAAGTTGGCAACATATAGAGACAGTCCCTACCCAATAGTGGGCTCACAGTCTATGTACTTATGTACATATTAGTAATTTTATTTATCCTTTTGCTCTTCCCCCCTTCCAGCCCCAAAGCACTTATGTACATAGCTGTAATTTTATTTATTTGTACTGATGTCTGTCCCCCCCAGTCTAGACTGTGAGCTTGTTATGGGCAGGAAATGTCACTATTTATTGTTGTATTGTACTTTCCCAAGCGCTTAGTACAGTGCTCTGTACACAGTAAGCGCTCAATAAATACGATGGAATGAATGAATGAATGAATGGCTCTGTGTGTGTGTTCTCTCTCTCTGAGGCATTTGACTTTGTTCTGACCTCTGCTCTGCCTTAAAAAAGGGGAGAGTAAAAGGACAGAGGAATAAAGTCAGTAGAGCGAGGGGTAGATTCCCAGAAGGAGGAGGAGGTTTTCTATTTTTTCCTTTGTAGTTGTTGCTGTTGCTGTTGTTTTTTTCCCCTGCTAATGACTGCTAGAGATGTCATCCTTCATCCCTGGAGGAGGGAGAAAGGACTTGTGTAGCCACAAGGACTTCAAAGGCTCCTTGACATGGAAAAGGCAGGTGAAGGGTAGGCTGTGCACTAGGCAGAGATGAAAGGAGATCAGCGAGGCACTTTGCTGCCCAGATTTCAAAGGGGCCACTTGCAATTCCTTAAGTATTGATTTTAAGATGACCCTTCCTTTTCCGGTACCTAAAACCAATGAAAATCAAACGAAATATACCCGACAGGGGCTACCAGGTGTTATTTGAGAGTGCCATCTTCCTTGGATTTACATAGGTTATGGGTGTGTCAAAAGCAATTTGTGCTATGATTTGACTTCATTCAGGAAAGCTCTTGGGCGGAAAATTTCTGAGGAGAAGCAACTTTGAGGTAGATTCTTAATATTCAGAGCCAAGGGGAAAGATCTCTGAGAAACAGGTGTCATTAATGGTAATGTATAGCTAATGTAAGGTGTAATCAGAAGTTTAGAAGTATTAGAATAGTTAGGGTGAATGCTGCCATAATAAGGACTTTAATTGTGGGACATGTCTCCTGATACGGAAATTCTCCTACGTATTAAGTATTCTCTATAGATAGTGGGTAACAATATATGAAAGATCAAGGGTCTTATTTTAGTAATTTGACCCCAGCTTTGTAAGGAACTATGCCTTAAATTCCCGGTTACTTAATAGGCCATATTTTGCTGTCAGATAATGGGTGAAGCTGCAGTTCTGACTCTGTGAGATTCTCTTTCACTTCCTCAGATTTGCAGACCATAGCTTCCATGTGGAAGTTTTCTGTAAGTCACACAGCATATGCCCGAGCTTTCATCTGACAGGTAGAGATGAAAAACTATATCCTGAAACCAGTCTTCTTTTACAAATAGAAAAGTCTGAGCTGGTCTGACAGGGACAATCGGAGGAGCTTTCAAGAGCGTAATTCTTGTCTTGTCATCTTTCCAACATTCGCTTTGGCTTTCTAAGGATGAAAGACATATAGACTCATTGTAGGAGTTACATGACAGATACATGTCAGGAGACAGCAAAGAGACAGTGATGGGGAGGGAGTGAACGATGTCTTTTCTAGTCAAATGAGATTGTTTTAGTAAATATGTCCTGTTTAGCACTTCATATGTGGAATGTTTTTCATCTAAATGCCACGTCATTTCATACGGCTTCCGTGACCTCCTCAATCCTTAAGTGTATGTTTTAAAGATCTGGATGAAAGGCAATGGTGAGAACCAGTATCATTATTTAAAGAGCGTTGGACAGAGAAGAGTTCAGGGAAATCCGTGTTGCAATTGGATACATTTTACAAGTTCCAGCTAAATGTCTAGAACTCCTCCCAGCCCCCTTTGATGAACAGTGGGAGATTATTGATTTTAATTTATATGCTTTGTGCCTTCAGGGAGTGAATTAAAGGTTTATTGTTAATGTTCCATTTGGGTTCATCCTACTAAAGAAATGTGTGAGAAGTGTTAACAAACTATCGTTAGCCTTAAGTATCAAATAGTAATAGTTGTTTTAATCTTATATTTCAATGAGCTTAATCTTCTGTTTAATCTTGAAAAGGTGTAGAAGTGAGTCATTATAGTTTAATTACTAACCATTATTCCTTCTGGCTAACACCACTTCCTCCTTAACAGCCTTTCTCTTTTGTCTTTCTTCTTGAATACTTTTCGACTGCATCCAGCGGAATTAGAAATTAGAAAACATCACACGTCAGGCTTTGAAAGACACAGCAAAATGCGTTTTGGTGGTTCCTCCTGGTACCAAAGCATTTTATCAGCACAGCAATGTCTCTTGACCAGTGTGTGAGGTATTCCACTTAGGGATAGAATCACGCTCGGGTTTTACATAATGACAGAAGCTGACTGCTTCCTGCTTTAGTGCTTATTTAGTAAAACATTTAACATTCCTGGAGAGATACCAGTCTGTCATTAATGGATTCTTGGCTTTCGGCCAGAAGCTAATAGTTTTATTGGTCCTCATAACTTAGCTATGTGATTTTTGTAACCCCAATGGGCTAGTTTCGGGGTTTCTTTTTTCCTTTATTTTTTTCCCTTTGGGAGTGTATCAAAGCTCTTGGGCCGAAAGCCAAACGTGGGTTTTTGTTAAAACTGGTATCTTGTCCAACCTCTTTCTTATTGTAATTTTGCTTGGGAAGATTTGGAGGGGGCTTGAGCAGTCTCGTGGAATTAGAACAAAAGTTTGGGAATTTGTCCTCTTGGCTTCTCTTTCTAGCTCTGTCACTGGATTTTCAAATGACCTCTGGCAAGTTATTTACTAGTCTTGGTGGTCTCTGTTTACCCATTTGCAAAGAGAAGCAGCATGGCTCAGTGGAAAGAGCCCGAGCTTTGGAGTCAGAGGTCATGGGTTCAAATCCCGCTCTGCCAATTGTCAGCTGTGTGACTTTGGGCAAGTCACTTAACTTCTCTGTGCCTTAGTTACCTCATCTGTAAAATGAGGATTAAGACTGTGAGCCCCCCGTGGGACAACCTGATCACCTTGTAACCTCCCCAGTGCTTAGAACAGTGCTTTGCATATAGTAAGCGCTTAATAAATGCCATTATTATTATTATTATTATTAATAGTAGTTAATTAGAACAGGATGCTCATCAAGATGCACTTTGTAGTAATAGTATTTGTTCAGCCCTTACTATGTGCAAAGCACTGTACTAAGCACTAGAAAAAATACAGGGGGGAGAATTAGACAGGGTTTCTGGACCCCTAAGGCTCACGATCTAAGTATAACGGTGGAAAGGGGACTGGTGGCAGACATACAAGGAAAGAGAAAATGAAAGAACATAAAAACAACTTAAAAGACAAATATAGGAATAAATATAAATATGAAATAAATATAAAAATAAAATGAAAAAAGCAGTAGGGCACTATGGCTTAAGCCAAAAATTAAAGTCAACATGAAAGACATGTACAGCATAAAGAAATAAAATGAAAAAAGCGGTAGGGTATCATGGCTAGAAAAGCAGAGTTCTGGACTACTTGAGGCTTAATGATATAATAATAATAATGAAAATGGTATCTGTTAAGCACTTACTATGTGTCAGGTGCTGTACTAAGTACTGGGGTGGATACAAGCAAATTGGGTTGGACAAAGTCCCTGTCCCAAATGGGGCTCACAATCTCAATCCCCATTTTACAGATGAGTGAACTGAGGCCCAGAGAAGTGAAGTGACTTGCCCATGGTCACCCAGCAAAGTGGTGGAGCTGGGATGAGAGCCAGTGCTCTATCCACTGTGCCATACTGGTTCCTCTAGAGACCAACACTCATAGTCATTCAACTATCAATCAATGGTATTTATTGAATGCTTACTGTGTGCAGAGCACTGTACTAAGCGCTTGGGAGAGTACAACATAACAGTCCTGTCCACAATGAGCTTAGAGTCTAGAATGACAGCCAGAATAACTATGCCACCTATGGCCCTCTGAATGTTCTACATTTTGTGGAGGTGGCATGCTGCTCCTGTTTCTGCCCTTCCTGTTGGGAGGTCATGACCTTTAGGAACACACTTAACTTCTTGGTGCCTCAATTTCCTCATCTATGCAATGGGAATTAACTACCTGTTCTCCCTCCCCCTTGGATGTGTGGGACAAGGACTGTGTCTGAAACACACATATTGCATCTATCCCATTCTTAATACAGTGCTTGGCTCAGGGTGAGAGTTTAAAAAGCCATTATTATTATTATTATTATTATTATTATTAGATTAGATTATTTAGCAGATTAAGATGCAGCATAGTGTAGTTGCTAGAGCACTGGCCTGGAAATTAGAAGGTTGAGGGTTCTAATCCTGGCTTTGTATTCATCTGTTGTGTGACCTTGGGCAGCGGACAGGGAATGTGCTGTTATATTGTTGTTGTATCCTCCTGTCTCTCCCCACTTCAATCCATACTTCACGCCACTGCCCACATCGTCTTTGTGCAGGAATGCTCTGGGCATGTTACCCCCCTCCTTAAAAATCTGCAGTGGCTACCAATCAACCTATGCATCAGGCAAAAACTCCTCACTCTCAGCTTCAAGGCTGTCCATCCCCTCGCCCCCTCCTACCTCACCTCCCTTCTCTCCTTCTCCAGCCCAGCCCACACCCGCCGCTCCTCTGCCGCTAATCTTCTCACTGTACCTCGTTCTCGCCTGTCCTGCCATCGACCCCTGGCCCACATCCTCCCCCTGGCCTGCAATGCCCTCCCTTCCCATCTGCTGAGCTAGCTCTCTTCCTCCCTTCAAAGCCCTACTGAGAGCTCACCTCCTCCAGGAGGCCTTCCCAGACTGAGCCCCCTTCTTCCTCTCCCCCTCCTCCCCCTCCCCATCCCCCCAACCTTACCTCCATCCCCTCCCCACAGCACCTGTATATACGTATATATGTTTGTACATATTTATTACTCCATTTATTTTACTTGTACATATTTATTCTATTTATTTTATTTTGTTAATATGCTTTGTTTTGTTCTCTGTCTCCCCCTTCTAGACTGTGAGCCCACTGTTGGGTAGGGACCATCTCTATATGTTGCCAACTTGTACTTCCCAAGTGCTTAGTACAGTGCTTTGCACACAGTAAGCACTCAAAAAATATGATTGAATGAATGAATGAATGAATGAATTGTATTGTACACTCTCAGCTGCTTAGTAAAGTGCTCTGCACACAGTAAGTGATCAAAAAATACCATGGAATGAGAGATCGCTTCACTTCTCTGGGCCTCAGTTTTCTCATCTGTAAAATAATACTAATAATTATGGTACCTGTTGAGCGCTTACTATCTGCCAAGCACGGTTTTAAAAGGTGGGGTAGATACAAGTTAAGCAGGTTGGACACAGTCCCTGTCATTCAATCGTATTGAGTGCTTACTGTGTGCAGAGCACTGTACTAAGCGCTTGGGATGTACAAGTTGGCAACATATAGAGACCCCATCTTACCTCCTTCCCTTCCCCACAGCACCTGTATATATGTATATATGGTTGTACATATTTATTACTCTATTTATTTATTTATTTATTTATTTTACTTGTACATTTCTTTCCTATTTATTTTATTTTGTTGGTATGTTTGGTTCTGTTCTCTGTCTCCCCCTTTTAGACTGTGAGCCCACTGTTGGGTAGGGACTGTCTCTATGTGTTGCCAATTTGTACTTCCCAAGCGCTTAGTACAGTGCTCTGCACATAGTAAGCGCTCAATAAATACGATTGATTGATTGACTGAGTGATTGATAAAGAGACGGTCCCTACCCAACAGCGGGCATCCCACATAGGGCTCACAATCTGAATCCCCATTTTACAGATGAGGGAACTGAGGCCCAGAGAAGTGAAGTGACATGCCCAAGGTCACACAGTAGACATGTGGTGGACCTGAGTTTAGAAGCCTAGTTCTTCCGACTCCAGGGCCCAGGATCTACCCATTAAGCCACAGGGATTGAGACTGTGAGCCCCACCTGGGACGGAGACTGTGTCCAATCTTAGTTGCTTGTGTACACCCCAGACTGTGTCCAGTCCAATTTGTTCGTGTCCGCCCCGGTACTTAGTACAGTGCCTGGCATATAGTAAGCACTTAACAAATACCGCAATCATTATTAGCGGTCCCAGGATGACCCAGTGGGGAGTTGTGGAAGGCGACATGGGCTACTTGAGGGCTAGTTTGGCTCTATAATGGTTTCACGTGCAAATCTTCTAGAGTGTAAGTTTGTCGTGGGAAGGGAACTTATCTGCCAACTCTGTTGTATTGTACTCCCCTAAGTGCTTAGTTAGTAGAGAGCGCTCAGCACACGATAAGTGCTCAGTGAATACCATCCATGATTCACGATGACCGAGCTATCCTTGGCAATCTCTGAGTCAGAGACACCAGACACAGGAAGTCATTTTGTTGTCTGCTGAAGTTGAGTGAAGCCTATTTGACTTTCGTGGGATTTAGATGCAGGGGTGTGGAGGGCTACCCATCCTTCATCCCCTCCGGCCTCACCCGCTCATCTCCCACGAAGCCATCCGTCTCTCCGGGACGTTCGGGTCACACATTCACGGTTGTAATTTTCAAATGTCTCTCTTGGGGTGTCTTCTGCAGGTCATCGCTCTCCTAGAGAGTTGGGCCTGAAGAAAAGGGCAGGAACGGGCAAAGCTAGTGTCCTGATTATTTTGAGAAGGGGGTTTACTTTAGCCTTTCAGCTGGAGAAGTTATGGGGCTGCTTGTGTGCAAATGCCTTTCAGGGATATGACGTAGCTGGAGAAGAATGAGTGCTTTGGAACATAGGTCAAGTTTACTTAACACTGCGATGTTTTAAAACAGGATGATGCCAGTTCAATTAAATGTCCCAGAATAACAGCATATTTTGCACAGTAATTGTTTAAGAAAAAAAAAAACCAACCAGCTTTCAGAACAACACTTGCAAATAAAACAAGCCCTATATAAACCACACTAGCTGTAAAACACTGTGTGTAAGGAAAACGAAGCAATAGGTCTTACATTAAGTGAGGGAGGGGGTGATTGTCTTTTCAAAGACTGGCTCCTGGGACAACACACTATCTCCTGAGTCAGCAGGGCTAATTCAACTGTTTGTTTTTTCTTTAATGGTATTTGTTAAGTGTATACTATGTGCCAGATAGTCTACTAAGTGCTGGGGTAGATACAAGCTAATTAGGATGGACACAGACTGTGTCCCACATGGGCTCAGAGTCTTAATTCCCATTTTATGGATAAGGTAACTGAGGCACAAAGAAGCAAAGTGACTTACCCAAGGTCACATAGTAGACAAGTGGCAGAGCTGGGATTACAACCCAGGTCCTCTGAGTCCCAAGCCGACGCTCTTTCCACTAGGCCATGCTACTTCTATATTCATCCCATGTTCAGGGATGAATAAAAATTGTCTTCGAGCATAACGATTTGTTACTTGCCACTTGCTGCTGCCATTGATTCCTGAATTATTCTGTTTCCTATTGCTAATTTTAGGAGTGAGGCAGAAAACCTAGGAGCAGTTGCCTGCAGGTGTTCTAAATGGGGCCTTAATTAGCACATTACATGACTTAAAGGCTGAATTTTAGTCACCCTCCACACCTCAACTCTACATCATCACGAAGTGTGCTGTATGTCATCTCGGGGGAGTTTTGTGCAGGATACTAAAGCCTAGCTCTGGAGTCAAATGACCAATCCAAGTACATTTGTATAATAATAATGATTATCGTATTTGCTAAGCATTGACTATGTGCCAAGCACTGTTCTTAAGTGCTGGGGAAGAGACAAGATAGTAGGGTCAGAAACAGTCTTTTGAACCACACAGCGATCACAGTTGGGTAGGGACCATCTCGATATGTTGCCAACTCGTACTTCCAAAGCGCTTAGTACAGTGCTCTGCACCCAGTAAGCGCTCAATAAATGCGATTGAATGAATGAATGAGGGAGAACAGTTACTGAACCCTTACTTTACAGATGAGGCAAAGAGAAGTTAAGTGACTCACCTAAGGTCACAGAGAAGGCACATGGCAGACCAGGATCAGATTAATAACATCATTATTATAACAATAATGATAATTGTGGTATTTGCTAAGCATTTACTATGTGCCAATCACTGTAGTATGTTCTGGTCAGAAACAAGATAATCAAGTCAGAAACAAGTCCCTGTCCTACCTGGGACTCACAGTCTAAATAGGCAGGGGAACAGTTATCAAATCTCCATTTTACAGATGAGGAAACTGTTTCTGGATCACTGTAGTGTACTCTCCCAAGTGCTTAGTACAGTGCTCTGCACACAGTTGTTGTTGTTGTCTTATGCTGTCGAGTCGTGTCCGACCCAATCATCATCATCATCATCAATCGTATTTATTGAGCGCTTACTGTGCAGAGTACTGTACTAAGCGCTTGGGAAGTACAAGTTGGTAACATATAGAGACAGTCCCTACCCAGCAGTGGGCTCACAGTCTAAAAGGGGGAGACAGAGAACAAAACCAAACATACTAACAAAATAAAATAAATAGAATAGATATGTACAAGTAAAATAAATAAATAGAGTAATAAATATGTACAAACATATATACATATATGCAGGTGCTGTGGGGAAGGGAAGGAGGTAAGATGGGGGGGAATGCGTTGCCAAGGACACATCTCTCCCAGAACACCCCACCTCCATCTGCAATTGTTCCTGTAGTGTATCCAGAAAGTTTTCTTGGCAAAAATATGGAAGTGGTTTACCATTGCCTCCTTCCGCGCAGTAAAGCTGAGTCTCTACCGTTGACTCTCTCCCAGGCCGCTGCTGCCCAGCACAGGTGAGTTTTGACTTGTGACAGATTGACTTCCACTCACTAGCCACTGCCCTAGCTAGGAATCATCATCATCATCAATCGTATTTATTGAGTGCTTACTGTGTGCAGAGCACTGTACTAAGCGCTTGGGAAGTACAAGTTGGCAACATATAGAGACAGTCCCTACCCAACAGTGGGCTCACAGTCTAAAAGGGGGAGACAGAAAACAAAACCAAACATACTAACAAAATAAAACAAATAGAATAGATATGTACAAGTAAAATAAAGAAATAAATAAATAGAATGGGTAGGCCTCTGCTTGACCCCCTCCCATTGTCCAGACCGGTAGAGTACTGGAAACTCTCCAGGTGGGACCCTGAGAGGTGCTGCCCACAGTAGGCCCTCAATAAATACGATTATCTGTCTATCTGGTCTTGAGAAGCAGCATGGATTAATGGATAGACCACGAGTCAGAAAGACCTGGGTTTTATTACCAGGTCTGTCACATGTCTTCTCTGTAACTCTGGGCAAGTCACTTCACTTCTCTGGGCCTCAGTTACCTCATCTGTAAAATGGGAATTAAGACTGTGAACCCCCTGGGGGACATGGACTGTGTTCAACCTGATTAACTTATATCTGCCCCATGTTTAGAACAGTGCTTGGCACATAGTAAGTGATTCACAAATGCCATAATTAGTATCCTTGATCCTGCTGGGGTTTACCACTGTCTGAAATGAGGGGTCATTCATTCATTCATTCATTCATCCAATCATATTTATTGAGCACTTACTGTGTGCAGAGCACCGTACTAAGCGCGTGGGATAGTACAATACAACAATAAACACACACATTCCCAGCCCGATTCTGAGCAAAGGCCTCCTGCCAGAGGAAGACTCGGCCACAGCGTTGGCATGTCCTGAAACTCAAAGGCATCATCATGCAGTGTGATTGCTATTTGTGCATCAATCTTTTCAAAAACCCACAGAGATCATGCCAGCAGTGTCATCTATGGGAAGCAGCATGGCACTGTGGGCAGAGCACGGGTTTCATCATCATCATCAACCGTATTTATTGAGCGCTTACTGTGTGCAGAGCACTGTACTAAGCACTTGGGAAGTACAAGTTGGCAACATATAGAGACAGTCCCTACCCAACAGTGGGCTCACAGTCTAAAAGACTAAAAGGTTTGGGACTCAGAAGGTCATGGGTTTTAATCCCAACTCTGCTCCTTGCCTGCTGTGTGACGTTGGGCAAGTCCCCTCACTCCTCTGTGCCTCAGTGCCCTCATCTGTAAAATGGGGATTAGGACTGTGAGCCCCATGTGTGACAGGGACTGTGTCTAACCCAATTTGCTTGTTTCCACTCAAGCGCTTAGTACAGTGCCTAGCACATAGGAAGTGCTTAACAAGTATGAGAAGTATTATTATTATTGTTATAGGGCTGGAGGTCTGTGATGGAGGTAGGTAGCCGTTCTGAGAAGACTCCTCCAGGCTGTTGGAAATTACTGGCCTTTTCTGGATATTTGGAAAGATTGAATCTGTGGCCATCAATCAATCAATCAATCATATTTATTGAGCACTGTACTAAGCGATTGGGAAGTACAAGTTGGCAACAT
This sequence comes from Tachyglossus aculeatus, assembly GCF_015852505.1. Taxonomy (NCBI): domain Eukaryota; kingdom Metazoa; phylum Chordata; class Mammalia; order Monotremata; family Tachyglossidae; genus Tachyglossus; species Tachyglossus aculeatus. Next base: position 87,856,270 of record NC_052069.1, read on the forward strand.
ATAGATACAGTCCCTACCCAACAGTGGGCTCACAGTCTAAAAGGGGGCACCGACTCATCAGTGGATCCTGTTTAGTCCCCAAAAGTGCTCTGAGGCATCCCCCAACCTGCCCCTCTCCTTGTTCTATCCCCACTGGTTGGGATTATTCATTCATTCAATCGTATTTATTGGGTGCTTACTGTGTGCAGAGCACTGTACTAAGCACTTAGGAAGTACAAATTGGCAACATACAGAGACAGACAGTCCCTACCCAACAACGGGCTCGCAGTTGCCTGATCGCCAAATCCTGTCTGTTCAACTTTCACATCGCTAAAATCTGCCCTTTCCTCTCCACTCAAACAGAAACCCCTTACCATCGGCTTTAAGACGAACACTCAATCACCTTGCCCCCACTTACCTTACCTCCCTACTTTGTTACTACAACCCAGCCCTCACACTTAGCTTCTTCAACACCAACCTACTCACTGTACTCCCATCTCATCTGGGTCACCACCAAGCTCTCTCCCAGTGATAATAATAATAATGGCATTTATTAAGCGCTTACTATGTGCAAAGCACTGTTCTAAGCCCTGGGGGAGGTTACAAGGTGATCAGGTTGTCCCATGGGGGCCTCATAGTCTTAATCCCCATTTTACAGATGAGGGAACTGAGACACAGAGAAGTGAAGTGACTTGCCCAAAGTCACACAGCTGACAATTGGCGGAGCTGGGATTTGAACCCATGACCTCTGACTCCAAAGCCCGGGCTCTTTCCACTAAGCTACGCTGCTTCCCAAGCCCTTCCTCTGGCCTGGAATGCCCTCCCTCTTCATATCTGACAAACAATTACTCTCCCCACCTTCAAAACCTCATTAAAAACACATTTCCCCCAAGAGGACTTCCCTATGCCCTCACTTTCTCTTCTCCCACTCCCTTCTGCATCACCCTAGCATGGGGATTTACACCCTTTATTCACCCCTCCCTCAGCCCTACAGCACTTATGTATATATTTGCAATTTATTTATATTTATGCCTCCCCCCCCAACCCCTGACTGTAAACTCATTGTGGGCAGGGAATGTGTCTTCCAACTCTGCTATATTGTACTTTCTCAAGTGCTTAGTACAGTGCTCTGCACAAAGTAAATGCTCAATAAATAAATGAATGTATTGATCAAAGCCTAAACCCAGGAGGGGAGGAGAATTAAGTCCCTGTGGATACATAGAGAAGCAGCGTGGCTAAGTGGAAAGAGCACGGGCTCTGGAGTCAGAGGTCATGGGTTTAAATTCCGGCTCCACCAGTTGTCAGCTGTGTGACTTTGGGCAAGTCACTTCAATTCTCTGGGCCTCGGTTACCTCATCTGTAAAATGGGGATGAAGACTGTGAGCCCCCCGTGGGACAACCTGATCACCTTGTAACCTCCCCAGGGCTTAGAACAGTGCTTTGCACCATAATAAGTGCCTAATAAATGCTATTATTATTATTATTACATTCTGGGTTTGGGAGTCATAAGGACCTGTGTTCTAATTTCAGCTCCGCCACTTGTCTGCTGTGTGACCTTAGGCAAGTCACTTCATTTCTCTGGGCCCCAGTCACCTCATCTATAAAATGGGAATTAAGAGTGTGAGCCCCATGTGGAACAGGGACTATGTCCCACCTGATTAGCTTGTACCTACCCCAGCGCTCAGAACAGTGCTTGACACAAAGTAAGCGCTTAACAAATATTATTATTATTACTATGATAAATATTATTTACATGGGAATGGATGCTTCCCTGAAGTGTGGGTTGCTGTTTAACCATGCTTGTGGCAGAATTGTCAATCAGTCAATCAATCGTATTTATTGAGCACTTACTGTGTGCAGAGCACTGTACTAAGCGCTTGGCTTGTGTCTAACCACTCTTGTGAGTGTGGGCCCCAGTAAATGCATCAGGCAAGGCAGAGGAACAGAGATGTATTGTAGGAAGGGAAATAACTTTCCAAGCGCTTTGTACAGTTGTTCTGCGCACAGTAAGAGCTTCAAAAATACAATTGATTAATTGATTGCCATCTACTGTTCTGATCAGCCCGATAGGTCTTTACCTCAGTCCACGGGAATGGAGGCCAATAAAGTGGATTTATTCCTGTTGGTCTGTCACTACTTTGGGGTTGTTTTAAGTGAGATTAAGTTTATTTATGTAATGGGATCTAGTGAGCGTTTTTTTTTTAAACTGTCAATTAATGACTGAACTGATTGTATGTTTGACCTGGTGTTCCAGCACCCCTGTTGATTTGCATATTGCCCATTTGATAAAGGCCTCAGGGTAATCAATCAATCAATCAATCGTATTTATTGAGCGCTTACTGTGTGCAGAGCACTGTACTATGCGCTTGGGAAGTACAAGTTGGCAACATATAGAGACGGTCCCTACCCAACAGTGGGCTCACAGTCTAGAACAGAATCAAGGCCAATACAGTTCAGTGTGAGGCAGGCAAGGTGAAGTGGTCCACTTCCAAGAACTTTCCCCTCCCCACAGCACCTGTATATATGTATATATGTTTGTACGTATTTATTACTCTATTTATTTACTTGTACATATTTATTCTATTTATTTTATTTTGTTAATATGTTTTGTTTTGTTCTCTGTCTCCCCCTTCTAGACTGTGAGCCCACTGTTGGGTAGGGACCGTCTCTATAGGTTGCCAACTTGTACTTCCCGAGCACTTAGTACAGTGCTCTGCACACAGTAAGTGCTCAATAAATACGATTGAATGAATGAATGAATATTACTCTATTTATTTATTTATTTTATTCGTACATGTTTATTCTATTTATTTTATTTTGTTAATATGTTTTGTCCTCTGTCTCCCCCTTCTAGACTGTGAGCCCACTGTTGGGCAGGGACCGTCTCTAGATGTTGCCAACTTGTACTTCCCGAGCGCTTAGTATAGTACTCTGCACACAGTAAGTGCTCAATGAATATGATTGAATGAATGAATGAATGAATATTACTCTATTTTATTTGTACATGTTTATTCTATTTATTTTATTTTGGTAATATGTTTTGTTTTGTTCTCTGTCTCCCCCTTCTAGACTGTGAGCCCACTGTTGGGTAGGGACCATCTCTATATGTTGCCAACTTGTACTTTCTGAACGCTTAGTACAGTGCTCTGCACACAGTAAAGCGCTCAATTAATATGATTGAATGAATGAATGAATGAATGAAAGAACGGGTGGCAGTGTAGGGAAAAGAAAGACTCAGGAAACTCTCTAGTGGGTGGAAAAAGATGTCAATGCGAGTTAATTGGGACTGATTGGAAGGAACCCACAGAAACCATGGAGAATGGATGAGGGACTTCCAGTATCCAGTGGGAAGGTCATCTTTGCTCAGGAAGGTGTTATCTATTCTCCAGGCACCGTCTTGGGACTTTAGGAGTGGAGCCTCTGTAGAGCTGACCTACTACTAAACCAGCATGTCCTAATGGATAGAGAATAATAATAATAATAATAATAATAATAATAATAATAATAGTAATAATAACGGCATTTATTGAGTGCTTACTATGTGCAAAGCACTGTTCTAAGCACTGGGGAGGTTACAAGATAATCAGGCTGTCCCACTGGGGGCTCACAGTCTTAATCCCTATTTTCCAGATGAGGTATCTGAGGCCCAGAGAAGTTAAGTGACTTGCCCAAAGTCACACAGCTGACAATTGGCAGAGCAGAAAGAGCTGGGTTCCAATCCTGACTCTACGACTTGTCTGCTGTAGGATCTTGGGCATTCACTTCTCTGTATCACAGATACCTCACCTGTAAAATGGGGATTAAGATGGTGAGTCCAATGTGGGACAGGGACTATGTTCATTCATTCATTCAATTGTATTTATCGAGCACTTACTGTGTGCAGAGCACTGTACTAAGCGCTTGCAAAGTACAAGTTGGCAACATATAGAGACGGTCCCTACCCAACAGTGCTCTTACAGTCTAGAAAGGGGAGACAGACAACAAAACAAAACATATTAACAAAATAAAATAAATAGAATAAACATGTACAAGTAAAATAAATAGAGTAATAAATCTGTACAAACATATATACATATATACAGGTGCTGTGGGGAGGGGAAGGAAGTAAGGTGGGGGATGGGGAGGGGGAGGAGGGGGCTCAGTCTGGGAAGGCCTCCTGGAGGAGGTGAGCTCTCAGTAGGGCTTTGAAACCTGATTACCATGTATCTAACCCAGTGCTTAGAACAGTGCCTGCCACATAGTAAATGCTTAACAAATACCACAAAAAACAAACAAAAGCCTAGAGAGATGTTTCTGCATTGGTGATACTGAACCTGTGCCACCTTGGGGAGTAAAGTTGAAGTTTTATTCGGAACTAATGCCCCCTGATACTGAACCTGCGCCATCTGAGGAAGTAAAACTCAAGCTTTATTCAGACCTAATGCCCCCTGATAATAATAATAATGATGATGATGGTATTTGTTAAGCACTTACTATGTGCCAGGTGCTATATTAAGCCCTGGGGTGGATACAAGCAAACTAGGTTGGACACAGTCCCTGTCCTAATATGGGGCTCACAGTCTCAATCCCTATTTTACAGATGAGGGAACTGAGGCCCAGAGAAGCAAAGTCACTCGCCCAAGTTCACACAGCAGACAAGTGGTAGGGCCGGGATTAGAACCCATGACCTTCTGACTCCCAGGACCATGCTCTATCCACTACGCCATGCTGAGCCCTACTGAGAGCTCACCTCCTCCAGGAGGCCTTCCCAGACTGAGCCCCCTTCTTGCTCTCCCCCTCCTCCCCCACCCCATCGCCCCTGCCCTACCTCCTTCCCCTTCCCACAGCACCTGTATATATGTTTGTACAGATTTATTACTCTATTTATTTTACTTGTACATATTTACTATTCTATTTATTTTATTTTGTTAATATGTTTTGTTTTGTTGTCTGTCTCCCCCTTCTAGACTGTGAGCCTGCTGATGGGTAGGGACCGTCTCTATATGTTGCCAATTTGTACTTCCCAAGTGCTTAGTACAGTGCTCTGTACACAGTAAGCGCTCAATAAATACGACTGACTGACTGAATGAACGAATGAATGAACTGTGACCCTTGACCTATCACACTCACTAGCCCCCCCGTTACTTCTGCCAACAAACCAGAGAGATAACCCAACCCAATATTCCTCCAAATTTCTGTCCCAGACTGACTGGCTTTACTGATGGCACTCTCAGTAGGGCTCTGAAGGGAGGAAGAGAGCTAAGTTTACAAGTCTTATGGGTCAGTGCCTTTAAGGACCAGGGGTTACACTGTAGGCTTATGATTTCTTACGGGCCCAAGGTACCAATTACAGAAGCAGCATGGCTTAGTGGATAGAGCACTGGGAATCAGAAGGTCATAGATTCTAATCCCGTCTTCTCCACTTGTCTGCTATGTGACCCTGGGCAAGTCACTTCACTTCTCTGAAGTGCCAACTTGTACTTCCCAAGCGCTTAGTACAGTGCTCTGCACACAGTAAGCACTCAATAAATACGATTGATTGATTGATTGTGCCTCAGTTACCTAATCTGTAAAATAGGGATTGAGACGGTAAGCCCCATGTGGGACAGGCACTGTGATCCGATTTGTTTGTATCCACCGGGACTGTGATCCGATTTGTTTGTATCCACCCCAGAGCTTAGTATAGTGTCTGACAGAGTAAGTGCTTAAGCATTATTATTATTGTTATTATTATTATTATTATTATTCTCCAAGGTCCAAGGCTGAAATTTACTCAGAAAGTAAGAGGCAAAGCTTTGAAACCATTGGAGTAATTTTGAATCTTGCTTTTTCCTCAGTGAACTTCATAGCCTGCCCGTGCCTGGTGATCTACTCAGAGGCTACAAAGATTGGCCAGTGTCATCTTCCTTTCTCTGTCATCATCATCACCACGGTCAATTGGGCTCCCTTAACTGGGCTGAGGAAAAAACAGAATGAAAGTTAGCGGACAGAAAGCTCCCCACCTAAAAGACAGAAGAAAACCAGATGGGAAGTCTCCAGTACTGAGTCACAATGACCTGAGCATCTGAAATATTTAGTTTGGGTATTTAGCGCTTCATCAGTTCTGATTTTCTCCCATTCCCAGATGAATTCAAGTTCCTGGCCCCTGGCCGCTCTCCCGGCAGCTGTGTGTATGCACAGAGAAGCCACAGAGAGGAGTAGCCTAGCGTGAAGACCAGAGTCCTGAGAGTCAGAGGACCTGGATTCTAATCTTGGGTTTGCTGCCTCCCTGCTGTGTGACCTTGTGTAAGTCACTTCACTGCTCCATAGTTCCCTCATCTGCAAAATGGGGATTCGGTACCTGTTCTCTGTCTTAGACTGTGAGCGTCATATGGGACCTGATTATCTTGTAACAATATTATCTTGTAATATCTTGACCAGCGCTCAGTACAATGCTTGGCCCATAATAAGTTCATTCAGTCATATTTATTGAGCTCTTACTGTATGCAGAGCACTGTACTAAGTGCTTGGAAAGTACAATTCAGCAACAAATAGAGACAATCCCTGCCCACAACGGCTTCACAGTCTAGAAGAGGGGAGACAGACATCAAAACAAGGAAACAGGCATCAATAGCATCAATAAAATAAATAGAATTATAGATATATACACATCATTAGTAAAATAAGTAGAATTATAAATATGTACATGTATACACAAAAGTGCTGTGGGGCAGGGAGGGGGATAGAGCAGAGGGGGTGATGGAGGGGGAGGGAGAACAGAGAAAAAGGGGGTCTTAGTCCAAGAAGGCCTCCTGGATGAGGTGAGCTTTCAGTAGGGCTTTGAAGGGGAGAAGTTTGCTAGTTTGGCAGATTTGAGGAAGGAGGGCATTCCAGGACAGAGGTAGGACATAGGTCAGAGGTAGGACGTGGGCCAGGGGTCGATGGCAGGACATGTGAGAATGAGGCCCAGTGAGGAGGTTAGTGGCAGAGGAGCGGAGGGTGCAGGCTGGGCTGGAGAAGGAGAGAAGGGAGGTGAGGTAGAAGGGGGCAAGGTGATGGAGAGCTTTGAAGCCAATAGTGAGGAGTTTTTGCTTGATGTGAAGGTTGATAGGCAACCACTGGAGATTTTTGAGGAGGGGGGTGACATGCCCAGAGCGTTTCTGTAGAAAGATAATCCGGGCAGCAGAGTGAAGTATAGACTGAAGCGGGGAGAGACAGGAGGTTGGGAGATCAGGAAGGATGCTGATGTAGTAATCCAGTCAGGATATGATGAGTGACTGTACTAATGTGGTAGTGGTTTGGATGGAGAGGAAAGGATGGATCTTGGCAATGTTACGAAGGTGAGACCGGCAGGTTTTGGTGACTGATTGGATATGCGGAGTGAATAGTACAGTGCTCTGCACACAGTAAGCACTCAATAAATATGATTGAATGAATGAATGATAGAGTGGAGTCAAGGATGACACCAAGGTTGTGGCTTGTGAATGGGAAGGATGGTAGTGCCTGCCATCCACAGTGTGGGGAAAGTCAGGGAAAGGACAGGGTTTGGAAGGGAAGATAAGGAGTTCAGTTTTGGACATGTTGAGTTTTAGGTGACGGGAGGACATCCAGGTGGAGATGTCCTAAAGGCAGGGGGAGATGCGAGCCTGGAGGGAGCGAGAGAGAACAGGGGAGGAGATGTAGATTTGGGTATCAATAAATGCTTAACAAAAACTATTATTACATTCACTTCCTTCCCTGGTTCTGGTTGAGACTGAGTCTTAGGGCTCACTCCTCACAGTTTAAGCTCTTTAGTTTAGGGAAAATCCTGTGGCTTTCTCTGTGCAGACACGTGGGTTCAATTGGTGAGAGTGAGAGGGATGATGCAATGTAATCCACAGAGCAGTTTTTTACCTGGCAAGAAGCACTTACCATTAAACAGAAATTCTGATTCAAGGTAACACAGCTGTTTGTCATTTTCATCATCACCATTACTGTCAACTAATATTTAATGAACACTTTCCCGCTCTTTAGCATCTTTCTTTCCTACCTCTTGGGTTCAGAAGAAAAACTGGGCAAATTCTAAAGTACCACAGTAACCTCTGTCTCCTGGTTTACACAAGTATCTCACCCTGGATCCCATATCATGAACATTGATGATTTGTAACCAGAAGGATGATAAAATGAGGGATTCCACAAAGATTTTTTTTTTATGGTTGTGAGGTCATGTTCATGGCTGCTGACTCTCCTTTCAGTTTGAATGCCTTCTCTCTGTGGCACTGCTTGAGCCAGGAGCTTGGGAGCTTTGAAATATGCCAACATAAAATAAGCTTTTAGACAGCTTGAAAAATGTGGGATTCATAATGGGCTTCACTGAAAAGGCTGTTTCGTTAAAAAAATAAACCAGTGGCCGATCTTCCTCGCTTGGAAAAACAATCACGATGAATGGGGCAATCACTATCCTTCTCTAGCCCTAGAAATCAAGCAGAGCCCAGCTTGGGAAGCAACATGGCCTAGTGGAAACTTCACAGGCCCTTGAGTCAGAGGAGTTGGATTCTAATCCTGGCTCTGCCACTTGTCTGCTATATGACCTTGGGGAAGTCATTTAGCTTCTCTGTGCCTCAGTTACCTCATCGGTAAATATGGGGCTTGAGACTGTGAACCATGTGTGGGACATGGAGTGGTTCCAACCCTGTATGCATCCCAGGGCTTAGTACAGTACCTGGCACATAGTTAGTGCTGAACAAATACCATTAAGCCTGTAGGTTCAGATTGTACCCTGCCAACTGCTTAATTTAACTTAACCCACCTACAATAGCAGATGAGCCCATCCTGAGCTCACTCCTTGGAGGATACTTGAATGCCAGTTTTGCCTAGTAATAATAATAATAATAATAATAATAATAATAATAATAATAATAATGATGGCATTTGTTAAGTGCTTACTATGTGCCAAGCACTGTTCTAAGCACTGGGGGGGATATAGGTAATCAGGTTGTCCCACATGAGACTCACAGTCCTAACCCCCATTTTACAGATGAGGTAACTGAGGCCCAGAGAAGTGAACTGACTTACTCAAAGTCACACAGCTGACCAGTGGTGGAACCGGGATTAGAACCCATGACCTCTGACTCCCAAGCCCGGGCTCTTGCCACTGAGCCTCGCTGCTTCTAGTAGATAGAGCACAGGCCTGAGAGTCAGAAAGATCTAGATTCTAATCCTGACTCCGACACATCTGCTGTGTGATCTTGGCATGTACCTTCCCTTCTCTGTGACTCAGTGGCCTCATCTATAAAATGGATATTGAGACTGTTAGCCCCATGTGGGACAGCGACTGTGAACATCCAACCTATATCTTGTATCTGCTCCAGTGCTTAGGATGGTGCCTGGCACACAGTAAGCCCTAAACAAATACCATAAAAAACCCAAAACAAAACAAAAATCCACCAGCTGCTGCTGAGAACAATGTGAACTGAGAGATCAACCAATTGAATTTATTGAGCACTTACTGTGTGCCCAGCACTGAACTAAGTACTTGGGAGAGTATGATGTAACAGTTGATAGAAATCCTCCCTGCTCACGAGGAGTCTAGAGGGAGATGAGACGAATGTCACTCTCTGGAAAACGATGGCAGTCCCATTATGGTTTTCATTTTAAACCGGCTCTGGGCAAAAATGGACTGTATTTGGCGTGGGTAAAATGGTTCAGACTCTTCAAACACACTACTGATTGTTCTGTTCTTTTTCCCCATCCTGAGTGACTCTGACATTCATTCCCATTTGTCATAGGCTCCCAGAATGGCACTCATGGGGGCCCAACTCACCTTTGTCTTCTGGACCTGCAGTTGTATAATAATAATAATTTTGGTATTTGTTAAGCGCTTACTATGTGCAAAGCACTGTTCTAAGTGTTGGGGAGGATACAAGGTGATCAGGTTGTCCCATGTGGGGCTCACGATCTTAATCCCCATTTTGCAGATGAGGTAACTGAGATACAGAGAAGTTAAGTGACTTGCCCAAAGTCACAGAGCCAACAAGTGGCGGAATCGGGATTTGAACCCCTGACCTCTGACTTCCAAGCCCGTGCTCTTTCCACTGAGCCACGCTGCTTTATGCACCTGTACCCTAGACTGTAGCCCATTGTTCTAGACTTTGAGCCCGTTGTTGGGTAGGGACTGTATATGTTGCTGATTTGTACTTCCCAAGTGCTTAGTACAGTGCTCTGCACACAGTAAGAGCTCAATGAATACAATTGAATGAATCTACCCCCAGCCATCATATCTATGGGACTCACAACCTTCTCTGCCTTCACTTAGATCCTTGCAAGGCAGCACTGCCCTGCCTTAACTCCCTGGATGCCTTCAGCCACTTCTCAGGTTTGTTCCACCCAAACCTGGATGACAAAGCCACCTTCATTCCTTTCCTTTCTCCTTTCCTTTCTCCTTTCCCCTTTCCTTTCCTTTCCTTTCCCTTCCCTTCCCTTCCCTTCCCTTCCCTTCCCTTCCCTTCCCTTCCCTTCCCTTCCCTCTTTCCTTTTCCTTTTCTTTTCTTTTTTCCTATCCTTTCCTTTCCCCTCAAATCCTGATGGATCCAAGCAGACTGGGCCAGCCCTGGGAAAGAAGTGGTGCAGACACGACAGGAATTGGGGTATAGTTTGGAGGAATGGAAGACAAAGCTAGTTTAGGGATTGGGGACAGGTGGGATCACTGTCTTATCTGTAATACATTTTATTGTCAATTTCCCCCTGTAGACAGTTATCTCCTTGAGGGTATGGATTCATATCCATTCATTCAATCGTATTTATTGAGTGCTTACTGTATGCAGTAAGCACTGTACTCTGCTCTTGGGACAGTAAAACGTAACAAACAATAATCAAGCACATTCCCTGCCTACAACAAACTTAACTTTTATTGTTCCAAAATGCTTGGTACAGTGCTCTGCATGCAGTAAATGTTCAGTAAATACCATTGATTGATCGATTGATTGTTTCCAACCTTCCTGATCACTGACCCTGAATTTCTGATCGTAGAAGTCTTTGTAGAGAGGGTTTTTAGGTGCAGATGAGAGTTATTTCAGTGGTGTTGGGGTGGATGAGAGGAAAGTATCCAAAGACATGGGAGCCCCAACCACATCTCCCCTGCTACACACACACACACACACACACACAAACACACACACACACCCGCCCCCCCCACCCCCTGCTCCAACCTCCATTTGGCCAGTGAAAATTCATTCATTCAATCGTATTTATTGAGCACTTACTGTGTGCAGAGCACTGTACTAAGCGCCTGGGAAGTACAAGTCGGCAACATATAGAGACGGTCCCTACCCAACAACGGGCTCACAGTCTAGAAACTGTGAATGAGTGGGACCAGCGTTCTACAGGCTGGTAGAGGACTGGAATCAGGGATGACTTTGGAAAATGTTTTGTGAGGCCAGGCATGTGTCTTGGGAATAGTTTAGGGAACAGCCACGCAGTGTACAGTAAGAGATTTTGATTCCAATCTTACTCCTGGGACTCAGAACCCGACCCGGGTGACGGCCTGGAGAAGACCCAAGGCCAAACTTGTGCTTTTTCCATTTGTCACGGAACTCAGGTACACTGAAGACTCATCTGTCAGTAGAAGTTCCTCCCCAGCCTGCAGTGACAGGTGCAGGGCCATTAAACACTGGAAAACACCATATCGGCAAAACAAATCCATGTAAGACAAGAGTGACGCGAAAATAGGGTAACGGGTTTTGATCAAACAGCCCCTGAACTCTTGGCAGTTTCAGAGCTCACTGCGAAGACTCAAGTCTGCATCTGAAACCGCTGAGGGTCCTTTCTGAACAGTGGCACACCTTCGGAGGGGCTGCAGTCTGCAAACATCGAACATGTCACAAGGCTTAGATTAATTACGTCGGTATGCGAGGAGACGTTGCCGGAGCAGCTGTTTCGAATAGCTGCACATCAGTTCGACTTTCAGTGTCTCAGTTTTTAATAGATTGTATCATTTGAAGGTTTCACATTATCATTTGGATGAAATTCAGATATTTGAGATAGAATGATAGCCCGAGCTTTTTCTCTGTTTCTGGGAAATTTTGGTTAATATGCCCTGTGTTCCTTTGCAAGATGCATGACACTCTCTTCCCGGGAATCTGACATCCTGCACAAGAATGGCTCATAATCTCTAATTAAAAAAAATCCAAGATGACAGGCAGGAAGGCCTGCCCCCATTGCTTCAGATACTGCCAGGGAAGTATCTGAGTTCATGAATGGTTCACTGAAACCGCACTGGAACTTATCAGCTCTCTGTGTCCTACCAGTCTGCCGAAATGTTCCACAGATTTGCCTTGGATACCCGCTGCTTGAATTGATTGCTAGGGTCTGATCCAAAAATAAACTTAATTCCCCTTTAACCGTTAGCTGTTACCTCCCGTTACATTATACCGAACTTTACTGGGTTATGTTTCACCACAGCAGGTAACAGGGGATCATGTTAGCGGGCACTATATGGTGGGATGAAAGGGCATGAATTGATAAGCAGCCTTGCTTAGTGGATAGAACCCAGGCCCGGGAGTCTGAAGGTCATGGATTCTAATCCCGGCTCTGCTGCTTGTCTTCTGTGTGAACTTGGGCAAGTTGCTTCATTTCTCTGGGCCTAAGTTTCCTCATCTGTAAAATGGAGATTGACAGCGCATGGATCCGAAAGCTGGACAGTGAAAATACAGGATAGAAAGAAGATTGATTCTTTTGAAATGTGGTCTTGGAGAAGGCTTTTGAGAATACCATGGACTGCCCGAAAGACAAACAAACGGATTTTAGAGAAAATTCAACCAAAGTGGTCTTTGGAAGGGCAAATGCCTTGACTTAGATTAGCATATTTTGGAGGGCTAATTTTCTGGAGAAGACACTAATGCTACAAAAAGTCCAGGGAAAAAGTGGAAGAAGCAGACTAGCTGCTAGATGGATAGAAACCATAACAACGATAATGGATGAACCATTAGAAAGGTTGCGGATTATGGCAGAGGACAGGATGTTCTGGAGAAAGTATATCCATGGAGTCGCTATGAATCGGAAACGACTCGACAGCACTTAATAATAAAAATGGAGATTAAGACTGTGAGCCCATGTAGGACAGGGACTGTATCTAACCCTATTTACTTGTATCCACCCCAGTGCTTGGTTCAGTGACTGGTACATATTAAGTGCTTAACAAATACCACAATTATTATTATTGTTATTCAGAGTGTCCATTGCTCAGCCAGGAGGGTGAATAAAAGGGAATTATAAATGAACTTGGATGCCCTAAGAGACCAGGAGAGATTCTGTGCTGCGTTTATATGAGGACTTTTGTGAAGAGTCTGGAATAATGGGAATGGTCTGAAATGGCACTGGAAGGGGGTTGTTTGGGGGAGGAGAGGGTAGAGTGGACAGGGTTGAGTGATCAACACAAGATGACCTGCTGAACTCCCCTCACCCTATAAAATCTGGCAGTAAAGGGGAAGTTTTATTTTTAACTTTTAGGCAGATAATAATATCTGGCATTCATGGCACAGTTTGTGGCATTTGAGAAGCAGCATGTCCTAATGGCAAGAGCACGGGCTTGGGAGTCCCATGTGGGTTCTAATCCTGGCTCCACATCCTGTCTTCTATGTGACTTTGGGCAAGTCAGTTAAATTCCCTGTGCCTCAGTTACCTCATCTATAAAATGGGGATTAAGACTGTGAACCCCATGTGGGACAAGTTGATTACCTTGGATCTACCAGCACTTAGAACAGTGCTTGGCACATAATAAGCACTTAACAGATACCGTTATTATTATTATTGTTATTTGTTAAATGCTTATTGAGGCTTTACTAGCAGATTGGGCCAATCCCTCTCCCATGTGGGGCTCATGGCTGAAGGGAGAGGGAGAATGGGTTCTTCATCCCCATTTTAAAGGTTAGGGACTGAATTCCAGAGAAGTTAAGTGACTTGTCCAAGGTCTCACATCAGACAGGTGGAGGAGCTGGGATTGCAGCACAGGTGTCCTGATTCCCAGGCCCAGGCTCTTTCCAGTAGTCATGCTGTTTCTCAGAGGAAAGAAAGCCAAACAAATGTGAGAATTAAGATTTTGGTGAAATGACAGAGTTCAACAAATTAGTTTCTACTTTGGAAACATAATGTCTTTCCAGTGCATTTGTGAAGAGAGTAATAAAGGTACCTTTCCTACTCACCCTCATCTTACCCACTCAAACTGTAAGTGGTTTTACCTTTCCAAGTGTTCAGGGTAAAGCGTGGCTCAGTGGAAAGAGCACGGGCTTTGGAGTCAGAGGTCATGGGTTCTAATTCCGGCTCCGCCACTTGTTAGCTGTGTGACCTTGGGCAAGCCACTTAACTTCTCTGTGCCTCAGTTCTGTCATCTGTAAAATGGGGATAAAGACTGTGAACCCCTCCTGGGACAACCTGATCACCTTGTAACCTCCCCAGTGCTTAGAACAGGGCTTGGCACATAGTGCTTAATAAATGCTATTATTATTATTATTATTATTATTATTATTATTATTATTATTCTGTGAGCTCATCCCTAGACTGTGAGTTCATAGGCAGGAATGTGTCTGTTTGATATTACATTGTACTCTCCCAAGCGCCTCGTACAGTGCTTTGCACACAATACTCCCTCAATAAATACGATTATTATTATTATTATTAACAGTAAAAATAATAAAACAGCAGCTGCCCTGTCCCAGGGTCTCTGCCCTGGGGCCATCTCCCTGGGGAGACCAGTGATGTTCAATTTCAGGGGAAGGATTGAGGAGCAGGACACCTGGATTCCTTTCCTTCTAGCCCTAAAAACTCAAGGTGGAGCGTCTTCATCCCTCCTTAATTGTTGGAATCCTACAAGGCTTTTGGGTCACACTGGTAATGGATGACCTTCCAATGGTTCAGAGACAAGGGTTCAAGAGCACTGAAATGTTCTGTATTCTAATCTTTGCAGTTCATTCAGTGGTTTGGCTGTTACCCCTTCTACCTCTTTTTGAAGCACCTGTGACCCTCTGTCCCCCCCAAATTCCCTCCCGCCTCACTCTTGCCCTCCTTTCTTTGTATTTTGGTTTTGTTTTTTGGTATTTAAGTGCTTACTACGCGACTGAATGAATGTACCAGGTGCTGGGATAGATACAAGACAATAGGGTTAGACACAGTCCCTTTCACACATAATAATAATAATAACTACAATAATAATAATCAAAATGGTACTTGTTATACACTTATTGTTCTAAGCACTGGGGTAGATATAAATTAATCAGGTTGGACACAGTTCCTGTCCCAGGTGGGGCTCAGAGTCTTAATCCCCATTCTACAGATGAGGTAACTGAGACCCCGAGAAGTTAAGTGTCTTGCCCAAGGTCACATAGCAGACAAGTGGCAGAGCCGGGATTAGAATCCAGATCCTCTGATTGTCAGGCTCCATACTCTTTCCACTATGCTGTGCTGCTTCCATGGAGCGTTTTCCTCTGCCTCTTCTCCTCCTTTACTTTCTTTTCAGCATGGCTCAGTGGAAAGAGCCTGAGCTTTGGAGTCAGAGGTCGTGGGTTCAAATCCCGCTCCGCCACTCGTCAGCTGTGTGACTTTGGGCAAGTCGCTTCACTTCTCTGGGCCTCAGTTCCCTCATCTGTAAAATGGGAATTAAGGCTGTGAGCCCCACATGGGGCAACCTGATCACCTTGTAAATTCCCCAGCGCTTAGAACAGTGCTCTGCACATAGTAAGCGCTTAATAAATGTCATTATTATTATTATCATTATTTTCTCTACGGCCTTGGAGTCACACGAATAGACACCCCAGGAGGAATGGGCAAAAAAGGGAAATAGAGAGAGGAGATCTTTGGGGTGATGCAGCCCAAACAGGAAGGAATGTTTATCCGACAGGAAGTACCGAAAGCAAGAACTCGGGAAAATCCATGGCCAGAGCTGGCCCACGCTGACAGCCATTTTTAAAGGTGACCATTAAGGAGATCATCACCTGTGGCCACGCTGGAAGTCTTTGGGTCGGCACTTAGCCAGACCCCACCCAGGACACAGCTGCTCCTGTGGCGGCCTCTTTTTAAGGAACAGGATTACACAGAAGACACCCCGCCACAGCACCCATTGGAAAGGTCTTGGGAAAATGACAGCACGCCATCGTAAGTCAAATATTGCTCCAATAATGTTTTGTTAATTATAGTCTCCAGTATGAAATGACTGGGATGTAATTATAACATTCTGTGGCTCCGCGCTTCCAAGAGTGTTCACTGGAGCCTTCCTGCAGGCCCAGGGAAGGGCTGAGGAGATGAATGCTTCACCTGTTAGGGCATTTCTCATCCTCTTCCAGGGATGGTCCGGTAACATCCCTTAGAATAAGGGGAAACAGCTTCGCCTGTGGAAAAAGCACAGGCCCTGGAAGCCAGAGGAACTGGGCTCTAATCCCAGCTCTGCCACTTTCCTGCTGAGTAGCCCTGGGCAAGTCACTTCTCTATACCTGTTTCCTCATCTTTAAAATGGGAATTCAGTGCCTGTGCTCCCTCCTCCTTAGAGTGAGCTCCGTGTGGGAGAGGGACTGTGTTCGACATAATTATCTTGTACCTACTCTAGTGCTTAGTGCAGTGCTTCACATCTAGTAAGATCACTGGCCTGAGAGTCAAAGGGCCTGGATTCTAATTCCAGCTCCACCTTCTTGGGTAAGTCACGAAACTTCTCCGTGTCTCAGTTGCCTCATTTGTAAAATGGGAATTGAATACCTGGCTTCCTGCCTACTTAAATTGTGTCCCACGTGATTGACTTGAATCTACCCCAGTGCTTAGAAGAGTGCTTGAAACATAGTGAGCGCTGAACAAATACCATTAAAAAGTGCTTAACTCAGCACAAATATGATTATTATTAATATTATAATAATAGTGTTATTATTATGATTACAAGTGAAGCAGTGTGGCTCAGTGGAAAGAGTCCGGGCTTTGGAGTAAAAGGTCATGGGTTCAAATCCCGGCTCCGCCTCATGTCAGCTATGTGACTTTGGGCAAGTCACTTAACTTCTCTGGGCCTCAGCTCCCTCATCTGGAAAATGGGGATGAAGACTGAGAGCCCCCTTGTGGGACAACTTGATCACCTTGTAACCTCCCCAGCGCTTAGAACAGTGCTTTGCACATAGTAAGTGCTTAATAAATGCCATTATTATTATTGTTAGTGGATCGAGCACGGGCCTGGGAATTAGAAGGTCATGGGTTCTGATCCTGGCTCCGCCACTTGTCTGCTGTGTGACCTTGGGCAAATTACTCTGAAGGGAGCGCACCCAAGTCATAGAGACATCAAACCCAGGGTGACCCAATGTGTTCAGAGCTCTGTTTTCAGAATCAACTCAAATTGTGTCTGCGCAGAACAATAGCTCTGACAGGAGCATTCAGGGATTCTGTGGGGAAATCCTAACACAACCCAGCCTCCACCCACAGGAGAGTGGAATGCAGGTCTACAAAGATTTCCTCTTCCTACCTTACCTCACTGCTTTTCTTTCATTCATTCATTCATTCAATCATATTTGTTGGGCGCTTACTGTGTGCAGAGCACTGTACTAAGTGCTTGGGAAGTACAAGTTGGCAACATATAGAGATGGTCCCTACCCAACAGCAGGCTTATAGTCTATTACCACCCAGCCCACACGCTAAGCTCCTTTAATGCCAGTCTACTCACTATACCTCCATCTCATCTGTCTTGCCACCGACCCCTCGCCCATATCCTGCCACTGGCCTGGAACGCCCTCCCTTTTCATAACCGACAGACGATCCTGTCCCCACCCTCAAGTCCCCTTCAAGAGGCCTTCCCCGACTAAGCCCTCTTTTCCTGTTCCCCCACTCCTTTCTGCATCACCCCTGCAGTGGATTTGCACCCTTTAGTCAGTCAGTCAATTGTATTTATTGAGTGCTTACTGTGTGCAAAGCACTGTACTAAGAACTTGGGAGAGTACAACAATAAATAGACACATTCCCTGCCCACAGTGAGCTTACAATCTAGAAGGGGAGACAGACATTAATATAAATAAATGTCACAGATATGTACGAAAGTGCCGTGATGCTGACAGGAGGGGTGAATAACGGGAACCTGTTAGGGCAACGCAGAAAGAAGAGGGAGAAGAGGAAAGGAGGGCTTAGTCAGGGAAGGCCTCTGGGAGGAGATGTGCCTTCAGTAAAGCTTTGAAGGTGGGGGAGAGTAGTTGTCTGTTGAATATGAAGAGAGGGTATTCTGGGCCAGAAGCAGGAAGAGGGCAAGAAGTGAGCGGCAAGACAGATGAAATCGAGGTACAGCGAGAAGGTTAGCGTTAGAGGAACGAAGTATGAGGGCTGCGTTGTAGTGGGAGAGTAGCGAGGTGAGGTAGGAGGGGGCAAGGTGATCGACTGCTTTATAGTCAATGGTGAGGAGTTTCTGTCTGATGCAGAGGTGGATGGGCAACCACTGGAGTTTCTTGAGGAGTGGGGAAACATGGCCTTAATGTTTTTAAGAAGCAGCAGCATGGCTCAGTGGAAAGAGCCTGGGTTTTGGAGTCAGAGGTCATGGGTTCAAATCCCGGCTCCGCCAATTGTCAGATGTGTGACTTTAGGCAAGTCACAACTTCTCTGGGCGTCAGTTCCCTCATCTATAAAATGGGGATGAAGACTGTGAGTTCCATGTGGGACAACCTGATTATCTTGTAACCTCCCCAGCGCTTAGAACAGTGCTTTGCACATAGTAAGCGCTTAATAAATGCTACCATTATTATTGTTATTATTTAAGAAAAATGATCCAGGCAGCAGCAGAATGAAGAATGGACTGGAGTGGGAAGAGGCAGGAGGCACCCCACTCAGCCCCACAGCACTTATGTTCATATCCATAATTTATTAATGTATATGAATATCTCTTCTTCTAGACTGTAAGCTCCTTGTGGGCGGGCAAAATGTCTACCAACTCGGTTCTAGTGTAAACAGTAAGTCAATCAATCAATCAATCAATCGTATTTATTGAGCGCTTACTGTGTGCAGAGTACTGTAACTAAGTCCTTAATAAATACTATTGATTGATTGATTTCCCAAAGTGCTGGCCAGATTGGGATGCCCCAAGCAGCCACGGGGCTTGGGGACTCTGGCCACGGTTCTCCCAGACAATTCAGCCCTAAATTGGCACCTTGCTAGAGGTAGCAGAGGAACATAGAACGCTCCCAGCAGCCGTGCCGCTCCGTTTCAAGCCCAGAATTTTGGAGGGGGTGCGGAGACCCTCCACTACCCTAAGAGGTCCCTATGGGGGTTCAGAGGATGCCCATGGAAACTCATCCTCTACAACCAAACAAAAAAATCATGTATTTATTAAGGCTTTTATTTCATTTCAAATTTCAGCTTAGTATGAATGCATCAATACATCAGCTATAAAATGTCCATAAACCTAGCACTAGTGAATGGCACTTGAATAGTGCCCCGTTGAAAAGCAGTGTCCTGGGAGCCAGGAGACCTGGATCCTACTCCTGGCTCTGCTACTTACCGGCTGCATGATGTCAAACAAGTCATCGTAGTTTTCTGCACCTCAGTTTCCTCATCTGTAGTGTGGGGGAAGAAGTACCTCTTCTCCCTCCTTCTTGGACTGTGACAACCTATTGGTACAGGGACTGTGTTCGATCTGACTAGCCTGTAGCATTTAGTACAGCGCTTAGCATATAAGTGGTTAATGAATGCCACTATTATTATAATTAATAATAATAACAATAATGTCAGCAGATCACTAAACACTCTCTACAAACATTCTCCTCAGTCATACCATTCAGTGTGAAATGTGCACCCAGAGACAACTGATTTCTAAACAATGTCCATGCCAAGAGCTTGACCTTTTAGATTCCAGCTGACAAGTGAAAAGCGCTAATGGACAGCTGAAAAATTCCACAGCTGCAAACACAACCTGTCACAAGCCATTTTGAGGTTATCTGAGGTAATCTTTTTAAAATTTCACTTTCTAAACACATTTATACATTTATAAGGTGAGCCTAAGGAAGAAGGTCCTCTATAGTATTTCGAGTATCTTAAAAATCTTTGTCTGAATAATTAGATTCTTACGCATCATATTCTAGGCTATGGGATGACTTAAGTAGGAGCTGGAACCTTACCTATAATAGAGGTTGATAGTCCTTGCTGGAGTCAAAATTTTCTTCCTTTTTTCATTTTCCCCTTTTGCTTTTTCCTGTTTTCTCTTTTCCTTTTTCTTTTTCTCTTTTGTTGTTAGTACTTACTATGTGTCAAAGTTATTAGTGCTTGGGTAGATACAAGTTAAGTCAGACTTCTCTATGCCTTGGTTTCCTCACCTGTAAAATGAGGGCTAAGTATCTGTTCTCCCTCCTACTTAGATGGTGGGACAAGGATTTTGTCTAACCTGATAGACTTATGTCTCCTCCAGTGCTTAATAGAGGGCTGGAGACATAGTAAATGCCTAACAAATACTACTACTACCACTAATAATAATTATAATAATAATGATGATGGTATTTGTTAAGCGCTTACTATGTGCCAGGCACTGTACTAGGCGCTGGGATAGATACAAGCTAATTGAATTGGTCACAGTCCATGTCCCACATAGGACTCACAGTCTTAACCCCCATTTTACAGATGAGGGAACTGTTGCACAGAGAAGTGAAGTGACTTGCTCAAAGTCCCACAGCAGTCAAGTGGCAGAGCCCGGATTAGAACTCAGGTCCTTCCGACTTCCAGGCCTGTGCTCTCTCCACTAGGCAACACTGCTTTTTAATTTTTATCAGTTGTAAATACATTTACATCTCCCCCGATTAGAGTGTATTATTTTACTAACTCCCAACCCCCTCAGTTGTATCAGCCAACTGGCTATCTCGAGCACTTATATATATATATATATATATGTATTCCCATCCTTAGCACATGTGCATGTATGTAAACTCTCTAGACTATAAGCTCGTTGTGGGCAGGGAATGTCTGTTTATTGTTACACTACTCTCCCAAGTGCTTAGTACAGTACTCTGCACACAGTAAGTGCTCAGTAAATACACGTGAATGAAAGTTTTTTCAACTGCACCGTCTACTATTTGGGGACAAGGTAGCTTGTTCTTTTGCAGAATGTAAGATCGTTACCAAAAATAGTCGCCGTGGAGAGCTGGCTGGACACCGAGGCAGGACTGTGAGCCCACTGTTGGGTAGGGACCGTCTCTATATGTTGCCAACTTGTACTTCCCAAGCGCTTAGTACAGTGCTCTGCACACAGTGGGCGCTCAATCAATACAATTGATTGATTGATATATTCCAGGCTCCAGGAAGAGTCATGGCCCGCAGGGTGCAGAACAACTAGTTGTAGTGGTAACAGTATTTATCAAGTCCCTATTGTGTGCAGAGCACTTAGAGCAGGAAAATAATCCGCAGATGAGAATTAGATATGGTCCCTGGTCCTCAAGAGGCTCACAATATAAGACTGTAAGACTCATACTGGGGCCTCAGAGCATCCTTTTGCCTGCTGAGTCTGCACAAACTGGAATAAAACCAACCGCATACCATAACCTGAAAGAAAAGGTCATCGCAGAGGTCACAGGTTTTAAGGGTGCTACTTCAAAGACATTTATCTCCGTTACAACACCATTAAGGCTCTGGTAATGGTCTATTGTCTTTCATCATCCCAACCTCTTCACCTGCTTGTTTACTTTGAGTCCAAACTCAAAATTCAAGGCGCAGTATAAACAGGTGCTTTTCTGCTACTTAACTCTGACCTAGTGGACAACCTCAGGTCTTCGGTTGTCAGTTGTTTAAACTGGATCCAGTTAGCCAAGGAGACAGATGATTTGATCTTTTCCATGGAAACTCCAAAGAAAGCACTTTATTCATCGTGCTGGCAAAAAACTGGCTGCTTCTAAATGGGATGGAGAGGGAGGCACGGGAAGGTAGAGACAAGAATGGAAAACACAGCTAGGATTGGCTTCAGGCTTTGGTCACCCTGAGGTGATTTTTTCCGCCGCAGCATGGCTTAGTGTGACATCATAGGTGGCGTTTTATAGAAATCCACCCAAAGGATGTTTCTCTGGTATCAATCAATCAATCAATCATTTATTGAGCACTTACTGTGTGCAGAGCACTGTACTAAGCGCTTGGGAAGTTCAAGTTGGCAACATATAGAGACAGTCCCTACCCAACAGTGGGCTCACAGTCTAAAAGGCTTTTAAGGCTCACCCTTCAAAGGAACACCACTGTGAGCTTGCCTTCAAAATCCTGCAATCCGTCAGTTAATGCATTGCTTCTTGCCCCCTCCGCAACACACACACGCATGCTTTTTTAAAAAGGCATTTGTTAAGAGTTCACTATGTGTTGCCAACTAGTACTTCCCAAGCACTTAGTACACAGTAAGTGCTCAATAAATACGATTGAATGAATGAACTATGTGCCCGGCACTGTTACCCTAGACTGTAAGCACATTGTGGGCAAGGAGAACAGTGCTTTGCACATAGTAAGCACTTAATAAATGCCATTAAAAAAAGGAGTATGTCTGCTATTATCATATTGAACTCTCCCAAGCACTTAGTACAGTGCTCTGCACACAGCTTTGTGGTTTAGTGGAAAGAGCACGGGCTTGGGAGACAGAGGTCGTAGGTTCTAATCCCAACTCCGCCACTTATCAGCTGTGTGACTTTGGGTAAGTCACTTGACTTCTCTGTGCCTCAGTTACCTCATCTGTAAAAAGGGGTTTAAGACTGTGAGCCCCGTGTGGGACAACCTCATTACCTTGTATCTACCCTAGCGCTTAGAACAGTGCTTGGCACATAGTAAGCGCTTAACAAATACCCTCATTATTATTAGTAAGCACTCAATAAATATGATTGACTGACTTCTGAGCACTGGGGTAGAAACAAGCAAATCAGGTTAGACACAGCCCATGTCCTACATGGGGCTCACAGTCTCAATCCCCATTTTACAGATGAGGTAACTGAGACTCAGAGAAGTGAAGAGAGTTGCCCAGGATCGCACAGCAAACACGTGGCAGAGCTGGGATTAGAACCCAGATCCTTCTGAGTCCCAGGCCTGTGCTCTATCCATTAAGCCACTCGGCTTCTTACTGACAATCGCAACCCCACTGCCTCCATCTTGGAGAGGAAGCAGGGGATACACACATAGCCTGTATTTCCCAAGTGCTTAGTACAGTGCTCTGCACACAGTAAGAGCTCAATAAATACGATTGAATGAATGAATAGCCTATGTCTCCACCACCTTTGCAAGGGGCCACATTGCCAACTGCACCTTCTCTGACTTAATGATGGCATTTATTAAGTGCTTACTATGTGCAAGCACTGTTCTCAGTGCTGGGAAGGTACAAGGTGATCAAGTTGTCCCACGTGGGGCTCACAATCGTAATCCCCATTTTTCAGATGAGGTAACTGAGGCACAGAGAAGTGAAGTGACTTGCCCAAAGTCACACAGCTGACAATTGGTGGAGCCGGGACTTGAACCCATGACTTCTGACTCCAAAGCCCGGGTTCTTTCCACTGAGCCACGCTGCTTCTCTCTGATTTCTGATAAATTATTTATTTATTTATTTTACTTGCACAGATCTATTCTATTTATTTTATTTTGTTAGTATGTTTGGTTTTGTTCTCTGTCTCCCCCTTTTAGACTGTGAGCCCACTGTTGGGTAGGGACTGTCTCTATATGTTGCCAATTTGTACTTCACAAGCGCTTAGTACAGTGCTCTGCACATAGTAAGCGCTCAATAAATATGATTGATGATGATGATGATGATTTCGCACCTGTGTCTCTGCTGCCCCTGCCTGCCCCTGTCTCCCAGGGCATTCAGGAGATTTTTCACTTACCTTACCATCTGAAGCCAGCCCTGACACACACCCTGAGGAGAGGGGAAAACCTGAAAGGGCACAGTGCTCTGCACACAGTAAGCGCTCAATAAATACAATTAAATGAAAGGAAAAGCAGCATGGCCTAGTAGATAGAGCGCGGGCCTTAGAGTCAGAAGAACCTGGATTCTCATCCTGACTCTGCCATCTGTCTGCTGTGTAATAATAATTTTGGCATTTGTTAAGCGCTTACTATGTGCCGAGCACTGTTCTAGGCACTGGGGGATATATAAGGTAATCAGGTTGTCCCACGTGGGGCTCACACTCTTAATCCCCATTTTACAGAAGAGGTAACTGAGGCACAGAGAAGTTAAGTGATTTGCCCAAAATCACACAGCTGACAAGTGGCAGAGCTGGGATTAGAACCCATGACCTCCGACTCCCAAGTCAGGGCTTTTTTCACTGAGCCATCCTGCTTCTCATTCTGCTTCTATGTGACCTTGGGCAGGTCTTTTCACTTCCTTGTGACTCAGTTACCTCATCTGTAAAGTGAGGATTAAGACAGTGAGTCCCATGTGGGACATGGACTGTGTCCAGTCTGATTATCTTGTATCTATCCCAGTGCTTAGTGCAGTGCCTAGTACACATTAAGTGCTTTACAAATGCCAGAAAAAGTCTCTCCGAAGGGCTTAATAATAATAATAATAATAATAATGATGATGACATTTGTTAAGCACTTACTATGTGCAAAGCACGGTTCTAAGCACTGGGGAGGTTACAAGGTGATCAGGTTGTCCCACGGGGGGTTCACAGTCCTAATCCCCATTTTACAGATGAGGGAACTGAGGCACAGAGAAGTCAAGTGACTTGCCCAAAGTCACACAGCTGACAATTGGCGGAGCAGGGATTTGAACCCATGACCTCTGACTCCCAAGCCCGGGCTCTTTCCACTAAGCCAAGCTGCTTCTCAGTAATAATAATAATAATAATATTGGTATTTGTTAAGCGCTTACTATGTGCCAAGCACTGTTCTAAGCGCTGGGGGAGATACAAGATAATCAGGTTGTCCCACGTGGGGCTCACAGTCTTCATCCCCATTTTCCAGACGAGGGAACTGAGGCCCAGAGAAGTGAAGTGACTTGCTCAAAGTCACACAGCTGACAAGTGGTGGAGCCGGGATTTGAACCCACGACCTCTGACTCCAAAGCCCGGGCTCTTTCCGCTGAACCATGTTGCTTCCCCTACAGTACAGTACAGTACTCTTCACACAGTATGTAGTTAATAAAATATTACTTATTAGTTTCTTGGGTCTGAAACTCCTTCCCCCTCCATATATGCCAAACCACCACTCTTCCCCACCTTCCAAGCTTTATTATTATTATCGATTGTGTGCTACGCAAGGACCCCTCTCAGGATGACACCTGGAGAGTTTCCAGTACTCTACCAGTCTCGACTATGGGAGGGAGAGTCAAGCATCATCATCATCATCAATCGTATTTATTGAGCGCTTACTATGTGCAGAGCACTGTACTAAGCGCTTGGGAAGTACAAATTGGCAACATATAGAGACAGTCCCTACCCAACAGTGGGCTCACAGTCTAAAAGCAGGGACATACCCATTCCATTCCTAGCTTGGGCAGTGACTAAGCGAGTGAAGGCCATCTGCTACATGTCAAAACTCACCTGCTCTGGGCAGCAGCGGCATGGGAGAGAATCGAGGGTGGAGACTCAAGTTTACTGCACAAAAGGCGGCAATGGTAAACCACTTCCGCATTTTTATCAAGAAAACTGTATGGGTACACTGCCAGAACGATTGCAGGCGGAGAGCGGGGTGTTCTGGGAGAGATGTGGTGTTCTTCCCAAGCGCTTAGTACAGTGCTCTGCACATAGTAAGCGCTCAATAAATACGATTGATGATGATGATGTGGTGTTGCTATGGGTCAGAAACGACTCGACAACATAAGACAAGACTTTATCCTCGTCAATCGTTCATTCATTCACATATACACATTCATTATACACATATGTACCTGTATATACGTTTGTACATATTTATTACTCTTTATTTTATTTGTACATATCTATTCTATTTATTTTATTTGGTCAGTATGTTTGGTTCTGTTCTCTGTCTCCCCCTTTTAGACTGTGACCCACTGTTGGGTAGGGACTGTCTCTATAGGTTGCCACCTTGTACTTCCCAAGCTCTTAGTACAGTGCTCTGCACACAGTAAGCGCTCAATAAATATGATTGATTGATTCATTCATTCATTCACTCAGTCATATTTATTGAGCACTTATTGTATGCAGAGCATTGTACTAAGTTGTTGGGAAAGTACAATACAACAATAAGCAGATACATTCCCTGCCCACAGTGAGCTTAACAGTCTAGAGCGGGAGACAGATGTTAATATAAATAGATTACAGTCACAACGTAGACTTAAAAAATGGCATCAGAATGGGGCATGTGGGCTTTCATTTTTCTTTCCCAGGCCCACCCGATCCAAATAGTAATTATAGCATTTAATGAGTTCTCACTGAATGTAGAGCATTGAACTAAATGCATGGGAAATACAAAGGGAGAAATGACGCATTCCCTGACCACGAAGACATTGTGCTCCAAGGTGATTTGGACCAAAGCATTTCATTGGACAGAACTTCTCTGGGAATTTCTTCGGCTGGATAAATGTGACTATACCCTTCTTGCGGATGATGGAAAAATTTGGACCAGTCTGCCTGCATCATTGCATTCCGAGATCAGAGCTTACATCATTCATTAATCTATGACCCAGAAATGCTGTTGTCTTTACAAATTTGAGTTCTTTACTTTTCAGTCATACACTCTGGAAGGCAGTGAAGACTCTTCTTCTTTTTCTGCTGAGTCCAGGAATGGTTGCCTTGGACAGCACCAAATTTATGGTAGTGGTTTGGAGCCAGAATATTTCAACCATCCCGTTGCCACCGCGGGATAGGAGAGCCTTGGAACGGGTGGACTTTTGATCTGATCCAGAAATGGAAACACTGGTAGTCCAAATCACCTGAAGTATAAGCTCTTTATGGTCAAGGATCACATCACTTCTCTCTTATGTATTTCCCACACACTCAATTCATTCATTCTTTCAATCGTATTTATTGAGTGCTTACTGTGTGCAAAGCACTGTACTAAGTGCTTGGGAGAATACATTATAACAACAAACAGATATTTTCCTGTCCTCAACAAGCTCACAGTCTAGAGGGGGAGCCAGACATTAATATAAATAAATAGGTAAATCAATAAATAAATTACAGATATATACATATGTGCTGTGTGGATGGCAGGGAGGATGAATGAAAGAGCAATCAATCAATCAATCAATCAATCGTATTTATTGAGCACTTACTGTGTGCAGAGCTGTACTAAGCGCTTGGGAAGTACAAGTTGGCAACATATAGAGACAGTCCCTACCCAACAGTGGGCTCACAGTCTAGAAGGGGGAGACAGAGAACAAAACCAAACATATTAACAAAATAAAATAAATAGAATAGATATGTACAAGTAAAATATATAAATAGAGTAATAAATATGTACAAACATATATACATATATACGAGCAAGAGCAGTGCAGAAGGGAGTTGGAGAAGAGGAGAGGAAGAATTAGTCAGGGATGCTTCTTGGAGGAGATGTGCCTTCAATAGTTTAATGTATCTCCCTAGCGCTTAGAACAGTGCTTGGCACATAGTAAGCACTTAACAAATGCCATTATTATTATTATGTAAGTCAGTGCACTACATCCCAATGAGAACTCATTAAATGCTGTAATTACTGTTTGGGTTGGGATGGCTGGGACAAGGAAAGTGGCATTTTTAAAGTCTACGTTGTGTTTAGAATAAAGTTGTAATAGTATTTATTAATTCTATATTAAATCTAGGTATAAACATTCCAGTGAGTGCCATCCAGAAGATGTCTAAATGTTCCAAGAATATGCGTTTAGTTTGGTCTTTTGGAAATGGTACTTCAGTGCTCAACCATTATGCTCTTGCAAACTAATAATGATCTTTGCGGGCAGGGAACATCTCTACCAACTCTGTTATACTTTCCCAATTACGTAGTACAGTGCACTGCACAGAGTAAGCACTCAATAAATACAATTGATTGGTCTTCACCAAATTCAGCCAAATTGGGAAAATTTGTCCAGCAGAGCTTTTGTCAACTCCTTGTGGGCAGGGAATGCATCTAGCAACTAGAGAAACACGTAGCTCAGTGGCAAGAGCCTGGGCTTGGGAGTCAGAGGTTGTGAGTTCTAATCCCGGCTCTGCTACTTATCAGCTGTGTGACTTTGGGCAAGTCAGTTAACTTCTCTGTGCCTCAGTTACTTCATCTATAAAATGGGGATTAAGTCTGTGAGCCCCACGTGGGACAACCTGATAACCTTGTATCTATCCCAGTGCTTAGAACAGTGTTTGGCACATAGTATGCGTTTAACAAATACTATTATTATTATTCATTCATTCATTCAATCATATTTATTGAGCACTTACTGTGTGCAGAGCACTGTACTAAGCGCTTGGGAAGTACAAGTTGGCAACATAAGTATTATACTGGCCCAAGCAAGAAGTAGCTGACCCTAGTAGAAGGAGCAAGGGCCTGAGTGTCAGAGGGTCTGAGTTCTAATCCCAGCTCTGCCAGTTGTCTGGTGTGTGACCTTGGACTAGTCGCTTAACTTCTCTGTGCCTCAGTTGTTTCCTCTGTGAAATGGGGATTAAAGCTGTGAGCCCTGTGTGGGACCGGGACTGTGTCCAACCCGATTAGTTTGTATCTAGCCCAGTGATTAGTACAGTGCCTGGCACGTAGTAAGTGCTCAAACAAATACCATAAATAAAAAAGTGTTCAGTACAGTGTGCTTCAATCAATCAATCAATCAATTGTATTTATTGAGTGCTTACTGTGTGCAGAGCACTGTACTAAGCGCTTGGGAAGTACAAGTTGGCAACATATAGACACAGTCCCTACCCAAAAGCGGGCTCACAGTCTAGAAGGGGGAGACAGAGAACAAAACCAAACATATTAACAAACTAAATAGAATAGATATGTACAAGTAAAATAAATAAATAAATAGAGTAATAAATAAGTACAAACATATATACATATACACAGGTGCTGTGGGGAAGGGAAGAAGGTAAGACGGGGGATTGAGAGGGGGACGAGGGGGAGAGGAAGGAGGGGGCTAATAATAATGTCATTCATTAAGTGCTTACTATGTGCAAAGCACTGTTCTAAGCACTGGGGAGGTTACAAGGTGATCAGGTTGTCCCACGGGGGGCTCACAGTCTTCATCCCCCTTTTACAGATGAGGTAACTGAGGCCCAGAGAAGTAAAGTGACTTGCCCAAAGTCACACAGCTGATTATTGGTGGAGTAGGGATTCGAACCCACGACCTTTGACTCCAAAGCCCGTGCTCTTTCCACTGAGCCACGCTGCTTCACTGAGT
The DNA here is from genome assembly GCF_015852505.1 of Tachyglossus aculeatus. Taxonomy (NCBI): domain Eukaryota; kingdom Metazoa; phylum Chordata; class Mammalia; order Monotremata; family Tachyglossidae; genus Tachyglossus; species Tachyglossus aculeatus. The sequence continues at coordinate 87,885,446 of NC_052069.1, forward strand.
ATGTACTCAATAAATTTGATTGATTGGACATATTCATTCATTCAATCATATTTATTGAGCACTTACTGTGTGCAGAGCACTGTACTAAGCACTTGGGAAGTACAAGTCAGCAACACATAGAGACGGTCCCTATCCAACAACGGGCTCACATGTGAATTTGAGCTGTTGCTTGTTCTGTTGAGCTTGAGTTTCTTCCACCTGCCTTCTCTCCACACTGGTCCTGTGGCTCAGAGAGAGCAGTTCAGAAGCTCCTGTGGCTAATTTAGAGAAAGCATGTTAAAAGTAAAAATAATCAATGTTTACTTTTGTAGGAAAAAACCCAACGGAAGAGAATGCGGAAACTGTGTGAAAACAAATGGAAAAAACAGCCCAATTCAATGCCAGTCCCCTAACTATTGAAGTGTTAGGGTACCCCACTCCTCAGTCCCCTGTATCATTTCAGTACATAATGCTGTCAATCAGTCATACTTATTGAGCGCTTACTCTGTGCAGAACACTGTACTGATTGCTGCACCCTATTGCTTCCTCCTTGCTGTAATTTATTATAGTGTCAGTCTCCCCTGCTAGATTGTAAGCCCTTTGAGGCCAGGGATCATATCTACTACTTCTATTATATCCTCCCAAGTGCTTGGAGTAGTGTTCAGCACAGAATAAGTGCCCAATTACTATTGATTGACTGTGCTTGATTAATCAGTGTAGTTGAATGAGAAGCACTGCGGCCTACTGGATAAAGTATGAGCCGGGCGTCAGAAGGACCTGGGTTCTAATCCTAGCTCCGCTACTTGTCTGCTCTGTGACTTCGGGCAAGTCACTTTGCTGTTCTGTGCCTCAGTTGCCTCATCTCTAAGATGGAGATTAAGACTCAGGTGGGACAGGGACTGTGTTCAATTTGATTAGCTTGTAATTAGCCCAGCACATAGTACAGTGCCTGGCACATAGTAAACGCTTAACAAATAACATAAAAAATGTATGCAATCAGTACAGAAGTGTCTACTTTATTAACACAGAAAGAATGGTTAAGACAAACTCCTGAATATATTTCAGGCATCCAGTGCTAGAGAAAGTCAACTGGAGGAAAAGCAGTGTGCAGGAAATTAGAGAAGCCGTGTGGCACGGGCTTGGGAGTCAGAGGATGTGCGTTCTAATCCCGGCTCCACCACTCATCTGCTCTGTGACCTCGGGCAAGCCACTTAACTTCTCTGGGCCTCAGTTACCTCATCTGGAAAATGGGGATTAAGACTGTGAGCCCCACGTGGGACAACCTGATTACCTTGTATCTACTCTAGCGCTTAGAACAGTGCTTGGCCCATAGTAAGTGCTTCATTTGATAAATACCATAATTATTATTAAAAGAGGGACTTGCAAGAAACCCAGGCATGGTTTTCCCTCAACCCTCTCTCTTTCTCACTCTCTGTCTCTTTCTCTCTCTCTCCCTCTCTCTTTGCCCCTTCCCTCTTCTACCCTCTCTCTCTGCCCCCCCACCCTCTCTCTCTTTACCTCCTTCTGCCCATCTCTCTGTCCCCCCTTTCTCTACCCCCTCTCTCTCTAACCCCCCACCCCCTCTTTCTGCCCCCTCACTCTCTACCCTGCTGTCTACCCCCTTCTGTTTACCCCCTTTGTCTATCTTTTCTCTTTGCTCCCCCTCTCTGTACCCCCCCTGCTCTCCATCCTGTGCACCTCTTCCCCTCTGTGACACCTCCCTAATTTCTGACGTTCTCCCTCTCCTTGAAATTCAGTGGGGCCCTTTGGCCAGTTTGAAATTGAATTTCCTTAATCTATTCCTCGAATGCTCTCAACCCTTAATTATATGCCTGGCACGTCTGGAAATCACTGGTTTCTTAATGCAGAGGTTGGTTTAAAGTGTGGTTTTGGCCCCTTCTTTCCTAGCCGGAAAGGTAAGAGGGTACTTCATTCCTCTTACCCTGGGTTGTCATGGCCTACTACGTGGGAGAGGGGCCATGTCCCCCCGCTTCTGCTCCCACCCCACATCTGTAAAAAGGGGATAAATAAAAATAATAATAATGATGCTGGCATTTGTTATGCGCTTACTATGTGCCAAGCACTATTCTAAGTGCTGGGGGGGATACAAAGTAATTAGGTTGTCCCAAATAGGGCTCACAGTCTTAATCCCCCTTTTAAAGATGAGGTAACTGAGGCACAGAGCAGTTAAGTGACTTGCCCAAAGTCACAAAGCTGACAAGTGGCAGAGCTGGGATTAGAACCCACGACCTCTGACTCCCAAGCCCGTGCTCTTTCCACCGAGCCAAGACTGTGAGCCCCATGTGGGACAACCTGATTACCTTGTATCTATTCCAGCACTTAGGAACAGTGCTTGGCACATAGTAAGCACTTCTCTTAACAAATACCATAATTACTATTATTGCAAGAAACCCAGCCATGGTTTACCCTCATCCCTCTCCCTTTCTCTTTCTTACTTTCTCTCTCTTTCTCCCTCTCTCTTTACCCCTTCTCTATGCTCCACCCTCACTCTCTGCCCTCACCGGGACTCCCATTGTGACCTTCTTCTCCAGCTGGGAGGGGGCGGCTGCGGCACCATGAGGTCACCTCAATTTTTAAGACATTGGGAAAGCTGTGGCCACTGCCCTGCTACATGACTGCTGGGACTCTGAACCGGGAAGAACCGAAAACTCTTGCTCCTCTAGTCACAGTGCCTTAATTTACTGCCAGGAATATCAAAATTCTTGTCTTTTGTGTTGTTTTCTGTTTTTTATTGTTTCAGCCTTTCTTATGTGTCTATCCCTCCCTCATTCTTAGACTGTAATCTCCTTGGGTCCCAGGGATTGGGGCTAATTCTCCCCTGTGCATTCATTCCCAGTGCGCAGTATGAAATACTAGACTATACAGTAGAACAGTACTGTTGACTGTAGATTGTAAGCTTGTTGTGGGCAGGGAATGTGAGTTTGTCTGCTTATTTTTGCATTGTATTCTCCCAAGTGCTTAGTACAATGCTCTGCACTCAGAAAGTGCTCAATAAATATGATTGAATGAGTGAATGAAACTAGGCACTTAATAAATACTATTATCAATCAATCAATCAACCATATTTATTGAGCGCTTACCGTGTGCAGAGCACTGTACTAAGCGCTTGGGAAGTACAAGTTGGCAACATATAGAGACAGTTCCTACCCAACAGTGGGCTCACAGTCTAGAAGGGGGAGACAGAGAACAAAACAAAACATATTAACAAAATAAAATAAATAGAATAAATATGTACAAATAAAATAGAGTAATAAATACGTACAAACATATATGCATATATCCAGGTGTTGTGGGGAGGGGAAGGAGGTAAGGCACGGGGGATAGAGAGGGGGTGGAGGGGGAGAGGAAGGAGGGGGCTCAGTCTGGGAAGGCCTCCTGGAGGAGGTGAGCTCTCAGTAGGGCCTTGAAGGGAGGAAGAGAGCTAGCTTGGTGGATGTGCGGAGGGAGGGCATTCCAGGCCAGGGGGATGATGTGGGTCGGGGGTCGACGGTGGGACAGGCGAGAACGAGGCCCGGTGAGGAAATTAGTGACAGAGGAGCAGAGGGTGCGGACTGGGCTGGAGAAGGAGAGAAGGGAGGTGAGGTAGGAGGGGGCGAGGGGATGGACAGCCTTGAAGCCCAGGGTGAGGAGTTTCTGCCTGATGCATAGGTTGATTGGTAGCCACTGAAGATTTTTGAAGAGGCGAGTAACATGCCCAGAGCGTTTCTGGACAAAGACAATCCGGGCAGCGGTGTGAAGTATGGATTGAATTGGGGAGAGACAAGAGGATGGGAGATCGGAGAGGAGGCTGATGCAGTAGTCCAGACGGGATAGGATGAGAGCTTGAATGAGCAGGGTAGCGGTTTGGATGGAGAGGAAAGGGCAGATCTTGGCAATGTTGCGGAGCTGCGACCGGCAGGTTTTGGTGATGGCTTGGATGTGAGGGGTGAAAGAGAGAGCAGAGTTGAGGATGACACCAAGGTTACATGCTTGTGAGACGGGAAGGATGGTAGTGCCGTCAACAGTGATGGGAAAGTCAGGAAGAGGGCAGGGTTTGGGAGGGAAGATAAGGAGTTCAGTCTTGGATATGTTGAGTTTTAGATGGCGGGCAGACATCCAGATGGAGATGTCCTGAGTGCAGGAGGAGATGTGAGCCTGGAGGGAGGGAGAGAGAGCAGGGGCAGAGATGTAGATTTGGGTGTCATCAGCGTAGAGATGATAGTTGAAGCTGTGGGAGCGAATGAGTTCACCAAGGGAGTGAGTGTAGATAGAGAATAGAAGGGGACCAAGAACTGACTCTTGAGGAACCCCTACAGTAAGGGGATGGGAGGGGGAGGAGGAGCCCGCAAAAGAGACTGAGAATGAATGGCTGGAGAAGAGAACGAAGAGAGGACAGAGTCTGTGAAGCCAAGGTTGGATAGCATGTTGAGGAGAAGGGGGTGGTCCACAGTGTTGAAGGCAGCTGAGTGGTCGAGAAGGATTAGGATAGAGTAGGAGCCATTGGATTTGGAAAGCAGGAGGTCATTGGTGACCTTTGAGAGGGCAGTTTCTGTGGAATGTAGGGGATGGAAGCCAGACTGGAGGGGGTCGAGGAGAGAGTTGTTATTGAGGAATTCGAGGCAGTGCGTGTAGACGACTCGTTCAAGGAGTTTGGAAATGAATGGTAGGAGGAAGATAGGGCGATAACTAGAAGGTGAGGTGGGGTCAAGAGAGGGTTTTTTTAGGATGGGAGAGACGTGGGCATGTTTGTAGGCAGAGGGGAAGAAACCAGTGGAGAGCAAGCAGTTGAAGATGGAAGTTAAGGAGGGGAGAAGGGACGGGGCGAGAGATTTCATAAGATGAGAGGGAATGGGGTCAGAAGCACAGGTGGCCGGAGTAGCACTTGAGAGGAGGGAGGAGATCTCATCTGAGGATACTGCTGGGAAGGATGGGAGAGTGGCGGAGAGGGTTGAGAGCTGGGAGGTTGGACAAGGTGGGGGAGTGACTTTGGGGAGCTCTGACCTGTTGGATTTAATTTTATTAATGAAGTAGGAGGCCAGATCGTTGAGGGTGAGGGAAGGAGGAGGGGGAGGAACAGGGGGCCTGAGAAGGGAGTTAAATGTATGGAAGAGCTGACGAGGATGATGGGCATGGGTGTCAATAAGGGAGGAGAAATAGTTTTGTCTGGCAGATGAGAGGGCAGAGTTAAGGCAGGAAAGGATAAACTTGAAGTGAACGAGGTTGGCATGGTGTTTAGACTTATGCCAGCAGCGTTCAGCAGCTCATGCATAAGAGTGAAGGAGGTGGACAGTGGCAGTGATCCAGGGCTGTGGGTTAGTGGTAATCAGTCAGTCTATTAATTGGTCCCATTGAACCATTCATTCATTCTTTCATTGGACTGTATTTTTTGAGTGCTTACTGTGTGCAGAGCACTGTACTAAGTGCTTGGGAAGTACAAGTCGGCAACACATAGAGATGGTCCCTACTCACCAACGGGTTCACACCACACCCTGGACTAGGGTTTGAAAAAAAAAAAGGGAGAGATACGGTACTGTCCCCGTCATCTTGGAGCTTCTGTTGTAAGGAGACTGCACCACATAGGAGAATTGCAGTTTCAATTTGCAAACACTGGTTCTCCACAGAGGATAAGATTGTGAATCCCACAAGAGACAATGGCTATGTCTACTTCCCACCTGCAATATTTTTTCACAGTGCTTAGTACAGTGCTCTGCACACAGGGAACACTTAGTACTATTCCTTCTACTAGAATGGAGTGTGGCGGGGGCCTCTGATGGAAGCACTGTAAATTCCCTCTGGGTCCAGGGATCTGCTGAGCGTTTTTTCTATAATGGCCTTTTGACATTTGCACAGCATTCTGCAGTTTACTCCAGGTTTGCTTCTGGAGGTAAAGTAGGGTTGGAGAGTGTCGGTGGTAGTTAGGGTAGTTAAGATAGGGTTGGTAGTAGTGCGAAGTCTTGTGGGTCCCCTAGGCACCCTGACCTCAAGGTGGGGAGCGAGAGAGGGAGAGAGATAGAGAGAGAGAGAGCACCAGGATATAAATCCAGATTTTGGCCTATCTGCTAAACCAGGGTATGGGTGGATTTTTGCTCTAGTTAGGGAACTCTGGAATCCCATAATCAATCAATCAATCAATCAATTGTATTTATTGAGTGCTTATTGTTTGCAGAGCACTTTACTAAGGGTACAGCTGGGTGGATACAACATAGAGTTGGTAGACATGGTCCCTGCCCGCAGTGAGCTTACAGTCTAGAGAACTTCATAAACCCTTTGATAAGCACTCAATAAATACTATGAATTGATCGATTGAGAAATGGGGGAGGGTACTTTTTTAGAAGATTAGGGAATTGGATTAAAAGTCTTTACGGCATGAGAATAATCAATCAAAGCAGGGCGAGCCGTGTTTCTCACTGGAAGTTTCCCTTCCCTGATTTCAGTGAAAAAAAACATTTCAGAAGGCCGTACAAGGGCTCACTTAAAACCTCTGCAGTTGTTTTCACAGTTTGCTGCAGGCAAGACCTTGCTTTAAGAGGGAGAGCGATCACTTACCTGGAGGTGAAAACCTTGCCTCCTTTGTTTGAAAAGTGAGCTGTTGTGAAGCCAAATAGTTAACTGCACAAATAGTAAATCCCCTAAGACTAAGGAGGAGAGATGGGCAGGGAATGCCGTTATCTGGATGAAACCCCTTGAAAGTCTCTGGCTACAAACTGCTGATTGCCTTACAGGGAAAATTAGTGCAGTAAAGACCCTCCCTGGGGAAATCCACATTGATTTAGAAACTGTTAACATCAATAGTAAACCTCAGGATGCCTCAGAGATAGAGTAACAGGCCAACTAACTTGCAGCAATTGAAACAAAACTGTAGTTGGGTGGTTCCTTTCCTAAAAGAGCAGCTTGGAAGGGCGATGAATACAAAAAGAAGGAAGAGGTGAGAGAGAGGAGAGCGTCTGGCTATTTAAATGAAAAATGACTCTCCACTGCAATCACCTTCTGTCAATAAAATGCTTATTTTCTGACATGTCAATTAGGTGATTCATAATCCAGATGACCATCGCCTTCCATTTAGTACTGCTCAGCTGGGTTAAATGTCTTAAGTGTTTACCCTTTATGACCAGTGGCATGTATCTGGTCTTAGTCAAACTGGGCTATTCTTGACATGTTTGCCTGTAGGATTTTTCTGGAAGTAAAGTAACCATTATTATCAGATTCTAAAGGAACGGCAGATTAGGAGGACAGAGGCTTGACCACTGGCAATCGCCTTAACAGTACAATATTCAGTATAAGCTGCTGATGAGAAGAGTTCAATGCTAAACAGCCTGTAATTTAAAGAAGTGCTCTCTGAACTGGGACGAGGGCTTGGTTCTTCAAAGGGCATCTCTGTTCTGCATGAAGACTAGTTATTAGGCAACAGTGATTTCTTTTTTTTTCCCCTCAGCTTCTCAAGCTAATTTTAAGTCGGCCGGCCTATAATAACGATGGCATTTGTTAAGCATTTACGATGTACAAAGCACTGTTCTAAGCGCTGGGGGGGGGGTACAAGGTGATTAGGTTGTCCCATGTAGGGCTCACAGTCTTAATCCCCATTTTACAGATGCGGTAACTGAGGCAAAGAGAATAATAATAATAATAATAATAATGGCATTTGTTAAGTGCTTACTATGTCATAGCACTGTTCTAAGCACTGGGGAGGATACATGGTGATCAGGTTGCCCCACATGGGGCTCCCCATTTTGCAGATGAGGTAACTGAGGCACAGAGAAGTTAAGTGACTTGCCCAAAGTCGCACAGCAGACAAGTGGCGGAGTCGGGATTAGAACCTATGACCTCTGACTTCCAAGCCCATGCTCTTTCCACTGAGCCATGCTGCTTTTCTCCTACATGACCTATATGAGATGACCATGAAATTCAGTTGAAGAAGGGTGAATGCAATTTGAGACTGAGGCTGGTGAATGAATTCTAGAAATTAGGTTTGAGAAATGAAAGAATTACTGACTTCAACATCTCACCTATTGATATGTAGTAGAAGCCTTCCTGGGATAAAAGTAGTGTAATTCTGCACTTAGGACATTGGACTTGTTGGTCAGTGGACCAGGCAGTGACACATCCCTCCTCTCCTGATGACAGGGAAGGATTAGTTGAGCCTTCAGTTGAGGTTGCAAAAGCACTTCCAATAAAATACTGGGCTTTTATAACTTCCAGGACAAAATAGCTGAAAAATTGCCTTGCAATCTCCTCCCAGTAATGAATTTTGGAGATTACTTTAGTGTTTATCCATTTGGGGAACTTACTTTGTCCATTAGTATGTTTTTTCAAAGGGTTTGAAAATATGCCATTCTGTGACAAGTATTCACAACTACTGGTGGTGTCAAAATTTAGACTTCTCGTTGACTGTGTAAAAAGTATGCCCTGTCCTCTATGCAGAAAACTCAGAAAATAAATAATGCCTAAACCTTCTCACTTGACTCGTTGTGAGCTGTACTAATGGAATAGATCATACAAGTTTGAAAAAAAAACTCTGAAAGGAATAAAATGCAAAATAGAGGGGATCCTGTGTTTAAGAATAACTCATGCTGTATATTCCCTACCCCAAGTCCAAAGCTGAGAACCTGCACATGAGCTGTTTCTTCTGTCACCACTGGGTCCTGTACCCAGGCAGATTTCTGTTATTAGACAATGTTCTCTAATTCCTGCACAACTTTCTAGCTGAAAAGCCCAGTGTAAGCACTGATGCTGGCAGAACTGTGTGTATGTATTAAGAAATTGCTTCATGGTGGGTGCAAACTCTCCCCATCCCCCCCGCCCTACCTCCTTCCCCTCCCCACGGCACCTGTATATATATTTGTACAGATTTATTACTCTATTACTTGTACATATTTACTATTCATTTTGTTAATGATGTGCATATAGCTTTAATTCTATTTGTTCTGATGATGTTGAAACCCATCTCCATGTTTTATTGTGTTGTCCGTCTTCCCTTTCTAGACTGTGAGCCCGTTGTTGGGTAGGGACCGTCTCTATATGTTACCGACTTGTACTTCTCAAGCGCTTAGTACAGTGCTCTGCATACAGTAAGCGCTCAATAAATACGATTGAATGAATGAATGCTGTACTGTACTCAACTCTGCTATACTGTACTCTCCCAGTGCTTAGCATAGTGCTCTATGCTCAGTAAATACCAATTGACTGGTCAAATTGCAAAAGTGCCTAAATTTGAGAATTCTATGTATCTTAATAATAATAATGTTGGTATTTGTTAAGCACTTACTATGTGCCAAGCACTGTTCTAAGTGCTGGGGTAGATACAAGGTAATCAGGTTGTCCCACGTGGGGCTCACAGTCTTCATCCCCATTTGACAGATGAGGTCACTGAGGCACAGAGAAATTAAGTGACTTGCCCAAGGTCACACAACTGACAAGTTGTGGAGCTGGGATTAGAACCCACGACCTCTGACTCCCAAGCCCGGGCTCTTTCCACTAAGCCACGCTGCTTAAATTTAGAGTTGTAAAACACGGCAGCTCCACACTGGAATTATCTTCCTATTCCCTCCTCCCACTTTTATTTCCTTTTTATGTAAATATTACTGAGTTTCTGAACCAAATCTTGGGCATTGGACAGAAAGAATGAGAAACAGCGTAGTCTAGGGGATAGAGCACAGGCCTGAGAGTCAGAAGGACTTGGGTTCTAATCCGCTTTAAACTACTGTAATCCATCACTCTAATCTGCTACTCGTCTGCTGGGTGAGATCTTGGGCAAGTCACTTCCCTTCTCTGTGCCTCAGTTACCTCATCTGTAAAATGGGGATTGACTATGAGTCCCATGTGGGTCGCAGATGGTGTCCAACATGATTAGCTCAGATCTATCCCAGTGCTTATTACAGTGCCTGGCACATAGTCCACTTAAATACACACAAAAAATTACTAAATTATGAACATTAAACCCAAATCACTGAAAAATTTAGGGACTGTCCTAAAGAGAGACTAATGGTGACGCGGATTACCAAACCAGTTAAATGTGGAGGAAAGGAAAATTATCTGTGTTGTTCTGCTTTAGATTATGGTTTTTCTGGTCTTTGACCAAATCTCAGTTTTGTTCTTACAGACTCTAATGGTGGGTGGCTTTTTCCTAGAACTATTGTCTTTTGGTGTGAACAAGGCTTTGAAATCAGGAACAGAAAAGCTAGGTTCCTTAGTGATATTAGTCCTGGTTGCTAGCTAGAGCCTGGGGTGATGCTCTGTGCAGCTATTGAGAAAGAGCTCAATAGAGAAATAGAAATAGAGAGCTATTAAGAAAGGCAGCTCTTTAAAATCCTTCTCCTCTGTCTTCTCCTAGTTTAGGTGTTTGCTCTCTTGAGATTCACAGCTGATAAAAACTTGGAATCTTGTGAGAGTTTTTCCATTCACTAAACCCCTATCAATGGTATTTATTGAGCACTTACTGTGTGCAGAGCACTGTACTAAGCACCTGGGGGGGGGGGGGGCATACAATAAAACAGAGTTGCCCAAAGGGAGCTTACAGTCTAATTAATTTTTATTAAGTGCAGTCGAGTCATTTCCGTTTCATAGCGACTCCATGGATATACTTTCTCCAGACTGTCCTGTCCTCTGCCATAATCTGCAACCTTTCTAATGGCCCTTCGGTTATCGTTGCTATGGTCTCTATCCTACTAGCTGCTGCTCTGCCACTTCCACGTTTTCCCCGGACTTTTCATAGCATCAGTGTCTTCTCTAGAGAATTAGTCCTGATGATGATGTATCCAAAATATGCTAATCTAAGTCGAGTCATTTGGCCTTCCAAAGACCACTTTGGTTTAATTTACTCTAAAATCCATTTGTTTGTCTTTTGGGCAGCCCATGGTATTCACAAAAGCCTTCTCCAACACCACATTTCAAAAGAATCGATGATCTTTCTATTCTGTTTTTTTTACTGGTTTTTTGGATCTGTACATTGTCCCTGGAAATACCATCCTAGACCATCCTAGACCATGCAGTCTAATTACTAGAGAAAAAAAAAAAATAGTCCGTGGCATCCAGACTGGGTAAAAAAGAATTAAGGTTCTTTTGGTCCAGAGCAGGGCTAAATGGAGGAGCCAATCAGGAGTAGAGGGTATTTGAGGAGTGTTAGTCCCTTTCCTTTCCCAGGTTAGCTCATGCCAGGCTCAGGTACTATTGGAATGGGGTAGTTCTGTCTCAGTCAGGGAGGAGAGCAGAGACCTACATGACCTTGGGCAAGTCAGTTAACTTTTCTGTGCTTCAGTTACCTCATAATAATAATTACAGTATCTGTTAAGCGCTTACTATGTGCCAGGCACTGTACTAACGGCTGGGGTGGATACAAGCAAATCGGGTTGGACACAGTCCCTGTCCCACATGGAGCTCAAAGTCTCAATCCTCATTTTACAGATGGGGTAACTGAGGCACAGAGAAGTGACGTGATTTGCCCAAGGTCACACACCAGACAAGTGACAGAGTTGAGATTAGAATCCATGTCCTCTGACCCTCAGACCCAGACTCTTTCCACTAGTGCAGCTACTTCTCTTCTCTTTCTCATCTGAAAAATGAGGATGAAAAATTTAAGTCCCATGTGGGACAAGGACTGTGTCCAACCAACTAGCCTGTATCTACCCCAGCACTTAGTTCAGAGCCAGACACGTAGTAAGAGCTTAACAAATGCCATAAAAGAAAAAAAAAGAGAGAGTGACCATTCAAGCTCTTTAAATCCATAAGTGCCTGACGCTCTGTTTTTCTTGGCAGGCCTGCTGAGTATTGAAACCATAACAAAGGGCTTAAATCTTCCTTCCCCCGTTTGTAAGTCATTTTTGAAGAACAGAAGAGAGGGAAAGGATTCTCTTTTAAGTTAAGCAATTGCCCCCGAAGGATCCAGTGTGAGAGAGGGGGCTACTTTGAATGGGTCAGAACGAGGTGCTCAGGTCTGGCCCAGGACGAGTGCGGACCTGCTCAGCAGAGCCTCTCATTCCGAAACAATTCTCCTGAAGGCAAACTGGATATGAGAATGTTTTTCCCCTCTTAGCGGTGTGGCCTAGTGGAAAGAGCCCCGGCCTGGGAATCAGAGGACCTGGAGTCTAGTTCTGGCTCAGCTACTTTCATTCATGCATTCATTCATTCAATTGCATTTACTGAGAGCTTAGAGAAGCAGCGTGGCTCAGTGGAAAGAGCCCAGGCTTGGAAGTCAGAGGTCCTGGGTTCTAATCCCAACTCCGCCACTTCTCAGCTGTGTGAGTTTGGGCAGGTCACTTAACTTCTCTGTGCCTCAGTTACCTCATCCGGAAAATGGGGATTAAGACTGTGAGCCCCACGTGGGACAACCTGATCACCTTGTTTCCCCCAGCACTTAGAACAGGGCTTCACAAATTGTAAGCGCTTGACAAATACCATCATTATTATTATTATTACTGTGTGCTTTGCACGGTACTAAGCGCTTGGGAGAGTACAATATAATGATAAACAGACACCTTCCCTGCCCAATTGCCTGCTATGTGACTCTGGGCAAGTCACTTAACTTCCCTGTACCTCAGTTTCCTCATCTGTAAAATAGGGATTCAATACCTGCTCTTCCCTCTATTTGGACTGTGAGTCCCACGTGGGATGGGAATTGATTCTATCTAGTGCTTAGTACAGAGAGAAGCAGCATGGCTCAGTGGAAAGAGCACGGGCTTAGGAGTCAGAGGTCATGGGTTCTAATCTCAGCTCTGCCACTTATCAGCTGTGTGACTTTGGGCAAGTCACTTAACTTCTCTGTGCCTCAGTTATCTCATCTGTAAAATGGGGACTAAGACTGTGAACCCCACATGGGACAACTTGACTACCTTGTATCTACCCCAGTGCTTAGAACAGTGCTTGGCACTTAGCGCTTAACAAAAACCATCATCATCATTATTATTATTATTACAGTGCTTGGCACACAATAAATACTTTACAAATTCTATCATTATTATTATTGTTATTATCATTCTTACATAGAGGATCATGGTTTTGATCCTGACTTGGAGGATTGTGACCTAATAGAAGGAGGATGGGTCTGGGAGTGAGCAGATCAGCCAAATACTACTGTCACGCTGTGTAACCCTGGGAAAGTCATTTTACCTCACCTCTAAAATGGGAATAAAATACCTGCCCTCTCCCTGTCTTAGATCATGAATCTCGCGTGGGACAGAGGCTGTCTGATCAAATTATGCTTTAGTTCTTAGCACGTAGTTAGCCCTCAGTGAACGCCACAATTCTTGTTGTGATAAAATTATTTGACAAGTTGTTTCTCTCTTAAGCCCAGTAACTCCATCTTGAAAATGGCGAGGAAAAAGCAGGTATCACCAGGTCTCAGGCCCAGTTCTCCTCATGTTCTCATCTCCTTCATTTAAACAAAAAAAAAACAACAAAAGCACCCCAAAACCAACTTCATTGGCCTGAAAGATGGAGACTGAGCAAGTAAGAAGTGGACAGATGATCTCCAGTGGCCTTGAAATCCTTAGATGCCACAAACCTGAATGGTTCTTCTGAGCAACATTTATAAAGCAGAAAAGTAAAGACCCAAAGTGAGCACAAAGCAGCACATCTGTGTGTCTCATTTGAGCAGTAGAAACCAGAATACTTAGTGTTTACAGTAAATAGATCATCACTTCAGATGATGAGTCCTGTGAGAGACAGGGACCATGTTTAATTCCCACATGTGTATTTTTTCTCAGGGCGTAGTGCAGTGCTTTACACACAGCAAGTGCCTAATAAACACTATTTCTACTAATGACAAAAAAGCAAAAAAGGCTTCATGTTAAGAAGGTGAGTGTGACGCTGTGCTGTAGAAAAAGCACCTGATTCTTGCCCTTTAGGATTTTCTAATCTAGGACAAACAATACTAATACTAAGAGAAGCAGTGTGGCTCAGTAGAAAGAGCACGGGCTTTGGAATCAGAGGTCATGGGTTCAAATCCCGGCTCCACCAATTGTCAGCTGTGTGACTTTGGGCAAGTCACTTAACTTCTCTGTGTCTCAGTTACCTCATCTGTAAAAAATGAGGATGAAGACTGTGAGCCCCATGTGGGACAATCTGATCACCTTGTAATCTCCCCAGTGCTTAGAACAGTGCCTTGCACATAGAAAGCACTTAATAAATGCCATTATTATTATTATTATTATTATTAATGTGGGCAATGTAAAAAGAATACACATGCACATACACACACACATAAAATAATGTATATGTGTTTGAAACATAAGAGTTGGGCACAGTGTGCAAATAAGTTTGGCACATTCGCGTCCAAGGGACTTCTGACAGTATGCAACTGTGGGCAGTTTTCCAATGTTGTTTTAATGGTACAGTAGATGTTGCTTCTTCAATTTACCCAAGAAATTCCTTCAAGCTGTGAGATGGTAGATGTTCCAGATTTGGAGTTTGGTCTCCCTACTCTGCCCCAACATGTCAGAATCTCATGAACTTCGGTGAGGCTCGAGGCCAAAACATCCACTTTGGTGTTCATAGATGTGAACCGAAGCAGTTCCCAGCGAGAAAGAGGGCAGGGGAGCGTTGAATATGATGTTCGCCAGGCCTCCCTGGCAGGCAAATGAAATAAAAGGGACTAGGAAAGAAGGTTTGGCAGTTCTGGGCTTTGGATCATTTCACCGAGAAGTAGCAAGGCCTAGTGGAAAGAGCACAGGCCTGCAAGGTAGGGGACAAGAGTTCTAATCTTGGCTCTGATGCTTGCCTGCTCTCTGACCTTGGGCAAATCCTTTAGTTAGACTTTGCCTCAATTGCCTCACCTTGGCCTAGTGAATGGAATATGGGCCAACCAGGGTTCTAATTCCAGCTCTGCCACTTGTCTCTTCTGAGACCTCAGGCAAGTCACTTAACTTCTAGGTTGTCAGTTACCTGTAAAGTGGGGATTAAGACTGAGCCCCATTCTCATTCATTCATTCTGTCATATTTATTGAGCACTTACTGTGTGCAGAGCACTGTACTCAGCTCTTGGGAGAGTACAGTATAACAATAAGCAGACTCATTCCCTGCCCACAACCAACTTACAGTTTAGAAGGAGAGACAGACATTAATATAAATAAATTACAGATATGTACATCATTGCTTGGGGACTGGGAGGGGGGATGAATAAAGGGAGGAAGTCAGGGAGATGCAGAAGGGAGTGGGAGAAGAGGAAAGGAGGGCTTAGTCGGGGGCAGCCTCTTGGAGATGTGTCTTCAATAAGGCTTTGAAGGAGGGGCGAGTATTTGTCTGTCAGATTTGAGGAGGGAGAGCATTCCAGGACAGAGGCAGGATGTTGTCGAGGGGTTGATAACGAGATGGACTGTGTCCAAACTGATTAGCTTGTATCTACCCTAGTACTTAGTCCTGGGCCTGGCACACAGTAAGCACTTAAATACCATAAAAAAGGGAATCAAGTGAACCAAGCTGCCCATAGCCTGCAACTTCTCCTCAGGTGAGATTAGGATCTGTTGTCTTATTCATTCATTCATTCAATCGTACTTATTGAGCACTTACTGTGCGCAGCGCACTGTACTAAGCACGGACATGACTGGTTACTTTTCCTTCTGCCTGCCTTATTCTTACTGAATGTCTCTTCTGTCCACCAATGGAAAGTCTCAGTTGCAACGTGAATCCATACCTGCCATGAGACACACATGGAAGTTGTTGCTTCCTCTGCTTACTCATCTCAGAACTTGGAGATGTTTTGTTTTGTTGTCTGTCTCCCCCTTTTAGACTGTGAGCCCACTGTTGGGTAGGGACTGTCGCTATATGTTGCCAACTTGTACTTCCCAAGTGCTTAGTACAGTGCTCTGCACACAGTAAGCGCTCAATAAATATGATTGATTGATTAGTACAGTGCTCTGCACACAGTAAGCGCTCAATAAATATGACTGAATGAATGAGAGGGTTTCCCTTCAGGAGAACAGGGACCAAATGATTGTTTTTATTTCTCACCCAGGTGAGACTGGATTGATGAGACTGTGAGCCCACTGTTGGGTAGGGACTGTCTCTATATGTTGCCAATTTGTACTTCCCAAGCGCTTAGTACAGTGCTCTGCACATAGTAAGCGCTCAATAAATACGATTGATGATGATGATGATGATGATGATGAAACCCTTCTTCTGCAATAAATCCCTCCAGGACAAAGCCAATGGCTGCTGTAGTAATGGCACGTGAGATGGACAGTGCATTCTTTAATTTCTATCCCATGTAGTGCTCATATTCTCATTTTTATGTGTGCAGCAGCTTTTTTTATGGCAATTGTTAAACACTAATGTGACAGGCATGGTACTATGCGCTGGGGTCGATACAAGTTAATCAGGTTGAACACAGTCCACGTTGCACGTGGAGCTCACAAGTCTTAATTCCCATGTTACGGGTGAGGTAACTGAGGTCCAGAGAAGTGAAGTGACTTGCCCAAGGTCACACAGCAGACAAGTGGCAGAGCTGAGATTAGAACCCATGTCCTTTTGACTTCCAGGCCTGTGTGCCTTCCAGTAAGCCACACTGCTTCTCACATCTCTGTTCAGTGACCAAAATGCTGACAGGTGACTGTATTCCTCAAGTGAATGTGGGTAAAATTGAAACTTTTCATCATTGGTGGATTTGATTCTCTCCTCCTGAGTAGTCGTGTGGAGGGCAACAGGTTGTCTTTAGAGTCAGAATGCTTTAAGTGTGCTTTGGGGTACAGAAAACCCCTCACCTCTGCAGTCTGTGCTGCCCAAAAAGGGATGCGGAAGGGGAAAGGTAACCACAAGATGGTTGTGCAGCATTAGCAATGTCAACTCCCTCCCTATGTCTCTCTTTAATGCCCCAGACCTGGTGACAGCGTGGCCTAGGGGAAAGAGCACAGGCCTGGGAACCAGAGGACCTGAGTTCTAAATCCCTCAGTCTAATAATTTTCAATCCTTGTTGAACTGTGGCCAAATGTCACTGGCTAACTGGTGGTCACATACAAGGGCCATCGCAACATAGACAGGTTTTCGTGAAATGTTTTCCAACTCCCGTTCGCTGTGTCCCATACAGGTAATATCAGGCTGGTGTTTTATCAGGTAGACTCAGCAAAAGGCCCAGTGAGGGACAAGATGATTGTATGCTGAGTGGCGAGGGAGAGTCTGTTTTGTTTAATACTCAGGAGAACCTAATTCTCCCTGTAACATTGCCACAGTAATTAGCCCAATATTATCTGTCATGTAAGTTCCTGTTATATTCCTGACAAGGAAAACATGAGCTGGTTTGACAGATTTTCCCCCAAATTAGTTTTTTTTTTGTGTGTATGTATGTGTGTGTGTGCATTTGGCACTTTGTAGAGTAGGGGAGTATGAAATCATCAAAAGCTGGAGTCATCTGTTTACCCACAAAGAAGCATAGACTGGGAAAAAAGACCAAGCTAACTTGGGCATGTTACGGAGGAACTTGGGGAAAGAGGATATAGACTGCCTTTTCTGGACCAAAATCATGAGCCTGTAGTGGCTGAGACCCTTGCCTGGTCCAAGGGTGTCTCTCTAACCCAAGGCTCAGTGAATGTTCCAGAAAACCCCAGGTGCTCCCTGGCACAATGATATTTTGTATTTTCACTCTGTGTCTTACCTTATCCCCATCCAGCTTTGTACTGCTTAGAATAGCCATCACGTAGGGCCTCGGGGCCTACCTTCGGACTCCTCATTCTGCAGTGGGTGGAAGTGATAGTATGGTGCCCTGCACAAAATAAGCACTCGATAAATACCACTGATTGATTGTTTGAATAATTAATTGCCTTCCTCCCCTGCTGCTAGCCAATGGAAACACATTTTACCCCTTAGCCACTGTCACTGGGGCATCTCGGCTGACAGATTCTTCAATGAATGATTGGGGCACTCAACTGCAGTTATTGTCACAAAATGCTCTAGCCCACCTCCTGGCTCTGGCTTGGAACACCCTCCCTCTTCTTGTCCAACAGACAATTACTCTCCCTTCCTTCAAAGCTTTATTGAAGGCACATCTCCTCCAAGAGGCCTTCCTTTCCTCTTTTTCCACTCCCTTCTGCGTCATCTTGACTTGCTCCCTTTATTTACCACTCCCCCAGCCCCACACATACATACATATCTGTATTTTTTAAAAATTTATATTAATATCTGCCTCCCCCACTATCCCAGAAGCTCATTGTGGGCAGGGAATGTGTCTATTTATTGTTACATTGTACTTTCCCAAGCGCTTAGTACAGTAAGTGCTTAATAAATACCATTGATTGCAAACAGGGAAACAGACTAAAGGAAGGGTAGACTGCAAGCTCCTTGTGGGCAGGGAATATGTCTACCAACTCTGTTGTACTGTACTCTCCCAAATGCTTGGTACAGTGCTCTGCACAGAGTAAGTGAATAAATGCCATTGATTGATAAAGTGGTGGCTTGGTAGGCTAAGCATGGGTCAGTTAAGTAGAGTGGACCTTGGTCAGTCCAACATATTAGATACAGGGATGGAATTAGGCAGCCTGAGATTTAATCCTGATTCTATCACTTTATAGCTATCATCAATCAATCAATCGTATTTATTGAGCCCAGACTGTGTGCAGAGCAGTATACTAGAGCTTGGGAGAGTACAATATAACAGAATTGGTAGACACATTCCCTAATAATAATAATGGTATTTGTTAAGTGCTTACTATGTGCCAAGCACTGTTCTAAGCACTGGGGCAGATACTAGCTAATTAGGTTGTACAAGAGAAGCAGCGTGGCTTAGTGGAAAGAGCACGGGCTTGGGAGTCAGCGGTTATGGGTTCTAATCCCGGCTCCCCCACATGTCTGCTGTGTGACCCTGGGCAAGTCCCTTAACTTCTCTGAGCCTCAGTTACCTCATCTGTAAAAGGGGGATTAAGACTGTGAGCCCCACGTGGGACAATCTGATCACCTTGTATCTTCCCCAGAGCTTAGAACAGTGCTTCACAAATAGTGAGCGCTTAACAAACGCCATCACTATTATTATTATTATTATTACACAGTCCCTGTCTCAAATAGGGGCTCATGGTCTCAATCCCCATTTTGCAGATAAGGGAACTCAGGCCCAAAAAGTGAAATGACTTTCCCAAGGTCACAGAGCAGACAAGTGGCAGAGGCAGGGTTAGAACCCAGGTCCTTCTTACTCCAGACCTGTGCTCTATCCACTAGGCCACGCTGCTTCTCCAGCAACAAGGAGCTAGTTTGAGCCCACTGTTGGGTAGGGACCATCTCTATATGTTGCCAAATTGTACTTTCCAAGCGCTTAGTACAGTGCTCTGCACACAGTAAGTGCTCAATAAATACAATTGAATGAAGAATGAATGAACAAGGAGCTCATAGTTCTCTATAGAGCTTATAGAGAAGCAGCGTGGCTAGAGAAGCAGCATGGCTCAGTGGAAAGAGCCCGAGCTTTAGAGTCAGAGGTCATGGGTTCAAATCTCGGCTCTGCCAATTGTCAGCTGTGTGACTTTGGACAAGTCACTTCACTTCTCTGTGCCTCAGTTCCCTCACCTGTAAAAGGGGGATTAAGACTATGAGCCCAACGTGGGACAACCTGATCACTTTGTATGCCCCCAGTGCTTAGAACAGTGTTTTGCACATAGTAAGCACTTAACAAATGCCATCATTATTATTATCAGAAGAAGACTATCTAGTGGCACATTTCTTGGAAAGAATTGGCTACAGGGCTTTCCGCTGGACTTTCCTAATGCTTAGGCCTCAACCATCTTACCCTGGTGGGAAGATCCTGCCTTGATTATTGCCTCCTTGTTGACTTCCCACATAGTAAGCGCTTAACAAATACCATCATTATTACTATAGTCCAGAGGAGGAGACAGAAATTAAAACAAATTATGGATATGTACATAAATGCTATGTGGGTGAGGATGTGGTGAATGAAAGGCACAAATCCAAGTGCAAGGGCTATGCAGAAGGAAGAGGAAGTAGGGGAGGCCTTGTTGGTAAGGCCTCTTGGAGGGGATGTCATTTAAAAGTGGGGAGAGTCGGGGGTCTGTTGGATACAAAGGGGAAGGGAGTTGCAGGCCAGAGACAGGAAATAGGCGAGGGCTTGACAGCAAGATGGATGAGATGGAGGTACAGAGAGTAGGTTGGCATTAGAGGAGTGAAGTGAGTGGTCTAGGTTGTAATAGGAAATCACTGAGGTAAGCTAGGAGGGAGCGTGGTTATTGAGTGCTTTTAAGCTAACGGTAAGGAGTTTCTGTTTGATGCAGAGGTGGATGGACAACCGCTGGAGGCTCTTGAGGAGTGGGGAAACATGGACTGAATGTTCTTTTAAAATGACATTTGTTAAGCACTTACTATGAGCAAAATGTGAGAAAAATGATCCAGGCAGCAGAGTGAAGTCTCTATGGACCAGAGTGAGAGGAGACTGGGAAGTCAACAAGGAGGTAATAGTCAAGGCAGGATCTACCCACCAGGGTAAGATGGTTGAGGCCTAAGCATTAGGAAAGTCCAGTGGAAAGCCCTGTAGCCAATTCTTTCCATGAAATGTGCCATCAGATAGCCTTCTTCTGATAATAATAATGATGGCATTTGTCAAGCGCTTACTATGTGCAAAGCACTGTTCTAAGTGCTGGGGAGGTTACAAGGTCATCAGGCTGTCCCACGGGGGCCTCACCATCTTAATCCCCATTTTTACCGATGAGGTAACTGAGGCACAGAGAAATGACTAGCCCAAAGTCACACAGCTGACAATCAATCAATCAATCAATCAATCGTATTTATTGAGCACTTATTGTATGCAGAGCACTGTACTAAGCGCTTGGGAAGTACAAGTTGGCAACATATAGAGACACTCCCTACCCACCAGTGGGCTCACAGTCTAGAAGGGGGAGACAGAGAACAAAACCAAACATATTAACAAAATAAAATAAATAGATATGTACAGGTAAAATAAATAAATAAATAGAGTAATAAATATGTACAAACATATATACACATATACAGGTTCTGTGGGGAAGGGAAGGAGGTAAGACGGGGGGAAGGAGGGGGGACGAGGGGGAGAGGAAGGAGGGGGCTCAGTCTGGGAAGGCCTCCTGGAGGAGGTGAGCTCTCAGTAGGGCCTTGAAGGGAGGAAGAGAGCTAGCTTGGCGGATGTGGGGAGGGAGGGAATTCCAGGCCTGGGGGATGACGTGGGCCGGGGGTCGACGGCGGACAGGCGAGAACGAGGCACGGTGAGGAGATTAGCGGCAGAGGAGCGGAGGGTGCGGGCTGGGCTGGAGAAGGAGAGAAGGGAGGGGAGGTAGGAGGGAGCAAGGTGAGCAGCATTTGAGCCCATGACCTCTGACTCCGAAGCCCGGGATCTTTTCCACTGAGCCATGCTGCTTCTCATATAACCAAGAACCACTCTCAGGTTATTTTCTTGTCAGATTGACCAGACTAACGTTTCCCTGCCCCTAGGCTGTAAGCTCGCTGTGGGCAGGGAATGTGTCTGTTTATTGCTTTAATGTACTCTCCCAAGTGCTTTGTACAGTGCTCTGTACACAATAAATATGGTGGAATGAATGAATAAGGGACTGGGGCCTTGAATGGCAGGGCTTTAATCTGTCACTGACCGACTGACTCTGGGCAAATCCCTTCAATCCTTCATCTCTACTTAACTTGTCACAAAATTGGCATGCAGACAGCACTGGGAGAGCTTTGGATTAAAGGAAGCCGGGATATGAATTTTTGAACCATCTTCACTGTGGGCTCCTTCAGGACAGGATCCATATTGTGGATGCTTTCCTATGACTTCCCTTTGACCCCAGGTCTTTCAGGGTCAGACAGAGAACTCCTCTCAAGGGACATCTTGTCTCCTACTTCTCATAGGCCTTCCTAGACTGAGCCCCTTCCTTCTTCTCCCCACAGCACCTGTATATATGTTTGTACAGATTTATTACTCTATGTATTTTACTTGTACATAGTTACTATTCTATTTATTTTATTTTGTTAATATGTTTTGTTTTGTTGTCTGTCTCCCCCTTCTAGACTGTGAGCCCGCTGTTGGGTAGGGACCGTCTCTATATGTTGCTAACTTGTACTTCCCAAGCACTTAGTACAGTGCTCTGCACACAGTAAGTGCTCAATAAATACGATTGAATGAATGAATGAATGAATGAATGGAGATCCCTGGAGGTTTCTGACTGGGCGTGGGTGGGTCTGGATTGAGAATCCCTTTTCTTACCTTTCTCCTGTCCCTTCCCCTCCCATGGTACAAACTGTTGTCTCTTCACTATCGGCTTCAAAGCTCTCCATCAGGTTGCCCCTTCCTACCTCACCTCCCTTCTCTCCTTCTCCAGCCCAGCCCACACTCTCCACTCCTCTGCCACTAATCTCCTCACCGTTAGGCCTCGTTCTCGCCTGTCCCACTGCCAACCCCCGGCCCACGTCCTCCCCCTGGCCTGGAATGCCCTCCCTCCACACATCTGCCAAACTAGCTCTCTTCCTCCCTTCAAAGCCCTATGGAGAATTCAGCTCCCCCAGAAGGCCTTCCCAGACTGAGCCCCCCTTTTCCTCTGCTCCTCCTCCCCTCCCCATTGCCCCCACTCCCTCCCTCTGCCCTACCTCCTTCTCCTCCCCACAGCACTTGCATGTATTTGTACATATTTATCACTCTTTTCATTATATTAACGATGTGTATATAGATGTAATTCTATTTATTCTGGTGATATTGACACCTGTCTACTTGGTTTGTTTTGTTGTCTGTCTCCTCCTTCTAGACTGTGAGCCCGTTGTTGGGTAGGGACCATCTCTATATGTTGCTGATTTGTACTTTCCAAGCGCTTAGTACAGTGCTCTGCACATAGTAAGTGCTCAGTAAATACTATTGGTTGATTGATTGATAGCCTACAAGGGGTCTCTGGGAAGAGTGACAAGATCTCAGGATTGGAAATTAGGAGACTTCAGTTCTAACCCCAGCTCTGCCAATTGTCTATGCGACCTCGATTGAGTCGCTTCACTTCTCTGTGCCTCAGTTTCTTCTGCTGTACAACTGGGAGAGAATACCCATTCTCCCTATCTCAGACTGAGAGCTCCATGTGAGGCAGGGATTGTCCTATTGGCTTATTTTGTATCTATCCCAGTGCTCAATATGGGGCTTGGTGCATAGTAAATGCTTTAAAAATACCATTAAAATCACATGGCTCAGTGAATAGAGCACAGGCCTGGAAGTCAGAGGACCTGGGTTCTAATCCTGGTTCTACCACATCTGCTGTGTGACCCTAGGCAAATCTCTTCACTTCTTTGGGCCTTGATTACCTCATCTGTAAAATGGGGGTTAAGACTGTGAGCCCCATGTGGGACAGGGATTGTGTCCAACCCAAATCTCTTGTATCTACCCCAGTGCTTGGCACATAGTAAGCACTTAACAATACCATTGTTACTATCATTATTATCATCCATAATTGCGGCATTTTTAAGTACATACTATTTTTAATAATAGTGTCAGTTTGCCATGGATGTTCAAGGCAGAAGCACAAAACCCTCACTTCTATCAAAGTGAAGAAATGTAGGATTTGGGCTTCTAGGCACAGTGAAACATTCTCCAGGCTACTGACTCGGGACTAATTTAGAACAGATTTGCCAGGAGCCTTTCACATCCTCCCTCAGGGCTTGGGAGCCACAAATAATTAAGAAGAGTAAAAGGGTGAGTTGTGTTAATGGTGAGGGAAGTAACTTTTTTTCTTCCTTCCTTTTCGATGTTGTCTTCTCTGTCATGTCCAGCTTCACCCACACAAGCAGTCAGACTAGATGACCTCTCAAAATCTCCTCCATTCCCAAGACAGTTTGGATCTTGGCTACTGATTATCACTGCTGCTTCCCTCCATCCCACGTGAAAACGCACAGCATTTCCTCCTCTTCTTTCCCCCTGACTTGGGATGCGTTAAGAGGCTGGAAGTTGTGGAGGCAGGTGGAAGAGGAAGATGCTGAACTTTCTCCTTGAACTTTCCTTTCAGTAAGATGGTGATGGAGGCCATTCTTGAGTTACACCACTGGTCCATTCCGTCCACTATTCTGATTCCAACAATGGGTTCAGTTTGACTGGAGAAAATATGTAGTGAGTTTTTTGGTTTTGTTTTTGTTTTATTGTATTTGGCAAGCTCTCACTGTGTGTCCAACACTGGTCTAAGTGTAGACACAAGTGAATTAGGTTGGACCCAATTCCTGTCCAACATGAGGCTCACAGTCAAAGTAGGAGGGAGAACAGGAGAACTGAGGCACAGAGAAGTTAAGTGATTTGCCCAAGGTAACACAGCAAGCATTTCAGGTTCTCTCACTCTCAGGACTGTGCTATTTCCACTAAGTCACACTGCTTCTCTAGCTCTGGCTCTCCTAGACATCCTTCCTTTTGTTTCAGGGTGGACTATCTAAGAAGACCTGGGTTCTAATCCTGGCTCTGTCACTTGCCTGCTGTGTGACCCGGGACAGGTCATTAAACGTATCTGGGCCAATGTCCTCCTCTGTAAAATGTGGATTCTAAACCTGTTCTTCTTCATCTTTAGCTTGTGAACCCTGTGTGGGACAGGTACTTTGATCTGATTGTATTGTGTCTACCACAGTACAGTACTTGGCTCACAGTAAGAGCTTAACAAATACTACTATTATTGTAAATACTATTATTATTAATATTATTATCATTATTGTTGCTGTTTACATCCTTTACTTACCCTCTAGTAACATGTTAGACTATGAGCCCACTGTTGGGTAGGGACTGTCTCTATATGTTGCCAACTTGTACTTCCCAAGCGCTTAGTACAGTGCTCTGCACACAGTAAGTGCTCAATAAATACGATTGATTGATGTTACATATTAGAGAAGCAGCGTGGCTTAGTGGAAAGGTCCCGGGCTTGGGAGTCAGAGGTCGTGGGTTCTAATCCCAGCTCTGCCACTTGTCAGCTGTGTGATTTTGGGCAAGTCACTTAACTTCTCTGGGCCTCAGTTGCCTCATCTGTCAAATGAGGATGAAGACTGTGAGCCTCGTGTGGGACAACCTGATAACCGTGTATCTATCCCAGTGCTTAGAACAGTGCTCCACCCCTATAAAGCGCTTAACAAATACCATCATTATTATGACGATGGTGTTACTGGTGACTTGCCTGTGAATTTCTTCAGGTAGTCTTTAAAATCTACTGGTGTTTTCACCTTTGTAACAATAAGAAGAAATTCTGCCAAGAAAAGAAGTATTACCTTTTTATTTGTTCTGAGTTTAGCACCCTATTCTCCTCTTATCCCGATGGTGCTGATGATTTGGTGAACACCCACCATTCCTGATTCTAAAGACTTCAATTATCTTTCCTCTCTGCCTTCATCTTTTCAGAGGCTCCTCATTAAGAAACATCCTTATAATAATAATAGCCAATGTGGTATTTGTTAAGCACTTACTATATGCCAAGTTTTGTACTAAGCACTGGGGTCTGGGGCTAAGTAGGAGGGAGAGCATGAATTGACTCCCCTTTTTACAGATGAGGAAACTGAGGCAGAGAAATAAAGTGACATGCCCAAGGTTAGACCGGTGGCAGAGCTGGGCTTAGAACCCAGGTCGTCTGAATTCCAGGCCCATGTTCTTTCCGTTCGGCCATGCTGCTTCCCTACAGTCATTTGTCTTGGTTACTTTACTCTGTTTTATCTCGACCTCGATTTGGTCCTTTCTAAGATGCGGTGACCTGGATGGACAGCATTCAGTATTTTGGACTTTGGCATTTTATACTCTTATAGAATGCCAGAACTTTGGCTTTTGTTCTGAAAGTATCGCGCATGACTTTCTTCTCTGAGGAGTGTGGAGGGGGTTAAGGCTTGATATGTGGCTCCAGCGGAATTTAGAGCCGGTAGGTAAGGGTGTTCCTGGAAGCAGGGTTCTTCTGCTTTTAGTTGGTTTCTATCTGGAAGGTAGCAGGGTCTAATGGAAAGACCACAGGGATGGCAATTAGACTTGGGTTATCGTCCCTGCTCTGTCACTTTCCTGCTTTGTGACCTTGGGCTAGTCACCTCCTCACTGTGCCTCATTCTCGCCTGTCCCGCCATCGACCCCCAGCCCACGTCCTTCCCCTGGCCTGGAATGCCCTCCCTCCGCACATCCACCAAGCTAGCTCTCTTCCTCCCTTCAAAGCCCTACTGAGAGCTCACCTCCTCCAGGAGGCCTTCCCACACTGAGCCCCCTTTCCTCTCCTCCTCCCCATCCCGCCCACCCTACCTCCTTCCCCTCCCCACAGCACCTGTATATATGTTTGTACAGATTTATTACTCTATTTATTTTACTTGTACATATTTACTATTCTATTTATTTTGTTAATGATGACCATTTAGCTTTACTTCTATTTATTCTGATGACTTGACACCTGTCCACATGTTTTGTTTAGTTGTCCGTCTCCCTCTTCTAGACTGTGAGCCCATTTTTGGGTAGGGACCGTCTCTATATGTTGCCAACTTGTACTTCCCAAGAATTTAGTACAGTGCTCTGCACACAGTAAGTGCTCAATAAATATGATTGAATGAATGAGCTGCTCCATGCCTCAGTTTCCTCAGCTCTAAAATGGGGTTCAAATGCCCGTTCTCTCTCCCTCTTAGGTTATGAGGCCTGTGTGTGATGGGGACAGTGTCTGATCCGATGATCTTGTAATTACCCTACTGCTGAACATAGTGCTTGGCACATAGTAAGCACTTAATGAATACTATTAAATTCTACCTGGTACCCATTCAATCCAAAAACTGGTTACTTCCAGAGAATGAAAGACTCTGGCAGCCATTTTCTCACTCTTGTTTCCAGTGGCTAGTAACTCCTTAGTGTTTAGTAGAAAAAGTAGGCTTCTCTAACCCTGTCCTAATAATGATAATAATAATTGTGGTATTTGTTAAGTACTATGTGGCAAGCACTGTGCTAAGAGCTGGAACAGATATATAATCAGATGAGACACAGAAGCAGTGAAAAGAGCGTTTAACTGCAAGTCAGTGGCTCTGTCACTTGTGTGCTGTGAGACCTTGGGCAAGTCAATTAACTGCCCTGAGACTCAGTTCCTTACCTGTAAAATGGAGATTCAATACCTGTTCACCCTCCTCGTTAGATTGCCAGTCCCATGTAGGATAGGGATTCTATTCAACCTGATGAGCTTGTATCTACTCCAGGGTTTAGCACAGTGCTTGGTACATTGTAAGCACTTAACAAAAAAATCATCATCAGGTCGGACACAGTCCCTGCCCCACACAGGGCTCACAGTAGGAGGGAGGATAGGTAGCGAATCCCTATTTTACAGATGAAGAAATGGATGCTTAGGGAAGTCAAGGGAATTGCCTTGTGTCTCGCAGCAGACGGATGGCAGAGCTGGAATAAGAACTCAGACCCTCTAACTCCCATGCCCATGCTCTTTCCACTAGACCATGCTGCTGCTTCTCTCTATTAATAATCATAATAATAATAATGATGGCATTTATTAAGCACTTACTATGTGCAAAGTACTGTTCTAAGCGCTGCGGAGATTACAAGGTGATCAGGTTGTCCCACAGGGTGGCTCACAGTCTTAATCCCCATTTTACAGATGAGGTAACAGGCACAGAGAAGTTAAGTGACTTGCCTAAAGTCACACAGCTGACAATTGGCAGAGCTGGGATTTGAACCCATGACCTCTGGCTCCAAAGCCCGTGTGCTCTTTCCACTGAGCCACACTGCTTCTCTATTCCGGGACCAGGAGGACTTGGATGTCAGAGCACGGGCCTGGACCTCAGGAGGTCATGGGTTCTAATCCTGGCTCTGCTACTTGGCTGCTCTATGACCTTGGGCATGTCACTTCACTTCTCTGTGCCTCAGTTTCCTCATCTGTAAAATGGGGATTGAGACTGTGAGCCCCATGTGAGACAGGGACTGGGCCCTACCTGATTTGCCTGTATCTACCCCAGCGCTTAGTACAGCACTTGGCACATCGTAAGCACTAAACAAATACCAAAATTATTATTATTATTATTATTATTATTATTATAAAATGGGATTGTGAGGGGTAAGTAGAATTTTCTTAGAAAAATGTTTAATTAGATAAGAGGAGAAGGGAAAGGGAGACAATGCCGTAATAATATTAACAAAAAAAGACTGTCTAAGCAACAGGGTTACTAGCATGGGGGCATTAATGTGCTCTTTTGCATTTGAACACTGATGCTAAGATGAGCCCCATTAAATGTTTTTAAATACCTTTTTTTTAATGGTATGTAAGCACTTACTATGGGTCATGCCCCGTTCTAAGCGCTGGGGTAGATACAAATTAGTCAGCCCGAATACATTAGTTATTCGTTAGAGTTTTGGAAAGAGCTTCTCTCAACTGTCCTCTTAGCCTGTGTATCTGAACCAAACTTGGAGATCCTACAGCAGCTCAAGCTGATTCTCAGAGCTGTGAAAATCTTGGGTTGATTTTATTTTTTAAGAGAAGTAGGTGGAGCGAGGAGTGAGAGAGAAGAAATATTTTTCACTCTTTTATTGACACAGAGCCACAGACTTCTAAATCAAAATCGTCCCTCTTTTCTTTGCCAGGACTAGGGAGGATTTAAGGAAAAAAGATACCTTATGGTTAGGAGAAATGTGGGCTGGTTGGAACCCTAACAAAAATTCATAAGTCAAAAACAAAATGTGAAAAATGCAGCTTGCTGTTTGTCAAGGCTGAATAGCAACCTTAAAACGAGTTAACAAACTCAGTAATGAAGAATGTAAATGGGAGAGGAATTTCCATTTTTGCACTGGCGCTTTGGCTTACTATTGACCATCAGCGTTATAATCAAACGAATACTGACATTTTGGGGGAAAATATCATTTTCCTATTGTCCTATGAGTATACAGCAGACTGAAAGTGATGAAACGATGGGGCCTGAAATGTGAGATTTGTTTTAATTAACATCCTCATGAACCTTATTATCCAGTCCAATGTGAATTCTTCTTGATATTACACTCGCCCTGTTTGCCTGAGGCTGCCTCCAGGAGGCCTCATCCCTACTTTCCTGTAAAAACGACTTCCACATTCCACATCCCAATTACACTGGAGGGCCAGGCCGAGTTTCCAATAAAATCATGCTATGGTCTACACCGACTTCAAAATAATACCCTACATGTGTTTCTGATCAGGAAACCAGAGTTTTGAAGGTCAAAACGATCTTCCAAGTGGAGTCTGAATAATAATAGAGACCTTTGTTTTTATGTGTCCATCTAAAAAATTAAATGCCAAAACAATGGAAAAATCCATTAGGCGAGATGTCAGCGCAACACAATTGGTGGCCATTGTGCCAGCCTACGTAAACCCACGGCGTTGGCCACTGGACACGCGGTAGTGTTCTTCATTCCCAGGATTCCGGCGGCTGGGACTCCATTCCCCGAGACCTCCTTTTTCTCCAGAAAGAGAGGGGGGACTTCAGCAATGGCCTTGTGCATTCCTTTGTACCTCAGGTCCCCCACTAGAAAAACAATGAAAAAAAAATCCGACTTTATAGAGCACGGGGAAGCATGCCTGTCTTATGATATTGATGCCTGTCTACTTGTATTGTTTTGTTGTCTGTCTCCCCCTTCTAGACTGCGAGCCCACTGTTGGGTAGGGATTGTTTCTATCTGTTGCCGAATTGTACTTTTCAAGCGCTTAATCCAGTGCTCTGCACACAGTAAGTGCTCAATAAATACGATTGAATGAATGAATGAATGAATGAATGAATTTGGGGGTCACCTGGCAAGACCTCAGACCACTGGTTGAGGGGGGTTCTACTTCCTCCTGAAATCAGCTCAAATGATTTTTTTATGGTATTTATTAAGCGCTTACTATGTGCCAGGCACTGTTCTAAGCCCTGGGGTAAATACAAGCACAGTCCATGTCCCACACGGGGTTCGCAGTCATAATCCCCATTTTACAGTTGAGGTAACTGAGACACAGAGAAGTGAAGTTTCTTACCCAAGGTCACACAGCAGAAAAGAGGCAGACCCGAGTCCTTTTGAATCCCAGGCCTGTGATCTGCCCACTAGGCCATGCTGCTTCTCTGAATGGAATAGGGCTCAGTGGATGGAGTAAGGCTCATGAAGTTGCTCTTTGCTAAAATGAATTGCTATCAAGATTGCTAACGGTTAAAGTTGTTCTCCAGGTGAAGTTAAGAGGAACAATTTAGATCTTTGCTCTTCATGTCTGTGGGCACAATTTTAAGCATGGTAAATTAAAGAATGTTTTCAGAAATGGATCTATCCTTTTGTTTTGCTTTTAAGTCTTCAAAGTCAGGGGCTGAGTGCCGTCTATGTTCTCTCATGCCCTTGTAACTTCCTAGGGGTTTGACGAAGCAGTGTGGCCTAGTGGAAAGAGCATGGGCCTGGAAATCAGAGGACCGGGTTCTAATTCTGGTACCGCCACGTGCCTGCTATGGGACCTTGGGTAAGCCATTTAACTTTCTGTGCATCAGTTACTGTAAACTGTAAAATCAATCAATGAATGGTATTACAGTTTACAGAGTTATCCCAAGAGGAGCAGCGTGGCTCAGTGGAAAGAGCCCGGGCTTTGGAGTCAGAGATCATGGGTTCGAATTCCGACTCCCCCACATGTCTGCTGTGTGACCTTGGGCAAGTCGCTTAACTTCTCTGAGCCTCAGTTACCTCATCTGTAAAATGGGGATTAAGACTGTGAGCCCTACATGGGACAAGTTGATCACCTTGTAACCCCTCAGCGCTTAGAACAGTGCTCTGCACATAGTAAGTGCTTAACAAATGCTATTATTATTATTATTATTATTGGAGGAGTGCAATACAACAGAGTTGGCACACACAACTCCCTACCTCCAAAGAGTTTACATTAAAATTGGGATTAAAGCCTACTCCCTCTTATTTAGATTGTGAGCCCCATGTGGGACAGGGACTGTGTCCAACCTAAAATAGCATGGATTAATGAATAGATCACAAGCCTGGGAGCCAGAAGGACTTGGATTCTAATCCCCACACTGCCTCTTGTCTGCTGTGTGTCCTTGGGCAAGTCACTTCCCTTCTCTGTGCCTCAGTTACCTCATCTATAAAATGGAGATGAAGACCGTGAACCCCAAGTGGGACAGGGATTGGACTCTTCTAGACTGTGAGCCCGCTGTTGGGTAGGGACCGTCTCTATATGTTGCCAACTTGTACTTCCCAAGCGCTTAGTACAGTGCTCTGCACACAGTAAGCGCTCAATAAATACAATTGAATGAAATACGGTTGAATGAATCTGCTGCATTTAATCATGTTTATTGAGCACTCAATTCATTCAGTCATATTTATTGAGCGCTTACTGTGCTCAGTGTGTGCAGAGCACTATACTAAGCACTTGGGAGAGTACAATGTGACATTTGCTGTATCTGCAGTGCTTAGCACAGAGCCTGGCACATACTAAGTGCTTAGTAAGTATCAAAATAATAATACCTCAGTGTTTAGAAATGTGCGTGGCGCTTAACAAGTACCATGTTATTCTTATTCTTATTTATTCTCATTATTAATAAGGAGCTGTTTCTCTGGGAATAGTGGATTCATGCCTGGTCCCTCTGCCCCCTGGGGAGAGTTTTGGTGGGTTTTCCCTGGTCATGACAAACCCATCCAAATGCAACTCCTAGGACCCAGGTATCAAAGGAGACCAGGTGGTACACAAAGCACCGTAAAAACCCCATATTCTGTTTTCCGACTTGTGTTGCCAACTTGTACTTCCCAAGCGCTTAGTACAGTGCTCTGCACACAGTAAGCACTCAATAAATACAATTGATTGATTGATTGATTTCGGAA
Organism: Tachyglossus aculeatus; assembly: GCF_015852505.1. Lineage (NCBI taxonomy): Eukaryota > Metazoa > Chordata > Mammalia > Monotremata > Tachyglossidae > Tachyglossus > Tachyglossus aculeatus. Next base: position 87,917,118 of record NC_052069.1, read on the forward strand.
AAGTCTTTGGGCTCCCCGCTGCCACACACCTGTGAGGAGAAGCAACATGGAGAAGTGGATAAAGCATGAACCTGGGAGACAGAAGGTTATGGGTTCTAATCCCGGCTCTGCCGCTTGTCTGCTGTGTGACCTTGGGCAAGTCACTTCACTTCAAGGGGCTCCAGTTCCCTCATCTGTAAAACGGGGAGTGAACCTGTGAGTCCCACACGGAACATGGACTTTGCCCAGCCCGATTTGTCTGTATCCACCCCAGTGCTTAGTACAGTCTCTGACACATAGTAAATGCTAAACAAATACCATAATAATGAAGGGAAGAACCCAGGAGGTTTGTCTCTTTTCTGGTGGAGATTTTGGGTCTCCGGGAAAGGATCGGTTATCATAATAATTACTAATCGACAAGGCTGGTGGTGGTGGATGTAGTGGTTGTGGTGGAGGAGCCAAACAAGCAACCCTTTTTAAAACCGGGAAGTGACTGAGGCCCTGCCCACCCCGCCACCAATGGTACAAAACTCCAAAGTGATTCCCCAAAGCCTGAGGTCTAACTTGTTTTACTTGCTCAGTCTGAATGCTTGTAATAGAAAACAGTTCACAGCGATGTAACTCCATATTTTCTCCCCTTTACGGTGACTTACTGGAACATGTCACTTCAAATTCGCCTAAATTAGAGAGAAAAATGGCAGATTTTACAAGCTGCATGTTTCAGAGCTTGTGGAAACGGATACTAAACACGATGTCATTTAGATTTAAAATAGGGGCTCTCATGTGTTCGAAGTTGTTTGTAATAAATACATTAGATTTAGACCTCAGCCTGCAACTGAACTCCTAACTATCTAGTTTAGATGAATAATAACACGAAGAATGTCATAATTCTTGGTCCTTTAGCACTGGTTGGGCACCAATTAACATTCCAGGACCTGAACTTAACCAATGTACCCTCACGGTCTGCTAGCAGGGCTGAACTTCAGGCCACACATACCTCCGAATGTGTCTTTTGTCATGTTGCGATTTACGCCAGCACTTTAAAACAACAACAGCATACCCCCCAAAAACCTATAATTTCTCACTTTAATGTTAGCCAGGGCACTAATTATCTCCAGGTCTGAAGATGCCCTTTGTCTTCTTGTAATGGCAGCGAAAACTCCTGACTGGGATTTGCGAGGCTCTTATCTATCCATCGGCAAAGACTGAAAGCCGCACTCTACTTCTCCGCTTCACTTCCGTTCTCGATAGAGAACCTAAGCCCTTTTTATCCAGCTCTGAATTACGCAGTCCTGATCTGGGGCGGGGGTCTGTTTGTTTGGGGCCCACCGCCTTTTTCGGCAGCTTTCCCCGGATCTGAAGCCCATCACAAGGTGATATGTCCAAATGGCTCTGAAGAGAAACATCAAAAGGAGTCTAATACCCCATCCAGAGCAACTGACAGGCAGGGTCAGCGCATACAAGCTTTCACAGAGCAAAAACTATTAAAGTGGTGAATGCTTGAATTGTGAAGAGATATGTATCTCCACAGTCTGGCGTAATGTCACAACTTACCTGCAGCCCAACCACCTCGAGAAAAACGATCTCTGATGAAGTTTAATTGGCAGTTAACAAATAAATAAGAGTGGATTCCACACTTCAATTTCTGAACTTCAAGTTCACCTCGAGCTATTCAGCTAGGGTCAATTGGCAGTGCAACCTAAAACAGCTGGAAGGCTCAAACATGTTAGATTTCCCCTTCTCGGACAGACCATTCAAACAACATTATACTTCTGAATTTTCAATTTTCATTTAAACAGCCCGCCGGTATGGCAGGCTGAGCTGTTCATCCTGGGCTTGGCGTTTGACTTGAATTTAACTGTCTGATTATCTGCTCTGTGGATGGTACCTGGATAACTTTAATATTTCATAAATGCAGAGGAAAACGGTAGCATTTTGGGAACAGATGCCCAGATTGGGGAATAAGAGGTTTCATCCCGACAGGGGATTCTGAATATTATTTTCCAACCCTGAGGAATTAATTATTTTATAGTATTTAAGTGCTTATTTTGTGTCCTCTAGACAGTAAATTCGTCCTCTAGCCCATAAACTTGTTGTGGGCAGGGAGTGCGTCTGTTTATTGTTATATTGAACTCTCCCAAGCGCTTTGTACAGTGCTCTGAACACAGTAAGCACTCAATAAATGCGATTGATTGAATGAATGAATGAAAGTATCAAGCACTATTCTAAGCACTGAGATAGATACAAGCTAATTAAGCCGGACACAGTCTCTGCCCCACACGGGACTGAGAGTCTAAATTCATTTAAATATTCACCTAAGAATTTCAGCCATTTGTTAATGAGATGCGTGGCTCCGTGGAAAGAGCCCAGGCTTGGGAGTCAGAGGTCGTGGGTTCTAATTCCGACTCTGCCACTTACCCCCTGTGTGACTTTGGGCAAGTCACTAGACTTCTCTGGGCCTCAGTTTCATCATCTGTCAAATGGGGATGAAGACTGTGAGCCCCACTTGGGACCACCTGATGATCTTGTATCTACTCCAGCACTCAGAACTGTGCTCGCCTGTCTATATGTTTAGAGAAGCAGCATGGCACAGTGGAAAGAGCCCGGGCTTGGGAGTCAGAGGTCATGGGTTCAAATCCTGGCTCTGCCACTTGTCAGCTATGTGACTTTGGGCAAGTCACTTAACTTCTCTGGGCCTCAGTTCCCTCATCTGTAAAATGGGGATTAATAATAATAATAATAATAATGGCATTTGTTAAGCGCTTACTATGTACAGAGCACTGTTCTAAGTGCTGGGGGGGGTGATACAAGGTGATCAAGTTGTCCCACGTGGGGCTCACAGTCTTAATCCCCATTTTACAGAGGAGGGAACAGGCCCAGAGAAGTGAAGTGACTTGCCCAAAGTCTAAGTGCTGGGGAGGTTACAAGGTGATCAGGTTGTCCCACAGGAGGCTCACAGTCTTAATTCCCATTTTACAGATGAGGGAACAGGCCCAGAGAAGTGAAGTGACTTGCCCAAAGTCACACAGCTGACAGGTGGAGGAGCTGGGATTTGAACCTATGACCTCTGACTCCAAAGCCTGGGCTCTTTCCACTGAGCCATGCAGCTTCTCTTATAGTAAGCACTTACCGAGTACCATAATTATATTATCACTGGTGCACTGAGGGAAAGGAGCAGACCACAGCGCAAATAGCAGAAAGGAAGTGAACTTCAGTTTGAAGAAGGGATGGGCTTGTTTTGAGCATGAAATAAGGGGTTGGAAGGAAGTTGCTCTTTCTTATATAATTTCTAAAGCTGCATTAATGTGCTTTGGGAATTTTTGGACAGGAATGAAGGCTCGGTAGGATTAACATGTGTTATTGCTGTCTTTAGTAATAGCAAGCATTACCAGGATCAATCAATCAATAGTATTCTTTAAACACTTATTCTGGGCAGAGCATTGCATTACTAAGCACTTGGGAAAGTACAATAGAGTTAGTAGACTTCATCTCTACCCTCAAGGAGTTTATAATCGAATGGGGAGATGGACAATAAAATAAATTATAGGTAGGGGGAACCACCGAGTTTAGGCAAAATGATAATAATAATGATAATTGTGGTATCTGTTAAGCGCTTACTATGTGCAAAGCACTGTTCTAAGCGCTGGGGTAGATACAAGGTAATTAGGTTGGATACAGTTCCTGGCCCACATGGGGCTCACAGTCTGAATCCTCGTTTTACAGATGAGGTAACTGAGGCCAAGATCAATGAAATGACTTGCCCAAGGTCACACAGCAGACATGTGACCGAGCTGGGAGTAGAAACCATGACTGCTAAGTCTGTGCCCATTCCACTAAGCCGAGTGACTTCTCATATAAGGATATGTTCATAAATGTTGTGGGGTGAGGAGGTAGGGAACACCTAAGTGCTCAGGGGTTTTGGACTCCTCTAGACTGTAAACCTGTCCTGGGCAGGGAGTGAGTCTACAGACTGTTATATTGTACTCTCCCAAGCACTTAGTTCAGTGCTCTGCACACAGTATGGGCTCAAATGCCACTGGTTGATTGATTGATTAATCCATAGTTGACTCCGAAGGCAGGGAAATTTGGGGGGTGATGACAGGTTAGTCAGGGAAGACTTACTGGAGGAAATGTGATTTTAGTTCGGCTTTGAAGATAGGGAGAGTGATGGTCTGCTGTATGTGAAGGCAGGGTTCCACGCAGGAGGGAGGGCTTGAGGAAGAGGTGGATGGCGAGAGAGATGAGAATGAGGCAGAGTGAGCATATTGACCCCAGAACATAGCCTCTACCTATAAGCAGCTTGGCCTTATAGAAAAAGTCTGGGCCCAGAAGTCAAAGGAGAGTCAGCGTGTCTTAGTGGGTAGAGCCCATGCCTGAGAGTCAGAAGGACCTGTCTCTAATCCGGGCTCCTCCACTTGACTGTTCTGTGACCCTGGGCAAGTCACTTCACTTCCCTGGGCTTCAGTTACCTCATCTGTAAAATGGGGACTGATTGTGAGCCTCACATAGGACATGGACAGTGTCCAAACTGATAACTCATATCTGTCCCAGTACAGTGCCTGGCACAAAGTAAACACTTAACAAATATCATTTAAAAAATCCCAGCTTTGCCATTTTCCGGCTGATTGACCTTGGGCAAATCATTTAACTTCTCTGTTCCTCAGTTTCCTCAACCGTCAAATGGGGACTCAATAGCTGTTCTCTCCCATACTTTGACTGTAAGCCCCATATAGAAGGGGGTCTGTGTCTGACCTGATTAACTTGTATCTACCTCAGTGCTTCGAACAGTGCTTGACACATACTATGTGCTTCAGAAATATGATTATTATTAATTATTGTTATTAATAAGCTAGGTTTGAAGCACAACACGGCATTGGACGTGTTAATTATCCTGTTCTCAAGGAGCATGAAAGTTAAACATCCAAACAGCGCCTCTAGTACCCGTCGCCCACCCCCCATAGAGAGGGGAGGGAGAGGCAGAGGAAGAAATGGCAGTCTCAAGCGGTAACATCATTCTGCTGAGTCCAGTCCTCCTCTCTAACTTTGTGTGTGTGTGTGTGTGTGTGTGTGTGTGTGTGTGTGTGTGTGTGTGGTAATTGGGGGAGAAGCAATGATTTCTACTCTTTACTTCAAGCTTTGTCTTTTCTTCGCTCCTCCTCCTAAACGATAATAACTGTGGTATTCGTTAAGCGCTTACTATGTGCCAAGCCCTGTATAAAGTACTGGGGTGGATACAAAATAACCAGGTTAGATACAATACCTGTCCCAGCCCTGTATAAAGTACTGGGGTAGATACAAAATAACCAGGTTAGATACAATACCTGTCCCACAAGGGGCTCACAGCCTGAGTAGGAGGGAGAATAGATATTTATTCCCCGTTTTATAGAGGAGGAAACAGAGGCGCAGAGAAGTTATATGACCGGCCAAAGGTCACACATCAGGCAAGCGGCAGATCCGGAATCAGAATTCAAGACCACTGACTCCCAAGTCTGTGTTCTTTCCTTTAGATCACACTGCTTCATGTAGCCTCCCATAGCTACCAACAAAATCAGGAAAGGCGAGAAGCAGCACATGGAGCTCTCGGGATGTTTCGCTCAGCACTGAATCACCTTGGAGTTCTTCTCATCCTCAAAACAAGTGTTCACCAAGGAATCATCCAAGGAAGCCAGTGATTAAAAGAATCACTCTCCCTTTTAGGCAGCTTGGATGCTAGGCGAAGCAGTTAGATGCTTTTCCCAAGGAATGAGCCTCGTACTTGAGGAGAATTCAGAATTTTTGAATTTTCTGTCTTGCGTTTCGCGAGTGGTAGAAACGCGTGCACTCACACAGTGAAGAGTAAAAAGAAAGAGTTTTAAAACATTCCTGACATTGTCCTTCTAAGTTACCGGTTGTATCCTAAGAATTGCAGCTCTGTGGTTTTGAAATGGAAATCAACATAGAGTAAGCTCTGAAACCCGAACTCATACCTACAACTGGCTCAGATTAGGCCGAGATTCCCTGAAACCCTATATATCTAAAATATTTTGAATAGCTCTCCAGATATCCATTCCCCAGAACTACTATTGTGCAGGTTTATGAGATATCGGGAGAGTCGATGGGAGAATTTGTGAGAAGACCAGCAGCTTTTAATTTCACTTGCTCTCTGCAGCACATTCCAGCCCGCCTTGTGAAACTGAAAACAAATTTGGCAGCAGGCAAGCATAGAGTTTTCTTGTAATTTAATAATTCATCATGAAAAATATTCATTTATAAACAATGACTTGGTTTGGAATGATAGCAGCTGTCATTTTGGAGCTATTCTTTCCTCCACTGGGACATTAGTCTGAACTTCTCCATCATTAAATCACGCAGCATTCAGTGGGTTTGGAATCTGGGGCTGAATGCACTTTACAATGTGTTTATGTTTTGGTATGTGCGTTATTTCATTTTTACTTTGCAGTCAGGAAATCCTCCACTGCCAGATGGAGAGAGAGCTGCAGCGCTCTCTTAAAAAGGGTGCTTTGGTGGGACGGGGTAATAATTCTGTTCTGAATCAATATCGCAAAGATCACTCTGTCTACATATTATTATTAAAATTGCCCCCCCTCACGATCCGGACCTCACACTGGAGACCCCCTGCTTGGTTTTTCTCTCCTCCTTGCTACTATCACTTAGATTTGCTTGGAGCCTGGCCTAGCTTGGGAGTCTGAGGATCTGGGTTCTAATCCCTGCTCTGCCACGTGTCTGCTGTGTGACCTTGGGCAAGTCATTTTACTTCTCCGTGCCTCTGTTACTTCACCTGGAAAATGGAGATTAAGACTGTGAGCTCCATGTGGGACAGGGACTGTGTCCAACTTTATTACCTTGTACAAACCCAGGCACTTAGAACAGTGTTTGGCACAGAGTAAGTGCTTAACAAGTATCATAATTATTAAAAAGTTCTCAATCTCTTGTCTTTTACGACTACCGGGAAGTGATGTTAATATGAAAGACCCCCAGGTTTTCTCTGGGTTCTTGGGAAATCCAGCTGTTTTAGGCTTTTTAAAAAAATGGTATTTGTTAAGTGTTCACTCTGTGCCAGGCGCTGTAACACATATGAGATAATCACGTTGGACACAGTTCATGTCCCACATAGGGCTCATTGTCCTAATTACTATTTTACAAATGAGGTAACTAGGGCATAGAGAAGTTAAGTGACATGGCCAAGGTCACACAGCAAACAAGTGGCAGAAGGGGGATTAGAACCCAGATCCTGTGGCTCCCAGGCCTGGGCTCTTTCCACTAGGCCATGGTGCTTGTTTGAGGTGAGATGATTTAGGAAAGAAAAAGATTCTGGGGGCACCATTCCTGTTCCATGGCGACTTTTACTTGTTCTTAGCTGCTCTTCGAGCACACCAAAGGCTCCCAGAAAGTCAAAGTCCACTGACTTTCCTCTGGCTCTCCTCAGACTTGCTGAGAGCTCTGAGTACTGTTGAGTAAATGAAAAGAGGAATAACTTTTTGGACTTTCACCTCAGACAACTGGATCGTCACCCAGGCCCCAGAATAGTCTGACTAGCAAGTAGGAAAGATGATGGTGAGGGCTCTCTTCTCTCCTGAGGGTGAAGTGTGAAGCTTGTTGTGGCCAGAGATCGTGTCTACCAACTCTGTTCTATTGTACTCTCCCAAGCGCTTAATACAGTGCTCTGCATGCAGTAAGCTCTCAAACAAATGCCATTGATTGAGTGATTGATTCACAACCAATTGAGCTCTCGAAAGCTTTGCTCTGAGAAAGAATAGACCAAAGTCACTTTGTCAGAGGATCTGCCAAGTACCAGTCTACTGTGGATTTTGGTCCAGTTCTTAGATGACAGAAAGGGCATCTGTTTTCTTGGAGAATAAGGTTCAAATTGAATGTGGTCTCTTTCAGGTGGAGATGAGGGTCAGGCATAAAATAGATGAAGTTTGGTTAGTTTATATATAATAATAATGATGGTATTTGTTAAGCACTGTTCTAAGCGCTGAGGTAGATACAGGGTAATCAGGTTGTCCACGTGGGGCTCACTGTTTTAATCCTCATTTTACAGATGAGGAAACTGAAGCACAGAGAAACTAAGTGACTTGCCCAAGGTCACACAGCTGATAAGTGGCAGAGCCGGGATTAGAACTCAAGACCTCTGACTCCCAAGCCCATGCTCTTTCCACGGAGCCACGCTGCTTCTCGTTAATGATGGCATTTGTTAAGTGCTTACTCTGTGCCAGGCACTGTTCTAAGCACTGGGGGTGATATAAGGTAATCAGGTTGTCCCACATGGGACTCACAGTCTTCACCCAGATGAGGTAACTGAGGCACAGAGAAGTGAAGTGACTTGCCCGAAGTCACACAGCAGACAAGTGGCGAAGCTGGGATTAGAACCCGCGACCTCAGACTCCCAAGCCTGGGCTCTTTCCACTGAGCCACACTGCTATATATATTATTTGTTAAGTTCTTAATTTGTGCCAAGCACTGTATTAAGTGCTGGGGTAGATACAAGATAATCTGGTTGGAAGCAGTCCCTGTCTCATATGAGGCTCATAGCCTGAGTCTGGGGAAGTAGGATTTAATCCTCGTTTTACTGATTTACTGAGGAAACTGAGTCCTCATCTGTAAAATGAGAGAAGCAGCATGGCCTAAGAGATAGAACATGGGCCTGGGATTTAGAGGACCTGGGTTCTAATCTTGGTTCTGCCACTTGCCTGCTGAGACTGTGAGCCCACTGTTGGGTAGGGACTGTCTCTATATGTTGCCAACTTGTATTTCCCAAGTGCTTAGTACAGTGCTCTGCACATAGTAAGCGCTCAATAAATACGATTGATTGACCATGGGCAAGTCACAACTTCTCTGGGCCTCCGTTACCTCATCTGTAAAATGGGGATTAAGACTGTGAGCCCATGTGGGCCGTATCTATCCCAGAGCTTAGAACAGTGCTTGACACATAATAAGCACTTAACAAATATCACTTAAAATTAAAAAAAAAAGAGCCATGGAGGAGTTGAATGATTTGCCCACGGTCACAAAGCAGTAAAGTCGTGGAGCCAGTATTAAAACCCAGGTCCTCTGACCCCCAGGCTCGTGCTCTTTCCTCTAGGCTACAATGATTCCCATGGGACATAATAATAATAAGAACGGTGATATATGTTAGGCACTTATTATATGTCAAGCCCTGTTCTAAGCACTGGGGAAGATAAAGGATGATCAGGTCAGATACAGTCTCTGTCCCACACAGGGCTCACAATCTAAGTAGGAGGGAGAATAGGTATTGAATTCCCATTTTACGGAGGAGGTAACTGAGGCACAGAGAAGTTAAGTGACTTGCCCAAGGTCACGCGGCAGGTACATGGCAGAGCCAGGATTAGAACCTAGATCTTCCAACACCCAGGCCCATGCTTTTTCAACTAATCCACGAGGCTCCTCTGAGACTTGGGGCATGACTTGGGCAATGGATCAGCCGAAGATCTGTGACTCAGTTGTTCTGGCCCTTACCCTAACCCGAATCCTAACCCTAATCCTAATCAGTTTGGTAGGCCACAAAATTGTTTTAAAACATTAACAAAATACATCCTACTTAAATTGTGAGCCCGCTTTGGGACAGGTACAGTGACCAACTTGATGATCTTGTATTTACCCCAGAGCTTAAAGCAGTGAGTGACACATAGTAAGTGCATAACAAATAGCATTAATTATTATTATGATGTTTCTTCACAGCACAGACATCTGTCAGTCAATGGCATTCGTTAAATGCTTTCTGTGTGCAGAGCATTATACTAAGCACTTATTTTAAGAGAAGCAGCATGACCTAATGGGTAGAGCACGGGCCTTGGAGTCAGAAAGTCCTGGGTTCTAATTCCGACTCTGCCGCTTGTCTGCTGTGTGACCTTGGGCAAGGCACTTCACTTCTCGGAGCCTCAGTTCCCTCATCTGTAAAATAGGGATTTAGAGTGTGAGCCCCAAATGGGACCGGGACCGTGCCTTAGCTTGACAAATTAGCAGGAGTGCAGGAAAGGGACATAGGGACATCTACCACCTCTGTTATATTGTACTCTCCTAAGCGCTTAGTACAATATTTTTTGAGGCTATTCAGCCCGGTTCTTGCAGCAGATGGTAGCCTGGGCCTGTGGAGGTAGCACAGCAGGCCTCCCGTGTTGTCTCCTGCTTGGCATTTTTGAAAGCTGTGGGGACACTTCCAAGCCACTGGTACGGTAATTACAACACGGAAGCGGCGATTTACTAGTGATTTCAAAGAGTTCATTCGGTTGCCATGATACCCTTTAGAAAAACCAGACGGGTGGCAGATTTCCACCATTTTTTCCCCCTCCTCAAATGTCAATTTAAAGTTCCATCCTGACCACTGTCTTTACTTTAATTTCAGACCCGTAGGCTGAAATAATCAATGGTTGCGGGGAGATGGGGGAAGGAATAAAAGGAAGAGCATCTGGAGGAATGTGATGTATTTGAAACCCGATCGGTGACTCCTGGTGTTACTGAGCCTTGCAGTTTATACCAACTTCCCAAGTGCTTAGTACAGTGCTCTGCACACAGTAAGCGTTCAATAAATACATTTGACTGAATGAATGAATAACATCATAAAGCGTTTACCACTAAAGACACACCCAATGCCCCTCTGCTTTGTTAGATACACACACTCTCTTTTGCTCTCTCTCTCCCCCAGATACATCCAAAGACCTGGCACTGGGTAATAATAATTGTGGTATTTGTCAAACGCTTACTAGGTGCCAGTCATTGTACTAAGTGCTAGGGTGGATATAAGCAAATCGGGTTGGACACAGTCCCTCTCCCATGTGGGGCTCACTGGGTACCCTGGGCAGGGACGTAATGTGGCCCTGTGCTTTGTAACTGTCACATGGCCAAGATAACTCTCTCCAGTGGTGTGTGGGAAAATAACCGGACTAAGACCCTAAGTAGTTCATTTCAAAGTTCATGATTTTAATGGTATTTGCTAAACGCGTGCTATGTGCCAATCAATCCATCTGTCGTATTGATTCGATCAAATCAATCAGTGAATTGATCGTATTTATCAAGCGCTCCCTGTGTGCTGAGCACTGTACGAAGTGCTTGGGAGAGCAAAATGTAACAGAGTATGTTCCCTGCCCACAACAAGCTGCAAGAGGTGCAAGGAACTGTACTAAGTGCTGGGGAAGATACAAACTACCCACTTACCTGCAAGATTGCCAAAAAGCCCGACAGAAGCGCAGGAAAAGGATATTGGATATTGAGGAAGCTCTCAACAAGGCGTAGTGGATAGAGAATGGGCCTGGGAGTTAGAAAGTCATGGGTTCTAATCCCTCCCCTGCCACTTGTTTGCTGTGTGAAATTGGCAAGTCACTTCTCTGTGCCTCAGTTACCTCATCTATAAAATGGGGATCGAGACCGTGAGCCCCACAGGGGACAGCGTCCAATCCGATTTGCTTGTATATACCCCCGTGCTTAGTACAGTGCCTGGTGCATAGTAAGTGCTTAAAAATATAATAATCATTATTATTATTTCTTCCTAGAGAAGCCCAATTTCGAATTTCAGAAATGGGACTATTCCGCGGTCCAGGGGCCTGCCTCACAGAAGAGTGAAATGGAACATCAGTTACCACTTAAGTATTTTTTTTTTTTTAATATTTCAAGTAACAGGGCAGGGAGATGTCAGAGGCCATAGGAATCCCCCGGACCCTGGGTATTTTTCTTCATGTAAGGAAATAACTGTGAAATTGGCCGGGTGACGTGCGGCAGGGGATTGGGCGTGGCAGGCTCGCGTCCATGTGCGAGTGATTCTGGAATCTCCTTGGGATGAACATAAGGAACGGATTACCTGAGCCAGAGGAGCTGTGGACACGGCGGGCCAAGGGTTCAGTGATAACAATCTGAGCCTCTTTTCCTCCCCTGCATGGAGGTCTGCTGTGTCTACAGATTAATTGATTATTCCTCAACCCCGAGCGTCCTCTGGGAATCGCAGATGCCGATGGTTTGTGGGAGAACGGTGGATTCTAGGGCTGTTGGGTTGCGTACGCGTCTAAAGGTGACCCCTTCGGAGCCGGGAGACAGTCAGCTTGGGACTTAATGAAGCAAACGGGCCTTGCCGGAGAGCAGGTGATTATTGAGAAGCTGGAAAAAAGGATTGTGAGCAGAAACTTTCATTCATTTATTTTTTCATTCGTATTTATTGAGCGCTTACTGTGTGCAGAGCATGTACTAAGCCCTTGGGAGAGTACAAAACCACAGTAAATAGACACATTCCCTGCCCTCAACAAGCTTACAGTTTAGGAGCGGGGGAGACAGACATTAATATGAGTGAATAAATTACAGATACGTTAGTATATGTAAATAAATTACAGATATGTGCATAAGGAATGGTGGAAGCACATGGCCTAGTGGATAGAGCATGGACCTGGGGTCCGAAGGACCTGAGTTCTAATCCCGACTCTGCCACTTGTCTGCTGTGTGACGCTGGGCAAGTCGCTTCACTTCTCTGGGCCTCAGTTACTTCCTCTGTAAAATGGTGGAATAAGACTGTGAGCCCCATGTGGGGCAGGAACTGTGTCCAACCTGATAAGGTTGTGTCTCTCCCAGAGCTTGGTCTGGTGCGTGGCTCAGTGGAAAGAGCACGGGCTTTGGAGTCAGAGGTCATGGGTTCGAATCCCGGCTCTGCCAATTGTCAGCTGTGTGACTTTGGGCGAGTCACTTAACTTCTCTGTGCCTCAGTTCACTCATCTGTACAATGGGGGTTAAGATTGTGAGCCCCCTGTGGGGCAACTTGGTCACCTTATAACCTCCCCAGCGCTTAGAACAGTGCTTTGCACATAGTAAGCGCTTAATAAATGCCATTTAAAAAAAAGCGCCTAACAGATACCATGAAAAAAGCTGCCTGTCCTTCCCTAGCATATAGGGGTCTGCCGTCTCTGTGTAGCTTCCTACTCCTTAAAACCAACAGGTGATTTACCTGTAGGAGCCTTAGGCTTTGAAGCTTGGGAGTGAATATTTGGGAATTCCAATGGGGAAGGAGTACAGGGCAACTCTGGTTCAGACACACTTCCGTCTTGAGCCCTATCCCAATCAGGAAGTGAGAGCAATAAGCTATTCTTTGGGATTAAGCTACTAAGCCTTTTCAGGGAAGTAGGGTAGCCTAGTGGAAAGAGCATGGGCCTAGGAATCAGAAGACCTGAGTTCTAATGCCAGATCTGCCACAACCTGCTGTGTGAGCTTGGCAAGTCACTGAACTTCTTTGGGTCTCAGTTAATCAGTCAGTCACATTTATTGAGAGCTTACTGTGTGCAAAGCACTGTACTAAGTGCTTGGAAGTGTATAGTATAACAATAAAAAGACACATTCCCTGCTACAACAATTTACCTCATCTTTAAAAATGGGGATTAAACCCTACACCTTCCTACTTAGACTTTATGGGCAGGGAACGTGACTGCTACTTAATAATAATAATAATAATGATGGCATTTGTTAAGCGCTTACTATGTGCAAAGCACTGTTCTAAGCGCTGGGGGGGATACAAGGTGATCATGGTGTTCCACGTGGGGCTCACAGTCTTAATCCCTGTTTTACAGATGAGGGAACTGAGGCTCAGAGAAGTGAAGTGACTTGCCCAAGGTCACATAGCAGACGTGTGGCGGAGCCGGGATTCGAACCCATGACCTATGGCTCCAAAGCCCGGGCTCTTTCCACTGAGCTATGCTACTTCTTTTGCACTGTACTCTCCCATTTGCAGGGAAGCAGTGTGGCCCAGTGGAAAGAGCCCAGGCTTTGGAGTCAGAGGTTGTGGGTTCGAATCCCTGCTCCGCCACATGTCTGCTGTGTGACCTTGGGCAAGTCACTTCACTTCTCTGAGCCTCAGTTCCCTCATCTGTAAAACGGGGATTAAGACTGTGAGCCCCACATGGGACACCCTGATCACCTTGCATCCCCCCCCAGCACTTGGAACAGTGCTTTGCACATAGTATGCGCTTAACAAATGCCATTATTATTATTATTATTATTATTATTATTGTTATTATTACAGTGCTCTGCACATAGCGAGCACTAGATAAATACAAATTGATCGATTGATTAGACTCTGAGCACTATGTGGGATAGGGACTCTGTGCAACCTTATTGTCTTGTTTCTATCCCAGAGTTTAGTACAGTGTCTGGCACATAGTAAGCACTTAAAAAGGACCATTTAAAAAAATTAATAGTAACATCTTAGCCATACTTACACAGGATGTATAAAATGTCATATTTGGAAAGATTGTAGACTTGTCAGCAGGCATCTACCCAGATAATAATAATGTTGGTATTTGTTAAGCGCTTACTATGTGCCAAGCACTGTTCTAAGCGCTGTTCTAATCAGATGCAACCTGATTTTTTTTTCTATAGAAATTGCAACTTTCTCCAATCCTGCCATGGGGTCTTTGTCTTAAATATGTGCAGGAGTGTCTTTCCTCTTAGTGCCCTAGTTGTATCATATAGGACTTTAATGATGAACTATCGTCCTCGTCCCCCTCTCCATCCCCCCCATCTTACCTCCTTCCCTTCCCCACACCACCTGTATATATGTATATATATTTGTACATATTTATTACTCTATTTATTTATTTATTTATTTTACTTGTACATATCTATTCTATTTATTTTATTTTGTTAGTATGTTTGGTTCTGTTCTCTGTCTCCCCCTTTTAGACTGTGAGCCCACTGTTGGGTAGGGACTGTCTCTATATGTTGCCAATTTGTACTTCCCAAGCGCTTAGTACAGTGCTCTGCACACAGTAAGCGCTCAATAAATACGATTGATGATGATGATGAACTATTGAGCACTCTAACGTTCTTCTACCAACAATTAAGGCACTATGTCCTCTGTGTGTACTTGGTAATTTCACAATAATAATGGTGAAGATGATGATGGAAGCAGTGTTGCTAGTGGGAAGACCAAAAGCCTGGAAGTACGGGGACCTGGCTCTGCCACTTGTCTGCTGGGGGACCTTTGGGCAAGTCACTTAACTTCTCTGTGCCTCAGTTACCTCGTCTGTAAAAAAATGGGGATTAAGAACGTGAGCCCAATGTGGGACAGGGACTGTATCCAACCTGATTAACTTGAATCTACCCCAGCGCTTAGAACAGTGCTTGGCACATAATAAGCACTTAACAAATACAATAATAATCATAATTATTATTATTATTGTTCTCAGGGACTCAGTTCTCTCACTTGTAGAATGGAGATTAAATACCTTTTCACTCTCACCTTAATAATAGCAATAGTAATGATAATTATAATAATTGTGGTACTTGTTAAACACTATATGCCAGGCACTGTGTAATGCATTGGAATGGACACAACAAAATTGGGTAGGATATAGTCCCTGCCCCACATGGGGCTCATGGTCTCAATCCCCATTTTACAGATAAGGTAACTGAGACACAGAGGAGTGAAGTGACTTGCCCAAGGTCACACAGCAGACAAGTTTCAGAGCCGGGATTAGAACCTTTGAGCTTCCGACAACGAAGCCTGGGCTCTAACCACTACTTTAGACTTGAAAATCCCACGTGGGGTAGGGACTGTGACTGGTCTGATTGTATTGTATCTACCCCAGCACTTAGTTCAGTGCTGGGAACACTAGAAATTGCTTCCCAAAGACCCTAGTTATTATCATTTTGAGGAAGGAATTCAGAAGGAAGGCCATGGGAAGAACAAGCAAAGTCAGATTCAAATAAGCCAATAGGATCGGTCCAAATTTCTGGAATTGGTTCCAGAGAATCGGCTCTGGAGGGTAAGATGTTTATATTTTTTAAGGTCGGGTCCAAAGTTAAAAATGGGCCCCGAAGAATTTTAGTAGTGTACTTTACCATATGGTTGGGGGGGTGACATACTATGGTTGTCCCTGATTTCTAATCAATCAATCAATTGTGTTTATTGAGCATTTACTGTGTGTGAGTAGAGGGGCATAACCCAGAGGTTGGTTGTTTGAAACCATTCTCTGCTACCCACTATGGAAGTGACATGACATAGTGGATAGACCACAGGTGTGGGAATCAGAAGGTCGTGGGTTCTAATCCTGGCTCTGCCACTTGTCTGCTGTGTGACCCTGGGCAAGTCACTTCACTTCTCTGGGCCTCAGTTACCTCATCTGTATAATGGGGATTGAGACTGTGATCCCCACATGGGCCAGGGACCATGTCCAACTTTCATTCATTCATTCATTCAGTAGTATTTATTGAGCGCTTTCTGTGTGCGGAGCACTGTACTAAGCACTTGGAAAGTACAACGTGGCAACAAATGGCTTGATTGGCTTGTATCCACCCCAGCACTTAGTAAAGTGCCTGGCACATAGTAAGCGCTTAACGAATACCATTATTTCTTTACTGATGCCTGTTTATTTGTTTTGCTGTCTGTCTTCCCCCTTCTAGGCTGTAAGCCTAGTGTGGGCAGGGATTGTCTCTCTTTATTGCAGTCTTGTGGCAGAGCCGGAATTAGAACCCAAGACCTCTGACTTCCAGGACCATGTGCTTTCTACTTCGCCATGCTGCTTCTCTTCTAGGATGGTGCTGATGGCTCCAGAGGAAAAGTAGATTGTTAAGAATCCTCTTTCCAAGCACTGATTTTTTTAATGGCATTTGTTAAGCACTCATTATTTGCAAGGCACTATAGTAAGAGCTGGAGGAGATGTACGATAATTAGGTTGGACACAGTCCATGGCCTACATGGGGCTCACAGTATTAATCTCCATTTTACAGATGAAGTAACTCTGAGGCACAGAGAAGTTAAGTGACTTTCCCAAGGTCACACAGTAAGCAAGTGGTGGAACCAGGATTAGAAACCAGGTCCTAATCAATCTGCATCTATACCAGTCTGCAAAAACTGTAGTGGGGATCTGGCATTAAAAAAAAAAAAAATGATGCCCAGATTGTAGCTATTGAAATCTCCACAGTGTTTATTCGGGGGAATATAAATGTAAAAATGTACTAGAGTGCTAATTTACTGAGCCTATTACAATTGCAAGATCAGGTCCAGTAAGCAGCTCTGAGCCTCTCTAATGCAAAACATTTCAAAGCTTTTTGAACCTGAATTTGCTGTAAGCAATATATTTTTAAAGCATAATAAAATGGAATCCTTTTATCTAGGTAACTTGTACAAAATGGAATGGCTAATGTTTCTCGTTACAATCTAGTTACAGTGCTGCCATATTAATTCAATCACTCATCCTATCCTACCCTGATTACTGTATCAGCCTCCTTGCTGACCACCCAGCCTCCTGCCTCTATCCACTCCCATCCACTGCTGCCTGGACCATTTTTCTATCAAAACATTCAGTCCACATTTCCTTTCTCCTCAAACACCTCCTGTGGTTGCCCATCCACCTCTGCATCAAACAGAAACTCCTCACCATTGGCTTTAAATCACTCAAACGCCTTGTCCCCTCCTACCTCACCTTGTTACTCTCCTACTACAACCCAGCCCGCACACTTCGCTCCTCTAATGGTAACCTTCTCACTGTACCTCAGTCTTGTCTATCTCGCTGCCAACCCCTCACCTATGTCCTGTCTCTGACCTAAAACATCCTCCTTTCTCAAATCCAACTCTTCCCACCTTCAAACCCTTATTGAAGGCACATCTCCTCCAAGATGCCTTCCCTCATTAAGCCCTCCTTTCCTCTTTTCCCATTCCCTTCTGTGTTGCCCTGACTGGCTCCCTCTTTCCATCACCCCCGTCCCAGCCTCACAGCACTTATGTATATATATATATATATATATATATATATATATATATATCTGTCATTCACTTATTTCTATAAGTTTCTGTCTCCCCCTCTAGACTGTAAGCCTGTTATGGGCAGGGACTGTGTCTGTTTTACTGTTACACTGTATACTGTTTACTGTTTTACTGTTATATTGTACTCTCCCAAATGCTTAGTACAGTGCTCTGCACCCAGAAAGTATTCAATAAATACAATTAACTATCTATTTATCAGACTGTGCGAGAGTTTCCAGGTGTGACTTTAATTTTCACTGTGGTGCTTAGTGTTCAGAAGCCATTTGCGATCTTCTGCCCAACACCCATAACAGTCGCCAAGTAATTCCGGAGCTTGCATCGGAAGCCTGGACCCTTGGATCGGGCAACTGGTGAGGTGGCCCGGCGGACATGCCAAAGGGCAAGCGCTCCAGGTGGCCTCAGTGTGTAGGCGATCACGAGATGAGGACATAGCAGCACACAGCATTTCCATGTCCAGTGAAGAGGCGTAAAAACATGGACTGAACTGGGGTCCCTTGTAGCCACTGCGGAGAGGACACTGGCTGGTCTGGACCCGGCCCACCTCCCCGCTGGGATGGTGGATGCCCTCCCTGGGATCGGCCTGCTTTGTCAAGGGGAAGTCAGGCGGTCGGGATTGAAGCCTCATCTCCTCCAAGAGGTCTTCCCTGACAGAGCCCTCTTTTCCTTTTCTTCCACTCCCTTTTGTGCCACCCTGATCTGCTCCCTTTATTCATCCCCAGTCTCACAACAACCTATGTCCATATCTGTAATTTATTCATTTATATTTATGTCTCTAGACTGCAAGCTCGTTGTGGGCAGGGAATGTATCTGCTATACTGTCATATATCTTCCAGACTGTGAATCCACTGTTGGGTAGGGACTGTCTCTATATGTTGCCAACCTGTACTTCCCAAGTGCTTAGTATAGTGCTCTGCACACAGTAAGTGATCAATAAATATGATTGAATGAATGAATGAATATTGTTATGCTGTACTCACCCAAGCATTTAGTACAATGCTTTGCACACAGTAAGTACTCAGTAAATCGATTGACTGCCTGGCTGACTGAATGAACTGCTGTAATTGACCTGTCCCATGGGGCAAGAAGAACTGATCTAGATGCTTGAGGCTGTTAGAGAAGTAGCAAGCCATAGTAGATAGAGCACTGCCCTGGGAGTCAGCAGGTCATGGGTTCTAATCCTGGCTCCCCCACCTGTCTCTGTGTGACCTTGGGCATGTCACTTCACTCCTCTGAGCCTCAGTTGCCTCATCTGTAAAATGGGGATTGAGACACTGAGCCCCACATGGGACAGGGACTTTGTCCAACCCTATTGGCTTGTATCTACCCCAGCACTTATTACAGTGCTTGGCCCATAGTAAGTGCTTAACAAATATCACAATTATTATATCTGACCAAAGACTTTCCCTACCTTGCTTAGTGTCATAACCAGTAAACATTTTTCTCCTTTGGACCACTGTGGAAGTATCACTCATTCTCGAATTGGAATTTGCAACGAACCTGGTCCTGATTATTCCCCTTCGAGGTTAACAATAATTATAATAATAATGACGGTGCCAGCTGCTGAACTAAGGGCTAGGGTGGATACAACCAAATCGAGTTGGACACAGTCCTGTCCCATTTCGGATTCACATTCTCAATCACCGTTTTACAGATGAGGTAACCGAGGCCTAGAGAAGTGAAATGACTTACCCAAAGTCACACAACAGGTAAATGGTGGAGTCGAGATTATGACCTGACTCCCAGGGCCGTGCTCTATCCACGACTCCATGGGTTGGTCGGTGACTCCATTTTCTTGTAATAACAACAGTTATATTAAATGTTCTGTACTGGCACACAAATCCAATTTTGTGCAGCATTCCCATCAATGCAAACTAATCGGGGAAAGTCAATTATCCTACTGCTCAGTACAGTGTGTGGTGCTTAATAAAAACTATTATAATTAGCTAGCAAAATGTTTAGTAGAGATGTAAATATTTGCAAACCTGTGCTGATGAAAATAACATATACCATTATCATTAGTTCATGAGAAACTGCTTTTGGGAATTCAAATGTAATATCGACAGGTAACTAGCAAGAATTGGTTGACTCCTTCCTTGTGCTTTTAGGTATATTTCAGTTTTCACTCTCTGCTTTCAATTGCCTAGTGGGCCTCCATTTCCTCTCACATCAAATTAAAACTCGTGTAATTATTCCCTCTCTTAATGAGCTCATCTGTTCTACTGCTATACTACTGCTACTAGTGTTTGCTTGGCACTTACATCGTGCCAAGCACTGTACTAAGTGCTGGGATAAATTATGATGATGATGATGGCATTTGTTAAGCGCTTACTATGTGCCAAGCACTGTTCTAAGCGCTGGAGTAGATACAACGTAATCAGGTTGTCCCACGTGGAGCTCACAGTCTTCATCCCCATTTGACAGATGAGGGAACTGAGGCCCAGAGAAGTTAAGTGACTTGCCCAAGGTCACACAGCTGACAAGTGGCGGAAGCGGGATTAGAATCCGTGACCTCTGACTCCCAAGCCCGGTCTCTTTCCACTAAACCATGTTGCTTCCAATGCAATGCAAGATTATCAGATCAGATAAAGTTTTTATCATCCATGGGATGAGGTCAGGCTGTCTGGTGGGCAGGGAATGTGATACTAGAAGATACTACTAGACTATACTGAAGTGCACCGTCATTAAAGTCTCTTGCTTCAAAGAATGGCACTCCTCCTCATTCCCCATTCTCTCATGCATTACAGAACCTGGATATCAACAGTTCTAGGTAGATTTGGGGTCACCATCCTTACCCATATGTAATCAATCAATCAATCTTATTAATTGAGCGCTTACTGTGTGCAGAGCACTGTTCTAATTGCTTGGGAGAGTACAATATTACACCATTCATTCATTCATTCAATCGTATTTATTGAGTGTTTATTGTGTGCAGAGCACTGTTCTAAGTGTTGAGGAGGATACAAGGTGATCAGGTTTTCCCATGTGGGGCTCACAATCTTAATCCCCATTTTACAGTTGAGGTAACTGAGGCACAGAGAAGTTGAGTGACTTGCCCAAAGTCACACAGCTGACAAGCAGGGGAGCCCATGCTCTTTCCACTGCCCTTGCTCTAACTCCCAAGCCCATGCTCTTTCCACTGAGCCCTCTTTTTCCTCTCCTCCTCCCCATCCCCCCCACCCTACCTCCTTCCCCTCCCCACAGCACCTGTATATATGTTTGTAAAGATTTATCACTCTATTTATTTTACTTGTACACATTTACTACTCTATTTTGTTAATGATGTGCATCTAGCTTTATTTCTATTTATTCTGACGACTTGACACCTGTTCACATGTTTTGTTGTCTGTCTCCCCCTTCTAGCCTGTGAGCCCGTTGTTGGGTAGGGACCATCTCTATATGTTGCCAACTTGTACTTCCCAAGTGCTTAGTACAGTGCTCTGCACACAGTAAACACTCAATAAATACGATTGAATGAATGAATGAATAAATACGAGTGAATGAACGAATGAATGAATGAATGAACTGAGCCACACTGCTTCACAGTTGGTAGCCTTGTTCCCTGCCCAAAACGAACTTACAGTCTAGAGGGTGATACAGACAAGAATATAGATAAATAAATTATGGATGTGTACATTAGTGTCATGAGGCTGAAGGAGAAGAGAATAAAGGGTGGAAATCCAAGCAGCGTGGCTCAGTGGAAACAGCACAGGCTTCGGAGTCAAAGGTCATGGGTTCAAATCCCAACTCGGCTAATTGTCAGCTGTATGACTTTGGACAAGTCACTTAACATCTCTGTGCCTCAGTTACCTGTAAAATGGGGATTAAGACTGTGAGCCCCCCGTGGGGCAACCTGATCACCTTGTAACCACCCCAGTGCTTAGAACAGTGTTTTGCACATAGTAAGCGCTTAATAAATGCCATAAAAAATGCAAAAGCTACACAGAAATGAGGGCTTAGTCCGGGAAACCTTCTTGAGGAGATGTGCTTTTAATAAGCCTCTGAAGGTGGGGAAGGAGAGGGATCATCTGCTGCATATGAAGAAGGAGGGAGGGAGGTGCAGACCAGAGGGAGGGCGTGGGCAATAATAATAATAATGATGACATTTATTTTCCTGTTAGCAAATCAGGAAAGTAAAGTGGGAGAAAGCCAACAGAGGTAAAGGGAGGTAAGGCACCAAGGAGGTAAAGCCAACGGTAAGGAGTTTCTGTTTGCAGAAGAGGTGGATGGGCAACCACCAGTGGTTCTTGAGGAGTGGGGAAAGGTGGGTTGAATGTTTTTGTAGAAAAATGATCAGGGCAGCGGAGTGGAGTATGTACTGGAGTGGGGAGAGACGGAAGGCAAAGAGATCAACAGGGAGGTTAATGCAGTAATCAAGGTGGAATAGGATAAATTCTTGGATTGATGTGGTATCAGTTTGGATGGAGGGGGAAAGGCCAGATTTTAGCTGTTTTGAAGGTTGACAGGATTGGGTGAGACTGAATATGCAGTTTGAATGAGAGAGGTGAGTTGAAGGACACAGACTTGTGAGACTGGGAGGATCATGGTGCTGTCTACAGTGATGGGAAAGTCAGGGGGAGGACAGAGTTTCAGTGGGAAGATAAGGAGCTCTGTTTTGGATGGGTTAAGTTTGAGGCGATGGGAGGACATCCAAGTAGAGATGTCCTGAAACAGGAGGAAATGCAAGACTACATAGAAGGAGAGAGATCAAGCCTGGAGATGTAGATTTAGGAATCATCTGCATAGAGATGGTAGTTGAAGCAAATGAGTTCTTCAAGGAAATGGGTTTAAATGGAGAATAAAAGGGGACCCAGAACTGAGCTTTGAGGGGCTCCCGCAGTTAATAATAATAACAATAATGATGGCATTTGTTAAGCGCTTACTATGTGCAAATCACTGTTCTAAGCACTGGGGGAGATTCAAGGTGATCACGTTGTCCCACATGGGACTCACAGTCTTCAGTCCCATTTTACAGATGAGGTAATAGGCTCAGAGAAGTTAAGTGACTTGCCTAAGGTCACACAGCAAACATATGTTGCCGACTTGGACTTCCCAAGCTCTTAGTACAGTGCTCTGCACACAGTAAGCGCTCAAATGCGACTGACTGACTGAATGAATAAATACAATTGAATGATTGAATGAATATATGTTTGTACAGATTTATTACTCTATTTATTTTACTTGTACATATTTATTATTCTATTTATGTTGATGATGTGCATCTAGCTGTATTTCTATTTGTTCTGATGACACCTGTCCACATGTTTTGTTTTGTTTTGTTGTCTGTCTCCCCCTTCCAGACTGTGAGCCCGCTGTTGGGTAGGGACCGTCTCTATATGTTACCAACTTGTGCTTCCCAAGGGCTTAGTACAGTGCTCTGCACACAGTAAGCGCCAATAAATACGATTGAATGAATGAATGTGGGGGAGCCGGGATCAGAACCCATGCCCTCTGACTCCCAAGCCCATGCTTTTTCCACTGAGCCATGCTGCTTCTCTAGAAGGTTAGAGTTAGAAGGCAGGAGGTAAGGCAGGAGCTCATGAAAAAGACTGAGAATGAGCAAACAGAGAGGTAGGAGAAGAAACCAGGAGAGGATAGTGTCAGTGAAGTCAAGGTTGGATAATGTTTCCCAGAGAAGCGGGTGGTCAACAGTGTCGAAGGCAGCTGAGAGATCGAGGAGGATTAGGATGGAGTAGAGGCCATTGGATTTGGCAAGAAGGAGATCACTGGTAACCTTTAAGAGGATGGTTTCTGTGAAGTGAAGGGGGAAGAAGCCAAATTGGAGGGGTCCAGGAGAAATGGAGGAGAGGACATGGAGACAGTGAAGTGAATGTAGACAATTCACCCTAGGAGTTTGGAGAGGAATGATAGGAGGAAGTTGGGGTGATAACTGGAGGGAGCTGCAAGGTCAAGGGAGGCTTTTTTCTAGGGCAGGGAAGACATGAGCATTATTGAAAACAGTGGGGAAAAAGCCATTCAAGAGTGAACAGTTGAAGATGGTGGTCAGGGAGGGGAGAAAGGAGGGGGTAAGTGCTTTGGTAAAGTATCAAGGGATGGGCTTGGAGGCACAGGTGGAGGAGGTGGATTTTGAGAGAAGGCAGGAGGACTCCTCTTGAGATGCTTCTGGAAAAGATGGGAAAGTTGAAGAAGCGGCATGAGTACGGAGGGACTGGAGAGGAGCAGGAGGAATTTTAGGGAGATCACACCTGATGGTTTAAACTAAAGTACATGGCCAGGTCATTAGGGGCAAGAGATAGGGGAGGCGTACTGAGCACAGCATGGCTTTGTAAACCGTATACACTTGGGAGTCATGAGACACCCAGTAGTTCTGCAACTGGGTAGGGACCATCTGTATATGTTGCCGACTTGTACTTCCCAAGTGCTTAGTACAGTGCTCTACACACAGTAAGTGCTCAGTAAATACAATTGATTGAATGACTGAATGGACTGCTGGGTGACTTTGGGCAACTCCCTTAACATATCAGTGCCTCAGCTCCCTTATAATAATAATAATAATAATAATAGCATTTATTAAGTGCTTACTATGTGCAAAGCACTGTTCTAAGCACTGGGGAGGTTACACAATGATGAGGTTGTCCCACAGGGGGCTCACAGTCTTAATCCCCATTTTACAGATGAGGGAACTGAGGCCCAGAGAAGTTAAGTGACTTGCCCAAGGTCACACAGCTGACAAGTGGCAGAGCCGGAATTTGAACCCATGACCTCTGACTCCAAAGCCCGTACTCTTTCCACTGAGCCACGCTGCTTCTGTAAAATGGGTTAATGATCCATCCTTTCCTCATCTCTTGGGCTGTAAGCCCAGGATGGGATAGGGACTGTGCCTGATTTGATCAATCAATCAATCAATCAGTGGTATTTATTGAGCACTACTGGGTGCAGAGCACTATACTAAGTGATTGGCAGAGTATACGACAGCAAAGTTGATTGATAGACACATTCCCTGCCCACACTGAGCTGACGGTCTCAAGGGGGAGACAGATATTAATATAAATAAACTTTAGATAATAATAATTGTGGTATTTGTTAAGCACTTACTATATGCCAAGCACTGTTCTAAGCGTTGGATGTATATAAGTGCTGTGAGACAGAGGATGGGGTGAATATCAAGTGTCCAAAGTGTACAGATCCAGGTGCATAGATGATACAAAAGGGGCAGGGAGTTGGGGAAAAGAGGACTTAATTGGGAAATGCCTCTTACAGGAGATGTAACCTTAATAAGGCTTTGAAGGTGGGGAGAGTGGTGGTCTGGTGTATAGGAAGGATGCGGGAAAGGGATTGGTGGTGAGATGGATGAGAACTTATATCTGCTCCAGTGCTTAGAACAGTCCTTGGCACATAGTAGGCACTTAACAAGTACTATTATTATTATTATTACTGGGGTATAATGAGCAAGCTGGCCCTAGAAGAGATACATGTAGATTGGGCTGCAGTAGGAGATCAGTGAAGTAAGGTAGGGAGGGGTGATCTGACTGAATGATTTAAAGCCGATGGTAAGGAGTTTCTGTTTGATGCAGAGGTTGATGAGCAACCACTGGAGGTTCTTGAGGAGTAAAGAGACGTGAACGTTCTTTCAGAAAAAAAATGATTCGAGAAGCACAGTGAAGTATTGACTGGACTGGGGAGAGACAGAAGGCAGGGAATAATAATAATAGTAACAGTGGAGCAGGGAATAATAATAATAGTAACAGTGGTATTTGTTAAGCATTTACTATGTGCAAAGCATTGTTCTAAGCACTGAAGGGGTACAAGGTGATCAGGTTGTCCCACTTGGGGCTCACAGTCTTAATCCCCATTTTACAGATGAAGTAACTGAGGCACAGGGAAGTTAAGTGGCTTGCCCAAGGTCACACAGCTGATGTAGCTGGGATTCGAACCCATGACCTCTGACTCCCAAGCCCACGCTCTTTCCACCGAGCCACGCTGCTTCCCCTGAAGTCAGCAAGGGAAGTCAGCGAGGAGGCAGATGAATTGAGTCAAGGTGGGGTAAGATAAGTGCTTGGATCAGCATAGTAGCAGTTTGGATGGAGAAGGATTTTAGTGACGTAAAGGTAGAAATGAAAGAATTTAGTGACAGTGGATATGTTGGTTGTATAAGAGAGATGATTTGAAGATATTGTTGAGGTTACGGGCTTAGTTATCTTGCATATATACCCTCCCTAGTGTTTAATACATGGTAAACACTTAAAAAATCATATCTAGGTTCTGAATATACGGTAAAAATGATGATATTACAGAAATGGCCAGTACATTTATCTGGGCTTGAGAGTGTAGAGGAAAGAGGCTGAAACATGACTGTTGGTTGATAAGGGGGAGATGGAAGTATTCATGCAGTCCATCAAAACCTTAAATGAAGGGGATGGTAGAGGGGTTAAACTTGTGTACGTAGTTTGAATTAAGGGCACCAAATGTCTTTATTATTGTCATTCTTCTTCTTATTATTGTTATATCTCATCATCGATAGTATTTATTTAGCACTTACTGTATGTGGAGCACTGTATTAAGTGCTTGGGAGAATAGTAAGTCAGTCATTTAGTCAATCATATTTATTGAGTACTTATTGCATACAGAGCACTATACTAAGCACTTGGGAGAGTACAATATAAGAGACACTTTCCCTACCCACAACGAGGTTACAGTCTACAGAGTTGGTAGACACATTCCCTGCCCACAACAAGCTTACAGTCTACAGAGTTGTTACACTCATTCCCCGCCCACGAGGATCAAGCACTGATCTAAGTGCTGGGGGAGATACACGATAGTTAGGTCAGACACGGTCCCTGTCCTACCTGGGGCTCATAGCCTAGGTAGGAGGGAGAACTAAGCATTGGATTTCCATTTTCCAGATGAGAAAGCTGAGGCACAGAGAAGTTAATTGACTCGTCCAACATCACTCACAGCAGACAAGTGTCAGGGCAGGAATTAGAAGCCATACCTTTTGACTACCAGCTCCATGTTCTTTCCACATGGCCACGCTGCTTCCCAATCTTTAACAATTCGGAAGTAAACACATGCAAACCACAATGATCACATCTCAGTCAAGTAATCTGTTAGCATTAGAGATACCAGAAGATCTTGTGCTAAGACAAGAGTCGATGGAATTCTGACATCTTTGAACATGATTGACTGATTGCTTCCTTTCTCTATTCAATCATATTTATTGAGCGCTTACTGTGTGCAGAGCACTGAACTAAGCACTTGGGAAAGTATAATGCAGCAATAAAGAGAGAAAGTCCCTGCCCACAGCGAGCTCACACTCTGGGACTGGGGGGACACAGACAGAAATACAAGTAAGCAGACATCAATATAAATAAAATTTATATTGATTGAATATAAGTGCTGAGGGGTGGGGAGAAAAGGGACGAGCAAAGGGATCAAGTCAGGGTGACATGGAAGGGAGTGGGAGATGGTAGTGGGAGATGAGGAAAAGTGGGACTTAGTCTGGGAAGGCCTCTTGGAGGAGATGTGCCTTCAGTAAGGCTTTGAAGGGGAGGAGAGTGATTGTCTGGCGGATTGGAGAAGGGAGGGCATTCCAGGCCAGAGGTAGGATGTGGGCCAGGGGTCGGCAGTGAGACATTTGATATCGAGGCATGGTGAGAAGGAGTGAAATGTGTGGACTGGGTTGTAGAAGGAGAAAAACGAGGTGAGGTAGGAGGGGGCAAGGTGATAGAGAGCCTTAAAGCCAGTGGTGAAGAGGTTTTGTTTGATATGGATGGATAGGCAACCACTGGAGATTTTTGAGGAGCGGGGTGACATACTTTATTCATCCCCCCTCCCAGCCCCACAACACTTATGTACCTATGTGTAATTTATTTATATTAATGTCTGTCTTCTAGACTGTAAGTCTGTTGTGGGTAGGGAATGTGTCTGTTTATTGTTATATTGTACTCTCCCAAATGCTTAGAACAGTGCTCTGCACACAGTAATCACTCAATAAATATGATTGAATTGAATTGAATTGAACCGAATCAACTTTTGGATGTCCAAGAATTGAAGGCACCTGCCTTTGGGCAAAATGGGGGATCATCGAGC
The DNA here is from genome assembly GCF_015852505.1 of Tachyglossus aculeatus. Classification (NCBI taxonomy): domain Eukaryota; kingdom Metazoa; phylum Chordata; class Mammalia; order Monotremata; family Tachyglossidae; genus Tachyglossus; species Tachyglossus aculeatus. Next base: position 87,944,899 of record NC_052069.1, read on the forward strand.
TCAGCTAAGAAGAAGGGTTAAAATGGTACCCAGCTCAGAGGTTCAAGGGTCCCTTGCCATCCAAAATCTCTGACAAAAGGACATCTTGATGAGTTAAGCATAATTGAATCAGAAACAGATGGATTGAATTTCTGTTAAAATACGCATGGGTTTGAAAATTAAGGGGAGGAGGAGGCTTGGCCAAAAAAGTGCCTTGGATTTGCCGAACCAAAACGAGATGCTTCGATGAACCCAGGATGCGTCCGAGTTCAGCTCTCCTTCACTAATGGATAACATACAGTCTCTAACCCCACACCAGCCATGAAACAGATATAATCCTAATAAATATGGTCACGCATCAGCAAGATTTTTCAGCTCAGGACAGGAAAAAAATTTTCCCTGCTTAGATTATGTCACGTAACTAAATTCTTCAATAGTCCAATGCCCCAGACAAGAGCTAGCCCCTCCCCATTTTTACATGCACAGCATCAAAATGCTGGGGCTCGCTTGTCAGTCAGTCAGTCATATTTACTGTGCATTTACTGTGTGTAGAACACTGTACAATATAACAGTAAATAGACACATTCCCTTTCCACAATGAGTTTCCAGTCTAGAGCTCGTCCCTTTCTATTCATTCTTTCAATCATATTTATTGAGCACTTACTGTGTGGAGAGCACTGTAGTAAGCATTTGGAAAGTACAATTGGGCAACAGAGACAATCCCTACCCAACAATGGGCTCTGAGGGCTTATCTATGGAGTGGGAGTTCCAACTCATGAACTATGATAGTGTCTTTGAGAATAAATATTTTTTACTCCAATTACCCCCTTTCTCCTTCTTTTAATGTTACCTGTTAAGTGCTTGCTATGTATCAAGCACTGTTTTAAGAGCTGAGGTAGATACAAGTTAACTGGGTCTGACAGAGTCCTGTTCCACGTACTGCTCACAATCTAAGTAGGAGGGGGAACAGGTATTGTGTCCCCATTTTATAGTTGGAGAAACTGAGACACAGAGAAGTTAAGAGAAGCAGCGGCTCAGTGGAAAGAGCCCGAGCTTTGGAGTCAGAGGTCATGGGTTCAAATCCCGGCTCCGCCACTTGTCGCTGTGTGACTTTGGGCAAGTCACTTCACTTCTCTGAGCCTCAGATGCCTCACCTGTGAAATGGGGATTGAGACTGTGAGCCCTATGTGGGACAACCTGATCACCTTGTAACCTCCCCAGCACTTAGAACAGTGCTTTGCACATAGTAAGCGCTTAATAAATGCCATCATTATTATTATTATTAAGTGACTCGCCTGAGATCACACAGCAGGCAAGTGGTAGAGCAGGGATTAGAGCCCAGGACCTCTAGCTTCCAGCATGGCTCAGTGGATAGAGCATGGGCTTGGGAGCCAGAGGTCATGGGTTCTAAGGGAAGGAGGAGGCTTGGCCAAAAAGTGCCTTGGATTTGCCGAACCGAAACGAGATCAATCAATCAATCAATCAATCGTATTTATTGAGTGCTTACTGTGTGCAGAGCACTGTACTAAGCGCTTGGGAAGTACAAGTTGGCAACATATAGCGACGGTCCCTACCCAACAGTGGGCTCACAGTCTAGATGCTTTGATGAACCCAGGATGCGTCTGAATTCAGCTCTCCTTCACTAATGGATAACATACAGTCCCACTTGTCAGTTGTGTGACTTTGGGCAAGTCACTTAACTTCTCTGGGCCTCAATTGCCTCATCTGTAAAATGGGGATTAAGACTGTGAGCCCCACGTGGGACAACCTGATCACCTTGTATTCCCCCCCAGTGCTTAGAACAGTGTTTCGCACATAGTAAGTGCTTAACAAATGCCATTATTATTATTATTAATATTTCCACTTGACCCTACTGCTCCCCACCATTCCTCTTTCTAGACCAACTCCTGTGGTATAAATGTAGTGTCAACTCCCCACTAGATTACAACCTTCTTGAAGGCAAGGATTGGGCCATTTGTTGAGTTTTTCCAAGCACTTAGTACAGTGCTCTACACTCAGAACTCAGTAAATACTATTCATTGATTCACTGATCGACAAGTCCCAGACATTGAAGTCTAAAAGACAGCGAGTGATTTTTCGCAACCATATTTTGAATCACGTTAGCTAAAATAAAAATGTAATCAAATGTCCATCTCTAGAGCCATTGCCCTGAGAGAAAGGTCAGAAAGGGATTTTTCTCCTATCATATTTAGTATTATGTACCAGCCCGGTGCATAGTAGGATTTCTGGACTGTGAGCCCGCTGTTGGGTAGGGTCCGTCTCTATATGTTGCCAACTTGTACTTCCCAAGCGCTTAGTACAGTGCTCTGCACACAGTAAGTGCTCAATAAATACGATTGAATGAATTTAATTTCTTTGCTGCTTTTGCATTTGGTTTAGGAGGGAGGCCTGCGGATCATTGGCCTGGATAAACCAATAGCTAGGTTTATTTCACTCAGTGCCGATGGAACATGATGGAACATAGGCTCATATGTTCCTCTGGCCTCTGTTAATCCCACAATCCCCAAAGGACATTTACTTCCTGCCAGTTCTCACAGGAAAGTTTATCCCTAGATGTTATTTGTTTGCTCTCATTTTCACCTGACCTGAAGGGATGTTTGTTTCTCCTAAACCTTGCCTCATGGGGAAAGACATCTTTTAGTTAACATGTTTGGGGTGTCCCCACTGAGAGGAGGGACTACGTGAAAAAGGGGTTCATGGAATATTCTGGGATGTGAACAAGGTGAGAGGGGAACCAAACTAGTGGGAGATTTGCAAATTTTGTATACTTCCCTCTTCCCCAAGCAGAAATATTTTATGGGTGACACCATTTAGGTGAATTTGGCTTCCACTGGGCTGATTGCTGAAGAGTCAGCTTTCTCTCTGCCAGAGGAGACTTTACAATTTTTTTGGCAGCCAAAGGGTCCTTTCTATCATCATCATCACAAATGCCACAATTGTTATTAAATACTTGGAGGAGAGCAACAGAAGCAAGACAGGAGATTCAAGAGATTTGCAATCCAATATATTCACATTCAGGTTCCCTTTCCTTCCATCTTCTAACCTACTTCTTAGAGGACAATCTAATATATTCACAATCTGGTTCCCTTTTCTTCCATCTTCTAACCTACCTCTTAGAGGACAATTAAGCTTCCGTGTCTTTAGCCGGTACTGGCTCTAAAACACCTCCTGCTTCCTTCCCACAAGGGGTTTCCTCCATGGTTTTCCTCAGGAGAAAGTATTTTAAATGTGATCCTAGTGAGGAAGGGGCTGTGATAAGCTTGGATTTTTAAGGGCCTGTTCTCTGGCATGTGACTGCGGTTGCCGCTCTAATAAATATCAACCCTTCAACGTGAAAATAAATTAACCCACAACCGCTAGGCAAAACAGTCTTGATAAATTGTCGTTTTAGCCACCAGTGTTTAAAGTAAAATCAGTAAAGTGTGAGCAGTGATGGATGGGTCAAAAGTCCTCTATTGAATACAATAGTTTGAGGAAAGTTGGAGCTGCATTCAGAGAAAAGTAAGTGTACATTTAACTAAAACAAGTCTTGTTTGGAGAGAAAAAAGTTGGAATTTATTATCCTATTAGTTTTTTCTGTAGGAGTAGCTCTCAGGGTGTCCCGGGCACAAAGTCAAAATCTCCATTTACCAAAGATGTTTAAAAAACATGCTCTTAAAGGTGGAAACTACCAGGTTTTTGACTGGACAACATAAATATGGTTGAATTCTTTTCATTGCAAGAGGGGGATCCTGAAAGATCAGTGCAGCTTGATGACGATCCTCCTGAGGCTTTGAGGGAAGGGGATTTTGGCTATGTATAAGGTTACTTATGTGAATTCATAGATTTTTCACTCTGTGTGTTATAACAACATTATTTATCTCAATGTTCTTCTTATTGTCACTAATAATAATGACAATGATAATAATACTTATTAAGCCAATAAATATGCCAGTCTCCATGTTGGGGTAGATACCAAGCGTTTAGTACAGTGCACTGAACACAATAAGCACTCAGAGCCTCTTCTCCTTCCAGTAAAAGAAGGAAGGGGAACAACTATCTTATCATCTCCCTTTTAGCTAAGGAAATTGAAGCACAGAGAGTCAGTCAATCAGTGATATTTATTGAGAGCTTACTGTGTGAAGAGCACTGTACTAAGTGTTTGGGAAAGTACAGTAAAAACAGAGTTGGTAGATGTGATCCCTGTCCACAAAAAGCTTACAGTCTACAGGAAAGTTAAGTGACTTGCCCGAGGTCATACCCCATGGCCTACTGGAAAGAGCATGGGCCTGAGAGCCAAAAGACCCGGGTTCTAATCCTGACTCTGCCACTTGTTTGTGGTATGACTTTGGGCAAGTCACTTAATTTCTCTGTGCCTCGGTTGCCTCATCTGTTAAATTGGGATGGTGGTGTGAGACTGTGTCCAACCCAGTTATCTTATGTCAACCCCTCCAGGACGCCTTCCCAGACTGAGCCCCCTCCTTCCTCTCCCCCTCCACCCCCTCTCCATCTCCCCTGCCTTACCTCCTTCCCCTCCCCTCAGCACCTGTATATATGTATATATGTTTGTATGTATTTATTACTCTATTTATTTTATTTGTACAAATTCTATTTATTTTATTTTGTTAATATCTTTTGTTTTGTTCTCTGTCTCCTCCTTCTAGACTGTGAGCCCACTGTTGGGTAGGGACAGTCTGTATATGTTACCAACTTTTACCTCCCAAGCGCTTAATACAGTGCTCTGCACACAGTAAGCATTCAATAAATACGATTGAATGCATGAATGAACCCCGGCACTTATTGCAGTGTCTGACACATAGTAATCACTTAACAAATACCATAAAAAAAAGTGGCATAGCCAGTATTAGAAAGTGGTTCTCCCTACTCACAGCCTTCTGCTTTTTACACAAAACCACCCTGCCTCGCCGGTATTTGGAGAATTTTGGTATCTATTTGAAATCCCTGGGTATCTAGAGGCCGATTTATAGATCAGGGTCCACGTTTGGAGATCCATCCTGGCTAGCTACTGCTGGCCACCCTCTGGAGATTTCTGTGGTGCTATCAGCAACTGATCAAGTAAGCCTTTAAGATTTTTCTTTTTTTCTGGTCTCACCCTACCCCCAGTCTTGATTGGTCCCCATAAAACATTGTCCCCTTCCTCACAGCTCTTCAGTCTCTGCTCCACACCTGCCTCAGTGCTGTCTCTTGCCACCTGGAAGTTCTGGACTCAAGACTCACTCTGTGAACCCTTGGCTTTCTGCGACTTGGCTCTTCCTCCTTGCCTTGTCCTGGTCCCTACCCCTGCTAGATCAGCCTTCCTTGTCTTGGAATCCTAAGCCACATGATCACGGGGATGGACTGGGCCGGGAGGAGAACCTGAGCAGCCAGTGCTTGGGAGGGAGTTAGCTAGGATGAGGAAGATGGGAGTAGGAAGAGGAAGGAGACACACTTTTAAAGGTGGGTGGAACAAGTGGGGAAAGTGGAAGGGAGGCACAGGAATCCTGGGAGTCAGAGGTCTTGGGTTCTAATCCTGCTCTGCCACTGGCCTACTGTGTGATCTTGGGCAAGTCATTTAACTTCTCTGCGACTCAGTTACCTCTTCTGTAAAAGGGGAATAGAGATTGGGAGCCCCATGTGGGAAAGGGACTCTGTCCAACCTGATTTGCTTTTATCCACCCCAGAGCTTAGTACAGAGCCTGGCACATAGTAAGTGCTTAATAGATACCATAATTATTATCATTTTTTTAAAAAAATGGTTTCCCTGGGCAACATTTGGCAACAACAGGGAGATTTCTGGTGTGCTGGTCTGTGATAGAGAGTCAATTCATCCCCCTGACACATAATACTTATGCTACTTCTATTACTAACAGTGCTATTTAGTAGGCTCTGACTATTGCAATTCAGTGCCTGGCACATTAGTAAGCACTTAACAAATATCATTAAAAAATGTGTAAGGGTGCTGCAATAGATGCAAGATATTATCTATCCCACATGGCTCTCACAATATTTATCAACACCATTTTGCAGATGAGAAATTTGTACTTCCCAAGTGCTTAGTACAGTGCTCTGCACACAGTAAGCTCTCAATAAATATGATTGATGATGATGATTTAAAGGTCACACAATAGGCCAATGGTGACTTTGGGCCTCAAACCTGGGTCTCCTAACACATAGTCCTGTTAGGCATAGAAGGAGTGTGGCCTAGTGGAGAAAGCACGGGCCTGGAAGTTAGAAGAATCTGAGTTCTAATCCTGACTTCACCACTTGTCTGTTGTGTGACCTTGGACAAGTCAGTGCTCTGCACACAGTAAGTGCTCAATAAATACGATTGAATGAATGAAGACTGTGAGCCTTAATGTGGGATGGGCACTGTGTCCAACCAGATATTAGCTTGTATCTAATGCTGTGCTTCGAGCAGTGCCTGGCACATTATAAACATTTAACAAATGCTACAATTATTCTTCCCTTCTAGACTGTAAGCTCGTTGTGGGCAGCGAACTTGTCTATCATTATACTGTACTCTCCCAAGTGCTTAGTACAGTGCACATATTAGGTGCTAAATAAGTATGACTGACTGACTGATTGAATGAATGATAAACTTATCCTTCCTTAATGATCCAGCTGAATATTTCATCCTCTTGTTGTCCACTGTCCTGCCAGTGCAAAATGCAGTGCTTGTTCTTATTCTGGGTTTGAGCTTTCCAAAGAGCAGGCAGTAGCTGTCCCACAACAATTGATACATTGATGAAAAATCAGAAGCTCCACACCTGATTAAAAATGAACCTCAGACAGGGTATAGGGAGGACACTCAGGATAGACCTCCAAAATCTTTGAGTTTTGTGCCAAAATATAAGGTAAAGCAATCTACTCCTGAGGAGATTATAGGATCATTCTGCATAATTCTCTGGAATGTTGCAACTTCCTGACCTCTTGGTTAAGGTCTTTCAAGGTAAGTTTACTCTTTCTGGTCATTTGTCCTCAAGTATCAATCTACCTGTTGAATTATTTTTTATTTTCACCTCTTTGGGAAGCAGCATGATCTAGACAGCCTTATTGATTGGAATACATGAGGGGTGATTGTAGTAAATACAATAAATGGAAACACGTGGGTGCTTCTCTGCTGCATAATATTCTCCATAATCCTTGAGGTTCCTTTAAAGTTTTAACCATGTCATTTTTGCTTTTGTTGTTTCTTTGTGCTGAACGATCCCATAAAGATATTTGCATATGAGGCTGAGATGTATGAGCAGCATTTGGAGTCAGACTCTGGAGAGGAAATTTTTGTATTCAGTTCTGCATTTGTTCTCCTCCCCTGGCTTTTCTAAATCTGACTCCCTCAGCGATTGGCCCTAAAAGCTCAACAGGCTAACTACGATCTCTACTTCACATACCTTGATCCACTATAAAGACCCTGGACTCAAAAATACAATAACTGGTAATTTCCAACTGATGGCAGTAGAAGAGGTTGGAAATGACTTGCTTGAGGAGTGATTGTAGTAAACACAACAAATGAAAACAGGTGTGTGCCTCTACTGCCATTGAGATTGGGTGTGGAAGATGACTCAATTTAGCCTTAAAGGGAAATCTCTTACCAAAATTTCAGTCCCTTCTGCAGCTGGAGAGCTGCACTTAATCAGTTCTGATCAGTATCTCCTAACACTGGCAGGAAGGCAGGCAGGCTGGCTGAGGCAAACAAGTTAGACTCCTGAAAAGTGGTGGGCTAGTTAATAATACTAATTATTATTATGATACTTGTTAAATGATTACTATGTGTTAGGCACTGTACTAAGCACTGGGGTGGATACAAGCAAATCGGGTTAGACACAGCCCAGACTGAGAGTTGAGAAAACACCTGCTAAAGGTAACCCCTGCTTCTACAATGATCAACTTCCTGCTGTCCCCCAAGTTAAATCTCCTCATCTGGTGTGCCAACATTTCTGGATTTCTTGGAAGTCTTGACTGTGTTCCTGTTGTAATAAAGGTAAGAATTCCTTTCAAGAAACCTTTAAATGATGGTGGTCACTGTTAGAATACTTTCCTTTTTTTTCCTCCAGTGCCTGGTCATTTTTTTTTTCCTATCCAATGTATGCTGTGGTTGTTAAGTAGCCTGGATCAACTTGGAAACAAGAATCTTTTAATGACAGAAAAGCCAGCCAGAGTTCACTTGTTAAGTCTCCTAGAAAAGACAGTCCTTCCTTTGCATTCTTGTTTTTTCATTATTGTTGTAGTATTGTACTCTCCCCAGTGTGTAGTACAGTGCTTTGCTCTGGAAAAGGAGAATAGCTTCAGTTCCATCTCTGAATATTCCTATAATTTCCCTGAATGGTTTGCAGTCAGAGTTGCCAGTTGGTCTCACCAAGAGTTCCCTTTGGACTGTATGCTTATTGTGGGCAGTGAATATGTCCATTTATTGTTATATTGTATTCTCTCAAGTGCTGAAGTGCTTCGGAAATACAATTGAATAAATATGGTGCTCTCACAGGTGTTTAGTACAGTGCTCTGCATGTAGTAAATGCTTGATAAATATCATTGATGTTGATGGTAAACAAGAGTTGGATTTGAACCAGTGTCTTAAAGGTGAAATGCCTATAAATTCAATCAGTGTAGACTGAAGTAGAATTAGCCTTAAGATGGAGAGATTTTCTTCTCCCACCACCTCAGATCTGAATTTCTGTTTACACTGATCAATCAGTTGTATTTATTAAGCGCTTACTGTGTGTAGAGCACTATACTAAGCATTTGGAAGAGTACAGCACAACCATATAAAAGACATGTTCCCTGCCCACAGTGAGTCTTTAATCTAGAGGGATCTAGAAGCACTTTAGCTGAACCTGCAGTGGAAAAAAATGTATTTTCACAGGCCTGTTCTGCAAAATGGGTGTTTTCTAGGAGAGCTCCCAGACTGATGTCACTTTGGAAATAGTCACATACCTACTTGTCCTGGGGGAGTAAGAATTTATCCTGGTGAGCCCAAAACTGTTTTATTTTGCTATTCATTTGTCTCTACTGGGAGGCTGGACTAATGAAGGAACTGTGTGGGTATGCTTTGTATAAATGATAAAATCTGAATTTATTTTAAGACTATTTACAGAATGCCATCGTAAGGATGTCTTGGTATTCTAATTGGACATTTAGTCCCAAGGTGCTTGCCTGTTAGGGAATCAGTCAATTATCAATCAATCCTATTTATTGAGCGCTTACTGTGTGCAGAGCACTGTACTAAGTACTTGGGAAGTACAAGTTGGCAACATATAGAGACAGTCCCTACCCAACAGTGGGCTCACAGTCTAGAAGGGGGAGACAGAGAACAAAACCAAACATATTAACAAAATAAAAGAAATAGAGTAGATATGTACAAGTAAAATAACTAGAGTAATAAATATGTACAAACATACATATATACAGTGATTATTTTGTGCAAAGCACTGTACTATGTTAGGAGTATACAGTATAACAGAGTTGGTAGACATGTTCCCTGTCCACAGTGAGCTTACAGTCTTGAGGGGTAGGCAGACATTAATATAAATTATAGATATGTAAATAAATGCTGTGGGGCTGAGGCAGGGGTGATAAAGGGTGATTCAGATGGGAGTGGGAGAAGAGGAAATTAGGGCCTAGCTGGTGAAGGTTTCCTGGAGTAGATGCGGCTTCAGTAAAGCTTTAAAGGTGGGGGAGTGATTTGTCTGTCAAATATGAAGAGGAAATGATAATTGATGACTGTAGTAATCTCATTGTATAAACTCCTTCATAAAGATTCATTTATTATTTACATATATTTAAAAGGATTTTTTTTATCTGTCTACTTCTGACTCTCTTAGTTTTTAAGTGGGGGAAGTGGTGGGAAAGAGGAAACACCTAGTTTTCTCTGAGTTCCGTGAATATGTCCTAAAGATTGTCTAGAACAGTTGTTAAAGATTGGGTTCTAATCCTGGCTCTACTACTTGTCTGCTGTGTGACCTTAGACAAGTCACTTTACTTCTCTGTACCTCCATTATATCATCTGCAAAATGGGAATTGAGACTGTGAGCCCCACAGGGAACAGAGGCTATGTCCAACCTGATTTGTTTGTATCCACCCCAATGCTTAGTACAGTGTCTGGCACATAGTAAGTGCCCAACAAGTACCATTATTATTATGTGGTTATTTTTATGGTATTAAGTGCATATTACATGCCAGGCACTGGACTAAGGGCTGGGATAGATACAAGGTAATTAGGTTGGACAGACTCCTTATCCCACATGGTGCTCACAGTCTGTCACTTTCACATGGTCACACAGAGAAGTGTTGGAGCTGGATTAAACCCCAGATGAGGTTTTTCATCATATTCCTCACTTTCCAGATGCGGTAACTGAGGCACAGAGAAGTTAAGTGACTTGTCCCAGGTCACACAGGAGTCAAGAGTTGGAGCTGGGATTAGAATCCAGCTCCTTCTGCCTCGCTGGCCTATGCTCGGTGAAAAATCTGCACAAGTTTTCCTCCACAAATGGATCCTGGAGGGTAGTGAGGAAAAGCTATTTTAGAATCGCAACTGCACAGCAATTTCATGGAAAGACTCTCACAGCTTGGAGTGGAACACTGTTCATTTTTTATTGCATAAACTACAAAACACAGATGACTTTCAAAGCGTGTTGACAGGAACACTGCATAGGGCTGGGGGAAAGCCATGGAACTACTGTAACCTTAGAAAAATGTAATACGAAATTAGGCGATTTTAATCTTTATTGTTCAAAGATGTTATCGACGGGTGGGAGGTGGACTGGAGAGGAAGGGGCCGGGGGGAAATGTGGAGTAAGTTCGGTAGCCACCTCTGGAGATGTTATTGGCCGAATATCTTCTTCCCCTTTTTCTTTTGGAACATCTGATTTCTCTATCTCTCATTAGAGCCTGGGATCGTAGAAACATCTTGAGGTGTAAAACGCTACCACAGACGTTCACCCAAGTGCGGCTCAGCACGAGCTGGCTTTCCTCCAGCGTTGTAGCCAATTGGCTTAACTCTGCCGTGGTCACCTGCAACTCCTGCTGGGCTTTCATCCCTCTCCGGCCTACAATTTTAAAGGCGCAATGCTGTGAGTTAACACAATAAGATGTGTATCCATCACTCTTGCCAGTTCCCGAGGAAGCATTTCAGAATTTTTTTTAATGGCATTTATTAAGCGCTTACTATGTGCAAAGCACTGTTCTAAGCACTGGGGAGGTTACAAGGTGATCAGGTTGTCCCACGGGGGGCTCACGGTTTTAATCCCCATTTTCCAGATGAAGTAACTGAGGCACAGAGAAGTGAAGTCATTAGCCCAAAGTCACACAGCAGACAGTTGGTAGAGCCGGGATTTGAGCCCATGACCTCTGACTCCAAAGCCCGGGCTCTTTCCAACGAGAATTTGTGAGAAGCAGCATGGCCTAATGGATAGAGCACAAACCTGGGAGTCAGAAGGTCCTGGGTTCTAATCCCAGCTCTGCCACTTGTCTGCTGTGTGACTTTGGGCAAGTCACTTCACTTCTCTGTGCCTCAGGTATCTCATCTGTAAAATGGGGATTAAGATTGTGAGCCCTGTGTAGGACAGGGACTGGTCCCAAAATGATTACCTTGTATCTACTCCAGTGCTTAAAAAAAACCACAATTATTATTATTATTATTATTATTATTATGTGAGGTTTCTAGTTTCCTTTCCTCTTTTCCCATTCCCTTCTGTGTCATCCTGACTTGCTTCCTCTATCACCCCACCACCAGTCAGTCCCACAGCACTTAAGAATATATCCGTGATTTATTCATTTATATTAATACCTGTCTCCCCCTCTAGACTTTAAGCTTGCTGTGGGCAGGGAATGTGTCTGCTTACTGTTGTACTCTCCCAAGCACTTAGTACAGTGCTCTGCTCTCAATAAGCACTCAATAGATACTAATGAATGAATACAAAAATAAACAGACACATTCCCTGCTCACAAAGTCTATCTCCCAAGAACTTATTACAGGGATTAGTGCTCAGTAAGTATGACTGACTAGAGTATTACCTGTGGACCTATCCTTTAGATTGTCTGCATTACCAGCCAGCAGTGTTTAAATACCTTGAGGCGTCTAATCAAGTAAAATCCCACTTTGCCACATGGTTTTCTGCTCTTTTCCTTTCTTTCCACTTCTCCCACTCTCTTCTGTGTCACCCAGACTTCCTTCCTTTATTCATCACCCGTTCCAGCCCCATAGCACTTATGTACATATCTGTCATTCATTTATTTCTATTAATGTCTGTCTCCCCCTCTAGAGCATAAGCTCGTTGTGGGCAGGGAATGTGTTTATTGTTCCATTGTAGCATGGCTCAGTGGAAAGAGCACGGGCTTTGGAGTCAGAGGTCATGGGTTCAAATCCCCGCTCTGCCAATTATCAGCTGTGTGACTTTGGGTAAGTCACTTAACTTCTCTGTGCCTGAGTTACCTCATCTGTAAAATGGGGATTAAGACTGTGAGCCCTCCATGGGACAATCTGATCACCTTGTAACCTCCCCAGTGCTTAGAACAGTGCTTTGCACATAGTAAATGCTTAATAAATGCCATTATTATTATTACTCTGCACATAGTAAGCACTCAATAAATACAGTTGAATGAATGAACAAGGCCCATCTGCATTAGTGCACAGGGGCAGGGAAGTCTACTTCTGAGACATTTCCCTCTCAATAAACTCATTGATTTACTCCTCTGCCTTCCATGTATAATCAACAGTCTATAGGCAGGATGCAAAGAAATGATGGTTCTGTGAGAAATGATCGACTTTGAAATGAAGCTAATAATACTGATTGTGGTATTTTTCAAGTGTTTACTATGTACTAAGCACTGGGGTACGAGATCAGATCAGGCACAGTCCCCATCCTGCATAGGGCTTATAGAGGCAGGAGATCAGGAATTGAATCCTCATTTTACGGAGAAAATAAGTCAATACCTGTTCTTTCTCCTGCTTAGATTGTGAGCCCCCATGTGAGAAGGGGAATGTGTCTGACCTGACTAACTTGTATCGACTGCAGCGCTTAGAACAGTGCTTGACTCATAGCAAGCACTTAACAGTTATAATACTTAGTGTCTTGTCCAAGGCCACGTAGCAAATAAGAGGTGGAACCAAGATTAGAACCCAGATCTTCTAACACTGAGGCCCGTGCTCTTTCCACTAGGCCAGGCTTGCTTCCTCTACCCTTATGCTTCACCCTAAACCCTAACGCCTTGTTTTATGGACCCCAGGATACTTTTGGTAGAAGGTTTATACTGTCCACTTCTATGGGATACCTCATCAGTCGTATTGAACACTTACTCTGGACAGAAAACTGTACCAAGTGCTTGGGAGAATACGAGTTGAACCTGAAAAACATGGCTGAAACCACACAAAACTCTTTTACAGATTGCCATTTCTTGGTGTACAATAGATAGGTCATTAGCTCCACGTGTCTTTTTAAAATTAGTCTAGGGTAACCCTTCCCAACTGGTTGAGAATGCCAAATGGGATGGCTTGCCAAGGCAAACTGAAATCCAGAGAAAAAGAACTGCTGCAGCGTGGGTCAGTGGAAAGAGCACGGGCTTTGGAGTCAGAGGTCATGGGTTCAAATCCAGGCTCTGCCAATTGTCAGCTGTGTGACTTTGGGCCAGTCACTTCACTTCCCTGTGCCTCAGTTCCCTCATCTGTAAAATGGGGATTAAGACTGTGAGCCCCCTGTGGGACAACCTCATCACCTTGTAATCTCCCCAGCACTTAGAACAGTGCTCTGCACATAGTAAGCACTTAATAAATGCCATAATAATAATAATAATGTTGGCATTTGTTAAGCGCCTACTATGTGCCAAGCACTGTTCTAAGCGCTGGGGTAGATACAAGGTAATCAGGTTGTTCCACGTGGGGCTCACAGTCTTCATCCCCATTGTACAAATGAGGGAACTGAGGTCCAGAGAAGTTGTGACTCGCCCAAAGTCACACAGCTGACAAGTAGCAGAGGCAGGATTAGAACCCATGACCTCTGGCTCCCCAGCCCATGCTCTTTCCACTGAGCCATGCTGCTTCTCCAAGTGTTTACTACATGTAAAGCCCTGTACTAAGTGCTGGGCTAGATATAAGACAATTAGGTCTCGCATTCTGAGTAGGAGGGAGCACAGATATTAAATTCCCATTTGAATATGAGGGAACTGAGGCACAGAGGAGTTAAGTGACTTTCACGCGGTCACACAGAGAAGTGGTGGAGCTGGGATTAAAACCCAGGTCCTCTGACTCCCACGTGCATGCTCTTTCCATTAGGCCACTCTGCCTCCCATCGGATCGATTCATTCATTCAATCATATTTATTGAGTGCTTACTGTGTGCAGAGCACTGTACTAAGCGCTTGGGAAGTACAAGTTGGCAATCTAAACAAAGTCATCATGCTGCTGCCTTTCTAATTGGTTACTTTCCAAAATTAAGCTGATTTGGTCAGAAATGACTAGGGTTGTTTCCCCGTCCCCCATTTTTACAAAATGAACACTTCTTTATATTGTAAACTCGCCCAGGGCAGGGGTCACACATGTTACTGCTTCTTGTCATTCTCCAACGCTCTGCTGTGCATTCAGGAGGTGCTCAGTCAGTACCTGCTTCTCAGTCAGAGAATCAGCGTGGCTCAGTGGGAAGAGCATGGGCTTTGGAGTCAGAGGTCATGGGTTCAAATCCCACTCCGTCAGCTGTCAGCTGGGTGATTTTGGGCAAGTCACTTAACTCCTCTGGGCCTCAGTTACCTCATCTGTAAAATGGGGATTAAGATTGTGAGCCCCCCATCGGACAACCTGATCACCTTGTATCCCCCCCAGTGCTTAGAACAGTGCTTTGCACATAGTAAGTGCTTAACAAATACATTATTATTATTATTATTATTACCACCTGTACTGATGATGACATCAGTCCACGTCTAGCTTCAGAAGCTTTCTCACACAATGGCCAGAATCTCTATGATCCCTTCTGCCAACTCCCTAAGCCCCGACTGATTGTTCCCAGAATCTTAAAATGGAAGAATGAACATGATGCATCTGCAAGCTTCTCAAGGAGCATTGATAGAATCCCCAAATTCCCCTACTGTCCCACCTTTGTAGCTCATCCACTCTGATCTTTTTTCCCTTTCCATCTGCCACCTTGACCCCCTTATTAATATTAATATTGTGTGATATTTGTTAAACCTTATTGTGTGCCAAGCACTATAGTACGCACTGGGGTAGGTACAAGACAATGAGGTTGGATAAAGTCACCGTCCCACAAGGGGCTGACGGTCTAAATCAGAGGGAAGAGGATTTATTCCCCATTTTTGCAGATGAGGTAATTGAGGCATAGAGAAGTGATGCACTTAAGGTCACACAGCAGGAACGTTAGGTCCTCCAACTCCCAGGACTGTCCTTTTCTCTGGACCATGCAGCTTCCCATCTCTTCTAGGCTCATATTTCTGCATCTTGATTCTCTCCACCTGGCATTTTTTAGGCTCTCCTAATAATAATAGTAATCGTGGTATTTTTTGAAGTGTTTACTACACACTGGAGCAGATACAAGATAATCAGGTTGGACACAGTCTTGTCCCACATAGGGCTCACAGACTCTAGGGAAGGGAGGTATTGAATTCATTTTACAGGTGAGGCACAGAAGTTAAATGACTTGCCGATGGGCAAATGGCAGAGCTGGGATTAGAACCCAAGTGCTCTGACTCCCAGTCTTGTTTTCTTTCCGATAGGAAACTCTATTTCCCTTACACTGGGTTCCTCCTTTCAATCTTTTTTTTTTTGTACAGTATACATTAAGAGATTACTGTATGTCAGGCACTGTACTAAGCCCTGGGGTAGATGAAAGAAAATTATGTTGGATACAGTCCATGTCCCACATGGGGCTCACAGTCTTACAGATGAGGGAACTTTGGTACAGTGAAGTGACTTGCCCAAGGTCACACAGTAGACAAGTAGCAGAATGGGGATTAGAACCCAGGTCCTCTTGGCTCCCAGGCCCATGCTGTATCCACTAGGCTGTGTTACTTTTCTCCCCACTCATCTGCTCTTGTTGTCCCGATTTCTGTTTCACGCACCATTGCAGGGATGAATAAAGGGAGCAAGTCAGGGTGATGCAGGAGGGAGTGGGAGAAGAGGAAAGGAGGGATTAGTCAGGGAAAGCCTCTTGAAGGAGTTGTGCCTTCCATAAGGCTTTGAAGAAGGGGAGATGACTGTCTGCCAGACATAAAGATTGCAAATTCCTAACTTGTACTTCCCAAGTGCTTAGTACAGTGCTCTGCACACAGTAAGCGCTCAATAAATATGATTGAATGAATGAATGAAGATGGAAGGTGTTCCAGGCCAGACACCGTAAGCTCATTGTGGACAGGGAATGTGTCTAGCAACTCTATTGTATTGTCTGTCTTCTCCCACGCACTTAGTACAGTGCTCTACACACTGTAAACACTCAATAAATACCATTTATTGACTCTTCTGCTGCATCTTGAACCTGTTTGCATCAAGTCCCTCCTCCTCCTGGCTTCTAAGCCTCTTTCCATCTGCTCCTGCTGCTTGCTGGACTCCTTTGCATCTGGTCTCTATTGCTGCTGCTCTGGCCCCTTGAATCTCACTTTCTTTTGCTTTTAAAAATAAACAGCAAAACTATTTTAACAAGTTGCTGACAATGCTACAAACACAGTATTAATATCCCTCACTATAGTAAACAAGTCATAGCAGTAAATAGCGGAGGCCTCTTAACTGGAACAGACCTCAGTGAAGGCAGAAACGTGCCATTTGATTTATTATCCCATTTTCTAAAAACTCCTAAGACTATAGTGGGCCTCATGACATTGGCTTTTATATGACTGATTCCTTGGAAAGAACAAATGTTTGAGGGCTGGCCAGAGTGTTCACATACTTCCCTCATGGTGGAGACTCCCTGAGTCCCAATTCCTATTCAATCAATGGTATTTATTGAGCACTCACAGTGTTGGGAGCTTTGTGCTAAGAGCTTGGGAGAGTACATTGAGAGTTGGTAGACATGTTCCCTGCCCCCAAGGAGTTTACAATCTAGAGGGGGAGATGGATATTAAATTACAGATGTGAACATAACCGCTCATTAAGTCCCATTTTTCTTCATCTCCCACTTCCCTCTGCGTCATCCTGACTTGCTCCCTTTGCTCTTACGCCCCCCCATCCCTCAGCACTTATGTGTATACTTGTAATTTTATTTCTATTGACATCTGTTTGCTTGTATTGATGCCTTTCTCCCCCACTCTAGACTGTGTGCTTGTTGTATGCAGGCATCGTCTCTCTCTATTGCTGTATTGTACTTTCCCAAGCACTTAGTACAGTGCTCTGCATGCAATAAGCGCTCAAATACGATTGAATGGATGAAGCACTGTGGGGCTGAGGGTGGAAATGCAAAATGGGCACAAGTCCAAGTGCAAGAGTGAGGCAGAAGGGAGAGCAATAGGGGAAATAGGGCTTAGTTGGGGAAGGCCTCTTGGAGGAGATGTCATTTTTTAATAAGGCTTTGAAAATGGGGAGAGTGATAGTCTTTCAGATATGAAGGGAAAGGGAGTTCCAGGCCAGAGGCACAATGTGGGTGAGGTGGCCTCTTACTTCTTTGGCCAATCCTCCTCAGTCTCTTTCTCCGACTCCCAAACCCTAATGGTGGGTGTCCTTCAAGTCCTTCTGGAAGCGACGTGACCTAATGGAAAGAGCCCGGGGATGGGAGCCAGAGGACCTGCATTATATTCCCGACTCCGCTGCTTGCCTGCTTTGTGATTTTGGGCAAGTCACTTAAGTTTTCTGTGCCTGTTACCTCATCTGGAAAATGGGGATGAGGACTGTGGGCCCCTGTGTGTCCAGCTGATGGGCTTGTGTCTGCCTCAGAGCTTGGTACAGTGTTAGCACTTAACAGATACCGTTTATACTTAAGGCTCTGTCAGGTCCTGTCATCAGCCTCCTCACCAGTCTCCCTGCCTCCCGTCTATCTTCTTTTCAATCCATACTTCGCCCTGCTGCCCAGATTATTTTCCTAAATAGCTCTACTGCATCATTTCTCCACTATTCCAAAACCTCTAGTGATTACCCATTCCTTTCCATATCAAGCAAAGACTCCTGACTCCCTCCTTATTTATCATATTCCACCCCAGCTCTTATCCTGAAGAAAACAGCCTAGTCTAGTGGAAAGAGCATTGGCCTGAGAATCAGGAGACTTGGATTCTAGACCCTACTCTTGGGAATAGGGAGTGTGTCTGGACTGATTATTTTCTACACATCCCATTGTTTTAGCATAGTGCTTGGCATGGAGTAAGCGCTTAAATACATCTATTATTTTTCCTCAAGCTTACTTACTCTCTGTGCCTACTCCTTGTCTCTCCCGCAGTTGACGTTCTGCTCTTGTCTTCTTCCCTGTCTGGAATTTCCCCTCTCTTCATATCTGACAGATGGCAGTTCTCCCCATCTTTAAACTAGACTATGAGCTCATTGTGGGCAGGGAACATGTCCATTTCATTGTTATTTTCTTCTCTCCTAAGCACTTAGTACAGTGCTCTGCACATACTAAGTGCTCAATAAATTCTATAGATTGGATCAGTGGTGAGGTAGGTGAGGTCGAGGTGCAGTCAATGATTGGCATTAGAGAAGCGTAGTGTGAGGGCTGGGTTGTAGTAAGAAATCAGTGAGGTAAAATAGGAGGGGTTGGGGTGATTGAGTGATTTAAAGCCAATGGTCAGGTATTTCTCTCTGATTCTCAGTTGGATGGGCAACCACTGGAGGTTCTTGAGGAGTGGAGAAACATGAACTGAATGCATTTTTAGAACAGCGATTCAGGCAGCAGAGTGAAATCTGTATGGACTGGAGTCAGGGGAGAGCAGGGGGGCCAACAAGGAGACTGATGCAATAATCAAGGTGGGAAAGGATAAGTTCTTAGATTGGTGTGGTAGCAGTTTGGTTGGAGAGAAAAAGGTGGATTTTAGTGATGTAGGTGAATAGCCCCTATATTATCCCTCTTTTGATTCTTCAGAGAGAGCTCCTGTGAATTATTCTCACTTACCATGTACTTGCCCTTCTACTGCACTACAACTTGGACTTTCCAGTTTGCCCCAGGAAACCTGCTCGAGATCCCCAGAATTGGTTCCAAGCCACTGCAGCCACCAATTTACCCTGTCTTGAATTTTATCCCCACCCCTTCTCTGCTACCAAATGATATGTATGTGAAACTCTACTAAAAGCCTATCTCTCACAGGAACCCATCCCAAACTAATTCCTCCTCAAATCTGGGAACCGATATGCTCCAATGCTTACACACACCTCAGTAAATTTTGTGCACATCTGGAGTATTAAATTTGCATAAGAAGCACTGAGAAGTTGTTCCCACTTTATAACTGCAAGTTTCTGAGTGGTCTTCTTTTAAGATGGTAGGTTCCTTGAGGGCAGCTACTAAATTTCGTTCTTCTTTTGTTGGTATTTCCTAGAGTACCTGTAGAACAACAATTTGAGCAGAGGGGGCTTCAATAAATCCTCTTGATGAACATGTTAATCTCTCGAGATAGAGCTCACATCAATTATCCAGAAAATAATTGGGCTATAAATCATAGAGCTGGGTAGGACATGTTAAGATCACTTGGTCCAGGCTCTTGCCTTTGTTCATGAGGGGGGAAAAATGCTAGTATTCATTCAATTGTATTTATTGAGCGCTTACTGTATGCAAAGCACTGTACTAAGCTCTTGGGAGAATACAATGTAAGAACAAACAGACACATTCCTGTCCACAGCTAGCTCACAGTCTATTTCTGAATCAGGTCACTGGTCCATTCAGCCCAGTATTATGTTTCTGACAGAAGTAATTGGACACAGAGGCACAGAGAAATAGAGTGGCCAAGTGGAAAGAGCACAGTCCTGGGAAACAAAGGACCTGGATTTGAATCCTGACTTTGCCATCTGCCTGCTGGGTGACCTTGGGCAAGTCACTTGACTTTTCTATGCCTGTTTCCTCATCTTCAAAATAGACGTTGGATATGTGTCCTTCCTCTCAGACTGAGAGCCCTATTGGGGACAGGGATTCTGTCCAATCTGATGTTCTTTTACCTACCCCAGTGCTTAGTACAGTGATTGGCACATAGTAAATGCTTAACAAATGCCATCATCATCATTATTATTATTCATATGTGACTTGCCCAAGGTCTTACAGCAGTCAAGTGGCAGAGCTGGCATTAGAACCCAGGACTCCTAAGTCCCAGGCCCATGCTTTTTCCACAAGGCCACACATTACTAAATGTGCACTACTTATGGTACTAATTTTATAGGTAGAGAAGTAAGACTCACAACTCAGTAATTCTTAGGATTCCTTCTGGAATCCTTTGTTTAGAAAGGAATTTCATTTGCACTTACCAGTCCTCTGATTCAGTGGCTGGTGGCCACCAAATATAGCTGTGTGCCCTGGCCTGGAGACCTGTAGTTCCTTCAAAACCCTTTGGGTGGATCAATCAACTAATCAGTGGTAATTATGGAGCATATAATAATAACGGTACTTGTTAAGCACTTACTATGTTCTAAGCACTGTTCTCAGCACTGGATAGATATAAGTTAATCAGGTTGGACACAGTCCCTGTCCCTCATGGGGCTCACAGTCTTAATCCCCGTTTTATAGATGAGGTAACTGAGTCCTAGAGAAGTGAAGTGACTTGCCCAAGGTCATACAGCAGACATGTTGAAGAGCTGGGATTAGAATCCAGGCCTTTTGGACTCCCAGGCCTGTGCTCTAACTACAAAACCACACTGCTTCTCATTTACTATAAGAGCACTGTCCTGAGTCTCATTAGATTCAGACTCCCAGGAGGCTTGGGAAAGTTTTGGGGATTGTTTTTGGTCCTCCATACAACAGACTCAATACTCGGGAAAGAGAGACAATTGTCTCAACTTCCTCCCTGAAGCAATAGCGAGGCCCCACTGTGGTAACAGATTCACAATAGACAGACTTCACAGATATTCTTTATAGAAAAGAGACGTGACTACACTTACTACATATGTGGAAGAAACAAAATCATAATGTTAAATGTCCCATAACCAGGCTTAAAGTCATAGGAGTTAGTCAACAGAACCATTGTCAGAGTGCTTGTTTAACCACACAAGGACCCTATTGTGGTACTGGTCCTTTATTTTTCCTGTGTTACCCCAAAACTAGCAACGTTATCTAATCCTTTCTCCTCTTGGTAGCCTTTCCATGAGGAGTGTCTTCTTTAGCCAAAAAGGCCCAGGTAACATCATCCTCAGTGAGGGAGGAAGCTCTAGTGGATAGATCATGGGGCTTGGAGTCAGAAGGACCTGGGTTCTAATCCCAGCTCCTCAACTTGTTTGCTACATGACCTTGGGTAAGTCTCTTCACATCTCTGTGTTTTAGTTACCTAATCTGTAAAATGGGAATTAAGACTCAGTCCCATGTGGGATATGGATTGCGTCCAATCTGATTAGCTTGCATCTATGTAGAGTGCCTGGCACACAGAAAGAGGTTAAAAAATGCCACTTTATTATTTTTCTTTTAAAAAAAGGAGATAGAACTCTTGCTTCCCTGCCTCTGAATTTACTTTTGTTCTGACCTCTTCATTTGTCCCAGTCCTCTCTTGGAATTGGCTGAGCTCCAGAACATGTCGTTGGTGAGCAGGACCAATCCCCGAGTGACTGACGGGCTGGATAAATGGATCTCCCCTCTGGCCAGGTGTGCCTCCTGAGATAAAGGCTGCAACCTTCCCCGCTGCTGCCCCAAGCAGTCTGGACCCAACTACCGCAGGGCCGCTCTGCTTCTGTTCTGTAACAGGCTCACCGGATCAGTTAGTTACCGGTGAAAGGTGTCTGGCTTTAGGGAGAGACTGAATTATGTCATCCACAGCACATCCTTTCCGGGTTCATTGTTCCTCATCTGGCTCTCCTTCCATAGTCGTAGTGGTAGGAATAGGATGTCTGTAAGCATGGGAAGTTTGCCGGTGATTTTGTTTCCTCCCTCTCCCTCCTGCCCCTGCTTCTAGACCGTTCGACTGAAACGTTTCCTCATTTGTCCTCTTTACTTGAGCCGTGTTCTCTAATGGATTATTTTTCTTGCTCTTTTAGTCTGAGATGGTTTTAAAAGAACCATCTCGAGCTAAACAAAAGTTTATGAGATGGTCATCATCCGCACAGCTTCTCTAGCCACATCCGAATGCAGCCCGTGTCTGGCCAGGGGTTTCGATCGCGGAGCTAACAGCTAGAGTGACCCCTGGGGATCTGGAGGGACTTACCTGCCCCGTGCTTCTCATGCTGTCAGCTCTTTAGGAGAGGCCGGCCGGCAGGTAAGGCGCAAAGGAAGTCGTACAAGAAGCTGATGGGAATAATTCAGAGTGGTTGTTAAAGGCCAGAGATTGATGACTGAAGTTGGGGATCCTTTCATGTGGGTTTCCATGAGAGTGTGCTAGTAATTTAAATTGTTCCTCCCGGCATGCATTACTTCATGTTAGTTTAATGTCAAATTTCATCCATTAGCGTGGTTCCCAATGGGCTAGTTTTATTAAGTTCTTCAGGAGTTCTTTTCATTCTTCTCAAGTCTCAGATAATCTAAAATTTTGGTGTCTTCAGCAAATTTGGCCCCCTCATTTATACATTCTCCCTGTTTGGGGCCGTTATCCCTTCTCCAGACTCCTAATAAATAAACACGGATTCTAGTACCGAAACCCAAGAGGCCATATGTTTAATTGCTTTCCAGGCTGAGAAACAGCCATTTATTAGCGCTGTGCAAAAGTTTTGTTTTAAAACTCCAAACCACATGAAACACCACTGGTTTTGGGTCTGAGCCTAGCAGTGAAACTAGCCAAGTTTCATCTGAACCCTTTTAGGCCCCCCTGACCTTTCCCGAAACCTCAAAGCAAACATTTTGCTGCCTCTGGATAGGCTCAAATCTTCAGAGCTGAGCATTGCCATTTGTTTGGATTGGGAACTAAACTTCTGTGGCAGCTGCTTACCTCACTAATCCCCACTTCCGGTTTAAAAGAAAACCATGAAACCACCTCGACCCACTGAGATATGCGGTTTCTTCTTGGTCTCGGGATACCACGCTGGTTGTCGGATTCAAGACCTCGAGGAAAATGAACAGGGGTGAAAGAAGCTCCTTCTCAGGTCAGGGTTTTAAACTGGCCGTAGAAGTTTTCAAGGGGTGGAAATTTAAAATTAAATTGGAAGAACGAAACTTGGACTCTCTTACTGGGGCGAGGAGGGAGAGCCGAGGGGCTAGAGGAGGGACGTCAGAGGGGAGAAGGGGGAAAAAAAGGCAGAAAATGAGATTGGAAAGTGTTTCCAGGGCTCTATGTACAAATAAGCAACCAGTTAATGGCATTTATTAAAATGGGCAGAGCACTGTATAAAGCATTTGGGAGAGTACAGTATAACAGAGTTCCCTGCCCACAGTGACCTTCCAGTTTAGAGTAGGAGACAGACATTAATATAAATAAATGAATTACGGATAGGTAGGTGAGGCTGAAGGTGGGGTAAATATCGTTACCTCAGTATTCTCACCTATAAAATGGGGATTAAGACTGAGCACCCCACGTGGGACAATTTGCTTAACTTGTATCTAGCCCAGTGCTTAGAATAGTGCATGGCACATAGTAAGTGCTTAGCAAATATCATGATTAATAATGAAATGCCCAAAGGATACCAATCCAAGATACAGAAGGAAGGAGTCAGTGGGAAAAGAGGGCTTAGTTGGGGAAGGCGTCTTGGAGGAGATGTGACCTTAATCAGGCTTTGAAGGCTGGAAAGAGTGGTGGTCTGGCCTATATGGAGGAGGAAGGACTTCCAGGCAAGAGGAATCAATAAATGGTATTTATGAAGGGTTTACTGTGTGCAGAGCACTGTACTAAGTTCTTGGAAGAGTACTATACAACAGAGTATGTCTTGTTACCCATTTGTCTCTACAGCTTCTAGTGAGTAGATCATAAAACAATTTTTTGAAGATCTCATTGAGGACCACTGGGTGTAGGTTGTGGGTTCTAATCCCAGCTCTGCCACGTCTGCAGTGGGACCTTGGGCAAGTCACTTCACTTCTCTGTGCCTCAGTTCCCTCATCTGTAAAATGGGGATTGAGACTGTGAGCCCTACATGGGACAGGGACTATGTCCAACCCTATTTGCTTGTATCCTCCTGAGCACTTAGTACAGTGCCTGGCACATAGTAAGTGCTTAACAAATACCATAATAATATTGCACTGTACTAGATACTTGGGGAAAAATGCAACAGAATCACAAGACATATTTCTTGGCCCCAAGTTTCTTACACTCTAAAGCCTTAAAATACTAACCACACAGAGGCTAGTTATTAATTCATTCAGTCGTATTTATTGAGCACTTACTGTGTGCAGAACACTGTACTAAGCCCTTGGGATGTGCAAGTTGGCAACATATAGAAATGGTTCCTACCCAACAACGGGCTTAGAGTCTAGAAGGGGGAGACAGACAACAAAACAGGTGGACAAGTGTCAAGTTGTCAGAACAAATAGAATTAAAGTTAAATGCACATCATTAACAAAATAAAAAGAGTAGTAAATACGTACAAGTAAAATAGAGTAATAAATCTGTACAAACATACAGGTGCTGTGTGGAGGGGAAGGAGGTAGCATGGGGGAGTTGGGGAGGAGGAGAGGAAAAAGGGGCTCAGTCTGGGAAGTCCTCTTGGAGGAGGTGAGCTCTCAGTAGGGCTTTGAAGGGAGGAGGAGAGCTAGTTTGGCGGATGTGTGGAGGGAGGGCATTCCAGGCTAGGGGGGAGGACGTGGGCCGGGGGTCAAAGGCGCGACAGGTGAGAATGAGATACAGTGAGGAGGTTAGCAGCAGAGGAGCGGAGGGTGCGGGCTGGGCTGAAGAAGGAGAAAAGGGAGGTAAGGTAGGAGGGGGCGAGGTGATGGACAGCCTTGAAGCTGAGTGAGGAGTTTTTGCTTGATGTGTAGATTGACAGGCAGCCACTGGAGATTTTTGAGGAGGGGAGTAACATGCCCAGAGTGTTAGAAAATTTGTGGTGGTTATTTCTGATTAATCAAGATGCCTTTTAACAATGCCTTTTAAAATGGAAGGCTTTAATAAATATAAAAGAGAGTAATGAGAATTATTAGAAATGTTGAAAGCATAAAGAGTGACAGAAATGTGATGGAATTTTGACCCTTTAGTTGAAGGAAGAAAAAGAGGAGGCTGTGTGGTCTAGGGCCAAGAACTTGTGGGTGGGCAAGTCTGTGAGCCTCATGTGGGACAGGGACTGTGTCTAACCCAATTTGCTTGTATTCACTCCAGTGCTTAGTACAGTGTCTGGCACCTAGCAAGTGCTTAACAAATACCACAATTACTGTTATTATTGCTATTAATAAAATAATTGGCATATCAGAGTCAAAAAGATGGAAGGGGCAGGCATGATTACTCCAGGAGGAGAAGGTGATGATGGAGGTAGGATAAGGAATGTGAGTTGAGGCTATACTATTCTGCTATAGAATTCAAATATTAAACCCAACTTTTTTTGGAGAGTTAATGGTTATATCTGGAATGGCAAACCTCTACTATCAGTATTGACAATAATAATAGTATTTAAGTGCTTAATATGTGCAAAGCCTTACAGTAGCTATAAGATAATCATCAGACACCATCCTGGTCTCACATGGGGTTCACCATAGGGGGAGAATAGGTGTTAAATCTCTGTTTTAAACATGAAGTGACTGAGCAACAGAGAAGTTAAGTGATTTGCCCAAGAGTATACAGCAGGTAAGAGGCAGAGCTGGAATTGGAGCTCAATAAAATCGAACAGTAGGCTCAGAACAACCCAGGGAGATGAGGAACAGTAGACTAGACACAGAGAAGCTCTGTGATTTGCCCAACAGGAGACTTGTGGCAGAGCTAGAGAAGCAGCATGGCCTAATGGAAAGAGCGCAGGCCTGGGTGTAAGAGGACCTGGTTCTATTCCAACTCTGCCACTTTGCCTGCTTGTGGTCTTGGGCAAGTCATTTAACTTCTTTGTGCCTTTGTTTCCTCACCTGCAAAATGGGAATTCCATACCTGTTCTCCCTGCTTAGACTGTGAACCCCATGTGGGACAGGGACTGATTATCTTGTATCTACCCCAGTGCTCAATATAGTACTTGACACATAAGCACTTGGTCAGTGCTTAGCAAGTACCAGATGTTGCTGTTGCTGTTAATACTATATTAAATGGAAGGGTGTAGGGTTAGAATCAATGTGGAAGATAGGTGGAGAGAGTGAGAAATGAAATGAAAGTTGGTAGCTTGTAGGACAATGAGGACAGTATTTTGAATGTTAGTGATGGTAAAGTTAGGAAGAGAGTGGGTTTAAGAGAAGATGGAGAATTAGTTTGGGCCATATTTAAGGACAGTACTGTGTCTTCCCATGGCTTCAACTAGCGTCTTTAAGGAGATGATTCCCAAATGTACCTCTCCAGCCCTGACCTCTCTGCAGCTTTACAGTCTCACATTTTCCTCTGCCTACAGGACACCTCAAACTTAGCATGTCTATAACATAACTCCTCATCTTTCCAGCCAAACCCTGTCCTTCTCATGACTCTCCCATCACTGTAAACAGCACCACCATCCTCCCTATAATAATGATGGCATTTATTAAGCGCTTACTATGTGCAAAGCACTGTTCTAAGCGCTGGGGAGGTTACAAGGTGATCAGTTTGTCCCACTGGAGGCTCACAGTCTTAATCCCCATTTTACAGATGTGATAACTGAGGACCAGAGAAGTTGTGACTTGCCCAAAGTCACATAGCTGACAATTGGCAGAGCTGGGATTTGAACCCATTACCTCTGACTCCAAAGCCTGTGCTCTTTCCACTGAGCCACGCTGCTTCTCCATCTCCCTATCTCCCAAGACTGTAACCTTGGCATTATCCTTGACTCATCTTTCTAATTCAACCCACACAGTCCATCACAAAAACCTGTCAGTTCTACCTTCACAACCTCTCTAAGAATCCACCTTTTCCTTTCCATACAGACTGCTACCACTCTGATCCAAGTACTTACTCTAACCTGACTTTACTGTATCAGCCTCCTTGCTGACCTCCCTGCTTTCTGTTTCTCCCCACTCCACTCTGTTGCCTGGATCATTTTCCTCAAAAAAAAATCAACCCAAGTCTCCCCCTTCCTCATAACCTCCAAAGGTTGCCCATCCACCTCTTCGTCAAGCAAAAACTTGCCAAACTTCTTCTGGGCAGGGATCATATCTCCTAACTCTACTGTATTATGCTCTCCCAAGTGCTTAGTATAGAGCTCTGCTCACAGTAAGTGCTCAATAAATAGTATGATCGATTGAGCTATCCAAGTAAAAAGAGGTAAAATGAAGGAATATTGAAACAAAGTGATATCAAGACTGGAGATGTACACTAGGAGTTGCCTGTAAGGTTGGGGCAGGGTGTGTGTGTGTGTGTGTGTGTGTGTGTGTGTGTGTGTGTGTGTGTGTGTTTGTGGTATTTGTTAAGCAGTGTCCTAAGCTCTGGAGTAGATACAAGCTAATGAGGTTGGACGCAATCCATGCCCCACATGGGGCTAATGGTCTTAATCACCGTTTTTACCGGTGAGGTAACTGAGGCATAGAGATGTTAGATCACTTGCCCAAGGTCACACAGCAGACCAGTGGCAGAGCCAGGATGAGAAACCAGGTAACCAACTTCTGATTCATAGACCCACATTTTAGCCGCTAGTTTGTGCTGCTTCCTGAGTTCTATTTAGTACTTTTATTACCAAAGCCCCTTACATTAGTTATTTTAATTTAGCATCACTATACCCCTGCGAGGTAAAGTTCAGGTAGTATTATCCCCATTTTACAGATGGGGAACCTGAAGCATGGGGAGGTGAAGTGACTTGTCCAAGGCCACAAAGTAGACAGGTGGCTGTGCCAGGATTAAAACCCAGGACCTCTGACTTCCAGGGCTGCAGCTCTGCCTCCCTTGGTTAGAATTACATGGCGGTAAGCCCCTTTTGGGCAGGGAACCTGCCTACCATCTGTTATGGAATACTTTTCCAAATGCTTAGCATAATGTTCGCATATAGTAAGCTCTCAATACAATTGATTGTAGAGTGAGAAGGCTAGAAATTCCTGACCTGAGACCAAACATCTGCTACTAGATAATAATGATGGTATTTAAGTACTATGTGCCAAGCACTGTTCTAAGCATTGGGGGGGATATAAGGAAATCAGCTTGTCCCACCTGGGGCTCACAGTCTTCATCTCCATTTTACAGATAAGGTAACTGAGGCCCAGTGAAGTGACTTGCCCAAAGTCACACCGCTGACAAGCGGTGGACCTGGGATTAGAACCCATGACTTCTGACTCCCAAGCCCGGGCTCTTTCCACTGAGCCACGCTGCTTCTAGATGAAACATGGTATGATGGAAAGAGCATGGCAGCTGGAGGATCTGGCTTCCTGAACCAGCTTTGCCACTGTCCTGTTTTATGAGCTTGGACAAATCACTTAATCCTTCTATACTTCAGTTTCCTCATGAGGAAAATGAGGGTAATAGTTGTGATATTCTTTGAGAGTTGTACAGAGTTGTACTTGTACATATCTATTCTATTTTATTTTGGTAGTATGTTTGGTTTTGTTCTCTGTCTCCCCCTTTTAGACTGTGAGCCCACTGTTGGGTAGGGACTGTATATGTTGCCGACTTGTACTTCCCAAGTGCTTAGTACAGTGCTCTGCACACAGTAAGCGCTCAATAAATACAATTGACTGAGAGCTTATTCGATACCAAGTACTACACTAAGCGCTGTGATTGTGAATAACACCTGCACTTCTCTAACTTCACGAGGACAAAAATAAGACAAGTAATATGAGAATGCTTTGAGGAAAAAATGCCATAGTTTTATTGAAAGTTTAGGGTAGGAAGAGAAGCCAGCAAAGATAGCAACTGGGAAGAATCAATTAGCGGTATTTTTTGAGCATCTACTGTGTGCAAGGCATTGTAGGATGTGGTGTGTGTGTGCAGCACAATGAAAGACATATAAAGGTTGTCATGGTGATGAAGAAATCTTTTTCAATGCACTAGAGAAGTTTCTAATGACTATAATCAGGATGTGAAAGGCCACTTCAATGGAAATGGCTGCCTTGGTGACACTCAGTGACACAGTGAAATTGTCTTGGCTACACTCCTGCTCCTTTGTAGTAAATTGGGAAGAACTTAAAGGCACTCAATTCAGCAGCTTCTCTGGAAATATAGAATGTCATTTCCACTTGTATTTGTGAATTAAATGTCAGCAGAATTTGTTTTAAAAGACCAAGTTTAACATGAACTCCAAAGCTTGGGTTCATGTGCACAGAAACTATTTACACAGAAGGATGCCTGCAATATACACTTCGTATACTTTCCACAAGCAACATGGTTTCAAAGGAGGTAACTGATCTAGTACATTGTGTATGGGTGGTTTTTTCTTTTTAAACCTAAGGTACTGGAATCAATTAAAGTTGCCATAATATTTTATCCATCCTTATAATTTCCCCCATCCTAAACCTGCAAAATGTTATTTTTGGAAGAGAGCCAAAGCAAGAGAAGTTCTCAAAGTGGGTTGGGGAGGAACAGGGGTATCAGGAAGCAGCCACTGGGTTTGACAAGGAAAGAGCTAACTTTTCTAGAGATGTCAACCAGGATCTCTCCAGGAAATATGTGAAGCAGCATGACGTAGTGGATAGAGTATTCATTCAATTGTATTTATTGAGCACTTACTGTGTGCAGAACACAGTACTAAGCTCTTGCCAAACTGTACTTTCCAATAGAGTATGGGCTTGGGAGTCATGGGTTCTAATCCTGGCTCTGCCACTAGTCTGCTGTGTGGCCTTGGACGTTGCTTTACTTCTTTGTGCCTTAGTTACCTCATCTGCAAAATGGGAATTGAGATTGTGAGCCTGAAATGGGACAGGGACTGTGTCCAAACCGATTTGCTTGTATCCACCCCAGCGTTTAGTATGGTATTTGGCACACAGTACGTGCTTAAATACCGCAATTATCGGAGAGCTCTGATTGTATACAATTTAAACACTCTCCATTGAACTGACATATATCGGGTGATTTTTAAATCTATAAGCCCTCTAGGACTTATAATTGGTGCCATAGCACCAATTTCCCTGCGGCCCAATAATGCTGCAAATATCCGTTCCTGACTCAAACCAGTTAGGGTAATGACTCATGTCGCCTCTCCCGAGATCCACTGAAAAATCACATCTACCCTTCATCTTCTCTTCCTTGCAAAATGCAGTCTAATGTACAGTAGCTCCTCCCTGGCATCGAAGGCTACAAAATGAACCCTGATGGAAGAGAAGCCTTAACCAGACACAGATGGAGGCTCATGGCTCTGGGGGTATAATCTATACATTCCTGTGGGCCATAAAATGTGACTTAAATGAGAGAAAAATCGAGAGGGCCTACCTGTCACCGTGCTTAGAAGTTGGTGTTTGCTGCTGCAGAGAATATATATGGTTTTCCAGGTTCTGAGGGTGTGAGTGGAGATCCAGAGAGGTGGACACCATTTTGACTCCCCAAATGGTCTGTTCCATCGTTACCTGTTGGAGGCTTGGCTTTCAGACTAGGCGGCTGTAGACAGCTTCCCAGACAGTTGGATGTTCTTGTTGAGAGTCCTCCTCATTCACTTATTCATTCAATCGTATTTTTTGTGCTACTGTGTGCAGAGCACTGTACTAAGCACTTGTTAAAGTACAGTGTAACAATAAACAAACACATTCCCTGCCCACAATGAACTTGATGTACGAGGGCAGTCTGACTGCCGCTTCTCCGATTCTGATAATCTGATTGTATTTATTGAACACTTACTGTGTGCAAAGCAGTATACTAAGTGCTTGGGAGAGTTCAACACAACAATATAACAGACACGTTCCTTGCCCACAAAGAGCTCACAGTCTAGAGAGTGACTTACTGAGTTGATGCCTAATTCCACTCCTACAAGTGGAGAGGTGGTGTTCCCAGCTCTGCTACTTGTCAGCTGTGTGACTTTGGGCAAGTCACTTAACTTCTCTATGCCTCAGTGACCTCATCTGTAAAATGGGGATTAAGACTGTGAGCCCCATGTGGGACAACCTGATTACCTTGTATCTACCACAGTGCTTAGAACAGTGATTGGCACATAGTAAGTGCATAACAAATACCATCATTGTTTATGATTATTTCCTTTACCAAGAAATGTCCCAAGGCTACTTTAACTAAGTTTTCTTCAACACTAATTTACCTAAGTCTCTGGCTTAGAATACATTCCTCCCACTCTCTTCAAGCCGTGTTTCTCTCCTCCTTCAAAGCCGAACAAAAACCCTCCATGAAGTCTTCTCTGATAAACTTCCATTGCTGCCCTATTCATACCATTCACTTTGACTGTCAGGGAACGTTTCTACCACCTCTGTTCTATCGTACTCTTTCAAATGTACAAGTGTACTCCTTCTACAGCCCAGCCTCCTTCTCCAGCCCAGCCCGCACCCTCCGCTCCTCTGCCACTAACCTCCTCACTGGGCCTCGTTCTCGCATGTCCCGCCATTGACTCCCGGCCCACGTCCTCCCTCCGCACATCCTCCAAGCTAGCTCTCTTCCTCCCTTCAAAGCCCTACTGAGAGCTCACCTCCTCCAGGAGGCCTTCCCAGACTGAGCCCCCTCCTTCCTTTCCCCCTCCTCCCCCTCCCCATCCCCCCGCCCTACCTCCTTTCCCTCCCCATAGCACCTGTATATATGTCTGTACAGATTTATTACTCTATTTTACTTGTACATTTTTACTATTCTATTTATTTTATTTTGTTAATATGTGTTGATTTGTTGTCTGTCTCCCCCTTCTAGACTGAGAGCCCACTACTGGGTAGGGACCATCTCTTTATGTTACCAACCTGTACTTCCCAAGCGCTTAGTACAGTGCTCTGCACACAGCGCTCAATAAATACAGTTGAATGAATGAAAGTGCTTAGTATAGTGCTCTACATGCAGTAAGAATTCAGTAAATACCACTGATTGGTCTATACTAAGAGGGCAAGGTGAAATGTAGCCACAAAGTTTTGTGCTGAGAGAACTGTTATAATAACTTATGCCCATGAATTTAGGAAACCATACATTCCAGCGTCAAGGTGCAATGCACTGAGATCAGGAAGCAACTCTTCTTACAGAGGTGCTGTTTACTGAGGAGCTCAGAACATTTTGTACAGGCAACTGAGAACAGCACCACCCGAGAAGGGCCGTGTAACAAACACCATTGGCTTTAAAGTACCCTCCTACCTCACTTCACTATTCTACTACTACAATCCAGGCTGCACACTTTGCCCCTCTGATGCCAGTCTTCACTGTACCTCGAACTCATCTATCTTGCTGCTGACCCCTCACCCCCGTCCTGCTTCTGGCCTGGAATGCCCTCCCTCCTCATATCCTACAGACAATTACTCTCCCCCTCTTCAAAGCCTTATTGAAGGCACATCTCCTCCATGAGGCCTTCCCTGACTCAGTCCTCCTTTCCTCTTCCTCCACTACCTTTCTGCGTCACCCTGATTGGCTCCCTTTATTCATCTCCCCCTCCCAGCCCCACAGCAGTTATGAACATATCTGTCACTTATATTAACGTTTATCTCCCCGTCTAGACCGTCTAGCTCTTTTTGGACAGGGAATGTGTCTGCTTATTGTTATATTGTATTCTTAGTGCTTAGTACAGTGCTCTGCACACAGTAAGCACTCAATCAATACAACCGACTGATTAACATCTGACAGATTCATTTTGCATGAAGGAACAGTAAGCCTCTAGCAGGGGCAAGATGACCTCATCCTATGCCCACCGCACTCTTAAGGAAAGGGCAGAGGAACCATGGTTATTCACCATGACTTCCTCTATGGTCAGGAACGGGATAGAAGCTAAAACAAATACAAGCAGTTTGTTTGTTTTGACCCATTTGACAATTAATTAATTCCATGTGCTTCAAGCTGTAATCAACTTCTGCAGCAACAGCAGCATCTCCTGGATGAAAAGAAGAAATGAAAAGCAAATGGGAAACCTGATGGTGGGAGGATTTTTCCGGAGCTCTTTTTTCTTTTCTCTGGATTAAGCCGGTCAGGGGCCACAGCCCAAATACGACCCACGCGAGGAAAAATGTAAATGGCGTTTGAACCGGACCACTGGAGTAAATGGAATGATGGGTTGCAAGCTTTAGGGATTCCACTTTCTTCCGCAGTTTGTAGTTTTGAATCGGAGAAGTCTGGAGGGTGAGTTTTTCCCAGAAGCATGTGTGCAATAGAATGTCCTAGCACTGTGAATCGTAGACTCAGTATGTTCACCAGTGCTGTAGGATCTCAGAGCTTCCAAAAACTGCTAGTAGTAGGTGATTCAAATATCGGAGTGCCACAGAAAGGAAATAATAATGGAAAAGAACTCTCGGCAGCTACACCAAATCTAAAACTTGAACTTTGGCTGTCAGCTTTATCTCTGTAAATTATTTTAGTGCCCAACTTCTTGACTAGAACGTAAAATCCTGGAAGCCAGGTATCATGTGTAATAATTGTTGTACTCTCCAAAGTTCTTAGTGTAGTGCTCTGCACATAATATGTGTTCTATAAATGCATTAGATTGATTTACCTCGTTCTTGAATTGTCAGCCCCTAGAGAGAAGACAAAGTGGCTTGTTTTTGTCCAGTGGATATTATTTAAGCCTGAGGTGGTGAACCTCACACTAATTTCTAATGTTTCTGTGCACAGAAAGTGCTCAATAAACACCAATCAATCAGCTGAATGTATTACCTACCGAATTACTGAATGATTGAATGATTTGATTGCTTACTGAGGTGGACTAAGCATTGGCCTCCTTGCTGTTCTCCCAGTCTTGCTTCTTCCCTTTCCAATCTATAGGAGTGATCCTGGGTTCCAATCCTGGTTCTACTGGTTGCCTGTTGGCTGACCTTGGGCAAGTCACTTTGCTGTGCCTCAGTTTCCTCAAATGTAAATGGGGATTCAGTGTCTGTTTTCTCTCCTACTAAGACTGTGAACCTCATGTGGGAGAGGGACTGTGTCCAAAGTGAATAGCTTGTATCTACCCCAGGGCTTAGAACAGTGTTTGACATATAGTAAGTCCTTAACCAATGCAATGATAATGATTATGATAAAAATATTCGCATCTATGAAAAATGAATACAAATTAGTTCAGCCGAACAAGCATTTGGAGATATTTTGCTATATTGCCACAGACAAAAAGTAGTAAATGATTCCACAGTTGGTTTGTGAACACTTCTAGAACATCAGCTGAGCCATCTCTACTGCCTCAAACAAACCTTTGTTTCCGCAAAAGTCTGGCCCTTGATGTTTCTTATCTGTAAATGACTGTATTGACTATATTTCTGTTTTTGGAAATAATATACTAAGAAAACAAATTTTCTACAGAAACAAACGTTCGGGTGCTCAGGTAAGGTTCAGATAAACTGAGAAAGCTTGTTGTTTTAACAAGGGCTCTAACCCCTTAGGTGGTGAACTCCCTGAGAGCAGGGACTGTGTCTTGTCCTCCTGCATAGGTTCACAATAGGTACCCCAACAATGCTGAAGAAAATGATGGTAATTATTCATTCAATCGTATTGAGCGCTTACTGTGTGCAGAGGACTGTACTGAGCGCTTGGGAGAGGACAATAGAACAATAAACAGACAATTCCCAGCTCACAGTGAGCTTCAGCCCCTAGAATGGGGTCCTTACACAGGCTTCTGCTCAAGTCAAGACACTAAAACCAGGGCCAACGTTGAATTTGAAATGTGCAGTTGTATCACTACTACCATCAGCATCTCTGGGTGTGTGAACACATTTGTTGCCCAGGGCGGTCTGTGGGGATGGTAGTGAGTGAACCCTATGGGACACATACAAATACAGAATATTTTCTCAGGCTGCAGTTGTTCCTCAGGTGAGCCTTTGAAGCATGGCTTACTGGAAAAAATACAGGCTTGGGAGTCAGGACCTGGGTTCTAGTGCTGGCTCTACCACTTGTCTGCTGTGTGACCTTGTGCAAGCCACTTAACTTCTCTGTGCTTCAGTTGCCTCATCTGGAAAATGGGGATTGACTGTGAGCCCCGCGTGGGGCAACCTGATTATCTTGTATCTCCCCAGCACTTGGAACAGTGCTTGGCACCTAGTAAGTGCTTAACAAATACCATCATTATTATTATTATTAAAACATGCCGGGTAATTCTGGAGCTCTGGGCTTAAAATCACTGGTGGATGACATCGAAGCTGTTGTGGATATCTGGTTCCAGTGAAAATATATCGAATTGACTACTAAAAAGATATCGTTAGGGCATGTGAACACTGTGATCTCCAGCACTGCAGGTTTATTATCTTGAGGCAAGAAAAGATTCAGAGAATGAAAATAATAGTGGTAAGTGCTTATTAGGCTCCAAACAACGTTCTAAGCACCGGGGTAGATACAAGATAATCAGGGTTGGTCACAGTACCTGTCCCACATGAGTTCACAGTCTAAATACTGATGAGAAGACTGAGGCACCCAGAAGTGACTTGCTTCCAAGTCACTGTGACTAGATCACACAGCAGGCATGCTGCAGAGATATGATTGGAACCCAGTTCCTCTGATTCCCCGGCCCATACTCTCCCTAACTTCAAAGCCTCTCTGAAGGCATTTCTCCTCCAAGAGGCCTTCCCTGATTAAGCCCTCTTTTCCTCCTCTTCCACTTCGTTCTGCATCACCCTGACTTGCTCCCTTTATTCATTCCCCCCCCCCACGCCCCCAACAATTATGCACATATCTAATGTATTTATTTGTATTAGTGTCTGTCTCTCCCTCTAGACTAAGATCGCTGAGGGCAAGGAATGTGTCTTTATTGTTGAATTGCACTCTCCCAAGCGCTGTGTACAGTGCTCCAGACTGTGAGCTCATTGTGGATGGGAAATGTCTGTTTATTACTAATAATTATGGTACTTGTTAAGTGCTTACTAAGTGCCGAGCACTGTTCTAAGTGCTGGGGTAGATACAATTTCATCAGATTGGACATAGTCCCTGACCCACATTGGGTTTATGCTCTTAATCCCCATTTCACAGATCAGGTAACTGAGGGTCAGAGAAGTTTAGTGATTTGCCCAAGGGCACACAGCAGACTTGCTGCAGAGTCAGGATTAGAAACCAGGTTCTTCTGACTCCTAAATCCGTGCTCTAATCCACCAAGCCAATCACTTAATACAATGCTGTGCACACATTAAGCACTCAATAAATTCAACTGAATGAATGAATGCACCACACAGTCAGCACTCAATACTATTGAATGAATTAATCTCACCACTAAGCCATGCTACTTCATTCATTTAATCATGTTTATTTAGCGCTTACTGTGTGCAAAGTACTGTTCTGAGCTCTTTTGTTTTGTTGTCAGTCTCCCCCTTCTAGACTGTGAGCCCATTGTTGGGTAGGGATTGTCTCTATCTGTTGCTGAATTGTACTTTCCAAGCACTTAGTATAGTGCTCTGCACACAGTAAGCGCTCAGTAAATACAACTGAATGAATGCAGAATAGCAACAGACTACGTCCTGAGGAGTCATCTAGACGCCTACCCCCTTCTTCCTTCTTCGTGCCAAAGTTAGAGGTTGGTGATTTGATACAATTTGTTGTCACAAATGCTGCAGTAAAATGGCTCAACTACTTGATGTGACCTATGGTCCAGCAATGGCTCAGGTGTTCAGGTTGTGCCCCTCTCATCGGGGTGGGGGGAGGGGGTGTGTGTTTGGGTGTGGAGCTGCCCTGGAATCAATCAATCAATCATATTTATTGAGCGCTTACTGTGTGCAGAACACTGTACAAAGCACTTGGGAAGTACAAGTTGCCAACATATAGAGACGGTCCCTACCCAACAGTGGGCTCACAGTCTAGAAGGGGGAGACAGAGAACAAAACATAGTAACAAAATAGAATAGATATGTACAAGTAAAATAAATAAATAGAGTAATAAATACATACAAACATATATACAGGTGCTCTGTTAGGTCCTGGGGTGTACTGGCCCTAGCACTCCCAGGCAGGTGGACCCTAGAGGTTCTAATCTACTTGGGAGGGTCTCTGTTCTTTCTCAATCAGCTTCTCTCTGTTTGGAAAACCCAGATAATAATTACCACTTTCAATCTCCCAGGGAATGGGTGAGGATTAGCAAACTAATGTTAAACACTAGTTTGTGGGGTTTTTTCCCCCCCAAACAAATAATATTAAGGATAAAATATACGTCCTGTATCAAGGCAAGAGACTGGCCTAGATGACCTCTAGAGGGGCCTTTCAGCTCTATAATTCTGTAATTCGGTGACAGTGTGTGGAATGCTTTGAGAGAGATTAGAGGCAAGCAGTCCACTCATTCAATTGTATTTATTGAGCACTTACTGTATGCAAATAAGCCTTGGGAAGTACAAGTTTGTAACATATAGAGACGGTCCCTACACAACAACGGGCTCACAGTCTAGAAGGAGGAGACAGACAACAAAACAAAACATGTGGACAGGTGTCAAGTCATCAGAACAAATAGAAATAAAGCTAGATGCACATCATTAACAAAATAAATAGGATAGTAAATATGTACAAGTAAAATAAATAGAGTAATAAATCTGTACAAATCCCTTCAACATTATTCTCCATCAGCATCCCACACAGAAGAGTAGCTTTTAAAGTCATTCCTGTTACAGAGTGCTAGTTGCATTCTTGGAAAAAGCCCGTGTTAATAATTTAATAAAAAACCCAAAATTTTATCCACCATCATTTCAATGGTAAACAGGGATTGGGGAAAATGATTAGAAAACAAAGGAAACAGTTTTCAGTGAGCGGGGGTTAGTGGACTGGTTGTGTTTAAAGATTTAGTTAAGTGAAAGTGGACAGGGAAGGCCTGCTGGGACCCCCTCCCTACTGGAATTCCACTATTCCCATAAAGTCCTGGGTTGGCCATTGTAACGTAGGTCCCCACCGCTGAACTGAAATTCAGTGGAATTTTCAAGAAGAGGCTAAACTAGAGAAGCAGTGTGGTCTAGTGGATAGATCAAGGGCCTGGGAATCAGAAGGATCTGGGTTTTAATCCCAGGTCTGCCACTCATCTGCTGGGTGACCTTGGCATAGTTAGGTAACTGCTCTGTGCCTCAGTTACCTCATCTACAAAATGGGGATTAAGACTATGAGCCCCATGTGGGACATAGACTGCATCCAACCCGATTAGCTTGTACCTACCCCGGCTCTTAGTATAATAATAATAATGATGGCATTTATTAAGCGCTTACTATGTACAAAGCACTGTTCTAAGCCCTGGGAAGGTTACAAGGTGATCAGGTTGTCCCATGTGGGGCTCACAGTCTTAATCCCCATTTTACAGATGAGGTAATTGAGGCACAGAGAAGTTAAGTGACTTGCCCAAAGTCACACAGCTGACAGTTGGCGGTGTTGGGATTTGAACCCATGACCTCTGACTCCAAAGCCCATGCTCTTTTCCACTGAGCCATGCTGCTTCCCTGCCCTTGGTACATAGTAAACGCTTAACAAATACCATTTAAAAAAAAATTCCCCAGCTGAGTCGAAGGCCACATCATTGTCAACTGGGCTGTTCTGTGACGGCTGCGACTTGAGATTCTGGGAGAATTTCTTCTGGCCCAGGGCCGCACAGCCTCTCCGAGGGGTTAAGTCCCCCCCTATGCAGTTGGTTGTGATCAATAGCACGCCATGCCTGACAGAGACTCAGTGGCCGCAGGCGAGAGGAAACCTTGCAGACAATTTTCCCCTCATATATGGCTCGAGCAGCAAGAGAAAGGATGAATCTGCCGGAAACCATCCCGCCAGAAAACCTCCCCCGGTCAGCCGAAGGAACGGAAAACAAATGCGCTTTATCTGCGGAGGATATTGGCTTCCACAGGCTGATACATCACGCCAAGACAGGGCTACTCCCCCAAAATGGAGGAATCTCCTCCATTCCCGGTGTCCCATTTTCTCGGCAAGTTCAACGCTTATCGCAGAGCAGGCTCTTCGGCCTCGAGATTGCCCATCTTTGGTTTGGGACGATCCAGACTCCATTTCAGCAGCGATGGCAGCTGTGGTGGCCTGGCTCCCTAGGCCCTGGGCAGGACCCTGCTCTGAAGATGGTGGCACTCCAGGCATCCCGGTTTGTTCCCCTTCCAAGAACAGGCCAGAACAGCTGGGGAGTCTGGTTAGTGTTCGGATTGCCAACTTGTACTTCCCAAGTGCTTAGTACAGTGCTCTGCACACAGTAAGCGCTCAATAAATACGATTGATTGATTGCCTCACAGTTCTATGGTGGAGGGCGAGGCGAATGCCCTTCCAAGAACTGTCTGGGACTCATAGAGTACTGGCAATGGTAGCCCAATTCTCCATTTGTCTCTGGTTAATAATAATAATGGCATTTATTAAGCGCTTACTATGTGCAAGGCACTGTTCTGAGCACTGGGGAGGTTACAAGGTGATCAGGTTGTCCCACTGGGGGCTTACAGTCTTAATCCCCTTTTTACAGATGAGGTACCTGAGGCACAGAGAAGTGAAGTGACTTGCCCAAAGTCACTCAGCTGACAATTGGCGGAGCCGGGATTTGAACCCCTGACCTCTGACTCCAAAGCCCGGGCTCTTTCCACTGAGCCACATTATGTTCGGCCTCCAGAAAAGCAAGCCACTGATGACTAATAAGCAGAGGTCGGCTTGGGGAGGTTACAAGGTGATGAGGTTGTCCCACTGGGGGTTCACAGTCTTAATCCCTATTTTACAGATGAGGTAACTGAGGCACAGAGAAGTGAAGTGACTTGCCCGAAGTCACCCAGCTGACAACTGGCGGAGCCGGGATTTGAACCCATGACCTCTGACTCCAAAGCCCAGGCTCTTTCCACTGAGCCACGTTATGTTCGGCCTCTCGGAAAAGCAAGCCACTGATGACTAATAAGCAGAGGTCGGCTAACTTTCCTTCTTGACCTCCGAAAAAGCCCATAGTAATAATAATAATGGCATTTATTAAGCACTTACTCTGTGCAGGGCACTGTTCTAAGCGCTGGGGAGGTTACAAGGTGATGAGGCTGTCCCATTGGGGGTTCACAGTCTTAATCCCCATTTTACAGATGAGGTAACTGAGGCACAGAGAAGTGAAGTGACTTGCCCGAAGTCACCCACCTGACAATTGGCGGAGCCGGGATTTGAACCCATGACCTCTGACTCCAAAGCCACGTTATGTTCGGCCTCCCGGAAAAGCAAGCCACTGATGACTAATAAGCAGAGGTCGGCTAACTTTCCTTCTTGACCTCCCGAAAAGCCCGTAAGACACCAGATGGCTGCCAGGACCACTTCCTTGGTAGCCACTGGTTCATGACAGCATGGCGGAAGGAGGATCACCCTGAGGGCTGCAGAGAGTAACCCGAGAGGCAGTGTGGCTGTGGAAAGAGCACAGGCCTGGGTGTCAGAAGACCTGGGTTCTAATTCTGGCTCCACCTCTTACCTCCTGGGTGACCTTGGGCAAGTCTCTCAACTTCTCTTTGCCTTAGTTCTCTCATCTGCAATACCTGTTCTCTCACCTTTTGTAGATTATAAGCCTCGTGTGGGACCTGTTTACCTCGTCTCTACCTTAGTGCTTAGTACGGTGTTCGACACCTAGTGAGTGCTTAACGAATATCACAATTATTAGAAGGCCAAAATAAGAACTTCAGGACATGAGCTGCCTGGAAAGAAATTGCTGAGCTCACCAGAACTAGATCATCAAAATATCCATAACCTAGAAGCAGTGGAAAGAGCACGGGCTTTGGAGTCAGAGGTCATGGGTTCAAATCCTCTTTCCACCAACTGTCAGCTGTGTGACTTTGGGTAAGTCACTTAACTTCTCTGGGCCTCAGTTACCTCATCTGTAAAAGGGGGATTAAGACCGCAAGCCCCCCGTGGGACAACCTGATCACCTTGTAACCTCCCCAGTGCTTAGAACAGTGCTTTGCACATGTAAGTGCTTAATAAATGCCATTATTATTATTATCTATCAAACTTTCACTCTGTAGTTTCTTTGTGTTCAGCACTGTGGAAAATAGCCAGAGAGAGAAAAAGATGTGGTCTATTCTAGAGCCTGCGTGCTAATGGGCACAATCAGATAATAGGATTAAGATCAAGTAGCTTTTCTATTTATTTTCATTCCTGAAGCTTTCATTTTCAAAAACCAACGCCTTGTGCCATACCACCTAGTTGACACAGCATAGGCTGAGGTTGTCAGAAGACGAAATTATCTCTGACCCGTGCTGGTCTTTTATTACGAAGCAGCATGGCGTCGTTGATTAGAGCACAGGGCTGGGAGTCAGACGGTCATGAGTTCTAATCCTGACTCTGTCACTTGTCTGTTGTTTGGCCTTGGGCAAGTCAGTTCACTTCTCTATGCCTTAGTTCCCTCGTCTGTAAAATGGGGACTGAGAATGTGAGCCCCATGTGGGAAAAGGGACTGTGTCCAACCCGATTTGCTTGTATCCACCCAGCGCTTAGTACAGTGCCTTGCACATAGTAAGCACTTAACAAATACCATAACTATTCCAAGCACTTAGTACAGTGCTCTGCACACAGTAAGTGCTCAATAAATATGATTGAATGAATATCTTAGTTCCTTCATTTCTTAATATTTCCTGAGCATCTGCTGTGGGGAGAACACTGAAGTGTAAGTTAGGGAATACACGGTAAGTGGAAAAGACACAGTTCCTGCTTTCAGGGAGTTGACAGTCTCCACTGAACAGTTTCTTTATCAGGCGCCTGCTTAATATTCATTCATTCAATCATATTTATTGAGCGCTTACTGTGTGCAAAGCACTGTACTAAGTGTTTGGGAAGTACAAGTTGGCAACATATTGAGACGGTCCTTACCCAACTGTGGGCTCACAGTCTAATATCTGGTTCTAAAAACCAATTGTGTATGTGTGTGTGCGTTTGTGTGAGAATAGCTCGCCATCCCTTTTGCATTGGCCTTGCACTTGGAGTTGTACCCATTATTTACCCCATCCTCTGCCCCATAGCACTTAAGTACATATCTGTAATTTATAGTAATGTCTGCTTCCCCTCTAGACCGTAAGCTTCTTGTGGGCAGCAAAGTATCTACCAACTCTGTTCAGTTGCACACTCCCAAGTGTTCAGTGTTGTGCTCAATAAACACAACTGAGGATTATATTCTATTCCCTCCTACTTTGGGATTGTGTCCAGACCTATCTTTGATCTAGCTCCTTCTCTGGACTATGAGTTCACTGTGAGCTGGGATCACATCTACCAACTCTGTTGCACTGTACTCTCCCAAGCACTTAATATACTACTCTGTCCGCAATCAATCAATGATATTTAATGAGTGTTTACCATGTGCAGAGCACTGTCTAAACCCTTGGGAAAGCACAACAGAATTAGCAGACACTTCCCCTGCCCATAATGAGTTTACAACTTAGAGACTGTAAGCACTAAATAAATACAACTGATTTATCTACCCCAGCATTTAATACAGTGCTTGGCACATAGTAAACATTTAATTCCACAATTATTATTATTCTGATGGGATGATGTCTCCCTCTAATTTACCAAAGCTATCTTTCAGCTTCCCAGTTTTCACCACTTTCTCTTGCTGCTTCTCAAATCCTCTAGTCCAAAGAACCCAGGTATCCAGCTGCACTACTTGCACTCAGAGTTCTGCCTACAGACACAAGAATCCTTAGAAAAAGGAAACTTTATAGCTCAGTTTCACTGTCTATTTATCTAGCTCATCTTGTAGACTATAAGCTCATTGTGGGTAGGGAATGTGCTTATTGATGAATTATACTCTCCCAAATGCTTAGTACAGTGCTCTGCACACAGTATGGGCTCAAAAAATATGATTTATTGAATGAATCTATTTTTGGTCCCTTCTAGGACTAAAGTTCAATTTCCATTCGGCCTATCATGATTTCTTTAAAGTTGTGGCACATGGTTATGTGCTTTATTTTTTTTCTGAGAACATCCTTAAAGAATCTCAACTCCAATGCTCCACTATCGGTTTTTACTCTTGATGATAAGAAGTATTTGTCAAATTACAGATTAATATTCCCTCCTCTCTGGAAAGTTGTTGAGGGATTTTAAACTATCAAAGAAGACACAATGCATGAGTCACCTCTGTATCTCTTATTTTTAAGATTATCAGGACTTTATAGCTCTCTGTAATAAATTTAAAATATGAATTGGAAATGAAATTGCCCTGGTTTGCTCAGTGATGTTTGAGTGAAAACGCCCTTTGGATATTTGAACTGCAAGCTGTGTCTTATACTGAATCAATCCAGGGTTAGCGCCCTGAACCTTTGTTGCCTATTATGAATAAATGGGTTTTCTTCATGTGGGTTATCCTCTAATCCCTTGTAGGCATACGAGAGTGTTGGAACTCTGTACGGTGTCTCTGGTTAGTGTACCTCTGAGAAGTTAGATAAGGCCAAACCCTATTTCGGCTGCACAAA
Source organism: Tachyglossus aculeatus (assembly GCF_015852505.1). Classification (NCBI taxonomy): domain Eukaryota; kingdom Metazoa; phylum Chordata; class Mammalia; order Monotremata; family Tachyglossidae; genus Tachyglossus; species Tachyglossus aculeatus. Next base: position 87,988,300 of record NC_052069.1, read on the forward strand.
ACAGAATGACCCACAGCTATTTTTGGCCAAATGCCTTTTTAATCTTCCAAGCTCTCAAATGGAGTCATTCAAAGTACAAAATGAATGAACATCTTTTCCTCTGAACTAAATGGCACTCTTTTTCTTGGCTTCCTTCAGCCAAGACGTAAAAGTTGAGACTTTGTTCCACCGATACCAGCAATCAGTAATGTTGTGTGGGTTGCCAAACTTAAAGATTAGATAAGTATTTGGATTTCCAGTAGAGTGTTCATGGAATTCTCCTTTTTCGGGTCAAGTTCTATTTTGAGAACCCCAGCTGATTCAACAGCCTACAGTTTGTACGTTTTGGTCTCCAAGTAAAGACTTGATTTGACTTCAGCAGGAAGACTTTATTTCTATCTGCGCTCTGATCCGTGTAATTTTCAAATCCATCAGTCCCCACTCGGGGATGTAATTGGATGTATCCGTTGTATCACAGTTTAGAGCAGACAGCAGGAGAAGTATTTCGGTATTTTCTTTCCAAATGAAATGATATGAATCTATCAGTCCAGGAGAGAACTGCTGATCAGAGTGGCTTCCTTTTTTTTTTTTTTCCAAAATGATATTTAAGTGCTTATAATGTGCCAGGCACTTTATTAGACACTGGGATAGATACAAGTTAATCAGGTCAGACGCAGTCCCTGCCCCACATGGGGCTCACAAGTTTTTAATCCCTATTTTACAGATGAGGGAACTGAGGCCCAGAAAAGTTGTGACTTTCCCAAGGTCACACAGCAAATAAGTGGCAGAGCCAGGATCAGAACCCATGACCTCTGACTCCCAAACCCGTGCCCTTTCCACTAAGCCATGCTGCTTCTCTGAGTTTAGTGAGTGCAGAACACTGTACTATCCACTTGGGAAAGAAGATCAGGAGAAAGATATGGGATCCCTGCCTTCCAGGAGTTTACAGTCTAATGATATTTAACCCAAAGCTTCCAGTCCCTGTTGTAGCACATCCTGGAACTCTGTAGAGGGTGTTAGTCATGCTGCAGAAAAACAATAAGCTGGCTTTCTAAGCAAGTCCCAGGACTGTGGGGACAGTGTTGCAATTTGCAAAGAAATAATAATAATGGTATTTGTTAAGTACTTACAATGTGCCAGGCACCATGCTAAGCACTGGGGTGGATACAAACAAATTGGGTTGGCCATTCATTCCTTCAATCGTATTTATTGAGCGCTTACTGTGTGCAGAGCACTGTACTAAGCGCTTGGGAAGTACAAGTCGGCAACGTATAGAGGTAGTCCGTCTCAGTCTAGAAGGGGGAGACAGACAACAAAATAAAACATGTAGACAGGTGGCCACAGTCCCAATCCCCATTTTACAGATGAGGTAACTGAGGCACAGAGAAGTGATGTGACTTGCCCAAAGTCACACAGCAGATAAATGGCATAGTTGGGATTGGAACCCATGACTTTCTGACTCCCACTCCCATGCTCTGTCCACTAGGACATGCTGCTTCTCTATGCCGTACATGGCAATAGTGATAATTGTGATGTTGATCTCTGAGGTTGTCTGGGGACCATGCTTAATTCTCACCTGCATATTGTCTCCCAGCAATTAGACCAGTGTTCTGCACATTTTAAACACTTAATAAATACCATTACTAGGATTAAATGCCATGCTAAAGGGATAGAGAAGCTCCCAGGAACAGAGAAATGTATCTCACAGAGCTAGCTTGATTTATGTATCAACCGTGTAATTAATCCAGGAATTCTGTAGCCTTAGTCCAACTCTTCCATTGAGTTGTCCTGTCTTTAGCTGAAGCAGTTGATCTTTGAAAGTTGGCTTTATGTTCTCTCTGCCTTCTGTCTACTCTGGAATATGGTTCCCCTAGGAAGATGGAGATATAGATAGGTCTCTATATCCAATGGCTCAATTATCTCCCTTACCCCTGAGAGGATATTAGCCACATGCTAACATGAGAAGCAGCATGGCCTAGTGGAAAGAGCGTGGGCTTGGGAGTCAGAGGGACCTAGGTTATAATCCCAACTCTGGAAAGAGCCTGGGCTTTGGAGTCAGAGGTCATGGGTTCAAATCCCAGCTCTGCCAATTGCCAGCTGTGTGACTTTGGGCAAGTCACTTCACTTCTCTGTGCCTCAGTTCCCTCTTAATGGGGATTAAGACTGTGAGCCCCACATGGGACAACCTGATCACCTTTTAACCTCCCCAGTTCTTAGAACAGTGTTTTGCACATAGTAAGCGCTTAACAAATACCAAAATTATTATTATTATTATTAACTCTGCCACTTGTCCACTGTGTGACCTTGGGCAGGTCACTTAACTTCTATGTCCCTCAATTATCTAATCAGTAAAATAGGGATCAAGACTGTGAACCCCACATGGGACATGGACTGTGTCCACCTAAGTATCTACCCCAGTACTTAATACAGTATCTGGCACATTTTACATACTTAGCAAATATCATTAAAAAAAAAAAGTGCTCTCCTGGACTAGATTCATTCATTCAGTGGTATTTGTTGAGCGGCGCTTACTGTGTACAGAGCCCTAAACTAAGCCATCGGGAGAGTACAATACAACAGAGTTGGCAGAAACACTCCCTGCCAAAATGAGTTTACAGTCTAGAGGGAGAGACAGACATTATATCAATAAATAATTGATAATATAAAATTAAAGTATGTACATAAGTACTGTGGAGTTGAGGGTGGGGAAGCAGAAGGAAGAGGGAGATAGGGAAAAGAGGGCTTAATAAGGGCAGACCTACTGGAGGAGATGTGACTATAATAATGCTTTGAAGGTGGGGAGAGTGGTGATCTGGCATGTATAGAGGGGGAGGGAGTCCCAGGCTAAGGGGAAGACTTGGGAAAAGAGTTGGTGATGAGATAGAGGTTGGGACACAGTGAGTAAGTTGGTGCTACAGAAGAAAAGTGATGCCTTCTATCTGCTGATGGTGCTTTCTCTGAAGCATCAAAGAGGCAGATTTCTAGCCTCAAGCAGTGGGAAAGTCTTCCGAGTGTTACACTGTCTGCTTCAGCAGAATCATCAGAACACACTCCTTAGCTTTCCTCACCCTTCCTCAGGATGTTCCCTGACAAGGCTAATGTGGAGTTTCTTGTGGACATAACTAAAAAGTACCTTTAATCTCTGGGGAACAGATGGGGTAAAAAAAAAAATCCAGGTGGAATGTTTATCTTGGGAGGTTTTTCCCTTAGTTATACTATTCCATAGATATAAACATGTGTCCCAAGAGGAAGAGCATGAGTCTGGGAGATAAAGGACATGAATTCTAATCCCAGCTCCACCACCTGTCTTCTATGTGATGTGGGCAAGTCACTTCACTTCTCTGGGCCTCACTTCCTTTTCTTTGAAATGGTGATTAAGGTACCTGTTCTCTCTCTCCCTTAGACTGAGTCCCATGTGGGACTGGGACTGTGTATGATCTGATTGTATTGTATCCACCTCAGTGCTTGGCACATTGTAAAAATGCCATTATTTTTACTATTATTATTATTATTATCTTATAAAGGACATTAAACTTACATTTTAAATCAGCATTACTAGTTAACCCATGGACTGGGGGATGAAATATATTTGGATGTGTTTAAAACAAATTGGGCTCCTGGCATTTTTCTCTGAGAGGTCCTGCTAATTCTCCTTGTCCTTGGCTGACACTGGCAAAGGAAGTATAGCAATTTGAGATTATTGGTTTGACAATGGATACATGATAGCCATTTGCCTGCAAGGTGACTCTAAATAGCAATGGCGATCCCTTGTGAATAGCCTTTTCTAAGCATCTACTATGTGCAGAGCACTGTGCCAGGTACTTGGGAACACAAAATAGAAGAAACAGAGACACCCCTATCTTTGAAAAGTTCACACTCTAATGGGGGTGGGGTGGGGGGAGACATCAATCATCAAATCTGAAATAGGTAAAAAGAGTAAGAGGAGATACAAATGATAGAAACAAGCATAAAAGTAAATGTATTACTAAAAAACATGAACAGGCACACCCAACTTCTAAGACAGTGAATGTAGCAGCTTTACCAGGAAAGGAAGGCTTGAGACTGTGAGCCCCATGTGGGACAGGGACTGAATCCAACCCAATTTGCTTGTATCTACCCCAGGGCTTAGTACAGTGCTTGGCACATAGTAAGTGCTTAAATACCATTATTATTATTATTATTTTTATTGAATCAGGTGCTGGTCAAAAGGATGCTGAAGAAGGGATGGATCCACAAAATAGTACAGAGGAAAAATTGGAAGGATTTATTAAGAAGGGATGGATCCATGAAATAGTACAGAGGAAGAACTGGAATGATTTAGAGACACACTGAATGCAGGAAGTAAATGAAAGTGAGGAATCAAAGATGACTCCAAGTTTGTGAGCTTCTGGGACAGGGAGGGTGATGAATGTAGATTGTTGAATCATTTTCTTTCTGGTCACGCTGCCGCCAGGCTCTCTCCCTTTCAGTCTATATTCCTCATCACAGCACAAATTATCCTGTTGCAGGGCCCATTTACTTCCACTCCTCAGAAACCTGCAGTAGCTACCCATCTTCCTGCATATCAAACAAACTCCTCATAATAATAATAATCATAATAACAATAATAATGATAATAGCTACGGTAATTGTTAAACATTGTACTAAGCGCTGGGATAGATACAAGATATTCAGATTGGACACAGTCCCTGTCCCTCACAGGCTCCCAGTCTTAATCTCCATTTTCAGATGAGGTAACTGAGGTGTAGGGAAGTGAAGGGACTTACCCAAGGTCACACAACAGACAAGTGGCACAGGTGGAATTAGAACACAAGTCCTTCTGACTCCCTTAACAAGTACCATGAAAAAAACCCCATAAATACCTGCCAGGCTTTCTTGGTGTGCTTAGGAGAAGACCCTCCACTTTGTCACTGGATTCTAATGGCTACAAGAGGCCACTTGTAGGTTCTGAGTCCAGGGCAGGGAGACGCAGCCTGGTGGAAGAGGTGAAAAGTAGTTTCGGGTTTTTTTTAATGGTATCTGTTAAGTGCATACTATGTGCCAGGCACTCTACTAAGTGCTGGGGTAGATACAAGCTAATCAGGTGGACATAGGCCATATCCCACAAGGGGCTCACAGTCTTAATCCCTATTTACAGATGAGGTAGCTGAGGCACAGAGAAGTTGAGTGACTTGCCCAAGGTCGAGCAGCAGGTGTGTAGCGGAGCCGGGTTTGAAACCCAGGTGTTATGACTCCATTTATGAACTCATTCCAGCTCTAAGGGAGTGGGTTAATCAAAACTGTTCATGACCTCCAAAAGTCTCTTTAACTCTGGGAGGTCGTTCCCATGATGGGGGAGCCCTACTGACCATGGAGAACTCACACCATGGATGGGTTAGTATTCATGAAGGACCTCTCCTGGACTCTTTTTGTTATTCCTTTCACCCCTGAGCGAGAAGAGCTTCATTCCCTTTGGAGCTGAAGCAGATTGGAATCAATGACTTCCGGGCATTATTGTTATTATCATCGTATTTGTTAAGCACTTACTATGTGTCGAGCGTGCCCTGAGCTTTGGTTTCCTGACTCATTACCTATCTATCTCCCCTAACCTGAGTCAGTAGGCCCAGCTCAGTGGGCTGAATTGAAAGAACAGATCAAGAAAAGTAGACCAGCCAGTAAATCCCCTCCTGGAGAGCCTCCAGGACACCAGGCTTTGAGATCTTCAAAGCACCTCGTGCTCATCTAATGCTAATCTATGAACTTCTTTAACGCTAACCTTCTCACTACCTAAATCTTTTCTATGTCAGGTTGCTCACATCTTGCCTCTGACCTAGAATGCCCTCCCTCTTTATATCCGACAAGTACTTTCTCCCTCCATGCCTCAGTTACTTCATCTGAAAAACGGGGATTAAGACTGTGAGCTCCATATGGGATAGGGGTTGAGTCTGATGTGATTACCTTGTATCTACCCCAGTGCTTAAAGCAGTGTTTGGTACATAGTAAGGGCTTAGCAAATACCATAATTATTATTATTATTATCATTCAAAGCCTTATTGAAGATACATCTCCAAGAGGTCTTCCCTGAGGAAGCACTCATTTTCTTTTCTTCCACTCCCTTCTGCATCACCCTGACCTGCTCCCTATTATTCATTACCCCCTTTCACCCCCACAGCGGTACAGGTCCATAATTTTATTTATTTCTATTAATGTCTGTCTTCCCATCTAGACTGGAAGCTCATTGTGGGCAAGGAATGTGTCTATTATATTGTTCTTTACTTTCCCAAGTGCTTAATACAGTACTTGGCATACAGTAAACACTTAATAAATACTATTGGCTGACTGACAGGAATCACTGCTGGGGGTTGTCAGGGCCAGGGGGCAGGAGTAGACAAATGCCAGCCCTTCCATTAGCAAAACATTCCCAAGTGGAAAGGACTCATTGCCTGTTCTCCCTCCTTACTTAGACTGTGAGTCCCCTGTGGGATAAGGATTGTGTCCATCCTGATTATCTTGAATCTACCCCAGTGTTTAGAACAGTGCTTGACGTACATGGAGTAAGCATCTTAACAAATATAATAATAATAATAGTAATTTAACAACTGTGGGGTGTGCCAGCCCAATGATAACTACAACACCTGGGCTTCAATTCAATCACACTTATTGAGTGCTTGCTGTGTGCAGAGCACTGTACTAAGTGCTTGGGAGAGAACAATACAAAAATAAGCAGACTCATTCCCGGCCCACAACGAGCTTACTATGGAGTAAGCAGTACTGCAATGCTTACTACACATCGAAGCCACTTGTGATGGCTCTAAGTATCCTCAGCCCTTAGACCCAGGAGAAATATCACCAGGCCTCACTTCAGGAGCACCTGAGCTCCTGTAGGTATAATAATAATAATAATAATAATGGTATTTGTTAAGCGCTTACTATGTGCAAAGCACTGTTCTAAGCACTGGGGGGGAATACAAGGTAATCAGGTTGTTCCACGTGGGGCTCACTGTCTTAATCCCCATTTTACAGATGAGGGAACTGAGGCACAGAGAAGTTAAGTGACTTGCCTAAAGTCACTCAGCTGACAATTGGCAGAGCTGGGATTTAAACCCCTGACCTCTGACTCCAAAGCCCCAGCTATTTCCACTGAGCCACGCTGCTTCTCCTGGGTGATCCTAAAGCCCTCCAATTCTTCCCTTCCCCAGAAGGCCTGATTTGAGGATCTCTGCCTAACACACCCAAAATGGTTGCATTCCTGCCCTCCCAGGATCACAGCTCAAATCTTTCCCCCTCAAAATTACGGAGGAGCTTCTTCCCAAATAGCATGGCCTAGAGGAAAGAGCACAGCTCTGGGGGTCAGAGGACCTGGGTTTTAATATTGGCCTCACCATTTGCGTGCTGTGTGACCTAGGGCAAGTCACTTCACTTCTCTGTGTCTCAGTTTCTTCATTTGGAAAATGGAGATTCAGTGCCTGTCCTTTTTCCTACTTAGAAGGTCAGTCTCATGTGGAACAGGGATGGGTCCAGGATGATTAACTTGTATCTAGCCCAGCTCTTAGAACAGTACTTGACATATAGTAGACACTTAACAAATACCATAAGGGTGCAAGTCAGAGTGTCACCCTGCTCGAAAGAGAGCCTTACTTGTCTGTCTTGTTCAGTTCAAATCAGAGGAGCTGCACAATCTCCCACTCCTCAAAAGCAGAAGTGAAACCAGGGAGGATATCTTTGAATAAATCACTGTTTCACTCGATGGTATTTATTGAGCATTCACTGTGTACAGAGTGCCAAACTAAGCACTTCTTCTTCAATCATATTTATTGAGTGTTTTCTGTGTGCAAAGAGCTATACTAAGCGCTTGGGAGAGTACAATACAACACAACGAGCTTACAGTCTAGAGGGGGAAAGAGACATTAATATGAATAAATAATTTATAATGTAACAAAGTCCTCAATAGAACCAGACCATTGGGAAGGCTGTTTTTGTGCCTTCCCTCCTACCCACTCCCCTCTTAGTATCATTATTGTTGATTTCACATTTCCTCGCAATACTTGGAGAGGAGGAAGTCTTAATATGTGCAAACTGAAAGATGCCAACACCTCCACCTCAGAACCACCCTGTTCGTTTCCATTCCATAGTTTCAATAGGCCTAATGGGATCTGGACATTCTAGTGATTGTAGTAATTCTGAAGGCTCCTTTCTTTCTGGGCCATAGTACTGTGAAGAGTGAAATTTAAAGAGGCCCTGGGAGGTGAATAGGGAATGGATTCCCTTCAAAATATTTTTAAAAAAGTATTAAATACATGGAAGCAACATTTCATCACTGCAAGCTGCCAAAACACATTTTTATGAACCCCGAATCCGTGAGGGATTGGCTCCGATCCCTGTAATATTGCTAGTGCTGGATTCGCACTGGGCCCCTCTCATTGTTAGAGTTGTGTGCAAAAATGCATGCTTCCAGCCAGCTCCCTATGGCAGAGAAGCTGCAAGGGCAGGGGAGGGCAGGCCATTGTTCTGGTTAGGAATAACACCCTGGAAGTCAACTCCACTTAGAGCTGGTTTCAAAGTGTAGAACTGGAAGACGTGGCCTGGGCTAGAATTCATTCATTCATTTGATCGTGTGCACAGCACTGTACTAAGTGCTTGGAAAGTACAATTTGGCAACAGATAGAGACAATTTCTACCCGACAGCGGGCTCACAGTCTAGAATGTAGGTGGTGGCTTGCTATTGCAAAAGGCCAACATGCCTCTTTGCCAGTCTCTGTCCCATTTCGCAAGGAAGCAGATTCTCTGGGTCTGAGTTTCATCAGGGCACACCAACTGCATCTCAGCACTCCAGGTCTTCTCTCTGATTCTGACATCTAATGATTCTGGCCAGATCCTTGGCCTGATTTCCATCTGAGCTCACTCTGTAAAGTTAAGTGGGAAGCTTTGGTGGTCACTGCAGTTACCCTTAGGGTCACTGTACTTTGCTGTAGAGTTTTTGCCGAGGGTCCTGGGATTTTGGTTTTGGAAAATATAGCCTTGGTGGAGGGGGCCCTTCAGAGTTTGGTGATGAGTGCAGTTGCGTGGATCTTGATTTGAGAATATCAAATATTATTCATTCAATCGTATTTATTGAGTGCTTACTGTGTGCAAAGCACTGTACTAACTTGGGAGAGTACAAATAAATTCCTTAGGACAAGAACCTTGCATGCAGCATTCCAGGGATACAATAGGGCTGGAGCAGTCTTTTCTGGATTCTGTTTATGTTCACCGTCATTGGTATTTATTGAGCACTTACCGGGCGCAGACTACTGTTACACTGTACTACTATTACTAACTGTGGTATTTGTTATGCGCTTCCTATGTGCCAGGCACTGTACTAAATCCTGGGCTGGATACAAGCTAATTGGGTTGGACGCAGTCCCTGCCCCATGTGGGGCTCACAGTCTCAATCTACATTTTACAGATGAGGTCATTGAAGCGCAGAGAAGTGAAGTGATTTGCCCAAGGTCACACAGCAGACAAGTGGCGGGGCTGGGATTAGAGCCCATGACCTTCTGATTCTCTGTCCCGTACTCTAGCCACTACTTCATGCTACTTCTCAGAGCTTAGACGTAAAGTTACCTGCTTGTATGCTTTTGAACAGTCTGGCCAGTGTCCCTGGGTAAAGAATCAGCTGCCCTGGGCCTACCAACCTAAGGAATGTTCTCCACAGCTGTTGACAGAGTGAGAAGATACCACTATCATTCCAGTAGTCTCCCTCCCTTTCATCCCTTCACCTGGTCATTGCTTAATTTTTATAGCATTGCTTAGCGTTTAATAATAATAATGGCATTTGTTTAGCACTTACTATGTGCAAAGCACTGTTCTAAGCACTGGGGGGGATACAAGGTGATCAGGTTGTCCCATGAGGGGTTCACAGTCTTAATCCCCATTTTACAGATGAGGGAACTGAGGCACAGGGAAGTGAAACGACTTGCCCAAAGTCACACAGCTAACAAGTGGCAGAGGCGGGATTAGAACCCATAACCTCTGGCTCCCAAGCCCGTGCTCTTTCCACTGAGCCACGCCAGGCACTGTATTGAGCTAGAATACATACAAGTTAATTAGGTTGGACACAGTTCCAGTCTCACATGGGGCTCACAGTGTTCATTCCCATTTTACAGATGAGCTATCTGAGGCCTGGAGAAGTTGAGTGACTTGCCCAAAGTCATACAACACACAAGTGGCAGAGCCAGGGGTAGAACTCAGATCCTTCTTCTAGACTGTGAGCCCGCTGTTGGGTAGGGACCGTCTCTATATGTTGCCAACTTGTACTTCCCAAGCTCTTAGTACGGTGCTCTGCACACAGTAAGCGCTCAATAAATACGATTGATCGATTGATTCCAACTCCCAGGCCTGTGCTGTATAATGTAACAATGACAATGGAACTTGTTAAGCACTTACTATGTGCCAAGCACTCTTCTAAATGCTAGGGTAAATGCAAATTAATCAGGTTGGACACAGTCCCTATCCCACATGGGGCTCACACTCTTATCCCCATTTTACCGACGAGGTTACCGAGGCCCAGAAAAGTGAAGTGACTTGCTCCAGGTCACACAGCAGGCATGAGGCGGAGTCAGAATTAGAACCCAGGTCCTTCTGACTGCCAGGGCCGTGCTCTGTCGACTAGGCTACGCTGCTTTTCTTGTTTGTGCCGAGGCCCCTCCTGGGCTGACTGTAGCTCTGACACTGTCAGGGAGGGTGTGTCTATTTAGGACCCAACAGAACCTTAATCTGGTGCTGATCTCTCCTCCAGGGTCCAAGCGCTGAATCACGGAGGCGAAACCGAGATGTGCCAAGCCAATCTTCCTTGCGGATTATTGGCTCAAATTCCTAGAAGAACATAGGCAGCCGATTCATGTTGCTGATGGGCCATAACTCAGACAGATGTTCCTGGCAGAGGTTGCTGGAGAGACTCGTTCCACAAATCTCCCTCAGGTTCAGGCTAGAACAGCCGCGGCAGTGCCTCCTGGTCTGCGTGGTGGAGTACTTTCCCGAGTGCTTAGTACAGTGCTCTGCACGCATTTAGCACTTAATAAACACGACTGAATGAAAGAATGAATGAGTGAAGGCCAGGCTCAGATTCAGGATCTCCCCAAACCCCCAGACTGGCGCCCTTCCCCTCTTCAAAGCCCTATTGAAAGCTCACCTCCTGCAGGAGGCCTTCCCAGATTAAGCCCCCCCTTTTCCTCTCCTCCTCCTCCCCTCCCTCCCCATAGCGGTTGTGTATATTTGTACATATTTATTATTCTATTTATTTTATTAATGATGCGTATATACCTATAATTCTATTTATATTGATGCTATTGAAGCCTGTTCACTTGCTTTGTTTTGTTGTCCGTCTCCCCCCTTCTAGACTGTGAGCCCATTGTTGGGTAGGGACCGTCTATATGTTGCCGACTTTTACTTCCCAAGCGCTTAGTACCGCGCTCTGCACACAGTAAGTGTTCAAAAAGGATAATGCTTCAAAATTCTTCCAACTCCAGATAAATTTCTCCCAAACAAGGTCCTCTGCCCTCAGTATTTCCTCCACTGGGTTGTAACATCTTAAGGGCAGGGATCGTGTCTACTAACTATACTGTATTATACTTTCTATTATTATAAAGTATATAATGATATAATATAATAATAATATAATAAATAATTATATATTATTATTATTGTATTATACCTGTATATATGTATATATGTTTGTGCATATTTATTACTCTATTTATTTATTTATTTTACTTGTACCTATCTATTCTATTTATTTTATTTTGTTAGTATGTTTGGTTTTGTTCTCTGTCTCCCCCTTCTAGACTGTGAGCCCACTGTTGGGTAGGGACTGTCTCTATATGTTGCCAGCTTGTACTTCCCAAGCGCTTAGTACAGTGCTCTGCACACAGTAAGCGCTCAATAAATACAAATGATTGATTGATTGATTGAATAAATACGAATGAATGAATAAGCTCACTGTGGGCAGGGAACGTGTCTCCCAGGGGCTTAGCATGGTGCTTTGCACACAGTAAGTGTTTAGAAAGTAGCACCTTTTTGACATTGCAAAGGATGCTAGGTGTTGCTCTTTTTGCTGCTTTCATCCCTCTTTTCTCTGGCCACATCCAGAAGCTCTATGGGCCAGGGATCTTGGAGATTTTCCCAGCCTGTTGGGTGGAGCCAACCCTACCCTGATTCACCTCAAAGAGCAAGACTGAAGTTGTTTTAGCAATGACCTTCATTGAGGCTCAAGTCTCAATCCACCTCATTATGAACAGTGATGATCCTGGTGCTCGGGGCAGAAAATACCTCCAATCCATGAGTGGTATTGAGCGCTTGCCATAATAATAATAATAATGATGGTATTTGTTAAGCGCTTACTATGTGCAAAGCACTGTTCTAAGCACTGGGGGGGGATTACAAGGTGATCAGGTTGTCCCACGTGGGGTTCACAATCTTAATCCTCATTTTACAGATGATGTAACCAAGGCTGAGAAGTTAAGTAATAATAATAATGATGGCATTTATTAAGTGCTTACTATGTGCAAAGCCCTGCTCTAAGCGCTGGGGAGGTTACAAGGTGATCAGGTTGTCCCACAGAGAGCTCACAGTCTTAATCCCCATTTTACAGATGAGGTAACTGAGGCCCAGAGAAGTGAAGTGACTTGCCCAAAGTCACACAGCTGACAATTGGCAGAGCTGGGAATCGAACACATGACCTCTGACTCCAAAGCCCTGGCTCTTCCCACTGAGCCACACTGCTTCTCAAAGTGACTTGCTCAAGGTCACACGGCAGACATGTGGTGGAGCCAGGATTAGAACCCATGACCTCTGACTCCCAAACCCACGCTCTTTCCACTGAGCCATGCCATAAATAAAAAAAACCTGAACTGGGGCACAGAACCCCAGAGTCCATGTCTGACCAGGATCTAGTGATGTCTAGAAGTGACTTTGGGCAAGTCACTTAACTTCTCTGTGCCTCAGTTCCCTCATCTGTAAAATGGGGATTAAGACTGTGAGCCCCCCGTGGGACAACCTGATCACCCGGTAACCTCTCCAGCGCTTGGAACAGTGCTTTGCACATAGTAAGCGCTTAATAAATGCCATTATTATTATTATTATTATTATTATTATTATTATTATTATTATTATAGAAGTGGACCAGAAGCTGCAATTCTAGGGTGGTGGTGCCATGAGGACAAAGTGCATTTGCACATGTGCAATGGGCTGCCCAAACCCAGCCCCAAATTGGGAAGGGGTAGGTTTTTGGGGTGCTTTGGCACAGTTTGACCCACAGCCATTCAGACATATGACCAACAGGTCAGAGTAGGGAATAAATCACTTCAAAAATGGATCATTCAAGCCAATACCACTCCCCTGTTCTTTTAAGAATGTGACTAAGCACTTCGGGGAGCAACACTGTTCATTTTATGGCAGTTATTGAACCCTTACTGTGTGCAAACCCCTGTACTAAGCATTTGGGAGAGTACAATAAAACAACCAGACACTTTCCCTGCCCACAAAGATCTTACAGTCTGGAGGGGGAGACAGACATTAATATAAATAAATTACAGATGTACACAAGTGCTATATCCCCGGAATTCTTAGGGATTAAATATAATCCCTAACAAAAAATATTTTTAAACTTTCTTCTTCCTAGAAGGATACTTCAGCAATAATCATTTTAACAATAGGCAGAGAAGAGAGGTTGCTAGGAAATCCAGTGAAATTTACTATCTAATCGCTTTGTTATTGGCCGCTTATAAAGCAGTCTTCAAACAATAGGTTCCTGATATAGTGAATGACCTTCCTTTTTGAGCATAACATGAGGAAACTCCAGTCAACCCTGATTACTTAAATGGAAATTACTTATGGTGCATAATGGAATAATTCAAGCCAATACAATGGAATTACTTATATGTTACGGTGTCATCCTATTTCAAGTGCAAAATAGAAGCCCTATATACTTTTGATGGTTACATAAATGTCACATATGCAATGCATGCACTAAAACATGAAATGGGAGCTGTAATGTATTCAAATATAGTTATATAAAAAAACTTGAATATATTGTTTAACCGTGGATTACATAAATGTCTTCGGGTTAAATTGTGGAAGGACATGACTTATTAATGAATATCAGTATTTCCTCCAGGGAGAGAGGGGCAAGAGGGGTAATAATTCCATTTATTTAATATCGTGCAAGGTCAGCAAAGAGGCCACTGGGTGAGCCTAGCAATTTTTGTAAAAAGCGTCCCTTTCCTATGTTCTCTAAGTGTATGCCAGGATACCTTTTTCTTTCAGTTTGGGCACTTTTCCAATTACATTTTATTTGTCGTCATATCATGGATGTATATGGAGGGAGAGAAATCTCAGGGTAATTAAAACCAGATGAAAACAAGGTATATAGGTCAGAGCCATTAACTGCTGTGTACATTTGCAGGCATAGACTCTTTAAAAAAAAAATCCAGTTTACTATACATACGGGTGACCTGGGAAGAAAGGGTGAAAAACTTTCTTAGCTTTTCAAAATGGTTCTTCCCCACAGAATTAAGGAAATCTTGCCTCAGATGCAATTAAGCAGTTTGAAATTGCCCCAAAACAAATACTTCTAATGATTTAAGCAAAGAAATCACCATTACTAAAAGTCTCCCCAAACACTCATAATTGCACTTGATACCTGGTTAGCTGTAAAACCAATGTATTAGTATTTCTCTGGGCAAATTGAAATATGAAGGTTTCAGCTGGGCACTTATGAACTAATAAAATCTTTAATAGGACACTAGGAAAACTGGAAAAAATAAACCTAAGTAATTTTTAAATGTTTTAATCAACATCTTGCTAGCAAAACTTTCACCTGATTTCCTCTGCAGCCAACTTAATTAAAAAAAAAAGCCCAGCAAACTATAGATTCCTTATGGAATTCACACATCCAATATTTTCCAAGAATCTCTGTGGAAATCAAGAACAAGATAGTGTACAGTGTTAAATTATTAAAAATAATACCCCTCTTACCTCCTCTCTCTGGCCACATTCTCTTCTTTCCCCCAAAAATGTCTCAGCTAGGGCTGTAAACTCTTCAAGACCAGGAATCGTGTCTTGCGATCTTCCATTTGTCAGCCCCAGGCCTACTACAGTGCCTGATCATCATCAATAGAGAAGCAGCGTGGCTCAGTGGAAAGAGCCCGGGCTTTGGAGTCCGAGGTCAGGGGTTCAAATACCGGCTCCACCAATTGTCAGCTGTGTGACTTTGGGCAAGTCACTTCACTTCTCTGGGCCTCAGTTCCCTCAACTGTAAAATGGGGATTAAGACTGTGAGCCACCCGTGGGACAACCTGATCACCTTGTAACTTCCCCAGCGCTTAGAACAGTGCTTTGCACATAGTAAGCACTTAATAAATGCCATCATCATTATCAATACTTTTGATTGTTCCAGAAATCCCAGGTGGTCCCCTTTAAAGATCTTGTAATGACTTCTTTCAGCTCAATTCTCCTTCGCTTCTGGAGAGTGCTAGCAAGGCTGTGCTCAATAATAATAATAATAATGGCATTTATTAAGCACTTACTCTGTGTGAAGCACTGTTCTAAGCACTGGGGAGGTTACAAGGTGATCAGGTTGTCCCACGGGTGAGCCTTAATCCCCATTTTACAGATGAGGTAACTGAGGTAACCCAGACTGAGCCCTCTTTATCCTCTCCTCCTCCCCATCCCCCCCACCCTACCTCCTTCCCCTCCCCACAACACCTGTATATATGTTTGTACAGATTTACTACTCTATTTGTTTTACTTGTACATATTGACTATTCTATTTCTTTTGTTAATGATGTGCATCTAGCTTTATCTCTATTTATTCTGATGACTTGATACCTGTCCACATGTTTTGTTGTCTGTCTCCCCCTTCTAGACTGTGAGCCCGCTGTTGGGTAGGGACTGTATATGTTGCCAACTTGTACTTTCCAAGAGCTTAGTACAGTGCTCTGCACACAAGCACTGAATACAATTGAATGAATGAATGAATGAGGCACAGAGAAGTTGTGACTTGCCCAAAATTGCAGAGCTGGGATTTGAACCCGTGACTTCTGACTTCAAAGCCCATGCTTCTTTCTTCCCTGTGCTAATTTACCTGGTCTTGGCCTGGTTGGGGTTTAGGTGCTTTTAGGAATTGTCAGTGTGTCCTTTTTGTGCAAGGTGAAGGCTGCCACAGAAAGAGTTCAGATAGGGCTTGGGCCTGCGAGTCAGGAGGATGTGAGTTCTAATCGCAACTCTGCCACTTTTCTGCTGTGTGTCACCATCATCATCATCAATAGTATTTATTGAGCGCTTACTATGTGCAGAGCACTGTACAAAGCTCTTGGGAAGTACAAATTGGCAACATATAGAGACAGTCCCTACCCAACAGTGGGCTCACAGTCTAAAAAGTGGGCTCACACAAATCACATAACTTCTGAGTGCCACAGTTACCTCGTCTCTGAAATGAGGATTAAGACTGAGCCCCACTTGGGACAGGGACTGTGTACAACCCGATTAGCTTGTGTCTTCCTCAGTGCTTAAAACAGTGCATAGTAAGTGCTTAACAAATACCATTATTATTACTATTATTACCACTCCAGGGAATTCTGAGTAAAATATCCACTCCAGCTCCCATCAGTTACTACTAATTAATCAACAGTATTTAGGGAGCACTTACTGTGGCCAGAGCAATGTACTAAGTGCCTGGAGTACAATGCAATTAATAGCATGATTGTTCCCTCCTGGAGTCTACAATGTAGCAGAGAGCGTACTGTCCAGTCCCTAACCTACTCTCACTTCTCATGTCATCCATCCCTAAAGGTTTTGCTTGCTTCTGGTAATTTCTTGTTATTAGACTCTGGCAAGGCTTTTGCCTCAAGGGACTGTAATCAGGACTGCTTAGCTGAATATCCCCACATTGAGATGGAAATTAGTCATCCCTGCATTTAGAGCTACTAAAGGAAGGTATGGGATTAGGAATTCCATCCATGATTCAATTGTGAGGTCTGTGTAGGTCCCAGTCACAGCTGAATCTGATTCCCAAACGAAATAATGTTGAAATTGAGATTTAATTAATACCACAAATGGGAAAATATCACACGAAACAGCAGAAGTCAAAGTTTCCACGGTAATATTTAAAGCCACTGAGGTTCAGAGCTGTCAGGATCTGATTAGCACAGCGTAGACTCTGTGGTTTCGGCCATGTGGCTGGCAGAAAAGTTAGCTTGGGGAAGAGGCTGGGAAATAGCGTTTAGTCTAGAATAGCCCCCAAATTAAGATAATGATCATATGAACTTGACATAGCTTCCTTTTACCTCAGGGATAGCTTAAGCAGAGAGCAATACTTTACCTCATAAAACTCACCCTCTTACTTTAGAGGCAGACATTAAACTACAAATAGGAGGAAGTTATAGAGTTTATAAGATCTGTACATAAATATAAGATATATCAAAGATGTAATTCCTGTCTTCCTGTATGAGAGGATTCAGTTTGAGAGGAAACAGAAGGACCTGGTCTTTCATCAGTGGAGATCATGAAACAGAAAAGACCCTCTTACCCTTCTCTCCCCACCCCCATCCCAATCCCGGGCCAGATTAATACATTGATTCATTCATTCAATCGTATTTATTGAGTGCTTACTGTGTACAGAGCATTGTACTAAGCACTTGGGAAGTACAAATTGGCAACATAAAGAGATGGTCCCTACCCAACAATGGGCTCACGGGGCTCCCAGGACTTAAACTTGGGGGCCCCAAGCTAAGAGGAGCCCCTCTCCAAACGCGCCACTGCAAGGCCTGCAGCTCCAGTCCTCAATCTCGCTAAAAGTTATCAAGTATGGGCAGATGGTGTCCATTTTCCTCTCAGTCCCTCCCCGTCCTGTTAACCACCTAGCCCCAAACCTGTTCTTTCCAGGGTACCAGTTTTTTCTTGCTTCTTGTAGTTTCTTGTTATTAGACTTTGGAGTTTTTGCATCAAAAGACTGTAATCAGGACACCCCCACATTGGGATGGAAATTAGTCATCCCCACATTTAGAACAGTGCTTTGCACATAGCATTTAATAAATGCCATTATTATTATTATTTAGGGCTACTAAAGGAAGGTATGGGATTAGGAACTGCATCCATGATCCAATTGTAGGGTCTGTGTAGGCCCCAATCACAGCTGAATTTGATTCCCTCAGTCAACCAATGGTTCTAGACTGTGAGCCCACTGTTGGGTAGGGACTGTCTCTATATGCTGCCAACTTGTACTTCCCAAGCGCTTAGTACAGTGCTCTGCACACAGTAAGCACTCAATAAATACGATTGATTGATTAACTGATTGATTAAGTACCTAATGCCTATTGTGTGCTGAACACTGTGCCAAGTACTTGGGAGAGTACAATATAACAATAAACAAACACATCCCCTGACCACAAAGAGCTTACAGTCTAGAGGGGGAGACAGACGTGAATATAAATAAATAAATTACGGATATGTACATGAGTACCATGGGGCCAAGGGAGGGGTGAATGCCACCCAAGCCCATTGCTAGGAACAGGGAGCAGCAATCATTTGGGAGTCGCAGTTTCCAGCCCTCGTGTCTGACCAAGTTATAATAATAATAACAATAATAATAATGGCATTTATTAAGCGCTTACTATGTGCAAAGCACTGTTCTAAGTGCTGGGGAGGTTACAAGGTGATCAGGTTGTCCCACAGGGGGCTCGCAGTCTTAATCCCCATTATACAGATGAGGTAACTGAGGCCAAGAGAAGTGAAGTGACTTGCCCAAAGTCACACAGCTGAGAATTGGCAGAGCCAGGATTTGAACCCCTGACCTCTGACTCCAAAGCCCTTGCTCTTATCCATTGAGCCACACTGCTTCTCAGAAGACCCCAGTTCAGCTTTAGCAAGCCAGGAATGGGAGAGAGTCCGCATTCCTGTAGGGAGAGCCTGGGTCCTGTCTTACGCTGTCGTGTCATCTCAGACCCATAGCGACTCCGTGAACAAATCTCTCCCAGAACCCCGCACCTTCCATCTGCAATCGTTCTGGTAGTGTATCCATACAATTTTCTTGGTAAAAATACAGAAATGGCTTATTGCCTTCTTCCCTCAGCAAATTTGACTCTCCACCCTCTATTCTCTCCTATGCCGCTGCTGCCCAGGACAGGGGAGTTTTGACTTGTAGCAGATTACCTTCCACTCGCTAGCCGCTGCCCAAGCTAGGAATGGAAATGCCTCCGCTTGACTCTCCCTCCTGTAGCTGAGACTGGTAGAATACTGGAAAGTCTCCAGGTGTGATCCTGAGAGGGGAAGAGTGTGAGTAAAATATGCTAATACCCCAGTAAAGTGGTCATTGACTACCAATTTAACACCCTTCATTTACCCCTCCCTCATCCCCAGAGCACTTATGTACAAATCTGTGATTTATTAATGTTAATGTCTGTCCCCCCTTTAGACTGTAAGCTCTTCATGGGCTCTTTGTACCAACTCTGTTCTATTGTACTCTCCCAAGGGCTTCATACAGTGCTCCACACACAGTAAGGGTCTGATGGATACGGTTGATTGACTACGTGACATCAGCGTGGCTCAGTGGAAGGAGCCCCAGCTTGGGAGTCAGAGTCATGGGTTCAAATCCCGGCTCCACCAATTGTCAGCTGTGTGACTTTGGGCAAGTCACTTAACTTCTCTGTGCCTCAGTTACCTCACCTGCAAAATGGGAATGAAGACTGTGAACCCCACGTGGGACAATCTGATCGCCTTGTATCCTCCCGAGCGCTTAGAACAGTGCTTTGCACATAGCACTTAACAAATGCCATCATTGATTTTGACACCTGTCTACATGTGATTTTGATACCTGTCTACATGTTTTGTTGTCTGTCTCCCCCTTCTAGACTGTGAGCCCGTTGTTGGCTAGGGACTGTCTCTGTATGTTGCCGACTTGTACTTCCCAAGTGCTTAGTACAGTGTTCTGCACACAGTAAGAGCTCAGTAAATACGATTGAGTGAATCAGGGAGAGGCCGGGGTGGGGCTGGTGGTGTTAGTTGTTTGCCCTGCCCCATCTCTAGGGGCTTTCTACAGGGTAAGTGTGGGGAGGGCAATAGAAACACAAGTCCCAGAGCCCTGCTATTATCGGGGCAGATCAATTATCCATGTGACCTTACATGTTGTCTCCCACAGCACCAGTCTTCTGTACTAGCATCCTTTCAACTTAAACCATCCTGCCCCAGTGGAACTCACACGGGCCTGTGAGTCAGAGACCTGGGTTCTAATCATGGCTCTGCCACTTGCCTGCTGTGTGACCTTGAGTAAGTCACTTAACTTCTCTGTGCCTCAGTTTCCTCATCTGCAACATGATTACTAAACTGCTGTTCATTCTCTTCCTTAGCTGGGAGCCCTGTGTGGAACAGGGACTGGGTCTGACTGGATTGTCTTGTATCTGACCCAGCACTTAGTACAGTGCTTGGTACATAGTAAGCACTTAAATACCATTAGAACCACTGAAAGAAATTGCTGGGGGAATTTTGAAGCCATCCTGGACTGGTTCTCTTCAATAATAATAATAATAATAATAATAATAATAATAATAATGGCATTTATTAAGCACTTACTATGTGCAAAGCACTGTTCTAAGCGCTGGGGAGGTTACAAGGTGATCAGGTTGTCCCACAGGGCGTTTGCAGTCTTAATCCCCATTTTACAGATGAGGTAACTGGGGCACAGAGAAGTGAAGCGACTTGCCCAAAGTCACACAGCTGACAATTGGCGGAGCTGGAATTTGAACCCATGACCTCTGACTCCAAAGCCCATGATCTTTCCACTGAGCCTCGCTGCTCGTACTGTTGATAGAGTTACGTGTGAATGCAGACTGTGAAGAACGGACTTTCTACCAGATCCCACTGCATCCACCAACTAGATCATGAAGATTATTTTTAAACAATTCTAAGAATAACAAGAATAAGATTTCATCATCCTCCAACAAAGCAGTGGTATTATTCAGTGCTAATCAAAAGAATCCATGACATTTCCTGCATTTATGGAAGTGTTATGATGGATAGAGAGTTTCCCCCAAGGGGCTTCTGGATTCCAGAACAGGGACATTCATTACTATGGTCACTTGAAAAAATATGTAATTGTGGAACACATATAGTTCAGGTACACTGCACTTAAAGGAGCTCTAGGTAAAATATACTACGTTGTTGGAGCTGTTAAGAGTCATAAACGGAGAACAGAGCCTAGTAATTTCAATAAGGATGTACTGCTTAGAAAACAGTACACATTTTAAGCAAGAGCGTGATCAGAATAATGCTATTCATAGTATTTAGGAAGTGCTTACTGTGTGCTAATCGCTGGGGTAGATACAAGATTATGAGTGCGGAGGCTATAGCTGCCCTCATAATCTTGTATCTACCCCAGCGATTAGCAGATACAGTCTCTCCCCCTCATGGGTCCCGCAGTCTATCTTATCCCCATTTTCCAGTTGAGGAAACCGAGTCCTAGAGAGATTAACCAACTTGCCCGACGTCGCATGGTATGTCAGTGGAGCTGGGACTTGAACCTGGGTCTCCTGACTAGCAGGTCCCCTCTCCATCCCCCCATCTTACCTCCTTCCCTTCCCCACAGCACCTGTATATATGTATATATGTTTGTACGTATTTGTTACTCTATTTATTTTACTGGTACACATCTATTCTATTTATTTTATTTTGTCAGTATGTTTGGTTTTGTTCTCTGTCTCCCCCTTTTAGACTGTGAGCCCACTGTTGGATAGGGACTGTTTCTATATGTTGCCAACTTGTACTTCCCAAGCGCTTAGTACAGTGCTCTGCACACAGTAAGCGCTCAATAAAAGCGATTGATGATGATGATGATGATTCCAGTAAGCCACACTGCCTCCCCACTCAGAAGTTCATAGAGCTTTGATGCTTCTAGACTGATACCCAAAAAAGCTTAGTGTCTCCCCTCCAAAGCTACAACTAGCTTTTCCTTCAACCATGTAAACCAAATCCTTATACATAACTGGCTTCCTCACCATAATTTTCAACTCCAGTGATGGAGCCAGTGAGTCTTAAGGATTGTTGGACTGAAAAATTAGACAGAATGTGACAGGCAAATCACTGCCTGGCAGCCATATTCTTGTGTTCTCACTAGTTTGTCTCCTCCTTCATCCCAACTCCAAGACCTCCAGCCAGTAAGTACAGGAAAGGCATGCTCTGGGTTACAATCAGTGGTATTTATTGAGCGCTTACTGTGTGCAGAGCACTGTACTAAGTGCTTGGGCGAGTATAATATGACAGAGTTGGTAGATACGTACCCTGCCCACAATGAACTTACAGTCTAAAGGGGGAGACAGACATTAATGTAAATTAATTACAGATATGTACATAAGAGCTGTAGGGCTGGAAGGGGGGAAGAACAAAAGTAGCAAGTCAGGACAATGCAGAGGAGAGTGGGAGAAGAGGAAAGGGAGGCTTAGGGAAGGCCTGTAGGAGATGTTCCTTCACTAAGGTTTTGAAGGTGAATAAAGTGAGCAAATCCAAGTGCAAGGGTGACAGAAGGGAGTGGGAGAAGAGGAAATGAGGGCTTAGCCAGGGAAGGCCTCTGGGAGGAGATGTGCCTTCAGTAAGGTTTTAAAAGTGGGGAGGGTGATTGTCTATATGAAGAGGGAGGGTGTTCCAGGCCAGAAGCTGGTTGTGGGTGATGGGTCAGCGGTGAGATAGACAAGATTGAGGTACAGTGAGTAGGTTGGCAGCAGAGGAGCAAAGTGTGTGGGCTGGGTCATAGAAAGCAGAGATAATAATAATAATGACAACAATAATGACTTCCAGACCTTCAGGTACAGGGCAAAAATCAGAATCCCGCTTCAGGAAGGCCGGGGTCGGGACAGGGGTTACTCTTACAAAGATCTTTGAAAGCTATATTTCTTTATTCCAGCCAAAGGGCACTGGTGAGCTGAAGCCTGTTTGGGAATTTTAGAGGGAACAAATTCAAATCTTCTGCTTAAGGACTCATCCCATTTAGAGACTTTCCTGCCTTTAATATACAAACATCTGGGCACTTTCATTTACAGGTACCCCCACTTCCAACATTCTGCCTACTGATATTTTCAGTTTCCTCACTGTAGCACATGTTAAATACGTCTGCTCTGATTCTCTGCCATCTACCTCAGTGCTTAGAACACAGTATGTGCTCAACAAATGCTATCATTTTTTCAGTACCATTACACACCATTCCATTCATTCATTCAATCATTCAATCGTATTTATTGAGCGTTTACTGTGTGCAGAGCACTGTACTAAGTGCTTGGGAAGTCCAAGTTGGCAACATATGGAGACGGTCCCTACCCAACAGCGGGCTCAAAGTCTAGAAGGGGGAGATGGACAACAAAACAAAACATATTAACAAAATAAAATAGAATAGTAAATATGTACAGGTAAAATAAATACCATTCATTCATTCAATTGTATTTATTGAGCACTTACTATGTGCAGAGCACTCGACTAAGCGCTTGGGAAGCACAAGGTGGCAACATCTAGAGACCGTAACAACTCCTTATGGAGAACTTCTTGATTTGTTACACCTGGAAATATTTATTAACTACATCATGTAGTTTCTAAATCAAGAGCATATTGCCCAAAGTGTGTGAATTTGTGATGATTTTTATGGTCTCATTTCCACTGTCCATCTCTGAGGCTTAATACAGTGAGTTTCTATTTAGAGAAATCTTTCTCCCTGATATCCTTCATGGAATGCACCTGACATATCAAAAATATCAGGCTGTATTGATTACCAATCTCAGTAAGCATACTATGAAAAAGTTACTGTTAAACTGGTGCTCAAGAATTTTTAGGCAATGGTAAAAATTTATAGCATTTAACATCATTTTGTGATCTCCCCTTAATATGGGTAAAAGTTGGTTAAACTTTCAATGTTTACCTCTGAAAATGCACGTGTATTATCTTTGTTACCATTAAACTTAATAGGGACATAGATGAAAGAGCAGATTAGACATTAAAATAAATTATGGATGGGGGAAGTGGCATAGTATAAGGATATGTACGTAAGTGCCATGGAGTTGGGGATGGGGTATCATAGTGCTTATGCGGGGACCGACCCAAGTACAGAGGTGTCACTGAAGGGAGGGTGAATGGGGTTAGTCAGTCGTATTTATTGAGTGCTTACTGTGTGCAGAGCACTGTACTAAGCACTTGGGAGAGTACAATATAACACTCTAATAATAATTATGGTATTTCTTAAGCACTTACTATTTACCAAGCACTGTTCTAAGTGCTTATCTTTGTCCAGAAGTGCTCTGGGCATATTACTCCCCTCCTCAAAAATCTCCAGTGGCTACCAATCAATCTGCGCATCAGGCAGAAACTCCTCACCCTGGGCTTCAAGGCTGTCCATCACCTCGCCCCCTCCTACCTCACCTCCCTTATCTCCTTCTCCAGCCCAGCCCGCACCCTCCGCTCCTCTGCCTCTAATCTCCTCACCGTACCTCGTTCTGGCCTGTCCCGCCATCGACCCCTGGCCCACGTCATCCCCCGGGCCTGGAATGCCCTCCCTCTGCCCATCCGCCAAGCTAGCTCTCTTCCTCCCTTCAAGGCCCTGCTGAGAGCTCACCTCCCCCAGGAGGCCTTCCCAGACTGAGCCCCTTCCTTCCTCTCCCCCTCGTCCCCCTCTCCGTCCCCTCCATCTTACCTCCTTCCCTTCCCCACAGCACCTGTATATATGTATATATGTTTGTACATATTTATTACTCTATTTTACTTGTACATATCTATTCTATTTATTTTATTTTGTTAGTATGTTTGGTTTTGTTCTCCGTCTCCCCCTTTTAGACTGTGAGCCCACTGTTGGGTGGGGACTGTCTCTGTATGTTGCCAATTTGTACTTCCCAAGCGCTTAGTACAGTGCTCTGCACATAGTAAGCGCTCAATAAATACGATTGATGATGATGATGATGGAGTAGATACAAGTCCATCAGGTTGGTTACAGTCCCCGTTGCACTACCTTAATCCCCATTTTTCCAGAGGAGCTAAATGAGGCCCAGAAAAGTTAAGTGGCTTGCCCAAGGTCACGCAGCAGACATGTGGCAAGGCTGGGATTACACATTTCCCGCCCACAGTGACCTTACAGTCTAGAGGGTGGGGGAATGAGAGGTGAGTCAGAGTTCTCTCTCTGCAGACAGAATGTGGAATGAAGTTTACATCACCCAGTGGTATTTTCAGTGGCAGCCACCTGCTCAGTATCTCATCATGAGGAACATCATTCTTAAAAATAAGCAACATTAATATGCAACCAGCATTTCATTGTCAGGCTCGAAGCAGGCGAGAGGCATTGGACAAGCACTCTCAAAAAGTCTACAGCTTCTCTGTCTAGAACGGTAGGGTACTTACTTGGCTGTAAGTTGAAAGTACAGATAAGAAAACACAAAAACGCTTTTATAACGATTTCCAGTTCAGACAAATGAGTGGATGAAATTCACTCTCAGTAGAATCCTGTTCAGACAGCTATGGCATGAATGATTTAGCTCCTGATATCTTTGTAGAATGAAGCAGGTTTTTGAGAACTATCCACACCTGCTATAGACCCTTAGAGCAGCAGGGTAAGGGATTCTGTTTTGATGAGTGTCACCTTATCCTAATGTTGTGGAACTTGAACAAAAAAAGTGTTTTTACAGGCTTTGGGATTTTGATTAATTGAGCCCATAAGCGCCACGTTGTTGTTCATGGCCACAGAATCAAGAACTGGAGGCTCTGTAATGTTACCTATGTGTTATTGCCTTCATTTTCCTTGTTTTTGATTTGTATTTAATTTCAAAAGATGCAGGTCACCACAGGGTCTCCCGAGCCCCACGCATGATGGGCAGTCTCAAAGGGCAAGGGTTGGAGGGAAAGTTGTAGAAATAGCTTGAGCCTAGGATTTTTTTTAAATCATGTTTAATAATAATAATAATAATGGCATTTATTCAGAGCTTACTATGTGCAAAGCACTGTTCTAAGCACTGGGGAGGTTACAAGGTGATCAGGTTGTCCCACTGGGGTCTCACAGTCTTCATCCCCATTTTACAGATTAGGGAACTGAGGCCCAGAGAAATTAAGTGTCACACAGCTGACAAGTGGCGCAGTGGGATTTGAACCCATGGCCTCTGACTCCAAAGCCCTTGCTTTTTCCACTGAGCCACACTGCTTTTCCAAGTGTTAAGCAATTACAATGTGTTAAGCACCGTACTAAGCACTGGGGTAGATGCAAGATAATCAAGTTGGACACAGTCCCTGTCCCATGTAGGGCTCGCAGTCTTACTCCCCTATTTTACAGATGAAGAACCTGAGGCACAGAGAAGTTAAGTGATTTGCCTGAGGTTGCACAGCAGACAAGTGGTGGAGTCAGGATTAGAACCCAGGTCCTTCTGACTCCTAGGCCTGTGCTGTTTCCACTAGTCCACGTGACTTGAGTTTGTGTTAATGGAAGACTGCAGTGTACATCCCTCTGCTCCTCACCACTGGCCCAAGGAGCTACTAATGACCCAGAATTTACTGCCTCATCACATCCCTAGTGAATGCCATAGGTCCTTGTATCATTCAGACCCTCATTTGAACCCCTCTCTTTCAAGCCTGAAGGAGCCCCTTCATTTCACCCTTGAGATTAACCTACAAAAAGCACGATGGAGGAAAGGAGAGAGAAAAATTCGACCAGGCATGGCCCAAGAGGACAACATACATTTATTTCCCCGAAACAAACTTTAAAATGTTGGCAACCCATTTAAACGGCTTGGTTCAAACTGTCTAAAGGCAGCTTTCCTTTGTATTTGAGTTGAGAAGTTCTTAACATGACCCTTTATCAAGAAACACAAGGCACACCTAGCTATTTAACATCAAGGGGAAAAATACTTTAGAAAAACATTGGGGCCCGTACTTTGTATTTCACAGACAAATTGGAGGGCTTCTAAATGGAACCTAGTTTTGAACTTTCACAGATTATTCTTCAGTTAGAAGGAAATTGGGTTTTTGAAGGAGACAAGTGAAAAGATTGAAGCAAAATGAAGGATGAATGGAAAAAACCTGAGCATGCGGTGTGTTTATACTTTAAAAAAAATTTTCACTGCCTTTGGGAGCTATGTTTTGGCCACTGCTGCAGGAGATGTAGATGCTGTTTAAATTTTGACTATTATTCATTCATTCAATCGTATTGAGCACTTACTGTGTGCAGAGCACTGTACTAAGTGCTTGGGAAGTACAAGTTGGCAACATACAGAGATGGTCCCTACTCAACAGTGGGCTCACAGTCTAGAAGTTATTATTATTATTATTATTATTATTATTATTATTATTATTACTATTATTATTATTATATGCCGTCAAGTCATTTCCAATTCATAGAGACTCCATGAATATACTTTGTCCAGAGCATCCTGTCCTCTGTCATAATCCACAAACTTTGTAATGGTTCTTCCATTATCATTGTTATGGTCTCTATCCATATAGCTGATGGTCTGTCTCGTTCACATTTTCCCTGGACTTTTCCTAGCATTAGTGTCTTCTCCAGAGAATTAGTCCTCCTGATTGTGTCCAAAATATGTTAATCTAAGTCGAGTCATTTGGCCTTCCAAAGACCACTTTGGTTTAATTTGCTCTAAAATTAATATTTTAGAGCAAACAGACAAAATCCATTTGTCTGAAATTATTTTCAAGATGATCTCAACAGAGAAGCATAGGTAATTAAAATGGAGATGGCCCCCATCACCTGAAATATCCATGTGTAAGGGGATCACAAGTCTGTCGTGTGTAGAGGGAGCCATCCACGGAATCAAGTGGTGGAAAGCAGACTGGATTTCTGCAGCACCTGTCCTCACGTGCTTGAAGCATTAGCAAATAATAATCATAACTGTGGTTTTTCTGAAGTGCTCACTATGTGCCAAACACTATACTAAGCACTAGAGTAGATACAAGATAATCAGGTCCCACATGGGGTTCACCATCTAAGTAGGAAGGAGAACATAAGCTCACTAGCTTCTCAGATGTTCCTTCAACAAGTCTTGCTGCTGTGGGAAGCCTCACAATGGTTCTGAGAGGGAGGATCATGACAGGCCTTAGTCATTCTGTGTCTTAGGAGGAGAAATGAAGTAATAAACTGGAGAATCAGGGCTGAACCAGTTAAATATGCCTTAAAAGCTCAACCACTATCCCTGAATTAATATTCACTGATGGTTTTCCTAACTCATCAGGGCAACTTTTTTCTTCTCATTGTATGCAGGTATGTTTATAGGGCAGATGGAGGAAAAGTTAATCTCCCCACCATTAAAGTGTGAATGTCTTCTATTCCAAGTGATTATTTCTGCCTGGAGATGATATTCCTTGGGGTGTTTCACCTTTTCAGCCCCATCAAGCAGTTGGTGTTATTTAGTGAGTGCTCACTGAGTGACGAGCACTGTGCTAAGTAGAGACAGCAGAAGTGACCCCTGCCTTCAAGGAGTTTACACTTCCCTTGCTGAATTCCCTTCCCTCCTCTAAGAGGGTTGTTTTCGGATTCAAAGGTGCCCCAGGTGAAAATTTGAGTATAAGTGGGAAGGGCATGGAGGAGGGGTTGAAGGCATGGTCCTTTGAGTGAGTAAAAAGGTGCTCAAAGCCAGGCATGGCCAAGCACAGTCCTGAACATCCCACAGGGCATGGGCCCACACATGTTGTCACCCTTCTGGCTCCTGAGTCCTACTCTTGTCACTCTCTTCCCTCCTGAGAGAAAGCTCATGGGCACTCGTGGGTGTTAAAGAAACAATAAAACTGAGTGCAAAGGCACAGGTTTTCAGGACAACATGTGGCTCCCAGTATTCCCTAGAAGGTGCAAACAGTTTTCCTGAAAGACACTTCGGGCCAGAGGTTTGTTTGCCCCGGGGGCATATTCAAGACCAAAATGGGCCAGTGAAAAAAACTCCTTTTCCAGTGAAAAAAATCTTCTCGAAAAATGCTTGCCCTCTGCAGACTTGGCCCAAATGATTCATTCATTCATTCAATCGTATTTATTGAGTGCTTACTGTGTGCAGAGCACCATACTAAGCGCTTGGGAAGTACAAGTCGGCATCATATAGAGAGGGTCCCTACCCAGCAATGCGCTCACGGTCTAGAAGATAAGCAGCAGTTGGAGAGCAAACACCTGTCAGATCCTCCTCTAGATTGGCTTGTTGTTCCTTTTGGGCAGGAGGCTGTGTCTGTTTTAATAATTAAAAATTTTGATACTTGTTAAGTGCTTACTTTGTGCCAAGCACTATATTAACTGTGGAGTAGTAGATACAAGTTAATCAGGTTGGACACAGTCCCTGTCCAACCCGGGGCTCACACTCTTTATCCCCATTTTATAGATGAGGTAACTGAGGCCCAGAGAAGCAAAGTGACTTTTCCAAGGTCACACAGCAGACAAGTGGTGGAGCCAGGATTGGAGTCCATGACTTTATGACTCCCAGTCCTGTGCTCCATCCACTAAGCCATACTGCTTGTACTCTCCCAGGAGCTAATAATAATGATAATAATAATAATGGCATTTATTAAGCACTTACTACATGCAAAGCACTGTTCTAAGCGCTGGGGTGGTTACAAGGTGATCAGGTTGTCCCTCATGGGGCTCACAGTCTTAATCCCCATTTTACAGATGAGGTAGCTGAGACACAGAGAAGTTAAGTGACTTGTCCAAAGTCACACAGCTGACAACTGGCGGAGCCGGGATTTGAACCCATGACTTCTGACTCCAAAGCCTGTGCTCTTTCCTACTGAGCCATGCTGCTTCTCTTAGCTAAGTATTCTGAAAACAGTAAGTGCTCAATAAATGCCATTGAATGATCCACAAGGCCAGGAAGGGATCAGCATCCCAGGCTTTGTCATTCATTCATTCAATCAATCATATTTATGAACACTTACTGTGTGCAGAGCACTGTACTAAGCACTTGGAAAGTACAGTTCGGCAACAATCCCTATCCAACGGTGGACTCACAGTCTAGAAGGGGGAGACAAACAACAAAACAAGTAGACAGGCATTAATAGCATCTATATAAATAAATAGAATTATATATGCACATCATTAATAAAATAAATAGAATAATAAATATGTACAAACGTACACAAGTGCTGTGGGGCAGGGTGGGGAGTAGAGCAGAGGGAGGGAGTTGGGGCGATGGGGAAGAGGAGCAGAGGAAAAGGGGGGCTCAGTCTGGGAAAGCCTCCTGGAAGAGGTGAGCTTTCAGTAGGGCTTTGAAGGGGGAAATGTGTTAGTTTGGCAGATGTGAGGAGGGAGGGCATTCCGGGCCAGGGGGAGGATGTGGGCCGGGGGTTGACAGCGGGACAGGAGAGAGTGAGGCTGTTTGTCAACCCCTAACAGCTGTTTAGATCACTTAGCTATGGCTAGGGTGGCCACTGAAGCTCATTACAGGCAGGAAACGTGTCTGCTAATTCTTCTGTATCATACTCTCCCAGGTGCTTAGTACAATGCTCTGAACATGGGTAAGCACTCAATAAATGCAACTGATTGATTGATGGAAGGCACGTTCTAATACCTGATGGTGCATTGACGACTCAGAAATAATAGATGTATTTTATAGTACATGCTTTGCAAAGATTTCACAGCGAAACATAATGGCATCAGGTAGAATCTAATAGGGAAATCTGCAGAATCTAGAGCTTGTCACTGTTGGGGAACAAGTGCTCAATAAATATGAATGAATGAATTAATGAGAGGACCTCTGACCCCTGGACTCTCCCTCCCTACTTGTCCCAGAGCAGTCGTGTTCCTTTTTAGGTGGCACTGAACTCCTTGATGCTTGGCATTTTTAATTTTAAACACCCAATCTCCCTCCATCTTGGTTCCTGCCTCTGAGTACAGTGCTCTGCACACAGTAAGCGCTCAATAAATACCATTGAGTGAGTTTTAGAGTTTAGGTAAGATGGACCAGGGAGAGGATGCAGTGCTTAACGAGCAAGAGAGGGGAGGAGATCAGTGGCCTCCTCATTCAGAAACTGCATGATTTAGAGGAAAGAGCACAGGCTTGGGAGTCAAAGGACCTGGGTTCTAATCCCGACTCTGCTACTTGTCTGCTCTGTGACCTTGGGCAAGCTACTAAACTTCTCTGTGCCTCAGTTACCTCATCTGTAAAATGTGGATTAAGACTGTGAGCCCCACGTGGGACAACCTGGGACAACAAGGTAATCACCTTGTACCTAACTCAGTGCTTGGCACAGAGTAAGCACTTAACGCATAGTAAGTGCTTAACAAATCCCAAATGTGTATATAAATGCTCTAGACCATGGTCCAGTCAGATGGGCTGTGGCAAAATATCACCTATGACATAATAATAGTAATAATGATGGTATTTGTTAAGCGCTTACTATGTGCAAAGCACTGTTCTAAGCATTGGGGAGGTTACAAGGTGATCAGGTTGTCCCACGGGGGGCTCACAGTTTTAATCCCCATTTTACAGATGAGGGAACTGAGGCACAGAGAAGTTCAGTTTTTTTTATTTATGATGGCATTTATTAAGCGCTTACTATGTGCAAAGCACTGTTCTAAGCACTGGGGAGGTTACAAGGTGATCAGGTTGTCCCACGGTGGGCTCACAGTTTTAATCCCCATTTTACAGATGAGGGAACTGAAGCACAGATAAGTTAAGTGACTTGCCCAGAGTCACACAACTGACAGTTGAGGGAGCCGGGATCTGAACCCATGACCTCTGACTCCAAAGCCCGAGCTCTTTCCACTGAGCCAAGGTCGCATGTTTGGGTTAGCAGGTGGAACAACATGTGTGCCTGGAGGGTCTGGTAGCAACATGGCATAGGGGCTAGAGCACAGGCATGGGAGCAAGAAGGTCATGGGCTCTAATCCTGGCTCCGCCACATGGCTGTGGGCAAGTCACTTCACTTCCCTGGGCCTCAGTTCCCACATCTGTAAAATGAGGATTGAGACTGTGAGCCCCACATTGGACAGGGACTGTGCCCAAGCCAATTTGCTTGTATCCACCTCAGCACTTAGTACAGTACCTGGCACATAGTAAGCACTTAACAAATACCACTTTTTTTTTCAGCAGGTGCCCCCACTAGCTCCTTCCCTTAGGCATTGCCTTTGAACTGTAGAAATTAGCAGCAGGATCTAAGGCATAGGGAAGGTAAGAGTTTTACAATCAAACCTACAGGTCATAAAGACATCCAGAGCTATAGGCCTAGTGGAAAGAGCATGGGTCTGGGAAACATAGGACCTGGGTTCTAAATCCTGTCTCTGCTATTTGCCTGCTCTGTGGCTTGGAGCAAGTCAACTAGCTTCTCTGTGTCTCCTTTTCCTAAACCGCAAAATAGAGATTACACACCTGGTCTCTCTCCTACTTAGCCCATGATCCCGATTTGAGAAAGGGACTGTGCCAGACCTGAATATCTTATATCTCCCCCAGCGCTTACTGCAGTGCTCGGCCCATAGTAAGTAAACACTTATTACTATTGTTATTATTCTTATTAGAACAGATCAGCTGAAAAGCAACCTGTCCTACAAAAAAGTGGATGGATAGCCATCCTAAATTTGGTGTCAGGGACCAACAGGCTCACACCTGGAAGAGTTGTACTTCGATTCAGGTTCATTTGTGGGTCCCCCAGATCTAAGCCTGAAACCATCAACCTTAACCCCCAAGATTAATCATTCATACTTATTCAGGTTGGGTTGATTGGTCTTCCAAGTGGCCTGGAACGGCATCAAGCCAATGTGGAGGATTTCATGGTTCTTTCAGAGGTCTGGAGGTGGCATTGCATTCTAGGGACTTGAAGTTGTGTACCCAGGTAGGGTTCCTGGTGAGCGCAATTAAAAAATCTGAGCAGGCTGGCCATGGAAAGGAAATGGGGTCCTTTTGAGGAAGAAACTTTGCTGTCCAGCCAGTTGGAAAGTCTTTAAAAACGTTCTGGATCTGTGATGCCTGGATTGCCGATTTTAACAAATTTGGAGCACTTCTGTACATACTCATGATTTATATTTATATTAATGTCTGTCTCCTCCCCTGCACTGTAAGTTTGCTGTGGGCAGGGACTGTATCTACCAACTCTTTTGTACTCTCCCAAGAGCTTAGTACAGTGCTGTGCATAGTATGAGCTCAATAAATATGATTGATAGATTAACCAGGGAGGCAGTGTGGCCTAGTGGACATAGAATGGGCCTGGGAATCAGAAGGACCTGGGTTCTAATCCCAGCCCTGCCACTTGTCTGCTGCGTGACCTAGAGCAAGTCCCTTAACTTCTCTGTGTCTCAGTTACCTTATCTGGGAAATGGAAATTGAAACTATGAGCCCAACATCAAACCTAATTAGCTTGGATCTACACCAGAGCATAGAACAGTGCTTGACACATAGTGAGTGCTTAATAAATGCTCTTCTTCTCATTATTATTACAAGATTATCTGGCTTGGGTTGGGGTAGAGCTAGCTGGGTCATATCCGGGGCTGGAAAGCTGCTGTTGTAGAATTTTAGGATTCAGACGTCCAAGGTTTGGAAAACAGACCCAGCAAGAAGCATTGTTAGACTTGTCAAAGGAAACATGATAGATGGGATGACCTACCCTGCTGAACAACTTCAAATACCCTCTAAACCTTCATCTTTTCTGCCTGCTTCTCAGAGATGTTTGCACACTTTGTCCGGCTGTGCAGGGTGGTGCATTGGCTCTCCTGGGACCCCGTTCTGATGAGCTTTGCCAGTAAGGAAAGAAGTGTTGTGGACAACACAAGATACCCTGGACTCACTGGTAGTCTTTGATTTCCACAACTGTGCTCCTGCTGGATCTTATGTAATCAGGAATGTTATGAACCTTAGCCATGTAGGGTAGAAAACAGTGTCCTCTCTCTGCTAACAATTTCAAATATTTAGGGAAGAGAGAACATCTTTATCAGTGGAGAAAAAGAAAAATCAAAATAATCTGCAAGGAGGCCTGTTTTCAATTCCTTTGAGACTTGAAAATAGAAATGTCAGCAAGTAATCTAGGCTTCAGACTGTACATCATCAGGCCTGTTTCAGATCCAGAGCTAATTTAAAAAACGATTCCTCTTTTTCTATTTGAAATCACTCATGTTAGATGGATTTCAGTGAATCATCTCCTCTTGCCTTTTGGAAGATTGTTATGAGACGGTAATTTATGGGCTGTTCTTAGTCCGTGATGGTGTTGAACTGAAAGAGTTCTCAGTAGGCCCTGCTGTCTGATGCATTTGATTCCTTAATCTCAATCCTGGAAAAATTTGTATTTTGATTTGCTAACGGTCCTTTTGAATGATGGCGCATGTGGCCTCACCAGCCGGGCTAGTTCTCAGCAATGAGCTCTTTTATTGATATTATTAAACGGACACATATTGCATGCCAGCCGCTCTCTCCGTGGTTGGCTCCTCTCCACAAATCTCCTAAAACAATCTAATCAGAAGAGAACCCTTCCAGAAGTCTGGGCCCGATAGATCGTCGGTATCCTGCAGGACACATGTATCTTAACTGAAGTTTTCCAGATGCTGAGTGAAAGCCCCAATGTGCAGCAGACAGATCCAAGGACAAAAGTCTTGCTAATTAATAAAAATTCTTAGAAACTGAAACCTGGTTCTTCCATAAAAAATTGAAAGGAGAGAAATGCATGGTTCTGTTCTACAATTAAATCTATAAATAACATTTTCCATCCGTGTTTGCAATGCTATTTTCAGATGAATCCAAAAGAATGTATGCCCTTTAATGTTAAGGCTGCAAAATACTAAATAATCCCAGGGCCTTTTTTCATTTATGTACCAACGGATACTTTCTTGGGTTATTAGTGGCAACTTTTCTAATTGCTATTCTATCCTTCCTGGAGTTGGGAGGACTCCTTTTTTCTTTTCTTTTTGATATGATTCACTGCTGGTGGTGAAAAGTCCACCAATTAATCAATAGAATTAAGTGCTTACTGAGTGTGGAGCATTGTACTGTGCAGTTGGGGGAGTGTGGTAGAATCAGGAGAGATGATCCCTGCCCTCAGGGAGTTTACAATCTAGCGAGGGAGACAGACCCAAAAGTACATTATTGATGAAAGGAGGCAATAGAGTATTTAAGATAAAAAACATAAGTATCAACAGGGTTGAGATAATTTAAGGGCTTAGATGAGAAAGTGACAGTGTGGGAGTTGAAGGATATAAAGTGAGGAGATTAGATATAAATCTAATCTTTGATGTAGTTATAGATCATAGTCAAAGAGGCAAGCTTTGTTTAAGACATTTTAAGGCTGTAAGACTTTTCACATGCCCACAATTGGCCATCTTACCTGCCCGCTCCTATTTGTCCATGCTCATCTTTCTTCCCTCAACTGCAAGTCCCTTCCCATATGCAGGCACAAATCAATCAATCACATTTATTAAGTGCTTACTGTGTGCAGAGCATTGGACTAAGCACTTGGGACAGTACAGTATAACAGGGTTGGTAGACACATTCCCTGCCCAGAAGGAGCTGGCAGTCTAGAGAGGGAGGCAGACAATAATATTAATTACAGATATGGAAATAAATTCTGTGGGGTTGAGGTTGGAATAAATAAAGGGTGCAAGTGCAAGGATGACACAGGAGGGAATGGGAAAAGAGGAAATGAGGATTTAGGGACGGTCCCTTGGAGGAGATGTGCTTTTAATAAAGCTTTGAAGGGGGTTCAGTGGTGGTCTAGTGGATATGAAGAGGGGGGAAGTTCCAGGTGAGAAGCAGAAGGTGTTTGAGGGGCTGGTGGTAAGATAGATGAGACTGAGGTATAGGAAGTGGGTTGGCATTAGAAGACTGTGAGCCCCATGTGGGACAACCTGATCACCTTGTATCCCCCCAGCTCTTAGAATAGTGCTTTGCTTATAGTAAGCACTTAACAAATACCATTATTATTATTATTATTATTATTATTATTATTATTATTATTATTGTTATTATTAAGAGCAAAAGGCTGGGTTGCAGAAGGAAATCAGAGAGGTAAGGTAGGACGGGGTAAGGTGATGAGGGAGTTCTGTTTGCACAGGTGGAAGGGCAACTACTGAGGGTTCTTGAGGAGTGGGGAGGTGTGGACTGAACCGTTTTGTAGAAAAATGATCTGGGCAGCAGAGTGAAGTATGGACTCGGGTCGGGAGAGACAGGAGGCAGGGAGGTCAGCAAGGAGTCAAAGCGGGATAGGATAAGTGCTTGGATCAACGTGGTAGCAGTTTGGATGGAGAGGAGAGGGCAAATTTTAGCATTGTTGTGAAAATAGAACCAACAGGATTTGGTGAAACTGAATATGTGGTTTGAATGAGAGAGATGAGTCAAGGATAATAAGTTTCAGGCTTATGAGACAGGGAGGATAGTGGTGCTATCTACAGTGATGAGAAAGTCAGGGTGATGACAGGATGGGTGGGAAGATAAGGAGTTATATTTTGGACACAAAGTAGCTGAAATGTATTTTTCTTCATGCCTGGAATTGTAACCCTCCTTTAAATACATTTATACCCAGCCAAAGATTCACTCAGTGGCTCTGGTGATAAATCCCACAGAAAATGATTCTAGATTTACATTGCTCTTGTATTGCCATTTGCTGAGCTTTCTGAGGTGCCACCCAACCTAGTCCATGTAGAAACACCTAAAATTTATGCTCTTGAAATCACATCAATGGAAACAAATGCACTGCTAAATTTTGAGATGGCCTGATCTTTCTTTTTTTTTGTATAAAGAAAAATGAAGTGACTTCCAGGGACAGCCTAGAAACAAGCTTTGGGGACAGGTTTCCAGAAAAAGAGGAGTAATTATTTTTACTTGAAGGGCTAACTGATCATTATTACTAAATCCTCAGGTACCGTTCTTCAGGAAAGCAAAGACTCTGTGTATGGAAGGAAGAAAAGTGGTCAGGGATAAAGTGTCAAAGATAGACAACATTATTTGTGTTTGGAGGGCAAGAGGGAGCCAGTAGATATCCTGAACAGTAGGAAAGAAAAGGTACTTTATCAAATTAATTTTCAATAGTCTAGACAGGTCTCACCCAGGATTATAAGCACCCAGAGTCTACAGTCATTATTTTGTCATTAGTGAGCAGCTTCTTGTTGGACTTCATTGACATCATAAGTTTTATCTTTCCATCCAAACCATTTCACTCCCAAACCAAGCTTTCCCTTCATGTAGACAACACCACTGTTCTCCCGATCTCACAGGCCCATGAGCTTGAATCATCTCACCTTAACTACTACATCTGCTGCCTCACTGACCTCCCTGTCTCTTATCTCTTCCCCCTCCAGCCCAGACTTCATTCATTCATTGTCATATTTATTGAGCATTTACTGGGTGCAGAGCACTGTACTCTATAGCAGCAACATATAGAGGTGGTCCCAACTTCACTCAACTACTTGATCATTTTTGTCTTGATCAGCCAGTCCACATCTCCCCACTCCATACAAACCTCCAGTGATTGCCCATCCATCTTCACATCAAAGAGAAACTCCTTAACATTGACTTTAAAGTACTCAGTCCACTTTCTCCCTCCTACTGATCTCCCTTCGCTGATCTCCTGCTACAACTGAATCCACTCACTTTGCTCCTCTAACACCAACCGCGTTTCTGTACCTCAATCGGGCATTTCTTGTCACCGACTCCATACCCGGGCTTGGGAGCCAGAGGTCGTAGGTTCTAATCCTGACTTTGCCACGTGTCTGCTGTGTGACTTTGGGCAAGTCCCTTAACTTCTCTGAGCCTCAGTTCCCTCGTCTGTAAAATGGGGATTAAGATTGTTAGCCCCCCGTGGGACAACCTGATCACCTTGTAACCTCCCCAGTGCTTAGAACAGTGCTTGGCACATAGTAAGCGCTTAACAAATGCTATTATTATTATTATTATTGTTATTATTATTATTATTATTATTATTACCCATGTCATCCCGCTGGCTTGGAACTCTCTCCTTCAATCCAACAGATTACCACTATCCCCATCCTCAAAGGCATCTGAAAATCACATCTCTTCCGAGAGGCCTTCACGAACAAAGCCCTCATTTTCCTACCTAAGCCCTCACTTCTGTTTCACTTCCACACTTGGGTCTGAGCCCCTTACCACTTTGATATACACTGTTTCCCTGACACCCATTGCTTACATACAGATAATCCATCCGTAGTTTATTTTTACGTTGGTCTCCCCCTTTAGTCTGTAAACTCCTTTTGGGCAGGGATTGTATATAGCTACTCTTTTGTATTGAATAACAATAATAATGGCATTTAGTAAGTGCTTACTATGTGCAAAGCACTGTTCAAAGCACTGGGGAAGTTACAAGATGATCAGGTTGTGCCACGGGGGGCTCACGGTCTTAATCCCCATTTTACAGTTGAGGTAACTGAGGCACAGAGAAGTTAAGTGACTTGCCCAAAGTCACACAGCTGACAATTGGCAGAGCTGAGATTTGAACCCATGACCTCTGACTCCAAAGCCCGTGCTCTTTCCACTGAGCCACACTGCTTCGCGTGAACTCTCCCAAGTGCTTAGTACAGTTCTGTGGACCCAGTAAATATTCAATAAATACCCCTGAGCAGCTGAGGAAACTATTCCTGACACCACCACCAAATCAACACCGTCACCACTACCACCACTGCCGTCGCTACCACCATCAATCATTTCATCACCATCATATTCAGTCCATGTTTCCCCAAGCCTCAAGAACTTCCAGTGGTTGCCCATCCATCTCCGTATCAAACAGAAACTCTTTACAATCAGTTTTAAAGCACTCAATCAAGCTTGCTCCCTCTTACTTCACCTTACTGCTTTAATGTGTGCACACTTCGCTCCCTAAATGCCAGCCTACTCACTATACCTCCATCTCGTCTATCTCGCTGCCGACCGCTCCCCCACTTCCTGCCTCTGGCCTGGAATGCCCTCCATCTTCATATCCGATAGACAATTACTCTCCTCACCATCAAAGCCTTATTGAAGACACATCTCCCAGAGAAGCAGCGTGGCTCAGTGGAAAGAACACGGGCTTGGGAGTCAGAGGTCATGGGTTCCAATCCCGGCTCCACCACTTATCGGCTGTGTGACTTTGGGCAAGTCACTTCACTTCTCTGTGCCTCAGTTATCTGTAAAATGGGGATCAAGATTGGGAGCCGCACATGGGACAACCTGATCACCTTGTATTCCCCCAGTGCTTTGCACATAGAACAGTGTTTTGCACATAGTAAGCACTGAACAAATACCATCATAACAATCTCCTCAAAAGTGGCCTTTCCTAACTAAGCCCTCATTTCCTCTTTTCCCACTCACTTTGGGATCATCCTCCTTTGATCCCTTTATTCAACTCTTCCTCAGCCCCACAACACTATGTCCATGTCATAGAGAAGCAGCGAGGCTCAGTGGAAAGAGCCCGGGCTTGGGAGTCAGAGGTCGTGGGTTCTAATCCTGGCTCTGCCACCTGTCTGCTGTGTGACCTTGGACAAGTCACTTAACTTCTCTGAGCCTCAGTTCCCCCATCTGTAAAATGGGTATTAAGGTTGTGAGCCCCATGTGGCACAAGCTGATCACCTTGTACCCCCGCAGCGCTTAGAACAGTGCTTTGCACATAGTAAGCACTTAACAAATGCCATTATTATTATTATTATCTGTAATTTCTTCACATATACATATATATTACTGTCTGTCTCTTCCTCTGGAATGTGAGCTTATTGTAGGCAGGGAACATGCCTGCCAACTCTGTTGTTATGTAATAATAGTAATAATAATAATAATAATAATAATAATAGCATTTATTAAGCACTTACTATGTGCCAAGCACTGTTCTAAGCTCTGGGGAGGTTACAAGGTGATCAGGTTGTCCCACAGGGGACTCATAGTCTGAATCCCCACTTAACAGATGAGGTAACTGAGGCCCAGAGAAATTAAGTGACTTAAGTCATACAGCTGACAATTGGCAGAGCCAGGATTTGAACCGATGACCTCCGACTCCAAAGCCTGGGCTCTTTCCACTGAGCCACGCTTGTACTCTCCCACGTGCTTAGTACAGTGCTCTGCACACAGTAAGTGCTCAATAAAGATTGATTGATTTGTATATCACTTCCAGCACCATCATGACGACCATCATCACAACCACAATCCTCAGTATTCCAGAGTTTGTGCCTCTGTTGGGAGCACAGCAAGAAGAGACCCATAGCCTGGAAGTAGAAACTCCAGGGAGCAAGCCAAAGTCTCAGCAGGAACCATTTCTCTTCTCTTTTGGCTCAGGTGCTTCTGCTGTAGCTCCACCCTTCTTGGCTCTGGCCTTTTTTTTTAAATAGTATTTGTTAAGCCCTTACTATGTTCCAGGCCCTGTACTAAGTGCTGGGGTTGATACGAAATGATCAGGTTGGACACAGTGTATATCCCAAATAGGGCTCACAGTTTTAATCCCCATTTTGCAGATGAGGGAACTGAAGCTCAGAAGTAAAGTGACTTGCCCAGGGTCACATAGTAGAGAAATGACAGACATTAGGTCCTCTGACTCCCGGGCTATTGCTCTTTCCATTAGACCCTGCTGCTTCTCTTGGTCTTGGTCAGGGTTCTTTGGGGGTGGGGGGCCACAGTGAGGAGTGGAGGACAGAGAGGTGACCCTTAGATGAAATATTAACACTTGAAGAGGGGTACAGTTTACTAAAAATATGAAAAATTCCTAGTGTAGATTGTAAAAAACAACAAATAATACCATCATCATTACTATTATAGTTAAGAGAAGCAGCCTGGCTCAGTGGAAAGAGCCCGGGCTTTGGAGGCATAGGTCATGGGTTCAAATCCCGGCTCCGCCAATTGTCAGCTGTGCGACTTTGGACAAGTCACTTCACTTCTCTGGGCCTCAGTTCCCTCATCTGTCAAATGGGGATGGAGACTGGGAGCCCCCTGTGAGACAACCTGATCAACTTGTAACCTCCCCAAGCGCTTAGAACAATGTTTTACACACAGTAAGTGCTTAATAAATGCTGTCCCAAAAAAATCCAAATACCATCATCATTATTATTATAGTTAAGAGAAGCAGCGTGGTAAGTGGAAAGAGCCTGGGCTTTGGAGTCAGAGATCATGGGTTCAAATCCCGGCTCTGCCACTTGTCAGCTGTGTGACTTTGGGCAAGTCACTTAACTTCTCTGGGCCTCAGTTACCTCATCTGTAAAATGGGGGTTAAGACTGTGAGCCCCACATGGGACAACCTTATCACCTTGTAACCTCCCCAGTGCTTAGAACAGTGCTTGGCACATAGGAAGCGCTTAATAAATGCCATTATTATTATTATTATTATTATGTTCCCAAAGGGCGGGAATTGTAGTGTTTTACCTCTTATTCTCCATCCCTCCCTGTTCTTTCTTGGTCCTCCACTTCCAAAGCCTAGAACTGGGGTTTATCTATCACAGGAGCTCCAGAAATACTGCTGCTGTCTGACCAATGGGCCTAAAAGGAGAGAATCAATCAATCATATTTATTGAGCACTTACTGTGTGCAGAGCACTGTACTAAGTGCGTGGGAGAGTACAACACAACAATGTAACAGATACATTCCCTGCGCATAGCAAGCTTACAATCTGGAAGAGGAAGCAGACATTAGGCATAGTGGATCGAGCACGGTCCTGGGCATCAGAAGGTCATGAGTTCTAATCCCGCTATGTGTGACCTTGGGCAAGTCACTTCATTTTTCTGCACCTCAGTCACCTCATCTGTAAAATTGCGATTGAGACTGTGAGCCCCACATGGGACAGGGACTGCGTCCAACCCAATTTGCGTGTATCCATCCCAGTGCTCAGTACAGTGCCCGGCACATACTAAGTGCTTAACAAATACCATGATTATTAATATAAATAAACTTATGGCAGAAGGACCGGAAGAAGGTCTGCAGGAACCATGGAGTGCCGTGACCAGGATCCCAAATGTTCGCATCTGAGCATGTAGAGCAGAGGCTGGCTGTCAAAAGAGATGGAGAACTCGGGTACTTTGACAAGATTCTAGATGGGCAGAGAAAAGAAAGGAAGAAAGGAGTTTCAAAAATGATCACTAGGTTGTAACTCGAGTGCTGAAAGGAGAGAAGGACATTTAGGCCGGGTTGTCCAAGGGCGGAACAAGATAAAACTTAGGAGGGGAAGATGAGGAGTTCGGTTTTCAATTAGAAGCTTGAAGGGGCTGGAACACAGCCGGGTCGGCTTGCCTTTGCTGGAAGCCCAAATTGCAGACAGATCGCTGAGCGATGACCTACCCGATGCACGTAACTGAAGTCAATAGTCAACCCAGTGGTTAATAAATTTAGCATTTTCACTGCCTCTCCAGTCTGCCTCATCCTCAGAGGTGTATTTTGAGAAGATGAATATTTAACCTGGAACGCCTCCAGGACCATCTTTCAAACTGCCAGACACTTGAGGCTGACGATATTAAGGAAGATCTTCAAGTGTGCGTGTTGGGGGTGGGCGGGTGGGAGGGGGAATAACACCACTGGCAACCTAGAAGATGTATCTTGAAACGCCCCAAGTAGAATTTCCAAATTGCGTAAACATCCCCAGGGTCCCCCGCTCCTCATTTAGCTCCTACCGTGTGGCTGCCCGTTACGAGCGCACCGTTTTCCAAGGAGACGTTTCCAGAAATGATTTCCTGGAGCTGATGACTCCCGACTACGTTTCCCAGCCGGAGCAGGAGGCCACGAAGCAAACGGCTTCGGTGAAAACCCGCCGTTCTGGCATATTTACTTGATTTAGGAAAGCTGGGCGGGGTACGTCTGGTAGGCTTGAGCGTAGCCTAATGGGCTGTAAATAACATTTGACCACTTGACCCCGGTGATGTCGATATGACCCCTATCGGTTTGCTTCGGCCTCAACGTTACTCCGATGTATATGCATCACTTCGTAAATAAAAATGATATTTACTCTAATTGTGAGGGAGGGGCTGAGAGTGGGGGAGGGACATGGGTAGTCAGGCGTCTTATGAACGGGTTTTCTTGACTAGATGCCACAGTATATCATTCAGCAGTCCAGCTCTGGGTTAATTCTTGCTTAACCCGCAAGATGGAATGGATCTTCTCTCTCTTATTTACTGCCTAAGCAATAATTTAGGCAGTCCCTATTCCAAAAAAACCCGTAAATCAAAAAACAACTTTTCCTACTTCTGTCTGATGTTCATATGCTCCCTGCCTAAGGTTTACCTAACCCTACAGCACCCCACCTTGCCTCCTGGATTTTAGTTTTTATGTTTCCAAACAATGGAGTGTCCCTCCTTAGTCCCTCTATTTGACATGACTGTAGTGAATTTTTGAACCAATATGTTTTGGTGTTTTCATTTTGTTCCCCTCTGCTCCCCATTCAGATCTGTCTTGGTTAAGGCCCATGTTTAATAATAATAGTAATAATAATTTTGGTATTTGTTAAGTGCTTACTATGTGCAAAGCACTGTTCTAAGTACTGGGGAGATACAAGGTGATCAGGTTGTCCCATGTGGGCTCACAGTCTTAATCCCCATTTTATGGATGAGGGCATTGAGGCACAGAGAAGTTAAGCGACTTGCCCAAAGTCACACAGCTGACAATTGGCAGAGCCGGGGTTTAACAAACCAACTGGTGCCGTAGGTGATGTCCTGTCTTCACAGAGCACTGGACATTTCACCTCTGCATCCACCTGAACTCCTTGACCAGTGCCAGAACTGGCCAAACGCTCCTCTTTTTCTCTCATAAATAGTGATAATAATAATGATAATTGTGATATTGGTTAAGGACTTGATATGTGACAAACACAAGGGCAGATGCAATCAGATGAGACACAGTCCCCGCCCCAAATGGGTTTCACAGTCTGAGACCAGGTAGTGAATCCCCATTTTGCATGGTATCTAAGCCATCGGTGTGTAAGACAGGATGATAAAACTACACAGACACACACGGAGAGCAAATCCAGCTTTGCTTTCTATTTTTTTTTTTTTTGAGTGACACACAAAACTAGCTCTGACCTGGTGAGTGATAGAAACCACAAGAACCTGGAGAGAAATCGAAGCCCCGGAGCTGCGGGTGGCTTTTCAAAAAAAACCCTACCGTCTGTGGAAGTCCTGGGGCCGGGGGTGTGGGTGGGAAGAGTTAAAACTGGAGCTACATCAGCGTAGATCTGCACATTTT
Source organism: Tachyglossus aculeatus (assembly GCF_015852505.1). Classification (NCBI taxonomy): domain Eukaryota; kingdom Metazoa; phylum Chordata; class Mammalia; order Monotremata; family Tachyglossidae; genus Tachyglossus; species Tachyglossus aculeatus. Next base: position 88,032,330 of record NC_052069.1, read on the forward strand.
CCCTGTTTCAAGTCTTCATTAGCTGTTGGGAGGTGGGATCAGTCTTTTAGACGTGAGCCCACTGTTGGGTAGGGACTGTCTCTATATGTTGCCAACTTGTACTTCCCAAGCGCTTAGTACAGTGCTCTGCACACAGTAAGCACTCAATAAATACGATTGATTGATCAGCAGGGACAAACGACTGGAAAGGAATTTAAGGGCTAACCAGCCACGCTGATGCCATGATGCAATCAGGCACTTCCTAAGGTATCCTAGCAGGTAAATAGAAGCACTGGGATTAGAGTTTAGGGCCTCTAACTCCCAGATTGGTGTGTTTTTCTCTGGCCATGGTGCTTCTCACTGCCCTCTGCATCCCCACACCCCTGGTCAGCTCTCCACCTGAGTCTCCCCATCCTCAGGACCATTTCCCCCTGAGCACAGGGCCCCTCTGAGGTCCTTCAATCAATCAGTCAATCAATCAATCGTATTTATTGAGCACTTACTGTGTGCAGAGCACTGGACTAAGCGCTTGGGAAGTACAAGTTAGCAACATATAGAGACAGTCCCTACCCAAATCAGTTTGGGAAATCAAGAGTTAACTCCAGGAAGGGTTTTAGTGGTTGCAAATCCAAGTTTAAATAACTTACAATAAACAATAAGTAAAAAAGACTAAAGCCTCCTCATCATTTCTGCTCATACTACATGATACAATACCAACTAAAAATAAGACTTCAGGCACCTAGAAGTTCTTGGGGATCCTCTGGCCAGTCACATGAGAAGCAGCATGGTGTAGTGGATAGACCCCAGACTCAGGAGGTCATGGGTTCTAATCCCAGCTCTGCCACTTGTCTGCTCTGTGACCTTGGGCAAGTCATTTCATTTCTCCGTGCCTCAGTTACCTCATCTGTAAAATGGGGATTGAGACTGTGCCCAACCCGATTTGCTTGTATCCACCCCAGTGTGCAATACAGTGCCTGGCATATAGTAAGCACTTAAATACCATATGGTAACTGGGAATTCCATGGCCATGGATCCTTGTCTGTGCAGCTATTCTGACAGTGACTGGGCTGGTTAGAGAATGATGATTTGGTCCAGCAGAGAATGAGATTGGGGGTTGGGGCCGGTGGCTAAAGTCCAGGAGCAAAGATAGTGTGGCTCAGTGGAAATCAATCAATCAATCAATCGTATTTATTGAGCGCTTACTATGTGCAGAGCACTGTACTAAGCGCTTGGGAAGTACAAATTGGCATCACATAGAGACAGTCCCTACCCAACAGTGGGCTCACAGTCTAAAAGGGGGAGACAGAGAACAGAACCAAACATACCAACAAAATAAAATAAGTAGGATAGAAATGTACAAGTAAAATAAATAAAGAAATAAATAAATAGAGTAATAAATATGTACAACCATATATACATATATACAGGTGCTGTGGGGAAGGGAAGGAGGTAAGACGGGGGGATGGAGAGGGGGACGAGGGGAAGAGGAAAGAAGGGGCTCAGTCTGGGAAGGCCTCCTGGAGGAGGTGAGCTCTCAGCAGGGCCTTGAAGGGAGGAAGAGAGCTAGCTTGGCGGATGGGCAGAGGGAGGGCATTCCAGGCCCGGGGGATGACGTGGGCCGGGGGTCGATGGCGGGACAGGCGAGAGCGAGGTACAGTGAGGAGATTAGTGGTGGAGGAGCGGAGGGTGCGGGCTGGGCAGTAGAAGGAGAGAAGGGAGGTGAGGTAGGAGGGGGCGAGGTGATGGACAGCCTTGAAGCCCAGGGTGAGGAGTTTCTGCTTGATGCGCAGATTGATCGGTAGCCATTGGAGGTTTTTGAGGAGGGGAGTAATATGTCCAGAGCGTTTCTGGACAAAGATAATCCGGGCAGCAGCATGAAGTATGGATTGAAGTGGAGAGAGACACGAGGATGGGAGATCAGAGAGAAGGCTAGTGCAGTAGTCCAGATAGGATAGGATGAGAGCTTGAATTAGCAGGGTAGCGGTTTGGATGGAGAGGAAAGGGCGGATCTTGGCAATGTTGCGGAGCTGAGACCGGCAGGTTTTGGTGACGGCTTGGATGTGAGGGGTGAATGAGAGAGCGGAGTCGAGGATGACACCAAGGTTGCGGGCTTGTGAGACGGGAAGGATGGTAGTGCCGTCAACAGAGATGGGAAAGTCAGGGAGAGGACAAGGTTTGGGAGGGAAGACAAGGAGCTCAGTCTTCGACATGTTGAGCTTTAGGTGGCGGGCGGACATCCAGATGGAGATGTCCTGAAGGCAGGAGGAGATGCGAGCCTGGAGGGAGGGGGAGAGAGCAGGGGCAGAGATGTAGATCTGGGTGTCATCAGCGTAGAGGTGATAGTTGAAGCCGTGGGAGCAAATGAGGTCACCAAGGGAGTGAGTGTAGATTGAGAACAGAAGGGGACCAAGCACTGAACCTTGGGGAACTCCCACAGTAAGAGGATGGGAGGGGGAGGAGGAGCCTGCAAAAGAGACTGAGAAAGAATGACCGGAGAGATAAGAGGAGAACCAGGAGAGGACGGAGTCTCTGAAGCCAAGGTCAGATAACGTGTTGAGGAGAAGGGGGTGGTCCACAGTGTCGAAGGCAGCTGAGAGGTCGAGGAGGATTAGGACAGAGTATGAGCCGTTGGATTTGGCAAGTAGGAGGTCATTGGTGACCTTTGAGAGTGCAGTTTCCGTGGAATGAAGGGGACGGAAGCCAGACTGGAGGGGGTCGAGGAGAGAGTTGTTGTTGAGGAATTCTAGGCAGCGCGTGTAGACAACTCGTTCAAGGAGTTTGGAAAGGAATGGTAGGAGGGATATGGGACGATAACTAGAAGGTGAGGTGGGGTCAAGAGAGGGTTTTTTTTAGGATGGGAGAGACATGGGCATGTTTGAAGGCAGAGGGGAAGGAACCAGTGGAGAGTGAGCGGTTGAAGATGGAAGTTAAGGAGGGGAGAAGGGATGGAGCGAGAGATTTCATGAGATGAGAGGGAATGGGGTCAGAAGCACAGGTGGCCGGAGTAGCACTTGAGAGGAGGGAGGAGAGTTCCTCTGAGGATACCGCTGGGAAGGATGGGAGAGTAGCAGAGAGTGTTGAGAGCCGGGGGGTTGGAGAAAGGGGGCAAGAGACTTTGGGGAGGTCGGACCTGATGGATTTAATTTTGTTAATGAAGTAGGAGGCCAGATCGTTGGGGGTGAGGGAAGGAGGAGGGGGAGGAACCGGGGGCCTGAGAAGGGAGTTGAATGTACGGAAGAGCTGGCGGGGGTGATGGGCATGGGTGTCAATAAGGGAGGAGAAATAGTTTTGTCTGGCAGAAGAGAGGGCTGAGTTAAGGCAGGAAAGGATAAACTTGAAGTGAACGAGGTTGGCATGGTGTTTAGACTTTCGCCAGCAGCGTTCGGCAGCTCGAGCATAAGAGCGAAGGAGGCGGACAGTGGCAGTGATCCAGGGCTGTGGGTTAGTGGTGCGAGAGCGGCGAAGGGAAAGGGGAGCGAGTGAGTCTAGCTGAGTAGAAAGGGTAGAGTTGAGAGCAGTAATCTGATCATCAAGACTGGGTAGAGAGGAGAGGGCGGCGAGGTGGGGTGTAAGGTGCTCCGAAAGATGGGTGGGGTCCAGGGAGCGGAGATCTCTGTGAGGGAGTAATACGGATTTACAGGGGAAAGGAGTGTGAGTGAGGAGGCAGATGAGAAGATTATGATCAGAGAGAGGGATCACAGAGTTGGTGAGGGTGGACACAGTGCAGCGGTAGGAGATGATGAGGTCGAGGGTATGACCGAGTTGGTGAGTGGGTGAGGTGGGGTGGAGGAAGAGGTTGGCAGCGTCAAGGAGAGATAGAAGGCGGGCGGCAGAGGAGTCGTTAGGGATATCCATGTGGATATTGAAGTCTCCGAGGATCAGAGTGGGCATGGAGAAGGAGAGAAGGAATGTGAGGAAGGGGTCAAAGTCGTTAAAGAAGTTGGAAGTGGGGCCCGGAGGGTGGTAGATGACGGCTACAAGAATCTGGAGGGGGTGGTAGAGGCGAATAATGTGGGCTTCAAAGGAAGGGAAGGAAAGGGAAGGGGGAGGAGGGATAGTGCGAAAGCGACATTGGGGGGCGAGAAGGAAACCGACACCTCCTCCTTTTCCGTTGAGTCTGGGGGAGTGGGAGAAGAAGAGGCCTGCACTGCAGAGAGCAGCAGAAGAGACCGTGTCGTCCGGCGACAGCCATGTTTCAGTTAGGGCGAGGAGGAGTAGAGAACTGGAAAGGAAAAGGTCCAGGATGAAAGGGATCTTACTTAAAACGGAGCGGGGGTTCCAGAGGCCACACTTGGCATCAGCTGTCGAGGGTGGGGAGGGAGGGGGAAGGGTGCGAGGGGTGGGGAGGGTTTGGATTGGGATGAGTTGGCGGGGGCCTGGGCGGGGAGAGTGGGAAGGTGGGTGGCGATGGGAAAGGAGAACTGGGATGGGGTGGGGGCGGGGAGAAGGGGAGGAGGGGGGCCGGGAGGGAGAAGCGGAGGACCTGCGCTGGTACAGAGGAATCCTTGGTAGGGGTTGAGGGGGAGCGGTCTTGGTGGGTGAGAGGGAGGGAAACAGCTGGGTGGGAGAGGGGAAGGGGAAGGTGAGGAATGGGAATGGCAGTTGGGAGCAAGGGAACTGAAAGTTCATGGTGAGGTCAGCAGGGCGAGTGACAGTACCGCGGGGGGTTAACAATTGAGATGCAGAAGCAATAAAACAGTAGCAATGATAAAAGTAGGCGATGGCATCACAGGGTGTAGTTGAGCAATCAATATGCTATGGCAATGATAGAATTGGCAGACAATGATGCCACAGAGAGCAGATACAAACTATTAAGAGCTGGAGTAGGGTGGGCCAGTTAAGGGGGGTCAGGGAGCAGAGATACCTGGGGAGGGGAGCGAACAGTCAACTAGCATGGGAGGGCTGAGGAGGTGTGAATGAGGTTGCCGTTAATGTAACATGTAACATGGTGCTAACATGGTGCTAACAAGGTGCTAACAAGGGCTTTTTACCTGGGGGCGGGGGGAGAGTCAGTCAGGACCGGACCGGGAAGGGGGCGGGGGGGAATGAGGGGCACTTTACGGAAGGCCTCCGAAGTGGGGGGGTGGAAGCAGGGGGGGCGTCCGTGGGGGCGCTGAGATGGCGGGAGGGTGGGCGGCCGGGCCGGGCTTTGGAGTCAGAGGTCGTGGGTTCAAATCCCGGCTCTACCATTTGTCAGCTGTGTGACTTTGGGCAAGTCACTTAACTTCTCTGTGCCTCAGTTCCCTCATCTGTAAAATGGGGATTAAGACTGCGAGCTCCCCGTGGGACAATCTGGTCACTTTGTAACCTCCCCAGCGCTCAAAACAGTGCTTTTCACAAAGTAAGCACTTAATAAATGCCATTATTATTATTATAATGGCTGGGGACAGAGCCACCCAGCTAAGCAGACAGCACCCTATAAGTTTTCCTGTTTTCACAAGACAAATCAATCAATCATATGTGTTGAGTGCTTACTTTGTATAGAATGGCATATTAAGTACTTGAGTACACAATAATAGAGTTGGTAGATATGTTCCCTGCCCACAACGAGTTTACAGTCTAGAGGTGATGTTGCTTGTCTTACGCTGTCGAGCCATCTCCAATCCATAGCAACTTCATGGACATGTTTCTCCCAGTATACCCCACCTCCATCTACAACTGTTCTGGTAGTGAATCCATAGCGTTTTCTTGGTAAAAATATGGAAGTGGTTTACTGTCTTCTTCCAGGCATAAAACTCCATTCTGCTCTCGATTCCCTCCCATGATGCCGCTGTCCAGCACAAATTGTAGCAAATTGCCTTCGATTCACTAGCCACTGGCCAAGCTAGGAATGGAATGGGTATGCCTCTGCTTGACTTGTGAGCCCACTGTTGGGTAGGGACTGTCTCTATATGTTGTCAATTTGTACTTCCCAAGCGCTTAGTACAGTGTTCTGCACATAGTAAGCGCTCAATAAATGCGATTGATGATGATGATGATGATTTTCCCTCCTATAGTTAAGACTGGAAGAGTTCTGGGAACTCTCCAGGTACGATCCCGAGAGGGGTCTAGAGAGAGAGACAGACATTATTATAAATAAGTAAATTGAATTATGGATATGTGCATAAGTGCTTTGGTGCTGAGGGAGGGGTGAATAAGGCATGCAAATCCTGGTGAAAGGCTGATGCAGAAGGGAGTGGGGGAAGAGGGAAATGAGGCCTTAGTTGGGGAAGACCTCTTGGCTTTGAAGGTGGGGAGACTGAATATCTGTCGATAAAAAGGGGGAGGGGGATTCCAGGCTAAAGGCAGGTCATGAGTGAGGGAAAGGTGGTGAGATAGATGAGATTGATGCATGGTGAGTAGGGTGACATAAGGGGATTGAAATGTGCAGATTGGATTTTAGTAGGAAATCATGGAGGTGAGGTAGGAGGAGGCAAGGTGATTTAGTACTTTAAAACCTATCATAAGGAGTTTCTGTTTGATGCGGAGGTGGATGGGCAACCACTGGAGGTTCTTGAAAAGTGGAGACAAAAGGACTGACCAGTTCTGCAGGAAAATGATCCAGGCAGCAGAGTGAAATATGGACTAAAGTAGGGAGAGAGAGGAGGCAGGGTGGTCAACAAGGAGACTGATGCAGTAATTAAGGAGAGTAAGGTGAAGAGGTAACTTGGAGTATGGGGGTGTAGAGGGTAGGATAAGTGCTTGGACTAACGTGGTAGCAGTTCACGTGGAGAAGAAAGGATGCATTTTAGCAATGTTGTGAAGGTTGAACTGACAGGATTCGGTGACCTACTGAGTATGTGGCTTGAATGAGAGAGATGAGTCGAGGTTAATGCCAAGGTTATGGGCTTGTTTAGCAGGGAGGATGGTGGGGCTGGCTAAAAAGATGGGCAAATGCGGGTGAGGACTGGATTTGGGTGGGAATAAGAGGAGTTCTTGTCTGGACATGTTAAGTGTGAGATGCTGGTGGATCGTCCGAGCACAGTTGTGTAATGATGTCCTGAAGGCAGGAGGATGCAGAGAAGGAGAGAAATCAGGTCTGGAGATGCAGATTTAGGAATCATCTGCTCAGAGATGGTAAGCGAATGAGTTCATTCATTCATTCAATTGTATTTATTGAGCACTTACTGTGTGCAGAGCACTGTATTAATGAGTTCTCCAAGGGAATGGATGTGTCTTGTCTTATTCTATCGAGAAGTCTTCGACCCATAGCAACTCCATGGACACATTTCTCCCCCATGCCCCACCTCCATCTGCATTTTCTTGGTAAAAATACAGAAGTTGTTTACCAATGCCTTTTTCTGCACAGTAAACTTGAGTCTCTGCCCTCAACTCTCTCCCATGCTGCTGCTAACCAGCACAGGTGAGTTTTGACTTGAAGCAGATTGTTGTCCAGTTGCTAGCCCATTGCCCAAGCTAGGAATGGAATGGGTAGGCCTCTGTTCGACTCTGGTAGAGTCCTGGAAACTCTCCAGGTGTGATCGAGAGATGGGCAGTGGGTGTATAGATGGAGAATAGAAGGGGACCCAGAACTGAACCTTGAGGAACTCTCGCGGTTTGGCAGTGAGAAGGAGAGGAGGATCCCATGAAAGAAGCTGGGGTTGAGCTAGGAGGAGAAACAGGAGAGTACAGTGTCAGTGCAGCCAAGGTTGGATAATGTTTCTAGGAGAAAGAGGTGGTTGACAGGGTCAAATCAACCGTGCGGGGTGAAATTCAACCATACAACTAGAGAACAGGCCCTACATCTTGGAGACCAGTTTCTAAATTGACTGAAAGTGGTTTGTCCAAAGTTTATGCTTTTTGCTTTACCACCAAGCCATTTGGTTTGCCTCATGTAGAGCCTGGGTTAATAAATTTAAATCCAAAAGAGAGGAAAAAATATCATTCTTAGCATACCTTTGATAGGCAAGTTAGTGTCTTAGCAAAGAATTTAACTATGATTTTAATAATGATGGTATTTATTAAGTACTTATGTGTCAAGCTCCAGACTAACTTCTGGGGTAGATATAAGCAGTGTGAAGATGAAGCAGCGTGGCTCAGTGGAAAGAGCCCAGGCTTGGGAGTCAGAGGTTGTGGGTTCAAACCCCGGCTCGGCCACTTGTCAGCTGTGTGACTTTGGGCAGGTCACTTCAGTTCTCTGGGCCTCAGTCACCTCATCTGTAAAATGGGGATTAAGACTGTGAGCCCCATGTGGGACAACCTGATCACCTTGTATCCCCCAGCGCTTAGAACAGTGTTTTGTACATAGTAAGCACTAAGCAAATGCCATCATCATTATTATATAAGATAATAAGATTGGAAACAGCCCCTGTCCCACATGGGACTCCCAATCTAAGAGATAGGGAGAGTGAATATTTTATCCCTACTTTTACAGTTGAGGAAACTGAGGCCCAGAGAGGTCACACAGAGGGCAGGTTACAGTCCGGAACTTGAACTCAGCCTCCTTATTCCTGGTCCCGTTTTTTTCTCCTAGTTCAAAATGCCCCCTGCATGGCACCATCTAAACACTTTATGGCAAATGAATACCAGCTATGTCTACACAGTGCCCTAGTAGAAATCATATTTATTAAGTGCCTACTGTGTGCAAAACACACTAATAAGCATGGCACAGAAGCATCATGGTGTAGTGGTTACAGCATGTTCCTGAAAGTCAGAAAGTCATGAGTTCTAATCCTGCCTCAGCCACTTGTCTGCTGTGTGACTTTGGGTAAATCTCTTCACTTTTCTATGCCCCAGTTACCTCATCTGTTAAGTGGGGATTGAGACTGTGAGTCCCATGTGGGACAGGGACTGTGTCCAACCCAATTTGCTTGTATCCACCCTGGCGTTTAGTACAGTGTCTGGCACGTAATAAGCACTTAACAAATGTCTTGGGGAAGTAGGTCCATGGATGAAATATAGATATGGTCCCTGGCCCCCAAGGACATATTTTTATTGTTAAATGGTATTTGTTTAATTGCTTAATATGTGCCAGGACTGAACTAAGCAATGGGGTAGATACAAGATAATCAAGTGGGACACTGTCCCTGTCCCACATGGGGCTCACTGATTTAATCCTCCTTTTATGAATGAGGTAACTGAGGCACAGAGAAATTGAGTCTTGCCTTAGGTCACACAGCAGATGTCGGTCAGACAGTCAATCATATTTATTGAGTGCTCAATGTGTGCAGAGCTCTCTACTAAGAGCTTGGGAGAGTACTACAATATAACAATATCACAGACACACTCCCTGCCCACAAGCTTGCAGACTAGATAAGAGTGGTAGAACCAGAATTAGAACCCAGGTCCTCTGACTCCCAGATGCCAGGCTCCTTCCACTGGGTTTGGGAGTTGTGCCTGACTGGTTCTACGTCCCTGCTTCTCACTGTCTCCAGAAACCCAGATGTCAGTTGGTTGGCATTTTTGCATGTGACCAGTGGGATTGGTCTTGTCAGTGCTGACCATATTATCAGGGTCACAAAAAAAGAAATGGGATGGACTGGACTGTCTTCCTTTGTTGCTTTGTATTCTTCCAAATCTCTAGCTATTTGGGTCCCAGGAATTTTTCTGATTTACCGAATGCATATGTGATGGGGTTCGGAACAGGGCTTTTCAAAGCCTCCTAGCCATTTGGGATTTCTGCTTTCTCAACTTTAATAGGGTTTAACTTTAGGGTTTAGGGTTTAAAGTTTAGGGTTTAACTTTAACTTTAATAGGGTTAACTTTAGTAGGGTTTGGCAGAATCTTCGGATTCTTCCACTTCTGTTTGTAACACAGAGGAGGGAAATCTAGGAGGTCAGGGGTCAGAGAGGTGTTGCTAATACACAACAGATTAGCAATCTGGGTAATCTTCACCTAAGGGGAGAAAAATTCAGATGGACATCCATTATTAGGCCTTGGAGCTCTTACTTTCCCCACTTTCTAAACTTCCAAATTCCCCAAAGTCCTCAACTTGGAAACTGAAAGTATAAATGGGAACTGCTTCCATGCACGACACCTTCGGGCTTCAGAATCCAAATTGTTTCTCCCTGTGCTTGCTCGAGCAGTTTCAAAGGATGAGAATCACAGCCCTTTGCTTTCTGCCCCCTTTGACTTTCCTTCAAGTTTTGATTCAGCTTCCTGTGGAAGTCAGGATGAAGGAAGTGTAAATGTTAACGTCTGGTGTGAGGGCAATAAAACTACAAGCAGATATTTTGAAATAGGATGACAAAGCAAGAACCTGCAAAGGTAATCTACCCACCCTCACCCTCCCCCCAACCCCCTCGGTTTAAACGGATAGCTCAATTTAAGCCTAACACTGGAACTAGAGTTCTCTGGCCAGAGATGGTATTTTACTTGATTCTGAGGAAAATAATGGGTTTGCCTTAAAAGTTGTCTGCTGAGGGTTTGGCAGGCAGAGGGGTTAAACCACCCTCCCAAACCGTGTTTTATTGAATTCTTGCCTGGGGTTAGGAGAGCTCTCCCTCTCTAATTGATGTCTTTAGTCGATGCCTGCTTGTAATCAAGAAGATTGTACTTAAAAGGTATGAAGGCCGGTATTATTATTTGGCATTAGAAGATTGTACTTTGTAATTATGAGGCCTGGATTCTCGCCTGACTCCGCAAGCCGTGGAGTTTCAGATATCATTCCGAAATAACTGCAGGCAGTCATCTGCGGGGTCGTCACTCAGCTTTCCATGGGCAAACATGAAGACTCAGCAGACCCTCCCTCCGCCTCTGGACTTCACAAGCAAGTATCCAGGCAGGCTTTCCTAATTTGGGGCCTCTTTTTCTCCTCAGTGATCAACGCTGGTTTCAGACACTGATTTTCAGTGGAAAATTGTGATGAGGAAATGATATCAAGGAGCAACAGTTGATCATCTAGCGTCTAAAGTGGTGGTTTCTCCTTCACCTGTTGTTGTTGTGTCGTCATCTCTGACCCAAAGCGACACCATAGACATATCTCTTGCAGAACACCCCACTTCCATCTGTGATGGCTCTGGTAGTGTATCCATAGTTTTCTTGGTAAAAATGCGGAACTGGTTGTCTTCTTCCACGCAGTAAAATTGAGTCTCTGCCCTTGACTCTCTCCCATGGCACTGCTGCCCAGCACAGGGGAGTTTTAACGTGTAGCACATTGCCTTCTGCTCGCTAGCCACTGGCCAAGCTAGGAATGGATGGGTAGATCTCTGCTTGACACTCCTTCCCATAGTCAAGACTGGTAGAGTACTGGAAACTCCCCAGGTGTGACCCTGAGAGGGGTCTCATTCATTGGTGGGGATTAAACGAGTACTATGTGCCAATCACTGTGCTAAGTGCTGGGGTAGATACAGGTCATTCAAATCAACCAGTTCATTGTATTTATTGAGTGTTTCCTGTGTGCAGAGCTCTGTGCTAAGTGCTTGGGGGAATACAATATTTATTTATTCATTCAACTGTATCCACCATTCGAGTTCGTATCATATCGAATCATATCATATGCGATTTGAATCATATTCAAGCGTTTACTAAGCATTTACAACAATAAACAGGCACATTCCTTGCCTAGGACGAGCTTACGTCAGACTCGGTATCTGTCACACATGGAGTTCACCATCTGAGGGGGAGGAAAGATGGGCATTTAATCCTTATTTTACAGATGAGGGAACTGAAGCATGGAAAAACTTAGCGGCTTGCCCAAGTTGGAAAAATGGAGAGTGGTGGAGCTTGGATTAGAACCCGGGTCTCCTGACTCCCAATTCCGGGCTCTTTCCATTAGGCCACACTGATTCCCTGGGTGCTATGAGCTGGGGGCAATCTCCACATGAAGTTGATCTAGCCTCATAGTCCAAATGGTTGTTGCCACCACAACAGTTGCTTTTAAGGGAAGAGGCTGATTGTTTTACCTCCCTTCCCCGTCCTTTCTCCCTGAGTTTCTTCGTCTACCCTGAAACTTCCTCCCATCTCCCCATTTCATGTATTTTTGCCTTTTTCTCCCTCCGGACTTTCTTCTCTTCCTCTATTGGGAACAAGGGGCAGGAGCAGGTAGGGAGTCTAGGCAGGAACATCTGTGGAGCTCAAGGGAAGACAAGGTGCAGTGGGGCCTAGCGGGGCTTTGGAGTCAGAGTCCTGGGTTCTAAACCCGGCTCTGCCTTCTGCTTGTTGCATATGACCTTGGACAAGTCACTTGGACAACTTCTCTGTACTTCAGTTTCCCTATCAATTAATCGTACTTATTGAGCGCTTACTCTGTGCAGAGCACTGCACTAAGTGCTTTGGCGAGTACCGTATGACAATATAACAGATTTGGTAGACATGTTCCCGTCCCACGTCTGTAAGATGGGGTTTAGTTGCCTGTTTCCCCTCCCACTTAGGAGGTGGAGTGCCATGTCAGACAGAGACTACATCTTAATTAATTTATTCAGTCGTATTTATTGTGTGCTTACTGTACTGTACTAAGTGCTTGGGAGAGTACAATAGAAGAAAAACAGACACGTGTTCTGCCCACAATGAGCATCTGACCTGATACTCCTGTATTTACCCCAGTGGTCAACAATTTAACCACTTGGCACAGAGTAAACACTTAACAAATCTCAAAATTAGTATCATTATTAGCATAACATTCAATCGTATTTATTGAGCACTTACTATGTGCAGAGCACTGTATTAAGCACTTAACAGTGAGAAGCAGTGTGGCTTAGTGGAAAGAGCACGGACTTGGGAGTCAGAGGTTGCGGGTTCTAACCCCGGCTCCACCACTTGTCAGCTGTGTGACTTTGAGCAAGTCGCTTAACTTCTCTGTGCCTGTTACCTCATCTGTAAAATGGGGATTAAGACTGTGAGCCCCACGTGGGACAACCTGATCACCTTGCATCTACTTCAGTGCTTAGAACAGTGCTTGGCACATAGAAAGTGCTTAATAAATGCCATCAATATTGTTATAACACAGAGCCATTCAATTGAGCTGGGAATCAATCATATTTATTGAGTGCTTACTGTGAGCAGAGCACTGTACTAAGCGCTTGGGAAGTACAAGTTGTCAACATGTAAAAACAGTCCCTACCCAACAGTGGGCTCACAGTCTAGAAGGGGGGAACACATTCAGACTTGAACCTCAAGGTCGCTCTTCCCCGTTCTCTAACTTGCTCTGTCTCTGCCCACCCTGTGCTTCGTTTTCACCAACTATACAGCACTTCTGGGCCCTCTCATTTGTAAGACTTGTTCCTCCTTTGGCCTCAAGTGTTAATGCTGTTCGACTGCTCTAAGATTAATCGGAAGCATCTGATGAAAGAGCGGGAGGGATGTGGATAGGGCCAAAACTGGATTGTTGTTCACCAAATCCTTCAACACCGGGGTGAAGGGGAAATCACTGAACCTTGGAGGTGGTAGGTTTGAGACAAACAAAAGGAAACACTTCTCCATGCAGCTGGTGGTAAGCATATGGGATTCGTTTCCACAGGAAATTGTGTGGGTCAAAAATATCAATGGGTTCAGGGAGGGTTAGGATCCATTCGTGGATGAGAAGTCTGTAATAGGTTATTAGAGTAGTAGTTGGGGATTTAGAGGGAAATGTTGGGCATTTTGGCACTCTTTTGCCAAACTCATAGTTGTCTATCAGGGAGGATAACTGTCAATCTTCTGACCCAGTTATCCTCTTGCCATCATCAGACAGATACAGGGATGGATGGATAGACCATGGATCTGAGGCTGAATGCCTTTGCCTGTGACACAGCATATCACAGAGTGACATCTGAATCACCCAGTTGGTTGAGTTCAGTTTTCTGGAGAACAGAAACATGCGCAAGAAGCTTGCTGAAAACAGTCAACCAGTCCTGATAGAGTAAAATACTATATTCCTATATACAAATGTGACTGATGATCAGGGTGTATTAATCCCCTCCCTGGACCCTTTGCAGGGCACCCACGTGATGCACAACATCTGGGTATGATGATGTTGGAGCTTCATTCTGAAAAAGCAGTGTGGCCTAGTGCATAGAGCACGGGCTTGGGAGTCAGAAGGACCTGTGTTCTAATCCCGCCACTTGTCTGCTGTGTGAACTTGAGCAAGTCACTTAACTTGCTCATTTTGGGCAAGGTCCGTGTCTGTCAACTCTGTTCAAGTGCTTAGTACGGTGCTTCACGTACAATAAGAGCTCAGTAAATGCGATTGATTCTGTTTGAGGCAGAGGTGGATGGGCAACCACTGGAAGTTTTTGAGGAGTGGGGAGAGATAGCCTGAAAGTCCTTTTAGAAAAATGCCAAATCCAACGGCCTCTACTCCATCCTATTCCTCCGTGAATTCTCAGCTGCCTTTGACACTGTTGACTAGCCCCTTCTCCTGGAAACATTATCCAAACTCGGCTTCATTGGCACTGTCCTCTCCTGGTTCTCCTGTTATCACTCTGGCTGCTCATTTTCAGTCTCTTTCGAGGACTCCTCCTTTCTCTCCCACTCTCTAACTGTGGATGTCCCTCAAGGTTCAGTTATGGGTTCCCTTCTATTCTCCATCTACACCCACTCCCTTGGAGAACTCATTCATTCTCATGGTTTTAACTACCACCTCTTTGTGGATGATACCCGAACCTACATCTCCAGCCCTAATCTCTCTCCCTTTCTGCAGTCTTACATTACATATCTTCAAGACATCTCTATTTGGATGTCCTCCCATCCCCTCAAGCTTAATGTGTCTGAAACAGAACTCCTTATCTTCCCACCCAAACCCTGTCCTCCCCTTGACTTTCCCATCACTGTAGGTGGCATCACCATCCTTCCTGTCTCACAAATCCATAACCTTGGCATTATCCTTGACCGCTCTCGCTCATTCAACCCACATATTCATTCAATATCACATTTATTAAGTGTTTACTGTGTGCAAAGCACTTCTGGAGAGTACAATTAAATAATGAACAGACACATTTCCTGCCAAACATGAGCTTACACGGTAAACTAGAGTCTAGGGGGGGCTTCAATCTATCAGTAAATCCTTTCAGTCCCACCTCCACAAAATCGCTAAAATCTGCCCTTTCCCCTTCATCCAAACTGCTATCACATTAATCCAATCACTTATTCTATCCCACCTTGATTACTGTATCAGCCTCCTTGCCTACCTCCCAGGCTCTCATCTTACCCCACTCCAGGCTTCACTCTGCTGCCCAGAACATTTTTCTACGAAAATATTCAGGCCAAGTTTCCCCACTTCTCAAGAACCTCCGATGATTGCCCATCCACCTCTGCATCAAACAAAAACTCCTCTCCTCATCACTGACTTCAAAGCACTCAATCAACTTGCCCCCTCCTGTAACCCAGCCCACACACTTTGCTCCTCTAATGCTAACCTTCTCACTGTACCTCAATCTCAATCAGTCATTCATTCAATCATATTTATTGAGCACCTACTGTGTGCAGAGCACTGTACTAAGCACTTGGAAAGTACAAGTCGGCAACAGATAGAGACAATCCTCTCTAGAATCTGTCTCACCACTGATCTCTCACTCACATCCTGCCTCTGGCCTAGAATGCCCTCTGTCCTCAAATCCACCAATTACTCTCCCCTCCTTCAAAGCCTTATTGAAGGCACATCTCCTCCAGGAAGCCTTCCCAGGCTTAACCCCACTTTTCCTCATCTCCCACTGCCTTCTGCGTTGCCTTGACGTGCTCCCTTTGCTCTTCCCGCCCCCACAGCACTTATGCAAATAGCTGTAATTTTATTTATTTGTAAAATGATGTCTGTTTATTTGTATTGATGTCTGCCTCCCCCTGTTTCGACTGTGAGCTCATTATAGGCAGGGATTGTCACTGTTCATTGTTGTACTGTACTTTCCCAAGCAATTAGTACAATATTCTCCACACAGTAAGTGCTTACAAAATACGTTTGATTGAATGAAATGACTCTTCCTCAACCTTTTGGAGTATTGAGGAAATACAACCCAATTTCAAAGATCATTATCACTCGTTTATTCATTATAATTCTGGTATTTGTTAAATATTTTCTATGTACCAAGCATATTGCTGAAGTGCAAGTGGGGGTTGCAATGCAATCAGTTTGGGCACTGTCTCTGTCCCGTGTGGGGCTCACCTCTAAAGGGAGGGAGAATAGGTATTTGATCCCTATTTTACTGATGAGGAAACTGAGGTGCAAAAAAGTCAAGTAAGCAGCGCCTCCCCACCCCCACCCTCCCAAGCTCACTTAGCAGGCAAGTGGAGGAACTGGAATTAGAACCAAGGCCTCTTGACTGCCAGTCCAATGCTCTTTCTACTGCTGCTTTTTGAAGCAACTTCAAGAAAAAGGACTAAAAGCTATCTTTGGGTAGTATTGTAGACTGTGAGCCCATTGTTGGGTAGGGACCATCTCTATATGTTGCCCACTTGTACTTCCCAAGCACTTAGTACAGTACTCTGCACACAGTAAGCGATCAATAAATACGATTGAATGAATGAATGAATACTTATTATGGAATCACGGTGCTGTCCAAGATTCTGTCCAGAATCTCCCTGGACCATTTACTGAATATCATAATCAATAATAAATCAGTCATATTTATTGAGCACTTAGTGTGTGCAGAGCACTGTACTAAGTGCTTGGGAGAGTACAATATAACATAGTTGGTAGATAGATTCCCTGACCACAATGAATTTCCAGTCTAGAAGGGGAGTTTACAGCCTAGAGGGGGAATTGAGAATACAGAATAACCTTAGAGCATAGCAGGGCATAGTCAAAAACAGAAGTGAAAAGGGATTAGCTAAGATAGTGGCTCATGAAGGTGAGCGTTTCCTACTCATTCATTCATTCATTCAATTGTATTTATTGAGTGCTTAAGGTGTGCAGAGCACTGTACTAAGCGCTTGGGAAGTACAAGTTGGCAACAGAGGCAGTCCCTACCTAACAACAGGCTCACAGTCTACAAGGGGGAGACAGACAACAAAACAAAACATGTGGACGACCTCTACCCTATGTTACAAAAACATCTGACACTATCGGGAGACCTCAGCTCTGCCAGACTCTGCCACTTGCCTGCTGTGTGACCTAGGGCAAATCACTTAACTTCTCTGTGCTCAGTTACCTCATCTGAACTGTGATGATTAAATCCTACTCCCTTCTTAGACTATGAGCCCCATGTTTGGCAGGGGCTGATTACTTTGTGTCTGTCCCAGTGCTTATTACAGTGACTGGCAGGTAGTAAGTGCTGACCAAATACTGTTTTAAGAAAAGATGGAATTTGAACCATTCTGAGGCATTTGTCAAGGTTTAAGATCACACTGATGATGTGGTGGCCATCTCTGCTTGGAAAGGCCCTTGTTTGATTCCGTCTCCATCATGGAGGTCTTTCAGTGGCAGAGTCAAGGCCAGAACCCTAATAATGGCATTTGTTAAATGCCTACTATGTGTCAAGCACTGTTCTAAGCACTGGGGTAGACACAAGCTAATCAGGTTGGACACAGTCCCTGTCCCACATAGGCTCACAATCTTAACCGCCATTGTACAGATGAGATAACTGATACACAGAGAAATTAAGTGACTTAGCCAAGGTCACACAGCAGGCAAGTAGCAGAGCTGGAGTTAAAAACCGGCTCCTTCCGACTCCCAAGCCCATGCTCTTATAATAATGATGGCATTTATTAAGCGCTTACTATGTACAAAGCACTGTTCTAAGTGCTGGGAAGGTTACAAGGTGAATAGGTTGTCCCACGGGGGGCTCACAGTCTTAATCCCCATTCTACAGATGAGGTAACTGAGGCACAAAGAAGTTAAGTGACTTGCCCAAAGTCACAGAACTGACAATTTGTAGAGTGGGATTTGAACCCATGACCTCCGACTCCAAAACCCGGGCTCTTTCCACTAGGCTGTGCTGCTTCTCTAATTCCTGACTCTCAACCAACCTTGTGCTCTCTCCACTAGGCCATGGAACTGATCTTAAAATGCTTAGTCCTCTGTTTTCTTCTTACTCGATATTGATAGTAGTCCTTCTTATTAGTTAAGGAATTTATTAAGGGCTAAGTACTAGGATGAATATGTAGAGTTGTCCATATTTGAAGAAGACATGGTTGATGATGAGGTTCACCTCTGTATGGTATTTGTTAAGTGTTTACTAGGTGCCAGACACTGTTCTAAGCACTGTGGTAGATACAAAGTAATCAGGTTGGACACAGTCCCTGTCCCACAAGGGGCTCATAGTCTCAGTGATCATTCTACAGATGAAGTAAGTGAGGCCCAGAGAAGTGAAGTGACTTGCCCACAGTCACACAGCGGAAAAGTGGCAGAGCCAGGATTAGAATTCAGGTCCTTCTGACTCCCTAGGCCAAGTCCCACCTCCTCCCTCCCGGCAACCGGCACTCCCCCTAAGATCACATGTGTGGTTGAGAAGGCCAGTGTGGGGCCCACGGTAAGGCCACCATTGCTACATTCTTCTAGTTCCCATCATTCACTCATTCAATCGTATTTATTGAGCGCTTACTGTGTGCAGAGCACTGTACTAAGCGCTTGGGAAGTACAAGTTGGCACCATAGAGAGACGGTCCCTACCCAACAGCGGGCTCACAGTCTAGAAGGGGGACACAGACAACAAAACAAAACATATTAACAAAATAAAATAAATAGAATAAATATGTACAAATAAAATAAGTAGGCTTTGGGGCTGGGGTTGGGATTCTATTGTGACTCTGTTGGTCTTTAGAGTGAAAGTGGGGGGCTTTTCTCATTCTCCATTAAACTCTGGGCCCAGTCCAGGGTCTTGTTGTTTTTCTGATGGGCTCCTGGCCAGGGGTGATTCTTTTGTGTCCCTTCCAGGCTCTGGAGCCAGCTTCTGCTCTTTCATTCATTCATTCAATCAATCGTATTTATTGAGCACTTACTGTGTGCAGTGCACTGTACTAAGCACTTGGGAAGTACAAGTTGAGCGCTTGGGGTACATTCCAGGTAACCCCTAGAAATCACAACACCCCAAGATCTCCCATGTACTCGAAAGGAAAAAGTTGGCATTTTTGTGCATAAATGACTTGCTCTCCCAACTTTATTCAGGAAGATTCCCTCTTTAAATGGTAAACGCTCCTGATAAAAGTTAACTTAAATCCTTCATGCTGCAGCTCAAGGCCATTTCCCCCTTTTTTTGCTCCTCAGGGGAAATGAAGAACAGCTGGTCACCATTCTCTGTATGATAGCCCTTCATGTTTTTGAACATGGCTATTAAGTTGCCTCTTAATCTGATTGTTAATGACCATCAGCTGTACCCCAGATGGCCCAGTAAGTCACCACTTTACATTGCTAAATACTTTTTTTTAGCTCTAAGTGTCTTTTTCTATATATAAAATTCCTTCCCATAAGAAGCACTAAGAAAGGCCAAATCTAAGGAAATCAAGTCTGTTGGGAGAAAGAAAAAGAATGAATGAATGAAAGGTAGTTGCAAGGATGACACAGCCCCATATGGAAGGATTGATGATTCATTCAGTAGTATTGAGTGTTTACGGTGTGCAAAGCACTGTACTAAGCACTTGGGAGAGCACAATATAACAACAGAAAGATGCATTCCTGCCAACAGCAAGCTCACAGTCTAGAGATTGATGCTTGCTGTGGTTTGTCCTCAGCATCACAGAAGAGGCAACCAACAGCTGAGCGGTAAAGCTTGGAGAGTTCTCCAAATTATCAGTGCCATTTTGAGCTATGACCCATTTATCAGGTGAAGAGTCATTTGAGATGACCAGACCAGCAGTGACCTTATCTCTGCATCCCATTTATTATCTAGGTGGCTTAACCTACATAGTCACAGTACTAACTGTGGTATTTGTTAGGTGTTTACCTGTGTGTCAGGCACTATACTAAGTACTGGGGTGGTTACAAGCAAATAGGGCTGGACACTATCGCTGTCCCATGTGGGGCTCACAGTTTCAATCCCCATTTTACAGATGAGGGAACTGATGCCCAGAGAAGTGAAGTGACTTGTCCAAGGTCACACAGCAGGCACGCGATGAAGCCTGGATTAGAACCCATGACCTTCTAACAGCAAGGGGACAGAGCCAAGAAAAGGGAAGGGGACACTCTGTGATCCCTGCCACAGCAGCTCTGAGGTCCTCCTCCACCCCCACATCTCCTCTCTGTCCTTAAAATGTGAGGTTGAAGGTTGAAATGCTCAGAACATCCCCGTGTTTCCTTTCTGTCTTCTGGAGGAGTAGCAGCAGCAGCATGACAGTTTCAGAACCCCCTATGTCCTCCAGAGGGACAGGGGGTTAAGGTAGCAGACATGTCACCCCCGGAGAAGCTGTAAGCTCCTCTAGACGTACGCTCCTTGAGGGCAGGAAAGGTGCCTACCAACTCTGTAGTATTATACTCTTCCAAGCGCTTAGTACAGTCCTCTGCACACAGCAAGTAATCAGTCAATACCACTGATTGAGCTGGGATGCAGTTCTGTGGGACTTTGGGGGGTCCTGAGGCTCGTGGGGACAACATCCCTTGTTATAGGCGGGAATTGTCTCTCTTCATTGCTGTATTGTTCTTTCCCAAGAGCTTAGTACCATGCTTTGCAAACAGTAAGCGCTCAATAAATACGACTGAATGAATGACATCCCCCCCCGCCCGCCCAACCCCATGAGCCGGGACACAGTTGAGATTAGCCACCGGACATGGGCTCTCTCCCCCATGTCAAATTGTGTCACGCGACAGATGTCAATCAGAGGACACGGCTCTTTAGCGAGTTGTAAATCAACACCTTCACCTTAGTGGAAGTACAACAGGTAAGAGCGCCCAGATACATCCATAATACAATCAAACGCCTTTATCCAAATAACTCAGCGGTCACATACACACTTGGAGTCATAATTGGAGTGCCCACTCAACTTCTCTCCTGACTTCCCTCCCAAATAGTTCTCATTCCTATGGAGCTGGATAAGGTGCACCTCTGGACTAACCACTTGGTGGTTGAAGGATCAGTTCTTGAGGAGATCGGAAACCTGATTATCATATGTGGTAAAGGGAAAGGGCCAGGGAAGGGGTTGGGATCAGAAGGAAGGCTACAGGGAAAGGAATAAAAGAAGGGGAGAGTGAAGGACAAAGAAAAAAAAAGATTAAAAGGGAAAAAGAAAAGGAGGAGGCAAAGCAGTGAGGGATAGTCTCCTGCTTCCTCCACTACCGCTGACTCTCAAAGTTTCTGTCAATTAATGTTGTATTTATTGAGCGCTTATTGTGTGCAGAGCACTGTGCTAAGTGGCTGGGAAAGTGCAATAGAGTTAGTAGACATGTTCCCTCCCCACAACAAGCTTACAGTCTAGAGGGGGAGACAGGCATTAGTGTAAATAAATAAATAACAGTCCAGGGGCATGAGTTGAGAATGACCAGTATGGTCAGTTCATTCAGGACGCTGACTGATCAGTATGGTCAGTTTACACAGGATGCTGATTGGTCAGTAAGGTCAGTTCATGCAGCCTCTCTTGGATTGTTTCCACCCTCCCCTCTCTTTCCCTCAAACCCCTTCCTTTTCTACAGAGGGAGGGGGACCCATGACCACCTGGACATGTGGCTGTCCCTTCCAAATGTTCTTTCCCCCCTTTGACTTAGATACGTGCATTTCTGAGCTGATGTCACCTTCCTCCCATTTTTTCTTTAAGCATTTCATGACATGCATGCCCAGATTATTTTTAAGTGGGATGTGAAACTGTGACTGCCCCTAGAATATTGGGACAGTCCCATCTACATCAGGATGCCTGGTCACTTTAGTTGTTCAGTTTATGGACAATGGAATGATGGGCAATTTAATCTCTCTGCCCCTCGTTTCCTCTTCTATCATAAGGGGAGAACACTATCACCACTAGCCCCCCCTTAGAGACTTTGTAAGAGGATTTGCTAGAATCCTTTAAAAGTCATGTTGTTGGTCACATTTATCAAGCTCTGAGTTCTTTGGAGATAAAAGTATAATAATAATAATAATAATAATAATAATGGCATTTGTTAAGCATTTACTATGTGCAAAGTACTGTTCTAAGCACTGAGGGGTTACAAGGTGATCAGGTTGTCCCACGTGGGGCTCACAGTCTTAATCCCCATTTTACAGATGCGGTAACTGAGGCTCAGAGAAGTTAAGTGACTAGCCCAAGGTCACACAGCAGACATGTGCCATAGCTGGGATTAGAACCCACGACCTCTGACTCCCTAGCCCGGGCTCTGTCCACTGAGCCATGCTGCTTCTCATGGTAGTCACTATTAATGAAAGTTCAGTTGATTGATGTTGGGAGTTCACATTATGACTTGTCACCTGTCTGCATGTTTTGTTGTCTGTCTCCCCCTTCTAGACTGTGAGCCCGTTGTTGGGTAGGGACTGTCTCTATATGTTGCCAACTTGTACTTCCCAAGCGCTTAGTACAGTGCTCTGCACACAGTAAGTACTCAATAAATACGATTGAATGAATGAATGAATGAGTAGGAAATGCTCACCTTCATGAGCTACTATCCTAGCTAATCACACCATTTATCTATCTTGTCATGTCTTACGCTGTCGAGTCGTTTCTGACCCCTATTGACTCTATAGACGCATTTCCCCGAGAAAACCCCACTCCAGTCTTTCTGGTAGTGTATACATGAGTTTTCTTGGTAAAAAATACAGAAGTGGTTTACCACTGCTTTCTTCCACACAGTAACTTGAGTCTCCCACCCTCAATTCTCTCCCATGCTGCCGCTTCCCAGCACAAGTGAGTTTTGACTTGTAACAGATTGTCTGACACTCGCTAGCCACTGCCCAAGTTAGGAATAAAATGGATATACCTCTGCCTGACTCTCTCTCCCATAGCTGAGACTGGAACTGGAAACACTCCAGATGAGATCCTGAGAGTGGATTCATCTATCTGATCACTTTATTTTGCGATATTAGGTCCCTTGCTGACTATTAATTAAGCCTTCAACTCTTGCCCTCTTCCCCTGAAACAGAAAGCCCCCTTACACGCCTTGCTCTGACCTCATATGTCCAAATCATAAATAGTTCCAGCATTATTCATCTTTCTGCTATCAGAGATAATAGCCGGTTCATATAGTTCTTTCATGTGTTTGAACAAGCTTTTGTAACAGTGAATCTGGAACCCCATTCCATCACTCTGTTCAGATACTTCCAGTGAAATTACGCTTTGCCTCATAATCAAAATACGAACACTCTTTTCCCCCGTCGAAACCTATGTCTAGCTGTGGCGACCTAATGCTTTTTGGCAGAATGACAGGAGAAGCAGAGAGGAGAAATTCTGTTCTTCTGGAAAAAGTTAGCGATAAGTGAATCGGGCGCTCTTTCAAATGGTGTCACAAGGCTGACTCGTTCTGCTCCAAAGGGTGGCCTCCCAAAACAACTCCAGCAGAATTGCTCTGCTTTACCTCCTTCACCCTGGGCCTCCGTGACAAATTACAAAGTAATAACATTAGCAGCTCAAGCAGTTTTGGATCTGCTAGGTCAAAACAAACACTCCACTTTGAGCCTGAAAATCGTGAAGGAACCAACAATTGCAGGCTGACAAAAGAACAGACTGTAATCGATCAATTAATTATATTGATTGAGTGCTTACTGTGTCCAGAGATTACCATATAAGAGTTGGTAGACATGTTCCCTGCCCACGATGAGCTGTAGACTCTAGCCTGTAAGCTCCCGGTGGCAGGGGAAAATGCCTACCAACTCTATTGTCATGGGTTCTAATCCTGGCTCTATCACTTGTCTGCTGTGTGACCTGAAGGAAGTCACTTCACTTCTCTGTGCCTCAGTTACCTCATCTGCCAAATGGGGGTTGAGACTGTGAGCCCCAAATGGGCAAAGAACTGCGTCCAACTCTATTTGCTTGTATGCACCCCAACGCTTAGTACAGTGCCCAGTACAAAGTGCTTAACAGATGTGATCATTATTATTGTTATTATTCTCCCAAGCTCTTAGAACAGTTCTTAAAAAAGCAGCGTGGTTTTTGAGGATAGAGTACAGGCTTCGGAGTCAGATAGACCTGGGTTCTATTCCTGGTTTCACCATTTGTCTGCTGTGGGACATTGGACAAGTCACTTCACTACTCTGTGCCTCAGTCACCTCACCTGTAAGATGGAGAGTGTGACTGTGAGCCCCATGTGAGACACAGACTCCAGTATCCAACCTGATTTGCTCATATCCCCCTGTTGCTTAGTACAGTACCTGGCACGTAGTAAGCGCTTAACAAATACCACCATTATTGTTGTTATCATTGTCATTACTATTATCAGCGCTCTGCACACAGTAAGCTAAATGCCAGTGATTGATAGGTGTTGGAGTATTGCCATCCCTGAATGGCTACCCCAGCCTCTAGTTCCCTGTGGCTCAGTGGGGCTGGAAGTTCAGCCCCATAAGTGCTCAATAAATATGATTGAATGAATGAATGAACGAATCCCTGAGGTATCAAGAGAAAGATATGCACAGAAACCCAAACCCCAAGAGGCCACCTCTCTATTCCCCTTTCTCCCTTTCCAATTCGTTCAACCATATTTATTGAGCACTTTGTTCAGAGCACTGTCCCACACCCCTCCCTGGTTCTTGTCTTGGGGACAGGTTTCCTTACTTACTCATACAGTGGTATTTAATAAGCACTTACTCAATGCAGAGTATGGCTAATGCTTCGGAGAGTACAGTGCAATAGTTAGTAAACGCCATCCTTGCCCCCAACCAGCTGAGAGTCTAGACTGAGTTTGTCCTCTAGACTGCAAGCTCGTCATGGGCAGAGAATGTGTCTGCTAATTCTGTTGCATTTCATTCATTCAATCATATTTATTGAGCGCTTACTGTGTGCAGAGCACTGTACTGAGCGCTTGGGAAGTACAAGTCCACAACATATCGAGACGGTCCCTACCCAACAGCGGGCTCACAGTCTAGAAGGGGGAGACAGACAACAAAACAAAACATGTGGCCAGGTGTCAAAATTGTCAGAACAAACAGAATTATAGCTTTAATAGAATTCTACTGGTGTAGATGCAATGTAATTTGTTTTGTTTTGTTGCATCACACTCTCCCAAGCGCTTAGTACAGTGTTCTGCTCATAGCAAGAGCTCGATAAATATGATTGATTAGAGGGAGAGAAAGATGCTAAATAATAATAATAATAATGGCATTTATTAAGAGCTTACTATTTGCAAAGCACTGTTCTGGGTGCTTGGGAGGTTACAAGGTGATCAGGTTGTCCCACGGGGGGCTCACAGTCTTAATCCCCATTTTACAGATGAGGTAACTGAGGCCCAGAGAAGCTAAGTGACTTGCCCAAAGTCACACAGCTGACAAGTGGTGGAGCCACTATTTGAACCCATGACCTCCGACTCCAAAAACCCGTGCTCTTTCCACTGAGCCAAACTGCTTCTCTACTGAGCCACGCTGCTTAAAAGGAGAAATGGGAGAGTGTAAGGATGTGTACATGAGTGCTGTGGGTTTGGGGATGGGTTGAATATCATAAACTTAAGCGGAACAGATCCAAGAGAATTGCTGAAGCGGAAGGGAGGGCAAGTAGGGGAAATTAGGGCTTAGTTAGGGGAAGGCCTCTTGAAGGAAATGGAAAGCAGTGTGGACTAGTGAATAGAGCACAGGGCTGGGAGCCAGAGGACAAGGGTTCTAGTCCCAGCTCCACTGCTTGCCTGCTGTGTGACCTTGGGCAAATCACTTAAATTGTCTGTGTCTCAGTTCCCTCAACTGCAAAATGAGGGTTCAATATTTGTTCTCCCTCCTAATTAGACTGTGAAACCAGCATGGGACAGGAACTGTGTCCTACCTGATTAACTTATATCTACCCCAGCTCTCAGAACAGTGTTTGACACATAATAATAATAATAATAATAATAATAATAATAATAATAATAATGGCATTTATTAAGCGCTTACTATGTGCAAAGCACTGTTCTAAGCACTGGGGAGGTTACAAGGTGATCAGGTTGTTCCACAGGGGGCTCACAGTCTTAATTCCCATTTTACAGATGAGGTAACTGAGTCACAGAGAAGTTAAGTGACTTGCCCAAAGTCACACAGCTGACAAGTGGTGGAGCTGGGATTTGAACCCATGACCTATGACTCCAAAGCCCGTGCTCTTTCCACTGAGCCATACTGCTTCTTTAATAAAAAAAAAAGGATGGCATTTGTTAAGCACTTACTATATACAAAGCACTGTTCTAAGCGCTGGGGGCGATAAAAGGTGATCGGGTTGTTCCACGTGGGGCTCACAGTCTTAATCCTCATTTTACAGATGAGGTAACTGAGGTTCAGAGAAGTTAAGTGACTTGCCCAAGGTCACACAGCAGACATGTGGTGGAGCCAGGATTAGAACCCATGACCTCTGACTCCCAAGCCCAGGCTCTTTCCACTGAGCCACGCTGCAGGTTTTCCCATGTGGGCTCACGGTCTTAGTCCCCATTTTGCAGATGAGGTAACTAAGGCACAGAAAAGTTAGGTGACTTGCCCAAAGTCACACAGCTGACAAGTGGCAGAGCCAGAATTTGAAACCATGACCTCTGACTCCCAAGCACAAGCTCTTTCCACTGAGCCACTCTGCTTCTCAGAGTTCAGTTTTGGGCATGTGAAGTTGGAGATGTCAGTGGAACATCCAAGTAGAAATATCCTGAAGGCAGGAAGAAATACAGGGCTGCAGAGAGGGAGAGAGATCAGGGTTGGAGAGGTAGGTTTGGGAACTTTCAACATAAAGTAAGCATTTGAAACCATGGGGGTGAATGAGTTCTCCAAGGCAGTGCATGTAGATGTTGTATAAAAGGGGATGAGGCAGAGAAGGGATGGCCAGAAAGATAGGAGGAGAACCATTTTTTCAGTTGTATTTATTGAGCACTCACTGTGTGCAGAGCACTGCACTATGTGCTTGGGAGAGTATAATACAGCAATAAACAGATACATTCCCTGCCCATAATGAGCTTACAGTCTGGAGGGGAAATAGACTGAGGGAAATAATAGAATTAGGGAATTAATTTATATTAATATAAATAAATAAATTACAAATATGTACTTAAGTGCTTTGGGTCTGGGAGGGAGGTAGAACAAAGGGAGCAAGTCAGGGTGATGCAGAAGGAAGCTGGAGAAGAGGAAAAGGGGGCTTTAGTCAGGGAAGGCCTCTAGGAGAAGTGTCTTCAGTAAGGCTTTGAAGGGGAGGAGAGTAATTGTCTGTCAGATTTGGGAAAGGAAGACATTTCAGGCCAGAGGCAGGATATGGGAAAGTGGTGGGCTTAGGTGAGATCAAGGCACAGTGAGAAGGTGAGTATTAAAGGAGTGAAGTATGCGGGCCAGGTTGTAGGAGGAGAGTGGTGAGGTAGGAGGGAGCCAAGTGATCAACTGCTTTAAAGCCAATGGTGAGGAGTTTGATGCAGAGGTGGATGGGCAGCCACTGGCGTTTTTTGAAGAGTGGGAAACATGTTCTGAACGTTTTTGAACAGAAATGATCTGGGCAGCAGAGTGAAGTATGGACTAGAGTGGGGAGAGACAGGAGGCTGAGATGTCAGGAAGGAGGGTGAAGCAGTAATCCAGGCAGGATTGAATGAGTGATTGTAGTAACATGGCTCAGTGGAAAGAGCTGGGGCTTTGGAGTCAGAGGTCATGGGTTCAAACCCCAGCTCCACCAATTATCAACTGTGTGACTTTGGGCAAGTCACTTCACTTCTCTGTGCTTCAGTTCCCTCATCTGTAAAATGGGGATGAAGACTGTGAGCCCCCGTGGGACAACCCGATCACCTTGTAACGTCCCCAGCACTTAGAACAGTGCTTTGCACATAGTAAGCATTTAATAAATGCCATTATTATTATTATATCACCTTGACCTTGGGTTGTAACCTCTTCTGTTTTTCTTCTGCTGGTTCCAGAACTGGGAATGAATGGCAGCCCGGGATAGATGCTGGCTCCAGTAGTTAAGGGCTGGAGTTGGAGTGGTCTTTAGTTAGGGGGTAAACTCCTTGTGGGCAGAGAATATGTCTAGTGTTCTCTCTCCACTTTGAGAAAATCCACTGGTAACCGTCACCTCCATTCCCTGCCACTGAAGGTCCCTGCTGCTCAAATGCTCTCTGTAAATCATGCTGGAAGGCAGTTTGCTACTCTCCTACTACAACACAGACCACAAACTTTACTCCTCTAATACTAACCTTCTCACTGAACCTCGATTTTGTCTATCATGCAGCTAACCCCTCACCCACATCCTCCCTCTGGCCTGAAATGCCCTCCCTCCTCAAAGTCGACAAGTACTTTCCCTCCACTTCAAAGCCTTATTAAAAGCATATCACCTCCAAGAGACCTCTCCTGATTAAGCCCCCCTTTCCTCTTCCACTCCCTTCTGCAAGTTGCCCTGACTTTCTCCCTTTAATTATTCATTCATTCATTCATTCATTCATTCAATCGTATTTATTGAGCACTTACTGTGTGCAGAGTACTGTACTAAGCGCTTGGGAAGTACAAGTTTACAACATATAGAGACAGTCCCTACCCAATGGCGGGCTCACAGTCTAGAAGGGGGAGACAGACAACAAAACAAAACATATAAACCAAGTAAAATAAATAGAATAAATATGTACAAGTAAAATAGATTAATAAATATGTACAAACATATATGCATATATACAGGTGCTGTGGGGAGGGGAAGGAGGTAAGGCAGGAGGGGTGGGGAGGTGGGGAGAGGAAGGATGGGGCTCAGTCTGGACAGGCCTCCTGGAGGAGGTGAGCTCTCAGTAGGGCTTTGAAGGGAGGAAGAGAGCTAGCTTGACGGATGGGCAGAGGGAGGGCATTCCGGGCCAGGGGGAGGACGTGGGCCGGGGGTCGACGGCGGGACAGGTGAGATTGAGGCACGGTGAGGAGATTAGCGGCAGAGGAGCGGAGGGTGCGGGCTGGGCTGGAGAAGGAGAGAAGGGAGGT
This sequence comes from Tachyglossus aculeatus, assembly GCF_015852505.1. Taxonomy (NCBI): domain Eukaryota; kingdom Metazoa; phylum Chordata; class Mammalia; order Monotremata; family Tachyglossidae; genus Tachyglossus; species Tachyglossus aculeatus. The sequence goes on from NC_052069.1 coordinate 88,061,068, forward strand.
GAGGTAGGAGGGGGTGAGGTGATGGACAGCCTTGAAGCCAAAGGTGAGGAGTTTATGCCTGATGAGAGGTTGATTGGTAGCCGCTGGAGATTTTTGAGTTGGGGAGTAACATGCCCAGTAGCATTCCCCCTTCCAGCCCCACGTCACTTATGTACATATCTGTAATTTATTTATTTGTATTGATGTCTGTCTCCCCCTTAAGACTGTAAGCTCATTGTGGGCAGGGACTGTGTCTGCTTATTGTTGTACTCTCCCAAGTGCCTGGTACAGTGCTCTGCATACATTAAGCACTCAATAAATATGATTGAATGAATGAATGAATGAAGTAGCAGAGCTGGGATTAGAACCCAAGTCCCTTTGACTAACAAACCTGTGCTTTCTCCTCTATGCCATGCTGCATATTTCTCATCTGTAAGACTACTGTGAAGGAGGATCAGATTATCTATCCCCTTTGCAATTCTGTCTGAATTCTTCTAGAGGATTGCATAACAAAAGATTCATCCTTATGTCTTTAAAGTGCTGGTGTAGGTTATCTATAAGTGCAAATTTATATACTTATTTGTATTTTTGAATGGTCCTAAATGGGAGCTAAAGAAAAGGTCCTTGGGGCTGGGCAGAGGCCAGATAATAAAAAAAAAAACTTGGATAGAGTCAATTGTGGGCTTGGGTCAGATCACTTTTATCAACCTTATTTCCGGATTCATCAGGCATTTTCCTGAGAGAGGGTGAGAAGGAAGATGCAGCCAGTCTGAATGGACTGAAGCTGTAGCTAACACTGCACCTTTCTTTTTTAAGGTATTTGATAAGCGTTTGCTATGTGCCAGACACTGGGCTAAACCCTGAGGTGGTTACAAGCAAATTGGGTTGGGTACAGACTCTGTCTAACGTTAGACTCAGAGTCTTAATCCCCATTTTGCAGATGAAGAAACTGAGGCACTTAGAAGCTAAGTGACTTGCCCAAGGCCACACAGCAGACAGGTGGCGGAGCCAGGATTAGAGCCAAGGTCCTCCTGGCTCCCAGGGTTGTGTTCTATCCAGTAGGCCATGCTGCTTCTCACCATTCTGCTACACAGGCAGCCCGGGGCCCCTGCCGTGTGGGAGCCGTGATGGGAGACCAAGGGAATGGTGGTAGGAGAGAATAAGAACAGAAATTTGGATATTGTGCGGCTTGACCAAAATCTCAGGCCAAGCCTTACCTCAGTATTTCAGCTGCCCTCGGTATTGCGGTAAGTCTTCACCACAAGTTTTGTCTAGAATTCTGTTAGGGAACTAAGGAACGTTCTCTCAGTAATGAGAACTTGCTTGGATTCAGCGTGTCGCCGCCTTGGAAGCAATGGTTCCAGTTGGAAGCACGCGTGTAACATTGGACACTCTCACCGTCTTCAGCGAGAGCTTTCTTAGGGGATTTTACAAGATCACAACCCTGCATCACAGGGGAATTATATATACCCGTTGGACTTTGGTACTAAAATGCCAGCCTCTGAAGAACTCTAGGATGGAGTAATCTTGAGCAGCTCAGTTAAACTTCTCTGTGCCTCAGTTCCCTCATCTGTAAAATGTAGAGAAGGCACCTGGTCGTCCGACCTCTTGAGACAGGGGTTGTATCTGATTAGATTTGTCATTGAATAAGCTGGCTGTGGGCAGGGAAAATGTTTACCAACTCTATTATTTTATATTATGTTGTACTAAGGAAACAGCAGGTTGCAGTGGATAGAGCTTGGGTTTGGGAGTCATAAGGTCATGGGTTCTAATCCCAGCTCCACCACTTGTCTGCTGTGTGGCCCTGGGCTAGTCAGTTCACTTCTCTTTGCCTCAATTACCTCATCTGTCAAATGGGAATTGAGACTGTAAGCCCCAAGTGGAATAGGGACTGTGTCCAACCCAATTTGCTTGTATCCACCCCAGTGCTTAGTACAGTGTCTGGCACATAGTAAGCGCTTAGCAAATTCCATAATTATTATCATTACTCTTCTAAGCTCTTAGTACAGTCCTCTGTACACAAGAAGTGCCCAATAAATGATTGATCAACTGAGGACTTATTATACGCAGAGCACTATATTAAGGACTCCTGAGAGCTCAGTACAACAGATTTGGTAAGCACTCTCCCTGCCCACAGGCTAAAGGGGAGACAAACACTAATATAAATGTTACCTTGAATTAACTCAAGGTATGAGGTTAACGAATTCCACAATTTAAAAAAGAGAGACTGTTTCATAAGGGCACTCGAGTCACCTTAGATTTGGTGCATTCAGGGTCAGGATGCCCTGCACAGGAATAGACTGTAAGCTCATTGTGTGCAGGGATTGTGTCTGTTAAATTGTTATATTGTACTCTCCCAAATACCTAGAACAGTGCTCTGCACACAGCAATTGCTCAATAAATACAATTGACTGACTGAGAATGTCGGTGTTGGGCAAATTATAGTGATGACCATTTCAACCTAGAGTTGGGAGCTCCCTATGAGGAGACAACCAGTCAATCAATCAATCAATGGTAAACTAGTCAATTATTATTTTTTCCTAGTCAGTGTTCCAAACCTTCTTAGCCATTCTCCGTTCTTTGCTCCTTTGCCTGACACAGACTGGCTTGGATGGACAATAGAGCCTCACAAAATGTATTTCCGAAGACACAGATTCACTAAGAGGCCTTTTTCAAATTATTTTATCCAGACTAATAAAGCCAGCGATTCACTGGGAAGAAACCATTTGGTAGTTTAAACTAAAAGCAGCATTTTTTTTCATACTTCAAAGTGAGATGGGTCCTCCAATGACTATAACTTAGTTACCCGATTAAGACTGGTGGTACGAGGAATTGGCAGTAACATTTAATTTTGAGATGAACTTGTACCCATAAAAGACTGTGGTACAGTACTGGGATGTGTTAGAAAAGAAACTCTAAGTATCTTCTTTCACAGAATACCTGAAACATTGGGCCTCAATAAGTCCCTTTTACACAATAAACATTATTCACTGTACAACATAAAGGAGAGTGCATGTAAAATATGGGACAGAATTGACCTCATGTCTTGTGGTACAAACTTGGAAGATACCTTTTGAGAGACAAAAGTGTCTACTTTCAGGCATCACCTACAAAATGTGACTAAAAAGTGAACAGGTTCTAACCTAGTATATCCTTATGCTTTGTTACTTTAACTTATTTTAATGCCTGTCTTTATGCTGTAACCTCCTTGAGGGCAGGAATCCTGTATACCAACCCTATTGCTTTGTACTCTCTTAAATCACTGTACTGTACAAAGAAATTATTTATTGACTCAGCACTAGTGTAGAGGCACAAATGGGTGATGAGAACTATGAAACCTAGAAAGAAGTGGAGAGGAAATTATTTCCATTACAGAGGAATGTTAATTTCCCCAGGGCCTACCTACATACCCTTCATTCATTCAATCATATTTATTGAGTGCAAACTGTGTGCAAAGCACTGTACTAAGTGCTTGGGAGAGTGCAATATAACTGACCAAGAGGTCTTCCCTGACTAGACCTTCATTTCCTCTTCTCCCACCTCCTTCTGCACTGCACTTGTACTTGGATTTGCAACCTTTATTCATCCCTCCCTCATCCCCACAGTACTTATGTATGTATCAGTAACTTATTTAAATTAATGTCTGTCTCCTCTTCTGGACTGTAAGCTTGTTGTAGGCAGGGAATGTGTCTATCCATTCTCTAATATTGTATTCCCCTAAGCACAGTGCTCTGCATACAGTAAGTGCTCAATGAATACCACTGATTGATTAAGTGATTAAATGCAGCTGGACTGGTTTAAGCATCTGCTGATTACTGCCTTTGAGTGGATTCCTCTAGTCCAAGAATGCTGGGAAGTGGAATTGTGATGGAGTCCTTCCCTTTGCCCCATATTTATTAAGCACCCACTGAGAGAAATGCACTGAAAAGCAGAAGCATGGAACATATTTCCTGGTCCAAAGGAGCCTGAGAATAATGATAATAATGATGGTATTTAAGTGTTTACTGTGTGCCAAGCACTGTTCTAAATGCCGGGGGGGAGATATAAGGTAATCAGGTTGTCTCACATTTGGCTCACAGTCTTAATCCCCATTTTACAGATGCGGTAACTGAGGCACAGAGAAGTGAAATGACTTGCCCAAAGTCACACAGCTGACAAGTGGCGGAGTCGGGATTAGAACCCACGACCTCTGACTCCCAAGCCCAGGCTTTGCCACTAAGCCACAGGCAGCTTGACCTTTAGTCCACCCAGTCCAACCTTGGCAGGGCTAACAGGGCATGGAGTAGGAGGAAGTCATTGGAGGAAGACTGGATGAGGGTCAAGGGGTGAGGGAAATAGGAGTGAAAGACAGTAATTGAGGGGGAAAAGATTGTAGGATGCTTTCAGCTTCTCTTCAAATACATTTGTAGTTTTATTCTTACACACTACTGAAACAGAACTTTTTAAAAAACCCAACCCTTGAGGTACTTCCTCTTCCCCTATTCAAAGCCTACTGAAATCATATCTTCTCCAACAAGTTTTTCTGGACCAAACTGTCATGCTCCCACCCCATTTTCCTTCTCTCCTTCCTTTCCCATTCACTGAATCCCACTCCATAATCATTTAGGTTCCCCCTCCCCAACAGCAAATATATATATTTATATATCCTTAAACCTGATTGCTTTCCTGTCTGTTAATATCCGACCATAACTCTCCCCACCCTCAAAGCCTTAATAAAGGCACATCTCCTCCAAGAGGCCTTCCCTGACCTAAGCCTCATTTCCTCTTCTCCCACTCCTTTCTGCATTGCCCTTGCACTTCATTCATTAATTCATTCATATTTATTTATTGAGCACTTACTGTGTGCAGAGCACTGTACTAAGCTCTTGGGAGACTATACAATAGAACAATAAACTGACACATTCCCTGCCCATCGTGAATTTACAGTCTAGAGGGGGAGACAGGCATTAATATAAATGAGTAAATAAATATGAATAGCACACTTGGATTTGCTCCCCTTATTCAGCCCTCCCTCAGCCCCATAGTACTTATGTACATATCTATAATGTATTTGCATTAGTGTCTGTCTTCCCCTTAAGACAGAGCTCTGCGAACGGTAAGCTCTCAGTAAATACAACTGATTGGTTCATGGCTGGATTAAATGTTTAATGTCTGTCTCCCATTTGGAGTGCAAGCTTCTTGAGGGCCTATTAACTCTACTCCATTGTCCTCTCACAAGCACATAGTACAGTGCTTGGCATAGAGTAAACTCTCATTAACTGATTGACCAATGACCTCCTGCTTGCCAAATCCAACGGCTCATACTCTGTCCTAATCCTCCTCGACCTCTCAGCTGCCTTTGACACTGTGGACCACCCCCTTCTCCTCAACACGTTATCTGACCTTGGCTTCACAGACTCCGTCCTCTCCTGGTTCTCCTCTTATCTCTCCGGTCGTTCTTTCTCAGTCTCTTTTGCAGGCTCCTCCTCCCCCTCCCATCCTCTTACTGTGGGAGTTCCCCAAGGTTCAGTGCTTGGTCCCCTTCTGTTCTCAATCTACACTCACTCCCTTGGTGACCTCATTCGCTCCCACGGCTTCAACTATCACCTCTACGCTGATGACACCCAGATCTACATCTCTGCCCCTGCTCTCTCCCCCTCCCTCCAAGCTCGCATCTCCTCCTGCCTTCAGGACATCTCCATCTGGATGTCCGCCCGCCACCTAAAGCTCAACATGTCGAAGACTGAGCTCCTTGTCTTCCCTCCCAAACCTTGTCCTCTCCCTGACTTTCCCATCTCTGTTGACGGCACTACCATCCTTCCCGTCTCACAAGCCCGCAACCTTGGTGTCATCCTCGACTCCGCTCTCTCATTCACCCCTCACATCCAAGCCGTCACCAAAACCTGCCGGTCTCAGCTCCGCAACATTGCCAAGATCCGCCCTTTCCTCTCCATCCAAACCGCTACCCTGCTAATTCAAGCTCTCATCCTATCCCGTCTGGACTACTGCACTAGTCTTCTCTCTGATCTCCCATCCTCATGTCTCTCTCCACTTCAATCCATACTTCATGCTGCTGCCCGGATTATCTTTGTCCAGAAACGCTCTGGACATATCACTCCCCTCCTCAAAAACCTCCAATGGCTACCGATCAATCTGCGCATCAGGCAGAAACTCCTCACCCTGGGCTTCAAGGCTCTCCATCATCTCGCCCCCTCCTACCTCACCTCCCTTCTCTCCTTCTACTGCCCAGCCCGCACCCTTCGCTCCTCCACCACTAATCTCCTCACTGTACCTCGCTCTCGCCTGTCCCACCATCGACCCCCGGCCCACGTCATCCCCTGGGCCTGGAATGCCCTCCCTCTGCCCATCCGCCAAGCTAGCTCTCTTCCTCCCTTCAAGGCCCTGCTGAGAGCTCACCTCCTCCAGGAGGCCTTCCCAGACTGAGCCCCTTCTTTCCTCTCCCCCTCGTCCCCCTCTCCATCCCCCCGTCTTACCTCCTTCCCTTCCCCACAGCACCTGTATATATGTATATATGGTTGTACATATTTATTACTCTGTTTATTTATTTATTCATTTATTTTACTTGTACATTTCTATCCTACTTATTTTATTTTGTTGGTATGTTTGGTTCTGTTCTCTGTCTCCCCCTTTTAGACTGTGAGCCCACTATCGGGTAGGGACTGTCTCTATGTGATGCCAATTTGTACTTCCCAAGCGCTTAGTACAGTGCTCTGCACATAGTAAGTGCTCAATAAATACGATTGATTGATTGATTGATTGATTGATATTTCCATTGACACCACAATCAGGAAAAGCAATTTCGTGAGGAGGATGTTTTCTAAGAACACAACATTGGTGGTATAGGAGAATTTATTATACGGTGTTTGTCTTTTTCCTGTTTGTTCCATATCGGACTGGCAGCCTTCACTTTACCTTCACTCCCTGGACTCTTTTTAAGACTTAGTTCTGTGCATTGGGTAGGATTCTAATCGACTCATCAATTCACAAGCTCGGTTGGATGAAAATATTTATAGGCTCTTTGGTCTGTTCCTTTTAACCCTCCCCTTCTTCCCAGATTTCACCACTAAGAGATGTGGCCATTCTAGAAATTAAATTATAATTAAGGTTAAAGGTTTAAAAATAACGACCCTAGAATTGACCCCAACAGTAACCCTTTTGTTTGTTCTTTAAAGTATCCCCTTTCAGACCACTCTGTAGTTAGTCCTGGGCCATTTTTAACCTGTTTCAAAAGTTGCCACCTGACACTTTAAGCATTGCTTTGACTTAGTAAATCCATCTGTTGTAGGGTACAGCACTAAATGCTTTCCTGAAATCCAGATAAATCATGTCTACCAATTCAGTAATATGCCTCAAGAATTCAATTTAAGCAAATTTATCAGACATGGGCTTTCCTTTATCAATCCATGCTGACTGACCTTTAATAAATTAGAGATAAATACATTCCGGATTGGTTGATGCACACACTGAGTGAAAGAGTAATCTGCACCAGATCTACAAACATGCCCTGCTTGATTTCCTCCTCCTAATGTGCTCCAGTCTGCTGTTGGCTGGGGAGACTCTGATTAGGAGTGCGGCTGACTTCTGTTGAAACGAATGGCATGTGCGGCCGTTGAAGCGGTGAGGTGCTTCCTGTAGAGCAACTTTGCAGTTGCGCTTCCAAGTCACTTCAAATATTTACCGCTGCTTTCGAAATGTGTGTTCCGCCTGTTCTTTCCAAATGATCATCTTAGGAAGTAACATTAGGAAGAAGTCTGATCTTCATGACTGATTATCATTATGGTATTTGAAGTATAGGGCTTGAGGCCGGGAGGTTGTAGTCAAGGCGGGATATGATGAGTCCTTGGTTCAGCGGGGTACCTCTGGGGATGGAGAAGTAAGGGAGGATTCGAGAGGTGTTGTAAAGGTAGAACCGATGGGATTTGGGGACAGATGGGTTGAATGAGAGAGATGAGTCGAGGGTAAAGCCAAGGTTATGGGCTTGTGAGACAGGGAAGGTGGTTGGGGGAAGAACTAAATGTAAATTTACTGAGAAAGATTATAAAGGCTAAGAATAATAATTTATGGTATTAAGTATTATGTGCCAAAACACTCTGTTAAGCACTTAGGTAGACACAAAATAATCATACTGAACCCAGTCCCTGTCCCACCTGAGGAAACTGAGGCATTGAGAGATTAGGTGACTTGCCCATGGCCACACAGGAGGCCAGTGGGAGAGTTGGGACTAGAACATGTTATTTATTTTTTTTAATGGTATTGAGCGCTTACTATGTGCCAGGCACTGTACTAAGCACTAGTGTAGGTACAAGATAACCAGGTTGGACAGAGTCCATGTCCCATGTGGGGTTCACAGTTTTAATCTCCATTTTACTTTGGCTTCTTCATCCAATGATCTTGCTACTAAGACACAGTGCTGACCTAAGTAATATTGAGCAGAAGGTTTGGAGCAAAGGCAACCTCTTCATTTGAAGGATCTCTTTGAAAGGAAAGAATCCATTTCAGATTGGATGGGCCTATCAGCACCTGACTGGAAGGCTAGGGCCACAATTTAGGGTGTTTTCCTCTGATTATTTCCAAAATACCTAATAACTAAGGATTAGAGTCCCATATTCTCTTTCTGCATTTTGGATCAATTGATTTTTTTCTCTAGGTGGAGGCTTAGATTTCATATTTTCTGGGCATGTATAGGAAAACTATACTTGAGCTCCCTACTCTAATGAGAAATAACAATAATAATGATAATAATAGTTTTTGTTAAATGCTTACTCTCTACCAAACACTATTCTAAGAGCTAGGATAGATACAAGATGATCAGGTTGTACACAGTCCCTGCCCCAAGTGGGGCTCACAGTATAAATAGGAGGGAGGAAAAAAATTTCCATTTTACAGATGAGGTAACAGGTATAGAGAAGTTAAATGATCTCCCCAAGGTTACACAGCAGGCAAATGGCAGAGCTGGAATTAGAACCCAAGTCTTCTGACTCCCATACCTGTATTCTTTCTATTTTGTTTTCAAAAGTAGTAAGTGTCGGTATTGTGAACCGAGCCTTAGATAATCTGAAATGCAAATCTTAAAAAATAATTTAACCCACATATTCTATCCCTGAATCCTGTCAGTTCTGCCTTCACAACATCTTTAGAATCCTTTACTTCATCTTCCTCCAAACTGCTACCAGGCTGGTTCAAACACTGGTCGCATCCCACCTTAACTACTGCATCAGTTTCCTCACTTATCTCCCTGCCTCCTCTTTCAATCAATCAATCAATCAATCGTATTTATTGAGTGCTTACTGTGTGCAGAGCACTGTACTAAGCGCTTGGGATGTACAAGTTGGCAACATATAGAGACGGTCCCTACCCAACAGTGGGCTTACAGTCTAGAAGGGGGAGACAGAGAACAAAACAAAACATATTAACAAAATAAAATAAATAGAATAGATATGTACAAGTAAAATAAATAAATAGAGTAATAAATATGTACAAACATATATACACATATATGGACTTTCCAGTCCATCCTTCATTCTGCTGCACAGATCACATTTCTACAAATCCGTTCCATCCATGTCTTCCCACTTCTTAAAATAATAATAACAATAATAATAGCATTTGTTAGTGCTTAGTGCCAAGCACTGTTCCATGCACTGGGGTAGATACAAGGTAATCAGGTTGTCCCATGTGGGGCTCACAGTCTTAATCCCCATTTTACAGATGAGGTAACTGAGGCACAGAGAAGTTAAGTGGCTTGCCCATCTCACTCAGCAGACAAGTGGCGGAGCTGGGATTAGAACCTACGTCCTCTGACTCCTCCAATGGTTGCTCAGCCACCACTGTGAAAACAGAAACTGCACCATCAGCTTTAAGGTACTCAGCTTGCCCCTTCCTATCTTCTACTGCAGTCCAATCCACACACCCATCTCCTTGAATGCCAACTGCTCACTGTAGGTCATCTCTTGCCACTGTCATCTTCACCATGTCCTTCCCTCTCGTCCAGAACTCCCTCTCACTTCACATCTGACAGATACCATTCTCCCCATCTTAGCCCTATAAAAATCTCCTCCAAGAAATCTTCCCCGACTAGCCCTTCATTTCCCCTCCCTATTCCCTCTCCCATCTGTGTAGCCTATGCACTTGGATGTGTACTCCTTTGATTCCCACCCCACAACATTTATGTACATAAGATCACCTGTATATATGTATATATGTTTGTACATATTTATTTTATTTTGTTAATATGTTTGGTTTTGTTCTCTGTCTCCCCCTTCTAGACTGTGAGCCCACTGTTGGGTAGGGACTGTCTCTATATGTTGCCAACTTGTACTTCCCAAGTGCTTAGTACAGTGCTCTGCACACAGTAAGCGCTCAACAAATACAATTGATTGACTGACTGAGTGATGGGCCATTTACCCTGTCTTGTAATTTATTCTGTCTGCCTCCCCTCCTAGACTGTGAACTCCCGGTGGACAGGGATCATGCTAAATACCTCTTCTTGGCTGACTACAGTACAGTAAGCTTTCAATAAATACCACTGATTGCAGCATGGTTCAGTGGAAAGATCATGGGCTTTGGAGTCAGAGGTCCTGGGTTCAAATTCTGGCTCTGCCAATTGTCAGCTGTGTGACTTTGGGCAGGTCACTTAACTTCTCTGTGCCTCAGTTACCTCATCTGTAAAATGGGGATTAAAACTGTGAGCCCCCGTGGGACAACCTGTTCACCTTGTAACCTCCCCAGCACTTAGAACAGTGCTTTGCACATAATAAGCACTTAATAAATGCCATTATTATTATTATTATCAATAATCCTCACCATTGCCAAAGTTGATCAGTTATTTCTCCTGAAGATATGCTCTTGACCCATTTCTGTTTCCAATTCCCATTCGCAATTAACTCATTTCAAAAGAACAGATTTTATAAAACTTGTCCTAGCTATTTAATAGATTTCGTGGTTCCTGGTAAACTTTTCAATCATTGATTAATAATGCAAACATTAACATTTATTGAGGAGAGTAGAGAGGTGATCCCATCCCTTCTTCCACTGGGGAAATTTACAGAAACTAAACTCCCCAAGTTTATTTTTTTCTTGGCTATTTTAAGGGGTAGATTGCAGTTAATGCTTGCCACCTGGTCATTGCTGCATAAGTGTGGAAAATTGAAAGCAATCCTCCCAGTGACTTGCTATCCCATCTTTGCCACCCTTTAATCTGAAAAGCTTCTTGGAGGAAGTGAAATTGTATTAGGGGGCCCCACAAAATGTTTGATCCTTGCCATATTGGAATTTAAATGCTGCAGAAACTAACAGCCTCAGATTAGTCTTCCCCATTAGAATATAAGCTTCTTCTTGTCAGGGAATGTGCCACTTTATTATTCTGGGTTTCACAAGGAATAATACAGTCCACCTCACTAAGTGGGTGCGGGGTAAATGTCACTTCCTCCGTGGTGCCATGCTGCATTCATTTTGTGGTACGTATCACATGTATTTAGAACTTCCTCTTCTTTTTTGAATCTTGATTTCCTCTGTAGTACAGTTTTCTTGAAAATCGAAAAAGTGACTTTCTGCTTTCAGGAGATGAGCAAGAGAGAGCCCAGACAGGAGAAGCCCTGATACTTTCTTTCTTTTTTTATTATATCTGTCAAGTGCTTACTGTGTGCCAGGCACTGTAGTAAGTGCTGGGGGAGATACAAGCTAATCAGAATGGACACGGTTCATGTCCTACATGTGGCTCACAGTCTTAATTCCCATTTTACAGATGAGGTAACTGAAGTGCAGAGAAGGGAAGTAAATTGTCTAGGGTCACACAGCAGACAAGTAGTGGAGCCGGGATTAGAACCCAGGTCGTCCTGAGTTCCAGGCCCATACTCTATCTAATGGCGCTTAGAACAGTGCTTTGCACATAGTAAGTGCTTAATGAATGGCATCATTATTATTATTAATAGTTCACACTGCTTCTCTATTTCCTGGGGCTGGTCCCAGTGACTGCTTAACTTTTGAGGGTTCCTTAATACACCTTCTTGACTGCTTTCCCCCGAATCTGGTTGTGTTCTTTACATTCAAAATCAACTCTGCCAACTCCATCCTTTCTTATGTGTGAGGGAAATTACACCGTCAGCAGCGTCATCTTAAAAACATTACCCCATGTTTCTTCAAATTTGGCTTCATTTTTCTTTCTCGCTGAGGGCCGCCAGCCTGCCAAGTTTGAAGGTCCTTGCTCCAGCTGTTTTCGAGTTACACAAGTGCAAAAAAAAAAAAAAAATTGGAGGCGCTTCACGTCTGAAGCAAAAGTATTTCTTTCACACCCTTTCCTCCCTCAGAAATGGCTAATTCAATTTAGCTCAAAAAAATCCAGTACCACAATGGGGGCCTCCTCACGACTTCAAGGTTTGCTCCTTTTTTGAAAAAGTGAAGACCCACCGAAAAAGAGGAGACGAGGTGTCCCCACCCACCAAGGTCCCCCTGAGTAGCACTACCATAACATATAAAGGAAAGTAAGAATCTGGGCTGACAACTTGTACACCAAGCTTCGGTCTGGTGTGATTCAAACCAGCTGAGTGATAACTTCTGGAGAGCAAAAATGCCAGCAGAATCTTAACAGCTCCAGCCCTTGGTGAGGGCTTCTGGCCCCCCGGGAGTGTGGGGTGGATATACGGCTGTGATTGGGTGGGTGGGAGTGAGAGGGCAAACGTGACTCCTTGCAGTCGGCATTGGCATTGACAATAATTGTTAGCAGATTTGGTTGCCTATTCATCTCCTTTCCCTCAGCCTCCACCTTCATTCCTAACATGTTATCAACACGCTTTATTTTTGAGTTATTAGAAATCGCATCTTTCTTTTTATTGATTCTTGACAGTTGCCAGCCAGCCCTTAATTGTTTCCAGCTCCGGAGGTTCAAAATTGCTGATTTCCTTCTAGATATTTTAATCATTCATAGCTCCCTCACTCCTTCCCTGTAGCCCCTTTGGCTTGTCTTGACTGGGGGATTTAGCTGAGGAATCGTCAGTATGGCTAACACATTTTTCCCCTGTTCTTTCCACTCTTCGGAAGGGAGCCAATCAGGCCAATGCATGTTGAAGTTACTACATTTCTCTAGTCGATTTGGACTCACTCTTGCTTGCAAATGTGGGCCAAAGTGAAATTGTGTTTGTTCTACTCCTCCCCTCTTCTGGGTGTCTGACTCTTGGCCTGGCCTAGTCTGCTTTCCCTTTATGATCCTCAATCAGTGATAAAGATTGAAACAGCAAGTTGAGGCAGCTCATGATTGAGGAAGAATGAATGAAAGACATTTGAAGCTCCAGGAAGTTTGGCTTTGAGTAACTTGGAAGGGGTGAGGTTGGCTAGGGAGCTAGATTCTAGCCAGACACTTGATTCGGGATGAGATTTTTTAAATGGCATTTATTAAGCACGTACTATGTGCCAAGTACTCTATGAACTTCTGGGGCAGATGTAAGATTGTCGGGTTGGACACAGTCCCTGAGCCACACAGGGCTCACAATCTACGGGGGAGAACAACTATTGAATCCTGATTTTACAGATGAGGAAACTGAGGCATGTAGAAGATAAGTGGCTTGCCCAAGGTCACACAGCAAGGAAGAGGCAGAGCAGGGATTAATCCAGAGCCCAGATCCTCTGACTTCCAGGGTCATGCTCTTTCCACTAGATATTTTTTTTTACAGCATTTGCTAAGACTTACTATGTGCCAGGCACTGTACTAAGCACTGTACAAGCTAATCAGGTTGAACACAGTCCATGTCCCACATGGGGCTCCCAGTTTTAATCCCCATTTTACGGATGAGTTAACTGAGGCACAGAGAAGTTAAGTGATTAACCCAAGGCCACCCAACAGACAAGAGAGGGAGCCAGGACTAGAACCCAGGCCCTTCTGACTTCCAATAGGCCATGCTGCTTCTCATTTTGACTCCTTTCTGTGCTACTGAACTCTATTGACAGTTCAAGTAATGTTTTCCCCAAACGTGGTTCACGAAACACAGCTTGTTTTGGAATAACTTTCCCTGGGGCCACCCTGAGGGCAGTTCAACTGACTATTTAGCAAAGACCACCTGCTTGTGAGAAGCCCAGTGTGTTGGACGCCATCGACATTTCATGGCCTGGTAGGAAAGCAGCAGCAGCAGAGGCACCACAGCGAGAAACAACACGCCGGTGACCCCACATCACTACTGCAGGTCTCGGGACATGCAATATCAGCCACCTGACTGCTGAATATGGCTCTGAGGATCACAAGGTGCAGGCAGTAGGGCAGCGTAGAAGCAGCGTGGCTCAGTGGAAAGAGCATGGGCTTTGGAGTCAGAGGTCATGGGTTCGAATGTCGGCTCCACCACGTCTGCTGTGTGACCTTGGGCAAGTCACTTAACTTCTTGGAACCTCAGTTACCTCATCTGTAAAACGGGGATGAAGACTGTGAGCCCCACGTGGGACAAACTAATCACTTTGTATCCCCCCCAGCGCTTAGAACAGTGCTTTGCATATAGTAAGCGCTTAACAAATGCCATTATTATTATTATTATTATTAGGGGAGGCCCGGCCCCTTCCCAAGCTCTCATCTCACTCTCCCACCTACGGCAATGACCCTTTCCCTCATTTTATTTCCCTTGTAGCCCTTTCACTTCACCCATTATGTTGAAGACTGGAAATGGCAAAGACCTCACCTTCCTTTGCGGTCTCTCCAAACGAGGCATATGCTCCTGGGGTCTTCCTGGAAAGCATTCTCTTTTAGGCTTCCTGGTTTCTCTCAGAACATTAGTAGGAGGGTGACAGGAAAGTCTAGCAAACCAATTAATTACTCCTGGAATCATTTTTACTCTGCTTTCTGAAAGCATATGTTCCGTGTGGGCAGGGAATGTGTCACTGGCTTGTTTGGTAATTCCTAAATGCTTCCTAACTTACTGATAATAATTCTAATTATGGCATTTGTTAAGCACTTACTATGTGACAGGCACTGTACTAAGCACTGGGGTGGATACAAGCAAATCAAGTTGGACACAGTCCCAGTCCCGCATAGGGCTCACGGTCTTAATCCCCATTTTACAGATGAGGTAACTGAGGCACAGAGAGTGAAATGACTTGCCCAAGGCCAACCAATAGACAAGTGGCAGAGCCAGGATTAGAATTGATGACCTTCCTACTCCGTCACCCTTGCTCTATCAACTACGCCATGCTGCTTCACCCTAGTGGGCACTCAATATATAATAATAATGATAATAATAATAATAATGATAATGATGGCATTTATTAAGCGCTTACTATGTGCAAAGCACTGTTCTAAGTGCTGGGGGAGATACAAGGTTATCAGATTGTCCCATGGGGGACTCACAGTCTTCATCCCCATTTTACAGATGAGGGAACTGAGGCCCAGAGAAGTGACTTGCCCAAAGTCACACAGCTGACAAGTGGCAGAGCCGGGATTTGAACCCATGACCTCTGACTCCAAAGCTCAAGCTCTTTCCATTGAGCCACGCTGCTGCTTATACTGTTACTACTGCTAATTGTGGCATTAATTAATCAATTGATCGAGCGCTTACTGGGTGCAGAGCACTGTGCTAAGTGCTTGAGAGAGCATGATATAACAGAGTTGGTAGGCATGTTCCCTGGCCACCAAGAGCTCAGTCTGGAGGATAAACAGCCAGACTCTGGCCAGAGGGCAGAGAAGTAGGTGGAGGACATGAAGGGGTTTGTTTGAAGAACAAGAGAAGGAGCAAGCATGGCATGAGAATGGTTGGATTGGGAATCTACAACTAGGTCATTCTTGGAATCAAAAATCCCCTACACTCCTCCCGACACAGGCAAGGCCATTAGCTGTGCCTCCACTGCAAAACAAGGAAGCTGTAAACTCGCTGTCCCTTTGATTGATCAGTCAACGAGTGGTATTTACTGAGCACTTACTGTGCGCTGAACACTCTCCTGAGCCCTTTTGAGTCAGGAAGGGAACCAAGATGGCAGCCCCAAACCTTAAAAGGTGACAGAGTTGAGCGCAAGCTCATCTCCTCTTCCGCAGTGCCTCTGGGCAGAAAGCAGCAGGACCTCAAAGATTGATTCGTTCATTCAATCTCATTTATTGAGCACTTACTGTGTGCAAAGCACTGTACTAAGCACTTGGGAGAGTACAATATAATGACAGACACATTCCCTGCCCAAAATGGGCCAACAGTGCCAGGCAGGCAAGCAGACAGGTGACATCCTGCGTGCAGGATGCAAGAGCAGACACTTTGCTATGCTCCTAGCCTGCAGACACTGCTGATGGCTCAGGGGCCTGCTGTTAGAAGCAGCTGGCAGTGGTAGGGGAGAAAGAAAAATAGATGTAAATTCAGTTATTATTATTAACTTACACACTATGATGTACCAAGTGCTGTTCTAAGCGCTGGGGTAGATACAAATTAATCAGGTTGGGCACAGTCCCTGCCCCACGTGGGGCTCACACTCTTAATCCCCATTTTACAGTTGAGATAACTGACTCCCAGAGAAGTGAAGTGACTCCCCCAAGGTCACACAGGAGACATGGGGTGGAGCTGGGATTAGAATCCAGGTCCTTCTGACTAGAGCCCAGGTCTTTCTGATTCCCATCATCATCATCAATCGTATTTATTGAGCGCTTACTGTGTGCAGAGCACTGTACTAAGTGCTTGGGAAGTACAAATTGGCAACAAATAGAGACAGTCCCTACCCAACAGTGGGCTCACAGTCTAAAAAGTGGGCTCACAGGCCCATGCTCTATCTCTAATCCATGCTACTTCTCTGAGCTGGCCCTCTCATTCATTCATTCATTCAATCGTATCTATTGAGTGCTTACTGTGTGCAGAGCACTGTACTAAGCACTTGGGAAGTACAAGTTGGCAGCATATCCCTACCCAACAGTGGGCTCACAGTCTAGAAGGGGGAGACAGAGAACAAAACATATTAACAAAATAAAATAAGCAGAATAAATATGTACAAGTAAAATAAATAGAGTAATAAATATGTACAAACATATATATATATATATATATATATACAGGTGCTGTGGGGAAGGGAAGGAGGTAAGGTGGGGGGGATGGAGAAGGGGACAAGGGGCCGGCCCTGGCACCTCCAGGGAGCCCTCCCCTCCTCCGCCAACCCCCAACCAAGCCTCACCTGGGCTTTGTCTGGGGAGCTGGGGCAAAAAATCAAAAAGTGATTTCCCCTCTAATGGCAGTAGACTATGGCCCCGTGAATTGTGCTCACCAGAGATAGAGAAGCAGGGTGGCTCAGTGGAAAGAGCACAGGCTTGAGAGTCAGAGGTCATGGGTTCTAATCCTGGCTCCGCCACCTATCAGCCGTGTGTCTCTGGGCAAGTTACTTCTTTGTGCCTCAGTTACCTCATCTGTAAAATGGGGATTAAGACTGCCAGCCCCACATGGGACAACCTGATTACCTTGTATCTACCCCAGTGCTTAGAACAGTGTAAACTGTAAGTGTAAGTGTTAGAATTTAAAACATAGTAAGCGCTTAACAAATACCATCATTATTATTATTATTATAGGTCACGGTATTCTGTAAACACTTGGACTATGGCCCCAAACCATTGTTTGCATGGGAATGCTAGACTGTAAGATCATTGTGGGTAGGGAATGTGTCTGTTCATTGTTGCACTACAGTCTCCCAAGCACTTAGTACAGTGCTGTGCACGCAGTAAGCTGTCAAGTCATTCCATGGAATGAATGAATGAGGCAAACTCGATTCTCCCATGGGTTCTCTCTCCCATGAGCCCCAGACCTGGGGCCTTTTTTAAAATGGTATTTATTAAGCGCTTACTATGTGCCAGGCACTGTACTAAGCACTGGGGTAGATATAAGCAAATTGGTCTGGACACAGTCCCTGTCCCAAGAGGGGCTCACATTCTCCAGTTCACAGATGAGGTAACTGAGGCATGGAGAAGTAAAGTGACTTGCTCAAGGGCACACAGGAGACAAGTGGTGGGGCCAGGATTAGAACCCATGATCTTCTGTCTCCCAGGGCCCACTATGTCATGCATGCTTCCCATGCTTATGGCCTGGAAGGGATGGGCTCACCATTTGAATTCCTCCAGGGGCTGGCTGTGTGGGAATGGGCTTTCAGGCTGTTGAAGAAGGGGCGAAGGTGCTTCATGAACAGTCTCACCACAAGCATGTGCTCCTTGGTGGGTTTAAATGATTCCTTAATTCTTTCCCCTTCCACACTCCTCCACCCTCTTTCCCCACTTTTCCTCTCTCTCCCTCTCCTCAGTCCCCTGACAAACACAGGTCTTATTAAATCTCCTCCCTTCCTCTACCAGCTTCTCCTGTCTGTTTTAATGCTGATTCTCTTCCCTTCCCCTCCTTTCCTCTTCCCCTCCTCTCCTCTTTCCTTCTCCCTCTTTTTGTCCCTCCCTTCCCCTCCTCACTCTCCCTTCTCTTTCTTCCTACTCTTGACTTAATTTTCTCTCCCTTTACCTCTTCTTTCCCTCTCCTCCCTGCTTCCTTTACATTCCCCTTGTCCCCTTCTTCCTACCTCATCCCTTCTCACCACCTTCTTCTCCCCCACTTCCATCCCCTATCTCCTCTCGTCTCTTAGCCTTTCCCATCCCCATTATTGCTATTTTCAACTGTTGCTATGAGGCAGCTACATGGCACAATGATGTCATTACATTGCACCTTGTACAGCATGATGTAATGATGTTACAGGTCATGTGGAGGGGTCCTAAATTGGGTAGCTCTTTGGCACCATCTGCACGTAGGTTTTCATTTTGTTTGGCTATTTTCCAAGAGAAAAAAGTTACCAACCCTTTTTCCAAACTCTCCCCCTTAGACAATTCCCAGCCTTCCAGGGCCGCCCTGCCTTCTGGTTTGCGGGGAGGGGCTTCGGGGCTGGAAAATGGGAATTTCTGTTAAAGAAGAAGCAGGGAAAAGTATGGCCAAGTAGAAAAAGCATGGTCTTGGGAGTCAGAGTACCTGGGTTCTAATCCCAATTCCGTCACTGGTCTGCTGTATGATGTTGGACAAGTCACTTAAATTATCTGGGCCTTATTTAGCTCATCTGTAAAATGGGGATCAAATCTTGCTCCTTCTTACATAGACTGTGAACCCAATATGGGACAAGGACTATGTCCAACCTAATTATCTTATATTTACCCCAGTGCTTGGCACAAAGTAAGTGCTCAACAAGTAGCATAAAAAACAGCAACAAAAATCCACAACTCAGTGCTGCTAAACACTGGCCAGTTTTCATCCCACAATAAGCAGAAGCTTTGGGAGAAACACTGAAAGCAATATAGCATTACCTAGAGGATAGAGCGTGGACCTGGTGTCACTTCTTTGCTGTGTGATCCTGGGCAAGTCTCTTAACGTCTCTGTGTCTCAGTTCCCTCATGTGTAAAATGGAGATTAAGACTGTGGGACATGGACTGGGTCCAACCAGATTAGCTTGTATCAAACCCGGCGCTTAGTACAGTGCCTGGCCCATAGGAAGCACTTAACAAATACCATAAAAAATGAATAAGGGATATGGGAAGAGTTAGGGTGAGAGTTTGGAAAGGAGGTAATGGAGCTTCCAATTCACAGTGCAATCAAAATATACAGCAAAAAAGTAGAAAAGTAAACCACTTGGCTGCTTCAACTCTGGTACATTTAATCCATCACATTAACACAAATTATAGAACCATGGCCCTTTGGAAGGGTTTTGAATTCAATTACCTCCTACTTACCAGACTATAAAATCGTCAATTAGAAAAGCATTTACCCAAGAAAGCCTCCCAAGTGGTCTGCCAGTTTAACATTGACTCCCAACCTTGATTTGGGTCCTTTTGTGGAAAGAAGATCCAAACCTCACCCAAATCTTCTGCTTTATCTAAATCACTTTGGAGAGTGTTTTATAGAAAGGCATAAACTTTGAAACTATTTATCGCTGTATAAATGGTTAACCCTCAATTTTTGTTTGAGTGGATTTGTGATTTAATGGCTTTGGCTGGTGCGGAGTGGAAGGCCTTTTGTTCAGGTAATAGTGGCAATACAAATAATAACGGTAATAATAATTGTCGTATTTGTTAAGCTCTTACTATATGCCAAGCACTGTATTAAGTGCTAGGATAGATATAAAATAATCATATTGAACACTGTCCCTGTCTCACGCAGTTCTCACAATCAAAGTAAGAGTACTGACTTAATCCCCACTTTACAGATGAGGGAACCAAGGCTCAGAAAAGTTCATGGCTTGCCCAAGGTCACATAAAAGAACAGGGGAGGAGCCAGGATTAGAACTCAGGTCCTCTGACTCTCAGATCTATGCTTTTTTTGCTAGACCACGTTTAGATATTTTGCTTTTGTTTTTCTCCTTCTTCCATCTTGTGTGCGTTGCCTGAAACGAAGTTGAACTGCAGAGCTACCTCTTCCCCAAGTGTGCTAAAGATCATGCTTTCATTTACAAAGGAAGGAAGTCTATTTGCTTGGAAATCACTAATGGGTAGGGAGATTTCATCTCTCTGGTTAAGGAGTAAATTTTTTTTTATGGTATTTGTTAAGGGCTTAGTATGTGTCAGGCAGAGTACTAAGCACTGGGGTAAATACAAGGTAATCAAGTTGGATACAGTTCATGTTCCACATGGGCCTCATAGTCTTGATCCCCATTTTACGGATAATAATAATAATAATAATAATAATGGCATTTATTAAGCGCTTACTATGTGCAAAACACTGTACTAAATGCTGGTGAGGTTACAAGGTGATCAGGTTGTCCCATGGGGGAGCTCACAGTCTTAATCCCCATTTTACAGATGCGGTAACTGAGGTCCAGAGAAGTGAAGTGACTTGCCCAAAGTCACACAGCTGCCAATTGGTGTAGCCGGGATTTGAACCCATGACCTCTGACTCCAAAGCCCGAGCTCTTTCCACTGTGCCACGCTGATTCTCTTGACTGAGACACAAAGAACTTACATGACTTGCCTAAGGTCACATGGAAGACAAGTGGTGGAGCCAGGATTAAAACTCAGATCCTCCAATTTACAGGTCCATGCTCTATCCACTAGGTCACACGACTACTCATTTGTCTTATTCCTCTTTTTACAGTTCATTTCTGGTTCAAAGAGCTGTCCTCTTGCCCCTCCAAATTCAGGTGATAACTTGATGCATATATAACCTGTGGTACGAAGCTTGTGATTTTGAGTAGAAACAAAGGCACTGCAGTAGTCTAAGGACTTCTGTGTGGATGCCTGTTATAAAGAGCATATTTTGCAGAAACTCATGCAACAATATTTGCCTGAATGTGGGAGGAAAGTGGGTTTATGGAATACCACTCTGGAGAAGGAAATTCTGCAATCCCAGTCCTAAAAGAAATCCTTTTTGAATTCCTGCCTCTGATCTTTTGAGCATTTAAGCCCCACACTCTGTAGGAATTTACCTGCCTGATTTACTCCAAGTACATTACTGTCTTGTCTCTGTGGTATAATTAGTCTCTAGACTAAAATCATTGAGGGCGGGGACCGTGTCTACCAACTCTGTTATATCATACTCTTCCAAGTGCTTAGGACAGTGCTCTCCACACAGTAAGTGCTTAATAAATACCGATGACTGGTTGATCGTAAGTACACCCGGTAGGCTCCAGTGTAATTTTCAAGTATTAGTTTTAGCTAGAAGGTGATTAGTGTGTTTAGGAATGTTCTTCTGACACTGTGACCCTGTTGGGGCTCGGTGTCCATTGTTACCAAAGAAACTGCTTGTGCACAGGAGAGTAGAGCCAGAATAGATTATTACTGCTATAGAGTGGGTTTTCCTTAACACAAAGTTTCACGAGAACACAACACTTGCAGTATTTGGAGAACTTGAAGGGTGCATTTTGAAGACATAGGTCTGTTCTTGTCAGCGTCATGTGTTTTAGATTGTAAAGTCTGAGAGGACAGGAATCAGGTCTGCTTAACTCCCTTTTAATAGATTCCTGTCCAGATCCAAGTGCAGATAGATGCTTAAGGACTCCTATTCATGGAGAGTAAAAGTTTTTTTTTTTCATACTATGGGACTTGGCAGACATAACCCCAAGAAGAGGCGGGGAAGAGCTTCCTTGGAGAAATCATGATAAGCTGATTGCTTTTGAATGGGAGGGAAAATTACTAATGAGAAGATGATTAAACTGCACTGAAGATAATATTTTACACTGTTGTAGTTTCATTCCAGGCCAAAATTTCTCATTCTTGGATCTCTCTACCCAAGAAGGAAATTTGAACTTTTCGAAACATGGGTTCTGGTATCTGAACCCCAAAACAACAGTTCATGAACTGCATAAGAGAATTTTGTGGCCTCTGAAAATAATTATAATGATAGCATTTATTAAGCGCTTACTATGTGCAAAACACTGTTCTAAGCACTGGTGAGGTTACAAGGTGAGCAGGTGGTCCCACGGGGGGCTCACAGTCTTAATCCCCAGTTTACAGATGAGGTAACTAAGGCACAGAGAAGTTCAGTGACTTGCCCAAGTCATACAGATGACAGTTGGCGGAGCCGGAATTTGAACCCATGACCTCTGACTCCAAAGCCCGGGCTCTTTCCACGGAGCCATGCTGCTTCTTGACACAATGCCTCTGTTTGGTGGTGCACCAAACTGGAAAAGAGGGTCCCTGAATTGGACTTTCCTCCCCTTCCATATCAGGCAGACCATCACTCTTATTAGGTTTTTTTAAAAAAAAATTTCACTGGTATTTAAGTGCTTACTATGTGTCAAACTGTTCAAAACACTGAGGTAGGTACAAGTCAATGAGGTTGTACCCAATCCCTGTCTCACATGGGCTCACAGTCTAAGTAGGAAGGAAAGTAGGTATTTACTTCCATTTTACAGTTGAGGAAAGTGAGTCGCAGAGAAGTTGTGACTTGTCCAGGGTCACAGTAAGCAATTGGCAGAGCCGGGATTAGAACCCAGGTCCTCTGGCTCTCAAGCCCATGCTCTTTCCACCAAACCACACTGCTTCCCTGATAAAGTATTATTAAAATCACATTTATTGAGTGCTTACTGTGTGCAGAGCACCGTTTGAACCGCTTCGGAGGGTACACATAAAAGCGATGGTAGATATGTCCCCTGCCCCTAATGAGCTTACAGTCTAGAAGAGGAGACAGGCATTAATATAAAGATATATATTACAGAAATGCACATAATTGCCGATCAAAAGTGCATAACCTAGAAAATATCCCTTAACCGAAGATGTCTTTCTGTGGAATAGGATGTGAAAGATAACACTGCATAAGTACACATAAAATAATTCAGTTCCCGATCTTACATTATTCATGCATTTTTAACTATATGTGTATTGGATCGGTCAACATTTTTTATGTTGGTAATGCATTAATGCACTTTATAATGTTTCTCATGGGAAATTCTACTTCATTTCAAACTCTTTCACTTAACACTCTACTTTTATGGGACCAATTAAGAATACTAACTGGGCAATAGTAATAATAAATCTTACACTTGTAATTTCGGTTTCTGTGTAATTAGCACATTCTTTGGAATCTGGTTACCCATCATTTCTAATTTGGATATCCTCAAATACCTGGGAATTTGTTTTAATCATCTAATCCAAACCATTTCCACAAATTATAAACAAGAAGTGCCCTAGTCTGACCCTAGGTGTGACTTCTTTCTAACTAGAGAACTAGTACTGCATTTCAGTTGCCTTCTTGAGCCAGTTTTCTATCTAATAAGCTTACTTAACCCCCAGTTCCAAAACCTTAGCTAATCATCCCTGAGATGTTAGCAGAGGTTTTTGACATTCCAAGTGTATAATGCCTCCCTTTCCATGGTTACCAAGGCAATTATATCTTCAGAAATATCCAGTCACTTAGTTCAGTATGACCTACCCCTTATAAAACTATGTTGGCTATTTCTAATGAAGTCACACCTTACCAATTGTTCCTTTACTAAAGGCTTTGAAATTTTTATGTTAATATCCTCACCACCACCTCTAATTTCAAATGAATTGGTCTATGCCTACTTAATATTTTTACTGAATATTTTTGGAGGACTCTCAACAGCTACGTTTTTATCACTGACCTAGTGGAAAGACCACAGGCCTGAGAGTCAGAAGACCTGGGTTCTAATTTTACTGTGCCACTTGTCTGCTGGTTGACCTTAGGAAGCTCATTTAACTTCTCTGTGCCTCAGTATCTTCATCTGTAAAATGGAAGAGAAAATCCTACTTTATTCATATTAATGTCTGTCCCCCCCTCTAGACTGTGAGCTCGTTATGGGTAGGGACCTTGTCTGCTAATTCTGTTGTATTTTTGCAAGCACTTAGTACAGTGCTCTGCACACAGTAAGCAGTCAATAAATACCATAGATCGATTGATTGATTGATTTATACAGTGAGCTCCATATGGAACAGGGACTGTGTCCAAATAAATTATCTGGTTTCTAGCCCAGTGCTTGGTATAGTTTGTGGTACATATTAAGCACTTAACAAATGCTACAATTGTTATTATTATTATTATTCAGATCTTACTCCTGGTTACCTTGGCTTCTCTGAAAAGTCTATCTCCAACTTCCAGTGCAGTCTTGACCATAAAAATATTGGCCCTAAGACCTAGAAGCTGTCTGTTTACTGTTTATCCTCGCTCTTATTCTACTACAAGCCAACCAGTACACTTCACTTCTAATAATAATAATAATGATGGTATTTGCTAAGCTCTTACTGCATGCCAGGCACTGTACTAAGCACTGGGGTGGAAACAAGCAAATCGGGTTATACACAGTCCCTGTCTCACATGGAGTTCACAGTTTCAGTCTCCATTTTACAGATGAGGTAACTGAGGCCCAGAAAAGTGAAGTGACTTGTCCACGGTCACACAGCAGACAAGTGGTGGAGCCAGAATTAGAACCCATGACTTTTTGACTTCCAGCCCTGTGCTCTATCATTCATTCATTCATTCAATCATATTTATTGAGCGCTTACTGTGTGCAGAGCACTGTACTAAGCCCTTGGGAAGTACAGGTTGGCAACATATAGAGGCGGTCCCTACCCAACAGTGGGCTCACAGTCTAGAAGGGGGAGACAGACAACAAAACATATTAACAAAATAAAATAAATAGAATATGTACAAGTAAAATAAATAAATATCCACTATGCCATGCTGCTTCTCCAATACCAACCCACTTGCTGTTCTTCACTTTCATCTGTCTTACCATCAAACAGTTGCTCACATCCTTTCTGTCCCCAGAACTCCCTCCCCTTTCACATCCTTTGGATTACTATTGTCTCCAGCCTCACAGCCCTACTAAAATATCTCCTCCAGCAACAGTATTACTAGTAGTAATATTTATTAAGCGCTTACTGTACTAAACACTGGGAAAGAGTATGCACGTGGGAATTATGAGAAGCAGCATGACGTAATGGATAGAGCCCCGGCCTGAAGTCAGAAGATCATGGGCTTGAAGAGATAGGACATTGTACCCGTCCCATACAGTGCTCATAATCCTCACAGTGCTCACAAGAAGGAATGTGTCTGAGGGGATAGAACACAGGCCTGAGAGTCAAAAGGACCTGGGTTCAATCCCATAATTCTGGTACGTGGGATTTAAGAAATCCCGATTTAGTGATTGCCTTATTTACAATCATCACGATTTTTAAGACTGAAATTATGCCCTCATTCATCCTTTATCTTCTGGACTAAAGAGTTCTCACCTTTTGAGTCTTTCCTCATGTGGGAGTGGTATCTAACCATCCTGACTGTTTTTCTCTGTAGCTCCTCTTGTTTTATCATATCTGTCTCAAGATGCTGTAAGCAGAAACTGCTTGCAGCAATGTCAGTTTGGGAGTCAAAAATACTATGACTTTTGTTGTATACCCTCAGCCTGTTAAGGCCTTTTTGGTGGCTGCTTCAGATTAGATTGATGATTTGAAAGAATAGTCAATGATGGTTCAGATATTGTTTTCTAGCTAGGTGTTCATAGTTGAGTTATCTGGCATTAAAGTTACGAGTTGGGGAAGTATAGTCAGAACAAGGATGGTCACGGCAAAAATGCAAAAAAACCAGAAACAGCAGATTGAATAAAGGTAATTGAATTCCTGATTCCCTCGCACTTGAATCCAAATCTAGTCAGTTTCAAAGCCAGCTTCCTTTACCAATCACCCACCCAATAGCCTGATTTATAATAGAAGGTTTTTCATTCCTAAAAAACTCACTCGTTCCACTCCTCAAGAACCCCCAGTGTTGCCCATCCAGCTCCACATCAGAAACTCTTTACCATCAATTTACCATCATGATAAGCAGCATGGCTCAGTGGAAAGAGCACGGGCTTTGAAGTCAGAGGTCGTGGGTTCAAATCCCGGCTCTGCCAATTGTCAGCTGTGTGACTTTGGACAAGTCACTTAACTTCTCTGGGCCTCAGTTACCTCATCTGTAAAATGGGGATTAAGACTGTGAGCCCCCCGGGGGACAACCTGATCACCTTGTAACCTCCCCAGCGCTTAGAACAGTGCTTCGCACATAGTAAGCACTTAATAAATGCTATCATTATTATTATTATCAACTGTAAGCACTTAATCAGCTCACGTCCATCTACCTTACCTCACTCATCTACTACAGCCCAGCCCATACATTTTGCTCCCCTAACACCAACTTTTTCATCATAAATCAATGTTGTCCAACTCTCCTCTGACCTCTTGTGCACATCCTGCCTCTGACCTGGAACTCTCTCCTCCTCGATATACACCAGACCACCACTCTCCCCACCTTCAAAGCCTTATCAAGGTCACGTATCTTCCAAGGAGTCTTATAATAATAACAATGATGGCATTTGTTAAGTGCTTACTATGTGCAAAGCACTGTTCTGAGCGCTGGGTGAGATACAAGGTGATCAGGTTGTCCCACGTGGGGCTCAGAGTCTTAATCCCCATTTTACAGATGAGGTAACTGAGGCTCAGAGAAGTTAAGTGACTTGCCCAAGGTCACACAGCAGACATGTGGCAGAGCCGGGATTAGAACCCATGGCCTCTGACCCCCAAGCCCGTGTTCTTTCCACTGAGCCGTGCTGCTTCCCAAATTAAGTCCTTATGTCCCCTATTCTCTTTGCCTTCTGCATCGTCTTGATATTCACCCCACCACCGTCACTTAAGCACTTATGTACATAGTTGTATCTTATTTATATTATAAGATATTATATATTAGAGAAACAGCGTGGCTCAGTGGAAAGACCATGGACTTGGGAGGTGACAGACCCTTCTTCTTCCCACCCAAATGAGTCTACCAGGAAAGAACACTTGAAATCAAGTAGATGCATCTCAACTTGGGGCCAGAGAGTAGGTGAACATTAAAAGGGAGGAGAATCTTGGGACTTTATCCACGACAGCATCATTTTCCTGTTCAATTTTGCCTTGATCTGTTTCCCTCAGTTTCATTCAGAAGGAGTTCCATCTTATAGAACATCTTATAGTTCATCTTATAGTTCCATCTTTGCGGCCATTCACCACTTGGGGAATTACTTGGCTTGCCTCTGTTACTCAGACTGTTGCATTTATGCCCATCTGAAGTATTTATGGGTATAGGAATAGTAAGTTATTTATTCTGATATTTTATCCCGGCAGATATGTTCTGCTATTAATTCGATTCTAATTCTTCCTACTGATTTATGAAAAGTTGGCTTATCACTCTTTAAAACGTCATAGGCCTTACTGTAAGTAGTCATTATTTGTAAATAATTGTGTTTACCCATCTTTCCCATTACAGTATAAACTCTTGGGGGGAAGAGTATAGTTGTTTAGTGTCTGTTCTATTGAAGCCCGGGTTTGGCAGTCAGAGGACATGGGTTCTAATCCCAGCTCTGCCACTTTTCTGCTGTGTGCCCTTGGGCAAGCCACTTAACTTCTCTGTGCCTCAGTTACCTCATCTGTAAAATGGGAATTAAGACTGTGAGCCCCACGTGGGACAACTGATTACCTTGTATCTACCCCAGCACTTAGAACAGTGATTGGTACATAGGAAGTGCTTAACAAATACCAATATTATTATTATTGTTAATAATACAGAAAGCTCTACCCACAACAGATACTTATTCAAAACCATTCATTGATTTATAGATTGATCTGACCTTTCAGTTACTAAAATGCCAAGAGGAAGACAACAGCGAAAACACAAAATATCTGTATATATCTGTTATTTGTTTGTCTACCCATTTATTTATTCACATTAATGTCTGTCTCCCCTTCTAGACTGTGAGACTGTTGTGGGCAGGAATGTGTCTGTTTATTGTTATACTGTACTCTCCCAAGCGCTTAGTACAGTGCTTTGCACACAGTAAGTGCTCAATGAACACAATTGAATGAATAAGCATAATGTAATGGAAGAGAATCCACTTACATTGCTGCATTGAACTGGTGTAAATTTATATGAGAAAAAAATGAATCACATTAACTTCAGTTCAGTCTCCTTGAGGGAGCTGCCATATTTAGGGTTCTTTTTCAAAAATTATATTTTTAAGCCCTCCCCTAAACATTTACTCTGTTTCTCTAAGCCAAACAACTCCTTCAACTTAAGCATCGAATCATGTTTATCATCCTCAAATAGTAAATCTTATCTATTTCTCAATCCCACTTGAAATATTATAGTAAGTATGTACGTCCCGACTTGGGCATTACTTTGTAGGGTTCTTGGCCAAAACACATTTATGATCTGTCTGAGTTTAGCTCTATGAAATCTGCCTTTTAATGCACATCTGCTCCTGCTGAATCAAGTTTTCTGAGGTAATTACATGTATACGTCCGTATAGTTGTCCTTGCGCTTAAAGAATACCCTCCTGATGGTGAAACTCACCCAAGGGGCAGGGGTGATTTAAAGGCCAAAGTGAGATCCGCAGTTTCAATTGCATTGTCTTGTCTTGTGCTGTCGAGTTGTCTCTGACCCACAGCGATGTCACGGACACGTCTCTCCCAGAACACCCCACCTCCATCTGCCATCGTTGTGGTAGTTCATCCAGAGAGTTTTCTTGGTAAAATTCCAGAAGTGGTTTACCATTGCCATTACTGTGTGGAAACGCCCTCAACTCTCTCACATGCAGCTGCTGCCCAGCATAGTTGAGTTTGGACTTGTAGCAGATTGCCTTCCACTCGCAAGCCACTGCTCAAACTAGGAATGGAATATGTAGGCCTCTGCTTGACTCTCCCTCCCATAGCTGAGACTGGTAGAGTACTGGAAACTCTCCGGTGCAACCCTGGGAGTACATGAAAATCCCATTCCTTGAGCTGTCATTTTTGCTGCTTGCCGCTACCAACATTCTCATCCCCTTTGCCTCTTTTTTTATGATCCTAGTGGAACTTCTGCTCCAGAGAACTAATCCTTTCCTGGTTGTAGAGCTCCTTGTGGTTTAGTAGATAGAACGCAATAATAATAATAATAGTAATGATGATGGCATTTGTTAAGCGCTTGCTATGTGCAAAGCCGCTGTTCTAAGCGCTGGGGAAGATACAAAAGGTGATCAGACTGTCCCACGTGGGACTCACATCCCCATTTTACAGATGAGGTAACTGAGGCACAGAGAAGCTAAGTGGCTGGCCCAAAGTCGTACAGCGGACAATTGGCGGAGCTGGGATTTGAACCCGTGACCTCTGACTCCAAAGCCCGGGCTCTTTCCATTGAGCCACGCTGCTTCTCTAAGCCTAGGAGCCAGAAGATCATGGGTTCTAATCCCAGCTCCACCACTTTTCTGCTGCGTGGCCTTGGTACAAGTCACTTCACTTCTCTGTTCCTCAGTTACCTCATCTGGAAAATCTCGAGGAGTCAGATAAGGGAAGCCAGGTCTTCCAATCATTAGAGGAGAATGGACAACGTTTCAGCTCCATTGACCTTTAGCTTGGTCTGGAACTTGATCCATGCTGCTGTCACTTCACTTTTTCATGCCTCAGTTACCTCATCTGTAAAAATCGGGGATTAAGAGTGTGAGCCCAGTGTGGGACAGGGACTGTGTCCAACCTGGTTAACTTGTATCTACCTGAGCGCTTCGAACAGTGCTTGGTACATAGCAAGTGCTTAGCAAGAACCATAATATTATCATCATTATAATTATTCTCTGGTGTCAACCTTAAAGGGGCAGTGGTACACCTCCAGTATTCATTCATTCAATGGTATTTATGGAGTGCCTACTGTGTGCAAAGGATTGTACCTAGCACTTGAGAGAGTGCAATATAACAATAAACAGACAGATTTCCTGCCCACAATGAGCTTACAATTCTTGAATGATGATGATGATGATGATGATGGCATTTGTTAAGTGCTTACTATGTGCAAAGCACTGTTCTAAGCGCTGGGGGGGATACCGTGTGATCAAGTTGTCCCACGTGGGGCTCACAGTCTTAATCCCCATTTTTACAGATGAGGTCACTGAGGCTCAGAGAAATTAAGTGACTTGCCTAAGGTCCCACAGCAGACTTGTGGTGGAGCCAGGATTCGAACCCATGACCTCTGACTCCAAAGCCCGGGCTCTTTCCACGGAGCCACGTATGTAACTACAAGGTATAGATGACCACGAGCCTTTTGCTCACACTTTCAATTGCTGTTCTTTGAAGCATGCTGCCTTCTCGGGCCAGAGCAGAGGGGTATAATAATAATAATAATTATATTTGTCAAGTGCTTACTATGTGCCAGGCACTGGACTAAACGCTGAGATCGATACAAGCAAATTAAGTTGGACACAGTCCCTGCCCAACATAGGACTCATGGTATCAATCCCCATTTTACAGATGAGGTAACTGAGGCCCAGAGAAGGGAAGTTACTTGCCCTAGGCGACCCAGCAGACAAGTGGCGTGGCGGGATTAGAACCCTTGACCTTCTAAAATGGGTTCTAATGGAATCCAAATGGACTTATAGTATTCTTTTCTATTAATTCTCATGCACTGGATCAGTGAATCCACTCCTTGACCACAGTGAATACACACCTTGACCACATTCCAAAGAGATGTATCTAGGACAGTGCAGCTCACCCCTAATGCCAGAGGTGTGAGGATTATGTTGGTACATCGTATGAATATACATTAGCCCGCTATTGTGAGTGGGATTTGTAGAGAGGTCTCTTGTCATGTTCTGCTGAAGTTCTTCAAGAAGCAGCATGGTCTAGTAGAGAGATCTCGCTCCTGGGAGTCAGAAGACCTCGATTCTACTCCTGGATCAGCTACTTGCTTGCAGCGTGACCTTGGACAAGTCACTTAACTTCTTTGGGTTTCAGTTCTCCTGTTCTCCCTCCTATTTAGGCTGTGAGCTCCATACAGGACAGGGACTGTGTCCAACCTAATCAACTTATATCTACCCCAGCCCTTAGTTCATTGTTTGACATTTAGTGAGTGCTTAGCATATACCATTAAAAAATAAACATTTGCAACCAGGTCTGGAATTCTTATGAAGGAGAGTAAATTATGGCTGGCATTGTAAGCTGCTGATGATAATTATGGTGGTGATAATTGTTGAGTGCTTAGTATAATAATTATACAAATATTACTATTTGTTAAGTATTTACTATACAGAGACGCAGCGTGGCTCAGTGAAAAGAGCATGGGCTTTGGAGTCAGAGGTCATGGGTTCAAATCCCAGCTCTGCCAATTGTTGGCCGTGTGATGTTGGGCAAGTCACTTAACTTCCCTGTGCCTCAGTTCCCTCATCTGTAAAATGGGGATTAAGACTGTGAGCTCCTCCATGGGACAACCTGATCACCTTGTAACCTCCCCATCGCTTATAATAGTGCTTTGCACATAGTAAGCGCTTAATAAATTCATTCATTCATTCAATCATATTTACTGAGCACTTACTTTGTGCAGAGCACTGTACTAAGCACTTAGGAAGTACAAGTTGGCAACATATAGAGACGGTCCCTACCCAACAGCGGGCTCACAGTCTAGAAAGCCATCATTATTATTATTATTATTACTATTATTTGCCAAGCACTGTTATAAGTGCTGGGGTAGATACAAGGTGATCAGGTTGTCCCACATGGGGCTCACAGTCTTAATCCCCATTTTACAGATGTAGTAACTGAGGCACAGAGAAGTAAAGTGACTTGCCTAAAGTCACACAGCTGATAAGTGGCAGAGCCGGGATTAGATCCTATGACCTCTGACTCCCAAGCCCATGCTCGTTCCACTGAGTCACACTGCTTCTCATTAATATTTGTCAAGCACTATTATAACTCTGGAATAGATGCAAGATTATCAGGTTGGATGCAGTCCCTGTCCCACATGGGGCTCACAGTCTAAGTAGGAGGGGGAATAGGTATTGAATCCCCATTTTACTGAGTGAAGTGACTTGCCTAAAGTCACACAGCAGGCAAGTGGCAGAGCCAGTACTGGAAGCCAGATCCTCCGACACACAGTCCTGGTTCAGTCTTCCGCTAGGCCATGATGCCACTATGTCTTTTCTCGTCACAGTATGAGAGTGTCACCAGACAGGGCTCTCAACTCTGTATGCATTTCATCGCTCAATATGAACATCACTCACTGTCAATTGCACTAGCCTCCAGGCCAGAACCCGTGAACGTTTGGCTGCTAATGGCATAATGGGAAGACTTTATCTCTGTAAAAGGGATTGAATACTTGCCAACTAGAGCAGGGACTTACTAACAGCCTCCCCACTGCTCTCCCTGCTTCCATCCTCGTCTCTTCCTCTCCACATTGTTGCCCTGATGACCTTTCTGAACCCTCGCTCAGCGTGTCCCTCTCCACACCTAAAACATCTCTGAAGATTATCCACCTCCCTCTGCTTCCAACAGAAATTCTGTACCACTGACTTCAAAGCTCTAGTAGTATTACGCATAGTAAAAGTTTTTATTAAGCATTGCTGTGTGCAGAGCATTGTACGTGGCACTGGGGAAGAATACAACAGGTTAGAGTAAGATACAGTCCCTGGCCCTCCAGACTTTCTAGCAGCATTCTCCAAATTATATTTTGGCTCTCTATTCCTGCTACTCCCCATCTCACCTTCTTCTTTCCTCCCAAACCAATTTCTTAATTTACCAAATCTCTCACACCTTTTCTGCCCTCATGCCTCTCCCACACACCTCACACCCTTCTTACCTTCGAAGCCTTCCACAAATCTCACCACCTCCAACAAGGCTTCCCCTATTAGATTCAAAAACCCTTAGTTTTTCAGTTATATATTCATTTTATATCATTAGATATTAATTTATATCTATTCTCAGTCCTTATATTCAATTATTCATTCAGTTATTCAGATTCCTCTGTAAATTGTTTTTTGTTTGTCTTCTCAATTAAAGTATAAGTTCCTTATGGAAAGACAATATGTCTGTTGTACTTTCCCAAGAACTTATTATTATTATTATTTATAACTGTGGCATTTGTTGAGCAGTTACTATGTGCCAGGAAGTGTACTAAGCTCTGGGGTAGATACAAGAAAATCAGGTTGAACATAGTGCCTGTCCCAAAAGGGGCTCACTCCAATCCCCATTTTACAGATGAGGTAACTGAGGCACAGAGAAGTGAAGTGATTTGCCTAAGGTCACACAACCGACAGATGGTGGAACTGGGATTAGAACCCAGGACCTATTATTATTTTTCATTATTAGTACATTTTGTATGTGCTTACTATGTGCAAAGCATTTTCTAAGTGCTGGAGTAGATAAAATTTATCAGTTTGGACACAGGTCCTGTCCCACATGAGGCTCAAAGGCTAAAAAGGAAGGGGAGCAGGTACTAAATCCTCATTTGGTAGTTGAGGAAACTGAAGCACAGAGACGATAGGTGACTTTCCTGCAGTGAAACAACAAGCAGTGGACAGAGCCAGGATTAGAACCCAGATCATCTAAACCCCAGGCCCATGCTCTTTTTTATAATGGCATTTATTAAGTGCTTACTATGTGCAAAGCACTGTTCTAAGCGCTGGGGAGGTTACAAGGTGATCAGGTTGTGCCACGGGGGGCTCACAGCCTTAATCCCCATTTTCCAGATGAGGGAACTGAGGCCCAGAGAAGCGAAGTGACTTGCCCAAAGCCACACAGCTGACAACTGGTGGAGCTGGGATTTGAACCCCTGACTTCTGATTCCAAAGCCCGGGCTCTTTCCGCTGAGCCACACTGCTTCTCTTTCCACTTGGCCACGTATTGCATGCCAAGTAGATGCTCACCATTACCCCTCCTACTGCTGAAAGGCTATCAGAGCTCAGACCTGTGTATTCCTACAAAGGGTTTATCCTCATTAATGTGCACAGTGGTTCTTAAGTGCAAACCAGTAGGAATCAGGTCTAGGCAGCCACAAAGAGTAGAACTTCTAGAAAATCTATGCCGGGGGAGAGTTTGTGTCACTAGGAAACCCAGGTGGTCGGCAGTGCCTATCCAGGATGCCCACAAGACCACCTGGCTTAAGTAAGTATTTGGGGCTCAGGGGCCTGTCTAGATTCATTCATTCATTCAATCGTATTTATTGAGCACTTACTGTGTGCAGAGCGCTGTACTAAACGCTTGGGAAGTACAAGTTGGCAGCATATAGAGACGGTCCCTACCCAACAGTGGGCTCACACTCTAGATGTGCAGCCACTCGGTGAATGTAGGCAAAGAAGGGTTTGGCTGGGATGGATGTGGGGGAGCGCTTGGGGAGGAGGGAAGTAGGGGAATGGAAGTCCTGTTCCATTCGGAAGCAA
This sequence comes from Tachyglossus aculeatus, assembly GCF_015852505.1. Lineage (NCBI taxonomy): Eukaryota > Metazoa > Chordata > Mammalia > Monotremata > Tachyglossidae > Tachyglossus > Tachyglossus aculeatus. The sequence goes on from NC_052069.1 coordinate 88,095,625, forward strand.
AGCTTTCTTTTCACGGGGTTCAGACACAACCGCCGCGCTTCTTCTGAAAATCTGTCTGGAGCAGCCTTCCAAGACGATTAATAGAGTGAATATTTTTCACATGAGTCTGTGGCTTGCGAGAGCACACAGATAAAAGAAACGAATTAGAGGCAGACAGCAGTAGAATTTGGGGGCAGGCACAAAAGCATATGTCCAAATTTCACAGGCGCTGGCCAGAGCCGCACAGGTGCTATCCCCTTGGGGAAGGAAGCTTCCCAGGGGCGTCTGTGTCCTTTGAAAAGCTTATTTGATGATGTAAATGTCTTCGGCTTTCTGCGGATATTCTTTCAGATACAAGGGGTCCCGTTCGATGAATTTTAAGTCCTGAAGCTAGTGAAACGAGCTTGTTCATTCGGAGGTTATTATGTTAGTGCGATAACCTTTCATCTCTGAGCCTCTGGGGTTAAGGAAAAAAAGGGTTGTGGTGGGGGAGAGATTTAAATTAGTCATCGTTTGAACTCCATCCACCGCTCCAAATTCCCACATTGCTGAAACCACCGATAATCGCTCTATCAGAAGGAGCCGAGGAGAGAAACGAGAGAAGGGCTGAATGTCAAAGATGGGGCAGGTTGGTGATAGAGTCAGTCATATTTATTGAGCACTTACTGTGTGCACAGCACTGTACTGAGTGATTGTGGGAGTACAATATAATGGGCACATTCCCTACCCACAATGTGCACACCACTGTACTGAGTGCTTGTGGGAGTACAATATAATGGACATATTCCCTGCCCACAATGAGCTTACAGTCTAGAGCCAGGCTGCTTTCAGGCTGTGTGTCGGGCAACTTTTTCCTGCTATTTCTTTGCATCCTGAAATGTCCCTTCCCTTACTCAAGACTCCAAGTGCCCTTGGATTAATAATAATAATAATAATAATAATAATAATAATGGCATTTGTTAAGTGCTTACTATGTGCAAAGTACTGTTCTAAGCACTGTGGAGGATACAAGGTGATCGGGTTGTCTCACGGGGGGCTCACAGTCTTAGTCTCCTTCCTCTCCCCCTCCTCCCCCTCTCTATCCCCCCCACCTTACCTCCTTCCCTTCCCCACAGCACCTGTATATATGTATTTATTACTCAATTTATTTATTTTACTTGTACATAACTATTCTATTTATTTTATTTTGTTAATATGTTTTGTTCTCTGTCTCCCCCTTCTAGACTGTGAGCCCACTATTGGGTAGGGACCGTCTCTATATGTTGCCAACTTATACTTCCCAAGTGCTTAGTACAGTGCTCTGCACACAGTAAGCGCTCAATAAATATGATTGATTGATTGATTAGTCCCCATTTTACAGATGAGGGAACTGAGGCACAGAGAAGTTAAGTGAATTGCCCAAGGTCACACAGCTGACAAGTGGTGGAGTTGGGATTTGAACTCATGACCTCTGACTCCCAAGCCCGGGCTCCTTCCTTTGAGCCATGCTGCTTCTAGGATTGGTTCCAGTAGGTCACGTGTTCTCTTCAGATGGTGAAAGATGTAGTGGCTCCTAAGGTCTAGGACATTGGTCCCTGGAGAAACTCTCACATGCATGCAGCTACCTATCCTTCCTATTGTGCACTGTTTTCACTTAAGATCAATCAATCAATCAATCATATTTATTGAGCGCTTACTGTGTGCAGAGCACTGTACTAAGCGCTTGGGAGTACAAGTTGGCAACATATAGAGACGGTCCCTACCCAACAGTGGGCTCACAGTCTAGAAGGGGGAGACAAAGAACAAAACAAAACATATTAACAAAATAAAATAAACAGAATAGATATGTACACGTTAAATAAATAGAGTAATGAATATGTACAAACATATATACATATATACAGGTGCTGTGGGGAAGGGAAGGAGGTAAGGCAGTGGGGTGGAGAGGGGGAGGAGGGGGAGAGAGAGATGTGTGCTAAGACCGCGAAGCAGCATGCCCTAGTGCAAATCAATCAATCAATCAATCAATCGTATTTACTGAGCGCTTACTATGTGCAGAGCACTGTACTAAGCGCTTGGGAAGTACAAATTGGCAACATATAGAGACAGTCCCTACCCAACAGTGGGCTCACAGTCTAAAAAGGGGAGACAGAGAACAAAACCAAACATACTAACAAAATAAAATAAATAGAATAGATATGTACAAATAAAATAAATAAATAAATAAATAGAGTAAAAAATATGTACAAACATATATACATATATACAGGTGCCGTGGGGAAGGGAAGGAGGTAAGATGGGGGGGATGGAGAGGGGGACGAGGGGGAGAGGAAGGAAGGGGCTCAGTCTGGGAAGGCCTCCTGGAGGAGGTGAGCTCTCAGCAGGGCCTTGAAGGGAGGAAGAGAGCGAGCTTGGCGGATGGGCAGAGGGAGGGCATTCCAGGCCTGGGGGATGACGTGGGCCGGGGTCGATGGCGGGACAGGCGAGAGCGAGGTACGGTGAGGAGATCAGCGGTGGAGGAGCGGAGGGTGCGGACTGGGCTGTAGAAGGAGAGAAGGGAGGTGAGGTAAGAGGGGGCGAGGTGATGGACAGCCTTGAAGCCCAGGGTGAGGAGTTTCTGCCTGATGCGCAGATTGATTGGTAGCCACTGGAGATTTTTGAGGAGGGGAGTGATATGCCCAGAGCGTTTCTGGACAAAGATAATCCGGGCAGCAGCATGAAGTATGGATTGAAGTGGAGAGAGACACGAGGATGGGAGATCAGAGAGAAGGCTGATGCAGTAGTCCAGACGGGATAGGATGAGAGCTTGAATGAGCAGAGTAGCAGTTGGGATGGAGAGGACAGGGCGGATCTTGGCAATGTTGTGGAGCTGAGACCGGCAGTTTCTGGTCACGGCTTGGATGTGAGGGGTGAATGAGAAAGCGGAGTCGAGGATGACACCAAGGTTGCGGGCTTGTGAGACGTGAAGGATGGTAGTGCCGTCAACAGAGATGGGAAAGTCAGGGAGAGGGCAAGGTTTGGGAGTGAAGACAAGGAGTTCAGTCTTCGACATGTTGAACTTTAGGTGGCGGGCAGACATCCAAATGGAGATGTCCTGAAGGCAGGAGGAGATGCGAGCCTGGAGAGATGGGTAGAGAACAGGGGCAGAGATGTAGATCTGGGTGTCATCAGTGTAGAGATGATAGTGGAAGCCGTGGGAGCGAATGAGGTCACCAAGGGAGTGCGTGTAGATCGAGAACAGAAGGGGACCAAGCACTGAACCTTGGGGAACCCCCACAATGAGAGAATGGGAGGGGGAGGAGTAGCCTGCAAAAGAGACTGAGAAAGAACGACCGGAGAGATAAGAGGAGAACCAGGAGAGGACGGAGTCTGTGAAGCCAAGGTCAGATAACGTGTTGAGGAGAAGGGGGTGGTCCACAGTGTCGAAGGCAGCTGAGAGGTCGAGGAGGATTAGGACAGAGTATGAGCCGTTGGATTTGGCAAGCAGGAGGTCATTGGTGACCGTTGAGAGGGCAGTTTCCATGGAATGTAGGGGATGGAAGCCAGACTGGAGGGGGTCGAGGAGAGAGTTGTTGTTGAGGAATTCTAGGCAGCGAGTGTAGACAACTCGTTCAAGGAGTTTGGAAAGGAATGGTAGGAGGGATATGGGACGATAGCTAGAAGGTGAGGTGGGGTCAAGAGAGGGTTTTTTTAGGATGGGAGAGACATGGGCATGTTTGAAGGCAGAGGGGAAGGAACCAGTGGAGAGTGAGCGGTTGAAGATGGAAAGAGAACAGGCCTGGGCATCAGAGGACCTGGGTTCTAATCCCGGCTCTGCCACTCATCTGTTGTGTGACCTTAGGCAAGTCACTTCACTTCTCTGTGCTTGAGTTCCCTCCTCCGCAAAATGGGGATTTGTTTTTTACAGTATTCGTTAAGCACTTACTATGTGTCAGACATCAAGCTAAGTGCTGGGATAGATATAATCTAATCAGAATAGACACAGTCCCTGTCCCGCATAGGGCTCACAGTCTTAATCCCAGTATTCAGACCTGTTTTCCCTCTTGCTTAGACTGTGAGTCCCATTTGGGATCTGGAGATCTTGTATCTATCATTGTTTAGTAAAATGCTTGGTACATAGTAAGTGCCTAACAAATATTATCAACATTGTTAATGTTATTTATTATGCCTTGAGAGCTGCAAGGAGTGATGAGTGGTCCTGACCTTGACATTTAGGTTTCTGAGATCTACCTGAAAAGCAAAGTGGCTCATAGGCTTGGGTGTCAGAGGTTGTAGGTTCTAATCCCAGCTCCACCACTTGTCAGCTTTGTGACTTTGGGTAAGTCATTTTACTTCTATGTGCCTCAGTTACTTCATCTGTCAAATGCGGATTAAGACTGTGAGCCCCACATGGGACAACCTGATTACCTTGTATCTCTTAGAACAGTGCTTGGCACACAGTAAGCACTTAACAAATGCCATTATTATTATTATTTGGCATAAAGTCAGAGTGCTTGCTTATTCTAACAGCTCTCAAGTTTCTGGCCCTGGATCTCCATTTCCAGTCTCAGTTCAGTAAAGACGGTGTCTTATCAAGGCCCCTGTCAATCGCTTCATTAGACCCAGATTTGTCTGATCAATCAATCAGTCATATTTATTGAGTGCTTACGTGCAGAGCCCTGTACAAAGTGCTTGATGCCGTGGAATGAGTGACAGATAGGCAGCATGGATCAGAGAGCACTTGCTTGGGTACATTCTGCATGATGCTGTGGGAATTGTGGGGTACCTCAGGGACAGAGGCATTTCATTCATTCAGTCAGTCATATTTATTGAGTGCTTATTGTTGCAGATCATTGTACTAAGTGTTGGGGAGAGTGCACTAAAACAATAAACAGACACATTCCTTGCCCACAGTGAGCTTACAGTCTAGAGGGGGAGACATTTCAAGTCAGGAACAAAAAGGATTAGTAGACCCAATCCATGCAGGGAAAATATGTTCAATTTTTTTCTTATTCATTCATTCAATTGTATTTATTGAGCACTTACTGTGTGCAGAGCACTGTACTAAGTGCATGGGAAGTACAAGTCGGCGACATATAGAGATGGTCCCTATCCAATAATAGGCTTACAGTCTAGAAGGGGAGACAGACAACAAAGCCAAACATGTAGACAGGTGTCAAAATCATCAGAACAAATAGAATTATGGCTCTGTGCACATCATTAACTGAATAAAGAGAATAGTAAATATGTACAAGTAAAATAGGTAGAGTAATGAATCTGTACAAATATATACAAGTGCTGTGGTAGGGCGGAGGGGATGGGGAGGATGAGAGGAAAAAGGGGGCTCAGTCTGGGAAGGCCTCCTGGAGAAGGTGAGCTCTCAGTAGGGCTTTGAAGGGAGGAAGAGAGCTAGCTTGGTGGATGTGTAGAGGGAGGGCATTCCAGGCCAGGGAGATGACGTGGGCCGGGGGTTGATGCTGGAACAGGCAGAACGAGGCCGAGTGAGGAGGTTAGCGGCAGAGGAGTGGAGGGTACGGGCTGGGCTGGAGAAGGAGAGAAGGGAGGTGAGGTAGGAGGGGGTGAGGGGATGGACAGCCTTGAAGCTGAGATTGAGGAGTTTTTGCTTCATGTGTAGGTTGACAGGTAACCACAGGATATTTTTGAGGAGGGGAGTGACATGCTCAGAGCGTTTCTGTACAAAGATAATCTGGGCAGCAGAGTGACGTATAGACGGAAGCGGGGAGAGACAGGAGGATGGGAGAGCAGAGAGGAGGCTGATGCAGTAATCCAGTCGGGATAGGATAAGAGACTGAACCATCAAGGTAGTGCTTTGGATGGAGAGGAAAGGGCAGATCTTGGCGATGTTGTGGAGGTGATACCGGCAGGTTTTGGTGACGGATTGGATGTCTGGGGTGAATGAGAGAGCGGAGTTGAGGATGACACCAAGTTTGCGGGCTTGTGAGACGCGAAGGATGGTAGTGTCACCTATAGTGATGGGAAAGTCCTGTATCTGAAGGTTAGCCCAGTCCGTTTTCCTAAGCCATATGTTTTCATGACTCATTTTAAACAGACTGCAACTGTAGATTTAGAGAAAGTTGTTTCAACAGTGTGGGTCTGTCTGGTTACAACATGTTATGGTGTCAGGAGAAACGGATGTGCCCCCATTGAAGGCACAGTCTTAATCCCCATTTTCCAGATGAGGTAACTGAGGCACAGAGAAGCAAAGTGACTTTCCCAAGCCATGTGGCAGACTTGTGGAAAAGCCGGGATTTGAACCCACATCCTCCGACTCCCAGGCTCCTGCTCTTTCCACTGGACCAATCTAATGGGGAGGCCGGAGGGTTGACACAAGCGATGTAATAGTAACTCATAATTACTATACTTATTAAATGCTTTCTATGTGCCAAGGCACTGAGCTTAATACTGCAATAGAGAGAGAGAATCAAAATAACCATGGTCCCTATCATACACAGGGCTCTCACCCTAAGTGGTGGGGACATCAGGTATCTTATCCCAATTCTACAAATGAAGAAACTAAGCTTCAGAGAAGGTAAGTGATTTTTCAGAGTTCTCCAGCTGGTAGGTTACAGAGCTGGGATCAGAACCCAGGTCTTCTTACTCCCAGTCCTGTGCTCTTTCCAGTAGGCCATACACTTTGGGAACAACCGAAATGATAAAGGTAAAACAACATGAGAAGCAGTGTGACCTAGCTGAAAAAGCTTGGTCCTGGGAGTCATAGGACCTGGGTTCTAATGTGCCAATTGCCTGCTGTGTGGCCTTGGGCAAATCACTTATTTGCACCGGGCCTCAGTTTCCTCACTTGCTGTAAAAGCAAAGCAAAAAAGAAGCAGCGTGGCTCAGTGGAAAGCGCCCGGGCTTTGGAGTCAGAGGTCATGGGTTCAAACCCCGGCTCTGCCAATTGTCAGCTGTGTGACTTTGGGCAAGTCACTTCACTTCTCTGTGCCTCAGTTCCCTCATCTGTGAAATGGGGATTCAGACCGTGAGCCCCCCGTGGGACAACCTGATCACCTTGTAACCTCCCCAGCGCTTAGAACAGTGATTTGCAAATAGTAAGCGCTTAATAAATGCCATCATCATTATTATTATTATTATTTGGATTGTCAATCAATCAATCACAGTTATTGAAGAATTACTGTGTGCAGAGCACTGTACCAAGTGCTTGGCAGAGTACACTCTAACAATGTACCAGACACATTCCCTGCCCACAATGAGCTTACAGTCTCGATTTAAAAACTGTGCTCTCTCCTTTCTAGATTGTGAGCCCCATGTGAATTAAGGACTGTGATTCACTGAACCTTTGATTCATTCAGTGCATAGACCAGCTTGACACATAGTAAGTGTTCAACAAATATCATTATAATAATAATAATGATGGCATTTATTAAGTGCTTACTATGTGCAAAGCACTGTTCTAAGCGCTGGGAAGGTTACAAGGTGATCAGGTTGCCCCACGGGGGGCTCACAGTCTTAATCCCCATTTTACAGATGAGGTAACTGAAGCCCAGAGAAGTTAAGTGACTTGCCCAAAGTCACACAGCTGACAATTGGTGGAGCCAGGATTTGAACCCCTGACTTCTGACTCCAAAGCCCGGGCTCTTTCCACTGAGCCATGCTGCTTCCCCATTATGATGATCATAAGAATACAAGAACAGTATTAAATCCAAAAAGATCCTGGAATTATTGTTTTTTTCATACATAGTGCTCACACCCTTCTCCTCTTATCTTTATCCACTAAGGTCAAAGGAACATAGACTTTGGTCTTAAGGAATTTTGACCTACATTGTGATGGCAAAACTCTGATCCCCCTGCACCGATGTTTAAAAATGAAGACTTGAACTGTACCAACCATGTGCACCAAAGCAATTTGGTTGTTATTGCAGATATTAAGATACTCAAATAAATTGAAAGACTTCTGGATGGATGGGGAGTTAGGAGAGGAAAGAGAATCCAAGAGGCAAAAGTAGTAATCTTATTCAATCTATCAATCAGATGATATTGTGTGCCTTCTGTGTGCAGAGTACTGTACTGCGTGCTTGGGAAAGAACAATCAATTTTGATTATGATTCTTAGATAATAATTAGGGTATTGGTTAAGTGCTTACTATGTGCTAAACACTGTTCTAAGCACTGGAGCACTGTTCTAAGCGCTGTGCTTAGAGCTCTTCAAAATCTATAGACTGTAGGGATCATGTCTACTCATTCTATTCTACTCTCTGAATGTTCTTCTCACTGTGGGTGCTCAATAAATATTCATGATGATGTTGAATTGATGAGGTTTTGAGGCTTTTATTTCTGGTTGTTTCAGAGTTTCTGGGCAACAAAGTATTTCATTCTGGATTCAAGAAAGAACAAATTAGATATACATTGAGTTTTGCAACATTTCCTGTTTTGAAGAGGGCAAGGGGTAACTGAAAAAGATTACAAGTTGTAACATTCAGTCATTCATTCAATCGTATTTATTGAGCGCTTACTGTGTGCAGAGCACTGTACTAAGTGCTTGGAAAGTACAAATAGGCAACATATAGAGATGGTCCCTACCCAACAATGGGCTCACAGTCTAGAGAGCACTTCCAGGCAGCAACTGTCAATCACGTAAACTCCTGAGCTACCATGGAGGGTAGCCAAAGATGCAATCTCACAAGGAAAAACTCCATCTACACGTCTTGACCCTAAGACTTTTCTGCCCTTCCGTGGAGAAGTGGACAAAAATGTTCTAGTTTGAATGGGCCAACATGCAGGAGATGTCAAGTCTGCTAAAAAAAAATTCTGATTCTGATGTTAGACTTGCCTACTCAGGTAAAGCCATTCTGCTTCTCAATTGTCATACTGAGGCTAAATTCTGGATTGTTTTATACTCCCCAGACCTTATCTCTCCACCATAAACGAGATGAACAAAACCAAAATTTAGAAATCTCGGGTAGTTTTTTTCTCCTTCTGCGTCTTCTAGCCTTTGTGTATTTGATTATGACGAAGTATATAGGCTATTGTTCCGATCACCCTGCACCGATGTTTAAAAATGGAGACTTAAACTGTACCAACCATGTGCACCAAAGCAGTTCAGTTGCTATTACAGATATTAAGATATGAGACAAGTTCATGAACTCTCAAATGATAGGGCAATTGTGTCATATGGAGGGCATTTTTCCTCAATTTCATCTGACAAAATGGCTGGATGTCTAATTCTTAAATAAACAATAGCAAGTTCCCGAGGGGAGCAGCAAGATGAATAAGAGATACTCATTTCCAGCAAAGAAATTACATATTTAAGAATTAAATGATCATATTTCACAGTTTACTGTAAACTTAGAAAGACAGGGAAGACAGGGTCAAGGACTACTCTAATAATTCTCACTCCAGTAAGTAGGATGAAATGAAGGCTTTCTATTGTATTGAACAGGAAACATACATTGTTCATTTCACTTGGGTCAAAGGCAATGGAGAATTCAGCAAGTTTTAAGTAAGACAGCTTCATTGGTGTAAGCAAAACATGTCACATGCCGAACGGAATTGCGGAGTCAGTTCATTAAAATGAAGTCTTAAAGAAAACAGCGTCGTATGCGATATTTGGCAGTGCTCTTCCAAGTTTTGGCCTGGTGCTTAACAGGGGGCTTGCTAGTTTCTCTAGCGTGTTGTGTGGAAATTGTCTTTGTCTGGTGTTTGTCACAAACAGACCAACATGCTCTTATTCCCAAGCATTAGAGCCAACCACTTAGTCTCCATCAACATTGCCACCAGTTTCAAAGGAACTTGTGTAATGCAGTCCTTACTATCTGAGCTCATATCTATTACAAAAATCAGGCTGCGTGTTTTTCCAGGTGCTACCATCTTGGAAACAAGGCACGAGGGGACCAAAAAAATGTGTTTTAGGACTTAATGTGAAGGCCTCCAATTAGTTTAAAAAAAGTTCTAGTTATTGAAGTTGTTTCAGCTAAAGGCAGCCTGGATTTAAAATTCTTCCAACCATGCGTGTTTTTCTATGCATACTATGGTGCGATCATTTTGAAAGTTCAAAAAAATCATAGCACATGCATGGATTTCATATTCTGTGCTTTTATTCTTAATTAGATATTACAGTAGGCAACTGTTGGGGCCGGTCAATGAAATTTAGACAGAAAAAGTTCTGGATAGCAATTGCCTCTTCAGACTATTCTGAAATGACAGGAAAAGCAACACAGCAGACGGAAGTAGAACCACACATTTTTTGGTCTACTGCTTTTTGATGTTCCACAATGCTCCTCTCCCACCAACATGCAACATCAAAAGCAAGGAAAAAATATCCGGCTGAACACTGTGTGTTGCTGAATTTGAGGGGAAAAGCATAGTTGCACAGTTAGTCATATGTCTGAAAATGCATAGAGGGCCCATTTGAGTAAGAGGGTGACTCAAACATTGCACTACGTATCTGTGAAAGAACTTTGGCAGTGACCATCTCGGAGGAGGCTGGTTGGGGTTGCTGCAGAGGCAAAGTATTCACAAGTTCGTGGGAGCTTCGTTACAGTTTTGGAAGAACGTTGAGACCCACCCACTCCTTACCTCAAATCTGGGTTGATAGAAAGGGTGGGGTAGAATACTAGGTGCTTGTATGAGACACCACCCTGTCAGCTCTTCAGATGATGGAAAATCGGAAACGCATCTTAGAGGAATAAAAGCCATTTGCAAATCTAATCACTCTTTCTCTCTCCTCATCCTTCCCCAGGTCTTAGATAATCTGCCATTTGCTCTCCATCCCCACCCCCAAGTCTCATCTCTTTCCCTTTTTCTTCCCTCTCCCTTCCTCTCACCCGTTCCCCTGTCTGCCACCTGGAGCTTCTACAAAAAAGGAGACAGGATGTGTAAGATTGGTAAAATGGTCCTCTTGGGACAGAGAATCACAGGAAAGGAAAAGTGTTCCCCGGGGGGATATAAAAAGCTTAAAAAAACCCCAAGAAAGTTATTCTCCTTTTATGTAACAGTAGCCAGTTCTCCTTCTTCTTATTTTACCTTTCTTCTATAGATCTATTTCAACAAAATAGTGCCTAATTCAACCCTGGCTCACTTTAAAACTGATCTGCATCTAGTCCATTCTTTGAAAAGAAAGGTCAAAAAGTGCTTACCGTGTCTTGTTTCATCATGCCCTATGGCCAGAAACTTTTTTTCTCAGAAAACACCCCGTGTGCCGTCGTGTACAAGGAAGTATGCGCAGATAGGCTGCAGCAAAAACCAAGACTTACTTGGAGGTGATAGCATCATATCATCATCAGAGTTCATATCATCCATCTCTGCATCAAACAAAAACTCCTCACCATTGACTTTAAAGCAGTCAATCACCCTGCCCTCGCCTACCTCCCCTCACTACTCTCTTACTACAACCCAGTTTGCACACTTCGCTCCTCTAATGCTAACCTTCTCACGGTACCACAATCTCATCTATCTCGCCACCAACCCCTTGCCTATATCCTCTCTCTGGCTTGGAATACCCTCCCTCCTCAAATCTGACAATTACTCTCCCCCACTTCAAAGCCTTATTGAAGGCACATCTCCTTCAAGAGGCCTTCCCTGACTAAAAATCCCCTTTCCTCTTCTCCCACTCCCTTCTGTGTCACCCTGACTTGCTCCCTTTATTCATCCAGTGTGGCTCAGCGGAAAGAGCCCGGGCTTGGGAGTCAGAGGTCGTGGGTTCTAATCCCAGCCCCGCCACTTGTCAGCTGGGTGACTTTGGGCAAGTCACTTCACTTCTCTGGGCCTCAGTTCCCTCATCTGTAAAATGGGGATGAAGACTGTGAGCCCCATGTGGGACAACCTGATTACCTTGTATCCCCCCAGCGCTCAGAACAGTGCTTTGCCATAGTAAGCGCTTAACAAATTCCATCATTATTATTATTATTATCCCTCTACCCATCCCCACAGCACTTATGTACATATTTGTATTTTATTTATATTAATGTCTGTCTCCTCCTCTAGACTGTAGGCTTGTTGTGGGCAGAGAATGTGTCTGTTTATTGTTACAGTGTACTGTCCCAAGTGCTTAGTACAGTGCTCTGCCCATAGTAAGCACTCAAAGACTATAATTGAATGAATGACGGAATGAGGTAGATACAATTAGGCACAGTCCCTGTTCCACATAGAGCTTACAGTCTGAGGGAGAACAGGTATTGAATCCCCATTTTACGGATGAGGAAACTGAGACACAATGAAATTAAAGTTACTTGCCCAAGGTCACACTGTAGACAAGTGGTGTAGCTGGGAGTAGAACCCAGGTCCTCTGACTCCCAAGCCCAAACTCTTTCCACTAGGCTATGGTGCTCCCTCATAGTCCACCCAACCCACTACTCTCTGTCTAGCTGTAATAGTAAGCCCAGTAATGACATTTATTAAACACTTACTGTGTACAAGGTATTGTACTAAGCATCCTTAATACATAAAAAGATCCTACATGAACAACGGAGCCCTTAGAAGGGCTCACAACTTACCAGTGAGAGAGAGGAGAGGGCTGGCAACAGACACATAAGGGAGATGAAATAAAAACAAGAAAACAGCCTAAAAGGACACATACAGGAGTTAGCTTCATGCTCCTCAGCCGCCAAAAAGGGCTGTTCAGAGCCAAACAGTCACAACTGCCGTGGTCTCAAGAACCATAGCCCCAAAGCTTAGAGGAACCAAGGCTTTGAGATTTGGCTTCCTTGACCTCCTCCTTCCTGATTAAGGTTGTACCGTTTATTATTACTATTATTATTATGGCAGTAATTGTGGTATTTGTTAAGTCCTTACTATGTGCTAGGCGCTGTTCTAAGCTCTGGAGTGGATATGAGCCAATCGGGTTGGACACAGTCCCTGTCCCAAATGGGGCTCACAGTATAAGAAGGAAGGAGAAAAAGTATTGCATCCTCATTTTACAAGTGGGGAAAGTAAGGCACAGAGACTTGCCTAAGGTCACGCAGCAGACAAGAGGTGGAACAGGGTTTAGAATCCACATCTAACTTTCCATTAGGTCATGCTGCTTCCTCACAAACCCCTATTTAACACCTAAATCTTCCCACTACTCCCCTATCCCAAATTTGAGCCTCACAGGAGGTGAGGGAGGCCAGATGGTCCCTCCTTGGGGAGGTATTTTTCAGAGCAACTCCAGAGGCATTCGCATGCCCTGCCTCATTAGCCTTGAGGAGAAGAGGAAGCAGAAGAAAGATGAAGGGCTCATGAGAGCGTCTAGAATGTAAGCTTGTTGTGTGCAGGGAATGTGCCTGTTTATTGTTATAGTGTTTTCTCCCAAGCGTTTAGTACAGCACTCTGCATACAGTAAGCACTCAATAAATATGACTGAGGACCTAGCAACCAAGTGAAGGGTTTGGCAAGGGCAGAATTCCTAACATGGAACCTCAACTTGAGAAATCTAATATCTTAACAACCGTGAGGAAAATATTATAATTGTGATATTTGTTAAGCATTTATTAGGTGTCCAGCACTCTGCTAAGTGATGAGGTAGATACAAGGTGGATATAGTCCTTGCCCCATATGGGGCTCAAGTCTAAGTAGAAGGGAGAACAGGTATTGAAGCTCCATTCTGCAGATGAGAGAACTGAGGCATGGAGAAGTTAAGGGATTTAACCAGTCACACAGCAGATAAGTGGCAAAGCTGGGAATCGAACCCAGTTCTTCGGACTCCCAGACTCAAAAGAGATGGCCTATAATCACAGAAAGGATACCCAGAATGTTGTGTAAATTACTAATTGGTGTGAGTGAAAGTGTTTTCTTGATTGCTGTGTGACTTTGGGCAAGTCACTTAACTTCTCTGTGCCTGTGACCTCATCTGTAAAATGGGGATTAAGGCTGTGAGCCCCATGTGGGACAATCTGCTTACCTTGTATCTACTCCAGAGCTCAGAACAGTGCTTGGTACATAGTCAACACTTAACAAATATCATCATCATTATTTTTATTATAATGGGGTATCTGCTCAAAAATACCTAATGGGTTCCCTCTGCAGTTTTCCTCTACACAACAATTCTGTTCCAATGAAATGACTAAGTAGTTAGTGAGTGATGAATCATTGAGAGACTAGAAAGAGGATCCGAAAAAAGTCAAGAGGCTACTTTGTGACCAATATAGATGGAAAGGTAGAGTACCTGGAAGATGATTTTTAAGTGAATTATGTGTCCTGCCATTTAATGTGATGAAATACCATCAACATAATCCAATACCTACAGCCTACCTGCTCCCCTGTAGCAAACGTTAACAGCCATCAGTGTTGTCACTCTTCTACCTGTGTTTTATTCTCTTATTGATCTTTTCTGTTGCTTCCTCCTGCTTCGCTCCCCACTCCCAGCCACTGTACAATGGTTGCAAAGCTGGGCTGTGGGCTTTGCTGTTGGGGCAACAAGTACCAGTGCTTTGCACATAGTAAGCGCTTAATAAATGCCATTATTATTATTATTATTACCATCACCTGGGTCTCTGGCTCCCTCCCCACAATTTCAACACAGCATGCTGAGGGGTGTTGTAAGTCACATGAGTGTGTTAGAAGCACTGGAAAGACAATGCTAAACTTGCAACCACATTAATGAGATTAGAGGGCAGCTTTGTGCTCCAACAGAAATGATGGAGATGCAGCACTGCATATTGGATAGATCATGGGGCTGGGAGTCAGAAAGTCATGGGTTCTAATCCCGGCTCTGCCCCTTGTCTCCTATGTGAGCTTGGACAAGTCACTTCACTTCTCTGGGCTTCAGTTACATCATCTGTAAAATGGGGATTGAGACCGTGAGCCCCATGAGGGAGAGGGACTGTGTCCAACCCGATTTGCTTGTATCCACCCCAGTGCTTAGTACAGTGTCCAGCACCTAGTAAGCATTTAACAAATAATGTAATAATGATAATAATTATTAAATGATGGATCTCCTAGGGTGTGGTGGCAGTGCTCAGCCCTGGACATGCAAATGTAGACTGTATTAATTCATTCATTCAATAGTACTTACTAAGCACTTACCGTGTGCACAGCACTGTTCTAAGCATTTGGGAGAGTGTAACACAAGAATAAAAAGGGACATTTCCTGTCCACAATGACCTTATAGTCGGGGGGAGGTGGGGGATGAAGAGACAGACATTAATATAAATAGATAAATGAAGATATGTACATAAGTGTTGTGATGGTGGGAGGGGAATGAATAAAGGGAGCAAATCTGGGCATTTCAGGCCAGAAACAGGATGTGGGCTAGGGCTAGGTGGTGAGACAGGCAGGACTGAGGCACAGTGAGAAGGTTGGCACTGGAGGAGCAAAGTGTGCATGCTTGGTTGTAGAATGAGGGAATCAAGGTGAGGTAGGAGGAGACAAGGTGATGGACTGCTTTGAAGCCAATGGTGAGGAGGTTTTGTTTGATATGGAGGTGAATGGGCAACCACTGGAGTTTTTTGAGGAGGGGGGTGACGTGTCCTGAGCGTTTCTGTAGAAAAATGATCCGGGCAGCAGAATGAAGTATGGAATAGACTGGGGAGAGACAGGAGGCTGGGAAACCAGGAAGGAGGCTGATGCAGTAATCTAGATGGGATAGGATGAGTGATTGTATTAGAGCAGTAGCAGTTTGGATGGGGAGGAAAGGGCGGATTTTAGCGATGTTGTGAAGGTAGGACTGACAGGATTGGTGATGGATTGACTATGTGGGCTGATGAGAGAAAGGAGTCAAAGACAATGCCAAGGTTATGGGCTTGTGATACAGGAAGCGTGGTGGTGCCATCTACAGTGATGAGAAAGTCAGGGGGAGGACAGGGCTTGGGTGGATAGATAAGGAGCTCTGTTTTGGTCATGTTAAGTTTGAGGCGACGGGAGGACATCCAAGTAGAGATGTCTTGAAGGCAGGAGGAGATGTGAGTCTGGAAAGAGGGAGAGAGATCAGGGCTGGAGATGTAGATTCGGGTATCATCTGCATAGAGGTGGTAGTTGAAGCCATGGGAGCAAATGAGTTCTTAAGGTGAGTGGGTGGGTGGGACCCAGAACTAAATCTTCAGGGACCCCCTTACTTGGGTTGGGGGGGAAGAAGGCAGAGGAGGAACCCGTGAAGGAGACTGAGAATGAATGGCCAGAGAGATGAAAGGAGAACTAGGAGGACAGGGTCAATGAAGCAAGGTTGGATAACATTTACAAGAGAAGGGGATGGTCTAGTGTTGAAGGCAGTTTAGAGGTCCAGGAGGATTAGGATGGAATAGAGGCCACTGAGTTTGGCAAGAAGAAGGTCATTGGTGACCTTTGAGAGGGCAGTTTCTGTGGAGTGAAGGTGATGGAAGCCAGATTGGAGGGGGTTGAGGAGAGAAATTTGAGCCAGCAGGTGCAGACAAATCGCTCAAGGATTTTGGAGAGGAACTGTAGGACGGAGATGGGGCGATAACTGGAGAGAGCCTTTGGGACAAGGGAGGATTTTTTGGGGATAGGGCATGTTTGAAAACAGTGGGGAAGAAGCCATTGGAAAGTGAACAGTGGAAGAAGTGAAGCAAAGCAGCGTGACTCAGTGGAAAGAACACAGGCTTGGGAATCAGAAAGCAGGGATTCTAATCCCGGCTCCACCGCTTGTCAGCTGTGTGACTTTGGGCAAGTCACTTAACTTCTCTGTGCCTCAGTTACCTCATCTGTAAAAATGGGAATTAAGACTGTGAGCCCCATGTGGGACAGCCTGATTACCTTGTATCCCCCCGCCCCCAGCGCTTAGAACAGTGGTTGGCACATAATAAGCACTTAACAAGTCCCATTATTATTAAGAAAGCTATTAGGGAGGGAAGAAGGGAGGGTGCGAGAGTTTTGAAAAGGTGCGAAAAAATGGAGTCCAGTGCACATGTGGAGGATGTGGCTTTTGAGAGGAGGCAGGAGATCTCCTCTAGAGATACTGCTGGGAAGGATGGGAGAGTTAATGAGGGGGCCAGAATGGGGAGGGATTGAGGAGGGGAAGTGGTGATTTTAAGGAGCTCACACCTAACGGTGTCAATTTTCTTAATAAAGTAGTCGGCCAGGTCACTGGGGACCAGGGATGGGGGAACTGGGGGAACGAGTCAGTTAACTTCTCGGCACCTGAGTTAACTCATCTGTAAAATGGGGATTAAGACTGTGAGCCCCATGTGGAACATGGACTGTATCCTACCTGATTAGCTTGTAGCTACACCAGTGCTTAGCACAATACCTGGAACATAGTAAGCGCTTAACAAATACCCTAAAAAAAATTACCAACTGAAAGAAATGAACAGTCATTTTATTGCACTTGATTGATCTCAAGTCTTTGAGATTTTTGGTTGCTTGGGCGGTGAGTGTTTTGCATGTCCTTACTGCAAACCTAAACAGTGGGCTTAGTAGTTGGAGCATGGGCCTGGAAGTTAGAAGTGCTTAGTATAGTCTTCGAAATTTGCTTCCTTGGCCTGTGCTTTCTCTAGTCTGTAAACTCGTTGTGGGCAGGGAATGTGTCTGTTATTATCCTACTCTCCCAAGTGCTTAGTACAGTGCTGTGAATGGTGTAAGTGCTCAATACATATGATTGACTGAAAGAGCAGTGAAAGGATAGTGGGCAGTGGAAGGAACTCCAGGCTCATCTCTCCTGCCCTGCTGCTGTGGACTGAGCTTGTTGAGGCCAGGGAATGTCACTGTTTATTGTTGTACTTTCCCAAGCACTCTGTACGGTGCTCTGCACACCGTAAGCGCTCAGTAAATACAGTTGAATACCAGAGGCTGCCCCTGTTTGAGCCTCGGAACGTGAGGGCCTTGGGGCAGGGAGACAGGACAAAGAAGAAGGAAGCAAGCGATACATCCCAAATCAACCCTACAAAATATTTGAGGCAGCATTCGCTACTAGAACAGGGACTGAAATCTCAGTTTTATTATTAACACCATGCTAAGTGATCAATAGTGATCATTTGTGATGATGGAGATTACTAGGAACATTATATGAATTTAAAGACTATTGGGCATCCATTGTAATGTTTCTGCATGGCAAACCAAGGCTAATTAGACTGAGCCGGCTTGTTCATTTTCATAGAAGGTGCACAGAAGATCACCTATATGACGATCAAAGAGCAACATCTTTGGAAGCAGTGTGGCCAAGTGGAAGGAACATGGGCCCAGGAGTCAGAAGACCTAGGTCTAATCTTGCTCTGCCACTTATCTGCTTTGTGACCTTGGACAAGTCATTTAACTTCTCTGTTCCTCTACTTAGAATGTGAGCCCCATATGGGGCAAAAACTGTTCCTAATCTGTGAGCCCGTTGTTGGGTAGGGACCGTCTCTATATGTTGACAACTTGTACTTCGCAAGTGCTTAGTACAGTGCTCTGCACACAGTAAGCGCTCAATAAATATGATTGATTGAATGAATGAATGAATGAATGAATGTTTTATATCTACCCCAGTGTGCTTGCCACATAGTAAGCACTTAATACATACCATATTTATTATTCTTATTATTATCATTAGATTCTGCTGTGGGAGACTGCCTAATATTCCAGTTTCTGTATCCTGATTCCTACAGGGAAATGTATGGCTTGGTCTCATGTACAAAAAATCATCTTGAATCAAGTGGAGAATCGACCTGTGGGAAAATGTGCCAAATTATCCCCAATGTAAAATTCAAAGAAGAAAGAAATAAAAATGGAATGTAACTAAAGAATTTGAATCAACTATTAGCCTATATTGTTCTTCTCCTTATCGTTGGCATTTATTGAGCATCTACTGAGTGTCTGCTTCTGTACTAAGCACTGATCAATCAGTGGGATCGATCAAGCATTTATTGGGTGTAGAGCACTGTACTAAGCATTTGGGAGAGTACAATACAGTAGCGTTAGAAGGCACAATCCCTGCCTTGAAGGAGTTTACAATCAAGAGGAAATTTCCCACCCTCAAGCTTTCAGTCTAATAGGGATGATAGACAAATACTGTTTACAGTTATTTGCAGAGTGTTTATAGTGAAACCTGGAGAAGAACAGCTACTACTAAGAAGAGGTACTGATGCATCAGAATGAAACAGCTGAAAAAATAGTTGAATGTACCAAGAATGATTGAATGCACATGAATCTTGTACTATATCTGAATACTTTAGGGTCACCTGACCTTACTTCTTCAGTACTTTATTGGTAGTGTGAAGGAGTAATTTATAGCTCCAAAAGCCAAAAAAAAAAAAAAAATTCAAGAATCCCAAATCTGAAAGAACATGTTCCTTTATGGGCCATGTGGTTTGTATTTGTATCGTGTTCATTATTCTTATGTCTCACAATATATATAGTAAGTTCTTTTAAGTTGGTTACCAAGATGCTATTCTCCAATAGATATTACCGGTTTCTGCTATTCTGAGTAGATGATATTGCCCTGAAACGTAAACCTCAGGTTAGAAGATTCTTCAGAAACTTGTAGTTCTATGCCAGTGTTTTGGCTTTGATAGCCAACCTTTAATTTTAACAATAATCATCTACCTAATAAAGCTAGAGCGTTTTTAGTGCAGATTCATGTAATAATAGGCTTTTGTTTATTGCCTTCTTTCAAATCAAATTGACCGTGACAGCATATTGGCAGGGTGAAACCAATCTTGTTATTACAAACATTTAATCTCATTAATAAAAGTGAAACAATGTATTTTTAAAAATATTCATTTGAAATATCACTGCTTTGTGATCTCATAAGAATCTTCATCTCATAGTCCTGCCAAGCATGTATTTTATTCTTCTACTGTCAAGAATCTTATGTATGCTTAGAAAAGGGCCATCAATGTGAAATTCTTTCAATCAATATGAAATTCTTGCCTCTTTAAGTAGTTCAGTATGGATAATTTCCATTCAGTGATTTATCAAGGGGAAATGTTTTTAACTATTAGCATAATTTGTTTAGACATAAAAATAGGAGTCTAAGTTTTTGTTCATATTTTGGCAGAATTTTAATGTTCGCATTAACTGAAAGTAACTGTTCCCTTCATGTTCAGGCAGCTAAATTCCTAATGCTTCAAGATCATGGTGAGCTGAACAGAAAAAGCTAAACCAGTGTAATCGTAAATGCACAAGATACTCTTTAAAATGTACTGTTACAAGGTTGGGGAATAATCATCTGGAATCCTTTGTGCAGATTTCTAGTTGATCCTAAGAGATAATCGTCCTTGACAGGTAATGAATATACAACAGGCTTCTAGTGTGTTTCCATTAACCAGCTTCACTGGGGAATAGTCTGGATTCAAATACATGTAAAGTATATTTGAAGCCAAAAGCTACATAAATTACATCACTGCTTGAAAGTATAGGTACTCAGTGTCCGTTTTTCTCAGCTCCCTGTCTCATGGTTCCCTGGTTGTGGGCAAGAGGAAATAATGGCAGAGATTTCCTGCAGCATGCAGGCTCGGTTTATCTTAATCCACCAATCAATCAGTGGTATTTATTGAGTCATTGCTGTGTGCAAAGCATTGCACTGAGCACTTGGGAATGAGTTAGTAGATATGATCCCTGCCCTCGAGGAGCTTACAAGCTATGGCAGAGACAGATAAATAAATTACAGACAGGGTAAACAGCAGAATATAAGGAGTTTTGTTGGGGTGGGGGGGGCCTATCAAAGTGCTTAGAAAGTACAGTTCCAAGTTCATAGGCGATGCAGAGGGGAGGGAGACTAGGGTAGGCAGATGAGAAGTCTTCCTGGAGGAATTATGATTTTAGTAGGGCTTTGAAGATGGAGAGAGTGGTGGTCTCTTAGATATGAATGGGGAAGGAGTTCCAGAAAGGAGGGAGGGCTTGAGTGAAGGATTGATGGTGAGAGAGAGAGAGATGAGATTGACTACTCTAAGTAGGTTGGTGTTTGAGGAGTAAAGTGTGCGGGTTGGGTTGTAGTGGGAAATGAGAGAGTATGTGTAAGAATACTTTAAAGCCAATGGTGAGGAGTTTCTGTTTAATGTAAAATTGGATGGGCAACCACTGGTGGGTTTTGAGGAATGGGGAGCTGTGTACTGAAAAATGATGCAGGCAGCAGAGTGAAGTGTGGACCGGAGAGGGGAAAGACTGGAGGTTAGTGAGGAGGCTGATGCAGTGATCGAGGTCGGATATGACACGTCCTTGGGCCAGCATGGTAGAAGATTGGATGTAGAGGAAGGGGTGGATTCTAGAGATGTGGGTAGAACCCACGGGATTTTGTGATGACCTAATATGTGGGGTGAATGAGAGATGAGTAGAGGACACATCTTTGCCATTTTACAGGAAGTTCCAAACCAAGCTGAGTAAAGTGTACAAATGCTTCATTTTACCCCTGCCTATGAAACAACTTGGTTGAGGGCTCTCAGGTTGGGACACAAGAAAGCAATCTATATTTGCTGTCTCCTACATGACAGAAATATCAATCACTAACGTAGTTGGGCCTACAGACTCCTTCTCTTGGATTTTCTTTTATGGAAGTTTGTGTAGACAGAATTTGATGCTACATTCCCAGACCATCGGATTCTTTCACTCCTTGTTGTTTTTTGATTCTGGAAATTCTGTGGTCCTCGTGGCAAAATCCAGCCATTCCCTAAATCTCTTCCCACTAGAGGTCAGAATTGATCTAGTACTATAGAGAGCTGACCAAACTGGAGAGAAAATTTAAAAATGGTGACTGACTTCAAAGCAATGGAGCAGATTTAGTCACCTGATTGGTGCTGCTGCTGAGCTAGGACGTTTTGTCTTGTTGTTGTTGTTGCTTTCTGTTCTTTCAATGGTATTTGTTAAGTACTTACTCTGTGCCAGGCACTGTACTAAGCTCTGGGGTAGATACAAGCTAATCAGGTTGGACACAGTCCATGTCCCACATGGGGCTCACAGTGTTGATCCCCATTTTATAGATGAAGCAACTGAGGCACAGGGAAGTTAAGTGACTTGCCAAAGGTCATTCAGCAGACAATTGATGGAGCCGGGATTAGAACCCAGGTCCTTCTGACTCCCAAGCCCGTGCTCTATCCACTAGGCCACACTGCTTCTCAGTGTGGAAAAAGACTTGTGAGAGAAAGTGCTTTCTCGAGGCTGCCACAGACTTCTAGGATCACTTCCAAGTAAATGATGATTCTTCGTTAGGCCAATAATTCATTTGAAGACTAAGGTTCAAACCTCAGCAATAAGTAATTAATCAATTAACGAGTCACTGCTATTCACTGAGTGCTTACTGTGTGCAGAGCACTGTACTATGAGCACTGTGAGACCTCAGCAAAATGTTGTCATTCATTTGTTCATTCATTCAATAGCATTTATTGAGTGCTTACTGTGTGTAGAGCACTGTACTAAGCACTTGGGAAGTACAGTTCAGCAACAGAGACAATCCCTGCCCACAGTGGGCTTACAGTGTAGAAAACAAGTGAACGGAGAGCCCATTTGACGCCCAAATTGGAAATAGGAAGTCGCAACATCTGTTCTCAGAGAGGAAACTTTGTAATCTGATGGGACCCAGAGTGCTTCCTGGTGAATGGCAGATGAAGGGGTACCTCATCATAATTTGGCATCTCGTGCTGTCCCAGCTGGAGATGGTGCTGCCAGGCTCGCATCTTCTCGCTTGTGTACGGGACCAGTATTGTTCATTTGGTTATCAGTCTCCACTTCCATTAGAGAAGCTGAGGATGAACAGAACACAAGTCCTCGCAGAAGATTGGAGGTTCTCTCCCCTTCAGTTTCCAGCAAAGGCTACTGTCTGGATCACCTGAAAATTTTGTGTGTCACATATCATTCATTCATTCATTTCAATCATATTTATTGAGCGCTTACTGTGTGCGGAGCACTGTACTAAGCGCTTGGGAAGTACAAGTTGGCAAGATATAGAGATGGTCCCTACCCAACACCGGGCTCACAGTCTAGAAGGGGGAGACAGACAATAAAACAAAGCATGTGGACAGGTGTCAAGTTGTCAGAACAAATAGCATTAAAGCTAAATGCACATCATTAACAAAATAAATAGAATAGTAAATATGTACAAGTAAAATAGAGTAATAAATCTGTACAAACAATCTTGCCACACAGTAAATGCTTACCAAACACCATCATCATCCCCCCAAACCTCCAACCATCTTTGTCTTCACCATGCAGTCCTCTTTACTTCTTTCTCCTCCACCATTCAGTATGAGGTCTGTTTGGTTCGTATCAGCAGGTCATAATACCCAAGTAAATACCCAAGGAATACTGGAATGCCTTCTAAGAAAATGGGATGCCAGGTCTTTTTTCACCTTTTTAAAGAAGTGTGGAACAGCACCCTGGACAATTTAGGAGGTTAAGACAGTCTGTAAAACTAGATCTTTCCTCTTT
Source organism: Tachyglossus aculeatus (assembly GCF_015852505.1). Classification (NCBI taxonomy): domain Eukaryota; kingdom Metazoa; phylum Chordata; class Mammalia; order Monotremata; family Tachyglossidae; genus Tachyglossus; species Tachyglossus aculeatus. Next base: position 88,118,802 of record NC_052069.1, read on the forward strand.
CAAGTTAGATATGGCAAATGAAACTGGAAACGAAATCAAAGGACTTGTTGAAGTCCTCCCTTCAGGTTGGCGATAGAATTGGCCACAGAACCCAGATCAGAGGAAACAGTTCCAAGGTTGTACTCCAAAAACATTACTCAGTGAGTTGGGAGAACTTAAGAAATGTTTCTAGGAAAACTAAGGTGCAGGAATCGTATTTGTAAACTGGCTGTTTCCCATGAAGTAGCAGGGTAGAGTGCCAAGGAAGGCAGTTTGGAGTCCGTGATGCTTTATCCTGCATACCATTCTCTCATAACATTTGGATTTTATTTTAGAACATTAGTAAATAAATAATGCTATTATTGGTTCAGTCCATTAAGCGCTTAGTACAGTGCTCTGCACACAGTAAGCACTCAATAAATACCATTGAATGAATGAATGAATAATCCCTCCAACTGTTGCTTCCAACAGTGACATCCTGTTGTTTGTAGAAACCGTTTGACAGCTGACATCCATTTTGTGATTTGGGATGTACTATGCAGCAACCCTAACTTTTCCCTTGACATCCTTCTAACTACTCATCACCTACATCCTAGATGAGGATTTTCTGCAAATCTTTGTTGAACGGTCTGTGCAGTTGTATCAGCATATGCAATTTCCTATGGTAACAAATTCCACATGCTCTCCCCCACCCCTCATTGTGAAGAAGTGTTCTGTTCTGTTTGTTTTCTATTACTCCCACCTTCAATCTTCAGTGGGTGGTCCCTTGCCTGTGGTGGTGGAGTTTGGTGAACGCTTTCCACTTTCATCGGGTTCTGGCCCGTATTATCAGTCAATCAATTAATCAGTGGTATTGATTGAGCAATTACAGTGGACAAAGCCCTGTATTTATCACTTCATCATCATCATCAATCGAATTTATTGAGCACTTACTATGTGCAGAGCACTGTACTAAGCGATTGGGAAGTACAAATTGGCAACATATAGAGACAGTCCCTGCCCAACAGTGGGCTCACAGTCTAAAAGGGGAAGACAGAGAACAAAACCAAACATACTAACAAAATAAAATAAATAGAATAGATATGTACAAGTAAAATAAATAAATAAATAGAATAAATATGTACAAACATATATACATATATACAGGTGCTGTGGGGAAGGGAAGGAGGTAAGATGGGGGGATGGAGAGGGGGACGAGGGGGAGAGGAAGGAAGGGGCTCAGTCTGGGAAGGCCTCCTGGAGGAGGTGAGCTCTCAGCAGGGCCTTGGAGGAAGAGAGCTAGCTTGGCAGATGGACAGAGGGAGGGCATTCCAGGCATTCACTTGAGAGAGTACACTCCAACAGAATTAGCAGATATGTTCCCTGCCCATAGCGAGATTACAGTCTGGAGGACTGTATTTGTGGGGTTAATTTGACTAATCGACCTAAAGAAAATCTCAGAAGCTCCGAGGTGACTTAAGCGACCAAAGTTGAAATTTCTTCCATATCCCTTTCAACGGGAGTTATGATCGCTGAGCATGAAACCCTGTGTTTGATTAGAGGAAGGAGCCTCCATCTTTCAGAGCTCCATGGAGAGTGTGTGGGGTTCAACTTCAACGAAGCCGGCGCCCAGAGAGGGGAACTCTAAACGTCTTACATGTGAACCCTTCAAAGCGTTCTCAGCGTATGCCACTCAAAGTGATAATCCCAAGAAGTCTGGCAGGAAGGAAAATTGTGCTGGCAATGACAGACCACATATCTGATGAGTTTTAGTTTGAGGTGTGAGAAATATGTAACAGCAGCCGCAGCCGTTACCAATGGGCCTCCTCCCTCCTGTTAAGTTTATAGGAGAGTGAAGACTGTTCTGAGCCTGACTCTACCTTTCCTAGTCCCTGGGATTCTCCTCCCCATCCTTTGGCAAGACCAAATTGGCTAAACATTTCCAAATCATCTTGCACCTGCAATTCTTTGAGGTATGCAATATTCAAGTGTCAGTGCTTTATATACAGTAAGCACTTAATAAACATGAATGAATGAATGAATGAGCCTGATGACATGTAGGAATTACAATCCAAGGAGTATTGGACCAAGTTTACAGCGCTCTAGACTGTACGCTCTTTGTGGGCAGGGAATTTGTCCATTATATTGTATTCTCCCCAGTGCTTAGTACAGTGTTCTTCACACAGTGAGAGCTCAATAAATACAATTGACTGGCTGAATGCCCTGCCTCTGAACATGTCACCAATGGCATTGTCTTCCTTCTCCCACCCCATTCTCCTTGTCTTCCTGTCACCCAACTTAGAGAACACCATCTTCCGTTTGCAGCAAATGCTGGGAAATATTCCTCCCAGCAAGAAACCTCCAGAAAAACCAGATTCGAAAGGACTATGAGGAAACAGGCAGGGTCTATTGAATGTCTTTTATTCCTGCTGTCTTGCTTCCATTGGGTCTTCCCTAAATTGTGTTAGAATCTGGACCAGGCTTGTTTCATGTACACTCTTGTGGTAGTGTATGGCTGCCACTACAATGTGGAGTAGATGTATCATTTAGCACCAGTTTTTCAGTCATTGTTTATCACTGTGTTTGTGGCATCTTTGGGGGCTTTTTCTTATGGCCTCTAATGAATTACAAACTTTTTCTTGGCTTGTTTACATAGTGCTTCTTGCCTTGGATCCTGTGCTGCTTAATGTTTCTTCCATTAACCATTTTTGTGAATTGAAAATTTTGGTCTAAATGAGAGATCAACAGATCCGATGAAGCATTACTTACCCTAGAGGAGCCATGACCCATTTTTACTTACTGTTCATCTCCATTGTTGGACTATAACAATGTACTTGTATGCACTTAATACGCACTTGTATATATTCATACATATTTATTAGTCTATTTTATTTGGAAATATTTACTATATTTATTTTATTAATGATGTGTATATAGATATAATTCTATTTATTGTGATGGTATTGACATTTATCTACTTGTTTTGTTGTCTCTCTCCCCCTTCTAGACTGTGTGCCCGTTGTTGGGTAGGGACCATCTCTCTAATATGATTTAATGAATGAATGAATGAATATAACAGTGTTAGTCAGTCGTATTTACTGAGAGCATTCTATGTGCAGAGCACTGTATGAACACTTGGGAGAGTACAATACAACAGAATTAGCAGACACATCCCCTGCCCATAAATAGCTTGTCATGCCTACTCCCTAGTAGTGGCTAGGCCTGGGAGTGAGAGGGACCTGTATTTTAATCCTGCCTCTGTCACATGCCTTCTGGGTGAAGCTGGGCCAGTCAGCTTCTCTGTGCCTCACTTTCCTCATCTGTAAAATGGCCATTCAATCCCTGTTAGAGCCCTATGTGGGACAGAGATTGCATCTGACCTGATAATCTTGTATCTGTTTTAGCATTTAGTACAGTACTTGGCACACAGATAGCCCTTTAACAAATACCACTATCATTATTATTGTTGCTGTTATTACTATTTTATTGTGTACACAATCTTGTCCCATCGAACAGGGCTGGCTTCAAATTGTAAGTGAGGTAAGGCATCAGTTTAGGGGGTTGTACAAAGTTGGGGGTGGATTTTTGTAATTGTTTTTAAAATGGCTACCCAGCACATCTCCAAGGTAATAATAATAATAATAATAATAATAATAATGGCATTTATTAAGCGCTTACTATTTGCAAAGCACTGTTCTAAGCACTGGGGAAGATGCAAGATGATCAGGTTGTCCCACAGAAGGCTCACAGTCTTAATCCCCATTTTTACAGATGAGGGAACTGAGGCCCAGAGAAGTTAAGTGACTTGCCCAAAGTCAGCTGTCAATTGACGGAACCGGAATTTGAACCCGTGACCTCTGACTCCAAAGCCCGTGCTCTTTCCACTGAGCCACGCTGCTTCTCTAAGATGGCAGCTCTACACTTTCCCTAAAAAATGGAAGCCATGCAGCTTCCCTCAAAGATATCAGTCATGTAGCATTCCCTCAAAAATGATAGTCATATGGATTCCCGCAAAAATAGCCACATTGTTACCTTTCTTAACAAGGTGTTGTAGCATGACCTAGTGGATAGAGCACGGGCCTGGGGGTCAGAAGGACCTGGTTCTAATCCCGGCTCCCCCACGTGCCTGCTGTGTGACCTTGGGTAAGTCACTTAACTTCTCTGGGCTTCAGTTCCTTCATCTGTAAAATGGGGATTAAGATTGCGAGCCCCATGTGGGAGATGAACTGCGTCCAACCTGATTAGCTGGTATTGACCCGAGAGCTTAGTGTCTGGCACATAGTAAGAGCTTAACAAATGCCATAAAAAATGGTTACTCTTTGGAGGCCCAGTGTACCCAGAGTGCTCAGCAGCCAAGCGCTCAGGCTGCTGTGGGGATGGAGAAAAGCTCTTCAGGAAAATGTAGCATTCATTCAGTCGCATTGGGTAAGAACTTACTTTGTGCAAAGCACTGTACTGGGCGCTTGGGAGAGTACACTACAACAAACAGATACATTCCCTGCCCACAATGAGCTCACAGCCTGGAAAGAAATAGGTTCTACTGAAATATGAACTTGGATTGCTGGATTCAAAGTTCTTAGTGCTAACCATTACATACGATAGCATATGATATCATTATGTCACATGAGCATGGAGTAAGTGCTCAATAAATACGACTGAATGAATGAATGAATGAGTATGACAGATCTGCCAAATGTGGAGAGAGGCTGGTTTGACCCCACATCAGGGCTGCTGATTGAAGTTGGTCTGCCCCCTTTGAACAGTGCTTTGCACATTGTAAGTGCTTAATAAATGCCATCATTAGTATTATTATAAGCTACCTTCTGGGAATGGGGAGGAGAAAGTAGATTTAGCTTGCAGGACCTAGCAATCTTTCCTGGTGAACAAATCTCTACTTCAGAGACCCAGCAGTTATCTAAAGCAAACAAGTAGGCGAATAGATTAGGCTTCATTCTTCTTTAATGAGACAAACATTATGGTTGCTTTCTTAAGGACAGCAGCTACTTGCTACTGGTAGTCTGTCATCTACAGCCAACAAAGGCCTTCTGCTACATTTATAATAATAATAATAATAATCACGGTATTTGTTAAGGGCTTACTATGTGCTGAGCACTGTTCTAAGCGCTGGGGTAAATACAAGGTAATCAGATTCTCCCACGTGGGGCTCACAGTCTCAAGCCCCATTTTACAGATGAGGTAACTGAGGCACAGAGAAGTTAAGGGACTTGCTCAAAGTCACCCAGCAGACAAGTGGTGAAACCGGGATTAGAACCCACGACATCTGACTCCCAAGCCTGTGTTCTTGCCTATAGGCCATGCTGCTCCTCTGTTTATTAACAAAGTTGAGTCCTTTCTCACGTTCCTCCTCTCTGTTCCACAGCCTGCACTGTTAATCAATCAATCAGTGGTATTTATTGAGGACTTACTGTATGCAGAGCACTCTACTAAGCACTTGGGAGAGGATACTACAACGGGGTTAGTAGACCCCATATCTTCCCACAAGAAGCTGACAGCTCATAGTGGGAGACATACATTAAAATAGATGACGGGTAGGAGAAGTAGTAGAGTATGAGACTCTTTACGTAAGTAAGGTGGGGCTGGGGTGAGTTTCAGAGCCCAATAATCCCTGGAGACTCCAGGTTCCCAGTGGACTTTCTTCCTGAACCCTCACTATGTGCTCCGATTCTGTACTCAACTCTGCTGATCCTTAATTTCACTCCACATTGGCCACCGCTGCATCCACCTCCATACATTCCCCAGGGATGCACTTGGGTCTTGGGCCAGATGCTGTAATGTTGTCAATATCACGAACTCCATCCCCTACCATTCCAATTCTGAATGACCACTTCTACCCTAGCATGCCACCTGTTTCCCCTCCCCTTCCCACTTATTCATTCATTCAGTTGCATTTATTGAGCGCTTACTGAGTGAAGAGCACTGTACTAAGCACTTGGAGAGTACAATTCAGCAATAAGAGAGACAATCCCTGTCCACAACAGGCTTACAGTCTAGAAGGGGGGAGACAGACACCTATACAAGTAAACAGGTAACAATAGCATCAATATAAATATAATTATATATGCACATCAAAACTAGTAAACAGGCATTAATGTAATAATAATAATAATAATAATGGCATTTATTAAGTGCTTACTATGTGCAAATCATTGTTCTAAGTGCTGGGGAGGTTACAAGGTGATCAGGTTGTCCCACGGTGGGCTCACAGTCTTAATCCTCATTTTACAGATAAGATCACTGAAGCGCAGAGAAGTTAAGTGACTTACCCAAAGTCACACAGCTGACAATTGGCAGAGAAGGGATTTGAACCCATGACCTCTGACTCCAAAGGCTGTGCTCTTTCCACTGAGCCATGCTGTAGATGTCCTTTATACTCCTCAACCCTAACCATTCCCTGAATCCTCTCCCTCTCTGGTCTAAGCTATTGTACCCAAATAATAATGGTGATGGTGGCATTTGTTAAGCACTTACTATGTGCCAGGCACTTTGCTAAGCACAGGATACAAGCAAATCAGATTGTACAGAGTCCCTTTCCCACATGAGACTCTCAGTCTTAATCCTCATTTTACAGATAAGGGAATTGGGGCACAAGGAAGTGAAGTGACTTGCCCAAGGTCACCCAGCCGACAAGTGGTGGAGCCGGGATTAGAACCCAGTTCCTTCTGACTCCCGGGCCTGTGCTCTATCCACTAAACTACGCTGAGTCTCTGATTCCCCTGACTTCTCTAGTAACCTCCCCTTGCTAGACACAAAGGTCCATGCTTTTATCACTGAATTATCACTTTTATCACCTTATTCATTGTTCCTCTCTCACTCTTGTCCTGTTAACTCCCAGTCCCAGATCAATCCCACAGTTGGCTTCCTCTTCTCCAAATTCATGCAGCAAAATGCTTGTGGTGGAAATCCCCCAAACAGACCAATTTCTGCCACAAATTTACCCCCTCATACTACAGGATATAGTCAAACCCTGGCTCTGACCCCGGTTTGTAAAATCAGAGATAGGTCACGTATGCATTGCTGACGAAGCCCAGGATATAAAAGAATCATTGGCCTGGGAATCAGAGGACCTGGATTCTAATCCTGCCACTTGCCTGCTCTGTGACCTTTGAAGAGTCACTTCACTTCTCGGTGTCTAGGTTTCCTTATTTGTAAAATGGGGATTCAGTACTGTTTTTCCTCCTAGATTGTGAACCCTGTGTGGGACAAGGACTGTGTCTGACCTGATTATCTTTTATCCACCCCAGGACTTAGAATAGTGCATGACAGTTAATAAGTGCTTGATAAATACCATTACTATTCTTATTCTTATTACCTATTGATCACTTGTACTAAGATAATTTTTGTTCAAACCTCTAGATTGTGAGCTCTTTGTAGTCAGAGAATGTGTCTAACAGAACTTCCTCCTGCCTTTGAGACATGTAAGCCTGGTGTGGGCAGGGATTGTCTCTCTTTATTGCTGAATTGTCCTTTCCAAGTGCTTAGTACAGTGCTCTGCACACAGTAAGCGCTCAAAAAATATGATTGAATCAATGCATGAATGAATGATGTCCTGCTGTCACCTCAAACTTAACTAGTCCCAAAGAGAACTCCTTATCTTCCCACCCGAACTCTGTCCTCCCCATGACTTTCCCATCACAATACACAGCATCACGATCCTTCCCGTCTAACAAGCCCTTAACCTTGGCATTATCCTTGACTCCTCTCTCTCATTCAACCCACATATTCAATTTATCAGTAAATCCTGTCGGTTCAACCTAAACAAAATGGCTAAAATCCATCGTTTCCTTTCCATCCAAACTGCTACCATGATAATCCAAGCACTTATCCTATCCCACCTTAATTACTATATCAGCCTTCTTGCTGACCTCCCAGCCTCCTGTCTCCCCCAACTACAGTCTGTACTTCACTCTACTGCCCGGATCATTTTTCTACAAAAACGTTCAGTCTGTGTTTCCCCCCGGGCCCGGGTTCAAGAACCTCCAGTGGTTTCCCCATCCACCTCCGCCTCAATCAGAAACTCCTTAGCATTAAAGCACTCAGTCCCCTTGCCCCCTCTTACCTCACCTAACTAGTCTCTTACTTCAACCCAGCCTGCATGCTTCACTTGTCTAATGCCAAACTACTCATTGTAACTCGTTCTCATCAGTCTCACCACTGGCCTGTCTGTGCCTGTCTTTGGCCTGGACCACCTTCCCTCCTCAAATCTGAAAGACAATTACTCTCCCCACCTTCAACGCCTTATCGAAGGCACATCTCTTTCAAGAGACCTTCCCTGATTGTCCTCATTTCCTCTTTCCCGACTCCCTTCCCTGTCACCCTAACTAGCTCCCTTTATTCAACACCCCCAACCTTACAGCATGTATGTATGTATCCGTAATTTATTTATTTGTATTTGTGTCTGTCTTCCCCTCTAGACTGGAAACTCAGTGTGGACAGGGCATGTGTCTGTTGTATTGTTGTGTTGTACTCTCCTAAGCGCTTAGTATAGTGCCCTGCACAACAGTTAAGTGCTCAATAAATGGTACTGATTGATTGATATCAACTCTCGAAATGCTTAGTTCAGTACTCTGCACACAGTAAGTGCTCAATAAACTTAACTGATCAGATTCTGATGGAGTCTCCCTTTACATACTATAGATGAGCTTCAGTTTTCAGACTTCAGGACCAAAAGCTCACATCCCTCCCACTCTCCTATCCCTGCCAATCATGTTTCTGCTGGAGCATAGACTCCAATGAGCAAGTAGGCAGGCAAAGGTAGGAATCGTCTATGTTTATGTGGTTGCATGTACAATGTCAAATCTCTGCTCATTCCAGACTACCCCAAAGTGTTAATAGATGCCAGCTCTATTTCCCACTGATTCCCAGTTCCAAGGGATGCCACTTACATCTACACCTTCCTTAGTCACTTCATAGTCCACTTCACCCATTATATTTTCATTCTTATGACATCAGTTGTAAAGTAATGCCTCCAGGGTTGCCCATCCACCTCTGCATCAAAAAGAAACTCCTCAGCTTTAAAGCACTCAATCACCTTGCCCCCTCCTACCTCACCTAGCTACTCTTCCACTCCAACCCAGCCCACACAATTCACTCCTGTAATGCTGACCTTCTCACTGTACCTGGATCTTGTCTATCTCTCTGATGACCTTCTGCCCATGTCCTGTCTCTGGCCTGGAACACCCTCCCTCCTCAAAACCACCAGACAGTTACTCTCCCCACCTCAAAGGTTTATTGAAGGCACATCTCCTCCAAGAAGGCTTCCCTGACTCTTCTCCCACTCCCTTCTGCGTCCCCCTGATTCACTCCCTTTAATTCACCTCCCCTCCCAGCCCTACTGCACTTATGTACATATCTGTAATTTCTTTATATGAATGTCTGTTCCCCCCTCTAGACTGCAAGCTCATTATGGACAGGGAATATGTCTGTTATATTGTACTCTCTCAAGAGCTTAGTACAGTGCTCTGCATATAGTAAGCACTCCATAAATATGATTGACTGACAAGTCCTTGTATGCTTGTACTTTGTTTTTTGGTCAATTTCCATCTCTGACAACTTGCTTGATTTATGGGTGGTCTATTATATCCTCATCAGTGATAATAATAATAATAATAATGGCATTTATTAAGTGCTTCCTATGTGCCAAGCACTGTTCTAAGCACTGCGGAGGTTACAAGGTGATCAGGTTGTCCCTCGAGGGGCTCACAGTCTTAATCCCCATTTTACAGATGAGGTAACTGAGGTACAGAGAAGTGAAGTGACTTGCCCAAAGTCACACAGCTGATAATTGGAGGAGCAGGGATTTGAACCCATGACCTCTGACTCCAAAGCCCATGCTCTTTCCACTGAGCCATGCTGCTTCTCTGTTTCTCTTAATTCCCGCTGCATCTTTGGAGCAGCCCCTTCACCTCGACCCTCCTTAGCCTGGTGGTAACCTGTGTTCTCTTTTTCTACACTCACTGGCTTTTCTATATGTTGCCAACTTGTACTTCCCAAGAGCTTAGTACAGTGCTCTGCACACAGTAAGCGCTCAATAAATACAATTGATTGATTTTCTCCACTTTAGAATTTCATAGCTCTTCTACCACCTTTTTCATTTCTAGCATTATAAGCCTGGGGCCATTTTGGTTCAGCTGGAACCAGCTCAGAGAAGCAGCTTGGCTCAGTGGAAAGAGCCTGGGCTTGGGAGTCAGAGGTCGTGGGTTCTAATCCTGGCTCCACCATTTGTCAGCTGTGTGACTTTGGGCAAGTCACTTCACTTCTCGTGCTTCAGTTATCTCATCTGTAAAATGGGGATTAAGACAGTGAGCACCACATGGGGCAACCTGATCACCTTGTATCCTCCCCAGGGCTTAGAATAGTGCTTTGCACATGGTAAGTGCTTAATAAATGCCATCATCATCATATTCCAAAGCTTTCCTCTGTCCCTAATGTAGCCAAACTCTCTTTCTCTTGGCAAGATCCTCCTGCATCTGAGGCCCTACAGGCGGAATCAATCGCTCCATCAATCAGTGTATTTATTGAACCTTTACTTTATGTACACCGCTAAACTAAAGAGGTTTAGTGTTTAACCTATGAACATTACCTCTTGTATGCCTCTACTTTGTTCAGTCAGGTACTAATCCCAGTCTAACCCTCCACCTTTCTAACCCTCGAGTTGATCCTCTAGGCACAAAATTCCTCCTTCTGCTTCCCAACCAAAGGATGAAGCCAGGACTCTTTGCAACAAGACCCTGCAGGAGAAAAGGAGAAAAGGGTTTGCTCTTTCCAGTTCCTCACATGATCCACTCTAGCTTAACGTGTCTACTGTTTTTAGAACCCCTTTCCGGGCCCAATACATCTGGAATGCTCTTGTTTCCTCCCATCTGGTCCATCTTGTAACATCTGGATAAGTAGCTACAGCGGTGCATCTTTTCCTGCCTCAGATCTCGGTCTCCTGTTGACCTCAGAGTCAAGTGTTTTGGTTCTTTCCATGGCGTGGTCTGCCGTTTCTTCAGTCAGTGTGTCATTTCCTCAGCTGGAGGGTCCACAACTGTTCTGGACAGCGTGTCTGCTGTAAGCATGCCTTTGCCTGGGGTATAGATTACTCATAAATCATATCTTTAGAACTGTAATAACATTCTCTGTAGTCTAGCAGGTGTGTTGCCTAGTGGTTTGTGATCTGTCTGAACAGCTATGTCTCTGCCAAATTCATGCATGAGGATCTTTCTTCAAGCACATACTCCTGCCAATTACCTTTCTTTTCCTCTTACTTGTGCAGACTTCCCTGTCTCTGAAAATCAATTTTACAGGCCTGGGGCATCTTCCGGGGGCCTCCCTAACTCCCGCTCCTGGGCCCGCTAAAGTGAATGCATAGGCATAGAGAATAGATAGAGAAGCAGCATGGCTCAGTGGAAAGTGCACGGGCTTGGGAGTCAGAGGTCATGGGTTCTAATCCCGGCTCCGCCACTTATCAGCTGTGTGACTTTGGGCAAGTCGCTTGACTTCTCTGTGCCTCAGTTACCTCATCTGGAAAATGGGGATTAAGACTGTGAGCCCCACGTGGGACAACCTGATTACCTTGTATTTCCCCCAGTGCTTAGAACAGTGCTTGGCACATAGTAAGCGCTTAACAAATACCAAAATTATTATTATTATAGGCAAGTTTTGGCAATGCAAGGTGCACGATTTTCCCCCCCATATCACACCATTTCTAGATTCTGCCACCACCTGAAGTACGGTGGTATATGTCTCGGTTTGGTTCATTTGGACTTAATACGGCCAACTGGAAACCTCAAAGTCCACGTTCCTGAAATTTCCCCAGTCTGGCGTCAGTCCCTGAGGAATCCTGTTTGACCTCTGTCCTTTACCTCTACAACTTTTTAATGTACCTTGTCTTAGCCCAATTTACTGATTCCGTCTCCGGCCCTTCACGCCAAATGTCTCAAACTGGAGGCCATCACGTTCAGACCCCTCAGCTGCTATGGCCAAAGCTATGGGTTATCGCACTCGCTCAGAGAGTGTCACCAAAAGCTGTTATTTTTCTTTTTCTGGAATATTTCTCAGACTGACTCAATCCCAAGTAGTAGTCTATGAATCTAGAGTGTCTCAAGGGAGAATAAAGAGAACATAGCAGGACTGTTTTTTCATCCACTATTATGATAATTACTTTAACTGGCTAAATCCTGGAAATTTTCTCGTGCGATGCAGAAAAGTTCAGTCTGCAGATGGCAAGGTTTAATGTTCCAAACCCATGATCCGTCCCACGCTTGTTTTCTCACTGACAATTGAGCTGCTCAGTCACTCATCTGGAACCTCCACTTTCTCCTTAAGCTCTACAGTCTCTCTGACACAATAGAGCTTTTAAAACTTCCTTGAGGGGCAAGAGGTATTTTTCTGCTTATTTGCACTGCAGGAATCGGCGTATCTTAATGAAAATTCCGTTCACTAGAAAAAGCTTGATTTCTCACCGAAATCAGTATATCATGTCATGCTAGATGCTCTGTTAGTCTTATTTATTGAGCTCTTACTGTGTGCAGAGCACTATATTATGTGCTTAGGAAAAGACAGTATACTTTCTGCTTCCTCCAGGTCCAGAGTCTAAAGCTTCAGACAGTGGTCAAGTCTCCTGTCTAGGATGAGACAAAATGGATTGGGTGGGGAATCAGAATCCACCCATATTCATTTATTCATTCAATCACATTTATTGAGCGCTTACTTGTGCAGAGCACCGTATTAAGCTCTTGGAAAGTACAATTTGGCAACAAGCATACTTTCTCTGTGTACTTTTGTACTTTGTGCTTTATACTTTTATTTGGATAAATAAATACCCATATTGACCTCTAGAGTCCTGATTTCTCATTTAACCTGCAATCCCACATCTCCTTTCCCCTTCAGGATGTCTCCACTTGGACGTCCTGTCAGCACCTCCAAATTAATATGACCAAAACTGACCTATTCTTCTTTCCTTTTAAATTTCCTCCTTCTCCTATCCTATTACAGCCAATAACACTGCCATCTACCCTGTTCCAGAAATCCTCACTAAATATTGGTGTTATTTTGGCCTCAGTCTTTCATTTCTCACACTCAATCTACTGGCGAATCCTGACGGTTCTTACATGTACCATCTTCCAGATCCATTCCTTCTTCTCTACCCCCAACAATTACCACACTGGTTCACAGTCTGGTCATTTCATGAGTAGACTAATATATCAGCCTCCTGGCTGGTTTCCCACCCTTAAGATCTCATCTCTCCAACCTATACTACACTCTGCTTCCAGGATCACCCTCCTGAAATGTCACAGAGGACACACTTTTCTGCTCCTCAAAACATTCCACTGGTTTCCTGGGTCCCTCTGCACCAAGCCAACATTTCTCACCGCTGGCTTTAAGGCTTTTCCACAATTCAACCCACCTCATATATATCTAGATACGTGTATTCCCCTCACCCACTAGCATCCAAACCACTTTCATTCTTCCCAAACTAACCTCGTTATCCTTAGCACTTAGGCATATGTTACTTTAATTATACATTCAACTGTTAGTTACTACTTAACTACTTTCATGTCTGTCTTCCCCAACAGAGTGCAAGCTTTTTATGTGCAAGGAATGTGTCATTTACTTGTTTCATATTTTCCACTAAATAAATTCTACTACTACTTCTACTGTTACTACTACTACTGCTTTATCCTGTCAAGGGCATTGTTCAAGTTGGAATAATAATAATGATAATGATAATAATAATAATAATAGTGCTATTTGTTAAGCACTTACTATGTGCCAGGCACTGTACTAAGCTTTTGGATGCAATCCCTGTCCCACTTGGCGCTCACAGTCTCAATCCCCATTTACAGATTGGGTTACTGTGGCACAAAGATGTTAAGTGACTTGCTCAAGGTCACACAGCAGATAATTGGTAGAGTTGAGATTAGAGCTCATGATTTTCTGGAATCACTTGACTTGTGCGTAAATAGCTACCATATCTACAAATCTAAAGCAAAGCAGAAAGCAAAGCAACTATCCTACTGTGTTTTTCCAGCCCGGCAAGATAATTCAGCCAACCCCAGCTTCCCCTTTGTTACAGTGATGTGCGCAGGTTGGAAAAGTGATCCTGTATGCCCTCACTAATCGGATCACTTTCTACTTTGAGTCTTGGCCTGGATTAGATTGATGGTCCTCCCATCACAATAATAAGCTTCCAACAGGGACAACAAGATAATCAAAACACGGCCTAGTGGAAAGAGCACAGACATAAGAGTCAGAGATTCTGGGGTCTAATCTCGGCTCTGCCACTTGTCTGCTTTGTGACCTTGTGAAGTCATCAACTCCTATGTGCCTCAGTTTCCTTACCTGTAAAATGGGGATTCGGTCCTGTTCCCTCCTTCTTAGACTGTAAGATGTGAGTTTTGTGTATGGCAGGAACTGTGTCCAATCTGATTATCTTTTATCTACTCCAGTGCTTAGAACAGAGCTGGTCACATAGTAACCCAGTTTCTGATTTATTGATTTATCCACTTGAGCTTATTATTTTTTACGTAGATTTCCTTTCTTCTAGTTGTGATCCTTGAGGGCAGGGATTACACTTTATACTTAATAATAACAGTAATAGTTGTGTTATTCATTAAGCATTTACTACGTGTGAAGCACTGTATTAAGTGCTGGGATAGGTAAAAGATCATCAGATCTCACATGAGGCTTACAATCTAAGTAGGAGGAAGAACAGGTATTGAATTCCTATTTTGCAGATGAGGAAACTAAAGTACAGAGAAGTTAAATGACGTGCCCAAAGTCTCCCAGCAGGCAAGTGGCAGAGCCAGGATTAGAAACCAGCTCCTCTGATTTCCAGGCCTGTATTCTTCCCGGTGGACCACACTACTTCTTTCGTTTGTTCCCAAGTTCCTCTTCCCCAGGAAGTTAAACCCTGTTGATTCTGGTTCTGAAACCACACTTACATCAGCGCCTAGAACAGTGCTTGGCACATAGTAAGCGCTTAATAAATACCATCATTATCAATTAAAATCTCTTCTGTGCTAACTCCACAACAGGAGATTCCCCAGCCTTCCTCAGTAATTCATTTTACTCCTCCTCTCATTCATTTTACCCCTCCTCTCCCCCTCCTCCCCCTCTCCATCCCCCGTCTTACCTCCTTCCCTTCCCCACAGCACCTTTTTATATGTATATATGTTTGTACGTATTTATTACTCTATTTATTTACTTATTTTACTTGTACATATCTATTCTATTTTATTTTGTTAATATGGTTTTTTTTTTCTCTGACTCCCCCTTCTAGACTGTGAGCCCACTGTTGGGTAGGGACCGTCTCTATATGTTGCCAACTTGTACTTCCCAAGCACTTAGTACAGTGCTCTGCACACAGTAAGTGCTCAATAAATATGATTGATTGATTGATTATGTGTATGCTGTAATGTTCATGATGCATCATATGTGAATATACAAAACACTGACATTTGAGAGGCAAGGACTTTTCTTTCCAAAGTGATGGGATGCCTGGGGTTGTAGAAGGTCCAGTTACAATCCTTCCTGAGCTTGTTGTGGGCAGGGAATGTGAATGTATTATAGTGTACTCTCCCATGTGCTTAGTACAGTGTTTTGCACAGAGTAAGTGCTCAATAAACATGATTGAATGAATGACCTCTCATGACATCTTTCCGCCCCAGAATCCTTGGTGAGAAGAGATGCTGTGAAAGCATTCCTAGCTGGATGAAGTTGCTCTCTTCAAACAGCTTCCTTAAGTCTACTGAATAACACTAGTGGTATTTATTTAGCACTTACTATATGCCAAGTATGGTATATATATATGTACATATATATATATATATATAAAATGGCATTTATTAAGCGCTTACTATGTGCAAAGCACTGTTCTAAGAGCTGGGGAGGTTACAAACTGATCAGCTTGTCCCACGGGGGGCTCACAGTCTTCATCCCCATTTTACAGATGAGGGAACTGAGGCCCAGAGAAGTACTAAGCGTAGGGTAGATACAAGATAATCAGATCCCACACAGGGCTCGCAGTCTAAGTAGGGGGAAGAAGAGTTATTGGATTTCCATTTTGCCAATTAGGGAACTGAGGCACAGAAAAGTTAACTTGTCTGCTGTGTGACCTTGGGGAAGTCACTTAACTCTCTGGGCCTCAATTCCCTCATCTGTAAAATGGGTATTAAGACTAAGAGCCCTATGTGGGACAGGGGCTGTGTCTACCCCAACCCTTAGAACAGTGCCTGTCACACAGTACGTGCTTAACAATATATCTGTAATTCTATTTACCTAATTTGATGCTATTGATGCCTGTCTACTTGTTTTGTTTTGTCATCTGTCTCCCCCTTCTAGACTGTGAGCCCATTGTTGGGTAGGGATTGTCTCTATCTGTTGCCAAATTGTGCTTTCCAAGTGCTTAGCACACAGTAAGCGCTCAGTAAATGTGATTGAATGAATGAATGAAAGAATATGGGTAGATTCTGATTTTGATCATAATATTGTTATTATTGCTAATTGACTTGTCCAAAGTCACACAGCAGGCAAGTGGCAGAGCTGGAATTAATAATAATAATGATGGCATTTATTAAGCACTTACTATATGCAAAGCACTGTTCTAAACGCCGGGGAGGTTACAAGGTGATCAGGTTATCCCACAGGGGGCTCACAGTCTTAATCCTCATTTTACAGATGAGGCCCAGAGAAGTGAAGTCACTTGCCCCAAGTCACACAGCTGACAAGTGGCGGAGCCGGGATTTGAACCCATGATCTCTGACTCCAAAGCTCGGGCTCTTTCCACTGAGCCACGCTGCTTCTCATTAAACCCAGGCCCACGCTCTTTCCACCGGACCACACTGCTTCTCATCCAAAAGGCCTGAAGAATGCAACCCAGTATGCAAGGTTCAATTTTAGAGCTTCCAAGCCTCACCACTGACCCAGGTTCTGTGAACCAGTCCATTTGGGAGGGAGGCTTCGAGACTGTGAGCCCACTGTTGGGTAGGGACTGTCTCTATACGTTGCCAACTTGTACTTCCCAAGTGCTTAGTAGAGTGCTCTGCACACAGTAAGCGCTCAATAAATACGATTGATTGATTGATTGGAGGCATGTCTCCAAATGAATCGCCCAGCTGGCCCCTCCACATAGAGAAGCAGCATGGGTCAGTGGAGAGAGTCAGAGGTCTCACAACTTCTCCGGGCCTCAGTTACCTCATCTGTAAAATGGGGATTAAGGCTGTGAGCCCCACGTGGAACAACCTGATCATCTTGTAACCTCCTCAGTGCTTAGAACAGTGCTCCACCTCCTCCCCCTCCCCATCCCCCCGCCTGACCTCCTTCCTCTCCCCACAGCACCTGTATATATGTATATATGTTTGTACGTATTTATTACTCTATTTTGTACATATTTATTCTATTTATTTTATTTTGCTAATATGTTTTGTTCTCTGTCTTCCCTTTCTAGACTGTGAGCCCACTGTTGGGTAGGGACCGTCTCTATATGTTGCCAACTTGGACTTTCCAAGCGCTTAGTACAGTGCTCTGCACACAGTAAGCGCTCAATAAATACGATTGATTGATTGATTCTAGACTGTGAGCCCACTGTTGGGTAGGGACTGTCTCTATATGTTGCCAGCTTGTACTTCCCAAGCGCTTAGTATAGTGCTCTGCACACAGTAAGTGCTCAATAAATACGATTGAATGAATAAATGAATGAATGAATAAATGCTATTATTATTATTAAACCATCCAGTGAAAACCCAACCTGTTCCAGAGAGCAGGGGCTGGGGCTGGGCCTCCTATGCCGTGGGGGCATGGGAAGCCCCATTCCTCCTACCCCCTGCCCTCACTCCCCCTGGGTGTGGCTGGTTTGGATGCTCCAGCTGTGTGGAAAGGGGACCTGCCCAGCTCGTCTGCTACTCTCCTCAGCCCAGCTTGCCAGCTACTCTAAAAACAACGTCACCTAGCACTTGCTGATGGGGCCCGGAGGAATAAATGGTTGTAAAATCGTTTGCTAAAGCCTTGCCAGTAAATATACGCCAGAATCAATCTAAACCCTCCCTGGCTCACTCCTCTCAGGAGACTAGGCAGCCCCAGCTCTGATATTTAAGTGCTTCTATAGTTTAGTGCTAGCTGCCCTGAATGCCTGTGTCCGGCAGAGATTTTACTGAATCTAACTCCGGGTTTCCTGCTGTTTAATCCCAGATCGTATTTTAGTGGCAAATTAGCTGTCCGTGGGTGATATTTCAATGTAATGTATCTATATATCTCCAATGAAACCTCCCCTGTATCACTGCTGGATGAGAAATCAGTCCTGGGCAAATATGAGGATTGCCTTGAAAACTTGGATGTTATTTAATAACTATGGCATTTAAGTGCTTACTGTGTGTCAAACACTTTTCAAAGTGCTGGAGTAATCATCATCATGATGGCATTTATTAAGCGCTTACTCTGTGCAAAGCACTGTTCTAAGTGCTGGGGAGGTTACAAGGTGATCAGGGTGTCCCACGTGGGGCTCACAGTCTTCATCCCCATTTTACAGATGAGGTAACTGAGGCACAGAGAAGTGGAGTGACTTGCCCAAAGTCACACAGTTGACAAGTGGTGGAACTAGGATTTGAACCCGTGACCTCTGACTCCAAAGCCCATGCCCTAGATACAAGTTATACAAGTAGATACAAGTTAATCAGGACAGACACAGTTTCAGTCCCACTTGGAGAAGCAGTGTGGCTCACTGGAAAGAGCACGGGCTTTGGAGTCAGAGGTCATGGGTTCAAATCCCAGCTCCGCCAACTGTCAGCTGTGTGACTTTGGGCAAGTCACTTAACTTCTCTGGGCCTCAGTTACCTCATCTGTAAAATGGGGATTAAGACTGTGTGCCCCCCGTGGGACAACCTGATCAACTTGTAACCTACCCAGCACTTAGAACTGTGCTTTGCACATAGTAAGCACTTAATTCCACCTCCATTGCATAGATAGGGTAGCTGAGACACAGGGAAGTTAGTTGACTTGGCCAAGTTCACAAAGCCGATAGATGACAGAGCTGGCAGGCCTCCGACTCCCAGTACTGTGCTCTGTCATCAATCATATTTATTGAGCGCTTACTGTGTGCAGAACACTGTACTAAGCGCTTGGGGAGTACAAGTTTGCAACACATAGAGACAGTCCCTACCCAACAGTGGGCCAAGCAGTTTCATATTTGAATGGATTCTAAAACACCAGCGTTTCTAAAATGCCGAAAGCCATGTTACCTATTTAGACTGTAGACAAGTAATAAAGGATTCCATAACATTCCAGTTTCTATTGGATAGGAAAACATTTTTCAGGGCTATCTTTGGGTTTCCTCCTAGGAAAAGACTTCCCAGAGTTTATCCCAATGCATATAGTAATCGTTGCCCAAAACTTTCACTTCCTTGTTAAAAGAAAAAAATCTTCTTAAGCTTTGGCATTTACCTGCTCCATTCCCCCTTGTTCACAAGTACAATAGTGAATGTAAGCTACAATAGAAAGGTCATTTTCTTCTTTCAGCGACAGTCACACAAGTGACTGCATTTCCTGATTCTGGATTAAGTTCAAGATTTCAAATACAACTGGACTCGTTTCTGATTAGAAAGTTTGATATTTATCGTAGACTTTCCTGTCTTCCATATCCAATGTGAGGGAGATTGCAAAAAGGTAAACTGAAAGGAACCATTCTTTTATCCAACAATTAACCCCATCTGAGTAAATAATACTGTGTCGTGCACTTGAGCCTTTGCTGTGAGGCACTGAGTTCAGAACTCAAAACGGCTTCAAAGCAGTGTTCGTGAAACGATGACAAGATGCTGCAGAATCATCTTTTCATGTGGACTATAATGCGAGGATTGTGTTACATAGTACAGTAACAAATAGAGGCGAGTCATAATGACATAGCAGATAAAGTGTCTGGAAGTATTTACCTGAAGGTAACCCAATCTTAGCTTGGTTCAGGACCTAGGCCTATAAACGTAGTATATGGTCTAGAAACCTGACTAGAAGAAAACCATTTTATGAAGGCTTGTAAGGTTTCTCCTCACAGGCAAATAAAAACACAAGGCTGATGGAGCATCACCAAAGTCGCAAGTCACCGAAACACTTCAGTAAGCCTGAGCCTCGCCCTCACTTCTGTGGCCTAATTTAAGTCAGACAAAGGGGCATATGTCTTTTTAAAGTATCAAACGGTGCATTGGAACTCTGAAAGCCTGTCAGTCAACGAATCGACATGATAAGAATCTATTGCACGCTGAATAGGGGGAAAACATAGTCCTGGTCAATCTGTCAGCGAAGGTATTCAAAAGCCCCTGCCCTGAATTGAGAAGACGGACACTAGGATTACTTTCCAAGAAAATATTTGTGGATACCTCCATATTCAGCAATCTTGTCTTGACTAATGCCCTCGAGTCGTTTCCGACCCATAGCGACACCACAGACACATCTCTCCCAGAATGTAGTGCTCTCCATCGGCAATAATTCTGGTAGTGTATCCATAGAGTTTTCTTGGTCAAAATACGGAAGCGGTTTACCATTGCCGCCTTCCACGCAGTAAACTCGAGTCTCCTCCCTCGACTCTCTCCTGTGCCACTCCTGCCAAGCATGGGTGAGTTTTGACTTGTAGCAGATTGTCTTCCACTCGCTAGCCACTGCCCAAGCTAGGAATGAAATGGGTAGGCCTTTGCTTGACTCTCCCTCCCATAGCCAAGGCTGGTAGAGTACTGGAAACTCTCCAGGTGTGACCCTGAGCGGGAAACATAGTAATCACCTCTGGGCATTTTCTGGACAAAGAAATGAAAACGGATGTTGTACGCTATGCTGTCTGGGAGAGATCACCTTCATGGTTTGCACTTTGAGCTGTAATAATAATAATAATAATAATGACATTTATTAAGTGCTTACTATGTGCAAAGCACTGTTCTAAGTGCTGGGGGATACAAGGTAATCAGGCTGTCCCATGGGGGGCTCACAGGCTTCATCCCATTTTACAGATGAGGGAACTGAGGCCCGGAGAAGTGAAGTGACTTGCCCAAAGTCACACAGCTGACAAGTAGTGGAGCTGGGGTTTGAACCCATGACCTCTGACTCCAAAGCCCAGGCTCTTTCCACTGAGCCATGCTGCTTCTCTAAGAGTAATAATACTCTTCTCTAATAATAATAACTGTGGTATTTGTTAAGCGCTTATTTCGTGCCAGGCATTGTACTAAACACTGGGGTGGATACAAGCAAGTCAGATTGAACACAGTCCCTGTCCCACATGGGGCTCAAAGTCTCAATCCTCCTTTTACAGATGGCATAACTGAGGTCCAGAGAGTTCATTCATTTATTCATTCATTCAATTGCATTTATTGAACACTCACTGTGTGCAGAGCACTGTACTAAGCGCTTGAGAAGTGCAAGTTGGCAACATATAGAGACGGTCCCTACCCAACAACAGGCTCACAGTCTAGAAGTTGAAGTGACTTGCCCAAGGACACAGCAGACAAGTGGCAGAGTTGGGATTAGAACCCATGACCCTCTGCCTCTCAGGCCTGTGCTCTAACCACTGCACCGTGCTTCTTTCCCATGCTGCTTCTCCAGTCAATCACTGGTATTTATTGCATGCTTCCTATGTGCAGAACACTGAATGAAGCTCTTGGGAGAGAAAGTGGGCAAGTCCATCAGTGACTTTGAGTCTTTGTTTTCCGGAGTGTGTTTACTTTTTCAGTTTGGGCGGGGGTTACTGGGAACACCAGGATTGTTGCTGTATTCATTCAGTTGAATTTATTGAGCACTTACTGTGTGCAGAGCACTGTACCAAGCACTTGGGAAGTACAAGTTGGCAACATATAGAGACGGTCCCTACCCAACAACGGGCTCACAGTCTAGAAGTTGAAGTGACTTGCCCAAGATCACACAGCAGACAAGTGGCAGAGTCGGGATTAGAATCCATGACCCTCTCTCTGACTTTCAGGCCTGTGCTCTAACCACCGCACCATGCTTCTTTCCCATGCTGCTTCTCCAGTCAATCACTGGTATTTATTGCATGCTTCCTATGTGCAGAACACTGAATGAAGCTCTTGGGAGAGAAAGTGGGCAAGTCCACCAGTGACTTTGAGTCTCTGTTTTCCAGAGTGTGTTTACTTTTTCAGTTTGGGCGGGGGTTACTGGGAACACCAGGATTGTTGCTGTATTCATTCAGTCATATTTATTGAGCGCTTACTGTGTGCAGAGCACTGTACTAAGTGCTTGGGAAGTACAAGTTGGCAACATATAGAGACAGTCCCTACCCTACAGTGGGCTCACAGTCTAGAAAGCTGTGTATGAGGCAGCTCACTGAACTACTTCAGTGAATTTAAGACTATAAGGTATTTCTGCCACTTGAAGTCATGGCCGGAGGTCAAGATCG
The DNA here is from genome assembly GCF_015852505.1 of Tachyglossus aculeatus. Taxonomy (NCBI): domain Eukaryota; kingdom Metazoa; phylum Chordata; class Mammalia; order Monotremata; family Tachyglossidae; genus Tachyglossus; species Tachyglossus aculeatus. The sequence goes on from NC_052069.1 coordinate 88,141,141, forward strand.
AGGAATGCAAAGCATTCGGAAATAACCTGAGAACTTGAAGGTAAAGCTGCTGTTATGCTTCAGGTATCGCCAAACTACTTGGGCATCAGCCTACCTAGAATGCATAGAGCCCGGGCCTGGGGGTCAGAATGATCTGGGTTCTCACCTCAGCTCTGCCACTTGTCTGCTGTGTGACCATAGGCAAGTAACTTAACGTCTCTGGGTCTCACTTACCTCATCTGTAAAATGGCAATTAAGACTATGAGCCCCATGGGGCACATGGACTCTGTCCAACCTAATTAGCTTGTATCTCCCCAGTGCTTAGTACAGTGCCTGGCATATAGTAAGTGTTTAACAAATACCAAGAAAAGAAATAGAGGCCAAGGATAGCCAAGTACCTTTTCCCCACTACTCTCCCATACCTACAGTTTCTCTTAATTGTCTTCTCAGCAACTTTAAGCTCTCTGGGATCAGGGAAATTGTTTATTGTTATATTTTACTCTCCCAAGTGAGTGCTATTATAATTCTCTGGATGCAGTAAGTGCTCAATAAATAAAATACAATTGACTGACTTCCCAACTGGGAGAAAAGAAGAGAAGCAGTGTGGTCTGGTGAAAACAACACAGTGCTGAGAGTCAGAAGACCTGGGTTCTAATTTCAGCTCTGCCACTTGTCAGCTGTGTGACCTTAACTTCTCTGTGCCTCAATTACCTCGCCTATGAAATGGAAATTAAACCCTTCTCCCTCTGATTCAGACTGGAAGCCCCATATGGGACAGGGATTGTTGTCCAACTTGATTATCTTACATATGAAAGCGCTTAGTACAGTGCTCTGCACACAGTACGCGCTCAATAAATATGATTGAATGAATATGCGCCAGGGTTTAGGACAGTGCAGACACATAGTAAATGCTTAACAAATACCATAAAAAAAAGGAAAGGGGATTTTATAGGGAACTTCTGAATTACCAAAAAAGGAGTCACTAGTGATGGTGGATACAGAAGCCTTCCTCCTCTCACACTCCCTCAAATTATAAACTTGAGAACGGGAATCATGTCTACCAATTCTGTTGTTGTGGATTCTCCCTAGCACTTAGTGCAATGCTCTGCTCAGAATAAGCATTCAATAAATATCACTGATTGATTGGGAAGAAGGTGGAGAACTTCCAGGGCATAGGGCATGAATGAATCCCAGATTTTCCCGGAGGCGAGTAAAGGCCAGACAAATTGCATCACGTTCCATCATCAGCTATGTGTGTAAACCATTTCAATTTAAGTTCATCTTCTCTTTCATCCGCATCGTCCAAATCTCTCAAGGGCAAATTGTTGGATCAGAAATTCCCTCCAATGCTAGTGTTAATAGGATGCTACTTGGATTTCAAAAACTCAAGGGGAATTTTAGTAGATATGTCTAGAATTCACATGGATATCACTAGAGACATTTAGCAAGAGTGGATTTTATATGCAGGTGTACTCCATGAAAAAGCATAATGTGCTCCTCAAAAAAGTAGATGTTCCATGCCTGGCTGTGTCATGGGATATGTTTGCAATAGGTTTTTACATGTTAAAAACTGTGATCCATTTCTGAACCTCTGAGCAAAAAAAATTGCATTTTGTATGCTAGGTACTGTATTATTAAAAATCACTAAATTACTGTTAATCCTTGTTATAGAATTTTAATGGAATTTTTTAAGCACTTACTATGTGCTAGGCACTGTACTAAGAACTGGGATGCACACAAGCTTATCGGGTTGTGCGTAGTCCCCGTCTCTCATGGGACTCACAGTCTTAATCCCCATTTTACAGATGAGGTAACTGTGGCACAAAGAAGTGAAGTGACATGCCCAAGGCCACACAGCAGACAAGTGGCAGAGCCGGGATTAGAACCCAGTCTTAACTCCCAGATCCGTGATCTATCCAAATAGTCCATGGTGCATCTCAATTATATTAAAGCTAATTAAAAGTGTTAAATCATGTTGCTAACTAAATGAGTTGTAGTGTGATGGTGAAACTTTGCAATAAGCTGTAGAAATAGAAACTTGGTCTACTGTCTGTGAGAGGACTTTTCAAGTCTTTAAGAATTTGTCCAACTTTGCTTGAGCAACAGCCTTATTCTTGTTTTCCTAGAGTACCCCGTAGCAGATCTGAAGACTTCTGGGCAACTTTGAATGGTGTTCTCCATCAGAGTCTTTAGTCATTTTGGTAAATTTATCCTTTTTTTTTTTCACAATCGATGCCTGACTTTTAAATCCCAAAGTCACAATCTCTTAGACCGTGAACTCCGGGGGGGATGGGAGTTCATTCATTCAATCGTATTTATTGAGCACTTACTGTGTGCAGAGCAGGTTCTGACTGAATTGTATTTACCTCAGCACTCAGCACAATGTTTGGCACATGATAATAATAATAACAATGATGATGATGATGCTACTTAGTGCTGGGGTACATATAAACATATATCAGGTTGGACACATGGGGCCTCACACTTTTCCCCATTCTACAGACGAGGTAACTGAGGCCCAGAGAGGTGAAGTGACTTGCCTCAGGTCACACAGCAGACAAGTGGCAGATCTGGGATTAGAACCCAGGTCCTTCTGACTCTCAGTTCCGTGCTCTTTCCACTGGGCCATACTGCTTCTCTTAGAAAGTGCTAAACAAATACCACACTTATCATCATTATTAATGATTTTTCTGACTGAGATAGCTTATTGCCATTTGCATCATGTATTTCTAATATAAGTCGCTTCTCCAGATCAAAAATGTCTTTTGTTATTTGCTCTTGGTGTTTCTTTTATACCTTGAAAGGCTGACAAGAACTTTAGGGAACGTTACCTCTGAAATCTGTTCATTATTGATTAATTTCAACCCAGGTAGGGAATGGAGTTACTGACCTATAGCGCTTGCCCCCTAGGTTGTAAATTCCTTCTAGGCGGGGACTATATCCACCACATCTGTTACATTGTACTGCCCCAAACACTTAGTACAGTGCTCTGCACATAGTAAGCACTCAATAAATATGATTGATTGACTGAAACATTGGGGTAGATGGGCTTTTGTGAAGGGTAAGGTGCAAAACAATATTGCCTTAGGGTGGCTTTAGCTGGGATAAGATAGCAAAGAACAATGCTTATAACTGAGTTATACATACTGTGGCATGACTGTAAACTGGGATGTGGTTTTCTATCTATGCATCTATCTACCTGTCTATGGCAGAACCTGACCTGCTTGGTATTAACTTGATTTGCAGTGAAACTGTTTTTTATTACCCTTGACCCCACAAGCTAGCTGCCAGAAACCGATAGAAGTGACATCCATATTTATTGCTCTATCTAGAGGGGGCAATCTACTGGGGATATTCTTGCCATGGTAAATAGGCTCAGCTCTCATCCACTGAAAGCCTGTGGGAATTTCAAGTGAACGAAGCTGCCCTCCGCATATATTTTTAGATGGTAAGTATGTGAGCAAATCATAATTAGGTGCTGCTAACCACGGTTACAGGAAAAATAAATCCAAATCAATGTGTGTATCAAATTCTTGGCAACAGCTGAGCCCAGTAGATGCAGTAAGGGAGCTTTTAACCTGTTCCTGGTTAGCAAGACACATTTCTTAAAACCTGGCTTAGCAGAGGCGATCAGAGCCTGCCCTCAGATAAATCACATGCAATTCCCGTTTGCCTAAATGGGAATTGCACATGCGTATCTGGAAGAAGGATTTGACCTGGTTACTTTTGCTTCTAACTTGATATTTGTTTTACTGAGAGAAAAGCAATTTTTCTCTATGAAATGTAGCACTGTGATGGGTGTTCTTTCTAAATATAAAATTGAATTACTTGGATTAATTTTAGCATTAGAAAATTGAATTCCCTAATGTAACCTCTGGAAGTTGAGATTTCAAGGTTTCCCTCAAAATGAACTTTTGCGGTATAGCCTCTCAATTCTGTGAAACTGATATTCAGGCTATTGCTTCTCTTGAAAAATAGAGGCTTCAAATTTCTACTTGAGGGTTAAAACAGTCTTAGCCTGTGTTCAATTTCAGAACTATCTTTTGGGCTTGTTGTTTGAGACGCCACCAAGTATGTTGGTGAACACAAGACCTGTTACTTCAAATCTGGCGATGCTGAGCCACACATGGTGTTTTAGGTCAGTTTGATAAAAACAAATCAAGCAAATCATCAGGAATGGATCACCTCCATTTGAGAACTTTAAAGGAAATCATAGGGGACACTGAAGAATTCCTGTAAGGATGCAGCCTAGCATTACAAATGGTCACCTTACCTGAAGGCAGGAAGATTGGGAATTAGATCTATAAGAAATGTTCCAGAGGTGATCCTGAGAGTTACAGAACAAGTTTCAAGTTATATCAGTCAATTGATCAATGGTATTTATTGAGCGCTTACCATGTGTAGATCACTGTAGTAAGCACTTGGGAGAGTACTGTACAACAGAGTTGGTTGACGCATTTCCCGGTCTGCAAGGAGCTTACAGTCTAGAGGGAGACACAGACATTAAAATAAATTACCAATATGTAAGTAAGTGCTTTGGGACTTGTAAACCCGGTGAATGAGTAGACTATAATCCAAAAACAGGATCAGTGAGCACTTTGACTCAATCAATGGTATTTATTGAGTGCCTTCTATGTACAAAGCATTGTATTAAGCACTTGGGAGAGAACAATATAATAGGGTTGGTAGACATGGTCCCTGCCCACAAGGAACTTACAGTCTCTAAAGAGAGAGAGAGAGAGAGCATGGTTTCTCTAAGGAAAATCATGACTCATTTAGCTCTAATTCTTTGAGGGGATCAGTAAAATGTGGGTAGAGGGGAACTAGGGCATATCATATATTTAGATGTTAAGTAAGATTCCATACCAAAAGACTTTATAGAGCTTGAGAAGTGATATGGTTGGCGGGAATGTTTTATCATGGACAGAAAATTAGCTAAAAGAAGTGTGGCCTAGTGCACAGAGCACTAGATTAGGAATCAGGAGAACCACTTTCGAATCTCAGTTCGCCTAATAACGAATACTATTAAAAAATCCCTATTCTGATAATGACAAGTTATGTGACCTTGGACAATTCACTGTACCACTGTTCTAAAAAAAACCCTCCCTTGATACCACAGCTCCCTCCAGTAATCAGCCCATCTCCCTCCTGCCATTACTCTCCGCACTCCATGAGTGAGTTATCTACACCCAATGTTTCCACTTCCATGCCTCTAATTTCCCCCTTGACCTCCACCAAATCATTCACTCTATGAAAACTCACCAGTGATCTCTTCTGGCCAAATCCAACAGCCTCTTCTCTATCTTAATCCTCCTCGACCTCTCAGCTACCTTCAAAGCTGTCTACCACCCACTTCTCCTAGAAACATTGTCCAACCTTGTCTTCGCTGACACTGTACTCTCCTGGTTCTCCTCCTATCTCTCTGACTGCTCATTCTCATTCCCCTTCATGGGCTTCTCCTCTGTCCCCCACCCCCTAACTGTGGGAATCCTGTAAGGCTCAGTTCTGGGTCCCCTTCTATTCTCCATGTACACTCATTCCCTTGGAGAAGTCATTTCCTCTCATGGATTCAAATACCATATCTACACAGATGATTCCCAAATCTACATCTCCAGCCCTTATTTCTTCTTCTCTGCAGTCTTGTATTTCCTCCTTTCTTCAGAATATTTCTACTTGGATGTCCCACCGACCTCTGAAACTTAACATGTCTAAAACAGAACTGCTCATCTTCTCACCCAAGTCCTATCCTCTCCATGACTTTTCCATTACTGTAGACAGTATCACCTTTCTCCTTGTCTCACAAGCCTGAGACTTCGGTATTATCCTCAACTCATCCTTTTTGTTCAACCGTAATATTAAATCTATCACAGAATCCTGTCAGTTTACATTCACAACTTCACTGAAATCTGCCCTTTCCTCTTTATCCAAACTGCTACTATGCTGATCTAAATACTTAACATATCTAGCCTTGATTACTGCATCAACCTCCTTGCAGACCTCCCAGCCTCCCGTCTCTCCCCACTCCAGTCTGTACTTCTCTCTGCTCCCCAGATTATTTTTCTAAAAGCCATTCAGTCCATGTTTCCATACTCCTCAAGAACTTCCAATGATTGCCTATCCAATGCCACATCAAACACAAACTCCTTACTGTTAGCTTTAATGCCCTCAATCACCTTGCCCTCTCCTACCTTACCTTGCTGATGTTCTACTATTCATTCAGTCATTCATTCAATTGTATTTATTGAGTGTTTACCGTGGGCAGAGTACTGTACAAAGTACTTGGGAAAGTACAATACAACAATCAACAGACACATTCCCTGCCCATAACGAGCTTACAGTCTAGAAGCTGCATGGCATAGTGAATAGAGGTCATGGGTTCTAATCTCAGCTGTGCTGTGTGACCTTGGGCAACTCACTTAACTTCTCTGGGCCTCAGTTACCTCATCTGTAAAATGAGGAGTGAGACTGGGAGCCCCACGTGGGACAGGGGTGTGCACAAACTGATTTGCTTAGTGTAGTGCCTAGCACATAGTAAGTGCTTAACAAATATCTCAAGTATTATTAGGGGGACTGTACTACCACTGTACTGAGCTACACCCAAGCAAGCTCATATCATTCCTCTAATGCTAACCTACTCAATGTACATCAATCTCATCTATCTCACTTATGACCCCTCACTCACATCCTGCCTCTGGCCCGAACCTCTCTTCCCATTCATACCTGACAGGCCATCACTCTACCCACCTTCAAAACCTTATTAAAACCCCACCTGCAAGAGGCCTTTCCCTATATGAAGCAGCGTGGCTCAGTGGAAAGAGCCAGGGCTTGGGAGTCAGAGGTCTTGGGTTCTAATCCCGGCTCCATCACTTATCACTTGTCTGCTGTGTCACCTTGGGCAAGTCACTTAACTCCTTTGTGCCTCAGTTCCCTCATCTGTAAAATGGGGATTAAGACTGTGAGCTCCATGTGGGACAACTTGATTACCTTGTATCTACCCTACTGCTTAGAACAGTGCTTGGCACATAGTGAGCGCTTAACAAATACCATTGTTATTATTATTATTATTATTATTAAGCTCTCATTTCCCCTACTCCCGCTCCATTGCCCATTCATTTGGATTTGTACCCTTTAAGCACTTGATACCCTCACCCCCTACAGCAATTATGAACTATCCATAATTCATTTCAATATCCATCTTCCCTTCTAGTATGTAAACTCACTGTGGGCAGAGAATATGCCTCTCTCAAAACACTTAGAACAGTGCTCTGCACTTAATAAGTACAATTGGTTGATTAATCTGTTTCTTCATCTGTAAAATGGGGATTTTTATATCTGCTCTCCTTTCTTCTTAAAAGTAGACCAGGGACTATGTCTGAATTTATTATCTTGCATCTACCCCAATGCTTAGTAGAGTTGGGCCAACAATAGTATATATCCTTACTATTCATTAGTATTATATATAGTAATATTAAAAATCATAAAGGGTAAGTGGTCAGCATTCAAGAGGGAGAACTGAAAATAATGTGGTTTGCCACAAATCAGTGCTTTGCTGGTTTAGTTTGGCCACTTCTGTTGATCTAAAGGATAGAGTGCTCTGTAGAATTTCCATAGTTTCCATATGTTGAGGAAAACCTCAGGTAGATATTTAAGTTTTAAGTCCCTTGTAGGTTACTGGTGGGAATATCAGTTGTCAGCGTGACTGAATGACTGTCTCCATAACTTTTGGTGCTGGTATCCTGTTGAATGAGTAGAGTTTTCCAATGAATTGGAAGTATATTTGGGCTGCAGCTTTCAGGTCTTTGACTGCATCCTCAAAATTAGTTTAAAGAAAAGAGGAAGACAGTTTTAAAAAATCAGATAATAAGGTTATTGGGAAAAAAGATTGAAATTAATCACTAGTGACAAAGGGAAAGAGACAGAAAGAGAGAAAAAGAGAAGGAAGGACAGAAAGAGAGAGAAAGTGGGAGAGAGCTACAGAGAGAGGAAAAAAAATGTGTGTGAGTCCAAGAAGAACCAGTCCTCTATGACTTCAAAAGTTTTAGTGTAGAAGGAAAGAAAAGAGAATTGGCAAGTGACTAGATATGATGCGGACATATACGTTTTTGGACATTAACTTGCTTGTAGGTGGTAACAAGATGGTTAACTAAAAAATTAAGGAAATATTGGAAGTGTAAAATGGGATGAAAAGGGAGGAAGACAACAATCTAATCGTATCTTCTGTGTTTCTGGGGATCCTGGATAGTTGAACTCTTGATAGGGCTCCCAACAGAAGTGGCTGGTTTGTTTGGGGGTTTGCATGAAAGCAAAAAATATGTGGAGTTAGTTCCTGAATTTGAACAGAAGAAGCAAAGGTGTGTCCTAAGGACAATCACCTTTGGTTTTTGCGTTTTTGCCAGGATAGTAAGGATATCTTCTCTGTTTTCCTCAGAATGATACCATTTTTTAAAGAGAAATGCAAACAAATTCTTCTTCAAATAGATATTTTCCTGGAGACGTTTTATTATGACTTCAGAGTCAATCTGTAGGAAGAAATTCCCAGTTATTGGATATATAAGAAGTTGTCTTTAACTTTTGATTAGTTCATTTTTTTTTATTCCAGGGAAAAGGCGGAGAAAACACCTCTTGAAATGCATTCCTTGTAGTAACCTGAAACCTTTCATTTATGTAAGATTCTGATTGATTCAAGCAGAACAAAGGGACACTTGCCTCTTGCCTGCAATCTTGTTGGAGCTCTTCCACTTTGATTTTTAAATTGGGACAGAAAATAGTTAGGGGAATTGATGCTTCAGGGAAAAGATGATGTGAGTTCCTAACCATTTAGGGGCACTGAGTTGAAATAATGATTTCCTAGCCTGGACTTCAGTTCCCTCATGGCTAAAAAGCCATCATTATGGTAGCCTGATCAGGAACCTGCAGACTGCAAACACTTACTCCCGTCAACACCATCTCAAGGAAGCGCTGAAAAGCAGGGTCCTTCATTCTGATCTTGGCTCTGTCCTGGAACGAATTAGTGGCAAGGGAGCGGGAAATGGATTGACACTTCATAACTGAAGGGGAGACCTTCTGCTTTCAATCAAGAGAGGAGGCACAATCAGAACAGCCATCAGGGACTCTCAGCAGGCAGCACAGACATGATTAGCCAATGATCTCAACTATTTCAGGGGATGGAAGGAGATGGGTTGCCACCCTCTGCAAAGAGATCCTGTTTCTCAAAAAAACTTTCCATAAATGTCCAGGGAAAATGTGCATGAAGGGGGATATGTGAGACAGGTCAAGTGGGTGAAATGAGCACTTAGGAGATGGACAGCAGTTTGGCAAGAGATAGAATTGGACGACAATCCAACTTGTTTATTTACACGGTATCATTTTTTTTTTTCCCAGGGCCCAATTGATAACCACCTTCACCCTTTTCCTCCCTCCCCTGTCCCCTCCCTGAAACTTGGTGTTTGTAGCTTTCCAAACTACATTAACTCTTTCCAGGAAGCTTGTAACCCACTGAAGGACCCAAAATCCAGAAACAGTGGCTGCAATAGAGAAGGATTCGTCACCCTAGCCTCCCCCTAGTCGAATGTGAGGAGCAAATTTACTGGGTCTGGAAGCGTGAAATTGCATTAAACTCTTAGCAATTAATCAATAAATGGTATTTATTGTGTGCTTTCTGTGAACAGGCCACTGAACTAAACATTTAGGAGAGTTCAATAGAGTTAGTGGACATAATCGCTAGCTATCAATCAATCCATGGCATTTACTGAGCACTTACTGTGTGAAGAACACTGTGCTAAGTGCTTGAGGGAGGACAATGCAACAGAGTTGGTAGACACATTCCAAGCCCACAACAAGCATGCAGTTTAGAGGGGGAGATAGACATTAATATAAATAAATAAGTTATGGATAAGTACATGAGTGCTGTTCTGATTATTTTGACACCTGTCTACATGTTTTGTTTTGTCATCTGTCTCCCCCTTCTAGACTGTGAGCCCGTTGTTGGGTAGGGACCATATCTATATGTTGCCAACTTGCACTTCCCAAGTGCCTAGTACAGTGCTCTGCACACAGTAAGTGCTCAATAAATGCGATTGAATGAATAAATGAATGCTGTGGGGCTGAGGGTAGAGTGAACATCAGTTGTTCACTCAGTCAGCTGTCCAAAGGATACTGTTCCAAGTGTTCTCAAGGATCTTAATAATAATAATAATAGTAATAGGACTTAAGAACCTTACTATGTGCCACTTACTATGTGCTACTTAGCACTGGGGTCGATAAAAGTTAATCAAGTTGGGCACAGTCCCTGTCCCACCTGGGGCTCACAGTCTAAGTTAGAGGGAGTAGGATTTAATCCCCATTTGACAAATGGGGTAACTGAGGAACAGAGAAGTGAAGTGACTTGCCCAAGGTCATGCAGCAGACATGTGGCAGAGCTGGGATTAGAACACAAGTCCTCTGACTCCCAGCCCGCTTTCCACTAGGCAACACTGCTTCTATTCCAGGACCCAGGAGGAAAGGATGCCTGCTCAAATGTAAAGTTGGGAACATAGGCAAAGAAGTTCTGAGATTTGGTATAAGTTTCCAAATTCCTTTCGATAGGCAGTCAAACCAGAAAATAAAAGTTACAACAGTGAATACAAAGTTTACTATAAAGACTTTTAAAAAATGCTTTATTCAAGAGTAATTTCTCAAATAGAAATTTTTAACATTTGTATCTTTTTTGTGTTGCATTTCATCATTTATATCTGTTTTTGAAAGGCATTGCTTAATATGTCTTTTGGGTGTAGAGGGAGAAGAAAGTAGATAAGAAAGAAGAAAAATGCTGAGTGGCATGAAGGGGGAGTAAACAATTGCAGAGGATCAAGAAAGGAATTGGAGGAAAAGAAGTGGGGACAGCAGAAGTATACAACCCATTTGAGGAGTTTGGACAAGAATGGGAGGAGGGGAAAGGAGAAATAAGTGGTTACTTTAGTCAAAATGTGGGTTTGAAAAATAGAGGAAAGAGCTCTCCTTTATTGTGTAGGTAATTCATTTCTCTTATAAGGATCAGCCCTCTTAAAGGCTGTGGAGAAGCAGCGTGGCTCAGTGGAAAGAGCGCGGGCTTTGGAGTCAGAGGTCATGGGTTCAAATCCCAGCTCCACCAATCGTCAGCTGTGACTTTGGGCAAGTCACTTAACTTCTTTGGACCTCAGTTCCCTCATCTGTAAAATGGGGATTAAGACTGTGAGCCCCCCGTGGGACAACTGGATCACTTCGTAACCTCACCAGCGCTTAGAACAATGCTTTGCACATAGTAAGCACTTAATAAATGCCATCATTATTTTTATTAAAGAAGAGTCCGAGTGCTACTTACTGATGGAAAAATGGGAAAATTCAGTTAATGCAAAAATATTTCTCTATAGGAGAGAATATCTGGTGTGGCTGTGTTTGATTAATCTTAATTTGTAGTGTAGGGTATAGAATTGGTTGATTTGGGAGTAGTCATGTTTCAAATCTTTTCTGCCCTAATCCTGTTTGCCTAGTGGTAAGTAGCATGGCTTAGTGGAAAGAGTACAGGATTAAGAGTCAGCTGAGTGCTATAGCTCTGGCTCCACTATTTGTCTGCTGCATGATCTTGGACTAGTCACTTAACTCCTCTGTTTCTTAGTTTCCTCTGAAATAGGGAGAAAATAACCTATTCCCCAGTCGGATTATCTCATATCCACTGCAGCGTTTACTACAGTGTGTTTAAGTAAGCACTTAAACGCCACTGGTATCATTAGTACATAAAAGCCAGGCTACTTTACCTGAATCACCCCTGACCCCCGAAAAAAACTTTACCTGAATCATCCCTGACCCCCGAAAAAAAAGAGCCCTTCTTCTCCTTTTTTGGATGAACCCTGGGCATAAGGGCATGTTGTTGGCATTTCTTTTCCTTTCTGAATTTCACCCATGTATTTCATTAGAGATTCCAGGCCCCATTTTTTTCAGTGGACAAAACCCTTAGTCATTTCTTCCCTTCAATTCGATAGAATTCCCAGGAGGAAATGGTGCTGACACTTATAGGTTTGATGGAAAATTTGTCATCTGGGCACCTTACAGATCAAGTAATTGATGTTGAAGTGGTGAAGTGGCCTATTCTCCAAGCAATAATGAAATATGACCATCAAACTCATTCAAGTTAGTCCATTAAAAGTTGGACTATATTTTTTAGAAAGGTTTGGGTTGCACGTTGCCACTTTATTTTGGATTGGTCCTTAGAGTGATTCCTTGGGTTCTTCAGGGCAGAACTATTATTTATTACCTGGATTAAGATTTTTGATGGGGTTTTAGGAGAAAAAGGTTACATTTACATACCTACGTCTCTTATTTACCCTATTCCAAGACATATCCTTGTCCAAGGTGATAATTTTTCCCTCCTGAAGTGAAATGGCAGGATTGCTACAGCTATGACCCGGTCTAATGTAGCAAACCTAGCCACAGTGCAAAACCAGATGTTTTAGCAAGCATCCTACCAAGAATCTCCTCATTCTTTAGAGTCTTGACTGACTGCACTAAAGCTTCCTGCTCCATTATTAGGTAGGTATGATTAGGTCTATTTTGTAAAGGATGATTCAGGGGAGATGACTTGGCCAAGGTCATTCAGTGAGTCACGGGCACAGCTAGAGCCGGTGCCTTTCCTACCTTGAGTGTTTGCTCTTCAAAGCATTGTGATTAAACTTGATGAGTTTTCAGGCAAATGTAATTTTTCACTGAACCCAAATTCACGCAGTAGCCCTTCAAATTCATGCTAGATTATGTAAGATGCAACACTCAGGCCTAGAGTCATGAGGACATTAACTAGTATCCCAGGGGGTTTGTTTGATGGGTTCTCCGGATTTGGAGACACAATATTCAATTTCTCTAAATATCCCTAGTGACTGAAAGTAAATACATATGAAACACATGATGATGAAAAAACAAAGAGTTAATACCACAAGGAAAAACATTTGAAGTATTTTTACAACTTGCTTTATACTAGAAAGCAGGGGAGAGAAAACAGCATTTTAAGTGCTGTTCTTTTTCCATTAGGCTATTCTGCTTTTTCAGCTGGCGATTGCAGCAGAGGCTGTAGCCGAAAGTCATACGCAAAGACATATACCAAACAGACACTAAAGTAATGCTGGCAGCCTGGCTTGAACTGTTAGAATTAAGGAAATTTAGAGTTGCAGCAAAAACCTCTATCCTTAACTCAACCTGTTGAGCTTCCGAATTGCTCTTTCTCTACGTCAATTAAAATCAGGCACTCTCTCTTTCCCTTAAATTGTATTCAAGCCCCCTGATAACATTCTCGCTGTCCTTGTCAAACTAGATCCTACATTTGGCTGGAGTTTAAAGGTCTTTTTCACATGTTTACTCCTATCCCAATGCTTCCCAAGTTTCTTCTTTTTCATTCTGCTCTTAAATTGCTCAAATCATAAGAGGACTGGCTCTTACTAGACTCCCTCTTCTTTTTCTTCTCTCTGGCTTGAAGGGATCGGTTTTGGTGTTCTTTTCCAGTCACTCTATCCTCTAAATCTTTTCACTGCCTCCCTCTTTTTCTTATGCCAAATTTGAGCTCCAAATCCTCCTTTGCCAGAATACAGTTCCAGGATGCATTTCCTATCAGATATGAGCAACAAAAAAAATGGTATAGTTTATTGTACCTTGTGTCTATTCCAAGCCTATAAACTGCATCTTGAAAGGAGGCTTAGTCTCACGACATTAGTAGTGAAAAATGTTCTGCTATGCAAGCCTTCTGAATGCAGTATTCTGTAGACTGTAAACTTGTTATGGGCAGGGAATTCTGTTGTATTGTGCTCTTCCAATCAGTACAGTTCTCTGCACATAGTAAGTGCTCAATAAATACCATTGATTGATTTGATATTAAAATTTGGGAAAGTATAAGAGAGGGTCAAGAACATTCCCTGCCCACAAAAAGCCCTGAACATGGCCTAAATTTGGGACACTTTAGACTGTAAGCTCTTTGAAAGTAGGGATTAGGTTTAACAACTCTATGATACTGTACTTTCTCAAGTGATTTAAGTACAGAAGCAGTGTGACTTAGTGGATACAGTGTAAGCCTGGGAGTTTTTCTGGGGTCTAATTAGAGCTGGGTTCTAATCCCGGCTCTGCCACATGCCTGTTGTGTGACCTTGGCCAACTCACTTTACTTCTCTGTGCCTCAGTGATCTCATCTGTGAACATGGGGATGAGTGAGAGCCCTTTGTGGAACAGGGACTGTGTCCAACCCAATTAAATTGTATTTACCCTAGTACTTAGAACAGTGCTTGGCATATAGTAAGCACTTAACAAGTACCATAATGATAATAATAAGTGGTCTACGCACCATTAGTGTTCATTAAATGCCACTGATTGATTTTTCAATTGATTTGAAAGTGGGGGAGGATAATGTCTAGCAGATTTTGTGGGGAGGAGTTACAGCCTGGGAAAGCAGTGTCAGTGAAGGGGTCAGAGGCAAACAAGGTGAGAGTGGAGTTCAGTTCAGAGATGAACTTGGGAGGAGTGAAGAGTGCAAGCTGTGTCGTAGGAGGCAAAGATGACTGTTTCCGTAAAACGTACCTCACTTGACTGTAAACTCCTTGAGAGCAGGAATCATTTCTACTACCTTTTGTACACCCCCAAGTACTGAGTCTAAGAAGCAGCATGGCTTAATGGTTAGACCGCAGGCCTGAGAATCAGAAGGATTTGGGTTCTAATCCTGACTCCGCTACATGACTGCTAGAGAAGCAGCATGGCTCAGTGGAAAGAGCCCAGGCTTTGGAGTCAGAGATCATGGGTTCAAATCCCGGCTCTGCCAATTGTCAGCTGTGTGACTTTGGGCAAGTCACTTCACTTCTCTGAGCCTCAGTTACCTCATCTGTAAAATGGGATTAAGACTGTGAGCCCCACGTGGGATAACGTGATCACCTTGTAACCCCCCAGTGCTTAGAACAGTGCTTTGCACATAGTAAGTGCTCAATACCATCATTATTATTATTATTACTATGTCTGCTGTGTGACCTTGGGCAAGTCACTTAACATCTCTGGACCTCAACTGCCTCATTTGTAAAATGGGAATTAAGAATGTGAGCCCCATGTGGGACAGGGACTGTGTCCAATGTGATTAATTTGTTTCTACCCCAGCGCTTGGCACATAGCCAGCGCTTAACATATACCACAATTATTATTATTGGTCCAATGCTCTGTAACTAGTAGGCGCTTAATCAATACTATTGATTGGTGGATGAGGAAATCTGGTGGAGAGCCTGAAAGTAAATTGGTAAAGAGTTCATGTTTGATGCAGGGGAATGGATAGCCATTTAAGGTTTTTGTGGAATGGACAAAACATGCACTGAGTGGTGTTTTGGGAAGATTATCTGGGCAGCAGCATGGAGTGTGCTTTGAAGTAGGGAGAGCCTGAAGTAAGGGAGGCCAGTAAGGAGACTGATTCATTGTCTAACAGTTTTAAGACCAGTGCCCTTCACTGGAGTTTGGTGAGATATTAATTTTCCTTTTCTCCTGTTATACTATTCTCATCCAAGTTTCCTCGAATTTCTCTTTCCCTTATAATTCCTACTGCTGTCCCAGAGATGGCTGTTTATTCTTTGCCTGCCTGGGGTCTTCTCATTCTTAGAACAAATTACAATACTACCCTGAACGTATTTCAACCCTTCATAACTAATCTAAAATTATTATGATTAATAATACTACTAATAATAACAGTAATGATAATGGTATTTGCTAATTGCTTCCTATGAGTCAAGCACTGTATACTCAGCACTGGGGTAGAGACAAGATAACCAGGTCCCATGTGTGGTTCACAGTCTAAGTAAGAGGGAGAACAGTTTGAAAGTCTGTTGTAGGCAGAGATTGTCTCTATTGCTGTATTGTACTTTCCAAGTGCTCTGCTCACAGTAAGTACTCAATAAATACAATTGAATGAATGAATGAATCCCCATTTTGCAGATGAGGGCACTGAGGCACAGAGCAGTTAAATGACATGTTCAAGGTCACACAGCAGACAAGTGGTAAAGTAGAATTAGAACCCAGATCCTCTGACTCCCAAGCCTGTGCTCTTTCCACTAGGCCATGCTGCTTCTTTAATGTTTCTCTTCTCACAGTTTCTTTGGAGTTGTTGCTCTGACACTCTCTTTTCCATAGAAAAAAATGTTAGTAGTTTATATTCACAATGTTGTTTAAGCACTGATATGTGATGTCAATGAACTAAGATCTGAATCTCATTTCCCAACTTTTTTGTTAAAGGCAGATTAGGCATTCAACTTCAAGAACATACCAGTTTGTTATGGTGTGGATTTTTCTATTCTGGATATTGGCCTACAGTTCGTACCAAGTGAATAGAAAAGAACACTGATCTCAATCATAACATATATATATTGTGTGTATATAAAAGTCCATTCATTTTGAATCTCATGCAGATATATGAAATACTATAGAGGAAATAGGATTTAGAGACTGCATTTCAAAGGCAGATGACAGAGAGGAGTCAAAGATGACAGCAAGATTGTGACCTTTTGGGAGAGGGAGAATACGGAGTTACTGAGAATGGTAAGTAGGTACAGTATAGAGTTTAAGGGAGAAGGTGAGTAGTTCATTTTTTGACAGATAGAATATAAGGAGATTTTGTGGAGGCAGGAGAAGATATGGAATTATAGAGCAAGTAAGATGGCAAGGAGGTATGGATTTAGGAGCCACCTGCAGAAAAATGGGAGATTAAAACATGTGAGCAGGTACATACCCAGAAGAATGAAAAGAATGTAAAACAAGCAGAGCAGAGAATACAGAACTGTGTGTGTGTGTGTGTGTGTGTGTGTGTGTGTGTGTGTAGGAAGCATACAGTTGTCCATAACACTACCAAGAGTAAATCCATACATGAGTGTGGATTTGACTAAAAAAGACCAAGAGAAGCAGCATAGCCTAGTGGATAGAGCTTGGGTTTGGAAGTCAGAAGGACCGGAGTTCTAATTCCGGCTCCGCCACGTGCTTGCCTTGAGCAATTCACTTAACTTCTCTATGCCTCTGTTACCTTATCTGTAAAATGGGGATTAAGATTGTGAACCCCACATGGGACATGGGCTATGTCCAACCTGATAAGCTTGTATCTACCATAGTTCTTAGGACAGTGTCTGGCATGAAGTAAGCACCTAACAAACACCATTAAAAAAAAAAGATCATTGCGTGACTGATAGCCCCTTCACTATGATTGTAAGTAAAGGTCATCCTTTTATTGCAGTTGCATTTGCTTTTTGACGTGCCTGGTTCTATTTTCATTTTTTTTTCTCATTCCAACAGCATTCCCAAAGTCTGTATTAGAGGAGCCCCTCCTCTCCTAATTGCCACACTCCAGCCTGATCTCTCTGCTGCTGTCATTCCCAAAAGTCATTTGTTACGCTGCATCATTTGAGGTCATCGGCAATGTCTGAAATGTTTGTTCTTCCCTCCCTGCTTTCATGTCACGTCTCCTTACGACAGCTGCTTTGGCTTTCTGCTGTCATCCTTTCCTTCACATGACCCACCCAGTGAAATGAAATTGCTAGGAGCATGGCTTTGATGCCGCCCAGGTTCCAGAACTTAATTTCTGTTGACTTCATCCTGTCAATTCACTTCAGAACGGTTTGTAAGGGTCTGATGAAACAGCTCAGGTAGTGTTCATTTTAATATGTGTAATCTTCTTGGAGGGAGAATTCGGGGAGGTGGTAAATATACAAAGGGGCTATATTCCTCAACACAGAAATTCACTTTCTATGAAAAACTAAGTTACTTCTTGCTCCAAAAAATTGGGAAAATCCCCTTGACAGAGAGAATAGATCATTTTACCAAAAAGAGGTATTAAAATTGAATCTTCCAAAAATATTTTTTTAGAACATGTTATGTTCTCTCTTGATAATTCTGCCTAAAAAGTTTGAGAATTAGTCAATCGATCCTATTTATTGAGCATTTACTGTGTACAGAGCACTGTACACAAAGCACTTGCGAGAAAATAATACAACAATGAACAGACACATTCCCTGCCCACAACAAGCTTACCCAAAAACCTCTTTCAAGTTACAAAGATGTATTTTGGTATTGTCTTGAAAGCAATATTAAAAATACTTCCTGAATGGTCATTTTAAAATGAATATTCCTATCAATTTGCCTAGAGTGGGGGAAGGGAGAGAAAGAATGAATGATTATGCCATTTTATCCACTTTTCATTCCTGTTCCACAAGAAAGCAGCAGTTGAAAAGAAAGGTCACCTGCAACAGGCCATGGTATTTCACAGGCAGAACTGTCAGAAGCAGTAGCAGTGCGGCCCATTCAGAATTTATTAGCGGCTGGTAAGAACGGACAAAGACAGCAAAAGATAACCTATAAAAACATTTATCCCAGGCTGGTGTCTGATATGGAATGGCACATCTGGAAAGGTGGAAAGTCAAAAGGCCCAATTTTGCCCTTTAGGTGTGGAAAGGGATGGGTTTCTTTTTTTATAAAGAACATGTTATTTCACTTGAGCAAAAAATAATAGCTTGTTGTGCATAGCATTCGATTTCTGAATAGGTGAGGATGACGTTTAGGAATGATTCTCACAGCCAATCCAAGAAGGAAAGGTCACAGACATCAGGTAGTTAGATAGTAGCATAATAACTCTAACATTGCATTTTTTGTTTTTGATGGAGGAGTGAGGAAAAAAAGGGGAACTCAAGGGATTATCTGTTTGAGGGTTTTCTGTGGGGTTTTTTTATGGTATCTGTTAAGCACTTACTACATACCAGGAGCTGTACTAAGTACAGGGGTAGATACAAGCTAAAGAGGTTGGACACAGTCCATGTCTCACCTGGAGCTCACAGTCTTAATACCCATTTTACAGATGAGGGAACGGAGACCCAGAAAAGTGAAGTGACTTGCCCAGGGTCCCAAAGCAGACATGTCAGAGCCGGGATTAAATCCCAGGTCCTTTTGACTATCAACTATTTGACTATCCACTAGGCCATGCTGCTTCATGTGTGCAGAGAACTGTACTAAATTCTTGGGAGCGTACAATACAACAGAGAAGCAGCATGGCTTAGTGGAAAGAGCGTGGACTTGGAAGTCAGAGGTTGTGGGTTCTACTCTTCCACTTATCAGCTTCTCAGCTGTGTGACTTTGGGCAACTCGCTTAACTTCCCTGTGCCTCAGTTACCTCTTTTGTAAAGTGGGGATTAAGACTGTGAGCCCCGTGTGGGGAAGATGCCTAAAAAGAAGCAGGATAGGGGGAGCGTCGCCCATGAGGTGAGGAGATTTGGGGTTTGTAGGGGTGTGAATTGGTTTTTCTTCATTCACAGTGGGTCTCGGGGCAATCTGCCTTGCACAGAGGTAGAAGGGGGGATGGCAGGGAAATGACCAGTGAGGGGAGGTCATAATAATAATAATTATGGTATTTGTTAAGTCCTTACTATGTGTCAGGCACTGTACTAAATGCTGGGGAGGATACAAGCTAATCCAGTTGGGCACAGCCCCTGTCCCACGTGGGGCTCACAGTCTCAATCCCCATGCATATTTATTCTATTTATTTTATTTTGTTAATATGTTTTGTTTTGTTGTCTGTCCCCCCCTTCTAGACTGTGAGCCTGCTGTTGGGTAGGGACCGTCTCTATATGTTGCCAACTTGTACTTCCCAAGCGCTTAGTACAGTGCTCTGCACACAGTAAGTGCTCAATAAATACGATTGAATGAATGAATGAACAACGTGATTATCTTGTATCTACCTCAGTGCTTAGAAGAGTACTTGGCACATAGGAAGCACTTAACAAACACCATCATTATTTTTATTATTGTTATTAACAGAGTTGTTGAACGTGTTCCCTGCCCACAAGGAGTTTACAGTCTAGAGGGGGACTTTAAATAACTAAATTATGGATATGTACATAAGTGCTGTGGAGTGAATAAAGTGTGAAAATCCAAATGCAAAGGCTACACAAAGCGAGTAGAAGGAGAGGACATGAGGGGTTAGTCAGGGATGGTCTCTTAGAGTTGTGCTTTTAATAAGGCTTTGAAGGTGGGGAGAGTGATCGGCTTTTGGATATGAAAGGGGAGGAAGTTCCACATCAGAGGCAGGACATGGATGAGGGGCTAGTGGTGAAATAGTTGAGATCGAGGAACAGTGAGTAGGTTGACATTAGAAGGGTGAAATATGTGCGCTGGGTTGTAGTAGAAAGGCAGTGAGGTGAAGAAGGAGTGGGCAAGCTAAATGAGTGCTTCAAAGACAATGGTGAGGGGTTTCTGTTTTATGAGGAGGTGGCTGGTCAACCACTTGTTGTTCTTGAGGAGTGGGAAAGCATGGACTGAAGGGTTTTGTAGAAAAATGATCTAGGAAGCAGAGTGAAGTAATGACTGAAATAGGGAGAAACAGGATGCTGGGAGATCAGCAAGAAGGCTGATATGATAATTAAGGGGAATAGAATAAGTGCTTGGATTAATGAGGTAGCAGTTTAAATGAAGAGGAAAGGTCAGGCTTTAGCAATGTTGTGAAGGTTGAACTGGCAAGATTTGGTGACAGATGAAATGTGGTGGTTGAATGAGAGAGATGTCAAGAATAATGCCAACATTGTGGGCTTGTGTTACAGGGAGGATGAGAGTGCTGTTTAAAGTGATGGAAAAGTCATGGAGAGGAAAGGATGTGGGTGGGAAGATGAGGAGCTCTGTTTTGGACATGTTAAGTTTGAGGTAACGGTAAAGGTGTCCTGAAGGCAAGAGGAAATATAATACCACAGAGAAGGAGGGAGATCGGTGCTGGAGATGTAGATTTAGGAATCATCCATATAAAGATGGATGTTGGAGCCATGGGTGTGAATGAGTTCTCCAAGGGAATGGGTGAGGCTGGAGAATACAAGGGGGCCCAGAACTGAAGCTTGAGGGACTCCCACAGTCAGGGGTGAGTGGCAAAGATGAGGAGCCTGTGAAAGAGATTGAGAATGAGCAGCCAGAGAGATAGGAGAATCAGCAGAGGATGGTGTCAGTGAAGCAAAGGTGGGATATTGGATAAGGATAAGGGGGTGGTCCTCAGAATCTAAGGCAGCAGAGAGGTCGAGGAGAATTAAGGATGGAGTAGAGCCCATGATGCCATTGAGAAATAGATGTATAACCAGAGAAGCAAGGATCTTAATACTGTTCATTATGAAATAGCTAAAAAGGCAGCTGGTTCAAATTCTTCATTCTTATCCTGTTAACCAGAATATTTATTTCCCAGTATGAGCTTAATTACAATCCTCTAGACAGTAAGCTCACTGAGGGCAGGGAATGTGTCTGTTTAATTTTATATCATACTCTCCCAAGTGCTTAGCACAGTGTTCTGCACACAGTAAGCACTGAATAAATGCAATTGAATGAATGAATGATTACAATATGTGTCCTCTTTAAATTACGGCAGCAGCATTTTGCTACAGCGTGGAAGGCAATTGTGTGTCCAGCCTGATTTCTGCACTGGTGTGTTTCATAGGAAATGATTAAATCCTTGATACATCAACTCTGTTGTATTGTTTTCTCCCAAGTGCATAGTACAGTTCTCTGCATGCACATAAAAAGTACTCAGTAAATGCCATCGATGATGACGATGATATGTTGTGGCAGAAGTTCCCTGGATGGATTTCACTTTGTACATATTTATTACTCTATTTTATTAATGATATGTCTATAGCTATAATTCTATTCATTCTGATGGTATTGACACTCATCTACTTGTTTTGTTTTGTGGTCTGTCTCCCCCTTCTAGACTGTGAGCCCGTTGTTGGATAGGGACCGTCTCTATATGTTGCCAATTTGTACTTCCCAAGCACTTAGTACAATGCTCTGCACACAGTAAGTGCTCAATAAATATGATTGAATGAGTGAATGAAATTAAGAGATTGTTGATCTGATACCTGGAAAAAAGAGAGGATCACCTTATTTAAACCATCTCTAATGATGGTTTACAATAGGTCAAGCACTGTTCTAAGCAGTGGGTAGATACAAGCTAATTAGATTGGACACCATCCCTGTCCCATATAGGACTCACAGTCTTCATCCTCATTTTACATATGAGGTAACTGAGGCACGGAGAAGTTAAATGACTTGCCCAACATCATATAGCAGACAAATGGTGGAGCCAGCATTAGAACCCAGGTCCTTCTGACTCCCAGAGAAGCAGTGTGGCTCAGTGGAAAGAGCATGGGCTTTGGAGTCAGAGGTCAGGGGTTCAAATCCCAGCTCTGCCAATTGTCAGCTGTGTGACTTTGGGCAAGTCACTTAACTTCTCTGGGCCTCAGTGACCTCATCTGTAAAATGGGGATTAAGACTATGAGCCTCCTGTGGGACAACCTGATCACCTTGTAACCTCCCCAGTGCTTAGAGCAGTGCTTTGCACATAGTAAGCACTTAATAAATGCCATCATTATTATTATTATTATCTCAGGCCCATGCTATATCCAGTAGTGAACACCATGGGTTGCTATTATGAACATATTATGCTTGAATTTTTTTATATTAAAAAAGCAACAGCGCAATTCCACTTCCCCTAGAAAGTTTTCCCCAAACAAATTATACCACCCCATGTCAACTCAATGGCCACTCTTAGCCCTTTATGTATAATTATAATAGTGATGGTATTTTTTTAAGTGCTTACTATGTACCAGGCACTGTACTAAGCGCTGGGGTGGATGCAAGCAAATTGAGTTGGACATAGTCCCTGTCCTATGTGGGGCTCACAATCTCAAGCCTCATTTTAAGGATGAGGTACCTGAGGCCCAGAGAAGTGAAGTGACTTGCCCAAGGTCACCCAGCAGACAAATGGTGGAGCAGGATTAGAACCCATGACCTTCTTACTCCTAGGCCCATGCTCTAACCTCTACAACAGAGAAGCAACATCACTTAATGGAAAGAGTACAGGCTTGAGAGTCAGAGGATGTGGATTCTAATTTTGACTCCACCACTAATCTGCTGGGTGACCTTGGGCAAGTGACTTCACTTCTCTATGCCTCAGTTCCCTCATCTGTAAAATGGGGATTAAGACTGTGAGCCCCATGTGGGACAACCTGATTACCTTGTATCTACCCCAGCACTTAGAACAGTGCTTGGCACCAAGTAAGCACTTCACAAATACCATAATTATTATTATTACTACACCAAGCTGCTTCCCTGTATATACATATACATATATATGTATATATATATATATATGTACTGCCACCCTTAACGTTTATAATTCAGCTATCTTTAGTACTTACTCATCATGCATTCTTTATTTCCAGTTGTATTTTTGTTCTGTCTGCCCGTATGCTCCATTCATTTGTAAGTTTATACTGTTGAACTCTACCAAGTTCTCAGTGCACCAATAAATTGTACTGGCAATGGGACTGTAGATAGAAGATAAGCAAGTCAGACATAGTCCAACATGGACCTAAGAGTTTCCTGGGATAGTTAATAGATAAAATACCTGCCCTTGAGGATTTTTCAATATGGCATGTGATCAGACATTAAGAAAATTTAAAGAAAGGAGGAAGACGGGAAAGGAGATATCAGTCAATCAGTGGTATTGGAATTATTGAGCACTCATGGTGTGCAGACTGTATATTAAGCTCTAAGGAGATACAATGCAACAGAATTGGCAGATATTACAACAGAGTTGGCAGAATTGCCAACAGATAGACTGTAAGTTTGTTGTGGGCAGGGACCATGTTTGTTGTATTGTTGTATTGTATGGTCCCAAGTGCTTAGTACTGTTCTCTGCATCCAGTAAGCACTCAGTGCATGCAAATGATTGATTGATATGTTCCTTGCCTACAAGAAGCTTGCAATCTAGAGGGGGAGACAGACATTAAAGTTAATTACAGCCATGTGCATGACTTCTGTGAGGATGAGTGTGGGGTGCTTAAAAATTACAAGTGCTTAAAAAATACAGATCCAAGTGCATAGAAGGTGCAGAAGAGAGAGAGGACAGGAAAATGAGGGCTTAGTTGGGGAAAGCCTCTTGGAGGAGATGTAATTTTAATATGGCCTTGAAAGTGGGGAGAGTGGTGGTCTGTTGTACAGGAAGGTCAAGCTGGCTGTTCACCATGAGAGGATCTGCCCTGCCCTTTTTAGCTAAGTCTCCCTTGAGGCTCAAAGAAAACCTAATTAAAAGCACATCTCCTCCAAGATACCCTCCCTAACTAAATCCTCATTTCCTCTTGTCCTGCTCCATTCTGCATTGCCTTTGATATTGGATTTGCACCCTTTATTCACCCACCCTCAGCCCCACAGCACTTATGTACATATCTGTAATTTATATTAATGTTTGTCACCCCAGACTCTAAACTCATTGTAGGCAGCGAACATGCCTATAGACAGTATTGCATTATACTTTACCAAGCACCTAATCCAGTACTCTGCACCCAGGAAGTAATTACTAATATGACTGATTAATTGATTGATGAAATGGAGGGAGTTCCAGGCAAGAAAGAACACCGGCAAGAGGTCAGAGGTGAGATAGACAAGATCAAGGTACTTTAAGAACGTTGACATTAGAGGACCAAAATGTGCCAGTTGGGTTGTAGTAGAAAATCAGCAGGGTAAGGTAAGAGGGGGAGAGCTTCTTGAGTGCTTTAAAGCCAGTGGTAAGGAGTTTCTATTTGATGTGGAGGTGGATGGGCAATCACTGCAGATTCTTGAGGAGAGAGGAGAAATGGACTGAAATATTTAAAAAAAAAAATGATCTGAGCAACAGGGTGTAATAAGGACAGGAGTGAGAGGGAGACAGGGAGGTCCGTGAGATGGTTAAAGTATCAGTCAAGCGCTTGGATTAGTGTGGTAATGTTTGGATGGAGAGGAAAGGGAAATTTTAAGAGTGAGGTTGTGAAGGTAGAGAACTGACAGGAGTTGGTGACAGATTGAATGTGCAGTGGAATGAGAGAAATGATTTGATGATAATATCAAGGTCGTGGGCTTGCAAGACAGGGAAAATAATGGTATTTTTCCAGTGACAGGAAATATGGGGAGGACAGGTTTTGGGTGGGAAGATGAGGAATTGTATTAAGTATTGTATTGTATTATGTATTAAGAGTATTGTATTAAGCACTTGGAAGAGCACAGTAGAATATTTTATTTCTAAAATGAAATCTGCACTGCTTAGTGGATAGAACACTGGTCTCTAGCTAGCTCTCTTCCTCTCTTCAAGGCCCTACTGAGAGCTCACCTCTTCCAGGAGGCCTTTCCAGATTGAGCCCCCTCCTTCGTCTCCCCCCCCATCCCCCCGCTTTACCTCCTTCCCCTCCCCACAGCACCTGTATATATGTATATATGTTTGTACGCATTTATTACTTTATTTAATTTTATTTGTACATGTTTATTCTATTTATTTTATTTTGTTAATATGTTTTGTTTTGTTCTCTGTCTCCCCCTTCTAGACTGTGAGCCCACTGTTGGGTAGGGACCGTCTCTATGTGTTGCCAACTTGTACTTCCCAAGCGCTTAGTACAGTGCTCTGCACACAGTAAGCGCTCAATAAATACGATTGAATGATTGAATGAATTCTTTGTTGGGGATGTGAAATTTGAAGTGTTGGTAGGGCATTTAAATTTAAGAGTTTGTGCTTAAGTAGCAGTGAACGTAAAGTATGTACATAGTTCTGTAGAAGGGTTGTGAGTATACAAGTGCATAGAGCAGAAGTATTGTGATGACATTTGTGGGGGTATAATTTGGTGAGATTAGAAATTAATCATGGAAGGCCTCCTGGAGATGTGATTTCGGAAGGGCTTTTAAGACTGGGAGAGCTGTGGTCTATTAGATCATTCAATCGGTGGTATTCATTGAGCACTTTTTATGTACAGTCCACTGTACTAAGTGCTTGAGAGGATACAACAGAGTTGGTAGACCCATTGCCTGACCATGATGAGTTACTGTCTAGATGAAAAGGGAAGGGAATTCCAGAAAGAGAGAGTTCCCAGAGATCTGTTGAGGTGAGTGGGGGGAGAGCAGGACCAAGAGGTTGATGTAGAGAGAGATGAGAGACAGAGTGGGTACAGTTTCTCAAGAGGGATGAAGGGTGTGGACTGGGGCTTAAATATAAATGTTATAGGAGAGGGACTGTTGGTGGTGGTGGTGATGATTATGGTATTTATTTGTTAAGTGCTCACTATGTGTCCAGGACTGTTCTAAATGTTGGAGTAGATTTGAGTTAATCAGGTTGGACACATCCCCTGCTGCACATGGAGATCACAGCCCAGGTGTGAATATTTTAATGTTAGGCATTACAAAAGTGCTGAAATGGAAGATGGGGATGGTGTATAGGATGTAGAAATGAGAAATTAATCAGAGATGACCCGCCTTAGGAGATGTGAATTCCAAAATTGGAGGATGAACGATCCTTCATTTGATCGTTCCCCTGCGAGGCACTGGGGAAGCAGTGAAATTTCTCGATTTTAAGGAGATTTGGGAAGATTTTCCAGGAGTAATTTAAAGGGAATCGATGAAAACCCTATTGTCAGATGGGCCATGTAATTGGAAGAGGGTACGTTGAATGAGAAGATCACTTTTCCTTGATTTGTAAAATGGAGATCCAAAATACCATAGGCTTAAAAACACCATCTTTCTTTGGCTGTGTTGCTTTCTCTGATACGTGGATATGGGCTGCTGAGTCTTCCTCAGTCATCCTTTCAGACTGCAGAATACAAGGAGTCAATTGCTTGGCCGGGGAGAGGAATACCAAGCAGTGTGGCTCAGTGGAAAGAGCACGGGCTTGGGAATCAAAGGTTATGGGTTCTAATCCCAGCTCTGCCAGTTGTCAGCTGTGTGACAGGGCAAGTCACTTAACTTCTCTGTGCCTCAGTTACCTCATCTGTAAAATGGGGATTAAGACTGTGAGCCCCATATGGGACAACTTGAATACCTTGTATCCCTCCCAGTGCTTAGAACAGTGCTTTGGACATAGAAAGCGCTTAACAAATGCAATCATTATTATTATTTAATGCATCTATTCTGTGAATCATTACCAGCATCTCATTTCTGTTGGCGACTCTGAGATCCAGTCTTACTATAGTGGTAGTCATCATCACCCTTGGTGATAAGAAGCAACTTAAACTATCTCATGAGCCAGATTTGAAATTGGCAGCTTTCAGCCTCATTAGACTCCTCTCCATCTCACAGCTGTGCAGTCTGTTGCCTAAACACTCTCGAAATGAGCATTGTATGGCTGAAGGCAGAAGCACGGACAACTGAGAAGGCTCGATTAGTCCCTCTCGAGCTGAAAGCAGGGAAAGATGATGCCTTCCGTCCAGTTCCATAACGGAAAGTGACAACCTCAAAGAAAACTTTCTGACCCTAAATTGGTGCTTCTCCGTTTTCCTTGAGAGTCGGCCAGCTGACTTTCAGTTTGGGGTTCAGGTCTTGCTTAGAAGTCCATATTTCTTCCTCTCCTGCTTGAGGTTTTGTTGCCCAATTTATACCTTTGTTCTGGTGGACGTGGCTTTCCTTGAGGTCAGAATGCCCTGACTCTTTCAGTCTGCGGTGAGTTCGTTGTTGGCCACTTTCCTGGTACAATCAGTGGACTGATGTTTCAACACATCTTTCTAATTATTGTCTGTGCATTCTTAAAATGCTCCCTCATGCATTGACATCTGGCTGGCTGGCTTGGGTCTGTTCATTCAGTTGTATTTATTGAGCGCTTACTGTGTGCAGAGCACTGTACTAAGCACTTGGAAAGTAATAATAATGATGGTATTTGTTAAGTGCTTACTATGTGCAAAGCACTGTTCTAAGCGCTGGGGGGATACAAGGTGATTAGGTTGTCCCACGGGGTGCTCACAGTCTTAATCCCCATTTTACAGATGAGGGAACTGAGGCACAGAGAAGTGAAGTGACTTACCCAAAGTCACACAGCTGACAATTGGCAGAGCCGGGATTTGAACCCCTGACCTGTGACTCCAAAGCCCGGGCTCTTTCCACTGAGCCATGCTGCTTCTCTTAAATACAATTTATTTGGGAGGCTCCCCTCTCTAAATGCAGATCCTTGAGCTAGTTCACATTTTTATTAATGGCATTTGTCAACCACTTATGTACTATGATAATCCCGGCTCTGCGGCTTGTCAGCTGTGTGACTTTGGGCAAGTCACTTCACTTCTCTGGGCCTCAGTTACCTCATTTGTAAAATGGGGATTAAGACTGTGAGCCTCATGTGGGACAACCTGATTACCTTGTATCGCCCCAGTGTTTAGAACAGTGCTTGGCACATAGTAAGTGCTTAACAAAAACCATTATTATTATTATTATTATGTATGGTAGTAACAGCTGGGCTGGACACAAGATAATCAGTTTGGACACAGTCCATGTCCTACATGAGGCTCACAGTCTTAATTCCTATTTTACAGGTGAGGTAAGAGGGACACAGAGAAGTTAAGTAAATTGCCATAGGTCACACAGCAGATGAATGGCGGAGCAGGGATTAGAACTCAGGTCCTCTGACTCCAAGGCCCAAGTTGTTTCCACCAGGCTGAGCTCCTTCCCAATTTAATTACTCACATTCGTGAGTGATGTTGAGCCCGGGATTTGTCCCAGTGGGTGAGCCGGCCAACAAGCCTTCCGATTTCTGGATTTTCTCATTTACAAGTGTATTCTAATCCTGAGCATTATTCTCTTCTTGCTTATTCGTGTAAACTGTCCACTAGTTAACAGGAAACAAAGCCTTCACTTCCTCTCTAAATATTTGTGCAATGACCAGTAACTATTAACCCGCACGCCTGCCAACGGACCATTAGAAATCATCCCTTTTTAGAATCAACTATTATCATTTGATAACCTCTTGGGGTTAAGCATACAGATGTAAGATGTCTGAGATTTCAGATGGGAATACTTCATATCAGAAGTACGTTTTCCCTTGAGAATGACATCACCAGAGGGACACATTTTTCAAATAATTTGGCAATTGTGTTATGAAAGCTTCTTTGGAAATATAAAAATGCATTTTGAACCTCAAGCAAGCTTTTTCTAAGGGTTCAAAGTAAAAACATCCACCACTTAACTAATCTGGAAAGGGTTGGGTAAGAGGGGAGGACGGGGGGCGCCCAGCCAGAAATAACATCCTCATGGAGAAAAAAAATAGGTTGTTTCACATGATTTTCTATTTCACAATCAAACATGGGAAACCCCATAGTTTAATTATTTTTGCTCTATGGGCTACCTGAGGGTTTTCATATTCTTGTGTTAGAGTAGTGAGTTGATCTTTCATCAGATGTGGTTATGGGGATTCTAGGAAAAACTCGGCACCACAGTGGAAAAAAAAAAAACACCAGAGCTTGACCAAACTGAATAATGTGGCTACTCATCACCAACTCAGTGTGTGAATTTGTACACAAATTGTTGCCAATTTGTACTTCCCAAGCGCTTAGTACAGTGCTCTGCACATAGTAAGCACTCAATAAATACTATTGATGATGATGATGATGATGATGATGATGAATTCCAAGGAAAAAAAGGATAGAAAATAAGAACATTTGGTCCTCAAGTTATTTAATGTTCAAGGACTCTCTTGTAACCATACTGTATTATTTGGGGTCATATACTACCATTTCTCATTGTGGAATTTAATGCTTTGCAAGTCAATCCAAGCCCAAACACAATTGTTCATGGTGGTTTGCCCTTAAGTTCACCTGTCTATATGCTTTGTCACCTGTCTACATGTTCTGTTTTGTTGTCTGTCTCCCCCTTCTAGACTGTGAGCCCGCTGTTGGGTAGGGACCATCTCTATATGTTGCCGACTTGTACTTCCCAAGTGCTTAGTTCAGTGCTCTGCACACAGTAAACGCTCAATAAATACGATGAATGAATAAATGAATGAAATTCAAAATGTCCACATTGAAGTATATTTCTGAAACCAGGTTACCCAGAGGAAGATGGAAAATTCCATTTTTTTCCTGATTCTGTGGAAAGAATTGCCTCATGGTTTTTGGCCTAGGTTGCCGATATAAGCCTTTGACTCAGGAAGTGTCATTATTCCAAGCAGGGTGGTCCATTTTCACCCTAGACAGGGGCCACTGGATTTCCGTTCTAAATAGAATGCTTCCTTGATTCAATTGATCAATCAATCAAGACATTTATTAAGTACTGTGTCGCGAGCCCCCAGTTCGTACCAAAACAAGATCTTCCTGGACCAGGGGAGCCTCGGTGACACGTAGTGGAAGTCAAACCACACCTCTGATCACCAAGGTTACTGTGAAAAGATTTTTAATTAGTTTTACCAACGTGCAAGGGAGTGACACATACATACACTCACTCACTCCACCACCCAAGGGTCCAGTACCAGTCTGTGGACAAAGAAGCCCGTTCTGCCAATGTTTCTTCTTTCTGCTTCCCAGTGCTGCTGCCCTGTGCAGCTTTGAAGTGCTGCCCTCCTGTTGCTTCTGCTTCTCCAACGTGCTCCTGTGCCCCTGTGCTGTTCCTTTGCGTGTGCCCCCTTGCAATTCAAAATGAGCACCTTTTATCTTTAAAAGGTGCTTTAGGCATGGCAGTTGGAGCTCTACTCGACAGTCATTGACTGTCCTCCCCATCCATCCTCCCCACCTTACCTCCTTCCCTTCCCCACAGCACCTGTATATATGTATATATGTTTGTACATATTTATTACTGTATTCATTTTACTTGTACATATCTATTCTATTTATTTTATTTTGTTAATATGTTTGGTTTTATTCTCTGTCTCCTCCTACTAGACTGCGAGCCCACTGTTGGGTAGGGACCGACTCTATATGTTGCCAACTTGTACTTCCCAAGAGCTTAGTACAGTGCTCTGCACACAGTAAGCACTCAATAAATACGATTGATTGATTGATTGATTGGTTCAGGCCTCTTACTGGGTAGAACAGGGAGAGGAAAGCCCGGCCTCCCTCCGTGCTCCACCCTCACAGGCCAGCAATCACCTGTCTCAGGTAGAGCCCATCAGTGGCTTCATAAAGTCTCTTCCTTGTTGGCATTCACAGGATAATAATGATGACATTTGTTAAGCGCTTACTATATGCAAAGCACTGTTCTAAGCGCTGGGGTGGATACAAGGTGATCAGGTTGTCCCACGTGGGGCTCACAGTCTTAATCCTCATTTTACAGATGAGGTAACTGAGGCCCAGAGAAGTTAAGTGGCTTGCCCAAAGTTACACAGCTGACAAGTGGTGGAGCCGGGATTAGAACCCATGACCTCTGACTCCCAAGCCCAGGCTCTTTCCACTGAGCCATGCTGCTTCTCTTGCAAACAGTTATTAATAAGGCAGCTTGCTGTGGGCTCACCACATCCTTACTGTGTGCAGAGCACTGTACTAACTGCTGGGGGGAGAGTACAACGGAGTTGGGAGATCCATTCCCTGCCCTCAAGGAGTTTGCAATCTAGTGATCCTGTTTCCTAGAAGAGCAGCATGACATAGTGGATAGAGCACAGGCCTGGGAGTGAGACAGTCAAGGGTTCTAATCCTGGCTCCACCACTTGTCTACTGTGTGACTTGGGCAAGTCACTTCACCTCTCTCTGCCTCAGTTACCTCATCTGTAAAATGGGGATTGAGACTGTTAGCACCAGGTGGGACAAGGACTGTCTCCAACCCAATTTGCTTGTATCCACCCCAGAGCTTAGTACAATGCCTGGCACATCGTAAGTGCTTTGGGCAAGTCACTTAACTTCTCAGTGTCTCAGTTACCTCATCTGTAGAATGGGGATTAAGACTGTTAGCCCCATGTGGGACAACCTGATTACCTTGTATCTACCCCAGTACTTAGAACAGTGCTTGGCAAATAGTAAGCGCTTAACAAGTACCATTATTATTAACAAATACCATAATTATTATTATTATCATTGCTGCTGTGTCCCACCCTAGGGTGAGGTGGGGAAGACATATACCTACTTCTAACTGTA
Source organism: Tachyglossus aculeatus (assembly GCF_015852505.1). Classification (NCBI taxonomy): domain Eukaryota; kingdom Metazoa; phylum Chordata; class Mammalia; order Monotremata; family Tachyglossidae; genus Tachyglossus; species Tachyglossus aculeatus. The sequence continues at coordinate 88,172,976 of NC_052069.1, forward strand.
CCAAAAGCTCCCTACTGAGAGCTCACCTCCTCCAGGAAGCCATCCCAGACTGAGCCCCCTCCTTCCTCTCCCCCTCCTCCCCCTCCCCATCCCACCAGCCTTACCTTCTTCCCCTCCCCACAGCACCTGTATATATGTTTGTACATACTTATTACTCTATTTTACTTGTACAGATTTACTATTCTATTTATTTTCTTTTGTTAAAATGTTTTGTTTTGTTGTCTGTCTTCCCCTTCTAGACTGTAAGCCCGCTGTTGGGTAGGGACCATCTCTATATGTTGCCAACTTGTACTTCCCAAGCGCTTAGTACAGTGCTCTGCACACAGTAAGTGCTCAATAAATATGATTGAATGAATGAATCAGCACTTAGAACAGTACCAGTGCTTAAAACAGTGCTTGGCACACAGTAAGCACTTAACAAATACCATCATTATTATTATTATTATGGCCACAACCCAGGCTAATTGGACTGTTCTGGAAAAGGTAGTGACAGCTAGAACTGCAGCAGTTAAAAAGAGGGCCTGCCGCGACTATGAATCTGGGCATTCCTCTCTCGAACCCTGGACAGAGGCGGAACCCTAATGGGTGGAAGAAAATGCAATATTCATCAATGCTTCATCCACTTTGGGACATCTGGCTACATTATCCAGCAGTTCTGCATGGAGATATCTTTGACACAAGGAAATTGATTCCACTCTTCAAACCTTGCTTTCCCCTTCCCATTTCTGCCTTTCCCGCTGTTTCTTCCTGGAGCCAAAATCCAGCCACATTCATTCATTCATTCAATCAATCAATCAATCAGTCAATCAATCATATTTATTGAGTGCTTGCTGTGTGCAGAGCACTGTACTAAGTGCTTGGGAAGTACAAATCAGCAACGTACAGAGACAGTCCCTACCCAACAATGGGCTCACAGTCTAGAAGGGGGAGACGGACAACAAAGCAAGTAGACAGGTGTCAATACCATCAGAATAAATAGAATTATAGCTATATACGCATCATTAATGAAATAGAGTAATACATATGTACAAATATACACAAGTGCTGGAGGGAGGGGAAAGAGGTAGGGCAGAGGGAGGGGGGTGATGGGGAGGGAAGGAGGAGGAGAGGAAAAAGGGGGGGTGCTCAATCTGGGAAGGCTTCCTGGATGAGGTGAGCTCTCAGTAGGGCTTCGAAGGAATGAAGAGAGCTAGTTTGGTGGATGTGTGGAGGGAGGGCATTCCAGGCCAGAGATAGGATGTGTGCTGGGGTCGACGGCGGGACAGGCAAGAATGAGGCACAGTGAGGAGGCTAGTGGCAGAGGAGTGGAGTGTGCGGGCTGGGCTGTAGAAGGAGAGAAGGGAAGTGAGGTAGGAGGGGGCAAGGTGATGGAGAGCTTTGAAGCTGATAGTGATGAGTTTTTGCTTCATGCAAAGGTCGATAGGCAACCACTGGAGATTTTTGAGGAGGGGAGTGACATGCCCAGAGCATTTCTCTACAGAGATAATCCCGGCAGCAGAGTGAAGTGTAGACTGAAGCCGGGAGAGACAGGAGGATAGGAGATCAGAGAGGAGGCTGATGCAGTAATCCAGTTGGGAGAGGATGAGAGATTGTGCTAACAAGGTAGCAGTTTGGATGGAGAGGAAATGGCCCATCTTGGCAATGTTGTGAAGTTGAGACCGGCAGGTTTTGGTAACGGATTGGATGTGTGCAGTGAATGAAAGAGTGGAGTCAAGGCTGGCACCAAGGTTGCGGGCTTGTGAGATGGGAAGGATGGTAGTGCCGTTCACAGTGACGGGAAAGTCATGAGCCACTCTTTGAACAGATGGTCTAAAGCATTATTATAAGGACCATTCCTACCCACTACTCTCCAAAGCCATATTATCCCAGAAAGAGAGAGCCCTCTCCTTTTCTCTTGAGGCAGATACAAGAATTTACTGTGATTGAGTGCAGAACTACAGGCTCAGTGGAAAGAAAACAGCAACGTGGCTCAGTGGCAAGAGCACGGGCTTGTCAGTCAGAGGACATGGGTTCTAATCCCATCTCCGCCACTTGTCTGCTATGTGACCTTGGGCAAACCGCTTAACTTCTCTGGGCCTCAGTTACCTCATCTGTAAAATGAGAAATAAAGCTGTGAGCCCCATGTGGGCCAACCTGATTACCTTGTATCTGCCCCAGTGCTTAGATGAGTGTTTGGCACATAGTAAGCACTTAACAAATACCATTGTTATTATTATTGTTATCAAGATAGTGTGGCCTAATGTGAAGAGCTTGAGACTGGGAGTCAGAGCACAGGGGTTCTAATCCCAGCTCTGTCACCTCTCTGCTCTGTGAACTTGGGCAAGTCACTTGTTTCTCTGTGCCTCAGTTACCTCATCAGTAAAATTGGGATCGAATACTACTTCCCCCTACATAGATTATGAGCCTCATGGAAGATAGGGACTGTGTTCAACCTGATTATTTTGTATCTACTCCATGCTTAGTACAGTGCTCGGCATAATCACGTAACAAATACTGTTAAAAAAAGAACTGAGAGTCGGAACAAGAGAAGAGAGTCAGCATTGTCCTGTAAATAGAGCACAGGCCTGGAAGTCAGAAGATCCTGTGTCCTGGCTCTGCCACTTGTCTGCTGTGTGACCTTGGGCAAGTCACTGAACTTCTCTGTGGCTCAGTTACATCATTTGTAAAATGAGGGTTAAGACTGTCAGCCCCTTGTGGAACATGGACTGCGTTCTATCTGATTAGCTTGTATCCATCCCAGCGCTTAGTACAGTGTCTGGCAAATACTAAGCTCTTAATCAATCAATCAATCATATTTATTGAGCGCTTACTGTGTGCAGAGCACTGTACTAAGCACTTGGGAAGTACAAGTTGGCAACATATAGAGACAGTCCCTACTCAACAGTGGGCTCACAGTCTAAAAGGGGGAATAACAAATACCATAAAAAGGGGCACCTGCTCTCTAGCCTTGGGAAAATCACTTAACCTTTCCTCATCAGTAAAACTCATTCATTCATTCAATCGTATTTATTGAGCGCTTACTGTGTGCAGAGCACTGTACTAAGCACTTGGGAAGTACAAGTTGGCAACATATAGAGACGGTCCCTACCCAACAGTGGGCTCACAAAAATAAGATACATGATCGCCCTATCTCCATGGAAAATCCTACAGTGGACCAAGACTATGTCTGTTTTGATTATCTTGTATTATTATGGCATTTGTTAAGTGCTTACTATGTGGCAAGTATTTTTCTAAGTGCTGAGGTAGATACAAATTAATCAGGTTGGACACAGTCCCTGCCCCACGTGGGCTCACAGTCTAAGTACTGTACTATTCCAAATTCATTCATCTATTCAATCATATTTAATGAAGGCTTAATGCATGCAGAGCACTGAACTAAAACCTTGGGAAAGTACAATATAGCAATTAACAGACATATTCCCTGCCCACAACGAGTTTACAGTCTAGAGGGGGGGACAGATATTAATATAAATAAATTACAGATATGTTCATAAGTGCTATGGGGTTGGGAGGGGGGATGAATAATGGGAACAAGTCAGGGCAACGCAGAAAGGAGAGGAAGAGGAAAGGGGGATTAGTCATGGAAGACCACTTGGAGGAGATGTGCCTTCAATAAGGCAATTAGGGGGAGAGTAATTATCTGTAGGATTTGAGGAGGGAAGGCTTTCCAGGCCAGAGGGAGGATGTAGGTGAGGGGTCAGTGGCAAGATAGATGAGATCAAGAAACAGTGAGAAGATTAGCATTAGAGGAGTGAAGTGTGCAGGCCAGGTTGTTGAAGGAGAGAAGTGAGGTGAGGTAGGAGGGACAAGACGATTGAGGGTTTTAAAGCCAATGATGAGTTTTTGTTTGATATGGAGATAGAGGGGCACCCACTGGAGTTTCTTGAGGAGGAGTAAACATGTTCTGAACGTTTTTGTAGAAAAATGATCTGGACATCTGAGTTAAGTGTGGACCGGAGTGGGGAAAGACAACAGTCTGGGAATTCAGCAAGGAAGCTGACAAAGTAATCAAGGTGGGATAGGATAAGTGATTGGATAAGTGGTAGGAGTTTGGATGAAGAGGAAAAGACATATTTTAGCAATGTTGTGAAGGTGGGACCGTCAGGATTTACTGATTCATTCATTCATTCAATCATATTTATTGAGCATTTACTGTGTGCAGAGCATTGTACTAAGCACTTGGGAAGTACAAGTTGGTAACATATAGAGACGGTCTCTACCCAACAGTGGGCTCACAGTCTAGAATATCACAGTGATGATTGAATATCTATGAATGAGAGAGAGGAATCAAGGATAATGCCAAGTGTATGGGCTTGTGAGACAGGAAGGATGGTGTGGTGCTATGTACAGTGATGGGAAAGTCATGGGGAGGACTGCACTTGGAAGGGAAGAGTAGGAGTTCTGTTTTGGACATGTTAAGCTTGAAGTGATGCGAGGACATCCAATTAGAGATGTCTTGAAGGCAGGAGGAAATGAGAGACTGCAGCAAGGGAGAGAGATCAGGGCTGAAGAGGTAGATTTGGGTGTCATCTCCATAGAGGTAGTAGTTGAAGCCGTGGGAGCAAATGATTTCTCCAAAGGAGTGGATGTAGATGGAGAATAGGAAGGGACCCAGAACTGAATCTTGAGGGACCCCCACAGTTAGGGTGTGGGTGGCAAGGAGGAGCCAAATGTTCATTACAGGGCTTTGGTCATTCAAGCATTCAGTCAATGCTACTGATCAACTGACTGATTCTAGGGGAATCAGAAATATCTAGCTTTAAAAATCCACAATGATCAAGAACCAGTATTTAACAAATTTGAAAATGCTCTATCACCAGGAGCAGGGGTTCTTATTGCAATTATCAATATTATTATTTTAATTGCTAATAATAACTGAAGTATTTAAGTGCTCAAGGAATCCCAAGTACTGCACTGGATACTGAGGAACACACAAGGGAATCAGTCCCATATGGGACTCACAGTCTGAACAGGAGGGAGAACAGGTATTGAATCCTCATTCTGCAGATGAGGGAATTGAGGCACTGATAGGTTGGGGGACTTGTCCAAGGTCACAGAGCACCTAACATAGCACTAAGCACATAGTCCCAGCTGCAAAAAAAGTGCTTTACCTGTTGGAGCTGTCTCTGTTAATACACTATTCATTCATTCATTCAATCCTATTTACTGAAGAACATTTACTGTATGCAGAGCACTGTACAAAGTGCTTGGAAAGTACAATTCAGCAATAAACAGAGACAATCTCTGCCCACAGTGGGCTCACAGTCTAAAAGGGGGACTCACTAGTCCCAAAGGGACTCAAAGTATGAAAAAATTCCTACCTGCCAAGGAAAATGTCAAGTAGTATGAAATGTCCACTTATAATAATAACTGAGGTACTCATTAAGTGCTCACCATGTGCCAAGCACTATATTAAGTGTGGGGTAAATAGAAGATAATCATGTTGGATACAGTCCTTGTCCCCCATAGGGCTTACCATTTTAGTAGAAAGACTAGTAAATACCCATTTTACAGATGAGGAAATTGAGGACAGGGAAGTTAAGTGACTTGTCCGAGGTCATACAGCATTCAAGTGCCAGAGTTGTGATTAGCAACCAAGTTCTCTGTCTCCAGCCTTTGCTCTTTCTGCTAGGCCAAGCCCTTGGTTTCGTACACTGTATTAGAACAGTGCTTGGCACATAGTAAGCGCTTAACAAACTCATTCATTCATTGTTGTATTTACTGAGCGCTTACTGTGTGCAGAGCACTGTAGTCACTCGGAAAGCACAAAGTGAAGTAACACAGCCTCTGCTCACAAAGAGTTTATGCTCTCTTTTTTTAAAAAAAACACCATAAAGTGGTTTTGCTCTCAAAATAATTTGCTTGTTTTCAGAAGGATTTTTAACATCATATTTCATCAAAAAGTGTATTTTTCAATTTCATTTTAGTTATACAAGAAAAAAATGCAATAACTGTAACTGAAATTTAATGTGGTAACTAAGCCCTGAAACACTCATTTTAAATAGAATTTGCATTGCAAGTTAACATTTAAATGAAATGAAAATATCTCTAGATCACTTTCTCCAGCTTAAGCAGTGGACATTTCACATGATTATTTCCAGAGGCTCAAAGAACCCTCTAATGAATTCGAGCTCGAATGTAAATTCATGAAACCCGCTGGGGGTCATTAATTATTATGTGTGATGATCTTAAAATGATCTAACCCCTTTGGAAATCTGAGTCTTATCAGAGCATCACTTAATTCAGGAAGCAGAAAAAGAAACCTTAGTGTTTAACTCTCACAAATAACCTTCTGCCTCATTCTCTCACTTGAGTTCACCTGAGATCAGCTGAGATCAGCTCAGACATAACACAAGAGACAGTGTGAGAGTGACTAAACTGAAGGAAAGCCTGTGAAAGGGAAAACTGATTTCAAGAACTATTCCATGGTTCTTATTGCTAGGGAAGCCAGCTTCTTCATGAGGAGGACAGTTCGAAATCCAGCACTCAGGAGACAGCATAAAACATAGTAAAACTTTGTGAGCTTAAAATTAACAGCAGGCTGAGTGGGGAAAAAAAATGGAGAAAGAACTAAAAAGGAGTAACACTACGCACGAGCATATTTCCACACCACCTTACTTTGTCCTGCTGAGGAAATCTGGAGGCAGAGTTCCTTATTTAAGGTACATCTCCTCCAAGAGGCCTTCTCAGATTAAGCCCTCCTTTCCTCATCTCCTACTCTCTTCTGCATTGCCCGTTGTCCCCTTGCTCTTCCCCACGGCACTTATGTACATTTCTGTAATTTACTTATTTGTACTGATGCCTTTCTCCCCCCGGATTCATTTCATTCATTCAATCACATTTATTGAGCACTTACTGTATGCAGAGCACTACACTAAGCGCTTGGGAAGTACAAGTTGGCAACATATAGAGAAGTCCCTACCCGACAACGGGCTCACAGTCTAGAAGGGGGAGACAGACAATGAAACAAAACATGTGGACAGGTGTCAAGGCATCAGAAGAAATAGAAATAAAGCTAGATGTACATCATTAACAAAATAAATAGAATAGTAAGTATGTACAAGTAAAATAGAGTAATAGATTTCTAGACTATAGACTCATTGTGGACAGGGAATGTGTCTGTTGATTGTTGTATTGTACTCTCCCAAGCGCTTAGTAAAGTGCTCTACATACAGTAAGTGCTTAATAAATACAATTGAATGAATGAATCTGGTTTTTCCCACTTTCAAGTGTTGAGGATGGGATGCCTAGTTCTCCAGCCTCCTCAGAATCAGAAGTTCCTCAGCCCAATCCAGCCTGGATTTTCCCAATATCTTGCTTTCTCTTTCCCTTGACTCATCCCTTCCTTGCATTGAGGACAACTCCCTGTCTTGAGCTTGGGAGGGGCTGTTGGAGCTGGTGAGAGAGGCTTTATTTCTTCAAAGAAGTCAGTCAGGTCTCCAAATTCTCAGCTTCAAATGTGGAGAGATTCCTGGACCTGGAGACAAAGGGCAACCTCATTTTTGGGGCACTTGAAGCTCTTTTTAAGGTCTAAATGGCCAAGGGCAGTCAGTCAATCAAATTTATTGAGCACTCACTGTGGGCAGAGCACTATACTAAGCTCTTGGTAGAGTACAATATAACAATATAACACATAACAAACTTACAGTCTAGAGGGGGAGACAAATATTAATATAAATAAATTACATAAATTTGTACATAAATGCTATGGGGCTGATGGGGGGAATGAATAAAGGGAGCAAGTCAGGGTGATGCAGAAGGGAGAAGAAGAAAGAAAGGCTTAGTCAGGGAAGGCCTCTTGAAGGAGATGTGCCTTCAATAAGGCTTTGAAGAGGGGAAGAGTAATTATCTGTCAGATTTGAGGAGGGAGGGCATTCCAGACCAGAGGGAGGATGTGGTCAAGGGATCGGTGGCAAGAAAGATGAGATCAAGGTACAGTGAGAAGGTTAAAATTGTCTGTCGGATTAGAAGAGGGAGGGCATTCCAGGCCAGAGGCAGGATGGAGGTAAGAGGTCAGCATTGATCAACACCCAAAACCCTAAAGTCATATAGCATTTTGGGGTGTGGACATCTACGTGTAGTGTGTAGTGTATGGTGCCCCTGTAACAGAGAGGCCAAGTCTCTCACTCATCTTCCTGTCCTCAACCCTGGAGATCCCACAGAAGGCAGATGACCCAGACTCTACAGCCTCAGAACGTTTTTCTTACACAGTCTCGTAAAATAAAACCAAATTGCCACATGTGCCTGGAATTTGTTGTTCAGGCACAGTGTCAGCTTTTCCACGACAAGACTCTCTCAAACTTTGGCGGACAGTTCCCTTGCTGTCAAGGCAGTGTTTCCCTTCCAGACTGTTTCAGTGCCCCGACCACCTGCCAGAGAGAGCTGATTAATGGAATGTTTGTAGCGGCTTCTGAGTGATGGGTCACATCTATAGCCATACACTTCCACCTGCAGGCTGGAGAGGCCTGGCTCCTGGGGCCTCCAGAGAAAAACCTGGCACAGAACCCGATTGACTGGTTTGTTCCTTCAGGACATGGGAGTTTTCCTGCTCTGAGCATTTTCCTTCTCTTTCCTACAAAGGCCCTTTGTATTTGAAGGTGAACCTGAGTCTTGCAAGATGATCTAGGAACCTGAATCTCTCCTACCTTATATTGTGGTTTATGGCCATCATAGCATAATTGCCAAAGGAAAAAAGAAAGAAAAATCCAGGTAGTAGTAATGGGATTTTGTTTAAGATCTTTCTACTTTCTCCAACAAGAGAGGTTCCCAAACCTTCACTTCCTTGGCCAGTACTTCTTCTTCCAGTTGTCAGTACCCTTGTTGGCGGGGGAGGGAGGTGGCATGAAGTCCCCAAAGCCCACCATTCCTCCACCTGCCAATCCAAAGGCAGATAGCTGAAAGGGAGTCGTCCCCAACTAGTGACAGTCCCAGCCCTGGAATTTACAAGGGTATTGTCAAAGACGAAGTTATAGAAAGGTTTAGCTGATGACTGAAACAGTTTGGCCTAAAGGGTAGAGCACAGGCCTAGGAGTCAGAAGCACCACTAATCCCAGCTTCACCACTTGTTTGATGGTGAGAGAAGCAGTTTGGCTCAGTGGAAAGAGCCCGAGGTTTGGCATCAGAGGTTCAAATCCCAGCTCTGCCAACTGTCAGCTGTGTGACTTTGGGCAAGTCACTTAACTTCTCTGGTACTCAGTTACCTCACCTGTAAAATGGGGATTAAGACTGTGAGCCCCCTGTGGGACAACCTGATCACATTGTGACCTCCCCAGCCCTTAGAACTGTTCTTTACACATAGTAAGCACTTAATAAATGCCATTATTATTATTATTATTATTGTTATTATTGTCTGCTGTGTGACCTTGGGAAAATCGCTTCTCTGTGCCTCAGTAACCTCATCTGTAAAATGGGGATCAAGACTGTCAGACCCATGTGGGACAGGGACTGTGTCCAACCCGATTTACTTAATACAGTTCCTGGAACGTAGTAAGCACTTAGCAAATACAACAATTATCATTATTATTACTAATAGAAAGACCTCAGGTGAACTACAGGCATCACAGACACAGTAACAGTGAGGACTGCCTTTTCTCTGTTGGTGAAACTGCAAACGCTCACAAACATGCACTTTTATCCCCAGTCTGTCCTTTATCATATTCAGTGTCCCTACAGGGTCCCATTAATAGGAAGGAGCTTCAGTAGTAATATTAATAATATCTGTTATGTGCTGGCTATATGCCAAGGACCATGTTAAATAAGCCCATAAGGGCTTCAGGAAGGTTGTTTTGTGCCATGGCCACAGAAGAAGGACAGAGAACAGGTGGAGAGTGGTTCTGAGAGGGATCAGATCAGCGGAGGGGGACAGAGAGGAGGGTCAGGGGCTCTGGGGAGGGTTGTGATGGTGGAAGGATGATGAAGGAGGTAGAGAGAGGCTCTTGGTGGGTATGGAGCATCGGGTTAGTGGAAAGGTGACAGAGAAGCTGCTCCAGGAAGGGTGCGGACTGTGCTTACCAAATCTTCTACCCTTCCTCTCCCCCACTCAGCCTCCTTACTGCTGGCCAGCTACTAACATAGTTCACTATTTAGACAATAGATGGACACTGAGCTATTTCCACAGCTTCCCAGGCTTGCATGACCGATCATTTATAATAAGGTCAGGCTGAGCAGGCCCTGAGGTTTATGATTTATTAACTACCACATTAATTACTTATCTTGCTTTGATTACTGTATCAGCCTCCTTGCTGACCTCCCAGCCTCCTTTCTCTCTGCACCCCAGTCCATACATCACTCTGCTGCCCAGATCATTTTTCTACAAAAATGTTCAGGCCACGTTTCCCCACTCCTCAAGAACATCCCGTGGTTGCCCACCCACCTCCAAATTAAACAGAAACTACTCCTCGCCATTGACTTTAAAGCACTCAATCACTTTGCCCTCTCCTACCTCACCTCACTACTAGCCTACCAGCTCAGCTCTCACATTTTTCTATTCTAATGCTAACCTTCTCACTGTATCTCAGTCTCATTTATCTTGCTGCCAACTTCTCGCCCACATCCAGGCTTTGACCTGGGACACTCTTCTTCCTCATGTCTGACAGACAATTACAGTCCCCTGCTTCAAAGCCTTAATGAAGGCACCTCACCTTCAAGACACCTTCCTGACTAGGCCTTCTTTTCCTTTTCTTCAACTCCATGCTGTGTTGCCCTGATTTGCTCCCTTTTTTCAGCACCGCCCCCCCCAGTCCCACAGCACTGATGTCCATGTCTGTAATTTATTTATTTATATAAATGTCTGTCCCTCTAGACTGTAAGCTCATGGTAGGCAGGGAATGTGCCTGTTTTATTGTTATATTGTACTCTCCCAAGCACTTAGTACAGTGCTCTGCACATACTAAGCACTCAATAAATACATTTGACCAACTGACCAGTAACCTTGTCTTGTCTTATAATGTTAAGTGATTTCTGACCCATTGCAACTCCATAGACATATCTCTCCCAGAATGCCCCACTTCCATCTGTAACCATTCTGATAGTGTAACCCTAGAGTTTTCTTGGTAAAAATACAGAAGTGATTTATCATTGCCTTCTTTCTCCCAGTAAACTTGTCTCCACCCTCAACTCTCTCCCGTGCTGTTGCTGCCCAACACAGGTGAGTTTTGTTTTGTAGCAGATTGCCTTCCACTCGCTAGCCACTGCCCAAGCTAGGAATAGATGTGCTTCTGCTTTACTCTCCCTCCCATAGCAGAGACTGAAAGAATACTAGAAATTCTCCATGTGTGACCCTGAGATGGGACATTTAGGATTTTACTAGTAATTTCACAAAATTCAAAGTGCAGCTGCACCCTTATGCTCTGTGTTATGGGCTTGGGGATATTTTTGAAAGTGAGACACCCCTTACTCCAGAACCAACCGGAGCCATAGTCGCTCTTTGAGACTGTCTTAGGTCACATCCTCAAAGTGGAAATCAAGCCTCTGGGGTTCCTCTTAAGGAGCCCCATCGCTCCTCCTCACCCTTCCTTAACTTAATGGAGAGGTCCCCATTAATATTGACTTTAGGCCCACTGGAGAGAATCTATAATTACTATCATTTATTATAAATATATGTATATATAGTTGTACATATTTATTACTCTATTTATTTATTTATTTATTTATTTTACTTGTACATTTCTATCCTACTTATTTTATTTTGTTGGTATGTTTGGTTCTGTTCTCTGTCTCCCCCTTTTAGACTGTGAGCCCACTGTTGGGTAGGGACTGTCTCTATGTGATGCCAATTTGTACTTCCCAAGCGCTTAGTACAGTGCTCTGCACATAGTAAGCGCTCAATAAATATGATTGATTGATTGATTGATTGATTGATTAATTCCTTCCTATGTGCTAAGCACTTTAAAGCACTAGGGTAGATGCAAGGTTATCAGTTTGGACAAAATCCCTGTCTAATAATAATAATAATAATGATGATGATGGCATTTGTTAAGTGCTTACTATGTGCCAAGCACTGTTCTAAGCACTGGGGTAGATGCAATCAGGTTGTCCCACCTGGGTTTTACAGTCTTAATCTCCGTTTGACAGATGAGTTAACTGAGGCATAGAGAAGTAAAGTGACTTGGCCAAGGTCACATAGCAGACAGGTGGAGGAGCCGGGATTAGAACCCACAACCTCTGACTCCCCAGCCTGTGCTCTTTCCACTAAGCCACGCCGCTTGTCTAGCTTGGGACTCACAGTCTAGTTAGGCAGGAATAAGATTTAATTTCCATTTTACAGATGAGGAAACTGAGACAGAAAATTTAAGTGACTTGCCCAACGTTACACAGTGTGCAAGTGGAGGAGCCGGATTAGAACCCAGGTCCTCTGACTCCTAGGCTTGTGCTCTTTCCACTAGGCCACACTGCTTTCAGATTAAATACAGAATAAGCCAGGGATTGCCGTTGTGCTTGGCCGCCAGTAAATCTGCTTAAAATTTTCCGATTCTATTTCTGACAGTAGCTCAATCTTAGCGAAGCAGCGTGGCTCAGTGGAAAGAGCCTGGGCTTGGGAGCCAGAGGTCATGGGTTCTAATCCTGACTTTGCCACTTGTCAGCTGTGTGACCTTGGGCAAGTCACTTCACTTCTCTGGGCCTCAGTTCCTCATCTGTAAAATGGAGATTAAGACTGTGAGCCCCACGTGGGACAACCAGATCACCTTGTATCACCCCCAGCGCTTAGAACAGTGCTTTGCACATAGTAAGTGCTTAACAAATCCCATCATTCTTCTTCTTCTTCTTAGGCCCACTCCCTCCATTAGTTTCTCTAGAATGATTTTAATTTCCTATTCTGGTACCCTTGGTTATGATGTAGTTTGATAACTACATCATCCACTTTTCTCTTTCTACCACCTCTCAAATCCACTGACCTCCTGCTCCATTCCACCTCACCCACTCACCAACTTGGATTCAATCTCATCCTCTCTTTTCACTGTACATTCTCTTCCCTCACCAACTCTGAGATCCCTTTATCTGACCACAACCTCCTCACCTGACTTCTCTCCCACACTCCCCCTCCTCCCAAATCTGTCCTGTTCCCCTTCAGAGACCTCCAATCTTTTGACCTCATCCAATTTTCTCATGTCATTATGCCCCATTTAGTCTCTGTATCCAAACTTCTCTGTACCCAAACTACCTTCTCTTGATGGCCAAATAAATGCCCTCAACAGCACCTCTTCTACTGAACACAACTCAGTCACTCCCCTATCCCTTCACCACTCTCACTCCACTAACCCACAGCCCTCCGTTACCTCCACAGTCAGTTCTGGGTTCTCTTTTATTTTCTATGTTCACCTACTCCCCTGGAGAACTCATTTGCTCCCTTGGCTTTAACTACCATCTCTGTGCTGATGATTCTGATTCCCAAAACTACACCCCCAGCCCTGATCTCTCTCTTTCGCTACAGTCTAGTATTTTCTCCTGCTTTCAGGCCTTCTCTACTTGGGTGTCCCACCAAAACCTCAAACTTAACATGTCCAAAATAGAACCCCCTGACTTTCCCATCACTGTAAACAGCACCATCATCCTTCCTGCCTCACAAGCCCGAAACTTTGGCATTATCCTCAATTCATCTCTTTCATTCAACCCACACATTGAACTGTCACCAAATCCTTTCGATTCTCCCTTCATAATATTACTAAAATCCACCCAATCCTCTTCCTCTAAACCTCTACTACATTGATCCAAGCATGTGTCCTATCCTGTTGACTATTTCTGAACTCCATGCTTCCTGACTCTCCTCACTTCAGTCTTCACTTTGCTGCCTGGATCATTTTTCCACAAAACCATTTTGTCACTATTCCCCACTCTTCAATGACCTCCAGAGGTTGTCCATCTACATCCAAGTCAAACAGAAACTCCTTACCATAGGCTTTAGAGCCCTCAATCGCCTTCCGATTTCCTACTACAACCCAGCCTGCAAACTTTGCTCCTCTAAAGCCAATCTACTCACTGTACCTTGATCCTGTCTATCTCACCACCGATCCCTCCCCAACATCCTTCCTCTGGCCTGAAACTTCCTCTTCATATCCAACAGATGTTGACTCTGCCTACCTTCAAAGCCGTATTAAAAGCACATCTCCTCCAAGAGGCCTTCCCTGACTGAGCATCTCACTTTCTCTTCCCCCCCCCGCCCTTCTGCATCGCTCTTGCACTAATATTTTCACCCTTTATTCACCCTTCCCTCAGCTCTAAAACATTTATGTTCTCTAGACTGTAAGCTCATTATGGGTAGGGTATGTGTCTACTAATTCTGTTGTACTCTCCCAAGTGCTCAGTACAGTGAGCTGCACATAGTAAGCACTCAATAAATACTCTTGATTGATTGATTATGTACATACCTGTAATTTAATTAATTCATTTATATTACCGTCTGTCACCACCCTAGTCTGTAAGCTTGTTGTGGGCAGGGAATGTGTATACCTACTCTGTTTTCTCAAATACCTAGTATAGCACTTTCCATACAGTAAGTACTCAATAAGAATAATTGATTAACCGATTAATTGATAATGAGTATGAAGAGAAGCAGCATGTCTCAGTGGAAAGAGCATGGGCCTGGGAGTCAGAGGTCATGGGTTCTAATCCCGGCTCCACCACTTGTCAGCTGTGTGACCTTGGGCAAGTCACTTAACTTCTCCGAGCCTCAGTTACCTCATCTGTAAAATGGGGATTAAGACTTTGAGCCCCCTGTGGGACAACCTGATCACCTTGTATCCCCCCTAGTGCTTAGAACAGTGCTTGACACATAGTAAGCACTTAACAAATGCCATCATCATTATTATTAAGAGGTTTAAATTCACAGTTTTTTACTCCTAGTTGCTCAAGTCCTTTACAATTTTAAACCAGGGTTAACCTGGCTCATCATTTGATACTGGTATTTGGCTACTGAAACCCAACAAAAATAGAGGCATACCAAAATGATCCAAATTTTGTATTAAGTGTTAGGAGAATTAAAGGTGTTAACTGAGTGCATAATAATATGGTATTTGTTAAGTGCTTAGTATGTCCCAAGCACTGTTCTAAGCACTGGAGTAGTACAAGGCAATCAGGGTGGACACAGTCCCTGTCCCACATGGGGCTTACAGTTTCCATCCTCATTTTATAGATGAGGTAACCGAGGCACCCCCTCTCAGGGTTGCAGCTGGAGGGTTTCCAGTACTACCAGTCTCGGCTATGGGAAGGAGAGTCAAGCAGAGACATACTCATTCCATTCCTAGCTTGGGCAGTGGCTAGCAAGTAGAAGGCAATCTGCTATGTGTCAAAACTCACCTGTGCTGGGCAGCAGCGGCATGGGAGAGTTGAGGCGAAACTCAGGTTTACTGCGCAGAAGGAGGCAATGGTAAACAACTTCCATATTTTTACCAAGAAACCTCTATGGATACACTACCGGGACGATTGCAGATGGAGAGCAGGGTGTTCTGCAAGAGATATGTGTCCGTGGTGTCGCTAAGGGTTGGAAGCAACTCGACAGCATAAGACATGACAACTGAGGCACAGAGAAGTTAAGTGACTTGCCCAGGGTTGCACGGTAGACAAGTGGTGGAGCCAGGACTCTAATCCTCAAACTCTGACTCACAAGTCCCTGCTCTTGCCGATAGACCAACACTATGCTGAGTGAGCCCACTGTTGGGTAGGGACTGTCTCTATATGTTGCCAACTTGTACTTCCCAAGCGCTTAGTACAGTGCTCTGCACACAGTAAGTGCTCAATAAATACGATTGATGATGGGAGTGTAGAAATCGAGTTGGTAGACATGATAGCTGCCCTCCCAGACCTTATAGTCTTGGGAGGGAGACAGATATTAAAATAAATTACAGGTAGGCAGAAGAAGGAGCAGAGGATGTGTATAGGATGCAGAAGTGTTGAAGTGACTGGAAAGATATAGCTTGAGCAGGGAAGAGACATTAATCAGGAAAGACTTTCTAGAGTTCTCTGCTAGAAATCAGAAGGGATTTGAAGAATGGGGAGAGCTGTGGCCTGGTACTTTGAAGGGGATGAGATCTTATTCAAAGCCTCAAATAATCATATAAGTAGGATTATAAATGCTATAGATTCATCCTGATATATGTGCGACAAAATTTTATATGATGTTAGCTTGTAGTTGTACTAGAGAAGCAGCCTGGCTCAGTGGAAAGAGCCTGGGCTTGGGAATCAAAGGTCATGGGTTTTAATCACAGGTCCACCACTTGTCAGCTGTGTGATTTTCGGCAAGTCACTTCACTTCTCTGGGCCTCAGTTCCCTCATCTGTAAAATGGGGATGAAGACTGTGAGCCCCACGTGGGACAACCTGATTACCTTGTATCCCCCCAGCACTTAGAACAGTGCTTTGCACATAGTAAGCGCTTAACAAATGCCATCATTTTTTTTTACAAGAGAAGCAGCATAGCCTAGTAGATAGAGCATGAACCTGGGAGTCAGAAGGACCTAGGTTCCAATCCCAGCAGTGCCACTTGTCTGCTGTGTGACCTTGGACAAATCACTGCACTTCTCTGTGCCTCAGTTACCTCATCTGTAAAATGGGGATTAGGATAGTGAGCCCCATTTGAGACAGTGACTCTATCCATCCTGATGATCTTGTATCTACCCCAGTGCTTAGTACAGTGCCTGGTGCATAGTAAGTACTTAAGAAATACAATCACTATTATTATCATTATTATTATTACAAACAATTTTGTTAGGATTTTGGTCAAAGATTTTGGCCTTCCTTAGAGATTTTTTTCTTACTTAAAAAGTGCCCCAATGTATGAGCAATTAAAAAGAAAATTCCTACAATAGCATCTGATGAAATGTTCCTAGCAGGTAAAGCCAAACAATGACCCATTAGCTACACAAAGCACTTGGAAGTAGAAACTAATAGAAACTGTTTAAAACCTTTAGCAAATGTTAATATTAAAATAAAATATGCATACTAGGGAATGAAAGGGTAAAGTATCTGTAGGAGAGGAATGCCCTAGTATAGACAGGAAATATTTCAATCAGAGCACAGCCCAAGTCAGATATAGCAGAGTAGAGCTTGGCACAGGTTAATTTGGAAAGAGTTTATATTTTGGACTAAGTTATTTGTTTCCTGTGAGTCCGTTGTTGGGTAGAGACCGTCTCTATATGCTACCAACTTGTATTTCCCAAGCGCTTAGTACAGTGCTCTGCACACAGTAAGTGTTCAGTAAAGACAATTGAATGAATGAATGAATAAATAAAATCTGCAGGTGCTAGTTTTCATCTCATGAAAGACTGGACAGTGATGATCTCTGTGTGATTCTGTTTTACTCAATAAATGGCAACAATTGCAGAATCTGTTTGCAGTCTTGACTGCCTGGGATCACCTAGATGCTTTTTACATAATGGTTGGCACTGGATAACAAGCAATAAATCACCTGGGATTTATGCCATTTCCAAAACTCACTTTCCACTGTTCTCATACACTTAGAAGAAAAAAAACTGCCTCATCCCAGTTGAGACAGCTTTTCTTCAAAGAGTTTGAGGGCAATGAATACCCATTTTCCTTGAAATATAAATGGCAATACTCTTGCCTTCAGACATTTTATTTTCAAATAACATCTGTCCAGTTGAGACCAGTCACTCAGTTATTGTGATAAGGTATAGATGCCAGAAAAGCTAGCCTAGTGCTAAACCAATCACAGATCACATCAACCAACAGCAAGTGTTCTAGGGAAAAAAAAATGACTTCGAAACTAGAAGACATTTTTTATGGTCAATGAGTTTTCTGGATGCTTTCCCTTCCTGCATGCATGCCTATTATTAAACACGTGTAGAGTATTTTACATTTGTCAAGTACTTTAAGACAGACCAAAGGGTGTGGACAGGGTGAACATAGAATAGCTGTTCACCAAATCCCTGAACAAATGAACTAGAAGTTACCCACTGAAGCATGAAAGTGGTTAAGTTCAAAACAAAAGACCGAAAACATGTTTCTACCCAGTGGAAAGAAACTTAAGGAATGTGATGTCACAAGTGGTTGTGCAGCCAAAAATTATCAGAGGATCCAAGAAGGGCTGAATACATTGAAGTATGAGAGTTCTGTAATGAGTTTGTTGGGGGAAAAAGCTTTGGGGTTTTAGAGAGACATCCTTAAACTAGCAGTTGAATGTTAAAGAGGACAATCACTGCACTGTTTTCCTAAACATCCTGAAGTCACTGTCAAAAATGATGGATTACTGCATACTGTTCTGGTTGCCAAATCTGCAGAAAGACATAATAGGCCTAGAGAAGGTATAGTAAAAGGCTACCAAAATAGCAAGAGGTCTGGAGCTGGTTCTGTATGAGTAGACTGAAAAGAGTAGGACTCTTTCAGCTAAAAGGTGAAGGCTGAATTGGACTATGATTAATGCTGCCAAAACCATGAAGGGTATGGACAGGGTGAACATGGAATTGTTAATCACACATCCCACAGCACCAAAATGAGGGAGCATCCACTGAAGTGCAAAGACCCTAGGTCCACAATAAACAAAGGGAAACACTTTTTCAGATAGTGATTAATGTAGTAAATTCTTTACCATGGCAATATGTTCAGGTCAAAAATATCAGTAGATGTAAGAAGGATTCGGATAGTATCTATAGACAAGGGAATTCTGGAGGAAAAGGCAGTTCAGAAGGAAAATGTTTTGTGTTGAAATGATATAGCCTAAACATTTAGAATGGATGTCAAGAAGAGCAATGATCACACTGTTCCTTTTAGTATTTTACTGTTTGAGGGACTACAGGTCTGGATGAGCAATCGGTCTGACCAGATAATAGCATCCCTTAAATTTGCTAGTTCTAGAAAGTAGACGTGGGAAAGTACAAAAGGTAGCTGTCATAAAAGAGTTGTAGAAAAATGTGGCTGGTTGAAGCCGAGAGTTGTTATAATGAATGAGAGTTAAATGAACTGTTTAGGGCCTAGCTGCAGAGGATGGAAAGTAGAGTCAGTTCCCAGTGAACAAGTGAGCTGTTTCCAGCAGATATGGGAGTGAATTCATAGACATAGTTGATTCCACCAAAAGATTGTCATAGCAAGTAGTAGTAGTAGTAGTAATGGGATTTACTGCACTCTACTGTCTACAACGAGCTAGAGGAAGTGACTTACCTAAGGTTCACAAAGCAGGCAAATGGCTGAACCAGAATTAGAATCCAGGTCCCCTGACTCCCAAGCCTGGGCTGTTTCCATTAGGCCATACTGCTTGAGGATGACGTGTAGGTAATGCTGTCGAAACTGCTGAAGAACCACAGGTACCTCCTGTGATCATTCCAGGTCTCCCAGCTTTTCAGATTGTGCACTCCCTGATCAGTCTATCAGTGATATTTATTAAGCACTTACTGTGTGAAGAGCACTATACTAAGTTCTTGGGAAAGTTCAGTGAAACAGAGTTGGTAGACATACTCCCTGATCACAAGGAGATTGCAGTACAGAGGGGGGAGACAGATGTTAAAATAAATTACAGATATGTACATAAATGCTGTGGGGCTGAGTGTCCGGTCAATATCAAGTGCTTAAAAGGTACAATCCAAGTGCATAGGTGACACAGAAGGGATGGAGAGCAAGGGAAATGAAGGCTTAGTCTGGGAAGGCCTCTTGGAGAAGATGTGACTTAAATAAGGCTTTGAAGGTGGAAACAGTGGTGGTTTGCTGGAGATGTGAGTTAAATAAGGCTTTGAAGGTGGAGACAGTGGTGGCTTTTTGGATATGAAGGGGAGGGAGTTCTAGGCTAGAGAAGGGCTGTGGGCAAAGGGTCAGTGGTGAGATAGAGAGGTTTGAGGTACAATTAGTAGGTTGACGTTGGAGGAGCAAAGCGTGAGGGTGGGGTTGTAGTAATAATAATAATAATGGCATTTATAAAGCGCTTACTATGTGCAAAGCCTAAGCTAGTAGGAAATCGGCAAGGTAAGAGGATGGAGAGAGCTGATCGAGTGTTTTAAAGCCGACTGTAAAGAGTTTCTGCATGATGTGGATATGGATGGACAACCACATGAGGCTCTTGAAGAGTAGGGAGATGTGGACTGATATTTTAAGAAAAATTATCTGGGCAGCAGGGTAAAATATGGCCTGGAGTGGGGAGAGACATGAGGCAGAGAGGCCAATGAGGAGGCTGATGCAGTAGTCAAGGTGAGCTGAACTAAGTGCTTGGATCAGTGTAATAGTAGGTTGGACTGTGACCGTCTTAGACTGTGAGCTCGTTGTGGGCAGGGATTATCACTGTTTATTTTTGTATTGTACTTTTCCAAGTGCTTAGTACAGTGGTCTTCACACAGTAAGCACTTAATAAATCCGATTGAATGAATAATAATAATAATAATAATAATGGCATTTATTAAGTGCCTACTATGTGCAAAGCACTGTTCTAAGTGCTGGGGAGGTTACAAGGTGATCAGGTTGTCCCACAGGGGGCTCACAGTCTTCATCCCCATTTTCCAGACGAGGTAACTGAGGCCCAGAGAAGTGAAGTGACTTGCCCAAAGTCACACAGCTGGCAATTGGCAGAGCTGGGATTCAAACCCATGACCTCTGACTCCAAAGCCTGTGCTCTTTCCACTGAGCCACGCTGCTTCTCTTGATGAATGATTGATGGAGAGGAAAGGGAAGAATTTAGCGATGTTGTGAAGGTAGAACTGAAGTGATTTGGTGACAGATTGAACATATGGGTTGAAAGAGAGAGAAGGGTCAAGGATAATGCCAAGGTTAAGGGTTTGTGAAATAAGCAGGGTAGTGGTGTTGTCTACAGTGATTAGGTAGACAGGGAAAGGACAGGGTTTGGTGGGAAGATGAGGAGTTCATTTTGGATGTGTTAAGTTTGAGGTGGTGGTGGGACATCCAGGTAGAGATGTCTATGTGAGATTGCAGAGAAGGAGAGAAGTCAGGAATGGAGAGGTAAATTTGGGAATCATCTGCACAGAGATGGTAGTTGAAGCCATGGGAGCAAATGACTTCTCCAAAGGAGGGATGTAGATGGAGAATAAGAAGGGGACCCAGAACTGAGACTTGAGGGACTCCCACAGTTAGAGGGTAGGAGGCACAGGAGGAGCTTGCAAAAGATAGTGAGAAGGAGTGTCTAGGGAGATAGGAGAAGAAGCAGGAGAGGACTGCATCAGTGAAGCAAAGATTACATAATGATTCCTGGAAAAGGGAATGGTCCAGTGTTGAGAGGTTGAAGAGGAGGGTTAGATGGAGTGGAAGCCATTGGATTTGACAAGAAGGAGGTCATTGGTGACCTTGGAAAATGCAACTGATTCATCTCATCTCTCTCATTCAACCCACATATTAAATCTCTTACCAAATCCTGTTGGCTCAACCTTCAAAACCTCGCTAAAATCCATCTTTTCCCCTCCACCCAAACTGCTGCCATGATGATCCAAGCACTTATCCTTTCCCATCTTGATTACTGCATCAGCCTCCTTGCTTATCTCTCAGCCTCCTGTCTCTTCTTGCTCCAGTCGACACCTCACTCTGTTGCCCAGATCATTCTTCTACAAAATCATTCAGTCCATGTCTACCCATCCTTGAGAGCCTCCAGTGGTTGCCCAACCACCTCCGCATCAACCAGTGATTCTTTACTATTGCTTTTAAAGCACTCAATCACCTTGCTCCCTCCTACCTTACCTTTCTGAATTCCTACCGCAAACCAACCTACAAATTTTGATTTCCCACTACAACCCAGTCTGCAAATTCACTCCTCTGATGCCACCCTAGTCACTGTACCACAATCTTGTGTATTTTGCTGTCAACTCTTTACTTGCTTCTGTCCAGAAACTCCCTCCCCCTTCATATCTGACCAACCATCACTCTCCTCACCTTCAAAGCCTCATTAAAAACACATCTCCTCCAAGAGGCCTTGTATTAATAAACCCTCATTTCCTCTTCTCCCAATTCCTTTGTGTAACTCTTGTGCTTCTATCTGTATCCATTATTCACTCCATCCTCAGCCCCACAACACTAATATACATGTCCTTAATTTATATATTTATATTGATGTCTGTTTCCCCCTATAGACTGTTACCTCCTTGTGGGCAGGGGTTTTATGTATACCAACTCTGTTGAATTATCCTCTCCCAAGCACTTAGCACAGTGCTCTTTACACAGTAAGCACTCAATAAATGCAAGTGATTGATTGCCTCAGTCAACATTTCACTCTGGTTTACCTGGAATTTTTCAGAATGGCTCTATATGCAGTGTTAAACTCCCTCTCTCCCTGGACCTCATTCTTTTGTGATGCTACCTTGTCACTTGAAAATAGTTAGTGCATAGGTTACATTAATACAACTACTCAAAAATCAGATGTAAAGTTTCTGGTCAGTCCAGATCTTGCAAAAGATATAATAATTCATTAATTAATAATTATTGTATCAATTAGGTGCTTACCATGTGCCAAACGTTGTACTAAGCAATTGGGTAGATACAAGATGATCTGGCTGAAAACAGTCCCTGTCCCACATGAGGCTCACAGTCTTTGTAGGAGGAATAGGATTTAATCCCCATTTTACAGATGAGGAAACTGAGGCACAAAGAAGTTAAATAACTTTCCCAAGGTAACACAGCAGATAAGTTGCAGAACCAAGATTAGAAACTCAGGTCCTATATGGCAACTATATGTTGCCAACTTGTACTTCCCAAGCACTTAGTACAGTGCTTTGCACACAGTAAGCACTCAATAAATGAATGAATGAATGAAAGGTCCTCTCAATCCCAGGCCTGTGCTCTTTTCATTAGGCCACACTGAGATATCTGAATGAAACTGAACTTCAGATAGTCCTTTTTTTTTTCCAAATGTTTCTTCTTCCTTTGCAGTGGATGTGACCATTGCAGGATCTACTGCATTGAGTCCATAGTGGTATTTATTAAGCCCTTACTGTGTCAAAAGCACTGAACAAAACACTTGGGAGAGTAAGACAGAGTTGGTAGACACGATCCCTTCCCTTGAGAAGTTTGCATTCTAGTGAAGGAAAAGGATACCATTCCAACACATTTTTTCCTCTTTTTCACCTTAAAATAATTTTTCTAGATACCCCACTTTTCCATATGCTTCTCCTTTATTTCATCAGTAAATTGGTCTCAGCATTGTTAATCTCCAATCTAGAATTCCTGTTATTTCAAATATACAAGTTCAAAACTAGTGGTGACCTTCAACAAGCAGCATAGCCTAGTTGATAGAGCACGGGCTTGGGAGTCAGAAGAACCTGAGTTCTAATCCCAGCTCTGCCACTTGTCTGCCGTGTGACCTTGGGCAAGGCACTTAACTTCTCCATGCCTCAGTTACCTCAACTGTAAAATGGAGATTAAGATTGTGAGCCCCAAGTGGGACAGAGACTGTGTCCGACCTGATTAGCTTGCATCTATTCCAGTACTTAGAATAGTGCCGGGCATGTGGTAAGTGCTGTGCAAATACCAAAAACAAACAAACAAACAAAAACCTCCTTCCCCCTTATTTGGACACAGATGATAATTTAAGGACATGCAAATAATCATCTTCTTTATCATACTAGGGAAGCAGCATGACCTGGTGGACAAAGCAAGGACCTGGGTTCTAAACCCGGTCCTGCCACTTGTCTGCTGTGTGACTTGGGCAAGTCACTTAACTTCTCTGTGCCTCAGTTACCTCATCTGTAAAATGGAAATTAAGACTGTGAGCCCTAGGTGGGACAAAGACTGTGTCCAACCTGATTAACTTCTATCTACCCTAGCGATTAGAGCAGTGCTTGACACATAGAAAGGGTTTAACAAATACCATCATTATCATTATTACTAATAAGCATTTCTCCTAATAACTCAGATATGAGCTACAAATGCTTGGCAGTAATCAAATATTGTCTATTCACAGCTAAGGCAACATCATTTCACAAGAAAGTGACTTGCTGCATTTCCAAGGGAGTTAAGAGATGGAGGTCAAAGAGGGCAACCATCACTGTAGGATTCTGTTGCCAATGTGACTCCTGGGCTGAATGGACCACTAGTCTGAACCAGTCATGGTAAGGCTCTTACGAGAAGCTATGAAGACACATTTGTCGAGGAGGTTATAAAAGAACCTATCATTGCATAGGATCCTGATTCTTAATTTATGATTCAAGGGGGATTAATTAGGAAATGGAAAAACACTCAATAATTCCAAATTTCTTTTATGTGACAAAGTGGTGAGGTGGGATGTGAATGGATAAGTAGATAACTACAACCAGCAAGAGCAGAGTGTAAGCAGTAGCTTAACCCAGGAAGGACTTGGCACTGCACTGATGCATGATAAATCTGGTTCATGTCTTTTATATTCATTTCTTTCTTCCCCCAAGGATGCCTTCTAATTATGCCTGGGATAGTAATTCCCCCTGCATTCTTGTGATTTCTTAGTCAAACATCACTTGCTGGTGTCTGCTTTGAATTTTTCAGTCCTTTCTCCCATTTCTTCAATGCCTCATTATCAGAAGAAAAAAAAAAGATGAGAATAATCAGTACCTGGCTCTGGCATTTTCCCCCATATGCCACTAGGGAATTTATCTTTGAAAATTCAAAATTTTCTCCAGTTCCTCTCCCCACCTACATCCCATATAATGCAGATCTCAAGCTGTTCTCTCAACCTGCCTCTCACATATGCTCACAACCGCTCTGAATTCCAAACGACTTCAATGGGTGTTACGTGATAGTATTTGAGGGCAGGATTTGGCAGAAGTAATTTAAGATTGTGTTCATTGCTGAGATACAAATTTCTCCTCACAACTCTTTTCCTTTAGGATTAACTTCAGTGTCATTCTGTGACTCTTTTCCAGTGCCACATATATATTTTTTTCTTTTCAGTTTGAAAAACATCACCTGAATTGTTACACTGTTCTAAGGAGAAAGCTGCCTGTACTCCATGCCAATACTGTATGTCCTCATTTAAAAAGCTATCTAAATCATTTGGTGTTTGTTAGCAAAATTCTCAACCCTCTACACTCACTTGGGCCTAAGTTTTGATTGAGCTCAAATGTAAATGGAGCATGCTTTACACTAATGAAAAATATCATCAGCTTTGTGACTTTTCTGGTGATCCAAGACTATAATTGTGACCAGTTGTATGCCGGGAGGTCCTCCAGGCCAAATCCAAATGAAAAATAGCTCTCTCCAAGAAAAAGAGAAAGAACCACTCCTGCACACTAGAGTTTGGAGTTTAGAAGAGAAAAATCTTTCCCCTTTAACCAGTGGACCTTGAAAACATTTTGAACATTTCTTAGCTATGCCTGTAATGTTTTGATGGTTTCTGAAATCATTTTCCAGGTCTGGGGTTTATCCATGCCACTAGTCGACAGGGATTTTGAGGATGGCATAGTTGACTTAAATTTTGGAGGTAATTTCTGAAATCATTCTCTCAGTCTGTCATATATCCATGGCATGTTCTTCAGATGGTTTGGAAGTGATGTAGAATCTGGAAACCAAATTGGAACTAACTAGGCAGTATATGTGCTTTAAAGGTGTATGGTGACTGTCTTGAGCCTTCTATTTAGAGAGAATGGAATTTCTTTGAAGTATAAATTATCAAAAATAATGAAATAGATGACTCTTTAGAAACTACAGTTTTCTCAAAAGTACTTCTTTAGACTCCTGTCTTTCTTCTCCAGTGAGAGTATTTGACATTCCCAGAAGTGTTTTCACCAAATACCAGTTCTTGTTATGAGATTCTTTTTAAAAAAAATTAGCCCAGAAATCTAAAAGTCCAAAGAGTGAATTTTCTTAGACTCCTATTCTGTCTCCTACTCCCAGTTTCAAAGTAAGTAAATTTGTGAGAAGTATCACAGGAACTCTGAATAAAGGATTCATTCCTTTCTGATCTCCCATCCTCCTGTCTCTCCCCGCTTCAGTTTATACTTCACTCTGCTGCCCGAATTATCTTTGTACAGAAATGCTCTGGGCATGTCACTCCCCTCCTCAAAAATCTCCAGTGGTTGCCTATCAACCCTCGAATCAAGCAAAAACTCCTCACTCTTGGCTTCAAAGCTCTCCATCACCTTGCCCCCTACTACCTCACCTTCCTTCTCTCCTTCTACAGCCCAGCCCACATCCTCCACTCCTCTGCCACTAACTCCTCACTGTGCCTCATTCTCGCCTGTCCCGCCATCGACCCCTGGCCCACGTCCTACCTCTGGCCTGGAATGTCCTCCCTCCACACATCCAACAAACTAACTTTCTTCCCCCTTTCAAAGTCCTACTGAGAGCTCACCACCTCCAGGAGGCCTTCCCAGATTGAGTCCCCCTTTTTCTCTCCTCCTCCTCCTCTCCCCATCGCCCCCCCCACCTTGCCCCTTCCTCTCCCCACAGCACTTGTGTCTATTTGTACATATTTATCACTCAATTTTATTAAAGATGTGTATATAGCTATAATTATATTGATTCTGATGGTATTAACACCTGTTTACTTGTTTTGTTTTGTTGTCTCTCTCCCCCTTCTAGACTGTGAGACTGTTGTTGGGTAGGGGCCATCTCTATATGTTGCCGATTTGTGCTTCCCAACCACTTAGTACAGTGCTCTGCACACAGTAAGTGCTCAATAAATATGATTGAATGACTGAATGAATTCAATCAAATTTACGGAGTACTTACTGTGCACAGAGCACTGTACAAAGTGCTTGGGAGAGTACACTACAAAACTAAAGATATATTCCTTGCCCACAATGAGTTTACAGTCTAGAGGGGGAGACAGACATCAGTATAAATGAATACATTACAGATAGGTACATAAGTGCTGTTGGGCTGGGAGAGGGGATGAATAAAGGGAACAAGTCAAAGTGACTCAGAAAGGAATAGAAGATGAGGAAAGGAGAGTTTAGTCAGCAAAGGTCTCTTGGTGGTCAAACTAATCCAGATGATAATCCCTAACTATTCCAGGATGGTAAATCCTTTTCACTAATCCTTCACAATGGATGTTCCATCAGTTAACATATTATGTAACTTTCCATAGAAATATCATTTAATACATGAAACCTATTTTTCCTAGGACTTGACCTTAAATTTACCATAACTATCACACATTTTGTCACTGAATCTGAGACATGTCTTACTTTTACCCTATGATCAATCAATCAGTGGTATTTATTGAGTGTTTACTGTGTGTATTACACTGTACTAAGCACTTGGGAGAGTACAATACATCAGAATTAGCAGACATGTTCCCTGTCTGCATGCATCATTCATTCACTCATTCAATTGTATTTACTGAGTGCTTACTGTGTACAGGCACATAGTAAGCACTCAACAAATATCATAATAATTATTATCAGTTGTCCTAGATGGTTTCTTCTTTCACCTGCCTGGATTCAGTGGGCTGGACTAGATGACCTCTGGTGGCTCCTCTCACTCCTATCTCTGTGTTACATTGGTTTGAATTTTCAATCCATCGGGCAATCAATAGTGTATTTATTGTGCAGTTACCTTATTATTATGGTATTCGTTAAGCACTTACTATGTGCCAAGCATTTTTCTAAGTGCTGGGAAAGACATAAAACAATCAGGTTGGACACAGTCCCTGTCCCACATGGGGCTCACAGTCTCAATCCCCATTTTACATATGAGGTAACAGAGGCACAGAGGCATGAAGTGACTTGCCCAAGGTCACAGAACAGGCAAGTTGTACAGAACCCTCTACTAAGCAGTTGGATGAGTACAACAGAGGTAGTAAACGTGGCCTAGTGGATAGAGCATGGCCCTGGAAGTAAGAAGGACCTGGGTTCTAATCCTGTCTCTGCCATTTGTCTGCTGGGCAACCTTGGGCAAGTCAGTTAATTCTCTGTGACTCAGTTCCCTCATCTGTAAAATGGGGATTAAGACTGTGAGTCTTATGTGAGACAGAGACTGTGTCCAATCCAATTATCTTGAATCTACCACAGGGCTTAGAATAGTGCCTGGCACATAGTAGGTGCTTAAGAAATACCATTATTATTATTAACAGTCCCTGTACCCAAGAAGTTGATATTAGAATAGGGAAGACAAACAAAAATTGTTAATAGTTAAAAATAGGAGGAAGTAAAAATTGGAAAGATGAATACATGGAAAAGCAAGTGCTTAAATAATAAATGTGTGTCAATCGGTATGTACTAGAGGGAGTTTTGCAGGGATAAGGGCAGAGATGGGGCAAAAGTACTCAGGTATTTAAAAGTTCGGAGACTATAACCTAGGGAGGAGAAAAATTAATCAGGGAAGGCTTTCTGGAAGAGGAGGAAATTCATAAAGGCTTTGATGTTGGGATAATTGTGGTCTGTTGGATTTGAAAGAGGAAGGCATTCCAGACAGGAAGAAGGATATGAACATCATCATCTTCATCATTATCAAGAGTATTCATTGAGCCCTTACTGTGTGCAAAGCACTGTACTAAGCACTTGGAAAGTACAATTTGGCAACAGATAGAGACAATCCCTATCCAACAATGGGCTCACAGTCTAGAAGGGAGAGACAGACAACAAAACAAAACAATAACATCAATAATATCAAAATAGATAAATAGAATTATAAATATATACACATCAGTAGGAAAATTAATAGAATAATAAATATGTACAAATATACACAAGTGCTATAGGGTGGGGAAGGGGGTAGAGCAGGGGGAGGGAGCAGGGGTGATTGGGAGGTGAGAAGGAACAGAGGAAAAGGGGGGCTTAGTCTGGGAAGGCCTCCTGGAGGAGGTGCACTCTCAGTAGGGCTTTGAAGGGGGGAAGAGAGCTAGTTTGGCGGATGTGAGGAGGGAGGGCATTCCAGGCCAGAGGTAGGACATGGGCCAGGGGTCGATGACAGGACAGGTGAGAACAAGGCACAGTGAGGAGGTTAGCGGGACAGGAGTGGAGTGTGCAGGCTAGGCTCAGCTCCCACCCCCAGATTGACCTTGCGGGGGTCCGCGTCCTCCCAGAAATTGGTGGTGAGTTTAAAGACCAGAACAGGCTGAGCCGAAGCAGCTTGGCTTAGTAGAAAGAACCCGGGCCTGGGAATCAGAAGGTCATGGGTCTAATCCAGACTCCACCACTTGTCTGCTGTGTGACCTTGGGCAAATCACTTCATTTCTCTGTGCTTCAGTTCCCTCATCAATCCGACTGGCTTCCCCAAGTTTCCTGAAGATAGTCTCCCATATCAGAGGAGTTTCAAGGAGTCTGGCCCCCCACAGCATGCCATCCTGGTTCAAGTTTTAGGTGCTTTGGCCTCGACCCCAATAAGGTGTCTCAGCGCAGGTCTGGGGCTCATAGTCTCAATCCCCATTTTACAGATGAGGTAACTGAGCAACGGAGAAATGAAGTGATTTACCCAAGGTCACAGAGTAGACAAGTGGCGGAGTCAGGATTAGAATTTATGACCTTCTGATACCCAGGCCCATGCTCTATGTCTTTTACTTTATTAAGTGTTTTGGAGAATACAGTAGTTGCTACTATCCCTGCCTATAAGGAGCTGACACACTAGAGGGGAAGACAGACATTAAAATCAATTACAGAAGGCTGGGTCCATAAGTCTTGTGGGGATGTGGAAAAGATCAGTGTGCTTAAGCACCTAGGTTTCACAGGAGAAGCAAATAGGGGTAGTTGGGATTTAGGGAAGTCCTCTTGGAGGAGATATGATTTAAATAGGCCTTTGAATAAGGAAAGAGTAGTGGTCTTCATAGCCTGGGCAGTGGCTAGCAAGAGGAAGGCATTCTGCAAAGTCAAAACTCAGTCATGCTGGGCATCAGTGGCATGGTTGAGAGTCAAGGGTAGTGAATTCAGTTTACTGCGCGGAAGGTGGCAATGGTAAACCGTTTTCATATTTTTACCAAGAAAACTGTATGGATACACTACCAGAACGATTGCAGATGGAGAGTGGGGCGTTCTGGGAGAGCTGTGTCCGTGGTGTCGCTATGGGTCGGGAACGACTCGAGGTACAAGACAAGTGGTCTTCCCAATATAAATGGGGAGGGAGTTCCAGGATGGGAGGAAGGGGTCAGGGGCAAGACGGACGAGATGGAGGTGCAGTGAGTAGTTTGGTTTTAGAGGAGCAAAGTGTGTGAGTTGGGTTATACTAGGAAAATCAGTGAGGCAAGGTAAGAGGGGACAGCTGAGTGAATGCTTTAAAGCCAATGGTAAGGAGTTTCTGTTTGACATAGAAATGGACTGGGAATCAAAGGAGGACTTGAGAAGAGGGGAGATATGGATTGAGCATTTTTATAGAAAACTGATCCAGACAGCAGAGTGTGGTACGGACAGGAGAGGGGAGGGACAGAAGGCAGGGAGGTCAGCATGGAGCTGAAGCAGCAGTCAAGGAGGCGGATAAGAGCTTGGATCTGCATAGTAGCAGTTAGGATGGCAGGGAAGAGGCAGATTCTAGACATGCTGTGAAGACAAGGCTGACAAGATTTAGTAACAGACCGATTATATGGCTTGAATAAGAGGGATGAGTCAAGGATAATGCCAAAATTGCAACCTAGTGAGACAGGGGGGATGAAGGTGTTGTCTACAGTTATGGGAAAGTCTGGAGGAAGATAGGGTTTGGGTGAGAAGATGAAGGGTTCTGCTTTGGATATGGTAAGTTTAAAGTGTTGGCAGGAAGTCCAAGCAGAGAGATCCTGAAAGCAGGAGGAAATATGAAACTGCAGAGGAGAGAGGTTGGGGCTGGAGAGGTAGATCTGGGAATCAAGATGGTGCAATATTCTGTGAGTTGTACCAGACAAAGCAAGGCCACATATCAATTCAGCATGTGTCACATGCTGGTTGTGCTGCAACCTGCCAGTCCTCTCTGAATGCTGGAGACTTGGGTATAGAAGATTTGCATTTCCTGGTGGTGTCCTCTGGCAGGGCCCCTTGGCATCAAGAATGTTGGGAATTTGAATTCTGCCCACTGCGCCTCAGCAGTTTCCTCCAACGTCCTCTTTCTGAAAATCAGCTTATGGAATCTTGCAACTGTCTTCACACTACAGCAGTTTTCCAGTTAACTCTGCTCTGAATTCAGCAGGATATATTTTTTCTTCACACTGGTTTCATGTTGCCAAGTCCCTTGCCTGGGTTTTCACTTGAGTCTTCTAACAGCTAAAAGTGCCAGCTGGCTCCATCCCAAGAAGGGCCTTGCCTCTGGAGCAGCTGTTCTTAGTGAGACTTCTGCCTTGACCCTTAGATCCTGACTGGGTCTTCGGTCCCTAGTTCTGCCTTGTCACTTCCCCCACCACGCACCTGTGTGGGAGTTGATCCCAGCCTTAACTCCTTCCAGAGGCCTAAAGAAGTCCTGTGCCCAGGGCCCATTATTTCCAT
Source organism: Tachyglossus aculeatus (assembly GCF_015852505.1). Classification (NCBI taxonomy): domain Eukaryota; kingdom Metazoa; phylum Chordata; class Mammalia; order Monotremata; family Tachyglossidae; genus Tachyglossus; species Tachyglossus aculeatus. Next base: position 88,204,198 of record NC_052069.1, read on the forward strand.
TAAGAAGCTTCGCTGAAGATGAGAGGTGATTGTAACTCATTACACTACTGGATTCCTTTGGGTAATGTGTACTTCCAACTATGTTTAAAGCGTCAATGAGTATTAAGTTCGTTTAGCCTATCTTGGCGTTCTAGCGGACCCAGAGGATATGAGCAGGTGAACTGAAATGACAGCTAGTCATTTGTTAGCAGGCTAACTCAGGGGAAGAACCTGAAAAATGAAAATAGGACTCGACGACTTGGGAATAAATTCATAACTTTGAGATTTATTGAACTCACCGGTCACCTAACAAGAGTAGGTGGAATATGATCATACATCTTTTGGTAGATAGGAAGAGAGCCAGATTTCACAACATTTGGCCAAAGGAAAGGAAAGAAACAATAAACTGACCCAAAACACCAATAAAATCATACAGCTGAGAATAGTCAGATCATAGCCAAACTTTTAGTAATAAACCATCCTTTCTTCTAAGCCCTAACCCTAATTTTAGTACTAGCCTTAATTCACTCATTCATTCAATTGTATTTTATTGAGCACTCACTGTGTGCTTACTGAACTAAGTGCCTGGGAGAGTACAATATAACAACAGACACATTTCCTGCCCACAAGGAGATCACAGTCTAGAGGGGAACAGAGACATTAATATACATTAATAAACAACAGATATATACAGCTATATACAAATGTGCTGTGGAGATGGAAGGGAGGACGAATGAACGATAAACAGATACATTCCCTGTCCATAGCTTACAGTCTAGAGGGGGAGACAGACATTAATATAAATAAATAAATTACAGATATGTATATAAGTGCTGTAGGACTGAGAGAATCAACTCTAGCCTCAACCTTAACCTTAGATTTTGTCCTGATGCTGAATTCAACCTTGATCTTAGCCTTTCCCTAACCTTTAATCTATTCCTACCAGCTAACACTAGGCCAAATCCTAATGTTAACTCTTGACCTGGCTCTAACCTTACTCTCATCTTAAACTTTTCTCAGAGAAATCAGTTTTGAACAGAGCAACTGGATGCTTGGAGTTACAGTGAAAGTCTGCATCAGCCTTCCTGATAAACTAGCCCATGATTCTCAAAGTGCCAGATTTCAGAAAGAAAGGTAAATCCTGGGAGATTTTATTTCACATTAGAACATAGAGATGCCAAGATGTTCAGTCATATGAAAGCTAGGGCCCATTTCCTAGCAACAGAGTTTTCCCTCTGAATTAAACAGGAGGAACACAAAATCCAAAGGAAGGGGAGGCTGAAACAACCCATCACATGGGGTTTCCTTCGAGTTAATTTAGGGTTAGAAACCTCCATATCCACCTGACCTGCACAGATATTTGACCAAATTATGCTGGGTAGATAAAAATAAAATTAAAAATAAATGTCTTGGAACTGTTTATAGATAACTCATTGTGGGCAGGGAATGTGTCTGTTTATTGTTATGTTGTACTCTCCCAATCACTTGGTACAATCCTCTGCATACAGTAAGCACTCAATGAATACAGCTGATTGATTGAAGTTTTGTTGATATAGATCAAAGGCAGTTATGATGCTGGAAATTCAGATGTGGAAGAGCCAAAACCAATATTTGCAGAACCCCAAACAAAATGGTCCACGCCTAGTTTCTTGGAAGAAGAAAATATCAAGAACCATAGAATTTGGAAGAGAGGCAGGTTTTATTAAATGTAAGACAAGGGCAAAACACACCTGTTTTCTTCTATTTTCCCATTCTGTTTCAGAAGCAATTATTTCTCTCTCTCACTGCTTCTTTGAAAAGGCAAATACAATATCAGTGATACAATATAATATCTTAACTTCACAACTAAAATTCAACCTTCCCCCAACCAAATCCACTGATCCATTTGAAGTATAACTTTAATAAGTAGTTCTACATCTGTCTCAGGCAGATGACTGGTTTCCTCCTGTGCAGTACATATATATTTACATATGTTGCATTTACAGGTAAATTGAGATCCACCAGACTGCATTTTCCCACATCTCCTGTCCCTGTCTTCCACAGGGCTTGTATTCTAAGTAGGAGGGAGTATAGGTATTTAATTCCCATTTTTACAATTGAGGGAACTGAGACACAGAGAAGTATTTATGTATATGTGCATGCATTGCCTTTTCGTAAGGCTTGTGGATTTTTGATTGTTTAGACTGTAAACTCATTGTGGGCAGGGAACATGTCTACCAATACCAATACCAGTACCAGTATTGGTACTCTCCCAAGCATTTAGTACAGTACTGTGCACACAGTATGCATTCAGTAAGTACATTGGTTGATTGATCAATTGATTACTGAATTCTAATTCTTTAAGGACTGACTTGTTGGGGCTCTCGATTAGGAAATGATGTTAGCTTTATTTCATGTATTTTACTTGATTTTCAAAGTGCTTCATTTGTGGCCCATTGATTTTGGTTAGAAGTGTTTGAAATAATCAAGATTGAGGCCAAACTGAAAGTATATAGGGCAATTGTGATACAGGCAACATAAAGTGTTACAAGTTTCGGTGAGCCATACTTCCAATGTTTCTAAACACACACCACTTCAGCTTTGCCACTCACGGCCTCCTTTATGACACAAGTTCCATTTAATACTTGCAGTACAGTGCTTCAGTGGACTTCATATGGAGTGCATCCACCCACCTTGCTGACACTACCTGGTGATCAAATCAACTCATCCCCATCCCCTCCTACTCTGCCCCACAATTCTTTCTGAACTTTCTCTCCTCCTTCCTCATGAATTGTTTTCCCATTTTTCTGTGCTTCCAGGCTTCCTTTCCCAAGCCCCCAAATCCACCCCCACCCTATCTGCAGGCACACTCAGCTCCACTTGGGGATTTATATACAATAGAGTGCCTACTTGTTTCATAGTTGGGATACAGCTTTCTTCTCTCACCTTCCCGAACTGCTACAGCCATATGGATTTGGGGTGGGGGGTGGGGGAAAGAGGGGCCCAAATAGCAAGGCCTACTGGCTAGAGCACAGGCTTGGGAATCAGAAGGCCCTGGGTTCTAATCCCAGCTCAGCCACTTGTCGGCTTTGTGACCTTGAACAAGTCACTTTCAATTTTCTGGGCCTCAGTTACCTCGTCTGTAAAATGGAGACTACGAGTGTGAGCCCCATGTGGGACAGGGACTGTATCCAACCTGATTAAAACTTATCTACCCCAGCACTCAGAGTGGTGCTTGACACATAGTAAGCACTTTACAAGTATCATAACTTTTATTATTATTATTCTTATTATTGTTATTGTTATTATTATTACCACCTCCCTTCCCCTCTTGGGCCAGGGGGTGTGATTGGAGAGGGGCAGGGGTGGCAGTGCTCCCTTACCACCCGACCAATTCTCATCTCACAGATGTGTCAGAGGCAGAGTTTGGGTATCGGTGAAGGAGCTACTCATCCAGGCAAGAGATCAACCTGGCTATGAAACAAGCTTTTTATAAAATTCAAAAAGCAGCAGTGGTGGTGAGGTGGTGGATTCAGAAGGTACTAGGGTTGTGGGGAGATTATTTTAGAACATGGTGTTGAGGAATGGGGAGGACACATAGGAAACGGGAAAATGGAGAAACTATTTTTAAAGCAATCATATGAGGGGAAGAAAGGGAAAATATGAAGAGGGTGCATTAGAGGGCAGGAGAAAGTTGGGTGGGAGTCACTTTTATTGATGAATTAAAAGTCAGTTGCCCTATCATGGAACCTATAACATTAATAATAATTTTGCACTGTTCTAAGCGCTGGGGTAGATACAAGTTTATCAGGTGGGATACGGTCCATGCCGCACATGGGGCTCACAGCCTAAGTAGGACTCAATATAAACTAACGATTGTAGTTATGATAGTTATGTATAATCGATTCAGTTCTGAATTCTGCATGATTTTGGTAAAGTTGGGGTATGAAATCTTAGGTCAGGAACCAACCCCCTCATTTATAATATTACTCCTGTGACAAAAGTTCAGACTTCAGACAGAGTTTTCAGGATCCGATTATGTGGTAAGCCTGAAGCCTACCTGCAGCCACTATACTGCAGACACTACAGTCAACTTGAAGACCATGTTGAACTTCATCAGTTGTGTGCAGCACTTAACATCAAGTGGCAAGGCAGGATTCTTAACTACAATTCCCTGGAATACATATTTTGACTACCACCATCACAGCAAAACTCAAGAACCTGGAAGCATCATGGTCCAGTTGAAAGAGCAGAGCCCTGGAAGTCTGAAGACCTGAGTTTTAATCCCAGCTCTTCCACATATCTGCTGTGTGTGAACTTGGGCAAATCACTTACTTTCCCCATGCTTCAGTTACTTCAACTGTAAAATGGGGATTAAATTACTCCCTCCTACTTAGACAATGAGCCCCATGTGAGACAGAGGCTATGTCCAATCTGATTAACTTGTATCTACCCCAGTGCTTAGAACAGTGCTTGGCACATAGTAAGCACTTAACAAGTACCTCTCACCTTGGCTGCCCAGTTCATGTCAGGGAAAGTCATAACAGAATAGCCAAGCGGTTGCTTTATGATGAGCTGAAATGGGGTGGTCATAAAATAGGACAGAAGAGATGCTTTCAAAGCACTATGAAGCCAAACCTCATCTGATGTGGCTCTGAACAACTGATACACAGCAGCAAAAGATAGGTCATCCCAGTGAACGGGAAGGAGAAAAGGAACTTGTCTTGTGGCAGAGTCTTTGGAAAGATGGTGCCATTCCTAGGGAGAAACACAAACAGGGTGCTATTGGTAGAACAAGGATCTTTAGATTCATTCATTCATTCATTCAATCAATCATATTTATTGAGCGCTTACTGTGTGCAGAGCACTGTACTAAGCGTTGGGAAGTAGATGAGAAGCAACATGGCCTAGTGGAAAGAGCATGGGCTTGGGAGTCAGAGGACCTGGGTTCTAATCCTGGCTCTGCCACATACCTGTTGTGTCATCTTGGGCAAATCACTTAACTTTTCTGTGCCTCGGATCCTTCATCTGCAGTATGAGGATTTGGTACTTTTCTCTCCTACTTTGACTGTGAGCCTTCTGTGGGACCTTATTATCTTTTATCTACCCCAACGTTTGGTACAGTGCTTGAAGCGTAGCATAGCTTAACAAATGCCACAAAAATTATTATCAATATAGGCACCTAATACAGAACCAATCGTAAAAGGAAGGATTGTCTGTCTGCCACACTTCCCTTTAGCCACCCATTAAAAAAAAAAACAACTTTGTTGGTATCAGCTTTGAATATGAACTAATGGAAACTGCCCCTTTACAGAAAGGACGTGTTCAGACTTGTTAGGAGATAGGCTGCTATCAAAAGCCTAGCTTCTCACCTAATGACACATCACGACTTTTTCATTGTCTTTTAAGAGGAAATGACGGCCATTCATTCATTCAATCGTATTTATTGAGCGCTTACTGTGTGTAGAGTACTGTACTAAGCACTTGGGAATTACAGGTCAGTGTACAAGCTAATCAGGTTTCAGACAGTACCTATCATACGTGGAGCTCACGGTCTCAATCCCCATTTTACAGATGAGGTAACGGAGGCACAGAGAACTTAATTGACTTGTCCAAGGTCACAAAGCAGACAAGTGGAGAAGCAGGATTAGAACCCAGGTACTTTCTGACTCCGACCCACGCTCTCCACTAGGTCACGCTGCTTCTCTTACAGACTTATGTGGGGAAGGCTAAGGAATCAGAGGCCAGTTCACTTAAGGGATTAGCAAAACCAGAAATCTTCTCACCTGTGAGGCAATATATCACCATTTAAATAAACATGAAGATCAAGAAAAGAAGGTGAAGACACTTCCTTCAACTGAAGAGCAAAGAAGATCAGTGAAAGAGGGGAAAAAAATGTATTGGGCTACTTTTTCCAATCTCCAAAAGACTTCCTGAACCACACCTGGGTCTTTTTTGGCCAAGGCACTGCTCTCGTGGGCAGATATGTCACTTTTTTAATTTATTTTTTTAATGGTATTTGTTAAGTGCTTACTATGTACCAGGGACTGTACTGTGGTCACTAGAGGAAAACAAGGTATTCATTTGACTGGCAAACGTGAGACAAATTACCTCAGAGAAAGACTTTTTTATGGTATTTGTTAAGGGCTTACTATGCACCGTGTACTGTACTAAGCGCTGGGGTAGATACAAGCAGTGTGGCCTAGTGGATTGAACACAAGCCTGGGCGTCAGAAAGACCAGGGTTCCAGTCCTGGCTCCACCACTTCTCTGTTGTGCGAACTTGGTCAAGACTGGATTCCCAGTCTTGATTCTCATTTCATAGATGAGGAAACTGAGGCACACACAGAGAAGTGAAGTCACTTGCCCAAGGTCACCCAGGAGACAAGTGGCAGAGCCAGGATTTGAACCCAGGTCCTTATGACTCCCATGCTTGTGCTCTGTCTACTATACTGCTTCTCCTGGGGAAAGCCTGTTCCTTAAACTCCCTCATTAGTTCTCTCAGACAAAAAATGCAAGTCTCTGAAACTCCAGAGAGCAACTCAAAAGCCATAAAAGTTGGCTCTCCGATCCCCATTTTAAATCCTCCTTATTTTGAAAGCGAATGGCCCCCTGCCATTTTCATTCATTCATTCATTCATTCAATCGTATTTATTGAGTGCTTACTGTGTGCAGAGCACTGTACTAAGCGCTTGGGAAGTACAAGTTGGCAACATATAGAGACGGTCCCTACCCAACAGTGGGCTCACAGTCTAGAAGGGGGAGACAGAGAACAAAGCAAAACATATTAACAAAATAAAATAAATAGAATAAATATGTACAAGTAAAATAAATAAATAAATAGAGTAATAACTTTCTTCAGCCTGTACCACCAGTCTGGTATCAGAGCTAACACTCATTCCCAAAAGCATGGTTCATGAGTCCTGTTGGCCAGGTGACCTTGTTTGCACTGACTCTGGCCATTTTTAGACTGTGAGCCCACTGTTGGGTAGGGACTGTCTCTATGTGTTGCCAATTTGTACTTCCCAAGTGCTTAGTACAGTGCTCTGCACATAGTAAGCGCTCAATAAATACGATTGATGATGATGATGACACGAGTCTCTGGATAGAGGGCCAGGAAGCCAAGGAAAGAAGAGAGCTACCTGTAGATCCAAACGTGTGATCGGAAAGCTGCAGTGAGCAGCCAAACATGAGAGTTCACCCTGACTAGTTGGTGAGAAAGAGCAGAACATCTCAAAACCGCAATGCATAATGACTTTGTATTCCACATCCATGCCAAATCCATTCTACTGCCCTCCTCAAAATAAAGAAAATCCCATCCCTAAAGACTTGGGGATAACTACCCTGTGTTTATGCCAGCAACAAGAGGGTTGGTTGTGCATCAGAGTAGCGAGAAGCAGCCAAAAGAGTCAAAGCAAATGAAAATTTTCTTTCCAGAAGTTGTGAGCCTACTATTACTCATCTCTTCTTCCAGCTATCTCTTCCGTTCACCCCGGTGTTTGTTGGCAGGCCAAACTTGTCTTTAGTTTAAGAGGAGGAAGGAATAGAGTAGTAGCAATAATAATAATGATGATGATGATAATAATAAGTAGAATTTGTTTCATTCATTTATTCAACGGTATTTACTGAGCGCTCACTGTGTGCAGGGTACTGTATTAAGTGCTTGGGAAAGTAACAATACAGCAATAAACAGTGACATTCCCTGCCCACAATGGGCTTACAGTCTAGAGTAGGCGAGACAACCAATACAAATAAATAAAATGGCCCAAACACGGTACTAAGCACTGGGCTACATACAAGATAATGCAGTTGGAAGCACCATGGCTTAGTGGCTTAGAAGTCACTTCACTTCTCTGTGCCTCAGTTCCCTTGTCTGTAAAATGGGGATTAAGACTGTGAGCCCCATGTGGGACAATCCGATGACCTTGTATCTAACCCAGCGCTTAGTGCTTGGTACATAATAAGCGCTTAACAAAAACCATCATTATTATTATTATACTCTCGCATGGGGCTTACAGTCAAAATAGGAGGGATGCAGATGTAGAAAGTTGAGGCCCATGAAAGTGAAGTGATTTATGCAAGGTTAAACACTAAGCAAGTGAGAAGCAGCATGGCCTAGTGGAAAGAGCCTGAGCTGGGTGTCAGAGGACCTGGGTTCTAGTCCCGACTCTGCCAGGTGGTTGATGAGTGACCTTTGACAAGTCACTTCACTGCTCTAGAATATCAACTTATTATGGGCAAGGTAGAGATCTGCCAATTATATTGTACTCTAACAAGTGCTTAGTATATTGCTCTGCCCATAGTAAGTAAATGCCATTGATGCCACAGTCTTTTAGACTGTGAGCCCACTGTTGGGTAGGGACTGTCTCTATATGTTGCCAATTTGTACTTCCCAAGCGCTTAGTACAGTGCTCTGCACACAGTAAGCGCTCAATAAATACGATTGATTGACTGATAGATTCTCTGTACCTCACTTCTTTTCTCCCTCCTATTTATACTGTGAGCCCCACGCAGGACAGGGACTGCGTCTAACCTGATTAACTTGTATCTACCCTAGGGCTTAGAACGGTGTTTGGCGTGTTGTAAGCGTCTAACAAGTACCATAAAAAAAGTGGTGGAGGTGGGATTAGAACCCAGATCCTCTGACTCCAGTCCTGAGCTTTTCCACTTGGCTACGTACTGTCAGTGGTTGTGAGTACCCAAGTGCTTGGATGACTTGGAAGTCCTATGGTGACCATTAGGAGACATTCATCAACAGAAGAAGAGATATTAATCAGGGAAGATTGCCTCTGGGGATAGAGATTCTGAAGGGCTTTGAATAATAATGATGGTATTTGTTAAGCGCTTACTATGTGCAAAACACCGTTCTAAGCGCTGGGGGGATACAAGGTGATCAGGTTGTCCCACGTAGGGCTCACAGTCTTAATTTCCATTTTACAGATGAGGTAACTGAGGCCCAGAGAAGTGAAGTGACTTGTCCAAAGTCACACAGCTGATAAGTGGCGGAGCAGGGATTAGAACCCATGACCTCTGACTCCCAAGCCTGCGCTCTTTCCACTGAGCCACGCTGCTTAGAGAAGCAGCGTGAAGATGGGAAGCAGACATTTCCTACACACTCCAATAACTTCCTGTGTAGGAGTTGGAATGAGGAGGATGGAAGGATCCTTAACATTTAAAAAATAGGCAAGAAAATCCAAACGTTTCTATAGGGACAACTATGAGCAAGTGCTGAAAATCTACAATTCTAGAAAAGCAGTTCTCATTTCATCTAACTCTTTCCCATTATGGGCAGGGAATATTTCTGCTAATTCTGTTATATCATACCCTCTCAAGCCCTTATTCCAGTGCTCTGCACATAGTAACTGTGGAGGGTTGGAGAAGAATTCAAATTATATTCAGCAAAGACAATTCATTCATTAATTTTGTAAAACTGAATTCAGAGAGACCAAATGGACCTGCTTAAGCTAAATTGATTGTGTTTTCTTACTGCTATCACCACCCCCACTTCATTTTAGGTATCACGTCTCACAAAGTGCATTATCCCTGAGTTGGAGATGGGTTTTTAAGGCACGTGGAAAATTGAGCAAGGTTTATTGCAAGTCTTGAAAAATATTCCACCTTTTGGCCAGTTCCCAATAACCTCCGTTCAAATGGGTACATGGGTTAAAAAATATTTACCAAATGAAAAGTGATCATTATAAACCCGAAAATATGTGTCTGGTAACAAGCGCAACCTGCAATATTGGATTGCTCAGAAATGGATCTACAGTTCCACAGTTCCTCACGTTCCTGTCCCTTTGAGATCGCAGAGGAATTTCCTGAGGTTTCTTTGGTGACTATTCCTCCCATTTCTCATCCCTTCCTATCTGCTGTTAGGAAAGACTTGGTCCCACACTAGACAGGTGACTGGTCTCTAGCACCTTCTCATTACCGATTTCTACAGATGGCTCTTTTCCCTACTTGGAGTATAATTTGCCCATTTTAGTAGCAGCTTCACTGGAATGCTTAATTTTGAAGCTCTTGACTTCTACCTGAGGATTTAGGGAAGTGATGCTGTGTCAGCTTTCAGAAGGAGGAGGTATAGTTTTCCCTAAAGACTCCCATATGGTTCTGATCTTGACTGTGCTGTGGACATAAACTCTTGTGGACCCAAGCAGCAGCATGGCCAAGTGAGAAAAGCACAGGCCTGGGCATCAGAAGGACCTGGGTTCTAATCCCAGCTCTGTCACTTGTCTGCTGTGTGACTTTGGGCAAGTCTCTTAACTTCTCTGTGCTTCAGTTACCTCATCCGTAAAATGGGGATTAAGACTGTGAACCCCCCGTGGGACAGGGACTGCATCCAACATGATAACCTTGTATCTACCCCAGCTCTTAGAAGAGCGCTTGACACATAGTAAATGCTTAAGAAATACCATCATTCATTCATTCATTCATTCATTCAATCGTATTTATTGAGTGCTTACTCTGTGCAGAGCACTGTACTAAGCACTTGGGAAGTACAAGTTGGTGACATATAGAGATGGTCCCTACCCAACAATGGGCTCACAGTCTAGAAGGGGCAGACAGACAACAAAACAAAACATGTAGATAGGTGTCAAAATCGTCAGACCAAATAGAATTGAAACTATGTGCACATCATTAACAAAAGAAATAGTAAATTTACAAGTAATAGAGTAATAAATCAGAACAAATATAATGAGACAACAGATACAGAGAAGTTGTTATGCCATGTTGGAAGCAGCATGGCCTAGTGGATAGAGCATGGGCCTGGGATTCAGACTCTAATCCCACCTCTACCACTTGTCTGCTGTGTGATCCTGGGCAAGTCACTTTACTTCTCTGGGCTTCAGTTACCTCATGTGTAAAATGGGGATTCATTCATTCATTCATTCAATCGTATTTATTGAGCATTTACTCTGTGCAGAGCACTGTACTAAGCACTTAGCACTGTACACATGTGCTACATGTGCAGTAAAGCTACATGTGCCTTACTTCCCTTCTTTAAGGGGTTTCTACTCAATTTTATTCCTTTAAATTTAAATTTACCCATGGCAACAACACTGTCTATACTCCTTTGTACTATACTCTTCTGGACCCAAGAAAGTTCTAATTGTTCATCGCAAAGTCTGTCAGAGGGGTACTGGTACTTTATTTTGCTTCTTCAAGGAGTTTCAACTCTTATTCCTTTAAATTTAAACTGACCAATGGCCACAACAGTGTCTATACTCCTTTGTACTATGCAATGTTGAGCTTGATTCCCACTTATTTTGAAGGATTTGAAAGATTATGTGTATGTGGTCCGGTGGGCTAAAGTTGTAAGAAAACTACACATTTGTTGTGATTTGTAAGTACCCATTGAAATCCTATAGAGTTGAACATACATCTAGAATAATCCAGCTGATTTTTCATGATAATGAAGAATCTCAAAATGCCTTGGACATGATGTATATGACAGTATAGATGAATAAACTGAGGCTCAGAGGGAGTGAAAGATTTACTTGAGGTTATAGTTGGGGAGGTGATTTAATCCAGAACCTTTGTTCTCAAATCCTCAGCTTGGCAAGGTGTAGTACTCACGCAGAAAAAGCTATAACTTCCATTTTTGGTGGTTGTCTGGTTGGGAAAGAAGAGTAAAGACAACAACCTGGGATTTAGCCTCTTTTCCCCTCCATAATGTCCACAATTGCCTTCTTAATAGCTTGGTTTTTTAAGTGATATTCAAATGCCTACTATGTGCCAGGCACTATATTAAGCACTGGGGTAGATGCAAGATACCCTCCCAGTATGGCACCTGGAGAGATTCCAGTGCTCTACCAGTCTCAACTATGGGAAGGAGAGTCAAACAGAGGCGTACCCATTCCATTCCTAGCCTGGGCAGTGGCTAGCAAGTAGGAGGCCATCTATTACAAGTCAAAACTCACCTGTGCTGGGCAGCAGGCCCATGTCCTCCCCCTGGCCTGAAATGCCCTCCCTCCCCACATCTGCCAAGCTAGCTCTCTTCCTCCCTTCAAAGCCCTACTGAGAGCTCACCTCCTCCAGGAGGCGTTCCCAGACTGAGCCCCCTCCTTCCTCTAGTCCTCCTCATCCCCCCACCTTACCTCCTTCCCCTCCCCATAGCACCTTTATATATGTTTGTACATATTTATTACTCTATTTATTTTACTTGTACATATTTACTATATTTATTTTACTTTGTTAATATGTTTTGTTTGGTTGTCTGTCTCCCCCTTCTAGACTGTGAGCCCGCTGTTGGGTAGGGACTGTCTCTATACGTTGCCAACTTGTACTTCTCAAGCGCTTAGTGCAGCGCTCTGCACACAATAAGCGCTCAATAAATACGATTGAATGAATGGGAGAGAAACTACGAGTTGAGGGGGAACACTCAAGTTTAATGCATGGAGGAAGACCATGGGAAACCACGTCCATATTTTTACCAAGAAAACCATATGGATACACTACCAGAGTGACTGCAGATGGAGGTGGGGCGTTCTGGGAGAGATGTGTCCATGGAGTCACTATAGGTCAGAAACGACTCAACAGCATAAGACAAGATACAAGATCATCAGGTTGGACACAGTCCCTGTTCCACATGGGGTTCACAGTCTTAATCCCCATTTTTCAGATAAGGTAATAGGCACAGAGAAGCAAAGCGACTTGTCCAAGGTCACACAGCAGACAAGTGGCAGAGGTGGGATTAGAGCCCAGGTCATCTGACACCCAGGCCAGAGCTCTTTCCATTAGGCCAAGCTGCTTGATTAGGTGTTTCCCCAATCTGGGAAGACTCTGTGTTTCTTGTAGGTGGGGCACAATCTGGAGACTGTACCTTGGTCTTCAAAAACACACACATGCACACACACACCATTTCATCATCTTCTTAATAGTAGCAGTAATGATACCTATTATGTGACCACTGTGTACAGAGCACTGTAATAATAATAATAATAATAATGGCATTTATTAAGCGCTTACTGTGTGCAAAGCACTGTTCTAAGTGCTGAGGAGGTTACAAGGTGATCAGGTTGTCCCACAAGGGGGCTCACGGTCTTAATCCCCATTTTACAGATGAGGTCACTGAGGCACAGAGAAGTTAAGTGACTGAGTACTGAGTACTAGGAAAGAATACACTAGGAAAGAAAGCCCTGTTTCTTGAGTAGGGCTCACAATCTAAAACACTCTCTCTCACACACAAATACAGACTCAAGGGGTTAAGCCTATCTTCCATCATCATCTGCATGTATTTAATCACATCTCCTCATTGTCCCAAAACAAGACCCCACTTACCTGATCCAGTAGAGGATGTCTCCCAAGAAGACGATTCTGATTTCCACAGATTTTTATGTGGATACTTTATAGAGAGGGGGTTTCATGTAAGGAATAATAAAATTACTTTCTCGCTCAATTGTTAGCTCTTTGGTGGCAGGGATCATGGGTACTCTCCCAAGAGTTTAGTATGATGCTCTGCGCCCTGGAGGTGTTCAAATTATTCAATTGATTGATTGATTGATAGATATAGCATGTCCTTCTGCCCCACCAGAAATGCAATAAACAAACCTCAAACTGCTCATTCTCTCCCTATGGATTGGTGCACACAGTAAGTTCTCAATAAATACAATTGAATAAATGAATGAAACTCATTTCTTGGAGACAGACCTCCTTACAATCAATCAATGGCATTTATTTAGCACTTACTATGTGCAAAGCACTAAGTGCTTGGGAGAGTACAATATGACAGAATTAGCAGACACGTTCCCTGCCAATTCCTGTTCAATTCATCACCCTGCACCTCCTGGCCCCACGGACCAACCAGCCAGCCAGTTGCAGAGCTACGACCACCAAGGAACTTGAGAAAAGGTTATTCTATTGGGTAAGATCAGAATCCTCCAAAACTCTTCTTGCCTGGAAAAAAATATTTCCATTGGGAAATCTTGGGCTCCTTCCTCCTGGGATGAGAAATACCAGATTAGAATTTGCTTTATCTATGGCCTGTCAGGCCCAGCTGCTGGGGAGGAAGGATGGGCAGGGGAGGGGGAATGGAGAAAGAGTGCAGAGTAGGTTCCCAGGAGCTGTGAATTAAAGCTGCCAAGGCAGCGAGCCAGGTACTTCACTAGCACAATTGACAAAGGTTAGAACTAGAGTTGGCGCAGGATGAGAATACAATCTCCTGGCAGCTTCTACTGTGTGGTCTAGCCAATAGAGCACGGGGTCTCAGACTCAGAAGGACCTGGGTTCTAATCCCAGCTCCGTCACTTGTCTGCTGTGTGACCTTGGGCAAATCGCTTCACTTCTCTGGGCCTCAGTTGCCTCCTCTGTCAACTGGTGATTAAGACTGTGAGCCCCTTGTGGGACAGGGACTGTATCCCAACCCGTTTAGCTAATATCTTGTTTTGTTTGTCTCCCCCTTCTAGACTGTGAGCCTGTTGTTGGGTAAGGACCGTCTCTATATGTTGCCAGCTTGTACTTCCCAAGCACTTGGTACAGTAAGCGCTCAATAAATACGATTGAATGAATGAATATCTGCCCCAATGCTTAGAACAGTGCAAGCACATAGTAAGTGACTGACAAATACCGTCAATGTGATTATCTTCTGTATCCACACCTATTGGTTTTATGCAGCAACCCTAGGACTGAGAATTATTAGAGAAGCAGCGTGGCTCAGTGGAAAGAGCCCGGGCTTTGGAGTCAGAGGTCAGGGGTTCGAATCCCAGCTCTGCCACATGTCTGCTGTGTGACCTTGGGCAAGTCACTTAACTTCTCTGGGCCTCAGTTACCTCATCTGTAAAATGGGGATTAAGACTGGGAGCCCCCCGTGGGACAACCTGATCCCCTTGTAACCTCCCCAGCGCTTAGAACAGTGCTTTGCACATAGTAAGCGCTTAATAAATGCCATCATTATTATTATTATTATTATTATTATTATTTTAATGCTTTCCTTTCTGGAGATGATCAGGACTGGAGTCAGGATAGACACAGGGTGGTTTGGGGCGCCCACCCGTGGTCACACTTGACACTGGACTTCTTGTTACTTTTTTTTCTTTTTCTTTTTATGGCATTTGTTAAGTGCTTACTATGTGCCAGACACTGTACTAAGCACTGGGGTAGACTGAAGGTAATCAAGTGGGACACTATGTCCCACACGGTGCTCACAGCCTTAATCCCCATTTTACAGATGAGGTAACAGAGCCACAGAGCAGTTAAGTGACTTATCCGAGGTCACACAGCAGACAAGTGGCAGAGCCGGGATGAGAACTCAGGTCCTTCTGACTCCCAGGACCGAGTTTTAGCCACCAGGCCACGCGGCTATTTTAACCTTCAATTCATTGCATCTTTCTCACGCCTCTGGCTGAGGGGAAGAACAAAACGAGGGCACGGAAAACAAAGTCGAGAAACAGGATGCCACGGAACGAGTCGGTCTTCTCTCCTCTCCGACCCTCTCACCTCATCCACGCTCATTTACTGTGGGCAAAACTAATTTAATCCTTCTGTTCAGAGAAGGGGAAAATTTGAAAGCAGATGAGGTGTGAGAAGGAGACGGAGTAGAGAGAGACTAGGGTTTATATTGAAGCAATCAGAAGAGCAAGATAATTTTAAAGCGGGCGCAGTGGGAAAATGCAGGAGAGGGAAGTGGAAAGAAAGGGAGGTAAGGTGCCGGAGTGCAAGTAGTAGGTTAGTATGGCTCGGCTTCACACTCTGACTTTTAGGTGAGTTTGATCCACCTGTTTAGGAGCTGGTGTGAGCCCTCAGACACATCACAGTTGTTATAAAGAGGGGCAGTTCAAGTAGTTTTCCAGCAGATTTGCTCATTCTGCGGAGTCAAAGAAATCTCACCAGTAGTTAAACAAAGACCTAGAAGAGATCTGTGCTCCTATTACTTTGTTGTTCTTGTTCTGCAGACTTAGAGCCAAATGCACACAGCTTCTCCACTGAATTTCGCCATCCCTCACAACTCCTCACCCCACTTTTAACCCATCCCTCTTGGCTCCATCTCTCTTTTCATTACCTGGTGATAATACTAATAATAATGGTATTTGTTAAGCACTTACTATCTGTTAGGCACTGTACTAAGCACTGGGGTGGATCCAAGTAAATTGAGGTGGGCACACTCCCTGTCCCATGTGGGGCTCACATCCTCAACCTCTCATTTTACAGATGAGATAACTGAGGCCCAGAGAAGTGAAGTGACTTGCCCAAAGTCACACAGCAAAGTGGCAGAATCAGGATTAGAACCCATGGCCTTCTGACTCCAAGGCCTGTGTTCTATCCATTATGCCAGATAAAAACAAGTCACTGGAAGGAAGCAGTGGGGAGTGGGGGTATCCAATATCAGAAAAGGAAGGAGAAAAATAAGAGTTGTCAGGAAAGAATGCTGTGTGGCTTTGGGCAAGTCAGTTAACTTCTCTGTGCCTTGGGTAGCTCATCTGTAACTTCGAGAAGCAGCATAGTGTACTGGATAGAGCATGTTCCCGGGAGTCAGAAGGTCATGGGTTCTAGTCCTGGCTCTGCCACCTGCCTGTTTTGTGACCTTGGGCGAGTCACTTCACTTCTCTGGGCCTCAGCTACATCAGTTGTAAAATGGGGATTGAGACAAGCGCTTAACAAATGCCATCATTATTATTATGGCGAAGCAGTGTGGCTGGGTGGAAATAGCCCGGGAGTGGGAGTCAGAGGTCGTGGGTTCTAATTCTGGCTCCGCCACTTGTCAGCTGTGTGACTTTGGGCAAGTCGACTCACTTTTCTGGCCTCAGTTACCTCATCTGGAAAATGGGAATGAGGACTGAGCCCTGTGATCACTTCACTTCTCTGGGCCTCAGTTACCTCATCTGGAAAATGGGGATTAAAACTGTGAGCCCCCCCCCACCCCGCTCCGTGGGACAACCTGATCACCCTGTGACCACCTAGACTGTTAGCCCACTGTTGGGTAGGGACCGTCTCTATATGTTGCCAACTTGTACTTCCCAAGCGCTTAGTACAGTGCTCTGCACACAGTAAGCGCTCAATAAATACAATTGATTGATTGATGGACATGGGCTTTGTCCAACCCGATTTGATTTTATCCTACCCAGCGCTTAGTACAGTGCCTGGCACATCATAAACGCTTAACAAATGCCATCATTACCACCTGTAAAATAGGGATTAAGACTGTGAGTCCCCATGGGACAGGGACTGTGTGCAGCCTTGTATCTACCACAGCACTTAGTACAGTGACTGGCACATAGGAAGCGGCCTAGAAATAGCATTTCAAAAGTGATAGTACCATTTTACCCAGAAAGGGCTAGGGGCGATTTGGATTTAAAAGTGCCAGTGCCTAAAATCACAAAGGTTCAGAGTTTCAATCAAGATTGAAGCCTGTTCTTTAAGCAGTTTAAAATGCTCAGCTTTTTCTTTAGGAAAATTACAGAAAAAATTTCAGGTAAAGCAAAGGGAAGCAAAAGTATCTATTTTTCCAGAACGGTGCCATGGGATCAGCAGAACTGGCTATCATGATGTCTGCCAAAATTCCGTTTTGCCAGTGAAGTCTGTATCCACAGAGAACTTGAAATGGTGCTTACAAACATCAAACTAACAGTAAACCGAGGTCTCTAGTTTCTCCTGAGCTTCATTTTTTGGACATTCAAATTACTGTTTCGGTACACCAAGGCGTCTGAGAAACAAAATATTCTCCGTGGCATTTCAATTCTAACATTTGACTCAGATGTGCATCGTACAGTTCAGTGGATTGTTTAACAGAAACCAGGTACAAGGGTCAATAAACCTGACTCAGCTATGAAGTTACTGAAGTTGGTAGATTAAAATAAAATCTGAAATAAACCACATGATTGGATTTCAGGACTTCAAAATTAGCCGCACGGTGAAACAATCCGATAAAACTCCACGGAGAAAGAAAGGTATTGCAGGGGATCTAAAAATCCCCTGGCGATAAGCGAAGTCATTATGTGACTGAGAAAACGAGTCCACGTATCAATAATGTCAGTGAAACCGTTAGGATCTAATCAGGAAGAAAATTTGCATGTAAAAAGGACCGGACCCTTCAGCTCCTTCCCTGAAATTAAACATTCCCCATAATCACAAGCGGGTTGAATGGCAAATGAAATAAAGATTAGCAACAACAATAACCACAAAACCCTCTTCCCGGCGCACAGCAGTTTCATGAATGGGGTGTCCTGTTCAGCGGAGAGGAAAAGCGGGAAGGGTGGAGAAACAAACACAGTGTGTGAGAGGGAGAAACTTGCCTGGATCTGATCTCTTAATTCTTTGGCTCCTCCCTTACCCACCACAATTGTGTGGTCTGTTTAAGAGAAGGGAGAAGCCAGCTGATCTTCCTTCAGCCAGGTTTCTGGTGTCCGAGGCCGGATTCGGGTTTCCGTTAAACAACTAAAGGCAACATTGTTGTCATAGATGCGTTATTATCGAATCTTTCTGTGGATAAAGACCATACCTGATGGTAGAGCAAGCGTACCAAATCCAGACAAATGTGTCTGTTTGAAATGAAAGGGAAAAAAAATCTCTTTTATACTACTGAGAAAACATCTGCTGTTAATACACTTTGGTTAGAAGATTGACTAGTAGCTGGGTCCCATAGGAGAGAGAATGATCTCTCAAGCAATATATTCATTTTAAGAAGAAGTGTTTACTAATGTTTCACTGTGCTGCCTCTTTGCAATGTACACCTCTGAGGCAAGATCAGGGAGGATAAAACAGACCCAAGGAGGAAAAACATATAATTTTCAGCAGAAGGTCTAGGCTGTGTCCAAAAGAACAAAGTGTAACTATGGTTTGGCCACTGGTCTGTAGCCTGTATCCTTTTTCTCTTCTCGTTTCTGTTCAGCTGTTTAGGAAGGTAAACAACTTGGTGGCAGCAGAAAAAAATAAAAGACCCCAATACTGGACTTACTGCAGCCTTTAACTCAGTTATTCAGGATCAGGTTTTCTATCTTGTGGGTTTTCCAGGATCCTTGCTTCACTCATCCTCCTCTTTTGATGCTTGCTTTTGGGTTATGCAAATCTAGGATAGAGACTCCATCCAACCTAATTTGCTTGTATCCACCCCAGTGCTTTGAACTGTGCTTGGTACATAGTAATCACTTAACAAATACCATAATGATTATTATTGTTATTATTATTATTATTAACACCCCCCACCCAAGAATAGACAGGGAAAAAGAGATTTCACTCAAACCAATTGATTTTTTTTCATGGTATTTGTTAAGTACATATGATGCACCAGACACTGTACTAAGCACTGGGGTACAGACAAGCTAATCAGGTTGGACACAGCCCCTATCCCACATGGAGCTCAAAGTCTTAATCTCCATTATACAGATTAGATAACTGAGGCACAGAGAACTTAAGTGACTTGCCCAAGGTCACACAGCAGACAAGTGGCAGAGCTGGGATTAGAACCCAGGTCTTTTTTATAATAATGAAGTAACAATGGTATTAGTTAAGTGTTTACTATGTGTCAGACACTGTACTAAGCACCGGGGTGGATATAAGCAAATCAGATTGGACACAGTCCCTGTTCCTCATGGGGCTCACAGTCTCAATCCCCATTTTACAGATGAGGCAACTGAGGCACAGAGAATTTTCAAAACTTGCCCAAGATCACAGAGCAGACAAGTGACGGAGCTGGGATTAGATCCATGTCCTTCTGACTCCTAGCCCCATGCCTTGTCTGCCAGCGTGGCTCAGTGGAAAGAGCCCGGGCTTTGGAGTCAGAGGTCATGGGTTCAAATCCTGGCTCCACCAACTGTCAGCTGTGTGACTCTGGGCAAGTCACTTCGCTTCTCTGGGCCTCAGTTATCTCATCTGTAAAATGGGGATTAAGGCTGTGAGCCCCCCATGGGACAACCTGATCACCTTGTAACCTCCCCAGCGCTTAGAACAGTGCTTTGCACATAGTAAGCACTTAATAAATGCTATTATTATTATTATTATTCTCTTTAACAAGACTTTAATAATTTTTTCTATTATGTTATTCTATTATTCTGTTCCTTGTTATAGAAGTTCTGGTTCCAGACATAATAAGGGAGGAGGAGGGGGTTGAAGTTATTGACTAAGTGAGATTTTTGGATTGTCTGAGGATTTCAAATTCTCCACGCGAACCCACTCACCACCACTGTGGATGGTTAAGAGTTAATGTATGTAGAGAATCAGTGACTACATTTTTCCTTCTAGATAAATTGTTTCTGGCCCTCAGTGGAATGCACTGAAAGGCTTACCATTAATTAAATGTATATTCGTTCAAGGAACTTTTAAGTGGCATGTATCTGAATTTTCCCATAGCAGTCTCCCTGGAACAAGCTGGAAGTACTACCTTTATTTCACATAGAAAGAAACTGAGGCATCCAGAGGAAAGGAGTTTGAAGAGGAGCAGCGTGGCCTAGTGGATAGAGCATAGTTCTAATCCCAGTTCTGCCACCTGTCTACTGTGAAACCTTCTCTGTGCCTTAGTTACCTCATCTGTAAAATGGGGGTTAATACTGTGAGCCCCATATGAGACCTGGATTATATCCAACCTGATTAGCTTGTATAATAATGATGGCATTTGTTAAACATTTACTATGTGCAAAGCACTTTTCTAAGCATTGGGGGGATACACGGTGATCAGGTTGTCCCACGTGGGGCTCACAGTCTTAATCCCCATTTTACAGATGAGGTAAATGAGGCTCAGAGAAGTTAAGTGACTTGCCCAAGGTCACACAGCAGACATGTGGCAGAGCTGGGATTAGAACCCACGACCCCGGACTCCCAAGCCCGTGTTCTTTCCACTGAGCTACGCTGCTTGTATCTACCCCAGCCCTCAGTACAGTACCTGGTTCATATTAAGCACTTGACACCATAAAAAAGAGAGAGGAAATCGGAACTAACATTGGCGTTACTAGTCCAAGATAACTGAACACCCAGATCCACACCCCTTTCTAAAGAAATGATGGAAATTAGGTAGAGGAGATGGAGAATTAGGTAGACCAGATGAAGGATCTCTTTATCAAGGTTGACCTGGAGAGTTATCTCCAGTTTTGGGAGATGGTGCCCTTCACAGAGAGATTCTGTCTGTGTATGAATGTCTATTTTGCCAAATGGTAATGGCAAAAATAGCATGGATTGCCATTTTTGAATCTGCCTTTTGGGATCTTCCTGGAGCTTCTGCTTAAGGAGAGCATGGCCTAGTGGAAAGAGTCTATCCTCTGCCTGGGAGACAGAGGATCTGCATTCTAATACCAGCTCCGCCGCTTGTCTGCTGGATGACCTTGGTCAAGTCACAACTTTTTTATGCCTCAGTTTCCTCATCTGTAAAATGGGGATTAAATTCTACTCCCATCTACTTAAATTGTGAGACTTTTATGGGACCGGGACTGTGTCCAACCTGATTATGTCAAATCTACCCCAGGGCTTGGTATGTTGTATGCACTTAAAAAGTACCATAGAAACTCCCCCTTTCAAAAAAAGAAAAATAACAAAGGAAAAAATAACTCACAAGTGTCATACCCCAGTCTGGTCTGACTACTGCAGGTTTCTCCCTGAAATCCACTGTTACATCACATCCTTTGGCAATGGAGCCTCACTGTGCCTTTAAAATGTTTTCTCCGTCCTCTCTGCCTGTGGGAGGCCTTTTTCAGATCAGTAATAATAATAATGATGGTATTTAAGCGCTTACTATGTGCAAAGCACTGTTCTAAGCGCTGGACACAACAGCCATTTTCATACGCAGCTATCATCCCTTCTCCACTCAGGAAACCTCTCCTGCTCTGAGCATTGCTCCAGGGGTGGTGAACTTATTGAGTTCCAGAGCCTTATTGTGGATCAACTTCACCTAGCAACACTGATGAAACTTCTAAATTCTCTCCTGCAACTGTCTTGGCAGTTTTTGTAGGATAACACTTTCTCCTTGACAGAAAAGGAACTGATCCTTATCTGCGATGTTTGTTTTTGGTTTAGATTTGCCATTTATAATCAGACAGCCTACTGCAAATATCTATCTTGCCTCTTCTTCCCTCATCCACTGATCAGTGTTATTTGTTTTTTTTAATGGCATTTATTAAGTGCTTACTATGTGCAAAGCACTGTTCTAAGCACTGGGGAGGTTACAAGGCGATCAGGTTGTCCCACGGGGTGCTCACAGTCTAAATCCCCATTTTACAGATGAGGTAACTGAGGCACAGAGAAGTTAAGTGACTTGCCCAAAGTCACACAGCTGACAATTGGTAGAACCAGGATTTGAACCCATGACCTGAGTCCAAAGCCTGTGCTCCTTCCACTGAGCCAAGCTGCTTAGCACTTACTTTGTGCAGAACACTGTAGGAAGCGCTTAGGAGAGTACACTAGAGTTGGTAGACATGATCCCTGTCTTCAGAGAGTTTACAGTCTAGTGGGGAAGATAAATAAATCACACAGAGAGGAAGCAGCGGAGCATAAAAACATGTACTCAAGTGTGTGTAGTTAGAGAGAGAGCATAAACCTGGCTGGAGCATCTGGGTTCTAATCTCAGTTCTGCCAATTCTTGCTGTGTGACCTTGGACAGGTCACTTAACTTCTCTGTCCTTCAGTTTCCTCAACTGTGAAATGGGGATACTTGTTCTTCCTCCTATCAAACGGTCAATCATACTTATTGAGTGCTTACTATGTGTACAGCACTGTATTAAGCACTTGGAAGAGTAAAATATAACTAAATTAGCAGACACGTTACCTGCCCATAACGAGCTCCACAGTCTAGAGGGGGAGATAGACATTAAGATGAATAAACAACTTATAAGATATAATTTAAAGACATGTATATAAGTGTTTTGGGGTTGAAATCAAAAGTCCGAAGGTCACAGACTGAAGCATACAGACGACGAAGAAGGGAGAGTAAGCCGAAGAAAAGAAGGCTTAATCAGAGAACCCCATGTGGGACAGAGACTTTGTCTGACCTAATTAACTTATACCTACTCCAACGCTTAGAATAGTGTTGACACATAGAAAACACTTAAATATCACAAGAAAAAAAAGTGCTGCCCTTGGAACCGTGTTTTCTTTGTTTTTTTTTTTTTACCTGCCAATCTCCTTTCAGCCTGTTCCATTACCAAAACTTTCCAGCTCTGATATTGTCACCTTTATTCTCTCATCTTAGTACCATTCCTCAAGCCTCTAAGCTCTCATTTCCCTCTAAACTTGAGAGGGAAATGCCTAGTGGATAGAGCACAGACCAGGAGTCAAAGGACCTAGGTTCCAATCCCACCTCTCCACTCGTCTGCTGTGTGACCTTGGGCAAGTCACTTCACTTCTCTGTGCTTCAGTGATCTCATCTGTAAAATGGAGATTAACACTGTGGGACATGGATGGTGGCCAACCTGTTTAGCTTGTATGAGAAGCAGCGAGGCTTAGTGGAAAGATCACGGGCTTGGGAGTCAGAGGTCGTGGGTTCTTATCCCAGCTCTGACACTTGTCAGTGTGACTTTGGGCAAGTCACTAAACTTCTCTGTGCCTCAGTTACTTCTTCTGTAAAATGGGGAATAAGACTATGAGCCCCACGTGGGGCAACCTGTTAACCTTTTTTTATGGCATTTATTAAGTGCTTACTATGTGCAAAGCACTGTTCTAAGCGCTGGGGAGTTTACAAGATGATCAGGTTGTCCCACGTGGGGCTCACAGTCTTAATCCCCATTTTACAGATGAGGTCACTGAGGCACAGGGAAGTTAAGTGACTTGCCCAAAGTCACACAGCTGACAAGTGGCAGAGCCGGGATTTGAACCGTTGACGTTTGACTTCAAAGCCCGGGCTCTTTCCACTGAGCCACGCTGCTTCCATGTACCTTGTACCTTGTATCTATCCCAATGCTTAGAACAGTGCTTGCCCCATAATAAGCGCTTAACAAATACCATTATTATTCCAGTGGTTAGAACAGTGCTTGGCACATAGTAAGTGCTTAACAAATACCATAATTATTATTATTATTGGTATCCACACCAGTGCTTAGTACAGTCCTTGGCACATAGTAAGAGCTAACAAATACCATAAACTTTTCTCAAACAAATTTGAAGGCTCAATAGCTTTTCTTTTTTTTTTTTACCTCTCCGCTCACTACTTCCCCAGGTTTTACTCATCCTGGGAAGGTTCTACCCCTTGGTGATGTCCAGAATGTTGTAACAAAACCCCATTAATGCTCAAGGGGCCTAATACCACCATCAAAGCAGTGTGACCTAGTGAATAGAGCAGGGGACTGGGAGACAGAAGGACCTGAGTTTTAATCCTAGCTCTATCCCAGTGCTTAGAACAGTGCCTGGCACATAGTAAGCACTTAACAAATACCACAGTTATTATTATTATTGCTATTATCCCACACTGCCAGTCTTTCTTCTTCCAAGGCCTCCCCATGCTAATCCATCAATCGTATTTATTGAGCGCTTACTGTGTGCAGAGCACTGTACTAAGCGCTTGGGATGTACAAGTTTGCAACATATAGAGACAGTCCGTACCCAACAGTGGGCTCACAGTCGGGTGCCAACCCCATCCACAAGGGTTGGCCAGGGTGAGCTGCCACTCTACCATCTCAATTCGCATTCCACGCATGAAGTACCTGCCATGGAATTCAGACTTCAGAAGGATTGAATTTCTTGGGTATTTCCAAGCAGTCCTGGAGCACTTGTGAAATTTCCCAGAATTAATTTTCCCATTCCACGTGGTAATAATTTCACTCTTCTGTTCAGCTGAGACCTTCAGCTTTCGCCTTTCCAAGCCAGCTGGTTATCTAGCAGACATTCCAAGTGCCGGAAACTTCCTCGTACCAGAAACCGAACTAAATAGCTATGACAATAAGCTATGAAGAATGTAATGTACAAGGACGCAAACAAAGCAGGAGCATTTCGGTTCTTCCAGAAGTAACCACAGTGAGATTCCTGGTATTTCACGGAAGAGAGGGCTTGGAATAGAATGGCTGAGAATGGTACAAGATTCAAAGGAAAAATTCCTGATCAAAATTTTAAACGGCGTTTCTGCTGTGAAGAAGAAATTGATTACATTAAGTCAGAGCCATGTGAACAGGGTTTAACAGTTTGAAGAGGGAGTGATTATACAGTCACCCTCACAATCTCCCACACCCACACAATCTCCATTATACAAATTTGATAACTGAGGCACAGAGAACTTAAGTGACTTGCCCAAGATCACACAGCAGACAAGTGGCGGGGCTGGGATTAGAACCCAGGCCTTTCTAATAATAATACTAACGATAGCATTTGTTAAGTGTTTACTATGTGCCAGGCACTGTACTAAGCGTACACCCTGATATTGCCCAATACAGAACAGAGCCCAGGCTTTGGAGTCAGAGGTCATGGGTTCAAATTCCGGCACTGTCAACTGTGTGACTTTGGGCAAGCCACTTAACTTCTCTGGGCCTGTTACCTCATCTGTAAAATGGGGATTGAAACTGTGAGCCCCCCGTGGGACAACCTGATCACCTTGTAACCTCCCCAGTGCTTAGAACAGTGCTTTACACATAGTAAGCACTTAATAAATTAATTATTTGTTGAGTTCTATGTGTTGGGCACTGTACTAAGTGCTGGGGTGTATACAATCAAATCGGGTTGGACCCAGTCCCTGTCCCATGTAGCATTCACAGTCTCAATCCCCATTTTACTGATGGGGTAACTGAGGCACAGAAAAGTGAAGTGACTTGCCCAAGGCCACGCTGCAGAAAACTGGTGGAGCCAATGTTAGAACCCATGACCTTCTGATTCCCAGGCCCATGCTCTATCCACTATTCATTCATTCATAGAGAAGCAGCGTGACTCAGTGGAAAGAGCACGGGCTTTGGAGTCAGAGGTCATGGGTTCAAACCCCGGCTCTGCCAGTTGTCAGCTGTGTGACTTTGAGCAAGTCACTTAACTTCTCTGGGCCTCAGTTACCTCATCTGTAAAATGGGGATTAAGACTGTGAGCCCCCCATGGGGCAACCTGATCACCTTGTAACCACCCCAGCACTTAGAACAGTGCTTTGCACACAGTAAGCGCTTAATAAATGCCATTGTTATTATTATTATTATTCATTCATTCAATCGTATTTATTGAGCACTTACTGTGTGCAGAGCACTGTACTAAGCGCTTGGGAAGTACAAGTTGGCAACATATAGAGACGGTCCCTACCCAACA
This sequence comes from Tachyglossus aculeatus, assembly GCF_015852505.1. Taxonomy (NCBI): domain Eukaryota; kingdom Metazoa; phylum Chordata; class Mammalia; order Monotremata; family Tachyglossidae; genus Tachyglossus; species Tachyglossus aculeatus. Next base: position 88,230,276 of record NC_052069.1, read on the forward strand.
GTGGGCTCACAGTCTAGAAGGGACTAGGCTATGGCCATGTTGCTTCCCTAGAATGCACCCAGCAACCCAATTGCAAACAAAACAGTGCTTGACATAATAAGTGCCTAGCAGATACCACAATCATCAATCTCTATCAGAGTTAGTCATGGAAGAGAGAGAACTGGAAACGGGGACTGGGCAGGACTAGAAAGAAAAGGGGAGAACAGGTGGTGTTTTCTTTCAACTCTGGTCTCTCTTGACTTTGCTCCTCTTGTTTGTTCATAGTCAAGGTGCTGTTAGATCTTTAGTACACCAGCAATTGTGCTGCCTCAAAGGAAACAAGGATTAATTTATTATTACTCCCGCTGCCTCATTGAGGTGAGTTCCAGGGCCTCAAAGCGCAGTCCCTCTAGGACAGAATGTGTTCCATGGGAAAACCATCCAGTTTCCCAAGGGGAATTCCGTTAGGTGAGGGAAAGGCCTTGGACTTTTCCAGCCAAGCAGGAGAGAGGCATTCGGGTTTGGATTGGCCCACAGCAGAGCTGCGGAAAATCGTTAGCCAGAGATTTAATGGTTGGCAATCAGGAGGTCTGAGGCACCCTCGAGACAAGCGGACTTGTCCCTCTGTTTGTCTGTGGCGAATGCTTCCAGATCTGCTGACAGCACCCCGAGATCCCTGGTCTGGTCTCTCACTGACATGCTCAGTTCAAATTGGAACGGAGGGCCGCCGTCGGCATTGAGGGAAACCCTGTCAGAGATTCAATTTTCCTATGAAATATTTCTGTGAACTGGGGCTGCAAATATGGGTGGGGAGTGGGGAAGGAGCGGGGGGGTGGGGGGATGCTGGAAGGAGAAGAATCTGCAGCTGGGAGGAGGAAAAGAGAAGACGCTTTTTATTTTAAACATATGTATTAATCATGGCTCAGAATGGGGCTCAGGGTGGGAAGCTGCAGCTGGGAACGGGGAGGGCAGCTGAAGGACATGATTATTATTGTAAATGTATTTATAAAATTGTTTTTGAAAGTGGGAGAGCCAGGAGGGGAGTTTCAGCCGGGGAATGGAGGGAAATGGGAACACTGTCCTGTTCCTTTGAAACGGGTGGGTTCGAGGGGACTCAGAAAGAGGGGACGTTGGTGGAGGTTGGGGGAAAGAGAGGAGGGAGCCCTCCTCTGCAGCTGGGAGTGGGAGGACCATAGGAGAATGTGAGTTTGAAAACCTGTCACTTTAAAATATGCTCCCTCCTTCCTCAAAGCAACCCTGGTCTGGGAGCTTTTCAGAACTCTCTAAAATGGAAAGCTATTATTAAAATGGGAGAGAAGTAAAATGACCATACAGCTGGCTTTCTCAGAGTTCTCTGGGCTCTATTCTGAGGAGACTCTGGGGGTGTCTCTGTCCTTGGCCCAGGACCAAGGCCGTGCCCCCCTTTAACCTCTCTGGGCAAAGCAGTAATCCTACTGGAATGTGACTGGAGACCCTCAGCCCAAGACACCTTCAAAACTGGACCTCATGTTAGAGAGAGGAATGTGTATCCTTGTGGGAAGGGAACATGTCTACCAACTTTGTTATATTGTGCTCTCCAATGGGCTTAGTACAGCGCTCTGCACACAGTAAGTATTCAATAAATACCATTGACTGTATGAATAATAATAATAACGATGGTATTCGTTAAGCACTTACTGTGTGCCAAGCACTGCTCTAAGCTCTGGTGTAGATATGAGGTAATCGGGTTGTCCCACGTGGGGCTCACAGTCTTAATCCCCATTTTACAGATGAGGTAACTGAGGCCAGAGAAGTTAAGTGACTTGCTCAAAGTCACAGAACTGACAAGTGGAGGAGGCGGGATTAGAACCCAAGATCTCTGATTCCCAAGCCCAGGCTCCTTCCACTGATCCACGCTGCTTTCTCCAGCCACACTATTGAAGGGAGTCCTCCGCCCCCCGACACCACACATGGAAGAGTCTTCAGTCTGTATGAAGCGGTTTGGAGGAATCCAGCAAATCCTGATGCTTTTCCTGGGATCGTGGAACCTCAGCAGCACATAACAATGATAATAATAATGATAATTGAGGTACTTGATGAGTGCTTACTGTGTGCCAGACACTGTGCTAAGTGCTGGGGTGGATACAAGCAAATCAAGTTGGACAGAGTCCCTGTCCCACTTGGTGCTCACAGTCTTAATATCCACCTTACAGAGAAGGTAACTGAGGCACAAAGAAGTGAAGTGACTTGCCCATGGTCACAGAGCCAACAAGTGGTGGAGTCAGAATTAGAACCTAGGGCCTTCTGACTCCTAGGCTCTTGCTCAATTCTCTAGGTCACACTGCTACTTACCTTAAAGAGGTAGATGCTTTCATTCAAATATTCCTCCCTAAAGGTGGTATATCTAGACTGTTCACTCCTTGGGGGCAAGGATTGTGTCTGGCAACTCTACTGTATTGTATTTGTATTGTATTATACTGTAGAGAAGCAGCGTGGCTCAGTGGAAAGAGAATGGACTTGGGAGTCAGAGGTCATGGGTTCTAATCCTGGCTCTGCCACTGGTCTGCTATGTGACTTTGGGCAAGTCACTTAACTTCTCTGGGCTTTAGTTACCTCATCCGTAAAATAGGGATAAGGACTGTGAGCCCCGAAAGGGACAACCTGATTACCTTGTATCCCCCACCCAGTGCTTAGAACAGTGCTTGGCACATAGTAAATGCTTAACAAAATCCATTATTATTTTTATTATTATTATTGTTATTATTACCCCAAATCCTTAGTACCATGATCTGCACACAGCAAGTGCTCAATACTCTTGATTGATTGATTAATGATTGAAAATGCAGGGGGATGGGTCAGAAGGAAGTAGAGGAATTTAGGGCAGCCCCAAGATGAGGAGGGGGCATCTTCCAGGAGGCAGGAAGCTTACTTGGGAGGGTAAGTGTTTGAAGAATGTATAAAGCTTGACTCTTTTTCAGGATGTCCTAAAATCGTTGTTCCCTAATCTTTGTAGCACAGGGTGGAATGGCTCTTTGTTATCTGATTAACTAATGAAATTCCTTGTTAGCACAGGACACACATTTCCCTACGGAATGAGAGAATTGCAGAGTAGATCAACAGCCAAACTGCAGATTGATAGAATTTAAGCAGAGACTAGGGGCGGAGAAGCCATTGCTAATTCAGTGGAGCAGTGCTACGTGCCTGCTACTTTCCTGTCTTCTTTGTCAGATGTTGGAATGGCAAGGACAAGCAAAGTAAAATCTACTACTACTCCTCCTTATTGTTCCCCCACAGGGCCTTCACCTCTCTCCGCTTTTCCTTCACCGTTTTCCAACCAAAGACGTGCACAAGGAATACATAGCAGAAGCCCAAGGTAGTTAACATAAAAGTATCATGAAAATTAAGCACAATCTTGCTCCGTAGGTGTATGTGCCTGAATTGTCTTTTATTATTGGCTCTAGGGTAAGAACCATATCCACGCCAACTGTTGTTGTGTAAGCTAAGTACAGCCTCATGGAAGTGGTGATTTTTAATGATATGAGCTTTCAAAGAACTCCTTCAATATTGGTAGATTAAGCATTCCCCGCACTTCATGCAAACATGGAGAAGCAGTGTGTCCTAGTGGTTAGAGCCCAGGCCTAGGAGTTGGAGGTCATGGGTTCTAATCGGAGCTCCGTCACTTGTCTGCTGTGTGACCTTGGGCAAGTCACTTAACTTCTCTGTGCCTCAGTTAACTCATCTGTAAAATGGGGATTGAGACTGTGAGCCCCTCATGGGACAAACTGATTACCTTGTTTCTGCCCCAGCACTTAGAACAGTGCATGGCATATGGTAAGCACTTAAATACAATTATTATTATTATCACGTCTCCAAGTCTGTTGTACTGTTACCTTAGCCTTAGTACAGTGCTCTGCATACAGTAACCACTCAGTAAATGCCATTGATTGATGGATTGATGATGATTAGCTGTTTCCAGCAATACAACTGATTCTATTTTTCAGAAGAGTTGACCTAACTAACCTGGCAGGACTCAGTTTTTTCCTTATCTAAAATGGGGAGGAGGAGAAAGAGAAGAGGGGGGAGGATAGCTGCAAGAGTACAGCCCGGATATTAAAATTATCAGAGTTTGAAGTCAGGTATTTTGTATAAGATGAGTAATATCCATTTATAGTGATGTTAAAATAAAAAAGTCATAAAATTTTCAAATGGAATTCCAATTTGGAGGTTCATTGGCATAATGTTTCCATTCTTACCAAGTTCTCCAATATTATCCCCCGTGCTGTCTTCCTTTCCTAAGGACTTTAGATCTGTTTTTATCAATTCAGACTTCCTACACATCTATGTTAGTTCAGTCTTCTCTCTAATGGCTCTCTCTCTTGGACAGTACAAATAAAAGCTGTCACAACAACATGAAAATCCCTATTTTGGGATAGAGGTGGGGGAGGGTTGATGAGGAATTTTGAGTGAGTTCAAAAGAGCCCTAAAACCAACTGCCTTAAAAAGTTCCTTTCACCTTAGAATGAACACTTTGGAGTCATAATTTCCTCTTGGTTTACTTTCGCCAGGAAACTCGTCAGTCAATCGATGGCTTTTATTTATTGTGTGCAAAGCACTGAACTAACCCAGGTAACTGAATTCATTCATTCAATCGCATTTATCAAGCGCTTACTGTGTGCAGAGCACTGTATTAAGGGTTTCCGAGCAGAGACACACTTGAGAAATTCATTTCTTTCACATGCTTAGGTAAAAATCTTAATTCATTGCCCCTGCCAGGTCCAGATTAAATAATTCACTTCACTGAAACCTCACAGAGTTTTTAGATTAATTCCCCCCCGATGGCATTAAAGAGAGCCCTCTTGTGGCCAAATTACTATAATTATTTTAAGTTACCCTCAAATGAATCATTTTCTGGGTCTTTTTGGCAAAAGTATCTTTTCTCTAACACAAAGCTGTTGGGGGGCTTTTTGGTTATTTGTTTTGATTGGGGGTGGTTGGGAAGTGCAGGAGGTCAGGAAGAGGAAACTGTTTTACTGTTTGGGCAGTTAATTAAAAGTCAGGTCTTTATTTCACATCATGAAACAAAGTAAAATTCAGTTCTTAGTTCAAATAATCAAGACTTCACGCACAACATGTCACAATGGAAAAAAAAGTCGATAACCAGCTAAGAGAAGCAGCATGGAGTAGTGAATAGAGCACAGGCTTGGGAGTCAGAAGGTCATGGGTTCTAATGCTGGTCTTCAACTTGTCCGCTGTGTGACCTTGGGCAAACCATTCACTTCTCTGGGCCTCAGTTACCTCATCTGTAAAATGAGGATTGAGACTGTGAGCCCCATATGGGACAGGGACTGTGTCCAACTCGATTTGCTTGTATCCACCCTAGCGCTTAGTACAGTTCCTGGCACATAGCACTTCATACCATCATTATTATTATTACACAGAGACCAAGCAGCAGAGTGGGGCTGCTTTAGGAAACTGATAATAATCAAGGCAAGTCACGTAGGGATATGCTGTTTCTGGGGGAAAGTCTAAGCAGCAGAATGGGTTTTGAAGGAAAGTAGGGTCTCTCCTCTGCTAGTTATCATTGAAATGGAGGAGCGATTCCCATCTGCTGGGATAGTTACAAAACGACTCTGCTAAGAGGTAGGGGAATTGACTGAGGACATTCTGCCCACTAGAATCACACTTTGATCCCCTAGGTAATTTGACATTTAATAATTAATGCTTTTAAATTGTCTGGGCATCATAGATGGGCAAAGAGCATGGAAATCCTCTCAGGACAGAGACTGAGACCCCCCTCTAGATAGCTTGTTGTGGGCAGGGAATGTGTCTACCAACTCTGTTACTCTCCTGAGCCCTTAGTACCATGCTCTGCACACAGTAAGCACTCAGTAAGTATGATAATGGATTGATTGATCTATTGAAAGAAACTATTGCAGAGAGAAAAGAAATTAAGCATTCGGCAAGCCCACCCTTGTGGAAAATTCTGAGTTCGCATCTGCAATTATGCAGTCCCAGGGTTTAGAAGTCATCTCCAAAAAGTCCCTATTAATACATTTGTAATCTAAAATTTAGACAGCACAGGGAAACCAAATGAAATAAATCAAGGAACAGGCCCATTAGGCCAACATAGGTGAGCGTGGAAAGTATGAGGGCATTCTGATCTCGCAAATTGGAGGGTGATAATACACAGTTAAAGGGAAATGGCCCTCAGCATGCCTCATCTTCCCTGTTGTAAGCAGGAGAGGGGGAGGGGGGCATTACACATGCTAATAAATTATCACTTGGAATCAGAGAGCTGCCCTCTTTCATCAATGAAAGTGCAAAGCACTGTTCTAAGTGCTGAGGAGGTTACAAGGTGATCAGGTTGTCCCATGGAGGGCTCACAGTCTCAATGTCTATTTTCCAGATGAGGTAATTGAGGCACAGAAAAGTTAAGTGACTTACCCAAAGTCACACAGCTGACAATTGGTGGAGTCGGAATTTGAACCCATGACCTCTGACTCCAAAGCTTGGGCTCTTTCCACTGAGCCACGCTACTTGTCTGCTGTGAGACCTTGGGCAAATCACTTCACCTTTTTGTGTCTCAGTTCCCTCATCTGTAAGATGGGAAATAAGAATGTGAGCCACATGTAGGACAGCGACTGTGTCCAACCTGATAAGCTTGTATTCAATTCAAATCAATTCAATGGTATTTATTGCACATTTAGTGTGTGCAGAGCATTGTACTAAGCTCTTGGGAGAGTACAATACAACAATAAACCAAAACTGAACTCCTTATCTTCCCTCCCAAACTCTGCCCGCTCCCTGACTTTCCCATCACTGTTGACGGCACTACCATCCTTCCCATTTTACAAGCCCGCAACCTTGGTGTCATCCTCGACTCCGCTCTCTCGTTCGCCCCTCACATCCAATATGTCACCAAAACCTGCCGGTCTCACCTCCGCAACATCACCAAGATCCGCCCTTTCCTCTCCATCCAAACCGCTACCATGCTCGTTCAGTCCCTCATCCTATCCCGACTGGATTACTGCATCAGCCTCCTCTCTGATTTCCCATCCTCCTGTCTCTCCCCACTTCAATCTGTACTTCACGCTGCTGCCCGGATCGTCTTTGTGCAGAAACTCTCTGGGCATGTTACCCCCCTCCTCAAAAATCTCCAGTGGCTACCAATCAACCTAAGCATTGGGCAAAAACTCCTCGCCCACGGCTTCAAGGCTGTCCACCCCCTCGCCCCCTCCTACCTCACCTCCCTTCTCTCCTTCTCCAGCCCACCCCGCACCCTCCACTCCTCTGCCGCTAATCTCCTCACTGTGCCATGTTCTCGCCTGTCCCACTGTCAATCCCCAGCCCACATCCTCCCCCTGGCCTGGAATGCCCTCCCTCCGCACATCCGCCAAGCTAGCTCTCTTTCTCCCTTCAAAGCCCTACTGAGAGCTCACCTCCTCCAGGAGGCCTTCCCACACTGAGCCCCCTCCTTCCTCTTCCCCTCCTCCCCCTCCCCATCCCCCCACCTTACCTCCTTCCCCTCCCCACAGCACCTGTATATATATATATATATATATACATATATATGTATATATGTTTGTACGTTTATTACTCTATTTTACTTGTACATATTTATTCTATTTATTTTATTTTGTTAATGTGTTTTGTTTTGTTGTCTGTATCCCCCTTCTAGACTGTGAGCCCGCTATTGGGTAGGTTGCCAACTTGTACTTCTCAAGCACTTGGTATAGTGCTCTGCATACAGTAAGCACTCAATAAATACGATTGAATGAATGAATGGACACATTCCCTGCCCACAACAAACTTATCTACAGTCTAGAGGATGCTTATATATCCCAGCATTTAGTAGAGTGTCTGGCACATAGTAAGCACTTAACAGAAACCATTTTAAAAGAAAAAAGGTATAACTGTATCTTAAAGGTGACTAATGGGCTGGAGTGGCATGCCCAGTCAGAGAAAGAGTCCTGGAGGAGGTGGTATTTTTGAAGGATTTTGAAAGAGGACAGGGACCAGGTCCAGTGGATTTAAGTGAAGTCCAGTGAAGCGACTTGCCCAAGGTCACACGGAAGACAAGTGGCAAAGCCGGGATTAGAACCCACGATCTCTGACTCCCGAATCCGTGCTCTTGCTGCTAGGCATGCTGTTTCTCTATTAATGGCATTTATTGAGTGCTTACTGGGTGCAGAAGAGTAATTTTTTTGGAATTCTCTTAAAATGAAGGTCCCTGGGGTAGGATGCTCAGTGCTCCAAAATAGGAACAATTCCAAAACACAGTACACTGAGTGGATTAATGAATGATTCATATTTCAATAAAAGTATGCCAAATCAATTGACCACATTAGGGATGTGGTCTCTCCTTTTTTCCCTGCATTCTTCAATGGTCCATATTGTTGTGTTTATTGCTGAAGCCTACTCTCCCAGGCACTTATTACAGTGCTTTGCACACAGTAAGTGCTCAATAAATACAACTGAATGAATGAATAAATGTTCCTTCAAAACTCGCCTCCTGCCACTGTCCACACCCCCAGATGAATCCTTCTATCTTCTTCCTTTCCTCTCCTTGTCATTCTTCTGACTTGTCTTTAGTCTCGATTTACTTGAGCTTCTCCTTTAAGCCTGTACCTGTTATTCTCTACCTTTTCTTTGGTTATTTTTCCCTGGTGAATCCAACTGGATTTTTGGCTCCCCCATTTGGGTTCTTCCATTCCCTAGATTCTGCATTTGATACTTTCCTGCCCTTTCTCCTCCCCTCTTCTCCCCCTGCTCATCTTCGTTTTCAACCCTTCTGTTTCGGAAGCATGGAGGACCTCTGCTTTAGCCCATATCACTGCACTTTGTCCATTGCAAAGCCTCCCTCTGGGTCTTTATTTGAGTGAAGATTATAAGCTCATTTGGGCAGGGAACGTGTCTACCAACTCTGTTGTAACCTCCCAAGCACTCAGTACCATGCTCTGCACATAGTAAGTGTTCAATAAATACTATCCACTGACTGATTGCTGAAGAATTGGCTAGTCTGGGCTGGTGGGTTTGGATTCCTTTAACTGACAGTTGTGGAGAGTCTGTTTCAAAGACAGCACCTCTCTCTCCCTCTTTTATCACCCCCAATCTCCATCTATATGAAGTATTCTGTATTCACTGTGCTCCTTTTCCCTCCCAAGTGCATAGTACAATGCTCTGCACACAGTAATTGCTCAAGAAATATGATTGATTGATTAATTCCAGTGCTGCCATTCCGGCCCCATGAAGCCTTCCCTTATTTAAGCCCTCCTTTCCTTTTCTCCCACCCTTTCTGGATCATCCTGACTTACTCCTTACTCCTGACTTACCCCTCCCTCAGCCCCACAGCACTTATGTACATATCCAGAATTTATTTTTTTATATTAATGTTTGTCTCTCACTCTAGACTGTAAACTCATTGTGGGCAGGGAATATGTCGGTTATATTGTTGTATTAGACTCCCCCAAGTGCTTGGTACAGGGCTCTGCACACAGAAATTTCTCAATAACTACGATTGATTGATTGATTAAGCCTCTCCTCTCTCTCTGCCTTTACTTCAGGAATTGGTGAGCTATTCTACATGCACTGCAACCTACATTTGGTAAAGCCCAGAGCAATTTTTGGGGTGAAAAGTGCTGAATAGCAATAGCTGCCTTTCATATTCAAAGATGATGTGACTCATGAGTTCTTACCATGGGCAGAGAACTGTTCTAAGCACTTGGGAGAGCACCATACAAGAGACAAAGTAGACACTTTCCCTGCCCATTCATTCATTCAATCGTATTTATTGAGCATTTACTGCGTGCAGAGCACTGTGCTAAGCATGTAATAAAGTGTCCATAATAAGCTCAGTCAGTCATATTCATTGAGTGCTTACTGTATGCATAGCACTGTTCTAGGAGCTTGGAAGAGTGCAAGACAAGAGAGTAAGTGGACACATTCCCTGCCCAAAGTGGGCTTCCAGTATAAAGAGGTGCTCACAGTCTGCTCCTCTCCTAGGGTGGCCAGCCATTGAGTTTTATATGGGACAACTCCATTTTTAGCTGATTTATACCTTGCCCTGAACTGATTCGGCAAACGGCACCTTTATATTTTAAGCATCGAGCCTACCCCTTGGGTCCAGATGAGACAGAGACTTTAGGGGAGGCAATCTAGAGCTACGAATTGAGGTGCCTCTCAAAATTAAATCTATCATCATATAACCCAAATATATACATATTATCTGGAAGCTCCCTGTGGGCAGGAAATGTGTCTACCAGTTCTTTTATAGTGTACCCTCCCAAGCTCTTAGCACACATCAGCACTTAGAACAGTGCCTGGCATATAGTAAGTGCTTAATAAATACCATCATTAAATGCTCAATAAATACAATCATTGATTGATATTATTATAGATTTCTATCATATATAAATAATCATAATGGCATTTGTTAAGCGCTTACTATGTGCAAAGCACTGTTCTAAGCACTGAAAGATACAAGGTGATCAGGTTGTCCCACATGGGGCTCACAGTTTTCATCCCCATTTTACAGATGAGGGAACTGAGGCCCAGAGAAGTGAAGTGACTTGCCCAAGGCCACATGGCTGACAATTGACAGAGTTGGGATTCGAACCCACGACCTCTGATTCCCAAGCCCGGGCTCTTTCCATTGATCCATGCTGCTTCTCCAAATCAAACATGTGATAATGTGGTTTGGAGTATAGATTACAACTAATCAAAGGTAGTAAGAAGGCTCTTTTTAATTCAAACTGTATTTTTACAAGTTTCAAGACTGAAGCCTATTTATAGAATGGCTTTCTGATAAAAGCCAAATGCCAACAACCTCTGTGGACTGTTAGCTCCTTGTGGGCAGGGAACATGTCTACCAACCCTGTTGTAATAATAATAATAATGTTGTTGAGCACTTACTATGTGCGAGGCACTGTTCTAAGCTTTGGGGGGATACAAGGTGATCAGGTTGTCCCACGTGGGGCTCACAGTCTTAATCCCCATTTTACAGATGAGGGAACTGAAGCTCAGAGAGGTTAAGTGGCTTGCCGAATGTCACACAGCAGACATGTGGCAGAGTCAGGATTAGAACCCATGACCTCTGACTCCAAAGCCTGTGCTCTTTCCACTGAGCCATGCACTCTCCCAAACAGTTAGTACAGTGCTCTGCACACAGTGATTGCTCAATAAATACCACTGATTGATCTATGCTGGGATTTGAATTATTTTGTTTTAAATTAGGAAGTAAGCCTTTATCCAGGGGCCCCACAAATTCTAACGCTTTCTGGCTCCCAGGAGGGTTAATCTGACCTTGACACCCTCGGCTCTTACTACTGAGTTCTAGTTCAGAGGATCCCGGGACAAGAACAGGCTAAGGGGGTCAGGGAAACCTAGAGAAATATTCTAGGTCTGGGAGGCTCCAAGCAGGGCCGAGCAGACCTCCTTAAATAGTGTCCATATGCGATCATCAATTTAATCCAATCACTTATCACATTCATCCACTCACTTATCCTATCCTGCCTTGATTACTGTATCAGCCTCCTTGCTGATCTCCCTGACTCCTGTCTCTCCCCACTACAGTCCATACTTCATTCTGCTGCCTGGACCATTTTCTACAGAAACATTCAGGTCATGTTTCCCCACTCCTCAAGAACCTCCATTCATTCATTCAATAGTATTTATTGAGCGCTTACTTGTGTGCAGTACTACTAAGCGCTTACTGTACTAAGCGCTTGGGAAGTATAAGTCGGCAACATATAGAGACGGTCCCTACCCAACAACGGGCTCACTCCAGTGGTTGCCCACACACTTCCGCAGCGAACAAAAACTCCTCACTTCGCTACTCTTCTGCTACAACCCAGCCTGCACCATTTGCTCCTGTAATGCCAATCTTCTAACTGTACTTCAATCTTTTCTATCTCACCACCAATCTTTTTCCCACGGCCTACATGTGGCCTGGAACACTGTCCCTCCTCAAATCTGACAGACAATTACTCTCTCCCCCCCAGTGAAAGCCTTATTGAAGGCACATTTCCTCCAAGAGGCCTTCCCTAATTAAGCCCTCCTTTTCTCTTCTCCTTCTCCTTTCTACATCACCCTGACTTGCTCCCTTCATTCCTTCCCCCCTCCCAGCCCCACAGCATTCATGTATATATTTGTAATTTATTTATATTGATGTCTTTTTCCCCCTCTAGACTGTAAACTCGTTGTGGGCAGGGAATGTGTCCATTTATTGTTGTATTCTCCCAAGGGCTTGGTACAGAATTGTGCATACAGTAAGCACTCAACAAATATGATTGAATAAATGAATCAATCAATCAATCAATTTATGCCTCATGCCAGTGTAACACATGTGACACCACAGGTATTTCGAGGTCCAGTTTTTTTAGTGTGTTTTCTGGCTATGCTCTCCTCTCCATGCGTATAGCTGAAATGCCCAGTACGGGATGAGAAAGCCATCCCACCCTGTGCAATAAAACTTGCTCTTCGACACACTGATGAGTTTGCCACTTGTACAAAGTGCGCTATCATCACCATTATCACTGGGAAGCAGCATGGCCTCATTGAAAGAGCATGAGCCTGGGAGAAAGAGGTTCTGGGTTCTGATTCTGGCTCTGCCCCTTTCCTGCTGTGTGTCCTTGGGCAAGTCACAAGTTCTCTGGCCCTCGGTTTCCTCACCTATAAAATGAGGGTTCAATACCGTTCTCCCTTTTTGCTAGATTGTGAGCCCCATGTGGGGGTCAGGGGTTGACTAGATCTGACCTGATTATCTTTAATCAGAACTTAGTACAGTGCTAGGCACGTAATATGTGCTTCACAAATATCGCAGTTATTAATATTATTGTTGTCATCCTTGGACTCTGCTCTTTTGACCTTCAGATCTAATTGGCTTTGGAAAGTCTGGAAAATTGGCGCAATTTCCTTTGGTTCTCACCATTTTGCTAGCAGAGAAAACTCAAAGATGCCAGGAACAGGGAAATCTACACTGTGGGTACAGCTGTTTTGTGAAACAGTGTGAGATAAAAGGCAACAATTACCTAATTTGATTCTGGGTATTTTTTTTAACTGTATATGAGCTTTTGAAATACATTGACTCATCCAGTGCCAGTTAATGTTCCCGCAGTAAAAGCAGAGCTTCCTCAGCTCTGCTGCTTGGAAGCATTATTTGGAGTGATGAAGTGCAGGAAGAAAAGCAGACACGAACATTTTACACAGCTAACAATATAAGCAAACACTGCCTGCCCATAACTTCTGTTCAGTTATTTCCTTAAAGCCTTAACTGGATCCTCCTCAGACTAATATCTTGTGTTTAGAAAATCGCAATAGTCTTCTATAATGTTCAGATTCCATCCCATAAATTGCATCGGTTCTTAAAGAAAGCCATACTTCAAGACCTCACAATGAGGTATCTATTACCAGGAGTTCTAAGCAAATGTACTTTTAATTAGCTACATTTATCTTTAATCCTTGTTTTGACAGAAACGCTAACACAAACATACATTACCAATACAGAAAATACAACTCGAAGTATGGTTAATTTTTATATTTGACAGAGCCTGTTGGAAAAAATAACTTTGACCTTTTCTGTGCTAAAAAAAAAATGCACGTGATGTCATCACAACCTAGTCTCAGAACCCAAAACAGAAACAGTGGCATCTGTAGCTAACGTACAATAATGATTCTTAAACTGTTCCTTAAAAGTGGCAATAAAACCCTAATAAGACCTCTGGGCCTTATATTGAAGCAGCTGCAAAATCAAGTTAAATAATTTCTGCAAGAACTAGAGTAATTATAAAACTGATTAAAGTTTACCTACACTTCATTCCTAGAGGGTTTGGAATGAGGACTTAGAAACCAGATGGTTGAGGAGAACGCATGATGGATATATTCCATGAAGCATGTCCGTCGTCATGGAAACAACAGGAATAACATTATCTTTAGTGTCTATTTCTTCACCAAACTGTTCGTTTTAGAGTTGTTGCCAAGCTAAGCAAAATTCATATGAGTACTTAAATATCAGGTCAGAAACCAGGTCTCTCTCTCTCTCACCCCCCCATCTCTCTCTCCCTCTCTCACTACCTCCACTTTATGTCCGAGACAACAATTTAAATCTAGTGAAATTATTTAATCCTGTCCTGTCCTGAGTTGAGTTGCTTTCCACAAGTGTTCTTCAAGCCTTTCATCCTGGAGAAAGACTCTACATGAATCACTCCAAATGTAAACTCGTTATGGACAGCACATTGAAAACCTTTAGTAAATACCATTGATTGATTTGAAAAAAAGTGTTATTAAGATTTAAGAGATCCTATCACTACATAATCAGAGGGACCGATGAAAAAAGAAAAATAGAATTTAAAAAGGAGAGATGACAGAACGTATGATTGCATCAGCCCTTCAGGGTCAAGAATAAAGGATTTAAATTTTGATTTGTCAGCCAAAGGATAGCCCTCACTGTCCCAAACTTTGATCTGGATGGCCTGGGAGTGGGTAGCCAATTTTCACCTGAACAAGTAAAACCTGCCCTTCTGGCCAAATATGCCCAAATGAGTTTCAAAGTGAAGTGGAGAAAGGAGGAGAGAGTGTGTGAGAGAGGCAGAGACCTAAGCAAAGCATGAAAGAAGGAGAGAGAGAGAGAGATCACACCTAGAAACTGAGGTCACTGTGGTGAAGAGGGAGAGGCAAAGGGAGAGAGGGAGAAGATGAGGTAAGGAGAAAAGTGAGGAGGGAGGGAAAGCCAGCCAAATGGAAAAATCATTCAATCAGTTCTGATTTTATCAAGATTCAATCAGGAAGTGAAGGAAAGTATGGGGAGATGCAACTGGGGGAGTGTGGCCAGATGGGACACAGGGATAATAATGGGGAAAAGTTTAATGGTGTGCATTCCTCCTCTTGCTTTGCCTACCCACCACATTGGAGAGGAAAGAACATTCTAAATTCTCCTCTGCCTCCATCCAGGCTCTGTTCCCCCTAATGTCACACAGCAGACATATGATGGAGTCAGGATTTGACTCCAGAGTTCCCTTACTCTGCATTATCTTCCTTCTCTCTAGCCCTAGACCCTCTCTGCCTTACTAGGCCACTGCCCTGTATTCAGTCCATCAATATTATTAAGATCACACCCTATGCAGAGCACAATACTAAGCACTTGGGAGAGTATAATAGAGTCTGAAGATGTGTTCCAGGCACTCAAGATTCTTATAATCTAATGGGGGTGACAATATAATTAGATATGTACAGAAATGTTCTGGTAGTTCATTCATTCATTCAATTGTATTTATTGAGTGCTTACTGTGTGTGGAGCACTATACTAGCACTTTGAAGAGTACAATACAACAATAAATGGACACATTCCCTGCCTACAATGAGGGGGAGACAGATATTAATATAAATAAATACATTACAGATATGTATATAAGGGCTGTGCAGTTGGGTGGGGGAATGAATAAATGGGGCAAACCAGAGTGATGCAGAAGGGAGTGGGAGAAGAGGAAAGGAGAGGCTGTCAGGTAAGGCCTCTTGGAAGAGATATGCCTGCAATAAGGCTTTGAAATGGGGAGAGTAATTATCTGTCAGATTTGAGGAGGGAGGGAGCTCCAGGCCAGAGACAGGACGTGGGCGAGGGATTGGCAGCAAGATAGACAGGATTGAGGTACAGTGAGAAGGTTAGCGTTAAAGGAACTAATTGTGTGGGCTGCGTTATAGTAGGAAAGTAGGGAGGTGAGGTAAGAAGGGGCAAGGTGATTGAGCACTTTGAACTCAATGCTGAGGAGTTTTCTTTTGGTGCGGAGGTGGATGGGCCATCATTGGAGTTCCTTGAGGAGTAGGGAAATGTCCTCAATGTTCCTGTAGAAAAATGATCCAGGCAGTAGAATGAAGTATGGACTGGAGTGGGGAGAGACAGGAGGCTTGGAGGTCAGCAAGGAGGCTGATACCGTAATCAAGGCGGGATAGGATGAGTGATTGTATTAAAAACTTCTTAGACTACCGGTTGCAAGGATATGACCCAGAGAGAAGAAAAGTCAATCAAAGAAACCCAGTGGCTGTAACCATTTAAGAGTACGGATTGATTTTCAGAATCTAGCATATTCGGATAATTAGGTTTCAGAGATCAAAGAATCTAAAATGCGTATTTAGTAGGGGAGCAAAAACGAATCAATAGATTGAGGTAATAAAAGGTGAAAAACATTGGCCATCTTCAGCTTTTGCAGAAACTAATTAAACTTCCTAAAGAACTGGGCAATTATTCTATCCTGGCTTCAGTTCAAAAGGCAATACTGTGGGATGACTATCACTTAAGCAGAAAATTTTTATCTCAGCAGTAGGTAATTAAAGTGTGCTTATTGATGCTCATACTGTTGTAATGTCTAAGGTAGAATCTTTTGAGAAATAAAAATTTATGTATTAATACTAATGTATTTGACAATAAAGGGGTATTATCAAGTTAATGTGGGGTGATGCAGGTATCCTCATCTATTTACATTGGGTGTTCAAGAGTTTATAAGAGGAACAATGTGGACTAGAAGAAAGAACCCGGTCTGGGAATCAGAGGATGTGGGTTCTGATCCTGCCTCTGCCACTTAGCTGCTGTGTGACCTTGGACAAGTCACTTCACTTCTCTGTGCCTCAGTTCCCTCATCTATAAAATAGGGATTCAGTGATGGTTCTCCCTCCTACTTAGATTGTGAGCCTCTGTGTGCTGGGGATAGTGACCAACCTGATAATCTTCTATCTTCCTCAAGCCCTTAGAACAGTGCTCACTTTAAACATAGTAAGTGCTTTACAAGTCTTATTACCATTATTATTATTAGCCAAGGTGCATGCTCAAATAGAACAGTGCTCACTTTAAACATAGTAAGTGCTTAACAAGTCTTATTACCATTATTATTATTATTAGCCAAGTTGCATGCTCAAATAGTATATATAAGCCAAATGAAAAATTTGTGAATCCCAAATCTGACAGTAATGATAATAATAATAATAATGGCATTTATTAAGAGCTTACTTTGTGCTTGTTCTAAGCACTGGGGAGGTTACAAGGTGATCAGGTTGTCCCACAGGGGGCTCACAGTCTTAATCCCCATTTTATAGATGAGGTAACTCAGGCAGAGAGAAGTTAAGTGACTTGCCCAAAGTCACACACAAATGGCAGAGCCGGGATTTGAACCCATGACCTCTGACTCCAAAGCCCGTGCTCCCTCCACTGAGCCACACTGCTTTTGACAGTAGTCAGACATCAACAGCTGGGGAGAGAAGCAGGTAGGAAAACGTCCTCAAAGAACAAGGGCATACCATAGAGTGTCTTGGTGGTGATCATTTGTTCTTTACTGTATTCTTTACTGTGGAATAGTGAAGATTTTGTGACTTTTGGATTATGAGAGAGGTGGGGCTTTGGGGGTTTGATGGAAGGAATCTGTCAATCAATCAATCAATCAGTAATATTTATTGAATGCTTACTGAGTGCAGAGCCCTATACAATATATCAGAGTTGGCAGACATGCTCCCCGAACACAAGGAGTTTGCAATCTAGTGGGATCGATAGACATTGTAATAAATTACAGATATAATAACAATAATAATAATAACAATGGCATTTATTAAGCACTTACTATGTGCAAAGCATTGTTCTAAGCACTGGGGAGGATGCAAGGTGATCAGGTTGTCCCACGTGGGGCTCACAATCTTCATACCCATTTTACAGATGAGGTATCTGAGGCACAGAGAAGTTAAGTGACTTGCCCAAAGTCCCACAGCTGACAATTGGTGGAGCCAGGATTTGAACGCATGACCTCTGACTCCAAAGCCCGGGCTCTTTCCACTGAGCCACGCTGCTTCTCAATATGCACATAAGTGTTGTGGGGCTGAGGGTGGAATGATTACCAAATACTTAAAGGGTACAGATCCAAGGAAGCAGTAAAATGCCTGAGTGGAAGAAAGTTAAAACCGTGACAAGGCAAAAAGGACTGAAATTTTATTGCAAAAGCCAAAAAGAAACCAAAAATGACCTAGGACGAATCATGGAGCTCTATTCAAAGACATGGAGGGGACTAGAATCCTCTTTTGCTTATTTTTAAAAAAAATACACTTCTCCTTAGAAATGGAAAACAGAGAAAGAAAAACAGAACATAAAAGAGAAAAATTCTCTAATTAGAAAACCTGGAAACCCCAAAAATGAATGAGTCAGGGAGACAGAGGGGGATTGTCAAATATAAGGAATTGTAAATGCCAGAGTTGCATTTATCATTAAAAAGGAAAGGATGAATTTTTCATTCATTCAATCGCATTTATTTAGTGCTTACTGTGTGCATAGCACTGTACTAAGTGCTTGGAAAGTACAATTTGGCAATAGATAGAGACAATCCCTACTTAAAAACAGGTTCACAGTCTAGAAGGGGGAGACAGACAACAAAACAAGCAGGTAGGTCATGAAATGTTGGGAAAAAAATGGAAATAAAGGATCTGTATAGTACAGTGCATTGTCCCCAGTGGACTCTGAATAAATGTATTGTCTACTGGAAAAAACGCAGGTCTGGGAATCAGAAGATCTGGATTCTCTGTTAGGTAGGGACCGTCTCTATATGTTGCCAACTTGTACTTCCCAAGCGCTTAGTACAGTGCTCTGCACACAGTAAGCACTCAATAAATATGACTGATTGGTTGATTCTAATCCTGGTGTGCCATGTGCTTGCTGAGTGACCTTGGGCCTCAGTCTGCTCATCTGCAAAATGAGTTTGCAATGTCTCTTCTCCCTTTTACTTAGACTGGGAGACCAGTTTGGAGCAGGGACAGTGTCTGATCGGATAATTTTCTATCTACCCCTGTGCTTAGTAAAATGCTTGGCATACAACTTAGTATGAGCACTTAACAAATACTATAAAAAAAGCTAGTGTGCTGAGATCTTTGTTTCACATCCTTCTTATCACTTTTTTTTAATTTACAAAGAACAACTAGTTATCAACTACTGTGTCATGGACCCCGTTCTCCCTTTTATAAGGAGTGTGGCCTACTGGATAGAACACGTGCCTTGGAGTAAGAAGGACCTGGGTTCTAATCCCGGCTCCACCACTTGTTGGCTGTGTGACTTTGGGCACTTCTCTGGGCCTTGATTCCCTCAGCTTCAAAATGGGGATTAAGACTGTGAGCCCCATGTGGAACAGGGACTGTGTCCAGCCTGAGTAACTTGTATTTTCATTCAATTGTATTTATTGAGCACTTACTGTGTGCAAAGCACTGTACTAAGCCCTTGACTTGTATCTATCCCAGTACTTAGAAAAGTGCTTGGCACATAGTAAGTGCTTAACAAGAACCATTATCATAATTATTATTTTAACCTAGTAAATGTGCGCTTCTGGCAGTCAGGTGGGAACCTCCTGAATCGGATCCCATCTTCACCCTTCATCCTCTCTTATGCTTGGATGTCATAGGTAGTTGCCATCCCAGCCATTCAGTGGTGAACAGAAGTAAGGTTACCATAGCTGGAGAAGCAGTGTAACCTAATGGATAGCACATGGGCTTGGGAGTCAGAAGGATCTGGGTTCTAATCCTGGCTCCGCCATGTGCCTGCTGTTGTGACCTTGGACAAGTCACTTCACTTCTCTGGGCCTCATCTTTAAAATGGCGGTTAAGACTATGAGGTCTATGTGGGACAGCGACTGTGCCCAACCTGATTGGCTTGCATCCACCCCAGTGCTTAGAACAGTGCCTGGCACAAAGTAAGCGCTTAATAAATATTTCCCATAACTGTAGACAGCACCACTATCCTTCCTGTCTCACAAACCCATATCGTTGGTGCTATCCTTGACTCCTCTCTCTCATTCAACCCACATGTTCAATCCATTACTAAATCCTGTCAGTCCCACCTTCTCAACATCGCTGAAATCCACCCTTTCGCCTCTAACCAAACTGCTACCACATCAACATAATCACTCACCCTATCCCACCAGGATTACCACATCAGCCTCCTTGCTGACCTCCCAGTATCCCGTCTCTCCTCACTCCAGTCCACATTTCACTCTGCTGCCCGGGTCATTTTTCTACAAAAACGTTTAGGACATGACACCCCACTCCTCCAAAACTCCAGTGGTTGCCCATTCACCCCTGCCTCTAACCAAAACTCCTCACCATTGACTTTAAAGCACCCCACAACCTCGCCTCCCCTCCTCACCTTGCTACTCTCCTTCTACAACTCATCCTGCAGTCTTTGCTTCTCTAATGGTATCCTTCTCACTGTGCCTCGAACTCGCCTATCTTGCCGCCGACCCCTAGCCCACATCCTGTCTCTGGCCTGAAACACCCTCCCTCTTCAAATCGGACAGACAATTATTCTGCCCCTCTTCAAAGCCTTCAATAAGGCTTCACATCTCCTCCATGAGGCCTTCCCAGACAAAGCCCCTTCCACCTTTCCTCTTCAGCCACTGCCTCTCTGTCACCCTTATTTGCTCCACTGGTTCTTTTCCCTTCCCAGCTCCACAGCACTTATGTATATATCTTTAACTCATTTATTTGTATTGATGCCCATCTCCCCCCTTCTTGACTGTAAGCTCACTGTGGGCAGGGAGCGTATCAGTTTATTGTTTTATTGTACTCTCCCAAGCACTTGGTACAATGACCTGCACACAGTAAGCACTCAGTGAATCTGATTGAATGAAATACCATAATTATTATTATCATTATTATTAGCACTATAATAAAGCTTTTCAAAATAAACATCTAATGGGCAAATGCCCATATCTATTGTCCAATAATTAATCACCTTCCTCTTCCCAGACTGACATACTTGAGTCGGGGTTCTTGTACGATTGGAGAACCAGACTTGCAGACTCAGAAATAGCAGCAGCAATAGTACTAATAGTATTACTTAAGGGGTCATTGTGTGCAGAGAACTGTACTAAGAATCATATTTATTCAAACGGTTTGAGAGAAGTCTTGAGAGGTCATCCGATCTAACCCTCTCTCAACTGCCTCTTAGTCGTCCTTGTCTAAATGGAGAGTAGTTTGGTTTGAAAGTTACGCAGGAGAAGGGTCAGCAAACCGTACTTGTTTAAAAACCTTCCTTCTCAGAATTTTTCCTTTTATCAAAGCCAACTCTCAGCAGTTGCTGTTTTAAGTGCATTTCTCCTGTTCTATAGGTGAGTTGCAAACACTCTTCTGCATGGACTAATACTTTGTATTCTTGAATACCATTGCTCATCAGCAATATGGCTTGGCTGGGTTAATATGGAAAGGAGAAGGAATGTTTCAAGGAAGCAGTGATTGTAAGCTCAAGCAATAGTGCAGAGCTGATGGCTTCTGGGAGAAGCTACAGCAAAAGAGGAATCAATCAATCAATCGTATTTATTGAGCGCTTACTGTGTGCAGAGCACTGTACTAAGTGCTTGGGAAGTACAAGTTGGCAACATATAGAGACAATCCCTACCCAACAGTGTGACGGAGTGAAAAGAGCACAGGCCTGAGAGTCAGAGGACCTGGTTTCCAATCCCGGCTCTCTAATTGCTTGCTGTGTGACCTTGGGCATGTAACTTGCCTTCTCTGTGCCTCCATTTTCTCAGCTGTAAAATAGGATTTAAATACCTATTCTCTCTCCTGCTTAGACTGGGAGTTCCATGCAGGACAGGGACAGGGTCTGACCTAATTAACTTGTACCTAGAGCTTAGACCAGTGTTTGACAGTAAGTGCTTAATAAATACCATACAAAGAACAGATTAGATGGTAACAGTTAGGAATGAAGTAGTTCTTTTAGCACAGAGGCTTTTTTTAATGATGTTTAAGTGCTTACTTTGTGCCAGGCACTGTGGTAATTAAACACAGGGCTAGATTTGCTTTGTTGCACACTCCTAAGCACATAGTACGGTGCTCTGCATATAGCAGGCCCTCAATAAATATGATTGATTGATTGACAGATACAAGATAATCAAGTTGGACATAGTCTCTGCCCCACATAGGGCTCACAGTCCTAATCTCTATTTTACAGATGAGGTAACCAGGGCACAGAAAAGTAAAGTGGTTTACTAAAGGTCGCACAGCAGACAATTCACAGAGCGAGTCCTCTGACTCCGAGGCCTGGAATCTTTTCACTATACCACACTGCTGGTAGGCTTGGGAACAATGTAAGAGCCAGAGGTAAAATTCAAAGAGTATCTCATACTGGAAATGGAAATGCATCAGCCATTAAATGCACAGAATATTGTATTCTTTAGTTCCTAGTCACTTGATGAGACCATTTCAATTATCTTCTCATGGGACTATCTGATCTGAATTTTCTGACATGCTATTTATTAAGCGCTTCTGCGGTGACAAAACACTGTACTAAATGTCGGGGTAGATACAAGATAACCCTGACTCACGTGGGGTTCTAGCTCTCATGCAGTGTAGGCTAGTGGGTAGAGCCCAGGCTTGGGAGCCAGAAGGACCTGGGCTCTTCTTCTGGCTCTGCCACTCATCTGCTGTGTGACCTTGGGCAAGTCACTTCACTTCTCTGTGCCTCTGTTCCCTCATCTGTAAAATGGGGATTAAATCCGTGTCAAATTGTCCCAATTTGATTGTATCCACCCCAGCATCTGGCACATAATAAGCGCTTAACAAATACCGCCATTATCATCATTATGCATAGTCACCCGTGGGAGGATTTCCATACCTTGCTTCTGTTAATTAGGGAAGATTGCATAGAGGCGAGGTTAGGGAATATTTGAAGGGACATGAAGAAATCACAGACAGAGAATGAGAATGCATTCTCAGTGTGACTTTGGGCAAGTCACTTAACTTCTCTGTGCCTCAGTTCCCTCGTCTGTAAAATGGGGATTAAGATTGTGAGCCCCCTGTGGGACAATCTGATCACTCTGTAACCTCCCTAGTGCTTAGAACAGTGCTTTGCACATAGTAAGCGCTTAATAAATGCCATTATTATTATTATTATTATAATGCAATTTTCAAAAGTCCAGCTGATATTCACATCCCACAGAAGAGAGATCACTTTTCAAGATCTGCTGAGCATTTTGCTGCTTTTGAGTTCTCAAGCAAGTGTTTATCCCGAGTCTGTGCTGGGGAGGTCACATGCCTTAGTGACCAAAGTAAAGGCCTTAGAATTAGAGGACTTGGGTTCTAGTCCCCAGTCCACCATTTGCTCGCTATGTGATGTTGACTAATCACCAATGACACTTATTTAGCATTTACTGTGTGCAGAGCACTGTACTAAGGATATGGGAGAGTACAACAGTCAGTAGAAACAATCCCTGCCCACAGCGGGCATACAATTTAAACATAACTCGCCTGAACCTCAGTTTCCCTAACTGTAAAATAGGGATAAAACACATTGTTCCTCCCTCAGATAGTGAGACCCATGTGGGGCAAGGACTAATCTGATTATCCTGTATCTTTACCAGTGTCTAGCTCAATGTTTGACATGTAGTGTAAGAGCTTAATAAATACCATTATTACTGAGAGAAGGCAGGTTCACCTAGGAGGGTTGGGACCTGCCGAAATAAACCAGGTCCTGCCTAATTCAAGACTACATTTTTTTCTTTTTGCTTTTTTGAGATAATCATGTTGTTCTTGCCACAGCGAGTAAAAGCTCTATAAGGTGAATACAGTTGATTGCTTAAATCTGCTTTCTTGCTTCATTTTTCTAGACTGTGAGCCCACTGTTGGGTAGGGGCGGTCTCTATATGTTGCCAACTTGTACTTCCCAAGCGCTTAGTACAGTGCTCTGCACACAGTAAGCTCTCAATAAATACGATTGAATTGAATTTGAATTTTTGCAAGGTACAAATTCCTCCAGACTAGAGTTTAAAAGGACAGCTACATTCCTGGTGTTTGCGTTTGTGTGTGTGTACACGTGTGTGTACGTGTGTGTGAGAGAGAGAGAGAGAGAAAGTGAGAGAGAGAGAGAGAGAGAGAGAGAGAGAGTGTGTGTGTGTGTGTGTGTGTGTGTGTGTGTGTGTGTGTGTGTTTTCTGGTGCCAAAACAAACAGAAGGTCCATTTCCCCCTTTCGGGGAATTGGGCTGTTTCTGAAGCCATAAAACCTTTTTCTTTTTTATTTCCTATTCTCTGTTACAATATTTGCTATTACTTTGAAACTCTCCAGGTATTTGGTAAGCCATAAAACCGAGAGAAAGCCTTTCCTGCAGCTAGTGTAGATCCAGCACTTGGCTTTTAAACTAAACAGTGTTATTGAAAAATAAGGTGCAACAACACTGTGCTTTCCCAGCAGGATATCCTGTGGTTCAAACACATGTAAATGCAGGACAAGTCATTTCTTTGAGAGGCACAAATAGCTCGTGATTCTGTTTCCCTGCACATCTAGCACCTCAGGAAAATAGGTAACAAACAGGGGGAAATTGTTCACCCTTGAATAGATCAATCAGTCTTTTTTATAGAGTACTTATTCTGAGCGCAGAGCACTGTACTAAGCACTTGGGAGAGTACAATATAACAGAATTGAAAGAAATGTTCCCTGCCCACAGCAAGATAATAGTCTAGAGAAGCAGCGTGGCTCATTGGAAAGAGCATGGGCTTCGGAGCCAGAGGTCACGGGTTCTAATCCCAGCTCCACCACTTGTCAGCTGTGTGACTTTGGGCAAGTCACTCAACTTCTCTGTGCCTCAGTTACCTCATCTGTAAAATGGGGATTAAGACTGTGATCCCCCCGCGGGACAACCTGATCACCTTGTAACCTCCCCAGTGCTTAGAACAGTGCTTTGCACATAGTAAGTGCTTAACAAATGCCATCATTATTATTATTATTAGATAGAGAGACAGTCATTAATATAAATAAATAAATAATGGATATGTATACAATATAGCATATACAATATAGAATGTAACAGTTGATAAACACATTTCCTGCCCACAAGGAGCTTACAGCCTAGAGGGGAAGGCAGACATTATTACAAATAAATAAATTATAGATATGTACATAAATGCTGAGAGGGTGGGGTGAATAAGGGGTACAAATCCAAGTTCAAGAGTGACACAGAAGGGAGTGGGAGAAGAGGAAATGAGGGCTTATTTTGGGGAAGAGAAGACCGCTCAGAGGAGATGTGAAGACTTGGAATTTACCACTCTTATAGATAGAATTATTAAATAAACATTGCAAGGTCTTTTCTAGCTGTATATGTTCTCAGAGAATCAATTCGGACAAGCGTGTATAACGTGAGTTTCATAGGCTTTAATTCTTAGCAAATGAATCTCTGTCATCCTGTTCTATCTGTGCTGATTCTCTGGGGACTTCCTTTCTGAGCATTTCTCCTCTTAAAGGCTTCTTCTCAATATTTCCATATTTGATGTTTCAACGTTAAGACATGAGTAAAATGATTTTAACAATTTTGGTAAGTCTTTCAGGTTGTAGTTACACTGTGAACTCCTTGAGGGCAAGGATCTTGTCTACTAACTCTATTTTATTGAACTCTCCCAAGTGCTTAGTACAGTGCTCTGCCCCCTATAAGCGCTCAGTAAATACTACTGATTGATTGATAAATAGTAGTCATAGTAGTAGAAACAATGGGAATAGTACTATTTATTGATATCCCACCGTACTATGTGCTTGGGAAGTACAGAATAAAGAAGTGACATAGTCTTGTAAATCTAGTTCATTCAATCAGTCATATTTATTGAGTGCTTACTGTGTGCAGAGCACTGTACTAAGTACTTGGGAGAGTACATACACTATAACATATATATATATAACTATATATATATAACTATATATATATAACTATATATATATATGTATATGTATATATATATGCATATATATATACATATACATATATATAATTATACCCTGAGAAGCAGCGTGGCTCAGTGGAAAGAGCCCGGGCTTTGGAGTAAGCGGTCATGGGTTCGAATCCTGTCTCTGCCAATTGTCAGCTGTGTGACTTTGGGCAAATCACTTTACTTCTCTGTGCCTCAGCTACCTCATCTGTAAAATGGGGATTAAGACTGTGAGCCCCTGTGGGACAACCTGATCACCTTGTAACCTCCCCAGCGCTTAGAACAGTGCTTTGCACATAGTAAGCGCTTAATAAATGCCATCATTATTATAACAGATTTGGTAGAAATGTTCCCTGCCCACAGGGAGCTTATAGTCTAGTTGGGGACACAGTCAGTAATATAAATAAATACATAACAGATATGTACATAAATTCTTTGGGGCTGAGGGAGGATAGAATAGATGGTGTGAATAAAGTGCAGGGGTGGAAGGGAGTGGGAGGAGAGGAAATGAGGCCTTAGTCAGGGCCTAAGGAGATGTGCTTTTAATAAGGTTTTGAAGGTGAGGAGAGTGGATCATCTGTCGGACACGAAGAGGGAGGGCCCTCCAGACCAGAGACAGGACATGGACGAGAGATTGGCAGCAAGATCAATGAAATGAGATCTAAGTACAGTGAGTAGGTTGGCATAATAGGAGCAAAGTGTTGGGGAAAGGTAAAGGAGATGAAGGACAAGGTGATTGAGTGATTAAAAGCCAATGGTAAAGAGTTTTTGTTTCATATGAAGGTCGATGGGCATCCATTTGAAGTTCTTTGAGTGGGAAAACATGAACTGAATGGTTTTGTAGAAAAATATTCCAGGCAGCAATTTTCTTAGACTTTGATATTGTCTTTATTCCTCTTATTTGCACTCTCACCTCCACATCGCATGGGGTTACTCTGAAAATCTTCCTTGTATCCATTTTTTCCCAAAACCTAGTTGTCCATGCTTACTGTTATTTTCCCTAGGTAGTAATAACTGTAAATGCTTTCTGCTCTTACCCTTTGTCATTTTAACTATGTGCAATAACAATACCCTGAATTTTTCAATGTGTCCTGTTGAACAACCTAACTTTATCAACCTTTTTCAATTTAAGTAAAACATGAGAACGCCTGTCACATCACATATTTTCTTTCCATTTTTTGTCACCCAGTTCTTAATGATGTGCCCTTCTTCCAGAGTTTTATTCCCAAATGTTTGGGAAGGTTAATTCTAATTTTTCTCCTAATAAAAATAACAAGTGACTGGCTCATCCCTAAAACTGTGCTTCATAATGCCAAACAGGAATCTTTAGCATATGTAAATCATCTCAGCTATTTGGACACCATTTTCTGTTACATCATTTAGCTGAGCTTATAATAATAATAATGAGGGCATTTGTTAAGCGCTTACTATGTGCCAAGCACTGTTCTAAGCGCTGGGCTACAAGGTGATCAGGTTGTCCCACGTGGGGCTCACAATCTTAATCCCCATTTGACAGATGAGGGAACTGAGGCTCAGAGAAGTTAAGTGACTTGACCAAGATCCCACAGCTGACAAGTGGCGGAGCCAGGATTCGAACCCATGACCTCTGACTCCAAAGCCTGGGCTCTTTCCACTGAGCCACGCTGCTTCTTTTGAGCTTATCTTGATCTGGCAGTGAAAATAGAAAGTCGTATTTCGCAGAGGATTTATTAAATTTGGGGATACTACTATTACCTGTCTTTAAACAGTATGCCATAAAAGATCAATATATTTTGTGTTGGAATGCATTCTAAGTAATTTAGTTCCTAATGCTGAATTTCCCTAAGCATGTGCTATCAGAATGCAATCTTTCTTAGAGTGAATTTTGTAGATGGTATTTGAGTTCCTGCAGCCTTCAGACACCTCTTGATATTTATTGTTAACATTTGCAAAGCCTCTTTTGGCAAATAATACCCTTTTAACTTGCTCAAGCACTAAATATGTTTATAATCCCAAAATTGCTTAACAGTTCCCCTTAAGAACCATAAAGTGTACAATTTCCGCCTAATCTTTCATTAGTACTAGTATATTTTAAAACCCCCAATGGGTGGAATCATTTTTCCCAGCATATCATCTAAGAATTCCAAAAATTCTTGTAGTTTGTGTTTAATCTTTAATCCATTATAAATCTGCGTTCTGTAATATCTACTTGACCACCATGCCTGGAAAAAAAAAACCTAATATCACTTCCATTTAGTTTTAGTTTACACTCCTTTCTGATCCATTTCCATTCATGTGTACCTTTCTTACCATATCTGTCAAAAGCTACTCCCCAAGCAACTATAGTCATTTTCATATCCGTTGAAACTTTTGGGTTACTGTATTCCTGTTTATTTTACAAACCAAACAGTCGATCAATCAATAGTGTTTGTGGAATACTTACTGTGTGCAGAGTAATGTGCGAAGCACTTGGGGGAGTACAATAGACTCCGATCCCTCCATTCAAGAAGTTTACAATCTAGTGGGGGAGACATATTAAAGTAAATTACAGAAAGGAGGAAGTAATAGAGCATATAAAATGGGCACATAGACTGTATGCTCATTGTGGGTAGGGAATGTGTCTGCCAACTCTTATATTGTATTCTCCCAAGTGTTTAGTACAATGTGCTGCACACATTAAGCACTTAATAAATATAATTCACTGATTGATTCTCTCTCTCTTTCAACCCCAATATTCAGTGCATTGCCAAATCATCTTGTTCATCGACCACTGAGTTGCAGAATACATTCATTCAGTCATATTTATTGAGCACTTACTGTATGCCTAACACTGTACTAAGTGCTTGGGAGAGTACAGTCTAACAAATATCAGTCACGATCCCTGCTCACAACAAGCTTACAGTCATCTATTAATAATGATAGCATTTATTAAGTGCTTACTATGTGCAAAGCACTGTTCTAAGCACTGGGAAGGTTACAAGGTGATCAGGTTGTCCCACGGGGGCTCACAGTCTTAATCCCCATTTTACAGATGAGCTAACTGAGGCACAGAGAAGTGAAGTGACTTGCCCAAAGTCACACAGCTGACAAGTGGGGGAGTTGGGATTTGAACCCATGACCTCTGACTCCAAAGCCCCGGCTCTTATAGCCATGGGAAGCAGCATGGCCTAGTGGGAAGAGCATGGGCTTGGGAGTCAGAGGTCGTGAGTTTCTAATCCCAGCTCCACCACGTGTCTGCTGTGTGACCTTGAGCAAGGCACTTCACTTCTCTGGGCCTCAGTTACCTCATTTGTAAAATGGGTATTAAGTGCGTGAGTCTCATGTAGGACTGGGATTGTGTTCAACCTGTGTCCAATCTGCTCCAGTGCTTAGAACAGTGCTTGGCATATAGTAAGCGCTTAACAAATACCATACTTATTATTTCTCTTCCTCTCTACCCAAATGGCCACTGCATTGCTCCAGAGACTTAGCATGTCCTGATTTGTCTAGAGTGGGAGCCCGTTGTTGCGTAAGGACCGTCTCTATATGTTGCCAACTTGTACTTCCCAAGCACTTAGTACCGTGCTCTGCACACAGTAAGCGCTCAATAAATATGATTGAATGAATGAATTTGACTACTACATGGGTCTCCCCATTAATTTCTCTGCCTCTGTGCCTCTCCCTCACAGTCCATACTTCACTCTGCAGCCAGAATCATTTTTCCTAAATAACATTCTGCAAATATTTTCCCCATCCTCAAAAGCCTCCAGTGGTTCCTCATTCCTTTTCACATCAGGCAGGAACACCTGACCATTGGCTTAAGGCACTTATCAATCAATACTATTTATAGAGCGCTTATTGTGTGCGAAGCACTGTACTAAGCACTTGGGAGAGAACAATACAGCAGAATTGGTAGACACATTCCCTGCCCACAAGAAGCTCAGAGTCTACAGGGGTTATTAACTTAGCTATGTTCTTCTTTATGGTATTTGTTAAGGGCTTAATATGTGTCAGGCACTGTGCTAAGCATTGATAAAAGCTAATCAGGTTGGACGCAGTCCATATCCCCTAGGGGACTCAGAGTCCTAAACCCCATTTTACAGATGAGGTATCTGAGGCACAGAGAAAAGTGACTTGCCCAAGGTCACACAGCAGACAAGAAGACAGGTCCTTCTGAGTCCCAGGCCCTTGCTCTATCCATTAGGCCACACTGCTTCTCCACTGCTCTCTACTTCCAGTTCTTTTCGCACCATACACACTGTCTCAAACTCTCTGTTGGTCTTAAGCTAACCTGTTAGCTGAGCCTCATTCTCACCCCTCCTCTGATGTGTTCTTGCTCACCGCCCCCCCCCCCCCCCCCCCCCCCCCCCCCCCCGCCACACACACAGCCTGGAATTCCTTCCATCTTCAAAGGCCTTCTGAAATCACAGCTTCACCAGGAATCAAGCAATCAATCAATAGTATTTATTGAGTGCTTATTGTGAGTAAAGCACTGGGTACTAAGCACTTGGGAGAGTACAGTATAACACTATAAAAGACACAACCCCTTCCCACAATGAGCTGACAGTCTAGAGTGGCATGCAGACTTTAATATTAATAAATGCATAAGTGCTGTAGGATTGGGAGGGGGATAAATAAAGGGAGCATGTCAGGGTGATGCAGAAGGGAGAGAGAGAAGAGGATATAAGGGCTTAGGAAGGCCTTTGGAGAAGATGTGCCTACAATGAGACTTTGAAGTTGGAGAGAATAATTGTCTGTCAGATATGAAGAAGGAGAACATTCCTGGCCAGAAGCAGTAGAGGGGTGAGAGGTCAGTGACAAGATAGACAACATCAAGGTACAGTGAGTAGGTTAGCATCAGAGGAGTGAAGTGTTTGGGCTGGGTTGTAGTAGGAGAGTAGAGAGGGTAAGGTGATTGAGTGCTTTAAAACCAATGGGAAGGAGTTTCTATTTGCTGAGGAGGTGGGTGAACAACCACTGGAAGTTCTTGAGGAGTGGGGAAACATGGACTAAATGCCTTTATATACAAATGATCCAGGCAGCAGAGTGAGGTATGGATTTGAGTGAGGAGTGACAGGAGGCAGGAAGGTCAGCAAGGAGGCTGATACAATAATCGAGGTGGGATGGGATAAGTGCTTGGATGAACGTGGTAGTAGTTTGGATGGAGTGACTCTGGGCAAGTCACTTCACTTCTCTGTGCTTCAGTTCCCTCATCTGTAAAATGGGGATTAAGACTATGAGCCCCCCGTGGGACAACTTGATCACCTCGTAAACTCCCCAGCGCTGAGAACAGTGCTTTGCACGTAGTAAGTGCTCAACAAATGCCATCATCATTATTATTATGGAGAGGAAAGGGCAGATTTTAGCAATGTTATGAAGGTTGAAGTAACAGGATTTAGTGACAGACTAAGTATGAGGGTGGAATGAGAGACAAGAGTCAAGGATAATGCCAATGCTTTTGAGACAAGCAGGATGGTGGTGCTGTCTACAGTGATAGGAAAGCCACAGGGAGGACAGGGTTTGGGTGGGATGATAGAGACTTCTGTTTTGGACATGTTAGGTTTGAGGCATTGGTGGAATATCCAAGTACAGATAGCCTGAAATCAGGAGGAAATACAAGACTGCAGAGAAAGAGAATCATCTGAATAGAGGTGGTAGTTGAAACCGGGGGAGTGAATGAGTTCTCCAGGGGAGTGGATGTAGATGGAGAATAGAAGGGGACCCAGAACTGAAACTTGAGGGATCCCCACAGTTAGGGGGTGGGAGGCAGAAGAGGAACCCATGAAGGAGTCTCAGAATAAGCGGCCAGAAAGATGGGAAGAGAATGAGGAGAGGATGGTGTTAGTAACGTCAAGGTTGGATAATGTTTCCAGGTGAAGAGAGTGGTCAACAGGTGTCAAAGGCAGCTGAGAGGTCGAGGAGGATTAGGATGGAGTAGAGGCCATTGGATTTGGCAAGAAGGACATCATGGGTGACTTGTGAGAGAGTGATTTCTTGCAGTGAAGGGGGTGGAAGCCATATTGGAGAGGGCCAAAGAGAGAATTGGAGGAGAGGAATTTGAGACAGCAGGTGTAGACAACTCGCTCAAAGATTTTGGAGAGGAATGGTAGGAGAGTGAAGGGGCGATAACTGGAGGGAGTCATAGGGTCAAGGAAAGGTTTTTTTCAGGATAAAGGAGAGATGGGCAAGTTTGAAAGCAGTGGGGAAGAAATCATTGGACAGCAAACATTTGTGGTATTGTTGGTCATGATGGGAAAGACAGACAGAGAAGATAATTTGAGGAGAAAAATGAAGAGTTTGTTTGGGAAGATAATGAGCTTGAGGAGCCCACAAGACATCCATGTAGATATGAGGAGAACCAAGAGTGTCGAAAATAAAAAAGAGAGGAACAAAAGGTTCAGGAGGAAGGGAAATGGGACAGACTGTCAGGACACAGGAAGAGAGAGGTGAGGGCAATTAGCGTGGGAAAAGGCTAGATAGGAGAAAGAGGCTGCAAATCAATGTACAGGACATAAGAAAGCAGGGAAACAAAGACAGATAAAAGATTTAAGGAACCGAGATAAAGAGGCAGGGATATTGTGTTGAGGAACAAAGGAAAATAAGGTGGAGAAATGAGATGAGACCCCAAGAAGGACACAAGAAGGATAGAGATTAGAAGGACAGAGTTCACGGTAGATGAAAAGAACAGATTAATCATCAGTAGGAGTGGTACTTATTGCACACCTATTCTGAGCAAAGTACTGTACTAAGCACTGGGAAAGAGTTTAGAAATGGGTATTTGACACAGTCCTTAGCTCCCAAGAATTCACATCAGTCAATCAGTCAATCATATTTACTGAGCACTTGCTGTGTGCAGACTGCTGTACTAATCGCTTGAGAGAGCACAATATAACAATATAAAAGACACATTCCCTGCCCACAATGAGCTTACAGTCTAGAGGGGAAGACAGATATTAATATAAATAAATAAAATGGCAGATATGTACATACATGCTGTGGGGCTAGAAGGGGGGATGAATAAAGGGAGCAAGTCGGGGTGATGCAGAAGGGAGTGGAAAAAGAGAAAAGGAAGGAGGAGTTGATGAGCGACATAAATCCAAACACAACATGAAAGATAAGGACAATGATAAATACAATAATTAAAGACACAAGTGTTTTATACAGAACATGAAGGAAAAAAAGAGTCTAACAGAAATGTTGAGAGTAGACAAGCTCGTTGTGGGCAGGGAATGTGTCTGTTTATTGTTGTATTGTACTCTTTCAAGCATTTAGGACGATGCTCTGCACACAGTAAGTGCTCAATAAATAGGATGGAACGCATGAATGAATAAAGGGAGAGTGGCAGGGAGAGAGAACTAATGGGGAAAGGAGAACTAACAAGTAGGCAAGATAGGAAAGAGGGCAGAGAGGAGACAAGTACAGCACCTACAGGACTAAAGAAAAGCCTGATTATTTTCTCTAGGTCAACTGAAGGAGTAGTTGACCTTATAAAACCATTGAGCCTTCCCAATACGTTTAGGAGACAGTGAAATGTGGGTAGTTCCGTATCTCTCCATTGGCATGCAAACTTTGCTTTAAAACATGAAACAGCAAATGAAGGTGCAACTAAATTTACTCCTTGCCTCACCAACATTTGGTAATCTTTGGGAATGCTGTGTGAGATGATTTAAATTCAGCAGTGCACTTGGATTCTCCTCAAAATAATCCGAGAAGGCTGTTTAGTCCTTAGGCATTAATCTGCAGAGAGGTAATTGTATGATCTCTTCAAAGTCCAACTTTTCCTTAAGTTTCTTGACCTTGACCGGAAGAAAATGTTTTAACTAACTTTCAGATTGGGTTCTTTCAAGGCAAGAGCTTCTCTTACCTAAACATACCTTTGAAATCAGGAGAAAGAGCTTGCTGATAAATGTTTCAACACCATACTTTATTAAAACAAGTTATTCCTGTTGTTTACCATGTGGTGAGGCTCTGATGAAAAACAGATCTTCACCAAAACATTTTTGGGCAAATTCCTTGCCTTTCTGTTTATAAAAGAAAGTGAAGTACCTTTCAGTGGTATTTGTCACAGTGCTCTAGTAGCTAACAATGCACACTGTCAACCGCTTAAGGTTTCACTTCCTAATTAACTTTCCTAGAAGCATAAGAACTGTCTAAAAACACACCATTCTCCCATTTGACCCTCTGCCATTCCATTCTATTCAGCTTCAGTCACATGACTACGACCATGTAGCACAACAAAGAAATGAAATAGGTCTGAATCATCCCCAACA
This sequence comes from Tachyglossus aculeatus, assembly GCF_015852505.1. Lineage (NCBI taxonomy): Eukaryota > Metazoa > Chordata > Mammalia > Monotremata > Tachyglossidae > Tachyglossus > Tachyglossus aculeatus. The sequence goes on from NC_052069.1 coordinate 88,264,158, forward strand.
TAAAGGCTGAAATCGGAGAAGCCTTACTACATGACAAATTAGTTATCTACTTGATTTAGGACCTTTTTAAAGGATTACAACTCTAAGGCAATTCCATTACAACCCCAGGCCCAAATGTTGAAGTTATCTCAAGAACACTTATTTCTTCAGTCCATAGCTGAGGTCAATTTTCACTTAATCACCAAGGATATTCTCCAGTACATGGCTGAAACTCTTTGTCACTTATACACCTGCAGTATTTTCAGGTGTTGCCAACTTGTACTTCCCAAGCGCTTAGTACAGTGCTCTGCACATAGTAAGTGCTCAATAAGTACGATTGAATGAATATTTTCTATTCTCTTATTTTAAGATAGCAAATCCTAAATAGAAATATCATTGTTAAGGAGAGTCAGAATTTTTCTCATAGTTACTTTCTGCAATGGGATCAAATCAAATAAAGTATCACATTTTTCCAAATTGCCTATAATTATAATTATTAAGGGACTGTGTCCAACCTGATTGCCATGTATCTACCCCAGCGCTTAATACAGTACCTGGCATATAGTAAGCGCCTTTGCATCTGAAAATGCTTAAAAGTGAACACCATTAGTGACAACTGAAACTGTGAATCCAATCCAAAAATGTAATGGGTGGATTTAAAATAGTTTACCATAATCATAATATAATTATCATAATAATATTAATTCCCTGAAAATATTCAGGTTTCCCTTTAAGAACTCCAAGTGCTCTAGGGATCATGTCTTGAATTTTCATCATATTCTAATGGATATTAGGGGGCATAAGGCCCCATTTGATAGGTAAAGTCTGTCCCTGAGATGTTGTTTTGCCTGAATTCACACAAATGACCATGTTGAAACCAGGGAAAACTCATTCTAGTTATTCCCCAACTTGTTTTCTCTCCCATTGAGCCAGACTTAATTTCTGGTACATGGACCTGTATTAGACTGTGAACTCGTTGTGGGCTGGGAACATGTCTGCCAGCTCTGTGGCATTGTACTCTCCTAAGCACTTAGTACAGTGCTCTGCACGTAATAGTTGCTCAATAAATACCATTGATTGAACTGGATAAAATTAGACAAGAGAAGGAAAAGCAGATGGAGTGGGATTGTTTCAGTGTGCATGAGTGTACTTTCAATTTCTTCCCAGAAACATTACACCCACCACACACACATAAATAGAAATCCTTCCTTTGCGATGTGAAAGTCTTTGGGAAAGTGGGGTGTGCAAACGAAACAGTCCCATCTTCAGAGGGAACCGCTCTCTAACTGAATGAGAGGGCAGAGCAGGCGGGGAACAAACCGCTTTCAGAAAACATCAAGGAACAGACAATTCAGAGTAGGTTTCTAAATCCAGCCATGCCTCTAATCAAGTTGGCCCTACTTTACAGGTCCCTAATTAAGGTATCCCACACCATAGCATAACATTATTTCAAAAGTCACCTCCATAGTCATTATCTCCCCTTCCGAAAAAGAATTCCCATGGAAGGTAAAAAGTTCAGGCCAAGCCATGACTCTGTCACGGCCTACTGAAGTGAAAAGGGAAAGAAAAAAAAAGGGAGACAAAGGCTTACAGAGTCAAGTGTTGAGTGATTTCCACTGACTCTTACTGCCACCTGGTTCAGGGGACACACAGACAGGAATTCCAGGAGGGCTTATCGCCATCGGATCTCCTCAGGCTTGGGAAGGAGAATGTTCATTTTCGCAAAGTTGCTGCTGTTGCCAGTAGCCAGGATTAGCCAACAAAGCCATTTTCTCGGAAAGCAGTTCATTAGTGTTTACTAACAATCACTGGTGATATCTATTAAGCGGGGAAATTAGGGACAAAAGTGAAATTAGGTCACGCAGATCACCCAGATAGGTGGATGAAGTCAGGTCGAATTTGTTCGCTCCCTTTTCTTGCAGTTTCGCTGAAAGGAATTAGCTATGCTTGGGGGCCGCCTGGACGGCTGCTCAGAACATAGCAACTGCTTCCACGGTAGAAGCCAATGACACTAATAACTCCTAATCCTCCCAAAGGCTTTCTGGTCCCCTGACAGGTCAGCTTTAATTGTCTGTGACCTTAAAAAGTAAAACTTGCAAGGATAGGAGACAAGTGCAGGTTGTATGCACGGCAATCACTACTAATGGATCAGGTCCCGGGCTTCAGGTTGCCCTGCACGTAGTTTTTTTTAAACAGGTTTTCATGCCAACCAGAGGCAGAAGCCTTGTTTACCCCACTGGGTAGAAGATAACAAATCTTATTCCGATAACAGGCTCTTTAGGCTCAAAGATATTGTCTAGATGAGGAAGTTGCCTATCATTCGGTCGTTGCTGTCCCAAAAGTCAAGAGCGGAGGAAGAGAAGGAAAGTGATTATCAAAGTACTCTCCGAGTAAAGATTGATCTCGATCCTAGGGAAGTGCAAATTCTCTTCGACTCTCACCTCAAAGATAATCCTGCTTTTCCTCGAATATGTAACTGAAATGCCACATCAAGTTTTAATCGGGAAGCAGCGTAGACTAGTGGAAAGATCATGGGCTTCTGAGTCAGAGGACCTGGGTTCTAATCCCTGGGTTTGAAGGTCTGCTATGTGGCCTTGGGCAAGTCACTTCACTTTTCTGGGCCTCCGTTTCCTCAACCATAAAATGGGGATTAATTAAATCCTACCCTCTCCTACTTAGACTGTGAGTCCTCTGTGGGACAGGGACAGTGTCCAACTTGATTTTATTGCATCCAACCCAGTGCTTGACACATAGTAAGTGTTTAACAAGTGCCATAATAATAATAATAGTTGTTTCGGGGTGACAATAATAATAATAATTGTTAAGCTCTTACTATTTATCGAGCACTGTTCTAAGTGCTGGAGTAGATACAAGCTAATCACGTTGGACACAGTCGCTGTCCCATATGGGGCTCACAGTCTTAATCCTCATTTTACCGATGAGGTAACTGAGGCACAGAGAAGTGAAGTGATTTACCCAAGGTCACACAGGCAAGTGAGCGAGACGGGATTAGAACCCAAGGCCTACTGATTTCCAGGCCCATGCTCTATCCACTAGTCCATTCATTCATTCCTTCAATCGTATTTATTGAGCGCCTACTGTGTGCAGAGCACTGTACTAAGTGCTTGGAAAGCACAATTCGGCAACAGATAGAGACAGTCCCTACCGAACAACAGGCTCACAGTCTAGAAGGGGGAGACAAACAGCAAAACAGAACAAGTAGACAGGTGTCAATACCATCAAAATAAATAGAATTATAGACATATACACATCATTAATAAATTAATAGAGTAATAAATGTGTACAAATATACACAAGTGCTGTGGGGAGGGGAAAGGGGTAGGGCAGAGGGAGGGAGTGGGGGCAATGGGGAGGAGAATAGAGGATAAGGGGGGCTAAGTCTGGGAAGGCCTCCTGGAAGAGGTGATCTCAGTAGGGCTTTGAAAGGAGGAAGAGAGCAAGTTTGGCAGATGTATGGAGGGAGGGCATTCCAGGCCAGAGGTAGGACGTGGGCCAGGGGTCAACAGCGGGACAGGCGAGAACGAGGTACAGTGAGGAGGTTAGTGGCAGAGGAGTGGAGGGTGCAGGCTGGGCTGGAGAAGGAGAGAAGGAAGGTGAGATAGGAGGGGGCAAGGGGATGGAGAGCTTTGAAGTCGATAGTGAGGAGTATTTGCCTCAGGCAAAGGTCGATAGGCAACCACTGGAGATTTTTGAGGAGGGGAGTGACATGCCCAGAGCGTTTCTGTACAGAGATAATCCGGGCAGCAGAGTGAAGCGGGGAGAGACAGGAGGATGGGAGATCAGAAAGGAGGCTGATGCAGTAATCCGGTCGGGATAGGATGAGAGATTGAACCAACAAGGTAGTGGTTTGGATGGAAAGGAAAGGGCGGATCTTGGTGATGTTGTGAAGGTGAGACAGGCAGGTTTTGGTGATGGATTCGATGTGTGGGGTGAAAGAGAGAGCGGAGTCGAGGACGACACCACGGTTGCAGGCTTGTGAGACGGGAAGCACTTGTGCTGAGCTGTGTGGGGAAAGCAAAGGGGGGGCACCAGCCACCCCACCCCGACAAAACCTGCTGTCACCAGGATGGAGTAACAATAATAATAATAACTATGGTATTCATTACGTGTTTTTACTCTGTGCCAAGCACTGGTAAGTGCTGGGGTAGATACAAGGTGATCAGGTTGTCCCACGTGGGGCTCACAGTCTTAATCCCCATTTTACAGATAATGTCACTGAGGTACAGAGAAGTGGTTTGCCCAAGGTCACACAGCAAACAAGTGGAGCAGCCGCGATTAGAACCATTAGCCACTGACTCCAAGCCTCCTCTTCATACCCTCCCACCTCCCCCAGCTCAGCTGAATCCTTGTGGCTCTTCCTCCATGCAGCCTGGACTAAAAAGAGAAGCAGCGTGGCTCAGTGGAAAGAGCCTGGGCTTTGGAGTCAGAGGTCATGGGTTCAAATCCCGGCACTGCCATTTGTCAACTATGTGACTTTGGGCAAATCACATAACTTCTCTGGGCCTCAGTTCCCTCATCTGTAAAATGGGGATTAAGACTGTGAGCCCCACGTGGGACAACCTGATCACCTTGTATCCCCCCAGAGCTTAGAACAGTGCTTTGCACATAGTAAGTGCTTAACAAATACCATCATTATTATTATTATTATTATCATTATTATTATCATTATTATTATTATTATTAAAAGCACTCACAGTGTCCATCCTGGGGCTGTGTAGACCACCTACCCTCCTCACTTAATGGGTTGGTGCCCACCACTGGCTCCCACCTTGCTGAAGTGGACAAGCTGCCTCCACACTGCCCCTCTTCTCTCCTTCACCACCCATCTTGATCCTCCCCTCAGCCCACGATAGCACATTACCCACCTGGGAGCACTGTTGGGTAGGGACCGTTTCTATATGTTGCCGACTTGTACTTCCCAAGCGCTTAGTACAGTGCTCTGCACACAGTAAATGCTCAATAAATATGATTGAATGGAGCAAAGCAATGGTGAAGAGAGAGAAACTGGCAAGCCCATGCAATAGAGGGGCAGTGACTCTCACTACCCCAGATTTAAGGACCAAGGCTCCTTTTTTTTAATTCTCTTGTGGTATTTGTTAAGCGCTTGTTATGTGAGAAGCAGCGTGGCTCAGTGGAAAGAGCCCGGGCTTTGGAGTCAGAGGTCATGGGTTCGAATCCTGGCTCCTCCACTTGTCAGCTGTGTGACTTTGGGCAAGTCACTTCACTTCTCTGTGCCTCAGTTGCCTCATCTGCAAAATGGGGATTAAGATTTTGAGCCCCCTGTGGGACAACCTGATCACCTTGGTACCTCCCCAGTACTTAGAACAGTGCTTTGCACATAGTAAGCACTTAATAAATGCCATTATTATTATTATTATTATTTATTATGTGCCAGGCACTGTACTAAATGCTGGGGTAGGTATGAGATAATTAAGTTGGACACAGTTCATGAACCACATGGGGTTCACAATATTAATCTCCATTTTACAAATGAGGTAACTGAGGCAAAGAGAAGTGAAGTGCCTTCCCCAAGGTCACACAGCGAACCATTGGAGGAGCCGTGATTAGAACCCAGGTCATTCTGATTCCCAGGCCCGTGCTCTATCCACTAGGCCACGGCTCCTGCCTTTCCAAACTTCAGGCCATTAGGGTTTGGGGTATTTTAATGGAATATGGGAGAGTGGAAGTTGCCTGCCATGTGCGCACAACACAGAAGGAGCATGGAAAATTGATATCTGGTATGGGCACCATCTTGGAATGTCCTGAGGCACTTATCTTGGTAGGGTTTGGTGGGGACACTATCCCTCATTGCCACCTTAATGTGTTATATTATTATATTGTACCCTCCCAAGCACTTAATACAGTGCTCTGCACCCAATACAATTGACTGAATGACCAAGGTAATCGCACAGCTTGATAATGATCTAAAGTCAGTTTGCCCAGAGTCTCCAGGCCAACCAGGCCCTGGAGACTGCAGAGACCCATCTGATGGCTGGGCTGCCATTTTAAGCTCGAACTGGGCCGTAGATGAAAACTGTCCTCTCCTAGTACTGATTAACTTGTATATTTTACCAGTATCATCATCAATCGTATTTATTGAGCACTTACTATGTGCAGAGCACTGTACTAAGGGCTTGGGAAGTACAAATTGGCAACATATAGAGACAGTCCCTACCCAACAGTGGGCTCACAGTCTAATCATTAAATTTGAACTTTTTTGTATTGTTGCTAGAATGATGTTTTATAAAAATTAGCAACTGTGTTATCAATCCATCAATCAGTCAAGGATATTTATTGCGTGCTTACTCAACTCTCGGAACAGAACTATCAATAGATTCCTGCCCACGAGGAGTTTACCCTATAGAGGGGGAGACAGACAATAAAATAATTCGCAGATAGGGAAAATGAGTATATGTTCTTAGGGCTTGGGACTAGGATGTGGTGAACGTCAACTGTTTAACACACACAAGTGCATAGTTCAGTGAGCTGCACACAGTAAGAGCTCAATAAATATGATTGAATTAATGAATGGATATCAAGCGATGGTGGTTAAGGGCGAGGAGGGTTTAAAGGGTTGGAGGAGATGTGATTTCAGTTTAAGTGCTTATTTGGTGCAAAGCACTGTATTAACCACTGGGATAAATACAAGAAAATCAGGTCAGATTCAGTCTTTGTTCCACGGGGACTGTATCTTCTAAGCATTTGATATTCACCACACCCATAGACCCACAGCCCTCGTATACATATCCATAACTTATTTATTTTAATGTCTTTCTCCACCTATAGACCGTGAGCTCCTTTTGGGGAGGGAACTTGTCTACCAACTCTATGTTACTGTACTCTCCCAAATGTTTAGTACAATGCTCTGCACACAGTAAGTGCTCAATAAATATCATTTACTGATTACTTGATTGGGCTTACAGTCTAATAGGAGGGGGAACAGATATTTAATCCTCCTTTTATAGATGAGGAAACTGAGACATAGAGAAGTCAAGTGACTTGCCTAAGATCACACAGCATTGATCTTTGCGCTGTCATTGCCCACTTAACATTGGTAATCCTTTGTAGACAATTGACCATTTTTTAATTGATTATATTAAACTAAGCCCAGTATTCATTACGGTGTTTTGCACGTTGGAAGCAGAGCCGGGTTAACCGTTTCCTGGGCTCCGGGCTCTTAGATGCTATGGGGCCCTCCATGGGATGTGTGAAACCATTATGTCACGTCACACTAAGCAGCGTGCCTCAGTGGAAAGAGCATGGGCTTGGGAGTCAGAGGTCATGGGTTCTAATCCCAACTCCACCACTTAACAGTGTGACTTTGGGCAAGTCACTTCACTTCTCTGTGCCTCAGTTCCCTCATCTGTAAAATGGGGATTAAGACTATGAACCCCACGTGGGACAACTTGATCACTTTGTATCCCCCCAGCGCTTAGAACAGTGCTTTGCACATAGTAAGCACCTAACAAATACCTTCATTATTATTATTATTATTATTATTATTATTATTATTATTATTATTATTATGTCATCGGGTTACTCAGCAGGAATCTTTCTGTAGGAATCCATTGCATCAGACCCAAAGGCTGACAGAGGGGTGGAGAGTAAGGGAAAGGAGTGGAGAAGAGGGAGAAGTACACGTAGGAAAGGTGGGGGGGTGGAGGGCGATGGGGTGGAGGGTGACCGTGTCCTTCTTGCTTTTGGTTTCCAATTTCAGCTCAACATACAGCATTTGTCTGACTATCGTAGTGTCATCTATCCTGCTCCCATGCCTATCCCAGAACAGCTGTGTTGAAGTGGGCATAGTTTTGACCGATTTTGTCCAAATACATCGTTGTTTGTCATTCTTTCTTGCCACCTGATGTCCAGTATAACCTGCAAGTGACACTGATAATAATAATAAATATGGTACTTGTCAGGTGCTTATTATGTGCCAGGCAGTGTTCTAAGGACTGGAGTAAGAACAAATTAGGTTGGACACAGTCCCTGTCCCACATAGGGCTCACACTGTTAATGCCCATTTTACAGATGAGGTAACTGAAGCCCAGAAAAGTGAAGTGTCTCTTCCTCCCTTCAAAGCCCTACTAAGAGCTCACCTCCTCCAGGAGGCCTTCCCAGACTGAGCCCCCTCCTTCCTCTCCGCCTCCTCCCCCTCCCCTCTGCCTTACCTCCTTCCCCTCCCCACAGCACCTGTATATATGCCTATTTGTTTGTACCTATTTATTACTCTATTTATTTATTTGTACATATTTATTCTATTTATTTTATTTTGTTAATATGTTTTGTTGTCTGTCTCCCCCTTCTAGACTGTGAGCCCACTGTTAGGTATGGACCGTCTCTTTATGTTGCCAACTTGTACTTCCCAAGCGCTTAGTACAGTGCTCTGCACTCAGTAAGCACTCAATAAATACAATTGAATGAATGAATAAATGAAAGTGACTTGTCCAAGGTCACACAGCAGGCAATGGCAGAGCCGGGATTAGAACCCATGACCTTCTGACTCCCAGCCTCGTGCTCGATCCACTAAGCCACGCTGTTTCTCTGATGAAACTGATGGAAGCACTTAAGGAGTCCAAAATGACCTCTGTGGGGAGTTTAAGTCTCAGAGCCATACAGAAAGTTGGACAGCACTCCAAATCTGTAGACCTTTAGCTTGGTCTGGGACCTGATATCCTGCTGCTACACACTTTGACAATCTTTCCAAGGATTTGTAACCTTCTCAATTTGGTTTTCTGCTTCCTTGCCAACTGTGTCACAGTTTGTTTTGTCTGGGTAACAATATTAAGTGACAGCTCTGAATTCTGTATTGGCAATAATGATTTTTTTTAGCTATATAAGCATCTTACGTGGTGCAGGATGGTCTATTACCTGGATTTTCTTCAAATCCAGCATCAGTCCATAAGGCCTGGCTGAGCCCGTTGTTGGGTAGGGATTGTCTCTATCTCTTGCCGAATTGTACTTTCCAAGCGCTTAGTACAGTGTTCTGCACACAGTAAGCACTCAGTAAATACGATTGAATGAATAACAGTTGGCCTAACAGTTTGAGAAGCAGCACGGTCTAGTGGACAGAACATGGGCCTTGAAGTCAGAGAACCTGGGTTCTAATTCCTGCTCCTCTACTCGTATGCTGAGTGACTTTGGGCAAATCACTTAACTTCTCTGTGCCTCAGTTACCTCATTGGTAAAAATGGGGATTGACTGTGAGCCCCTCTGAGACATGGACTGTGTCTAACCTGATTCACTTGTATCAACACCAGTGCTTAGTAAAGTGCCTGGTACACAGTAAGTGCTTAACAGATACCATAAAAAAAGTTTAGAATCAACTGCATGTATTCTTGGGTGCCCATACAGTGCAGTGTAGCAATTTTTAAATTACAGCCACTCGGTTTGGGGAAAATGGTCAAAAGTCTATGCTATCAGGTCCAGGGGTTTTGCCATTTTTCACTGTTTCATGGTTGGGACAAGTATCAGGTCTTTGCACGTTGAAAGGTTTTCCACTTTTGGAAGAACCTTGTCTTCAAAAGTGAAAGGTTTGTTGAGAAGAGGATTGAAATGTTGTTGCCATCTCTTCAGGACTCCTTCCTTGCCTGTCAAGAAGTTATCATCATCATCATCATCAATCATATTTATTGAGCGCTTACTATGTGCAGAGCACTGTACTAAGCGCTTGGGAAGTACAAATTGGCAACATATAGAGACAGTCCCTACCCAACAGTGGGCTCACAGTCTAAAAGCCGTACCCCTCTTCATGCTTTTGTAGTACTGTGATGTCACATACCGGACCAGAGAAAGTCTTTAAAGCTGTGTGGAAGTTCTTGTTTTCATAGCGGTCTCCAGAACCTTGGGTGTCTTCTGCTTCACCTTTTCACCACCCGTCACTCACGTTCCTTTAATCTAATCTCCGTATTGCAACACAGGTTTCTTTAAGCCTTATCTCTGTCTGAATCATGAGCTGCTGCGGGGTGATGGTTGTTCAGTAATTGTTTGGTAACCAGTCGACTTTTTATCTCCATATCATCCACCCGGGACCAATCTTGGTGATTTCATCTGGGCTCGTAGGTTTTAATGGTAAGCGCAGATAATGCAAAGTAATGGATTATAGATAATAAGTGAGGCAGCTCAGGATCCATCAGGACAGTTTGGGGATGGATCCCAAGATGGGCAGCAACATTTACTGAGGTTCTACTGTGTACAGAGCACCATTCTAGGTGCTTCAAAAAATATATAGTAAGTAAAAGGGACTCTGCTTTAAGGAGTTTACAATCTAATGAGGGAATCAAGAGACACAAATTACAACTATGCCATAGTAAAAGAATAAGATCATCAACACAAAGATAAAAACAAGAACAGATACACATATAAGCAGTAAGGGAGCTGATGTGTCAATGTGATGAGGCAAGTGAGGATCAGTGAGTTTATGCCTGTAATTGGGGAAGGACTGTGAGCCCACTGTTGGGTAGGGACCATATCTACATGTTGCCAACTCTTGCTTCCCAAGTGCTTAGTACAGTGCTCTGCACACAGTAAGCGCTCAATAAATACAATTGAATGAATGAATGCTACGTATTGTGTGTGTGTGTTTATATATGTGTATATATATATATACACACATAGAGACTTAAAGAGAAACAGCATTGCTTAGTGGATAGAGCACAGGCTTGGAAGTCATAAAAATCAGGGTTCTAATCCCCGCTCTGCCACTTGTCTGCTCTGTGACCTTGGACACTTGGGCACTTAACTGTAAGCTCACTGTGGGTAGGGAATGTGTCTTTTTATGGTTACATTGTAGTCTCCCAAGTGCTTAGCACAGTGCTCCGCACACGGTAAGTGCTATTCTAGACTGTGAGCCCGCTGTTGGGTAGGGACCGTCTCTATATGTTGCCAACTTGTGCTTAGTACAGTGCTCTGCACACAGTAAGCGCTCAATAAATATGATTGAATGAATGAATGCTCAATAAATATTATTGAATGAATGAATGAATTAACTCCTCTGGACTTCATTTACCTCATCTGTAAATTGGGGATTAAGACTGTGAGCCCCATATGGGACAGAGACTGTGTACTACTTGATTAGCTTGTATCTATCCCAGTGCTCAGAATGGTGCCTGACATATAGTAAGCGCTTAACAAATACCATAAAAAAATATGACCCATCCATCATGAAGTTTTATCTGCATGAGTGGGAATGTGGCTGATGACTAGAGTTGTGACTGACAATTGCTCCCCGATGAGTGCGTGAAAATACTATTTCTTCATATTTGCTAGCAATCTTACTTGAGAGCTCACCTCCTCCTGGGAGGCCTTCCCAGACTGAGCCCCCTTTTTCCTCTCCTCCTCCCTATCCCCCTTTCCCTACCTCCTTCCCCTCCCCACAGCACCTGTATATATGTTTATACAGATTTATTACTCTATTTCTTTTACTAGTACATATTTACTATTCTATTTATTTTGTTAATGATGTGTATCTAGCTTTAGTTTTATTTATTCTGGTGACTTGACACCTGTCCACATGTTTTGTTTTGTTGTCTGTCTCCCCCTTCTAGACTGTGAGCCCATTGTTGGGTAGGGACCGTCTCTATACGTTGCCAACTTGTGCTTCCCAAGCGCTTAGTACAGTGCTCTGCACACAGTAAGTGCTCAATAAATATGATTGAATGAAAGAATGAATCCTAGGAGCTGTTTGGCTTCTCCTCTTGTTTCATCATATCTGTTAGTACAGTGCTCTGCACACAGTAAGCATTCAATAAATACGATTGATTGAAATATGATTGATTGATATCTGTTAAGCATTTACCACGTGCCAAACACTTTTCTACATACTGGGATAAGTACATGTTAATTAGGTCAGATGCAGTCCTGTCCTGCACGGAGCTCACAGTCTAAGTAGGAGGGAGAACAGGTATTTAATCCTCATTTTACAGTTGAGCCAATTGAGGCACAGAGAAGTGAAGTGACTTGCCCAAGGTCACCCAGCAAGCAAGTGACGGAGCTGGATTAGAAACCAGGTCCTCTGACTCCTAAGCTCGTGCTCTTTCCACTAGGCTATGCAGCTTCCCAATTCCTCTTGTGTTACAGTCTTTTCAAAGTCTCTGCTCTAAAACAGTCACCCGATTACTGAACACCAAGCCTGCCTGTCTTTGCTGTTAGGACCCAATGCTCCACAACCACATTCTGTGGTGTTTTTCTTCTTCAGATCTTTAAAATGATTCCTCTATCTTTCTTTTTTCTGGTTGTCCCACTTCAGTTCAATATAGAATAGCAGTTTGGGTATCCTTCTGCTGTCCCCTCACTTCATGTGTGCTGCCTAACTGAAACATGTGAAATAAAGGTGATTTCATCATCGTATGGGGTCTGGCTACCCTGGGAAGGAGGAAACAGCTGGACTGGAAAGGAGGGAGGATTGGTGGAGTGGGGGAGGAGTCACAGAATATTTAGTTTTGGATAGTCAGAAAAAAAAAAGCCAAATGGGAGTTCGTTCTGTAAATAGGGTGCTCCGGGAATGAACTGAGACTTTGTTCTGTAGAACGAAACCTTGTCATGTCTCAGTGGAAGGAGGAGAGAGACCAGAACGAAAGATGCTACTCATAACTTCCAGTCCAGAAGCTGGATCTCCCTCACAGACAACTTGGGGCCCTTCCGCAGCAATATAAAACTCAACAATTTTGGATTTCTTGCTCCCCTGATCCTAGAGACTCCAGAGAAGAGAGTGGAATTCATGTTTGGGGGAATGCTGTAGAGCGTGGCACTATTGACAAATCAGGCAAATAGAATTTATATGAGGTAATTATTTGCAAGTCTCCTACATTTCTTCACTTCTGAGGTTTTCCCTTTAAATTTCAGATTTCAATAAATGAGCCTGAACTGAGTTTCTCGTGGCTTCTACCTGATACTCCAAATGGCCCAGGCTCCCTCAGAGCTTGGCTCAAGTTCACTTGAAACTCAGCCGAAACTTGATCTCGCTTTGTGAACCTTGGCAAGGCCGTCCCAGAGTCGGGCCCAGGCTCGCAGCTGGGACGCTTCCCCCTCTCCCGAGGGCGGGAGGGCCAGTTTGACTCTTTATTTTTGTTGGTTGGCCTCTCTGAGTCCAGGTTGATGCCTCCCCTTCCCGGAGCTTCATGTCCACCTTTCCCTGATTTGGACCACCACATCCCGGAGAGAGAATTCAGTTCCTGGGGCCATGCTGAAAGCTACAAAATTCTAGCTTCTCATCAGTCAGTCAGCTTTCCTCTTGGGCACACTCCTCTTTCAACCTATTTTTTATATGGCATCTGTTAAGCGCTTACTATGGGTCCAACACTGTTCATAATGCTGGGGTAGGTACCACTTAGGTACCACAGTGTGGCTCAGTGGAAAGAGCCCGGGCTTTGGAGCCAGTGGTCATGGGTTCAAATCCCAGCTTCACCAACTGTCAGCTGTGTGACTTTGGGCAAGCCACTCAACTTCTCTGTGCCTCAGTTACCTCATCTGTAAAATGGGGATTGACTGTGAGCCCCCTGTGGGACAACCTGATCACCTTGTAACCTCCCCAGCACTTAGAACATTGCTTTGCAAACAGTAAGCACTTAATAAATGCCATTATTATTATTATTACTACACTTAAATAGGTGGGTTACAGCCCCTGTGCCCCATGGGGCTTACAGTTGAAGAGGGAGAACAGGTATTGAATCCCCATTTTACAGTTGAAGAAACAGAAACCCAGAGAAGTTAAATGACTTGCCCAGGGTCACACAGCAAGCAATTGGCAAAGCTAGGATTAGAACCCAGGTCCTCTGACTCCTTGGCAAGTGCTGTTTTCCCTGGGCCATGCTACAATTCCACAATCTCCCATAGGTTCAGTGCTCTGACCCTGGTCCTCCCGCCAGCCTGATCCCCAGAGAGACGTCACATCAGAAGCTCTGATTCCCTTCTATCTCCTGGGGAGTGAAACATCATGCAGTCTGGGGCTCCCTCTGTGACCCCTGAACCACCAGGTCAAAATCTTTGCCCACGACTTTCTCCCATCCCATTTAAGCTCCCAATGGACCCTGTGGTTAAATCATCCTAAATCTGAATTAAGAGAGTTCTCCCTTCTGGTACTTATAAGTTTTCTCCCATGCAATACTTGAAAATGGAACTTAGTTATGGTCTTGTTGAGTGCTTACTCTGTGCAAGCACTCAGCTAAGCGCTGAGGTAGATAGATACAAGAAAATCAGGCAAGACACAACCCCTGTACCTCAGGGTTCACATGTCTTCAAAATATCTTACTGAAAACTATTTTTTCTTTTCTGAACATGCACCCAGCCATAAGAATGGCTTAAAAGAAACTTACCTGCATGCATCTCCACTCCAGAAGATCCCAGGAGTTTCCGTCCTCATTGGCTTACATGCCCATTGCTCCACTAATAATAATAATAACAATAACAATAATAATAATAATTATAATGGTATTTATAAAATTTATAAAATCCCCATTTTACAGATGAGGTAACTGAGGCCTAGAGTAGTGACGTGTCTTGCCCAAGGTCACACAGCGGACACATGGCAGAGCCAGGATTAGAACCCATGTCCTGCTGACTCTCAGGACTGTGCTCTATCCACTATGCCATGCTGCTTCCCAATCATCCAGACCTTTAACTACCTCTTGAATCTCCCTCTCTTGGCTCTGCTGCCATTCGCAACTACTTTGCCGACAAAATTGAAATCATCAGGTGTGTGCTCCCTCAGATTGCCCCCCACTCCCACCTGGACAGCTGTCTCTCAAGAAGATAGCCCCTGTCTGCTCTCAAAATCTCTTCCCTTCCCCCTAGGCCTCCAGCTTCATCCTGCCTCATATTCTAAAAACAATAGCACCCTCTCTTTCTCCCTCCTGACTGCCATCTTCAAGCACTCATTCCACACCCCCACATCTTCCTGCATCCTAAAAAAAGCCCTCCCTGCACCATCCAGTTATCAAATTGTCTCCTTCCTCCATTCCTTTCCAAACTACTGGAATGGATTATATACCCTTGGCCACATAAATCCCAAACTGAGCTTCTCATCTTCCATTCCATATTCTCTCCTCCACCTAACTTTTTTAGACTATAAGCTCCCCATGGGACAGGGACCATGTCTAATTCCCATCTGTATAGTCTTTCACAGTGCTTAGTACAGTGCTCTGCACACAATTAGTGCTTAATAAATACTATTACTACTACTATTGCTTTCACATCAGAAGTGGCGTGGCCTGGTGGATAGAACACTGGCCTGAGAGTCAGAAGGACCTGGGTTCTAATCCTGAGTCCGTCACTTGTCTGCTTTGTGACCTCAGGCACGTCACTTCACTTCCCTGTGCCTGAGTTACTTCATCAGTAAAATGGAGATTAAGACTGTGAGCCCCATGTGGAACAGGGACTGTGTCCAGCCTGATTACCTAATTACCTACCCCAGTGCTTAGAACAGTGCTTGGCACATAGTAAGTTCTTAACAAATATGATTATTATTACTGTAATTATTACCATTATTATTATTATTACATCACATTTGATAATCCCAACATCCTTCCCATACCTCAAGTCCCTAACCTTGGCAATATCCTTGTCTCTTCCCTCTCTTTCAACTCCCCTTACTTGATCTGCTTCAAAATCCTTTTCTTTCTCCACAATATTTCCAGGACCATGTGGGACAGGGACTGTGTCCAACCTTCTTAACTTGTATCTCTACCCCAGCTCTGAGAACAGTGCTTGGCATCTAGTAAGTGCTTAACAAGTACCATGATTATTATTAACACCATCCAAACTGCTCCCCAGGCAGTTTCACTTTGCTATAAAGACCATTTTTCTAAAATGACATTTTGCACACAACTCCTGGCTCTTCGAAAGCCTGCAGAGGTTGTCCATTCCTTTCCGCATCAAGCAGAAACTCCTGACCAATCCATCAATACAGCATTTGCAACATGGCCTAAGAGAAAGGGCATGGGTCTCAGAGTCAGAGGACCTGGGTTCTAATACTGGCTCTGCCACTTGTCTGCTGTGTGACCTTAGCCAACTCACTTGACTTCTCTGGGCCTCGG
Source organism: Tachyglossus aculeatus (assembly GCF_015852505.1). NCBI lineage: Eukaryota > Metazoa > Chordata > Mammalia > Monotremata > Tachyglossidae > Tachyglossus > Tachyglossus aculeatus. The sequence goes on from NC_052069.1 coordinate 88,280,186, forward strand.
TTTCCTAATCTGTAAAATGGGGATTAAGACTGTGAGCCTCATGTGGTACAGGGTCTGTGTCCAACCCAACTGTCTTGTATCTGCCTCAGCATTTAGTACAGTGTCTGGCATGTAGAAGGGACTTAACAAATACCATTCAAAAACACCCCCCAAAAATACCATTTTAAAAAATCGATCAATGGTATTTATTGAGAGCGTTTAATGTATGCAAAATCACTGTAATAAGCACTTTGGCAAATAGTCAGTCAATTGTATTTATTAAGAGCTTATGGTGTGCAGATCCCTCTACTGAGCACTTGGGAGAGTGTGCTCATGAAGTGTGTTCTGTGTTATCAGTCAATCAATTGTATTTATTGAGCGTTTACTGTCTGCAAAGCACTGTACCAAGAGCTTGGAAGATTACAACATAATACTATAAAAGACATTTTCCCTGCCCACAGTGAGTTTACAGTCTAGAGGGGGGCACAAACAGTAATATGAATAAATGAATTATGGATATATACATAAGTTCTGTAGGGCTGGAACGGGGGAGTGAATAAAGGGGGTGAAAGAAAACAAAAAGAGGGCTTAGGGAAGGCCTCTTGTAGGAGATGTGCCTTCAATAAGGCTTTGAAGTGGGGGAGAGTAATTATCTGTTGAATATGAATAGGGAGGGTGTTAGAGGCCAGAAGCAGGAGGCAGGAGAGAGGTTGGCAATGAAATAGATAAGATCGAAATACAGTGAGTAGGTTAGCTTTAGAGGACCAAAGTGTGTGGACTGGGTTGTAGTAGGAGAGTAGTGAGTTGTGGTAAGATGGGACAAGGTGATTGAGTGTTTTAAAGTTAATGGTAAGGAGTTTCTGTTAGATATGGAGGTGGGTGGGCAACCACTGGAAGTTCTTGAGGAATGGGGAAACATAGACAATGTTTTATAGACAAACGATCCAATCAGCAGAGTGAAGTATGGACTGGAGTGGAGAGAGACAGGAGCGAGGGAGGTCAGCAAAGAGGCTGATACAGTAATCAAGGTGGTACAGTGCTTGGATTAATGTGGTAGCAGTTTGGATGGAGAGGAAAAGGAGGATTTTAACAATGCCGCTAAGGTTGAGCTGACAGAATTTAGTGAAAGATTGAATATGTGGGTTGAATGAGAGAGGAATCAAGAATAATGCCAAGTTCACAGCCTTGTGAGACAGGAAGGATGGTGGTGCCGTCTACAATGATGGGAAAATCAGGGGAGGACAGAGTTTGGGTGGGAAGATAAGGAGCTCTGATTTTGACATGTTAAGTTCAAGGTGACGGCAGCACATACAGGTAGAGATGTCTTGAAGCCAGGAGGAAATGCAAGACTGCAGAAAGGGAGAGTTCAGGGCTGGAAATGTAGAATTGGGAATCATCCACATAGACGTGGGAGTTGAAGCCATATGAGTGAATGAGTTCTCCAAAGGAGTGGGTGTAGATGGAGAATAGCAGGGGACCCAGAACTAAACACTTAGGGGATGGAAGGTGCAGAGGAGGAACCCGCAAAAGAGACTGAGATTGAGCAGCCAGAGAGATAGGAGAAGAACCAGGAGAGGACAATGTCAGTGAAGACAAGGTTGGATAATGTTTCCAGGAGAAGGGAATGGTCACCAGCGTCAAAGTCAGCTGAAAGGTCGAGAAGGATTAGGATGCAGAAGAAGCCATTCAATTTGGCAAGAAGGAGATCATTGGTGATTGGTGATTGTGAGAGGGCAGATTTTGTGGAGTGAAGGGGATGTAAGCCAAATTGGAGGGGGTCAAGGAGAGAATTGTAGGAGAAGAACTTGAGCCAGCCGGTGTGGACGACTTGTTCAAGGAGTTTGGAAAGGAATGATTGGAGAGATATGGGGTGATAATGAGAGGGAACTGCGGAGTCAAGGGAGGGTTTTTTTAGAATAGGGGAGGCATGGGCATGTTTGAAAGCAATGGGGAAGAAGCCATTGGAGAGCAAACAGCTGAGGATGGAGATTAGGGAGAGAAGATGGGAGTGGGGTATCCAGCCTTAGCTTCGCAGACTCTGGCCTCTCCTGGTTCTCCTCTTATCTCTCTGGCCATACATTCTCAGTCTCCTTCGCGGGCTTCTCCTCCCCCTCCTATCCCCTTACTGTAGGGGTTCCTCAAGGGTCAGTTCTTGGTCTCCATCTGTACTCTATCTATACTCATTCCCTTGGTGAACTCATTCACTCCCACGGCTTCAACTATCATCTCTTGGCAGATGACACCCAAATCTACATCTCCTTCCCTGTTCTCTCTCCCTCCCTCCCAGCTCGTATCTCCTCCTGCTACCTGTATGCCCGCCCGCCACCTAAAACTCAACATGTCCAAGACTGAACTCCTTATCTTCCCTCCCAAACCCTGTCCTCTCCCTAACTTTCCCATCACTGTAGACGGCACTACCATCCTTCTCGTCTCACAGGCCCGCAACCTTGGTGTCATCCTTGATTCCGCTCTCTCTTTCAATCAATCAATCAATCAATCATATTTATTGAGCGCTTACTGTGTGCAGAGCACTGTACTAAGCGCTTGGGAAGTACAAGTTGGCAACATGTAGAGACGGTCCCTACCCAACAGTGGGCTCCCTCATGGGGCTCACACTCCTAATCCCCAGTTTACAGATGAGGTAACCGAGGCCCAGAGAAGTTAAGTGACTTTCCCAAGGTCACACACAGCAGGCATGCAGCAGAGCCAGGATTAGAACCCAGGTTCTTCTGACTCCTAGGCCTGTGCTCTATCCACTGAGCCATATTGCTGCTGCTTCTTCTGGGTGACTGCTGCTGTCACCATTCCTTAGTGGTCCACTGTGCAGTGGTAAATTTCTTAATATTAATTAGATTTCTATTAGTTTGTTTATGGTATTTGTTTTGGGACAAGGACTATGTGCAACCCTATTTCCTTATATCCAACCCTGCACTTAGCACAGTACCTAGCATATAGTAAGTTCTTAACAAATACCATAATTATTTTTATTATTATGTGTCTGTTTATTGTTATATTGTACTCTCCCAAGTGCTTAGTACAGTATCTGAACACAGTAAGCACTCAGTATATATGACTGACTGGAATATATAGCAATATAATACTGGCAAAATCTTAGTGGGCAGGGAGTACCAGTCTGTTTGAAGTGTAAAGGCAAATAAGCATTTGGTGAGCATATATGTGAAAACATACAATCAATAGAAGATATAATTAAGAAGTCAGTCACAACAAAAACAGTCCTTTTTAATACCTGATTGGTAACCTCCATTTTACAGATCGAGAAATTGTGCACAGAGTTTATTCCACTTATTTCTAGCCCATTTAAAAATTACTTTTGTTGTTACCAAAAGGATTTATGGCTTCCTTCTTGTTCCCTCCTGTATTTATATTATTAGTAACTGGCCATTTCTCCCTCCTAGATAGTAATCTCTGACTGAAGAAGCCAGGTTTTCTACTTTTATTGAATTCATCTCATTACCTCCTACAGTGTTAGGCATTCAATAAATACTGATGAAAACGGTGATAACCAAATTGCTCTATGGAATTCCCTGTTTATTCATGTACTTCATTCATTCATGCATTCATTCAATCATTTTTTGAGCGCTTACTGTGTGCGGAGCACTGTACTAAGCGCATGGGAACTACAATTCAGCAACAGAGACAATCCTTGCCCACAGTGAGCTCACAGTCTAGAAGTGGGAAGATAGACTACCTCTGGCCTGGAATGCCCTCCCTTCTCAAATCTACCAAACTAGCACACTTTCCCCCCTACAAAGCCCTACTGAAAGCTCACCTCCTCCAGGAGGCCTTCCCAGACTGACCCTCCCTTTTTCCTCTGCTCCCTCTCCCCTCCCCATCTCCCCAACTCGCTCCCTTTGCTCTACTCCCCTCCCCGCCCCACAGCACTTGTGTATATATATACATATTTATAATTATAATTCTATTTGTATTAATGATATATATATGTATAATTCCATTTATTTATAATGATACTACTGATGCCTGTTGACTTGTTTTATATTTGTTACTCGTCAATGTCTGCTTATTATTTCTATTAACTCTTTTAATAATTGTATTTCCATTTATTTATTTTCTTTGCTTCCTCCATGAGATTGTAAGGTCCTGGAAGGTAGGGACCACACCTTATAATAATAATAATAATAATAATAATAATAATGGTATTTGTTAAGAATTGGAGAAGCATTTGCATTATTTGTTAAGATTTTAAGGTCCTGGAAGGTAGGAATCACACCTTATAATAATAATAATGGTATTTGTTAAGAATTGAAGAAGCATTTGCATTATTTGTTAAGTATTTGAGAAGCAGCGTGGCTCAGTGGAAAGAGCGCGGGCTTAAGAGTCAGAGGTCATGGGTTCGAATCCCAGCTCAGCCACTTGTCAGCTGTGTGACCCTGGGCAAGTCACTTAACCTCTCTGTGCCTCAGTTCCCTCATCTGTAAAATGGGGATTAAGACTGTGAGCCCCACGTGGGGCAACCTGACGACCTTGTATCCCCCCAGCACTTAGAACAGTGCTTTGTACATAGTAAGTGCTTAACAAATACCATTATTATTATTATTATTATTAATTATTATTATTAAAGTGCTTACTATGTGCCAAGTGCTGTTCTAAGCACTGGGGTAGATACAAGATAATCAGGTTGTCCCACATGGGGCTTTAATATATCCTCCAAATGCCCCATTCAGTATTCTGCACACATGTGGCTCAGTAGGAAAGAGCCCGGGCTTTGGAGTCAGAGGTCGTGGTTCAAATCCCGGCTCTGCCAATTGTCAGCTGTGTGACTTTGGGCAAGTCACTTCACTTCTCTGTGCCTCAGTTACCTCATCTGTAAAATGGGGATTAAGACTGTGAGCCCCACCAGGGACAACCTGATCACCTTGTTATCTCCCCAGCGCTTAGAACAGTGCTTTGCACATAGTAAGCGCTTAATAAATGCCATTATTATTATTATTATAGGATGGCATTGGATAAATACTGATGGTGGCACTAACGAGGATGATGAGTTGACAATTGTCACCCATACTTATGGTGTGAAGAGAAACATGGTGAAGTGGATAGAGCATGGTCCTGGGAGTCAGAAGGTCATGGGTTCTAATCCCAGCTCTGCCACTTGTCTGCTGTGTGATCTTGGGCAAGTCACTTCACTTCTCTGGAACTCAGTTACCTCATCTGTAAAAAGGGGATTAGGAGTGTGAGCCCCACCTGGGACAGGGACTGTGTCCAACCCGATTTGCTTGTATCCACCCTAGTAGCACTTAATACAGTACCTGGCACAAAGTAAGCACTTAACAAATACCAGAATGATTATCATCATTATTATTACACGTCATTGGCATTCAAAGCAGCCAACCTTAAAAATTCTTTGTCCAGTAATAATAGTAGTACATCCTGATTATCTTGTATCTACCCCAGTGCTTAGTAAGTGCTTGGCACATTGTAAAGTGCTTAAGAAACATAATAATAATAGCATTCAATGTAGTGGTAATGGTATTTCTTGTGTGCTTCCTTTGTACTTAGCACTATAATAAGAACTGGAATGGATACAAAATAACCAAATTCAAATCTAGTCCATGTCCCACAAAGGATTCACACCTAGATGGGCAAGAACAGGCTTAGAAAACAGAAATGAATTAGACAAACAAGCCACAGAAAATAGGAGTCACCGGAAACTAGAATTAATAGCAAGTCCTATCTAAGGAAAAATAAAATTGTCTACCTACATTCCAAACCTAATTTTCCCCATCTCTTGTATATAACATTAATATGAAACAAGAAGGAATTCCAAGTTTGTATTGTGAAGGAAGAGCTTTCAGAGATGGCAAAGGCCATGTAAATAGGTGATAATCTGTATTTATAATAATAATAATAATAATAATATAATAACAATGATTGTGAGATTTGTTAAGCACCTACAGTATGCCAGGCACTGGGGTAGATACAAGGCAATTGGGTTGGATACAATCCTTGTTCCACATGGGGCTCACAGTCTTCATCCCTATTTTCCAGAGGAGGTCACTGAGGCGCAGAGAAGTGAAGTAACTTGCTCAGGATCACACAGCAGACAAATTGCGGAGCCAGGATTAGAACCCATGACCTTCTGACTCACAGGCCTTGGTTCTTTCCACTAGGCTATGCTGCTTCTCACCGAGGCACTCATGAATTAGTTTTTTATCATAGTTCATCAACGTGTACGGTACCTCTCCTTCCCAGACTGAGCCCCTTCCTTCCTCTCCCCCTCTTCCCCATCTCCATCCCCCCATCTTACCTCCTTCCCTTCCCCACAGCACCTGTATATATGTATATGTGCCTGTACATATTTATTACTCTATTTATTTATTTATTTTACTTGTACATATCTATTCTATTCTATTTTATTTTGTTAGCATGTTTGGTTTTGTTCTCCGTTTCCCCCTTTTAGACTGTGAGCCCACTGTTGGGTAGGGACTGTCTCTATATGTTGCCAACTTGTACTTCCCAAGCGCTTAGTACAGTGCTCTGCACACAGTAAGCGCTCAATAAATACGATTGATGATGATGATGATCCAAATGGCCACCATTCATTCATTCATTCAATCATATTTATTGAGCGCTTACTGTGTGCAGAGCACTGTACTAAGCGCTTGGGAAGGACATGTTGGCAACATATAGAGATGGTCCCTACCCAACAGTGGGCTCACAGTCTAGAGCCCTGGTCCATGCACTTAACTTATCCCCACTTATCAACTGGAACAGACTCCTCACTGATCCCTCTGCCTCCAGTCTCTTCCTTCCCCAGTCCATACTTCACTTTACTGTCTGAATCACCTTTCTCCCCACTCCTCAAAACCTCTCCGTGATTACCTGTTCCTCTCCACATCAAACGGACCCTCCCACTCTGAAAGCAGCCTGGCTCGGTGGAAAGAGCTCGGGCTTGGGAGTCAGAGGTCATGGGTTCGAATCCCGGCCCCACCACAAGTCTGCTGTGTGACCTTGGGCAAGTCACTTAACTTCTCTGAGCCTGTTACCTCATCTGTAAAAATGGGGATTAAGACTGTGAGCCCCACGTGGGACAACTTGATCACAATGTACCCCCCCAGCGCTTAGAACAGTGCTTTGCACATAGTAAGCGCTTAACAAATGCTATTATTATTATTATTATTATTATTATTATGGATTCAAATCCCGGCTCCGCCGCTTGTCAGCTGTGTGACTTTGGGCAAGACACTTCACTTCTCTGGGCCTCAGTTACCTCATCTGTAAAATGGGGATTAAGATTGTGAGCCCCACATGGGACAACCTGATCACCTTGTATCCTTCCCAGCGCTTTGCACATAGTAAGCACTTAACAAATACCAAAATTATTATTATCATTATTCCCACTCACTGGCTTTAAGGCACCCCTTCTGCTTATCCAATCACTTCTCTCTTTACACCCCAGCTCACACTGTTTGTTCCTTCCAAGTGAATCAATTCACTTTCCCATTCTTGTCTCTTTGGCTTCTGACCCCTTGCTCAAGTCCTTCATCCTGCCTGCGACTTCAATTCTGCCTTACCCATCTTCCAAGCCCTTTTGAAATCACATCTCCATTGGAACACCTCTACCAAGTGAATTTTTCTTCTCGGGTCATAACCCCCCCAACCACCACCTCAGCACATTGGAGCCAATCAATCAATCGTTCAGTCAATGGTATTTATTGAAGACTTAGTTTGTGCAGAACAAAAACTGCTGCGGAGAGTTTAATACAATAGAGTTGGTAGACATATTGCCGGCCCACAGAGCCGGGCTTGGGAATCAGAGGATGTGGTATCTAATCCTGGCTCCGCCACTTGTCTGCTGTGTGACCTTGGACAAGTCATTTAACTTCTCTGGACCTCAGTTACTTTATCTGTAAAAATGGGGTTAAGACTGTGAGCCCCACGCAGGACAATCGGATTACCTTGTATCTACCCCAGAGCTTAAACAGAGCTTGGTACGTAGTAAGTGCTTAACAAATACCATCATTATGGAGAAGCAGCATGGCTTAGTGGAGAGAGCCTGGGCTTGGGAGTCAGAGGTTGTGGCTTCTAATCCTGCTTCCGCCACTTGTCAGCTTTGCGACTTTGGGCAGGTCACTTAACTTCTCTGGGCCTCAGTTCCCTCATCTGTAAAATGGGGATGAAGTCTATGAGCCCTATGTGGGACACCCTAATTACCTTGCATCTACCCCAGAGCTTAGAACAGTGCTTTGCATATAGTAAGCGATTAACAAATACATTATTATTATTATTATTATTATTATTATTATTATTATTATTATTATTATCTTCTAGACTGTGAGCCCACTGTTGGGTAGGGACCATCTCTGTATGTTGCCAACTTGTACTTCCCAAGCGCTTAGTACAGTGCTCTGCACACAGTAAGCGCTCAATAAATACGATTGAATGAATGAATGAATTACTATGAGCTTTCAGTTTAGATACTCATCTTCATATCCATCTCTTCTTTCTATTCTTCCATCTGAAAATTATTTTGTGACTGTTTCCCTGGCCAGAGTTTGAGCTCCTTAAAGCACTCCCCCAAGTGCTCAGGATAGTATTCTATGCAGAATAGGAGCTCGAAAAATCCCACTGGTTAATTACTCATAATACTCCTAGATCGCTGTGAATCAATCAGTCGATGAAATTTGTCAATCAGTGCTTGTTGTTTGCGAAGCACTGAACTAAGAGCTTAGGAGAGTACAGTATAACAGAGGTGGCAGGCAAAAGGAGCTTACAATCTAGAGGGGAAGACAGTCGTTAATGTAAATGAATAAATTATGGATGTGTAAATAAGCGATGTGGGCCTGAGGGTAAGTTGAATAAAGAGTGCAAACCCAAGTGCAAGGGTGATGCAGAACGGAGTGGAAAAAGAAAAAATGAGGGCTTAGCTGGGGAAGCAGCGTGGCTCAGTGGGAAGAGCACGGGCTATGGAGTCAGAGTCGGGTTCAAATCCCGGGTCTGCCGCTTGTCAGCTGTGTGACATTGGGCAAGTCACTTCACTTCTCTGAGCCTCAGTTACCTCATCTGTAAAATGGGGAGTAAGACTGTGAGCCCCCCATGGGACAACCTGATCACCTTGTAACCTCCCCAGTGCTTAGAACAGGGCTTTGCACATAGTAAGCACTTAAAAAAAAAAAAGGAAGTCCTCATGGAGGCGATGTGATTTTAATAAGGCTTTGAAGGTGGGTAGAGTGGTCATCTGTTGTTTCTGAAGATGGAGGGCATTCTAGGCCAGAAGGAAGATGTGAACGAGAGGTCAGGGGAGAGAAAGACGAGATGGAAGCACAGTGAGTAGATTGGCATTAGAGGAGTAAAGTTTGCTGGCTGAGTTGTGATAGGAAATCTGAGGTAGGAGAGGGAAGGTGATCAAGTGCTTTAAAGCCAGTGGTAGGGAGTTTCTGTTTGACGTGGAGATGGATGGATAACCCCTGGTAGTCCTTAAGGAATGGGGAGACATGGGCTGAACGTTTTTTTAGAAAAATGACCCAGGCAGCAGAGAGAAATATTGTTTCAATCATATTTATTGACGGACTGGAATTGGAAGAGACAGGAGACAGGGAGGTCAGCAAGGAGGCTGATACAGTAGTCAAGGTGGGATAGGATAAATGTTTGGATCGATGCAGTAGCAGTTTGGATGGAGAGGAAAGGGTGGATTTTAACAAGGTTATGAAGGTTGAATAGACAGGATTTGGTGAGAGAGTGAGTTTGAGAGAGAGGAGTCGAGGATAAAGCCAGGTTTATGGGCTTGTGAGATCGGGAAGTTTGTGGTGCTGTCTACAGTAATGGTAAAGTCATGGGGAGGACTGGGTTTGGGTGGGAAGATGAGGAGTTCTGTTTGAGGAATGTTAAGTTCAAGATGTCGTCGAGACGCCCAGTGGAGATGTCCTGAAGGCAGGAGGAATACAAGGCTGCAGAGAAGGAGAGAGATCAGGGCTCGAGATGTAGATCTGGGGAGCTAGTTCCCCTAAAAATGATCTTCCTTCAGCGGCAAATCCACATTAACATTTTTCTTCCCTAACAAGAAATAGCGGAGAATATACAAGAGTCTGGATACCCACTGGCTCTTTTCTTAGGCTGGTGGTTCCCTCTCCTTCCGAAATAGTAGTAGTTCAGCACAAACTGAATGGAGCCTTGTCTTCCTCCTCCCTTATGATGAATGAGGTTGATTAAATGAGTCTAAATATTTTCATGTTTTCCCCCCAAATATAATCTGTATTCCTTGTTTTACCTGGAGCTGTGAATCGGTGTCTCTCAACTTTGATTTAAATCCAATGAATATTCTAGGCTATTAAATTGTGTTTAGTAAACACTTTTATATTCTGGTTTTAAAAGTGACACTTCAGGCAATTGGATGAAATATCCTTAGGGTTATCCTACAGATAACCCTAAGGATATTTCATTCCAATTGCTCGAGGTTACAAGGGAGTTAAATAACGTCTTCTTTATAATCATTTTCATCAAAGTTAAATTTTCACTTAAAAAAAAATTACCATTAGAGTTATTTCAAAGGGATGCCTGTGGTTTCTGTTAACTTCTTATTACACAGCCATCCTTTTATAATGTAAACCAATGACTATGTGATAAAGTACACCCGTTGAAAATGTAAACAGATGCATTATGGATAACTTAAGTAATGCATTCTCTCCTGTGAATACAATTTATGTCACTTAAAAGCAGAAATCAAAGGAACTTACTTTTGGGGATATTTGGATCTGGGAGATGTACTGAGCAATAGGAACATTAGCAAATTAAAGCAAATATCATTCATATTATATGTTAGCATTTTAGTGTTCAAGATGAAACGAGATGGAAAATGTGTATGATCCCATGATAAGTGTAATTTGCAATATGTTGGCATAAAAAGAGGAACGAAAAGCCAAAAATAGCAGAGTTGTGCTGTGCAGATTTTTTTGCAATGATTTTATAACTTTTCTTTCCAGCTTCAATTACATGTTTTGTAACATAGAAACAGATATAAGAAAATTAATTTTACATCAAGCCAACTAACAAAATTAATCCAATTTTAATTTTCTTTTTTGTTATATGTTAACGTTTCAGGACTCGTGATGGAAAAGATGAACTAAGAGTTAATATTATGTAAATTGCTCAATGCAATCATAAAATAATAACTGTACTCCCCACAATATTATCCATGTTTTGTATTTGGGAGTTTATTACCCCAAAATGGAAATGTTTTAAGACAAAGTCACGGGTGATTTATTTTTATTGAGTTGAAAACTGTTTTCACCTTCAATCTTATATCAATTTTGTTTCAAGAATTATAAATGAGGGGCTTGAAAATTCACTGTCCAATAGTCAGTCCTTCATGACACTTGTTTCAGAAAATCATCCATCTTCCAAGATGAGTTCTGAGTTTTTAGGGCAAGTAGGTGAAGATTCCATAAGGGATGAAAACATAATTTGTTTTCAGAAACACTGAGTTCAAAGAGTGGTAGAGTCTTATGTTCTGAGTTCAAGGTAAGATTGAGTTATGTGGAATTCTAAACCTGACTTTAATGGAGAATTTCACCAGGGCTGAGGGAATATCCTGGAAGTTATCTTTTTGGTTTGGGTTTTTTTTTATGATATTTCTAAGTGATTAGTATGTGCCACTCTATTAAGTGCTGGGGGTAAATACAAGCTAATCAGACTGGACACAGTCCACGTCCCACATGCAGCTAGCCAGTCTTAATCCCCATTTGGTCTTGTCTTGCGCTGTGGAGTCGTTTCCAACCCATAGCTACATGACAGACACATCTCTCCTAGAATGCCCTTCTCTCCATCTGAAATTGTTCTGGTGGTGCATCCAGAACGTTTTCTTGGTAAAAATATGGAAGTGGTTTACATTGCCACCTTCCACGCAGTTAACTTGAGTCTCTGCCCTCGACTCTCTCCCATGACACTGCTGCCCAGCACAGGGGAGCTTTGACTCATAGCAGACTCCACTCGCTAGCCACTGCCCAAGCTAGGAATGGAATGGGTAGGCCCCTGTTTGACTCTCCCTCCTGGAAACTCTCCAGGTGCGATTCAGAGAGGGGAATTTCCATTTTACAGATGAAGTAACCGAGGCAAAGAGCAATTAAGTGACTTGCCCAAAGTCACACTGCGGACAAATGGAGCTGGGATTAGAACCTGGGTCCTTCTGATTCTCAGGCCTATGCTCTACCCACCCTGTCACTCCATGATCAACATTGTCTTCATCATCATCACCATCATCATAATTATTATTATTATTTATCCCTAATTTACATTTGTAAAACACTTTCCTTTTAATGGTGCTTAAGTGCTTACTATGTGCCAGGCACTGTTCTTAGCACTGGGGTAGATACAAGGTAAGCAGTTTGGACACCAGTCCATGCCCCATATGAGGCTCCCAATTTTAATCTCCATTTTACAGATGAGGTAACTGAGGCCCAGAGAAGTGAAGTGACTTGCCCACGCTCACACAGCAGACAAATGGAGGGTCAGGGATTAGAACCAAGGTCCTTCTGACTCCCAGCCCTGGGCTATATCCACCAGACGTGCTGCTTCTAGATTCTAAATTTTGTTCTATGCCTATTGTAGTTGTAAATGCTTTCAGTCAACCTCAAGCTGGAAAAAACAGATATTTAAACTGGGTTCTGTGCTTCTAAAGAGCCAAATTTTCTCTCCAGTCTTTCAGTGGTATTTATTGAGTGCTTGCTGTGTGCAGAGCCTCATGATCATTAGCATCAGTGATATTTATGGAGTGCTTACTTTAGGTAGAGCCACCGTGGACATTCCCTATATTATCATTCTCGGTGCATGTTTCCAACGACCTTTTCCTTATTTTGGACCAGAAAAATTGCACTTAGATTTCATTCTCCACAATGGTGCATTCCATGCTGATAACTCCCTGTGCTGTGACAGAGAAATTACCTCCTGATGTTCACACAAATCTCTGGCAATTGATCTCGTAATCCATTTCACTCTATCTCCTAATCATCAGATTCTCCCTTAAGCTAAATGAAATCTCTCCTTTTGAATAAAAGCTCCCTTTGTCTTATGTGGTCCTCAGTGGACACGCATAATAACTAGTCTTACAATAATGCAGCATCCTGTATCCAAACAGGCTTTTGTTATTGGACGAACATTGCCTAACTCTCTAATAATCGTCTAGCCAAAACACAGTGGAATCTCTTGTTCTGCCAGAACGAGGTGTATTTTTAAAACTTTGATTTTAAGATTGATGGGAGAAAAGGAGAATGGATGTGCCGTGAATTTAAAAACTTGTGCCAGTCAGATTTTAGAAAAGATTGATAAGCACTTGAACTTTTACAGTCCCTTCCTCCTTTTGTTGTTGTTGTCTCCTGCTGTCAAGTCGTGTCCGACCCAGATCGACACCATAGACATATCTCTCCTAGAACACCCCACTTCCATCTGCAATCGTTCTGGCAGCATATCCATAAGAGTTTTCTTGGTAAAACTATGGAATTGGTTTACCATTGCCTCCTTCCGTGCAGTAAACAAGTCTTTGCCCTCAACTCTCTCATCCACAGCGCTGCTGCCCAGCACAGGGGAGTTGTGACTTGTAGCAGATTGCCTTCCACTCACTAGCCACTGGCCAAGCTAGGAATAATAATTATAATAATAATATTTCTTAAGTGCTTACTATGTGCCAAGCACTGTTCTAAGCAAATGGGTATGCCTCTGCCTGACTCTCCCTCCTGCAGTTGTGACTGGTAGAGTACTGGAAACTCTTTGTGTGACCCTGAGAGGAACTTCCTCTTTTTACAAGTGTAATTTTTCAGTATTTGGAGTGATAGATATATCCTCCCTTCTTTGGGTCCAGATTTGAAGATGGAACTATTGATTTTTTTTTATCAGTGTGTGCGCATGTAGCTGATTAAACCAATGGATGATTGACAATTCTTTCCATATAATAATAATAATTATGGCATTTGTTAAGCGCTTACTATGTGTCAAGCACTGTTCTAAGCACTGGGGTAGAATCCAGCTAATCTGGTTGGATACATTCCTTGTCCCACAGTGGGCTCGTAGCCTTAATCCCCATTTTATAGATGAGATAATTGAGGCCTAGAGAAGTAAAGTGACTTGCCCAAGGCACACAGCAGACATAGCAGCACACAGCCGCACATCATCTCCCTCATCTTACCTCCTTCCCTTCCCCACAGCACCTGTATATATGTATATATGTTTGTACATATTTATTACTCTATTTATTTTACTTGTACATATCTATTCTATTTATTTTATTTTGTTAGCATGTTTGGTTTTGTTCTCTGTCTCCCCCTTTTAGACTGTGAGCCCACTGTTGTGTAGGGACTGTCTCTATATGTTGCCAACTTGTACTTCCCAAGCGTTTAGTACAGTGCTCTGCACACAGTAAGTGCTCAATAAATACGATTGATTGATTGATTGATTGATGTGGCAGAGCCGTGATTTGAACCAACATCCTTCTGACTCCCAAGCTGTGCTCCATCCACTAGGCCACATTGTTTCCACGTCTTGTACAAAGATGTCTCTTACTGTACTGATACGTTTATTACCCACTGTTGCAAAATCTTTTTTTTTTTTCATTTCTGGCTCCAGATGTAATATAGGCTCTGTTAGAAGGGGGTCACCAAATTCTGGGGGTTTTTTTCTTTCCTTTTTGAGTTTTTATGTGCCAGGCACTTTTCTATGCCCTGGGGTAGATACAAGGTAATCAGGTTGGATATAGTCTGTGTCCCACATAGACCTCACAATCTTAATCCTCATTTTACAAATGAGGTAACTGAGGCGCAGAGAAGTGAAATGACTTGCCCAAGGTCACACAGCAGTCAAGTGGTAGAGCCGGGATTAGAACCCAGCTCCTTCTGATTCCCAGGCCCGTGCTCTATCCACTAGACCATGCTACTTCTAATTGCTGTGGGGTAAGTTGATTGGTCTTTTACTGTAGCTTCCAACTGTCCATTAATAATCCACATCGTTGGAGATTTTGTTTCAGAGAGAAGCAGTGTGGCCTAGTGGAAAAAGCCCAAGCCTGGAAATCAGAGGACCTGGGTTCTTATCACAACTCGGCCACTTGTCTGTTTTGTGACCTTGTGCAAGTCTAACTTCTCTGTGCCTCAATTTCCTCATCTCTAAAAATGGTAAATTAAATCCTTAGTCTGTGAGCCCCACGTGGGACAGGGACTGTGTCCAAACTGAAAACCGTATATAATAATAATAATGATGATAATAATAATAATAATGGTATTTGTTAAGCACTTACTATGTTAAGCGCTTACTCCTCTCCCCCTTCTCCCCCTCCCCATCCCCCAACCAACTCCTTCCCCTCCCCACAGCACCTGTATATACGTTTGTACAGATTTATTACTCTATTTTACTTGTACATATTTACTATTCTATTTATTTTATTTGGTTAATATGTTTTATTTTGTTGTCTGTCTCCCCCTTCTAGACTGTGAGTTGGCTGTTGGGTAGGGACTGTCTCTATATGTTGCCAACTTGTACTTCCCAAGTGCTTAGTACAGTGCTCTGCACACAGTAAGTGCTCAATATATACAATTGA
Organism: Tachyglossus aculeatus; assembly: GCF_015852505.1. Lineage (NCBI taxonomy): Eukaryota > Metazoa > Chordata > Mammalia > Monotremata > Tachyglossidae > Tachyglossus > Tachyglossus aculeatus. The sequence goes on from NC_052069.1 coordinate 88,295,715, forward strand.
ATTAATGAATGAATGTGCAAAGCACTGTTCTAAGTGCTGGGGGGGTACAGGGTGATCAGGTTGTCCCATGGGGGGGCTCACTGTCTTAATCCCCGTTTTACAGATGAAGTAACTGAGGCACAGAGAAGTGAAGTGGCTTGCCCAAGGTCACACAGCTGACAAGTGGTAGAGCTGGGATTCGAACCCATGACCCCTGATTCCCAAACCTGTGCTCTTTCCACTGAGCCATGCTGTTTCTCTGTATATCTACCCCAGCACTTAAAACAGTGCTTGACACATAGTTAGCAGTAACAAATACCATAATCATCATTAATAGCATTATTAATATTATTTGTTTCTTCTATCAACTCCCTTTATCTCTACCCAGCTTTAGCTCAATATAGAACAGCTGTGTGCAACTCTATCTTTGAGACTCCCAAAGAACACACTGGCTTTCTTGTGTTTTTCCACCGTCTTGAATATCCTTGTATCATGGACAGAGTACTATTTGGGTAGCAGAATTCAATGACAGCATTCAGCTCTTTGTAACAAATGGAGATACTTAGATATTATATGATTTCCCAGGTGTGAACTGATATGTAACCTTGTTCTACTTCAGACTGATTTTCAAACCAAGGAGTCCTGTTGATTCTAAGCGGTTTATTATCATCAGCATATCTTCTTCCAAAGCACAGTGAATCAGCATAAAAAAACCTCCCATAAGAGTGATTCCAAGATGTGGGAAGATGCCCTCAGTCTAAATGGAAAGAGTTTCCCAGAATGTCATATTCTTACACTATCTTAAAGTCTCCTTATACAGGAGCAAGGCTGCAGAATAGGGGAAAAGCATGAGGTCTATTATCAGCCTGCTTTATTCTGTTGGTAACAAGAGAAAGGGTCAAAACTCCTTCAGTTCTGATGTGGCCAGTCACATCTTCATGGAATAATCTTGAGATCTTAACTCTTCAGGCAGCCAACCTTTTTTATGGTATTTGTTAAATGCTTACTATGTGTCAAACACACTTCAAAGCCCTGGGGTAGGTACAAGATAATTAGATGAGAGAGAGAGTCCCTATCCTGCATGGGGCTCACAGTCTAAGTAGGAGGGAGAACAAGCATTTAATTTCCATTTTACAGTCGAGGGAATTGGGGCACAGAGAAGTTGATTGCCTTGCCTAAAGTCACACAGTAAGCAATTGGCAGAGCCAGGATCTTTTCTTAGTTATTGCCAGAATCCAGGTCTACTGATTGTGTGAGGGACTTAATGCTTTGCACAGAGTAAGCGCTTAATAAATGCCATCATTATTATGAAGTCTTGATTTTTTTAAATGGTATTCTTTAAGCATTTATTATATAACAGGCACTGTACTAAGCAATGGGGTAGCTACAAACTGGCCAAGTTGGACAGAGTCCATGACCCACATGGTGATTATGGTCTTAATCCCAGTTTTACAGATGAGGTGACTGAGGGAGGCACAGAGAATTTTTGTGACTTGCCCAAGGTCACATGGCAGGTGGTGTGGCAGAGCTGGGATTAAAACCCAGGACCTCTGACTCTCAGGCCTGTGCTCTTTCCACTAGGCATTTTCATTCATTCATTCATTCAATCGTATTTATTGAGCGCTTACTGTGTGCAGAGCACTGTACTAAGCGCTTGGGAAGTACAAATTGGCAACATATAGAGACGGTCTCTACCCAACCTCGGGCTCACAGTCTAGAAGGGGGAGACAGACAACAAAACATATTAACCAAATAAAATAAATAGAATAGTAAATACGTACAAGCATACTGCTTGATGTGTCTGATGTGCAGAGGAGATTGTGTTCATGATGGTGAGAAGTATCCCAGCTCTGCCATTTGTCTTCTGTGTGACCTTAGGCAAGTCACTTAACTTCTCTGTGCCTCAATTCCCTCATCTTTAAAATGGGGAGTCAAATACCTGCTCTCCCTCTTACCTCAACTGTGAGCCCCCATGGGATGTAATTACCTTGTATCTATCCCAGTAATTAGTGCGATGATAGATACATAATAAGCACTTAACAAATACCACAGTTATTATTATAAGTAGTAGTAGTATGCTGGATTGTGATTCTAGGAGTTCATGATGAATGAGGCTCTTTAAAAATCAGTTCAGGAGGACACCGTGAAGGCTCTTGCCAAGAATAGAGAGCAGCAAGAGACCTCAGAGACTTTAGAGAGAGATCTTTCCATAAGGAGGGAAGCAGCTTGAATTAGTGGCAAGCGTAAGGGCTTGGGAATCAGAGGATGTGGCTCTACCACTTGTCTGCTATGGGACCCCCGGAGCCCCATGTGGGACAGGAAATGTGTCCAAATCGAGGAACTTGAATCTACCCAGCGTTTAGTACAGTGCCTGATGCATAGAAAGTTCTTAACAAACACCATAATCATCATCATCATCCTCCTTCACATCTGTGTTCAAGCGTCACATCCTGTAGCTCTTGGGTGCTATGTTCTGTGATAGACTGTCCAAAACCTCCCCAAAAATCTACATAGAAATTTAGGAAGATGTACTACTTTTTGGGGGGTTGTTGTTTTTTTTAATTCCAGGCAGAAAGCGTGACCTACTGATAAGAGCATGGATCTTGGAGCCAGAGAACCTGTGGTCTTATCCTGGTTCTGCTTCTTGCATGCTGGGTGATCTTGGGCAAGTCACTTAACCTCTCTGTCCTACAGCTTGCTCATCTGTAAAACAGGGATAAGGACTGTGCCCAACTAGATTATTCATTCATTCATTCATTCATTCAATCGTATTGATTGAGCACTTACTGTGTGCAGAGCACTGTACTAAGCACTTGGGAAGTACAAGTTGGCAACATATAGAGAGGGTCCCTACCCAACAACGGGCTCACAGTCCAGAATGGGGAGACAGACAACAAAACAAAACATGTAAACAGGTGTCAAAATCATCAGAACAAATAGAATTATAGCTATATGCACGTCATTAGCAAAATAAATAGAATAGTAAATATGTACAAGTAAAATAAATAGAGTAATAAATCTGTACAAATATATACAAGTGCCGCGGGGAGTGGAAGGAGGTAGGGCGGAGGGGATGGGGAGGAGGAGAGGAAAAGAGGAGGCTCAGTCTGGGAAGGCCTCCTGGAGGAGGTGAGCTCTCAGTAGGGCTTGAAAGGGAGGAAGAGAGCTAGTTTGGCAGATGTGTGAGCCAAACTAGACTGTGAGCCCACTGTTGGGTAGGGACTGTCTCTATATGTTGCCAACTTGTACTTCCCAAGCGCTTAGTACAGTGCTCTGCACACAGTAAGCACTCAATAAATATGATTGATTGATTGATTGATTGATTGATGTGTGGAGGGAGGGCATTCCAGGCCAGGGGAAGGACTTAGGCCAGGGGTCGACGGCGGGACAGGCAAGAACGAGGCACAGTGAGGAGGTTAGCGGCAGAGAAGCGATCTTGTATCTACCCCGGTACTTAGTACAGTGCTACTGGAACATAGTAGGACTATATATATATATATATATATATATATATATATATATATATATATATATGTACATATTTATTACTCTATTCATTTTACTTGTACATATTTATTCCATTTATTTTATTTTGTTAGTATGTTTTGTTTTGTTTTCTGTCTCCCCCTTCTAGAACCCGCTGTTGGGTAGGGACCGTCTCTATGTGTTGCCAACTTGTACTTCCCAAGCGCTTAGTACAGTGCTCTGCACACAGTAAGTGCTCAATAAATACGATTGAATGAATGAAGGAATAGTAAGTGTTTAACAGATGCCATAGAAATACATCTGCAGGTGTCTTTGTGTTTCTAAAAAGAACTTTTTGTGAATAAATTAATGAAATTCATTCTTAACTTCTAGGAATGTTTCCCCCTCTATACTGTATCGCCCTTCTAGATTGTAAACCCCTTGTGGGCAGGGAATGTCTACCAGCTCGGTTGTTTTGTATTTTCCCAATAGTCTGCATGCAAGAAGCACTAAATATAAATGATTGATTGATTGTGAATTATTGATAATTGACAATGCCCAATAATTTTGGCTCTTTGGACCCCAAAGAAACCAAGATCAAAATGCCCCCTAAACTAAGCTACTACGCAAATATACATTAATTGAACTTTTGGCCAAATTTCTCTCCATTCTGCATTAAGAATAAACAGTGCCCTCGGCGGTTTGAAAAAAAATTGTGTTGTTTTCTTCTGCGGAGCCTTAGGTTTGAACCCAGAAGCTGAGAGCGCACGAAATCGCCCTATTTAGCCCAATCACTCAGCTCGATGAAAATCCGCAGTCATTTTAACGTGCTTACCTCAGGAATGCAGATTACCAGTAGCAAACAGAAAGTAATCCACAAATAGCTCCGCAATCCTGCTGGAAACATCGGGTCTGTAAACTGTGCGGGTCTAAAAGCCAAGTGAGCACATTTCGATCCAAAAATGTGAAAAACTTTTTTTTTCCAAGTGATTCATGTAAACTAGGAAGGGGAAAAAAAGTCTCTTTAAAACAAACTCCAAAGCTTATTGTTGATACAATCGCATTTTAGAATCCACTAAATATTCCAGATGGCCTTCGGATCGATGTTGGGAAATACATGGATCGCCAAATCTCAGCTTTCAGAGGTGTTGGGCAGTATGGGTGAATACATTTAAATTTCCAGAGGTCTGAATTCATTCAAACCTATATTAAATCCTAGAAGCAGCGTGGCTTAATGGAAAGGTAGCACAGGCTAGGGAGTCAGAGGTCATGGGTTCTAATCCCTCCTCCTCCACTTGTCAGCTGTGTGGCCTTGGGCAAGTCACTTAACTTCTCTGGGCCTCAGTTACCTCATCTGTAAAATGGGGATGAAGACTGTGAGCCCCACGTGGGACAACCTGATGACCTTGTACCTACCCCAGTGCTTAGAACAGTGCTTGGCACATAGTAAGCGCTTAACAAATACCAACATTATTATTATTATAAAAACCTTTCGCTCTCATAAGGTGGAAATATTATATTGTTCATTCAGGTGATGATTATTCTAACAAAAGCACTTACCCAAAATTAAATTTGATAAAAAATCAACGATAAAAATATTGAGTAGAAACAAAATGATCTCACTCTCCTATGTCAGTATCCTATGGCTCAGTGGAAAGAGCCTGGGCTTTGGAGTCAGAGGTCGTGGGTTCAAATTCTGGCTCCGCCACTTGTCAGCTGTGTGACTTTGGGCAAGTCACTTCACTTCTCTGGGCCTCAGTTCCCTCATCTGTCAAATGGGGATGAAGACTGTGAACCCCCCGTGGGACAACCTGATCACCTTGTAACCTCCCCAGCGCTTAGAACAGTGCTTTGCACATAGTAAGCACTTAATAAATGCCATAAAAAAAATTTTAGAAAGATGTTACCTAAAAGAGAAATTATTGTAAAGAGGCACTTCACTGAGCTCCTATCACCACCCTCCACTGATTTTTTTTTATGGTATCTGTTACGCTTTTACTACATGTCAGGCTCTGTACTAAGTGCTGGGGTAGATACAAGACAACTGGGTCGGACACAGTTCCTGTCCCACTTGGGGCTCGCAGTCTTAATCTCCATTTTACAGTTGAGGAAACTGAGGCACAGAGAAGTGAAGTGACCCAACTAATAATAATGGCATTTATTTAGTGCTTAGTATGTGCCAAGCACCGTTCTAAGCACTGGGGGGGATACAAGGTAATCAGGTTGTCCCACATGGGGCTCACAGTCTTAATCCCCGTTTGACAGATGCAGTAACTGAGGCCCAGAGAAGTTAAGTGACTTGCCAAAAGTCACACAGCTGACAAGTGGCAGAGCAGGGATTAGAACCCACGACCTCTGGCTCCCAAGCCCGTGCTCTTTCCACTGAGCCACGCTGCTTCTCTAAGCAGAGAGGGTCACTAAGGTCACAACAGCGGACACGTGGTAGAGGTGATTCCAGTTAGTGGTGTTTTCATTGCAATGCTGCCTGCTGTGCCCCTTTTTTGAAGATGTGAACAATGGCAGCCATCATTACCATTACCCTGTATATATGTATATATGTTTGTACATATTTATTACTCTATTTATTTATTTTACTTGTACATATCTATTCTATTTATTTTATTTTGTTAGTGTGTTTGGTTTTGTTCTCTGTCTCCCCCTTTTAGACTGTGAGCCCGCTGTTGGGTAGGGACTGTCTCTATATGTTGCCAACTTGTACTTCCCAAGTGCTTAGTACAGTGCTCTGCACACAGTAAGTGCTCAATAAATACAATTGATTGATTGATTGATTGAATGATTGATTGATTGATTACCCTGACTGACCCCGCCCATCCTGGTGAGGTTTTAGGGAGTTTCCAGCATGGCCAGAAACACAGCCAATGGCCACCATGGAAATTCCTAAAAATGGTTCCAGGAGGAGCTGTGGCAAAGACGGAATCATATAATAATAATAATGATGGCATTTATTAAGCGCTTACTATGTGCAAAGCACTGTTCTAAGCGCTGGGGTAGATACAAGGTAATCAAGTTGTCCCACGTGGGGCTCACGGACTTCATCCCCATTTTCCAGATGAGGGAACTGAGGCCCAGAGAAGTGAAGTGACTTGCCCAAAGTCACACAGCTGACAAGTGGCGGAGCCGGGATTTGAACCTATGACCTCTGACTCCAAAGCCCGAGCTCTTTCCACTGAGCCACGCTGCTTCTCTATATGTACTTATTCTACTGTGATCCGCAAACGAGAAGCCTAATGATAATACTAATATTACTACTACTAGTAATAATAATTAGAAGAAGAATAGGGGAAACCTGGGAGTCAGAAGCACCTGGGTTTTAATCTTGATTCTGCCACTTGTCTGTTGTGTGACCTTGGGCAAATAGCTCACTATACCTCAGTGACCTCATCTGCAAAATGGGGTTTAAGGCTGTGAGTCACATGTGGGACAGGGACTGTGTCCAACCAGATTAGCTTGCATCTACCCCAGTGCTTAGAACAGTACTTAGCACATAGTGAGAGCAAAGCAAATACCAGAAAATAATAACAATGATAATAACAATAATAACGATCTCATTCATTAAGTGCTTACTTGATGCCAAGTCCTGTATCAAGTGCTGAGGTAGATTCAAGAAAATCAGGCTAGGCACAGTCCCTTTCTCATAGGGGCCCACGGCCTCAATAAGAGGAAGAACAGGTATTGAATCCCCGTTTTACAGCTGAGGAAACTGAGGCACCGAAAAATTAAGTGACTTGCCCAAGATCATACAGCAGATAAGTGGAAGGGCCGGGATTAGAACCCAGGTCCTCTGACTCCTCAGACTGAGAAAGAGAAGGAATCTTGGTGGCCACTCGATCCCTGCTGCCCTGCCACTGCGACTCTGGGATCCCCTCCCACTGACCCATCCCCAGGTCTTTCGATTCATCGATCAATGGGATTTACTGAGCGCATGCTGTACTAAGCGCTTGGGAGAGTACAATATCACAGAGTTGGTAGGCACGTTCCCTGTCCGCAGGAGCTTGCAGTCTAGAGGGTCAGACTCTTGAAATATATGACTGTTCCATCTAACCCAAGAGAGTAAGCAAATTTCATAAGGGCAGGGCCCACCATGTCTTTGGCATCTATTGTACAATCCTATACCCCTAATATAGTGCTTAGTACAGTGCTCTGCACACAGTGAGCCCTCAGTAAATATGATTGACTGGCTTCTCTGCACATGGTAAGAGTCAGTAAATGCTATAAATAATGATGGTATTCACTAAGTGCTTACTATAAGCGCTCTTACTACTTCATCATCATCATCATCATCAATCGTATTTATTGAGTGCTTACTGTGTGCAGAGCACTGTACTAAGCGCTTGGGAAGTACAAGTTGGCAACATATAGCGACAGTCCCTACCCAACAGTGGGCTCACAGTCTAAAAGGGGGAGAGAGAAGCAGCGTGGCTCAGTGGAAAGAGCCCGGGCTTTGGAGTCAGAGGTCATGGGTTCAAATCCCGGCTCCGCCAATTGTCAGCTGTGTGACTTTGGGCAGGTCACTTCACTTCTCTGTGCCTCAGTTATCTCATCTGTAAAATGGGGGTTAAGACTGTGAGCCTCACGTGGGACAACCCAATTACCTGATAACCTCCCCAGTGCTTAGACCAGTGCTTTGCACATAGTAAGCGCTTAATAAATGCCATCATTATTATTATTATTATATGCCAGACACTGTACTAAGCTTGAGGCCCAGTGAAATGAAGTGACTTGCCCAAGGCCACCCAGCAGACAGTTGGCAGAGCTGGGATTAGAACCCATGACCTTCCTATTCTGAACAGGATTGTTTACATCCATTGCCATCATCTCCTCTCCTTCATTCATTCATTCATTAGTACAGTGCTAAGCACTTAGTACAGTGCTCTGCACATAGTAAGTGCTCAATAAATACGATTGATGATGATTGATGATTCATTCAATCGTATTTATTGAGCACTTACTGTGTGCAGAGCACTGTACTAAGCGGTTGGGAAGGACAACTTGGCAACATATAGAAACAGTCCCTCCAGTACTCTTCTGGACCTAGAACAGATAGGTTTTTAACCTGTCTGAACAAACAATGGCATTTATTGAACATTTTATTTTAATTTAATTTAATTTAATTTTTATTTTGTTAATATGTTTTGTTTTGTTGTCTGTCTCCCCCTTCTAAACTGTGAGCCCACTGTTGGGTAGGGACTGTCTCTATATGTTGCCAACTTGTACTTCCCAAGTGCTTAGTACAGTGCTCTGCACACAGTAAGCGCTCAATAAATACGATTGATTGATTGATTCTGACTCTTAGGCCCATGCTCTCTCCATTACGTGGTATCAAGGAGGACATCTGGTCACCATATTGTAACGGCGGCCAGACATCCCACTGTAGGTAGGAAAATCCTGACCCTCCTTCGGCTTTTATTTCTTTGGATGGGGGACCTAAAGTCTAGAAGCAGCGTGGCTCAGTGGAAAGAGCCCGGGCTTTGGAGTCGGAGGTCATGGGTTCAAATCCCGGCTCCACCACTTGTCAGCTGTGTGACTTTGGGCAAGTCACTTCACTTCTCTGGGCCTCAGTTCCCTCATCTGTAAAATGGGGATTAATACTGTGAGCCCCACGTGGGACAACCTGATCACCTTGTATCCCCCCCAGCGCTTAGAACAGTGCTTTGCACGTAGTAAGTGCTTAATAAATGCCATCATCATTATTATTATTATTAGGGTGTGCTGAGCTGCACGGACATCCCAGCCAGTGGGAGGGAGGGAGGAGTCATAGAAGGATAAAGCAGCATGATGTTATAGATAGAGCACGCTCCTGGGAGTCAGAAGGTCATGGGTTCTAATCCTGGCTCTGCCACTTGTCAGCTGTGTGCTTTTGGGCGAGTCACTTCACTTCTCTGGCCCTTAGTTCCCTCGTCCTTAAAATGGGGACTGAGACTCAGCTTCACATGGGACAGGGACCGTGTCTAACCTGATTTGTTTGTATCCACCCCAGCTCTTAGTACAGTGCCTGGAATATAGTAAGTGCTTAACAAGTACCATTATTATTATTATTATTGTGAAGGCACCTAGCACATCAGGATACATCCCCCACCATCACGACCCATGACTGATCTCATCCCGCTTTGACCCACTGCCATCCCACCCATGGAAGAATTTGGTCATTTAGTTCGATCCTCATATTTCTGGAGCAATGGAGAGACATTTGTTTCAGTCCATGCGTATCAAGACTCTTGGTCACTCAACAGCATTCGCTCCTGAGAGGCCGGAAGGCAACAAAATGACTGCTCCTGCATCTTGGGAGGGCAAAGAGAGATGCTGCTCTGCTTCATTCAGTTAATAGTATTTATTGAGCGCTTACTGTGTACAGAGCACTGTACTAAGCTCTTGGGAGAGTACAATACAACAATAAGCAGACACATTCCCTTCCCACAATGAGCTTACAGTCTAGAGCTTCCCTCACCCATTGCCTAGCAGCATGAGCTAACAGCAGGGCCTAGAGAATCAGCATGATCTAGATGATTGAGCATGGGCCTGGGGGCCAGAAGGACCTGGGTTCTAATCCTGATTCTGCCACTTGTCTGCTCTGTTACCTCAGGCCAGTCACTTCACTTCTCTGTGTTCCCTCAACTGTAAAGTGAGGATTCAGGCTGGGAGCCCCATGTGGGGCAGGGACAGTGTCCAACCTGTTTAGCTTGTATTTATCCCAGTGCTTAGAACAGTGCTTGACATATAGTAAGCGCATAGCAGATACCATCATTTTTATTATTATTATTACCAGGCTGCCCAACCTACCACCTGGTCTCTGTTTTGAAGCCACCAAGTCCTGACAGGGTTGACAATTTCTGACTAAGGCCTCCTCAATAGTCTTTTCCTGGGTGACCTTTATCAATCAGTCTCTCCAAAGCCTCAAAGGGATTGTAAATGAGCTTGAAAGGGTGGAAATTTTTAATTCAAGCTTTATTTCTCCTGTACTTCAAGGCCCCTCCAATTACAGCCTGTTTCATGAAAGGTGGTGAGGAGCTGAAGGCAAATAATAATAATAATCATGGTATTTGTTAAGTGCTTAGTATGTGCCAGGCACTGTATTAAGTGCCGGGGTGAATACAAGCAAATTGGGTTGGACACAGTCCCTGTCCCACACGGGGCTCACAGTCTTAATCCCCATTTTACAGAGAAGCAGCGTGGCTCAGTGGAAAGATCCCGGGCTTTGGAGCCAGAGGTCATGGGTTCAAATCCCGGCTCCACCACTTGTCAGCTGTGTGACTTCGGGCAAGTCACTTAACTTCTCTGTGCCTCAGTTACCTCATCTGTAAAATGGGGATGAAGATTGTGAGCCCCACGTAGGACAACCTGATCACCTTGTAACCTCCCCAGTGCTTAGAACAGTGCTTTGCACATAGTAAGCGCTTAATAAATGCCATTATTATTATTATTATTATTATGAGGTAACTGAGGTAGAGAGAAGTGAAAAGACTTGCCCAAGGCCACACAGCAGACAAGTGTCAGAGTAGGAATCTTATAATCATACTGACACCTTGCCCAGCTCAAAGCAACAGCCCACCTTTAATAATAATGATAATAACAATACTCTTAATTATTGGGTATTTATTAAGCACTTACTATGTGCCAGGCACCGTGTTAAGCTTTGGGGTAGATACCAGCTAATCAAATTGGATACAGTCCCTGTCCCGCATAGGGCTTACCGTCTTAATCCCCATTTTACAGATGAGGGAACTGAGAAACAGAGAAGTGAAGTGACTCGCCCGAGGTCACACAGCATCATCATCATCAATCGTATTTATTGAGCGCTTACTATGTGCAGAGCACTGTACTAAGCGCTTGGGAAGTACAAATTGGCAACATATAGAGACAGTCCCTACCCAACAGTGGGCTCACAGTCTAAAAGGGGTAGACAGAGAACAAAACCAAACATACTAACAAAATAAAATAAATAGAATAGATATGTACAAGTAAAATAAATAAATAAAGAGAGTAATAAATATGTACAAGTGGCTGAGATGGGGTTAGAACCCAGGTCCTTCTGACTCCCAGGACCGTGCTTTATCCACTAGGCCATGCTGCCTTTCCATTACTTACTGGGGAAGGGAGAGGTGAGATTTAAGTCTGGTGTTCCCATTTCTTTTTGATATCAAGGCCTAAGAAGGTCCCTGCCACTGGGGTGTTTCAATGGCAGGTCTCCCTTCGATCTGATTCAGCCCAGAGGAGGCAGCAATGGCGTAGAACTTCCTTGGAAGGGGAGCAGAGTGGGAGAGTCCCCTCCCTCATCCCAGCAGCCCCCTGTCTTCATCCACCCCCAAAAAAATGAATCTCCTAAATATGAAACAGCAAGTTCGCAGTTTGAACGCTAAGCATTTCATTCATTCATTCATTCAATCGTATTTATTGAGCGCTTACTGTGTACAATCAATCAATCAATAGTATTTATTGAGCGCTTACTGTGTGCAGAGCACTGGACTAAGCACTTGGGAAGTACAAGTTGGCAACATATAGAGACAGGCCCTACCCAACAGTGGGCTCACAGTCTAGAAGGGGGAGACAGAACAAAACAAAACATATTAACAAAATAAAATAAATAGAATAGATACGTACAAGTAAAATAAATAGAGTAATAAATATTTACAAATATATATACATATATACAGGTGCTGTGGGGAAGGGAAGGAGGTAAGACGAGGGGATGGAGAGGGGGGTGAGGGGGAGAAGAAGGAGGGGGCTCAGTCTGGGAAGGCCTCCTGGAGGAGGTGAGCTCTCAGTAGAGCCTTGAAGGGAGGAAGAGAGCTAGCTTGGCGGATGTTGGGAGGGAGCACTGTACTAAGTGCTTGGAAAACCTGATTGCCTTGTAGCCTCCCCAGCACTTAGAACAGTGCTTTGCACATAGTAAGCACTTAATAAATGCCATTATTATTATTGGGAAGTACAAGTCAGCAACATATAGAGGCGGTTCCTACCCAACAACGGGCTCACAGTCTAGAAGGGGGAGACAGACAACACAACAAAACATGTAGACAGGTGTCAAAATCGTCAGAACAGCCCCTTAGTTCTATCCAAACCCAGTGACCTCTGAGGTGGGAGGCCTGCTATCAGAATGCAGGGCTCAAACCCAAAGGGACCTCGGCAAACACGTTGCCTGGGCCTCCATCCACCGTGGGCCATTGCCAGTGGTTGCCCCCCAAGGACCACCTGGCTGAGGAAGCCGCAGTTCGCAGACAACCCTTCGACATGACTCGCGTCTGACTGACTCAGAGCCTCCGTCGGTCCAGCTGGCTCTGCTGAGGAACATTTAGTCTGATTCAGACGGTTGAAAAAAGGGAAGTCATCTAATAGTGGAGATGGGCAAGGGTGCCTGCAACCGGGAGGGAATGTTGGCCAGCAAAGCCCACCTGGGCTGACTGGGGAGGATACAAGTGCTCACTCAGATGAACAAGAGGCTAATTTAATGAACAAGAGGTTCCCGCCGTCGACCCCTGGCCCACATCCTTCCCCTGGCCTGGAATGCCCTCCCTCCACACATCCACCAAGCTCGCTCTCTTCCTCCCTTCAAAGCCCTACTGAGAGCTCACCTCCTCCAGGAGGCCTGCCCAGACTGAGCCCCTTTTTCCTCTCCTCCTCCCCACACCTCCCCGCCCTACCCCCTTCCCCTCCACAGGACTTGTATATATTTGTACAGATTTATTTTACTTGTACATATTTACTATTCTATTTATTTTGTTAATGATGTGCATATAACTATAATTCTATTGATTCTGACAGTTTTGACACCTGTCTACATGTTCTGTTTTGTTGTCTATCTCCCCCTTCCAGACAGTGAGCCCGTTGTTGGGTAGGGACCATCTCTATATGTCGCCGACTTGTACTTCCCAAGTGTTTAGTACAGTGCTCTGCACATAGTAAGCGCTCAATAAATACAGTTGAATGAATGAATATAGCACAATGACTTTCCCCACCTTCAGAGCCTTACTGAAGGCACATCTCCTCCTAGAAATTTTCCCTGACTAATTCCTCCTTTCTCCTTCTCCCACTCTCTTCTGTCACCCTGACTTTCTCCCTTCATTCTTCCCCCCATCCCAGCCCCACAGCACTTATGTACATATCTGTCATTTATTTATTTATATTAATGTCTGCCTCCCCTCCAGACTGTAAACTCGTAGACAGGGATTGTGCCTGTTCATTGTTAATATTATACTCTCCCAAGCACTTAGAACAGTGTTCAGCTCATTGTAAGTACTCAATAACTACAATTGACTGACTGACTAACAGCCATCCATTTCAAACATATTCTAATTGGGCCTAAAGGAAAATCTCCCTGGCAAATGAAATCTCTTCTATCCTAAGGCAGGGCTTGGCGAGAATGTTGGAAAAAGAGGGATTTCACCAGGTGTTCACCCTGGTGATTTATTTTCCCCTGATCCTCCCTGGCCGAGCTTGCTGCTACCAAGGTAGCAATGTGCCTCAAGAGGACTTGGCCACAAGCTGGAAATCCCTTCAGACAGCTGTGAGTTTCAGCCTCAGCTCTGGCCCGAGGAAGATCCCGTTTTCCTCTACATTTCAGTTTCCCTGACTTGCTCTATGGGAACAGCAATCTCTGCCTGCCTTGTGGATGAATAGGAAGGTTTTCAGATATAGAGCCCTGGACAAATCTCAAGGGCTAAATAAATTTCCAACAATTACTCAGTGAAACAGTGATTTTGTGTCTGTCAGATAGGCATACCTGCCCGATAGTCAAACCTAGTTTTGTTGTTGCTTCATTCAGTAGTATTTATTGAGCACTTACTGTGTGCAGAGCACTGTTGGTTGTTGTTACTTTCCAATGACTTAGTAGAGAGCACTGCTCCCAGCCTGTGCTCAAAAAATGCTTTTCTACTATACTATATAATAATAATAATGGTACTTATTAAGCACTTACTACGTGCCAAGCACTGTTCAAAGTGCTGAGGTAGATACGATGTAATCAGGTTGTGCCACGTGGGGTTCACAGTCTAAATCCCCATTTTACAGATGAGGAAACTGGGGCCCAGGGAAGTTAAGTGACTTGCCCGCAGTCACACAGCTGACAAGTGGCGGAGTCGGGATTAGAACACACAACCTCTGACTCTCAAACTCTTTCCACTAAGCCACGCTGTTTCTTACAAGTAATACTACTCTTACTCCTCCTACTTCTACTACTCCTACTATTACTACTACTACTGGTACTCCTCCTACTGCTACTCCATTCCTATCACTAAACTTCTACTCCTACTACCACTAACTACTCCTACTCCTCCTTCTTGTCATGTCTTAGGCCATTGAGTCATCTCTGGCCCAAAGCGATGCCATGGACACAGTTCTCCCTGAATGCCCCACCTCCATCTACAATCGTTCTGGTAGTGGATCCATAGAGTTTTCCTGGTAAAATTACCGAAGTGGTTTATCATTGCCTCTTTCCACGCAGTCAACTTGAGTCTTCGCCCTCGACTCTGTCCCAGGCCACTGCTTCCCAGCACAGGTGAGTCCTAACTTGTAGCAGATTGCCCTCCGCTCGCTAGCCACTGCCCAAGCCAGGAATGGAATGCGTAGGCATCTGCTTGACTCTCCCTCCCGTAGTTGAGACTGGTAGAGCACTGGAAACTCTCCAGGTATGACCCTGAGAGGGGACTCCTCCTTCTACTTTGACTAAATTCCTACTATTACTACAACTACAACTAAGTACTACTACATCCATGAGTATCCTTTGAGCATTCCGGGAAAAAGTGCTTTGAAAATTCCAGTAATTATTGTCAGCAGAATCCCAAAGGTCCATTAGCTCGGAATCTGTGAGAGCACTGGAAACTCTCCAGGTATGACCCTGAGAGGGGACTCCTCCTTCTACTTTGACTAAACTCCTACTATTACTACAACTACAACAAAGTACTACTACATCCATGAGTATCCTTTGAGCATTCCGGGAAAAAGTGCTTTGAAAATTCCAGTAATTATTGTCAGCAGAATCCCAAAGGTCCATTAGCTCGGAATCTGTGAGAGCACTGGAAACTCTCCAGGTATGACCCTTAGAGGGGACTCCTCCTTCTACTTTGACTAAATTCCTACTATTACTACAGCTACAACTAAGTACTACTACATCCATGAGTATCCTTTGAGCATTACGGGAAAAAGTGCTTTGAAAATTCCAGTAACAGAATCCCAAAGGTCCATTAGCTCGGAATCTGTGAGGCAACCTCTTTTGCCCACTAGGACTTGAACTGGGGAATATGGTGAGAGACATCACACATCTTAGATTGGGTTTCTTTCAGGCATTCATTCATTCATTTGCATTGACTGAGCGTTTACTGTGTGCCGAGCACTGAATATAGCACTTGGAAAGTACAATGCAGCAATAAAGAGAGACGATCCCATTGAAATGGGCCTTTTTCTTGGTTGCAAGAGAAAAGTGCAGCTATACCCTCTGCAGCATCTTCTTGACCTCTCTTCTCTGTGATCCTCTCCAATACCTTCCCCTGGATTTCCTGTCACCCAGAATGAGAAAATAGCACCCAGGCCCTCCCCTCTGCACTTCCTGCTCTTCATCCTGACTTTTCGGAGCACTTCCAATTTAAAGGACAACTCAGGTCCAGATGCTGGGGAAATGAGAGACTTTGTTCCTAGGTCTAAGTGTGGAAGTCCTCTGCCACTTGTCTGCTGTGTGACCTTGAGCAAGTCACTTCGCTTCTCTGGGCCTCGGTTAATCTCATCTTTAAAATGGGTTTTGAGACTGTGAGCCCCATGTGGGACCGGGAATGCCAACCCGATTTGCTCATATCCACCCCAGCACTTAGTACAGTGCCTGGCACATAGTAAGCATCTAACAAATATCACAATTATTATTATTATTATTCTGTCCTATTAAATAATGGCAGTAGGATTGTCAACTCCTCAAGGGCAGGGATCAGGTGAACTTACTCTATTTTACTCTTCCAAGGGATTAGTACTGTTCTCTGAATAGAGTAATAATAATAATAACTATTATTATTATTGTATTTGTTAAGCAATTATTATATGCCAAGCACTGTTTTAAGAGCTGGGGTAGATACAAATTAATCAGGTTGGAGGCAGTGCCTGTCCCATATGTGGCTTATAGTCTAAATCCCCATTTTACAGGTGAGGTAAGTGAGGCCCGGAAAAGCTAAGTGATTTGCCCAATGTCACACATTAGACATGTAGTGGATGGGGAATTAGTGTGGTTCCTTTCATCGATTGATTGATGAGTGGAATTTATTTAGGGCCAACTGAGTGTGGAGCCCTGCATTGTTCTCTGTCTCCCCCTTTTAGACTGTGAGCCCACTGTTGGGTAGGGACTGTCTCTATATGTTGCCAACTTGTACTTCCCAAGTGCTTAGTACAGTGCTCTGCACACAGTAAGCACTCAATAAATACGATTGATGATGATGATTGATTAAACGTTGGGAAAAAAATCCACAAGTGAGGATTTGACAAGGATTTTAGCCACCCCCCCTGCCGAGGCTCACAATCTAAGGTGGGGGAGGGTTTGATGACAGGCACAATAGGAAAGATGCGGTAATACAAATACAAGAGCAAAATAAAAGACAAAGTTCAAAGTCCTCATGATGTGGTCACCCAGGTCATTCAGCATCTTGGTCGCAACGAAATCTTCCCGATCTTTGACATCGGTAGCAGCCGAGGGGGGCCACTGCTTCAACTTCAATCTCTTACGGTTCTGTGTGCAACAGGGCAGGATAATAATAATAATAATAATGGCATTTATTAATCGCTTAATCTGTGCAAAGCACTGTTCTAAGCGCTGGGGAGGTAACAAGGTGATCAGGTTGTCCCATGGGGGGCTCACAGTCTTAATCCCCATTTTACAGATGAGGTAACTGAGGCACAGGGAAGTTAAGTGACTTGCCCAAAGTCACACAGCTGACAGTTGGCGGAGCTGGGATATGAACCCATGACCTCTGACTCCAAAGCCCAGGCTTTTCCCACTGAGCCACGGTACCCTGAGTGGCATGGTGGGAAGCTATCAGGTGACAAGGCATTCTGATTTGGGAAGGATGGTCCACCTGAGGGTTCTGCTCTGCCACCCAAAAGCCACAAGGCAGATCACGTTTCAGGGCTGGGTGTCGTGACAGTCCCACCCTGATCTTTCCTCTCCTTAACCTCTCTCTCCTGCAGCACGCCCCTTCCTCTCTTCTGTCTCCCTGTTCCATTCTTTCTGTCCCCACTCCTGGAAAACCCTCCCCTGTATTGGGTCCTCTGGAAATAGAGCTCTGAAGTCTGAACGTGTCAATCACACAGAGCGCGACTGAACTGAAATTTTAAACTGTAGCAGGAACATCGTACGATGAAACGTCTATTCATGTAATTATAATGTGAACTCAGTATGGTTCCTTTGGGCTAGGCTCACCTCCTCCAGGAGGCCTTCCCAGACTGAGCCCCTTCCTATCTCTCCCCCCATCCCCCTCTCCATCCCCCCATCTTACCTCCTTCCTTTCCCCACAGCACCTGTATATACGTATATATGTTTGTACATATTTGTTACTCTATTTTACTTGTACATATCTATTCTATTTATTTTATTTTGTTGGTATGTTTGGTTTTGTTCTCTGTCTCCCCCTTTTAGACTGTGAGCTCACTGCTGGGTAGGGACTGTCTCTATATGTTGCCAACTTGTACTTCCCAAGCGCTTAGTACAGTGTTCTGCACACAGTAAGCGCTCAATAAATACAATTGATTGATTGATTGATAGGCTGGGACAAGTATATCACACGTCTACAACTATGCAAGTAGTTCTAGACTGTGAGCCCATTGTTGGGTAGGGACCGTCTCTATATGTTGCCAACTTGTACTTCCCAAGCGCTTAGTACAGTGCTCTGCACACAGTAAGGGCTCAATAAATATGAATGAATGAATGGAAGTAGGATATACTAATTTCATGTGATGTTATATAAGTTCAGCATGTTTCTCTAACATTCCTTTATGGTATTTTTAAACTCCTACTCTGCGTCAGGCACTGTACTAAGTGCTGGGGTAGATACCAGGTTGTCCGATTGGACCCAGTCCCTGCTCCTCATGGGGCTCACAGTCTTAATCCCCAGAATAAGCCAATATTAATTTAGGGGTAGTTAAAAGATTAGGGAATGAGGGAAAAAGGTAAGGTCATTTTACAGATGAAGTAACCTAGACACAGAGAAATGAAATGACTCGCCCAGGGTCCCCCAGCAGACCGGTGGCGGAGCTGGGATGAATTCCTCCTGATTCCTGGGCCCATGCTCTATCCACCAGGCCATGCTGATTATCAATACTTCCAAAAGTATATCGTTTTCTTGCATGATGTCAAAGTCCCGTGTGTGTGTGTATGTAAACCTATATATATATATATATATGATATATATATATGATATATAATAATATCATTATTATTATGATAATAATGATGGTATTTGTTAAGCACTTACTATGTGCCAGGCACAGAACTGGGGTGGATACAAGCAAATCCAGTTGGACACAGTCCATGTCCCATACATGGCTCACGTTATATACCTATATATATATAATTACCATAGTAATTATGGTATTTGTTAAGCACTTACTAAGCTCTGGAGTGGATACAAGCAAATTGGGTTGGCCACTGTCCCTGCTGCATGTGGGGCTCACAGTCTCAATCCCCATTTTACAGATGAGGTAACTGAGGCACAGAGAAGCAAAGTGGTCACACAGCAACCAAGTGGCAGAGCTGGGAATAGAACCCTTAACCCTCTGACCCCTAGGCCCATGCGCTATCCATTATGCCACACTGCTTCTCTCTCTCTCTCTCTCTCTCTCTCTCTCTCTCTCTCTCTCTCTATATATATATATATATATATATATATCAACCAATCATATTTATTGAGCGCTTACTGTATGCAGAGCACTGTACTAAGCTCTTGGGAAGTATAAGTTGGCAACATATAGAGACGGTCCCTACATACAGCTCATTGTCCTGCATTAAAATAGTTCCATACAGGCAAGGATACTGTTCTTTACCAGACATCCCAGTACAGATAGGGCACTGGATGAATTAATTTTTGCTAGCTTGATTGTCGGCACCCAGCCCCCTTCCTGCACTGGAGGTCCTTGGCTCAGATGCCCATGGTGACCTGGGAAGGGAATGCCATGGCTTTAAAATGAGCAGTGGGGCCAAGGGTGCCCCAGAGAAATATCCTATGCAGAAGACAACTAGGTGTGCTTTTTCTCTAAACGGCAAGTAAGATGTAATAATGATGAGAAGCAGCATGGCTCAGTGGAAAGAGCACGGGCTTTGGAGTCAGAGGTCATGGGTTCTAATCCCCCACATGTCTGCTGTGTTACCTTAGGTAAGTCACTTAACTTCTCTGAGCCTCTGCTCAGGGTAGGGTAGGCCTCTGCTTGACTCTCCCTCCGGTAGTTGAGACTGGTAGAGTACGGGAAACTCTCCAGGTGTGACCCCGAGAGGGCAATTCTGGCCTTAAAGCAAGTCTTATTTAAACTCCACCACATGACCCTGTTAGGAAACAGGTGCTCCCTTGAAAATCGTCCCACTTCATGGTCCGTTTGGGATACAGAAGTAGACTGGCAGCTTCAAAACCCCGACCCAATATAAATCAAAAAAATGAAATCGAGAGAAACCTCCATGCTGTTTCCTAAGCTTTGAAAATGGACTGTCCCTGCCCCCTCTCTTTTATTTCTCCAGTAATAATAATAATGATGGCATCTGTTAAGCGCTTATTATGTGCAAAGCACTGTTCTAAGCGCTGGGGAGGTTACAAGGTGATCAGGTTGTCCCACAGGGGACTCACAGTTTTAATCCCTATTTTACAGATTAGGTAACAGGCACAGAGAAGTTAAGTGACTTGCCCAAAGTCACACAGCTGACAGTTGGCAGAGCCAGTATTTGAACCCATGACCTCTGACTCCAAAGCCCGGGCTCTTTCCACTGAGCCACACTGCTTGACGATGATGATAATGTGGCCTAGTGGATAGAGCACAGGCCTGGGAATCAGGACCAGGGTTCTAATCCCGGCTCTGCCATTGTCAGATGTGTGACCTTGGGCAAGTCACTTAACTTCTCCGTGCTCCAGTTCCCTCATCTGTAAAACAGGGATTAAGACTATGAGCTCTATAAGGGGCACGGACTGTGTCTAACCTGATTAACTTGTATCTACCTCCAGCATTTAGTACCATGCCAGGCACATCATAAGTGCTTAATAAATACCATAAAAACTAATAATAGTAGTGTCTGTTCAGCAATTACTATGTGCCAAGCACTGTACTCAGCACTGGGGTAGATAAAACATAATTAGGTCCCAAATGAGGCTCTAAATCTAAGTAAGAGGGAGCACAGCTTTCAAATCCCCATTTTGCTGATGAGGGAACTGAGGCACAGAGATGTGAAGTGACTTACCCCAAGTCACACAGCAGGAAAGAGGCAGAGTGGGATTAGAACCCAGTTCCCCTGACTCCTAGACTCATGCTGTTTACACTCTCAATCTATCAGTGGTATGTATTGATTCATTCCTTTATTCATTCAATCGTATTTATTGAGCGCTTACTGTGTGCAGAGCACCATACTAAGCGCTTTGGAAGTACAAGTCGGGAACATATAGAGACGGTCCCTACCCAACAAAGGGCTCACAGTCTAGAAGGGGGAGACAGACAACAAAACAAAATTTGTAGACAGGTGTCAAAATCGTCAGAACAAATAGAATTATAGCTATAATGCACGTCTTTTTGAACACTTACTATGTGCCGAGTGCTGTACTAAACTCTTGGGAGAGTACAACACAACAGAATTGGCAGACGTAATAATAATAATGACATTTATTAAGTGCTTACTATGTGCAAAGCACTGTTCTAAGCGCTGGAGAGGTTACAAAATGATTAGGTTGTCCCACGGGGGCGCTCACAGACTTCATCCTCATTTCACAGATGAGGTAACTGAGGCACAGAGAAGATAAGTGACTTGCCCAAAGTCACACAGCTAATTGGCGATGTTCCCTGCCCACAACAAGCTTACAGTCTACAGCTTACACTAGGCCACATGACTTCTATTCAGTGTTATTAAAGCGAGCTGGATTGTTGAGATTGGGAGCAGGAAGAAAAGAAACAGCTGAAACATTGATTTACCTACCCTGGATATCATGTTTGTTTTGACATGTGGGTGTGGTGTTCTTTTCTGGCTCTGCCTGTCTGTAAACTCAACATTAGGTGTCTATGGGACGCAATACAGTTTGGTTTCGGTCTAAGTAATTTGGACAAGGCGTATTGTTTTTCATTGTGCAGGTCGTTCACACACAGGGCTCAGGTGTCATGTATCCACATTGTTTCGCCCTCAGACTATCTTAACCTCCATACGTATGTGCTATGAGGTAAAAAGAGTTGATTGCCGACTTAATTTGGGTGGGGTAATGTTTTCTTTTGACCGCTCCAGCCTGAGGGTACATAGCCCAGGGATTCCCAGTTCAAACAGCTTTGTACCAGACATCTCTGTTTCCTTATTACCCCCTATTCCTGGTTTAGTGACAGGATTCCACCCGTTTCTATGACATCCTTCTTTGTTCCAAAGTTTTTACAAGTTTCCTCTCCCCATTTTAGTGGGAAATATCTCATCCAATAACTTTTGACGGCTTATAATAAAGTTTCCCGAATTGCTTGGTATTTTGTGCGGAGGAGCAGAGAATGTCTCCGATTCCAGATTTTCTCAGTTCAGTTGACTGCCAAAGCTGATCCTCCTTGGCTTCCCCAGTAGGGTGTGAGAAAGGGGCTACATCACTCAAACAATCAATCAGAGGTACTTATTGATCAATCAATCAATCAATCAGAGGTCATGGGTTCGAATCCCGCCTCCCCCACATGTCTGCTGTGTGACCTTGGGCAAGTCACTTCACTTCTCCGTGCCTCAGTTCCCTCATCTATAAAATGGGGATTAAGACTGTGAGCCCCACATGGAACAACCTCATCTCCTTGCGTCCCCCCCAGGGCTTAGAACAGTGCTTTGCACATAGTAAGCGCTTAACAAATACCAACATTATTATTATTATTATTACTTATTGAGCACTTACTGGGTACAGAGCACTATCTCTGTTTCCAGCTTGTGAACGTCTGGTCAGGACATGTGAGGAGGATGTCTTGTTTCGTTTTGTTTTAATGGTACTCATTTAGGGCTTACTATGTGTCCAGCACTGTACTAAGCACTGGGGTAGATACAAGATAATCAGGTTGGACACAGCCCCCATCCCACAGTCCAAGCAGGAGGGAATAGCATTTAATCCCCATATTACAGATGAGGGAACTGAGGCACAGAGAAGTTAAGTGACTTGCTCAAGGTCATACAGCAAGCAAGTGGAAAAGCGGATTTATAACCCAGATCCTCTGACTCCAGGGCCCGTGTTTTTTTACACTAGGCCTTGCTGACTCCTTCTGACAGCAGGATGCCTAAATAGTTTCTGGTCCGGGGAACTGTTTTGGGAAGAGCTCACCTCCCCCAGGAGGCCTTCCCAGACTGAGCCCCCTCCTTCCTCTCCCCCTCCTCCCCCTCTCCATCTCCCCCCTTACCTCCTTCCCCTCCCCACTAACCTGTATATATGTATATATGTTTGTATGTATTTATTTATTTTATTTGTACATATTTATTCTATTTATTTTATTTTGTTAATATGTTTTGTTTTGTTCTCTGTCTCCCCCTTCTAGACTGTGAGCCCTCTGTTGGGTAGGGACCGTCTCTATATGTTGCCAACTTGTACTTCCCAAGCACTTAGTACAGTGTTCTGCACACAGTAAGTACTCAATAAATACGATTGAATGAATGAATGAGAAATATGACTGGGTTATCTAGACACTCCTACCTCAAATGACATGCTAGACCTGTAGCTCAGTATGGATAACAAAATCTCAGAGTCCATAGGGACAATCACATTTCAAACCATTATGTACTTGTTTATTCTTATTTATGGAGTGCCTATTGTGTGCAATGCTTTGTGCCATATAATACTACTAATTATAATAATTGTAGTCTTTGTTAGGCACCTACTATTTACCAAGCACTGTACTAAGCTCTGGGGTAGAGGCAAGATAACCAGGTCTTATTTGTAGTTTTGAGTCAAAGTTGGAGGGAGAACAGGTTATATACTTAGGAGAACACCAGAAGCAAACACTTTCCCTGCCCTCAGGGAGTTCAAAATCTAGACTATGAGCTCCTTGAGTCTATCCCCACTCTGCCACTTGTCTGCTGGGTGACCCTGGGTAAGTCACTTCACTTCTCTGAGCCTCAATCACCTCATCTGTAAAATAGGGATCAAGACAGTGAGCCCCACGTGGGACTGGTACTCTGTCCAACCCAATTTGCTTGTAACCACCCCAGTGTTTAGTACAGTGCCTGGCATATAGTAAGCGCTTAACAAATACAACTATTGCTATTATTATCGACTGTTGTATCATACTCTACCAAGCACTTATTTACAGTGCTCCGCAAAGAATAATTTCTCAGTAAATACCATCGATTGATTGATGAGACAAGAACACATAAATTGTTTACAACAAGAGCAAGAGGAAAAGCACAACTGACCTCTGAACCTCTGCCACCAAAATCCACATCCCTTTTGCATCGTAAAGTTCCGCATCTCATAGAGACAAGTAACTTGAAGAAAGACAATATGAACAGGCTAATTATGTCTTTTGTTCCCTCAGAATCCGTTGGTTTCCCAGAGAGAAATTAAATTAGCCACAAGACTTGTGTTTTGTAAAAATAGGCTATTTCTTCAAGTGTCCTGGAACTGTACTTTATTTATTGACATTAAGGTCTGTCCCTTCTCTAGACTGTTAGCTCGTTGTGGGCATGGAATGTGTCTGTTATACCATTTCATTGTACTCCCCCAACTGCTTAATACACTGCTCTGCATACAGTAAGCACTCAGTAAGTATGATTGTGTAATGTCCGGCTCAGTGGAAAGAGCCTGGGCTTTGGAGTCAGAGGTTGCAGGTTCAAATCCTGACTCCTCCACTTGTCAGCTGTGTGACTTTGGGCAAGTCACTTCGCTTCTCTGGGCCTCAGTTCCCTCATCTGTAAAATGGGGATTAAGACTGTGAGCCCCCCGTGGGGCAACCTCATCACCCTGTAACCTCCCCAGTGCTTAGAACAGCACTTTGCACATAACAAGCACTTAATAAATGCTATCATTATTATTATTATTATTTTGTTTAAACAATATGCAGATGGCTTTGTAGATCCAGCTGTGACCTGGCTATCTGGGATCAAGAGGAGGCACCAAGTTTCTAGGTCAGAGTCTTATATCGTTTAGTAGTATTTATTGAGCACCTTCTGGGTGCAGGGCATGTACTAAATGATTGGGAGAGTACAGCAGAATTTGTAGGCATGATCATTGCCTTCAAGGAGTTTATGACCTAATGGATGTTAAGGAGAGGTATGACAAAGAAAGGGCTATCTTAGATTGAAAATCCCCAGGAAGATGACTGTGTCTACATAGTTGTGGCAGCCATAAATGGGAGGTTTAGGGCTACAATTTGCATAAAACATGATTTACCAACCTCCTCCCAATCAATTCGAGTATCCTGATTATTGTAAATTTTCAATTGCACAAATTTGCCCTTTTGTTGGATATCCAAAATGTTGGTTCATTCATTCATTCATTCAATCGTATTTATTGAGCACTTACTGTATGCAAAGCACTGTACTAAGTGCTTGGGAAGTACAAGTTGGCAACATACAGAGACTGTCCCTACCCAGCAATGGGCTCACAGTCTAGTAGGGGGAGACAGACAAAACAAAACAAAACATGTGGACAGGTGTCAAGCAAGTCATCAGAATAAATAGAAAGAAAGCTAGATGCACAACATTAACAAAATAAATAGAATAGTAAATATGTACAAGTAAAATAGAGTAATAAATATGTACAAACATACAGGTGCAGTGGGGATGGGGAGGAGGAGAGGAAAAAAAGGGGTTCAGTCTGGGTTATTAAAGCTTTCGAGTCAGTCATGTTTCAGATGGTCCATGGGGGAAGCAACATGGCATAGTGGATAGAGCCTAGAAGTCTAATCCTGGCTCTGCCCCTTGTCTGCTGTGTGACCTTGAGCAAGTCACTTCACTTCTCTGTGCCTCAGTTACCTCATCTGTAAAATAGAGGCTGAGATTGTGAGCCTCTTGTGGGACAGGGACTACATCCAACCCGATTTGCTTGTATCCACCCCAGCTCCTAGGACAGTGTCTGACACATAGTAAGTGCTTAACAAATGCCATAATTATTATTATAACATAACTTACACCATACTGCTACTTGAATCATATTTTTGATTATTCAAGAATTTGTAAAATTGCCCAGGGACAGTCTCCTTTCTCCTACTGTGGCAGCAGGGCCATCCCTGGATGAAAAATGTCCTGGCTGTGTGCTTAAGAAGGAGGACAAGAGGAAGCCTTTGAAAATGAGAAACTCCTCTACTTTTCATTTTAGATTTCCATTTGGCTTTCAGTAGCTCTTGGATTATTCCAAACTCTGTGCAAGTAAGTGAGCTACCTCAAGACTGTGAGCCCATTGTTGGGTAGGGACCATCTCTACATGTTGCCAACTTGTACTTCCCAAGCGCTTAGTACAGTGCTCTGCACACAGTAATCGCTCAATAAATACTATTGATTGATTGATTGATTGATCACATCTACCAGCTCTATGGATGGTACCAATAATTCCTCCAAGAGGTCTTCCCCGACTAAGCTCTCAATTCCTCTTCTCCCACTCCCTTCGGCGTTGCCCTTGCACTTGGATTTTCACCCTTTATTCACCCCTCACTCAGCCCCACAAGCACGGCCTAATGGTTAGAGCATGGGTCTGCGCATCAAAAGGACCCGAGTTCTAATCCCAGTTCCTCCCCTTGTCTGTGAAGTCACATCACGTCTCTGTGCCTCGGTTCCCTCATCTGCAAAATGGGGATTAAAAGTGTGAGCTCTAAATGGGACAGGGACTGTGTGCAACCTGATTACCTTGTATCTATCCTAATGCTTAGAACAGTGCCTGCCACATAGTAAGCACTTACAAACCATTATTATTATTATCCATAATTTATTCATATTGATATCTGCGTTCCCCTCTGGACTGTGAGCTCACTGTGGGCAGGGAAGGTGCATAGCAACTCTGTTGTGTTTTCCCAAGCCCTTAGTACAATGCTCTGTACACAGTAAGCACTCAATAAATATGATTGATTGATTGTACTTTTCCCGAGTGCTTAGTATACTGCCTTGCACACAGTAAGTGCTTAATAAATACCACTCTGAGAATACTCCTGAGAGCTGGTGGGCCCATATTAGAAAGCTCAACTCCACTCCCATTTTCCCCTGCACCTTTGTCAAGCCAGCTCCAAATGCTGGTAGTGTGCCAGCCACTCTATACTCCCCGGCCTGGGTCACAGATCCTGCGTAAATCCCTAGCTCTTCGGCCCCTCGCTCTCACCGGGATGCTAAAAGGAAGGATGAAGGATTGGATCAAGCGCTTTGAGTGCCTCGGTCCAAAAGCACGAAGCAAACCCAATGTGTGACTAAAAGCCAACACTCCGGAGAAACACAAATCCGGCCCCGTGGAAAGTCCATTCGGGGAAAAACATGTCTTCTGCCCAGGCCCTAATATGAATATCAGCCAGGTCTCCTGGGGCAACGGAAGGGACACAACGAACTGGTCCTTCGCTTCATGGACAGTGTCAAGGCTACAGCCGTGAAGGAGAGCTCCCAAGATCGTGAAGTCATTACAGAGTAACAAAAAAATATTGAGAAAATAAACGCGTCGCCCAAGGATGATTTTCCCTCTGGCTCCAAGTTTAATCCGGATAATAACACCAAAGAGCAGCATGGCAGCACTTTTTCTTTCATTTGGTGCCATATTCAAGTGAAGTTGTTTCACAGCTTTAATAGTCCTGTCAACATTCATCAGCACATCAAGACGGCCTCCAGAATCCTGCCATAAAAACCCAGCAGCTTTTTTAATTAGACCAGTGCAGGCTCAGCACAACCAAAATATATGTTGAACTGATATTTCTCACTCCGAGCTTCAGCTTCCCAACCTTCAAACGAGTCCAAATGAAGCAATGCAAACTCAGTGTGGGCTCAGCTGAACAAATGTATTTTCATAGATTTCCCAGTAAGCTTTTATGTTCCGATGCCATGGATTTTTTTCTTCTTCTTCTTCTTCTTCAGATGATGATGTTATGGTAGGAAAATCTTACACTCACCAATGTGAGATTTATAGGTGACCTTTTTACTGTGCAAATGTACTGTGGGACCTAGAACCGGGAATGAACATAATAATAATAATAATGTTGGTATTTATTAAGCGCTTCCTATGTGCCAAGCACTATTCTAAGCACTGGGGTAGATACGAGGTAATCAGGTTGTCCCACGTGGGGCTCACAATCTTAATCCCCTTTTTACAGGTGACGTAACTGAGGCACAGAGAAGTTAAGTGACTTGGCCAAAGTCACACAGCTGACAAGTGGCCAAGCCTGGATTAGAACCCATGACCTCTGACTCCCAAGCCTGTGCTCTTTCCTCTAAGCCACAGTGCTTCTCTGATCAGGGCTGATACATAGTCATACAGGACTCCTGGACAGGAAAAAGGTTCAAAGCCTGGTTTAATTAATGAGCAGCGTTCATTTTCCATTAAAAATCAAATGGAAGCAGTGTCGTTTAGTGGAAAGAGCCTGGGCCTGGGTGTCAGAAGGCCTGGGTTCTAATCACAGCTCTGTCACATGTCTGTTGTGTGACCTTGAAGCTCAGTGGATAGAGCACGGGCCTGGGAATCAAAAGGTCATGGGTTCTAATGCCGGCTCCGCCTCTTATCTGCTGTGTAACCTTGAGCAAGTCACTTAACTTCTCTGGACCTCAGTTACCTCATCTGTAGAATGATGATCGAGATTGCGAGCCCTACTTGGGACAGGGACTGGATCCAACCTGATTTGCTTGTATCCACCCCAGCGCTTAGTACAGTGCCTGGCACAAAGAAAGTGCTTAAACATCATAGTCATTATTATTATCTGTAAAATTTGTAAAGTGCTTAACAAATATCACAATTATTATTATTATCTGTAAAATGAGTGAAGACTGTGGCCCTACGTGGGACAGGGACTGCGTCCAACCTGATTATCTTATATCAACCCCAGCACTTAGTGCAGTGCCTGGCACATAGTAAGCGCTTAACAAAGACCAATGAAACAAAATTGCCTAAAGATTTACCTTCCCAATTATTCATTTTTCAAAAACAGTGATTCTATCATAAAGACTTCTCGCCAGAACTCCAGGTTGAACCCCAGTTTCAGAAGATGAGCTGTTTCAGATTGGGTTAAGATAGATCAGTAGACATGGTTTTCCCTGACAGTACAAACAGCTCAGGAGGAGGGCTCGTTTGCGGTTGATATCTGAGCAACATGGGTGGTGTTCCAGATACTCATCCAGGTGGATTTTCCTGTCATTAAAACCACGGTCCAATTGTATGGCTTGGTTCTGATTCCAGCCTGTAGGTTTTCCTCAGATTGAGTGGAAAGTGCGCTTGATTCATTTCTCTTTGTCACAATTCAAGAACCCTGGAGTTTTGACCCTAATGAGATGTTTTGTTTTTTCCAAAAAATGAGCTTGAAAAATGGCATGAAGGAGAAAATTGTGCATTTTGCGGTCTCCACCTACTGTTGATTTTTGTTTTGGCAAATGGTAGTTCTACCGCAGCTATTAGACTCTCTGAGATCAAACGATACAAATTAAATGTGACTTGGCTTTAAAAACTATACATTAACTATAAATCTGTCATCTTGGTTTTGGTCCTAAATGTGTATTTTGTTTTTCACCAAAGCATGTACATACTAAGTAATATCTTCCATGGGCACGGCAATTATTTTTTTCTCAAATACTCAAACATGAACAGCTAGAGAGATGAATATGTTGCAGCCAATCGTCAGAGCTAAATTCAACGTGCAAAGGACTTGATATTTTACAAAATAGAACAAAGTCTACAAGTGCCCAATAGTCAGAGTTTCGTATACAAAGTCTGACTTGATTTTTGGAATTTATCATGGCAAAATTCTAGAATAAGTTCATAAAATTCACTCCTGTAGGAATCTCACTTTTGAAAAAACAAATCGCCTCCCCTGAGAAACAGGGAATATGGGAACCATTACTCCTTCACAAAATAAAAAATCCCATGCTGAGAATCTTCATGGTCTCGTGAAATTGGGTTCTAATTCCAGCTCCACCACTTGCCTTCTGTGTGACCTTAAATAAGTCACTTACCTTCTCTGTGCCTCTGTTTCCTCATCTGTAAAATGGGGACTAAATACCTGTTCTCCTTTCCCCTTAGACTGTGAGCCTTTGTGGGGCAGGGACTGTTTCTGATCTGATGATCTTTTATCCAGCTCTGATGATCTTTTATCGAGCTCCTCTAGACTGTAAGTTCATTGTGGGCAGGAAATGTATCTACCGACTCTGTTAGACTCTTACACTGTACTCTCCCAGGTAGTTATAGGATTGACTGATTAATCTACTCCAGTGTTTGGTCACTTAGTAAGTACTACTTATCCGTAGTAGTAGTAATAGTAGTAACAATAATAATAATAAAATTGACCTAATTGGCAGGGCTGGCTTCACCCAGATATGCATCTTGAAGCAGGAGGCAAAATCACCATTTCTCACATGATACAAAATCACAATTTCTCACATGATACACAACACATAACATCTCTACCCTCACAGAACAGAGGGTGATGACGTCCCATGGTGCAACCCGTGACAACATCGAATTGTTCTGTTTCATCTCGTGGCAAGATAGCAAACTTCCAACTAATCCTACCCCTACTTCCACCCGAGTCCACAGAGCAAACGCCGCTCATGGCTGAAGCCTTACTGAAGAGGTGACTCCCACCCTGCTCTCCCACCCTCATTCATTCAATTGTATTTATTGAGCACTTACTGTGTGCGAAGCACTATACTAAGCACTTGGGAGAGTACAGTATAACAATGAACAGACAAATTCCCTGCCCACAACCAGCTAACAGTCTACCCATCACTCCCAGGTCTGTCCATTCCCTCCTCCCTCTCTGTTCTCCTGGGTATTTCCCCTGCAGCAGCCCACAGCCTGTTACTCTCCACTTCTCTCTATTTCCTGCCCAAGGATCCCATCCCAGAGACACACAGGGCGGGAATCTTAGGACCCTGGGAGTTTGATTAAGGTGGTATTTGTTAAGTGTTTACTATGTGCCAAGCACTGTACTAAGTGCTGGGGTAGGTACAAGATAATCAGGCCATATGCAGTTCCAGTCCCACATTGGACTCACAGTCTAAGTGGGAAACCCTGTCTTCCCCCTTAAGTTCCCATCACTGTAGACAGCACCACCACCCTTCTGGTCATCATCATCATCATCAATCGTATTTATTGAGTGCTTACTATGTGCAGAGCACTGTACTAAGCGCTTGGGAAGTACAAATTGGCAACATATAGAGACAGTCCCTACCCAACAGTGGGCTCACAGTCCAAAAGGGGGAGACAGAGAACAAAACCAAACATACTAACAAAATAAAATAAATAGAATAGATATGTACTAGTAAAATAAATAAATAAATAAATAGAGTAATAAATATGTACAAACCTATATACATATATACAGGTGCTAAGCGCTTACTATGTGCAAAGCACTGTTCTAAGCGCTGGGGGGGATACAAGGTGATCAGGTTGTCCCATGTGGGACTCACATTTTTTTAATCCCCATTTTACAGATGAGGTAACTGAGGCTCAGAGAAGTTAAGTGACTTACCCAAGGTCACACAGCAGGCATGTGGCGGAGCTGGGATTCGAACCCATGACCTCTGACTCCCAAGCCCGGGCTCTTTCCACTTTGGCACTATCCTTGACTCCTATCTCTCATTTAACCCTCCTATTCAATCCATCACTAAATCCTGTCTGCCCCACCTTCACAACATTGCTAAAATCTGCCTTTTCCTCTCCAAACTGCTACCACGTTAATACAATCACTCATCCTATCCCGCCTGGATTACTGTATCAGCCTACTTCCTGACCTCCCAGCCTCCTGTCTTCTCCCCACTCCAGTCTATACTTCACTCTGCTGCCCGGATCATTTTTCTACAAAAACATTCAGGTCATGCTTTCCCATGCCTCAGAAAACTCCAGTGGTTGCCCATTTACCTCCACATCAAACAAAAACGCCTCACCATTGGCTTTAAAACACTTGATCACTTTGCCCCCTCCTACCTCACCTTGCTACTCTCTTCCTACAATCCAGCTCCTCTAATGCTAACTTTTTCCCTGTGCTTCGATCACCTATCCGCCAACACCTGGTCCACATCCTGTCTCTAGCTTGGAATACCTTCCCTCCTCAAATGCAACAGACAGTTACTCTCCTCAATTTCAAAGCCTTGTTGAAGGCACATCTCTTCCAAGAGGCCTCCTGTGACTATGCCCCCACCTTTCCTTTTCTCCCACTCCCTTCTCTGTTGCTCTGAATTGCTCGCTTTGTTTCTTCCCCACTCCCAGCCCCATAGTATTTATGTACATATCTGTAATTCACTTATTTATATGAATAGTAATAATATTAATGGTATTTGTTAAGCGCTTACTACGTGCTGAGCACTGTTCTAAGTGCTGGGGTAGATACAAGGGGATCAGGTTGCCCCACACGGGGCTCACAGTCTTAATCTGTGAGGGGCTGGGGGAGTCGCCTCCTGGACAGACCACACCTTCCAATCGATCTCATCCCCCCTGAGGAGAAGCAGCTGGCTCAGTGGAAAGAGCCCGGGCTTTGGAGTCAGAGGTCGTGGGTTCAAATCCCGCCTCTGCCAGTTGTCAGCTGTGTGACTTTGGGCAAGTCACTTCACTTCTCTGGGCCTCAGTTCCCTCATCTGTAAAATGCGGATTAAGATTGTGAGCCCTCCGGGGGACAACCTGATCACCTTGTAACTTCCCCAGCACTTAGAACAGTGCTTTGCACATAGTAAGCACTTAATAAATGCCATTATTATTGTTATTACTATTATTATTATTATTATTATTATTATTAATCCCCATTTTGCAGAAAAGGTAACTGAGGCACAGAGAAGTGAAGTGAATTGCCCAAAGTCACACAGCTGATAAGTGGCAGAGCTGGGATTAGAACCCACAACCTCTGACTCCCAAGCCCGGGCTCTTTCCAATAGGCCATACTGCTGCTCTATATTGTATATATTAATATCTATCTCCCCCATTCTAGACTGTAAGCTCGTTGTGGGCAAGGAATCAATCAATCAATCAATCAATTGTATTTATTGAGCGCTTACTGTGTGCAGACCACTGTACTAAGCGCTTGGGAAGTACAAGTTGGCAACATATGGAGACGGTCCCTACCCAACAGTGGGCTCACAGTCTAGAAGGGGGAGACAGAGAACAAAACAAAACATATTAACAAAATAAAATAAATAGAATAAATATGTACAGGTAAAATAAATGTAAAAGGAATGTGTCTTTATTGCTATATTATACTCTCCCAAGCACTTAATAGAGTGCTCTGCACACAGTAAGCACTCAGTACATACGAATGAAAGAAAAAGACCAAGTGTTAATTCCTCATTCTGCCGATGAGAAAACATGCACAGAGAAGTTAAGAAATTTGCCCAGGGCCACTCAGCATGTAAGCGGCAGATCCAGAATTAGAACCCAGTTCCTCTGACTCCCAGGCTTGTGCTCTTTCAGGCCTGGCCTCTGACTCCCAGGCAAACAGTGCTCCTCATAGCTTATCTGCTATTCAGGTTCCTTTCGTCTCCATCCAAACTGCTACCACATTAATGCACCCGCCCATCCTATCCCACCTAAAGGATCAGCCTCCTTGCTGATCTCCCTGCCTCCTGTCTCACCCCACTCCAGTCCATACTTCATCCTGCCGTCTGGATCATCTTTCTACAAAAACATTCAGGCCATGCCCCCCAACTCCTCAAGAACCTCCAGTGGTTGCCCATCCACCTCCTCATCAAATAGAAACTCCTTGCTATTGGCTTTAAAGCACTCAATCATCTTGCCCCCTCCTGCTTCACCTGTCTACTCTCCTAATACAACCCAATCCACACACTTCACTCTTCTAATGCCAACCTCCAACTCATCTATCTTGCCACCTATCTCTCACCCAATCCTGCTCCTGGCTTGGAACACCCTCGCTCTTTACATCCAACAATTCCTCTCCCCAGCTTCAGAGCCTTACTGAAGGCACATCTCCTCCAAAAGGCCTTTCCTGACTAAGCCCTCCTTTCCCCGTCTCCCACTTCCTTCTGCGTCACCCTGACTTGCTCCCTTGATTTATCCTCCTCACTGCACTTATGCACATATCTGTAATTTTATTAATGTCTGTCTTCCCCTCAAGACTGTAAGCTCACTGTGGGCAGGGAATATGCCTGTTTTATTGTTATATTGTACTCTCCCAAGCGCTTAGTACAGTGCTCTGCACACAGTAAGTGCTCAATAATTACGATTGTCTAACTGACTGACTGATTCTGAACTGGGCTGCCACAGCAACGAGGAGTCCAAGAGCTGCCCCTTTAGCCCTAATTGTACTTTGGCTCCTATTGTTTTTCTTGTTCTTGTTCAATTTTGCCATTTTGGCTCTTTCCTTATGTCACCTCAAGACTGTAAGCTCCTTGGGGGCATGTCTACCAACTCTGTTGTATTGACCTCTCCTAAGTGCTTAGTGTAGTGCTCTGCCATCAGTGAACATCCAATAGATTCCACTGATTGATAAATTAATTGAACGATTGATTGTCCATGGCCGATTCCCTCCCCACTTATTCTGAGCCCTCTGGGGGCCAAGAGTTGGGCCAAATTCTCATTCTTGTCATTTTTCTTAGTGTTTAGTAAAATGCTCTGCCCAAACTAGGCACTCTATATCTTCATTAGAAAAAGTCAATCAATTAATAAATCAGTAGAGTAGGAGAAGTGGGGAGGAAGAAGAAAGGGAAGGTGTCATTGCATCTGAAATTTATTTTAATGCCTATCTCCCCCTAGAGACTGTAAACAGTTTGTGGGCAGGGAATGTATCTGTTTATCATTATATTATACTCTCCCAAAGGCTTAGTACAGTGTTTCACATACACTAAGCACTCAGTATATGCCCTTGGTCAATCGATTGATTGAGTCTGGACCTGAGCTATGTTTTTTTTTCCTTCTCACATCTCAGGAATGGCCATGTGGCAAGGAGGAAGGCATATAGGAAGGCTCTGGCTAACCAGGGCATTCCCCATTTGGTGTTACTGCAACAGGACTGATATACCAACATGGAAGAGCAGTGATTAGTACAGTGCTCAAGCGCTTAGTACAGTGCTCTGCACACAATAAGCGCTCAATAAATACGATTGATTGATTGATGTGGCAGGTAAGACTTCATTTCCAATTCCACCTATGGTTTGGGATCTCAGACACATGAAATATGGGATCTGTGAAAATGGAGATAATGATAATTCCCTGGTCAATACCCTCGGAGGAAATTTTGAGAAATTAGCATGATAAATGTAGGTAAAGTAATTGCACTAATTTGAACTAGAGATGCCATAAAAGAAGTTGTCATGTTAGAGCAAACGCTCATGGACGAAAAGAATTCAATAACCGGAAACTTTGAACGTGCTTTGGACTCAGCTAGGCGATCTTGGAGGAACTGTTGGCTTTTTGACTGAATGATTCCTGATGCTCCTTTTTAGTTCCTACTCAGTTTTATAGGCCGTTTAGAGAACTGGAATTCTTTTATATGTGATTTTCCCTCACTTTAGATTGTGAGCTCCACATAGGGATAGATAAAATGTCTATAATTTTGCACTGTATTTTTCCTACTGTCTAGTCCAGGGCTGAGCCCATTGTAGTGCACTTTAACAATTATTGTTGTGGGGATGATGAGGATGAGAAGAAGTATGAGGACGAGAAAGATAAAGAGGAGGAGAGGTAGGAGAAAGGAGAGGAAGAAATTGAGTCATGCAGACCCATTTAGAACTCCCTCTTTGGCCTATCTGAGCTCTAATAATAACAATAATAACAATAATGGCATTTATTAAGTGCTTACTATGTGCAAAGCACTGTTCTAAGTGCTGGGGAGGTTACAAGGTGATCAGGTTGTCCCACAGAGGGCACACAGTCTTAATCCCCATTTTACAGATGAGGTCACTGAGGCAGAGAGAAGTCAAGTGACTTATCCAAAGTCACATAGCTGACAGTTGGCGGAGCTGAGATTTGAACCCATGACCTCTGACTCCAAAGCCCATGCTCTTTCCATTGAACCATGCTGCTTCTCTGCTTCCACACTCCAGAGTAATAATAATAGTAATAATAATAATAATAATGGTATTTGTTAAGCACTTAACTATGTGCCAGGAACTGTACTAAGCACTGGGGTATATACAAGCAGATAGGGTTGGACAGTCCCTGTCCCATGGGGTGAATCACAGTCTCAATCCCCAATTTACAGATGAGATAACTGAGGCCCAGAGAAGTGAAGTGACTTGCCCAAGGTCACACAGCAGACAAGTGGCAGAGTGGGGATTAATAATAATAATAATAAAATGGCATTTATTAAGCGCTTACTCTGTGCAAAGCACTGTTCCAAGCGCTGGGGAGGTTACAAGGCAATCAGGTTGTCCCACAAGGAGCTCACAGTCTTCATCCCCATTTTACAGATGAGGTAACTGAGGCCCAGAGAAGTTCAGTGACTTGCCCAAGGTCACACAGCAGACAAGTGGCAGAGCGGGGATTAATAATAATAACAATAATAATGGTGTTTATTAAGCACTTACTATGTGCAAAGCACTGTTCTATTGTCACACAGCTGACAATTGGCAGAGCCGGAATTTGAACCCATGGTCTCTGACTCCAAAGCCCGTGCTCTTTCCACTGAGCCACACTGCTTCTCTAAATTGGTAGTTTGATCTAGATCAGCAAGACAACAAACTGTAGGCAGAAGTATTAGTAGCTAATGTATCTTCCTTCAGGCAAGTTCTGCATAGATCTAAGAAGATTAACTAGTTCACGAGTGAACACACTCTTGAAAAATACACAATGAATTGCAGCACATAGAAAATCCCTACTCTGTGTGCTTAACCTTTGGACTGCAAAAGACGAAGTTTCTTAGCGCACATGCGGTGTTAATAGTGAGGCATTATTTCATCATGTTTAAGCTAGTGGAAGATTTTGGCAAAATATAATCTTCTCATAGTTCAGATTCAAGTAACAAGGGTTACATAAATGCAGATTACACAATTTCACAGCTGCGTAATATCAACATTTTCAAACATAAAATGTATGACATGAAAAGGAAGGGAGCTAGTGCTGTGGGTCACTGATATGTTGAAAACAATGTGAGTTAGATTGAAGAGATGATAGCCGGACTATTGGCATTCTCTGTGAACCATTATCTCATTAGTTAGTCTGGCACGGGGTACTTAGTTTAATCACTGGGGAATTGAAATGTTCCAAATACAACAACTTTTCTCAGGGTAACAAGTGTAACTGACTGAATTTTAGTCTGGTCAAACTGCAGTTGGTCTCTGTAGGCCCAGCTCCTTTGGTAACCTCCAATCATTTGTCTTCTTGCGACTTAGATGTCTATAACCCAACTGGAGTTAGAGAGGAGAATGTCTGTTACAAGCTGGAAGATTCCAAGACAAAAGACTCTTCCAACTCTGCAAAAGAGAATAAAACCCTTTCCTCAAAGCCAACTAAAAAGCCGAATAGTTAGAGAAGCAGCGTGGCTCAGTGGAAAGAGCCCGGGCTCTGCAGTCAGAGGTCATGGGTTCAAATCTCAGCTCCGCCAATTGCCAGCTGTGTGACTTTGGGCAAGTCTCTTCACTTCTCTCTGCCTCAGTAATCTCAGCTGTAAAATGGGGATGAAGACTGTGAGCCCCCCGTGGGACAACCTGATCACCTTGTAACCTCCCCAGCGCTTAGAACAATGCTTTGCACATAGTAAGCACTTAATAAATGCCATTATTATTATTATTATTCAGAAGAATCTCTTTAACATTGCTGAATATTCATTTGAGTGCTGATGGCATAGTGGATAGAGCATAGGCATGGGATCTAATCCCAGCTCTGCCACTTGTCTGCTGTGTGACCTTGGGCAAGTCACTTCACTTCTCTGGGCCTCAGTTACCTCATCTGTAAAATAGGCATTAAGACTGTGAGCCCCATGTGGGACAGGGACTGTGTCCAACCCATTTTGCTTGTATCTACCCCAGTGCTTAGTACAGTGCCTGGCACATAGTAAGTGCTTAATACCATAATTATTATTAGCCTACTATTTTAAAACATTCAAGTATATACCTTCTGTCATATGACTCCTGTGTTGTGAATACTTTTTACGCTTGTCTCCCGGGTTAAAAGTGTAAGTTCCTTCAATCAATCAGTGGCATTTATTGCACATTTACTGTGCATAAAACATTGTACTAAGCTCTTGGGAGAGTACAATATTACAGTTGGTACGTTCCCTGCTCACAAGGAGCTTCTAGAAAGGGAGACAGCAATTAAATATTAAAAAAAAATACAGATAGGTATATAAGTGCTGTGGGGCTGAGGGTGAGGTGAATAAAGAGTACAAAGCTAAGTGCAAGAGCAATGCAGAAAGGAGTGGGAGGAGAAGAAATGAGGGATTCACTGGGGAAGCAATCCTCTGTCAGATGTGAAGGGAGAGGGAGTGGGTGTAGATGGAGGGTAGAAGGGGACCCAAAACTGAGTCTCGAGGGACTCCCACAGTTTCGGGGTGGAAGGCAGAGAAGGAGCCCACAAGAGAGGCTGAGAATGAGTGATCAGAGAAATAGGAGAACCAGGAGAGGACAGTGTCAGTGAAGCTTAGAAGAGTGCAAGCCTTTTAAAGTGTGTAATACGATATATTATACAAAATACAATACTCTCATACAATAGAATTGGTCTTCTAGACTGTGAGCCCGTTGTTGGGTAGGGACTGTCTCTATCTGTTGCCAAATTGTACTTTCCAAGGGCTTAGTACAGTGCTCTGCACACAGTACGTGCTCAATAAATTCAACTGAATGAATGCATGAATGGTACATATCATCCCTTTCCAAAAGGAGCTTGCAATCTAGAGGAGGAGTTTAGAGCTTAGAGAAGGAGCTTGAAGTGTGTATTCTATTCTGTACTTCCCAAATTATACCAAATGACCACTACAATTAATCAATGGCATTTTTTTGAGCATTCACTTTATGCAGAGTACTGTACTGGCGCTTGGGAGAGTGCAATACAACAGAGTTGGTAGACACGAACCCTACTCACAAGAAGTTACAACTATTACTACTGCTGCTACTACCTCTACAGCCACTAACAAAAATTGCTCCGTTTGTGCACAGGTAGACTGTAGAAAAGTCAAGCTGAATAGGGGTAGAAACACTTGGTCACAACTTTCTAGTACCTGGTTTCCTGTTCTGTGGTGTTCACTATTGACAATCCATCAGAAAGGCACTTAACTGAAGAAGCAGGCTTTGAGTGGAACAGAATCCATATTAATTGGTTCCTCCTCCTAGACCATATCCATCAATAGGCAGCCATTCATATTTCCCCATATTTTGGAAATTTATCTGCAAAATATTCAGCTGGCAGGGACCAACTGAAGTAGATGGAACCTGAAAGACTCACATGCCCCAAATCCAACTGTCATTTCTCCTTAACCATCTGTCTTCTTCTTTCCTCCTAAGAGCTATTTGTCTTCTCTCTTTCTCCCCCATAGGCTTCCTGAACTCCTCTGCTCATGTCTCAGAGCTCTGCTAGTGGAAATCCAGACACCTGGTGATTTTGGCCACTTGAAATTTATCTTCACCTACTACAGCTCTGCCAACTCTTCCCCGCTGCAATATTACTTCTCTTCCCTCGTCAACCCTATTGCTCCCACCACCTGTTCCAGACCTCTAACTCTCTCTTGAAAAGCCTTGCCCAACCTCCCAATTCTCCTGCTCTGTCAATTATTTTGTTGACAAAATAGAAACTATGAGGCATGAGTTCCCCCAAACCACCCCCTTACTTCTCCAGCTCCTTCCCAACTGCTCAGTCTTTCTCAGTATCTTTTAATTAATCTACCACCTGTTTTCAAATCTACTCCCTCCACCTTCACCTCCGTGTACCTTCTCACCTTCTACAAACATTTGTATTCCTACCTCTTCAACTGCTCCCTCTCTGCTGGCTCCTGCCTTTAAACAAGCCCATGTCTCCCCACTCCTTAAAAAAAAATAAACCTTCTCTGGACTCTGATGCATCATCTCATCATCTCAAGCTCACCCATATTCTTCCACCCATTCTTTGTCAATCTTCTCACTCACTCCACTCTTCAAAGCCGCCAGTGATAACTTTCTTGCCAAGTGCTAAGGACTCTTCTCCATCCTAATCCTCTTCAGCCTCTCAGCTGCTTTGGATACTCTCCACACTGTGGATCATTTCCTTCACCTAGAAACCTTATTTAACTTCAGCTTTTCTGACTTAGACCTTTCCTGGTTTTCCTCTTACCTCTCTGACAGATTCCCCCCTCTTCATCCCCCCATCTTACCTCCTTCCCCTCCCCAAAGCACCTGTATATATGTATATATGTTTGTACATATTTATTACGCTTATTTGTATACACTTATTCTATTCATTTCATTTTGTTAATATGTTTTGTTTTGTTCTCTGTCTCCCCCTTCTAGACTGTGAGCCCACTATTGGGTAGGGACCGTCTCTATATGTTGCTAACTTGGACTTCCCAAGCGCTTAGTACAGTGCTCTGCACACAGTAAGCGCTCAATAAATATAATTGAATGAATCCAAGTCTTTTTTTCAGCTCTTCCTTTGATCTCATCTCTCCTGCCATCTATCTCTTTTCACATCCTTCCCACTGCATGGAACTCCCTCCCCCTTCACATCCACTCACATTAATGTGGCCTACTGTATAGAACACGGGCCTGGGAATCAGAAGGACCTGGGTTCTAATCCCAGTTCCATCATTTTCCTGCTGAGTGACCTTTGCAAGTCACTTCACTTCTCTATGCCTCATTTACCTCATTTGTAAAATCAGGACTAATGCAGTGAGTCCCAACGCTTAGTACCTGGCACCTAGTAAGCGCTTAACAAATGCCATAAAAAAACCAACAAAAAACAGATTACTGCTCTCCCTATCTTTAAAGCTTTTCTAGATTTAAATCTCTCCAAAAAGTCCCTCCCCAATTAATTATTAATTTCCCCCCAACTGCCACTTGAGCCCTTCTGTGTCTCCTAAGTGCCTAATTTAGGAGAAGCAGCATGGCACAGTGGATAGAGCACGGAACTGGGAGTCAGAAGGTTGTGGGTTCTAATCCTGACACAATCACTTGTCTGCTGTGTGACCTTGGGCAAGTCACTTCACTTCTTTGAGCCTCAGTTCCTTCATCTGCAAAATGGGTGTTAAGACTGTGAGCCCTATGTGGGACAGGGACTCTGTCCAACCTGATTTGCTTGTATCTACCCCAGTGCTTAGTACAGTGCCTGGCACATAGTAAGTGCTTAACAAGTACCATAATTATTATTAGCTTCTTGGAACTCCCAACGTATAGGCCTTATATGCCTATTTCTTGTAGCCAGGGACCATCTCTACCAGGTCTATTGTACTGGATTCTCTCAAGCACTTAATAATAATAATAATAATAATAATAATGGTATTTGTTAAGCACTTATTATGTGCAAAGCACTGCTCTAAGCACTGGGGGAATACAAGGTGATCAGGTTGTCCCACGTAGGGCTCACAGTCTTAATCCCCATTTTACAGATGAGGTAACTGGGGCACAGAGAAGTTAAGTGACTTGCCCAAAGTGACACAGCTGACAAGTGGCAGAGTCAGGATTAGAATCCACGACCTCTCACTCCCAAGCCAGGGCTCTTGTCACTGAGCCACGCTGCTTCTCGTGCTCTACATGTAAATACCGTGCTTTACACATAGTAAGTGATCAATATATACCACTGTTTGTATTAGTTTTCTCTCATAATTTATTTTAGTGCTTGTTTTTCCCGATAGATTGCAAGATCCTTTGAGGGCAGGTCCCATATCTACTTCAGTCGCTGCAGGAAGCACTTTGTACAGTGCTCTGCAGACAG
This sequence comes from Tachyglossus aculeatus, assembly GCF_015852505.1. Classification (NCBI taxonomy): domain Eukaryota; kingdom Metazoa; phylum Chordata; class Mammalia; order Monotremata; family Tachyglossidae; genus Tachyglossus; species Tachyglossus aculeatus. The sequence goes on from NC_052069.1 coordinate 88,337,270, forward strand.
AGAATTCCTAAAGCCTTAGTGGTCTCTTTTCCTTTCCTCCAGGACAACAAGTCTTCAAGACCGTGTCATCAGGCTTCATGAATCCATTCCTTAGCCCTGACTAAGCTTATCCAGAATAGAAGTATTTATCGGAACTATAAAGTAGTTATTGCATGAAAAGGTGTTTAAACATTTTCAGGTTTGGGCATCCTTTCCCAGCTTTTAAATCCCAAATGTCTAAATGATGATAAACCATGAAGCATCAAACACCCTCTCTCCAGTTTACCATGACTCTTTATGTAAAATTTATTACAATCGAAGTCTAGAAACAAAAATCCCTTTTGAGCCAGACAGTATTAGCTAATAGTCAAGAAGCATGTGGATAAATGAAAGTATCCTGTTGCTTTTGAAGAGTCCAGGTGTTTGCCATACTGAAGGTTCCTTTTCCTTAAATTTTGCAACTCAGATCATGGTTAAGTAGATAAAGCTCTGCCTAAATCCAGTTCATTATCAGTGGCAAGACTTCAAAACTGAACTTTATTTTTGGTAAAATCTGAATCTTTCTTAATCCTAGTGGATATACAATTGGGATTGTGAAATAAACACTGGTGCCGTATCAACCTCCTTTACACAACGAACGTTTCCATGTGTGTGGGAATCAATTTTCTGGTATTCAGAAGAAAAGCCAGATCACAAATTTCATTCCATTAAATAAAAGAACAAATGGTGTGAGCTCATGCATTGGAGCTCTGGTAAGCAGAATTCATTGGCATGCACTTGGCATAAATTAAATCTAAGCTGCGCTGAGGCTGAAAAATGTTGCAGCCGTGTTGAAGGATGAATAGATAGATAAATAAGAAGAAGAAGAATTGTGTGGTATTTATTAAGCACCATGGAAGATAGAAAATTATCAGATAGAACATAGTCACTGACTCACATGGGCAGTTTCACAATTTAAAAAGGAGGGAGAACAGATAATTTATTCCCATTTTGCAGATGAGGAAACATGAAGCCCATAGACCTTAAGCAACTTGCCCAAGGTTCCACAGTAGACAACTAGAGGAGATGGAATAAGAACCCAGAATTCCCGACTTCTCTAGGTCACGTTGCTTAAGTAAATTTAAATAAGTAATTATAAGTCAAGGATATATGTAAGGGTTAAGGTGAATAAACGTAAGGACAGATGTGGGATGGACTCAATCAGGGAAGTTGAAGTTTAATCAGGAAAGGTTTCCTGGAGGAAGTGGGATTTCACTAGGCTCAATCAATCAATCAGTAGCATTTATTGAATGCTTACTGTGTGCAGAGCACTGTATTTGGCAATTGAGAGAGTACAATGCAATTGATAGACACCTTACCACTTCTCAAGGAGCTTGCAATGAAGTGCACTATTAACTAATGCAAATTTTTTGCCTCCTTCCTACTATCTGTAATTTACTTTCATACCTGTGCCTCACTAAACTGTAAGCATCTGGAAGCCAGAGATCATAGCTGCTAACTCTAGTGTGTTCTCCCAAGTGTACCCAATCAAGCAATCAATCAATCAATCAATGGTACTTATTCAGTTCTTGCTTTGTGCAGAGTGCTGTAGTAGTTGCTTGGGGGAGAGCAATGGGGTTTGTAGACCTGATCCCTGCTCTCCAGGAACTTACACAAAATACAATTCTTGCAAAAAGACTGCAGTTTAATGAAGCATCTTCAGTTGCTGTAAATCAGTGCTGCCCCCAGCCACACCCATGGGTTAACAGAGAGAAAAGAAAACACTGGGGAGCAGCTGCATTAAGAAAGGCTGAAGATCGCTTCATGATGTTTGAATTATGCTCAGTATGATGGCCAGTTCCACTGAACCCCGTGCTTTGGATAGGAAGGAGGAAGCCAGAGTCTCTCCATGGTGTGACTCCCATGCGAAGTGTGCAGATGTAGTTGAGCCAGTCAGAGAGAAGGATTGAAAAGGACGTAGACAGGCCAGGTTGGTGAAGAAGAAGGCCCTCACCCATCTTGGATGCAGGAGGCAGTGATTGTGAGATACAGGGGGGACTTGTGCTGTGGATCCCTGGAAGTTCAGATTCCCAAAGTCTGGAATCTGGTGGAAAGAGACTCCTATCCCTGAGGGGGAGAAGAACGTGAGCTCCAGGACACCTACAGTGAGGTACAAAGGGGGAAGTAGTAGAACTGGAGAAGGGTAGCTTAACCTGGATGGGTTTCCATTCATCATCCCATTAAGAATGTTTTAAATATTGTTGAGACTCAGATCTTTGTGTTTGCCTGCAGTAGGGGCTCAGGGAGAATCAATCAATCAATCAATCAATCGTATTTATTGAGCGCTTACTATGTGCAGAGCACTGTACTAAGCGCTTGGGAAGTACAAATTGGCATCACATAGAGACAGTCCCTACCCAACAGTGGGCTCACAGTCTAAAAGGGGGAGACAGAGAACAGAACCAAACATACCAACAAAATAAAATAAGTAGGATAGAAGTGTACAAGTAAAATAAATAAATAAATAAATAAATAAATAGAGTAATAAATATGTACAACCATATATACATATATACAGGTGCTGTGGGGAAGGGAAGGAGGTAAGACGGGGGGATGGAGAGGGGGACGAGGGGGAGAGGAAAGAAGGGGCTCAGTCTGGGAAGGCCTCCTGGAGGAGGTGAGCTCTCAGCAGGGCCTTGAAGGGAGGAAGAGAGCTACCTTGGCGGATGGGCAGAGGGAGGGCATTCCAGGCCCGGGGGATGACGTGGGCCGGGGGTCGATGGCGGGACAGGCGAGAGCGAGGTACAGTGAGGAGATTAGTGGTGGAGGAGCGGAGGGTGCGGGCTGGGCAGTAGAAGGAGAGAAGGGAGGTGAGGTAGGAGGGGGCGAGGTGATGGAGAGCCTTGAAGCCCAGGGTGAGGAGTTTCTGCTTGATGCGCAGATTGATCGGTAGCCATTGGAGGTTTTTGAGGAGGGGAGTAATATGTCCAGAGCGTTTCTGGACAAAGATAATCCGGGCAGCAGCATGAAGTATGGATTGAAGTGGAGAGAGACACGAGGATGGGAGATCAGAGAGAAGGCTAGTGCAGTAGTCCAGACGGGATAGGATGAGAGCTTGAATTAGCAGGGTAGCGGTTTGGATGGAGAGGAAAGGGCGGATCTTGGCAATGTTGCGGAGCTGAGACCGGCAGGTTTTGGTGACGGCTTGGATGTGAGGGGTGAATGAGAGAGCGGAGTCGAGGATGACACCAAGGTTGCGGGCTTGTGAGACGGGAAGGATGGTAGTGCCGTCAACAGAGATGGGAAAGTCAGGGAGAGGACAAGGTTTGGGAGGGAAGACAAGGAGCTCAGTTTTCGACATGTTGAGCTTTAGGTGGCGGGCGGACATCCAGATGGAGATGTCCTGAAGGCAGGAGGAGATGCGAGCCTGGGGGCGGGGGGAGAAGCTCTGGGTGCTGGGGAGACACGTGGAACTGGAGAGCCACAGACATGGGAGGGAGCAGTTGGTCCTCAATGGGAGGTTCTAAACCAGTCCCAGATTAATTCTAAGCCTCTGAAGGGATGCCTGGGCTTTAGTGGTAGAGTGGTGGCAACAACATTCATCCAATCATATTTATTGAGCATTTACTGTGTGCAGAGCACTGTATTAAGCACTTGAGAGAACATTAAAAACAATAAACAGACATATTTCCTGCCCATAACAAGACTACAGTTTGGTGGGGGAGAAAGACATTACTATAAATAAATAAATGACAGATAAGTACGTATCTGTACTTATCTGGGGAAGCAGCGTGGCTCAGTGGAAAGAGCACGGGCTTTGGAGTCAGAGATCATGGGTTCAAATCCCGGCTCCGCCACATGTCTGCTGTGTGACCTTGGGCAAGTCACTTCACTTCTCTGAGCCTCAGTTACCTCATCTGTAAAATGGGGATTAAGACTGTGAGCCCCCCGTGGGACAACCTGATCACCTTGTATCCACCCCAGCGCTTAGAACAGTGCTTTGCACATAGGAAGTGCTTAATAAATGCCATTATTATTATTATTATAAGTGCTGTAGGGCTGGGAGGGGGGAAGAACAAAGGGAGCACATCAGGGTGATTCAGAAGGGAGAGGGAGAGGAGGAAGAGGGGTACTATTGAGGGAAGGCTTTCTGGAGGAGATGTGCCTTCAGTAAGGCTGTGAAGAGTCAGAGAGTAATTGCCTGTCAGATTTGAGGAGGGAAGGCTTCCTAGGCCAGAGGCGGGACTTGCGCTGTGATGATGCCCCCAAAACCTGTATTAGAATAACATATATGCTCATTGTAGTCAGGGAATGTCTGTTTTTTGTTGTACTCTCCCAAGTGCTTAATACAGTGCTCTGTCACAGTAAGTGCTCAATAAATACAACTGACTGACTTCAGGGCCCAATGGAGGCTGACCAGAATGCTCCTAAAGGGACTCCAGGTGCTCTTTCAGCCCCTATTTAGGCCTGTAAACCCCTGGTAACAGCATACTTAACCCTACGGATGTGCAGTGTTCTGTGGGAACATGGGGGAGATGAGACAGGTGGTGAATATTGGCAGCAATTTTGCCACATAGTAAATCAGCGAGACTCTATGAGGGTTGAGTTGGTGAGGGCATAGAGAGAAAGAGCCCTGCTGTTGAAGCCCAGAGATTCTGTCAGTCGTATTCACTGAGCACTTACTGTGTGCTGAGCACTGTACTAAGCGCTTGGGAGAGAACAGTATAACAATATAGTCTCAGTTGATGTGGTCCTTCTCTCCGGCTTCTAAAGTAGTGTAGGGAGCTTGTGCTCTCACTGTCCACTATTTTCCAAGGGCTTAATTTTCCAAGAAAGCGACTACTTTGTCCATTAAGCTCTAGAGTTCTTCACAAGCTCTCACAGGCCCTTAGCCTGAAAGAAAAATTTAGGCTGACACCAAGCCAAATCTACTTGGTGGCTCATTCCATCTATTCTCTTCCCACTCCTATGCCACCGTGCCAACTCATGAGTAGAGGAGAGGGGGAAGAAAGGGGCTAAATGCAATTAACTTGGTTTTTGTCTTGGCTCTTCAAGCCAAAGTGAAGAACATGAAAAGCACCTTCAAAGCATTATTAAAGTCACATCTCCTCTAAAAGGCTTTTCCCGATTAAGTCTTTTCCCCGGCTCGCTCTCCCTTCTTCGTTGTTGAATCTGTGACCTTTGGGAATTTGATATTCGCTGCAACATCGCAACATTTAAGTACCTATCTTTAAATTGTTCATATTAATTTCTGTACCCCCTCTAGACTGTAAGCTCATCCGCTGTTGGGTAGGGACCGTCTCTATATGTTGCCAACTTGTACTTCCCAAGCGCTTAGTACAGTGCTCTGCACACAGTAAGCGCTCAATAAATATGACTGAATGAATGAATGGGCAGGGACTGTGCCTGCTAATTCTGTTGTACTCTCCCAAGCCCTAAGTACAGTGCTCTGCACATAGTAAGTGCTCAATAAATACCATTATTTGATTGATGTGCTGCTTCTGTCAGAAGCATAGCTGAGTGGAAAGAGCACCAGCTTTGGAGTCAGAGGTCATGGGTTCAAATCCCTGCTCTGCCACTTGTCAGCTGTGTGACTTTGGGAAAGTCACTTAACTTCTCTGGGCCTCAGTTACCTCATCTGTAAAATGGGGATTAAGACTGTGAGCCCCCCGTGGGACAACCTGATCACCTTGTAACCTCCCCAGCACTTAGAACAGTGCTTTGCACATAGTAAGCGCTTAATAAATTCCATTAAAAAACCAGAATCACTGCTTGTTATGCTCAACTATTTAAAGAGGCCAAGTGCCCTTTAAAGTGTCCATTTTGCTGTGCCAGCAGACCCTTAAACATGGGGTCCAAGTGAGGCCCTAAATTAAGCTATGCTTATTGAATTTATTGGACCAGAGATGGTCCAAACTGCTTGTTTGGCTTCCTCAAATCCAGCCTGTGTTGACTCTACCCACAATCCCATGTGAGAGAGTGGAACTCATATAAAAGAGTCATGACGTGCTTTCATTCCTATAGGATTGAACTCCTTTGGACCTGTAATACTTTAAAAGGATTTGAAAGGGATCATAGTTCGACGTAAGCCAAAGCCTAAAACAATTGCCCTTTGAAAGTGTTTATTATTATGGTATTTGTTAAGCACTTACTTATGTGGGTGGTTCTAGGCACTGCAGTAGAAAAAAGGTGATCAGGTCGGACATAGTCCCTGTCCCACATGGGGTTCACAGGGTAAGAAGGAAGGAGAACAGGCATTAATTTAATAAGGAAACAGGAATTATTTGCAAAATCTGTAATCAGGCAGAGGAGAGTTGGGTATAACTACCAGAGAATACTTGAAAATAATCTTAGAAGACTGTCAGTCAGATTTTCTTGAAGAGTGCACTAAAATGTCTTTTTTCCCTCCCAGCCTGAGGGGTGACCTAAGTTTGAGTTTTGCATCAAGAGGCCACTAGAACATCTATTTTATATGATTTTGACATCAATGTAGAAATTGCTTCCTCTAGTCTGAGCTATGGGTAAAAAAATCTCTGATACCATTCAAATCTGGATTTTATTACATACCTTTGGTTTGATTGGATCTGATTTGTAAACAAATGACTTTCTCAAAGCATGAAGTCATATAAAATCACCTACTATTAATACTTTGTTCTCTTCTGACACTGAAAATAAATCCTATTTCCCTTCCAAGATTAGTGAGGAAAGCCCCTTTGAAAAATCTCTCTCTTTGCAAAGATATTAGGTAATTGCTACCTGCTGTACTGTATTTGCTTCTATTTCATTACTGATGAAGAAAATAAACAATATTTCAAGTCAAGCATTCCTTGGAGCTATGTGTTATAGGTAGGGCTCTACTACCTTGGCATTTCTACAAAACCTATTACATAATTTACAGTGAAATGGTCTGTTCTAAGTATTCTAGTCTCTTATTCCATATAAGATCAGCAGTACAGGCATAATAGCATTTCTGCATTGATTGCCAATTGATTCAGAACAAATCTCAGGTTTCTTCCTGATTTGCCTATAATGTTTGTTCAAGCACATTAATAACCATCAAATGTGTTAACTATTGGAACGTTGCTTTCTGCTAACATGGTATTTTAATGTTTGTGACATTCACAGTTTCACTGGAATTAAGTGGTTTGCTTGTTATTGGTCTAGTAGTCTTTTTCTTTCAGTAATATATCTGTCCATCAGCGGAGCCTTCCCCTCTTTAATACTACTAATAATAATAATGACATTTGTTAAGCACTATGTGCCAGGCGCTGTTTGAAGCACTGGGATACAAACAAGATAATCGGGTTGGACACAGTCCCTGTCCCACAAATTGGCTCACAGTCTTAATCCCCATTTTGGAGATGAGGGAACTGAGGCACAGAGAAGTTAAGTGACTTCCCCAAGGTCAAACGGCAGAGAAGAGGCAGTGTGGGGATTAGAACCCATGACCTTCTGAATCTCAGGCCCTTGCTCCATCCACCAGACCCTGCTGCTTCTACTTACCCTCCCCCACCACCCCCCAACTCCCTTCACTGGCAAAGTAAACTTGAGATGGTACCTCTACATTGTTAACTACTGCATTATTTCTGCAAAAACAAGATTGACAAAATAGCTCGCTTCCTCCATCACTAAAGCAGAACTGACACTTATTTAATAGTAATTACTGTGGGATCTGTTAAGCACTTACTTTGTACCAAGCACTGTACTAACCACTGGAGTAGATACAGGATAATTGAGTCCCACATGAGCCTTGCAGTTTACGTAGGAGGGAAAATGAGTGTTGAATCCCCATTTTAACAAATGAGGTACCTGAGGTATGAGAAGACAAATGAATTGCCCTGTGTCACGCAGAGGTAAGTGGCAGATCCAGAATTAGAACCCAGGTCCTCTGACCCTCAGATCTTTCCAGTAGTCCAGGCTGCTTCCCATTTAATAGTGAGAAACTCAGAAGACTGTGGAAGGGGTGAGAAAGTCGAGGTAGAGAGGTGACAAAAGGCCTGCAAAATGACAACTATTAAGAACTTGAAAAGTGTTCCAAACACTGGGATAGATATAAAATACAAAATTGGTCTGTCCTTTTTTTTTTCATTTGGTATTTATTAAGCATTTACTATATGTTGTAAGTGCTGGGGTAGATGCAACTTGTCCCTGTCCTGCCTGGATATCATGGTCTAAGGGGGAAACTGAAAGTGTATTGTATCCCCATTGTACAGTAAGCAGAGGCACTGAGTGCTTAAGTAAACTAGTCCAAGTTCTCACCGCTAAAATGTGACAGGACTAGGGTTTGAATCCGGATGGCCTGATTTCCATTCCCATGCTCTTTCACTAGCCCATTCTCCACTCCACAGAAGTCTTTATGAACTTTATCAACTCTCACATCACCCAAGTTCCCCAGTTGAGCGATTCCAACTTCATACCTTAACTACATTTCAGTATTTGCCATTACACCATGTTGTTACGTTATCCAAGTCTTTCTGGGCTGTTTTTGACCTCCCCTGCATTCCGAGGCGAGCAATCGTAGTCAATTTATTCTGACTTCCCTCAAAAAGCTTCTAGAGTAAGTGGTGCGTTTTGAGTAATTCATCTGATCTCATAGCACGGAGGACTTCAGGACTGCCATGTCAATTTCAGTTCGATTAACACGGAGTGAATGAGTGAGTTCTGCTGTGGCTACTTGGCAACATAACCGTAAACAGAAGAACTAATCTTTCAATAATACAAGTTTAAAAAAACAAGAGGTGACTGGTCCTCTGTTGTAATGAAATTATGCGTGCATGGCAGTTTGAGAGGGTTTTTTTTTTTCCAGGAGTTGTCAGAAGACCATCGTGACTTAGCCCAGTGAAAGTAATTGAGTGGATGATTTCACTTGTTTCTTCTAGGCACTGAATGAGGTCTCTGCCATCTGCTGAATGCACTAAACACCTCAGAGGGGAGAGGACTGTTTCTCCTGTCGTTTATGCAACAGCTGTGTTGTCCCTCACCTCCTGTGAGGCAAAAGAATCTCTGAACACTAGAGTCGAAGGGAACAAAAACCGATCCTGATCCAATCTCAACAGTCAAAGCCTTGCTGGGGGTTGAGGGAACTACTGGGACAAGATTCCAGACGAATGACCCAAATAACTTAGACCAAAATGGGTAATCACCTCATCCCCATTACTATGTAGTGGCTGACTAGAGGGTTCTAAGTCAGTAGAGAGAAAGATGGAAATGTTAACCTGCAGTTTCACTAAACATGGGGAACAAGACCATTTTCTCTGAATTCACCTTGAGAAAAAGGCATTGGTTACCTCAGGTCCAAGTGATAGAGTACTTTTGTCTTTGAGGAGCCAACTATTCATTCATTCGAATTTCTTGAGTGCTTACTGTGTGCAGAGCATTTTATTAAGTGCTTGGGAGAGAATACAACAAACACATTCCCTGTCCATAGGAGTTTACAGTCTAGAGAACTTGGTGCCACAGGCTATTCAGGGCCTGATGATTCAGACTGGGAATTGTCCTTGGCTCTTTCTTCTCTTCTTTTGCTCTCTGAATGCCAGAATATTGTTCTTTTCTCTCTCAATCTGCCTTCCAGAGGGGAGGAAAAAGAAGAAACATGAAAAGTAGATAAAACTCAAAATATAGCTCATTTAGCTCTTGCTTAGAGAAGCAGTGTGGCCTAGTGGATGAAGCACGGCCTGGGAGTCAGAATGACCTGGGTTCTAATCCTGGCTCTTCCACCTGTCTGCTGTATGACCTTGGGCAAGTCGCTTCTCTGTGCTTACCTCATCTGCGACACGGGCCCCATGTGGCACAGTGACTGTGTCTAACTCGATTAATTTGTTTCTACCCCAGTGTTTAGAACAGTGCCTGGCACATAGTAAGTGCTTAACCAGTACCATAATAATAACAATAATTGTGTTTGGACTAAACGTTTGGTGGGTCGAGGTGCAGAGGGAACTATGGCTAAAATGAGGCTCAATAACTATTGGTATCATTTATTTCTACCGCCATTGGAGATTCCAGGGCAGCAAAGTAGTAAAGTATAGGAGTCATTTATGTAAAAAAATGATCAATCATACTTACTGAGTGCCTGCTGTGTGCAGTATGTACTATGTGCACTGTACTAGTATGGAAAGTGAGAAGCAGAGCTCTGCCCTTTTAGAGTATGAAAACTAAATAAGTTTCTCCAACTAGGGGATGCTCTCTAGTCATTAAAAAGGAGGTGCTAGAACCAGAAATGTTACTTTCCATTCTTCAATGAATCTCTGAGTGTCACTGTAGACTTCTCATGTGTTCTCTTTTAGGCAAGTGGAGGGAAAGCTGCCGGAAAGCAGAAATAGAATGAGAGGAATCAATTAATCATTCAATCAGTTGTATTTATTGATCATTTACTGCCTGTAGAGCACTGTACTAAGCACTTGGGAGAATACTACAGAGTTGGTACACATGTTCCCTGCCCTGGTGAGCTTAGTCTGGAGGGGAGACAGACATTACTGTAAATAAATTACAGATATGTACTTAAGTGCTGTGAGGAAGCTTTGATGGAACAATGGCAGAGAAATGATACAAAGGATTTTAAAAAATAGAGACTATCAAGGGCCAATTCTGAAAGGAAATTTTTATACGAAGAAACATAGAGCACAGCGTTCATTCATTCAATCGTATTGAGCGCTTACTGTGTGCAGAGTACCGTACTAAGCGCCTGGGAAGCACAAGTCGGCAACTTGCAGAGACGGTTCCTACCCAACAACGGGCTAACAGTCTAGAGGGGGCAGACAGACAACAAAACAAAACATGTAGCCAGGTGTCAAAATCATTAGAATAAACAGAATTATAGCTATATGCACATCATTAACAAAATAAATAGAATAGTACATATACACAAATACAATAGAGTAATAAATCTGTACAAATATATACAAGTGTGGTGGGGAGGGGAAGGAGGAAGAAGGTCCCAGTAGCAGTACTGGGACCAGTGGGAAGAATTCAGGGAAGAGGAGATGAAAGAAACCTTCTACGTCTTCAATAAGTGAAATGGGAATGGGAGACAGAAAGATGGGAATGTTAACCTGCAGTTTCAGGAATCTCATATCAGAGGGATAATTGCTCTCTTTCCCCTCCCCCCCGCACCATTCAAAGCCTTATTGAAGGCCCATCTCCTCCAAGAAACCTTCCCTGACTAAGCCCTCCTCTGCTCTTCTCCCACTTCCTTCTGCGTCCTCCCTCCCATCCCCACAGCTCATATGCATGCCCAGCGCTTAGAACAGTGCTTTGCACATAGTAAGCACTTAATAAATGCCATCATTATTATTATTATGTATATAGCTGTAACATTTATTTAGGTATATTTAATGTCTGTCTCCCCCTCTAGACTGGGAGATCATTGTGGAAAGGGAGTGTGTCTGTTGTTGTACTGTACTCTCCCAAGCGCTTAGTACAGTGCTCTGCACACAGTAAGCGCTCAATATGATTGAATGAGTGAGGGGTTTACAATCTCTCTACAGTGGATTGTTTTTTGTGAGCTACTTTTAGTCAGTTTTCACTGCACTTCTTCAGGATGACTTTTGATTCCGTGCCACTGCAGTAAGTCTTGCCACTTCAAAGGTAAGCTGTAGTCCCATTACCAAGCATTTAAGCACTTAGTACAGTGCTCTGCACATAGTAAGCGCTCAATAAATACGATTGATGATTTAATGAGGGTCCACAGAGGAGAGTTGACAGTACTTAAAATCACTCAAAAGGTGCATTGAGTTTGCGGATCTTAAATGAGTTGCAAGATTTTTGGAGCCGACAAAGTTTTCTCAGTTGGGATCACACACCATCTATCTAGTTTTGAATGTGGAGGTACACCCAATTTCCATGTTTCTTCCAACAAGAAGAGAGTGGGACAACATTTTTGGCCCTGGAAACTCTGTTGAGAAGGATCATGCTTTCCTTTCGTTGACTTAGTCCACCGGAACTGTCAGAAAATTCAGGTTTTTCAATTATTTCAAGGCTGTATATTCCTGGGAGCTCGTTTCTTTAGGGAGATTGAATGTTTGGAAGGATGTGGAAAGAGAAGCAGTGTGGCTCAGTGGAAAGAGCACATGCTTGGGAGTCAGAGGTCATGGGCTCTAATCCTGGCTCCACCACTTATCTGCTGTGTGACTTTGGGCAAGTCCCTTCACTTCGTGCCTCAGTTACCTCATCTGTAAAATGGGGATTGACTGTGAGCCTCCCGTGGGACAACCTGATCACCTTATAACCTCCCTAGCGCTTAGAACAGTGCTTCGCCCATAGCACGTAACAAACACCATCAAAGGAAAAAAAAGAGGAACATGACAATTGCTGTTAAGTAAATCTCCCAGCACCAGGAGCGGGGACCACCTATTGACTTTCAAAAGCATTCACTTCAGATTAAATACGAGGAAGCACTCATTCACTTAGCAGATCAATCAATCATATTTATTAAGCGCTTACTGTGTGCAGAGCACTGTACCAAGCGCTTGGGAAGTCCAAGTTGGCAACATATAGAGACGGTCCCTACCCAACAGTGGGCTCCCAGCAGATGGTAAACAGTTTGGAAGTTGCAACCCCAGAAGTTGTAGAGATGGAAAACATCAGGCGCCCTAAAGAGGGGTTATATAAATCAATCAATCACTCAATCAATCGTATTTATTGAGCGCTTACTGTGTATCCCCCCCATCTTACCTCCTTCCCTTCCCCACAGCACCTGTATATATGTATATATGTTTGTACATATTTATTACTCTATTTATTTATTCATTTTACTTATACATATCTATTCTATTTATTTTGTTAGTATGTTTGGTTTTGTTCTCTGTCTCCCCCTTTTAGACTGTGAGCCCACTGTTGGGTAGGGACTGTCTCTATATGTTGCCAACTTGGACTTCCCAAGCGCTTAGTACAGTGCTCTGCACACAGTTAGCGCTCAATAAATACGATTGATTGATTGATTGTGTGCAGTAATTGTAAATGTATGGAATCAGCCAATCAGTGGCATTTACGGAGCACTTCTTATTAAATGCAGGGTACCGTATTGTCTTGGAATGGTGCTAGAGGGGAAAGTTAGAGATGATAGAAGGCTCAAGGGATTACTTACACTCATGGATGATGATGGGTTGGAAGAAATAATGTAATAGACGGAGATCTTGCCTGGGGAGTTCTGCTGCCACCTACTGACTGAATTAAGTCCTCACCTGACTACATTGGACCTGGCTTTCAAACATGCTGCCTGTTATTCATTCAATCGTATTTAGAATAATAATAATAATAATAATAATAATAGTTATTATATTGACATTTACTAAGCGCTTACTATGTTCAGAGTATTCATTGAGCGCTTACTGTGTGCAGAACACTGTACTAAGCGCTTGGAAAGGACAAGCCAGCAGCACATGGAGACAATCCCTACATTCAATCGTGTTTATAATAATAATAATGATGATGATGGCGTTTATTAAGCGCTTCCCATGTGCAAAGCACCGCTCTGTTGAGCGCGTACCGTGTGCAGAGCACTGTACTAAGCGCTTGGAAAGGACAAGCCAGCAGCACATGGAGACAATCCCTACATTCAATCGTATTTATAATAATAATAATGATGATGATGGCGTTTATTAAGCGCTTCCCATGTGCAAAGCACCGCTCTGTTGAGCGCGTACTGTGTGCAGGGCACTGTACTAAGCGCTCGGGAAGTACAAGTCGGCAACATCTAGAGACGGTCCCTACCCAACAGTGGGCTCACAGTCTAGAAGGGGGAGACGGAGAACAAAACAAAACATATTAACAAAATAAAATAAATAGAATGAATATGTACAAATAAAATAGAGTAGTAAATATGTACAAGCATATATAATAATAATAATAATGTTAAGCACTTACTATGCGCAAAGCACTGTTCTAAGCGCTGGGGTAGATACAAGATAATCAGGTTGTCCCACATGGGACTCACAGGCTTCATCCCCATTTTACAGATGAGGGAACTGAGGCCCAGAGAAGTTAAGTGACTTGCCCAAAGTCGCACAGCTGACAAGTGGCAGAGCCGGGATTTGAACCCATGACCTCTGACTCCAAAGCCCGGGCTCTTTCCACTGAGCCACGCTGCTTCTATACAGGTAACACAGCAGACGAGAAAATAGTCTGTAAAATAGGGATTAAGACTGTGAGCCCCACGTGGGAACATCTGATCACCTTGCATCCTTCCAGCGCTTAGTACAGTGCTTCGCCCATAGCACTTAACAAATACCATCAAAGAAAAAAAAAAGAGGAACACGACAATTGCTGTCAAGCAAATCTCCCAGCACCAGGAACGGGGACCACCTATTGACGTTCAAAAGCGTTCACTTCAGATTAAATACGAGGAAGCACTCCTTCACTTAAGTATGCCTTCACTCCTTCACCTACCCAACAACGGGCTCACATTTAGAAAGGGCAAGACAGACAACAAAACAAGTAATAATAATAATAATAATAATAATAATAATAATAATAATAATGATGATAATGGAATTTGTTAAGCGCTTACTATGCGCAGAGCACTGTTCTAAACCCTGGGGGGGATACAAGGTGATCAAGTTGTCCCGTGTGTGGTTTACAGTCTTAATCACCACTTTACAGTGAGGTAATTGAGGCTCAGAGAAGTTAAGTGACTTGCCCAAGGTCACACAGCAGACAGGTGATCAAGTTGTCCCATGTGCGGTTTACAGTCTTAATCCCCATTCTACAGATGAGGTAATTAAAGCTCAGAGAAGTCGAGTGACTTGCCCAAGGTCACACAGCAGACATGTGGCGGAGCCAGGATTTGAAGTCATGACCTCTGACTCCAAAGCCCGGGCTCTTTCCACTGAGCCAAGCTGCTTTAATAGCATTATGTTGCCAATTTGTACTTCCCAAGCGCTTAGTACAGTGCTCTGCACCCAGTAAGCGCTCAATAAATACGATTGATGATGATGATGATGTAGCATGTTTTGCATGTAGTTTCTTGCTAAGATCTCTGGGAAACAGAGTTTGCGTTGGGGGGCACAGAAATTATTGAATGGAGAGAAAGGAAACCAAGTTTCTGTGGTCCTTTGGCACAGAGTGTAGTGGCTTCAGGAAAAGGAAGAATGATTGAAACCTCTGATGGGAGGGAAGGGGCAACACCTCAACAGAACTGGGGCTGACTAAAAGAGATCTTCGAAAAGGGGCCTAATATTATTATTTTCTTTAAAATTTTTTTTTTTTTTTGGAATGTAAGGGTAGTAGTGCATGTGAGCAGAAGTTCTATTGAAAGCTTGTACTCAGTCATACTATCTGGGTAAGCATGATCTCCTTGCTCCCTTGGTTCTCTGTAACTTCCATTATTGCTGACGGAGTTCCTCTATCTTTCAGTCTTGAAATGTGAGTGTCGGGTAAGTCAGTTGGATTTATCGAGCGCTTACTGTGTACCAAACGCTTGGGAGAGTCCGGTGTAATAAACAAGGAGTGCCTTTATTGGCGATCCTCAACTAGCAATTTCTGAGGAAGAATTATTACTCATTCATTCATTCAATCATATTTATTGAGCGCTTCCTGTGTGCAGAGCACTGTACTAAGCGCTTGGGAAGTACAGGTTGGCAACATCTAGAGACGGTCCCTACCCAACAGTGGGCTCACAGTCGAGAAGGGGGAGACAGAGAACAAAACATATTAACAAAATAAAATAGAATATGTACAAGTAAAATAAATACTCCTACAAAGAGTGGTTGTGAAACCAGAATGAGTCATATGTGGGACTGGGTCTGTCTCCAACCTGTTTATATCGTTCAGATATAAGTGCTTAGTATAGTGCTTGGCATATACTAAGCATTTAATAATCAATCAGTGGTATTGATCCCTTATTGTGTTCACAGTACTAAGCACTAAGTGCTTGCGAGAGTATAATAGAACAGAATTGGTAGACATGTTCCCTGCCCACACATAATCAATCAATCAATCAATCGTATTTATTGAGCGCTTACTGTGTGCAGAGCACTGTACTAAGCGCTTGGGAAGCACAAGTTGGCAACATATAGAGACGGTCCCTACCCAACAGTGGGCTCACAATCTAGAGCTGTAGATAACAGCTTGGACAATATGCAGCTAATGCTGGAATTAGCGTAACATAGTTCTGAGGCATCAGACAGGTACCATAATAATTCTTCTAGGAACCATAAGAGGGTCTTTATTTCATTCAATTGTATTTATTGAGCGCTTACTGTGTGCAGAGCACGGTACTAAGCGCTTGCAAAGTACAAGTTGGCAACATATAGAGACGGTCCCTACCCAACAGTGGGTTCAGTCTAGAAGGGGGAGACAGATGATAAAACATATTAATAAAATAAATAGAATAAACATGTACAAATAAAATAGAGAAATAAGTATTCATTCAATCAATCAGATTTATTGAGCGCTTACTGTGTGATGGTGATGATGGCATTTATTAAGCGCTTACTATGTGCCAAGCACTGTTCTAAGCGCTGGGGTAGAGACAAGGTAATCAAGTTGTTCCACGTGGGGCTCACAGACTTAATCCCCATTTTCCAGATGAGGTAACTGAAGCCCAGAGAAGTTAAGTGACCTGCCCAAAGCCACACAGCTGACAAGTGGCTTCATGTTTACATGAAGTTATTACAAGTTATTTCACGTTTACCCTCTCAGGGCCGCACCTGGAGAGTTTCCAGTTATCTACCAGTCTCGACTACCGGAGGGAGGGTAAAGCAGAGGCCTAGCCATTCCATTTGCACAGTAAGCGCTCAATAAATATGATTGATTGATTGATTGGGTAGTGACTAGCGAGTGGAAGGCAATCTGCTGCAAGCCAAAACTCCCCTGGGCTGGGCAGCAGCGGCATGGCGGAGAGTCGAGGGTGGAAACTCAAGTTTACCGCGTGGGAGGAGGAAATGGTAAACCACTTCCATATTTTTACCAAGAAAACTATATGGATACACTACCTGAACAATTGCAGATGGAGGTGGGGGCATTCAGGGAGAGATGTGCCCACTGTATAGCCATGGGTCGGAGATGACTCGACAGCACAAGACAAGATTGTATGTTTGCAAGTGGTTGTCATATTGAGTCCATACAGTTCAATGTTTTGTCACCAGTAGGGCAACAAGTCCTGCTTGAATTACTAGAAGAAAAGAATAGTGATATTCGAAAGTATTTCCCTTAGCACAAAAGTAACATTTGTGACCCTTCAAGTCCTTTCACATCAGTTGCTTTATTTTGTCCTTAAAATATCCCTTTGAGATCATTCATTTGTTCAAACTAGAGAAGCAGCTGCCCACTTGAAATGCTTCTCCTTTGAGAAGCACAGTTGTCTTCGTCTTCTTTTCTTTATGGTATTTAAGTGCTTACTATATGCCAGGCACGGTTCTAAGCCCTAAGGTGGATAGAAGGTAATTGAGTTGGACACAGTCCCTGTCCCATATAGGGCTCACAGATCTGGGAGTCAGAAGTACCTGGGTTCTAATCCTGGCTCTGCCTGCTGTGCATCCTTGGGCAAGTCTCTTAACTCATTCGTGCCTCACTTAACTCATCTGTAAAATGGTGATTAAGACGATGAGCCCCATATGGGATAGGGACAGTTTCCAAGTTGATTTAGCTTTATTATTACTAGTAATGATAACAATCAAAAATTGTGGTATTTAAGCACTTACTTTATGCCAGATACTGTACTAAGTGCTGGGGTGGGTACAAGTTAATCATGTTGGACACAGACCCTGCCCCACATAGGACTCACACTCTAAATTTCCATTTTACAGATAATAATAATAATAATGGCATTTATTAAGCACTTACTATGTGCAAAGCACTGTTCTAAGCACTGGGGAGGTTACAAGGTGATCAGGTTGTCCCAAGGGGGGCTCACAGTCTTAATCCCCATTTTTCAGATGAGGTAACTGAGGCCCAGAGAAATTAAGTGACTTGCCCAAAGTCACACAGCTGACAAGTGGCAGAGCTGGGATTTGAACCCACAACCTCTGACTCCATAGCCCGGGCTCTTTCCACTGAGCCACTCTACTTCTCTAACTCTTCTCAGTTACAGATGAGGTAACTGAGGCACAGAGAAGTTGAGTGACTTGCCCAAGGTCACACAGCAGACAAGTAGCAGAGCGGGAATTAGAAACCAGGTCTTTCTGATTCCCAGGCCCGTGCTCTATCCACTAGGCCGTGCTGCTTCTCCACCCAGTACCTAGCACTTAGTGCTTAACAAAAACCATAAAAATGCTATTTGAGTGTATAAAGTATACAAATGCTGTACTATGTGCTAAGGAACCATGCTATCAATTAATCAGTGGTGTTTATTGGGTACTGTACCAAAAGTTGTACTAGGGACTTGGAAGATTACAATGCAATAGATTGGGTAATAATAATGGCATTTATTAAGCACTTACTATGTGCAAAACACTGTTCTAAGTACTGGGGAGGTTACAAGGTGATCAGGTTGTCCCATGGGGGGCTCACAGTCTTAATCCCCATTTTACAGATGGGGATTAAATGGGGATTAAGACAGATGAGGTAATTGAGGCATGGAGAAGATAAGTGACTTGCCCAAAGTCACACAGCTGACAGTTGGTGGAGCTGGGATTTGAACCCATGAACTCTGACTCCAAAGCCCGGGCTCTTTCCACTGAGCCACGCTGCACCATCCCTGACCACAAAGAGCTTACACTCTAGTCGGGCAGTCAGAAATTTAAGTAAATGACAGATAGGGGAAATGGATTTGTACAAAATTGCTGTGGATAAATAAAGGATAAATTAGGCCAGGTCGCTGTCCTACAGGGTGTTGGGGAAGGAGGTTGGTAATGGGCTCAATCAATCCATCATATTTATTGAGCACTTACTGTGTAGAGAGCACTGTACTAAGCACTTGGAAGAGTACAGCACAACAATATAACAGACACATTTCCTGCCCACAGTGAGCTTAGTCTAGAGGACCTGAGGAAAAATTGAAATAAGGCAAAATAATAATATTAATAATCATGGTATAAGTGCTTACTATGTGTCAGGCACTGTTCTAAACGCTGGGGTGGATACAAGCAAATTGGATTGGACACAGTTTCTGGCCTATGTGGGACTTACATTCTCAATCCACATTTTGTAGAGGAGGTAACTGAGGCCCAGTGAAGTGATTTGCCCAAGGTCACACAGATGACAAGTGGCCGAGCTGGGATTAGAACCCATGACCTTTTAACTCCCAGGCCTGTGCTCTATCCATTATGCCTTGCTGCTTCTTACAAATTCAAAGAGTTGTAGAACATTGTGGCTAAATGAGCCCATTTTGAAGTCCCTTGTAACTTATTGATGTAGAAGTTATTTTCCCTTTGGGGAAACTGAGGCAAGAACTGTTCAATGACTTGCTCAAGGTTACAAGTGGTGTAGTGACAGTACAGGGACTGGAACCCAGCTTTCTCTGGACTCCTATCATTTTTATACTTCTCTCTCCTTTAGACCATACTGCCTTCCAAGAGTTGAGCATCGAGATGGCAGAGCAACGATCGCAGCCCTCCAAGCATCATTTGGTACCACTGAGGAAATGGAATCCTTGTCCGGATGGGCCTCTGGTCTGCTTCTATGACGGTTGGTGAATTTTGCTCTTTGAAATGTAAATCAGTTGAAGTCCTTCAAGATGACCCCCCTAAAGCAGCACTGTTCAAAGCCTCTAGGCCAGCTCTCATTGTAGTTTAAATTATAAATCTGCCAGACTTTCAGAGCAGAGGGAAGTGCCGGGGAAATGGGCGGCGGGACTTTCTGTGAAGCTTGGGTGGAAGGAACCCAGGCTGACTGTGGGGGGTGGGCACGGTTTCTTCCACTGTTCTGGTTCAATTTCCTGGGCTTCGAAGCCACAGCTGCGTGGGTGGAAGCAGGAAAACATGTTTCTCTTTGTTGTCCTGGATCATTTTCCCGGGCTGATGCCCATGGCAGTGGAGGAGAGCTGTGATAGCCACCATCCCTCCACCACCACTGGAGGAGGGAAGGGAGTGGGCTCGGCAGGGTCCGGAGAGCTAGGGAGGGTTCGTAAGGGCAGGTGCAGGAGATGAAATGAGAACCCTCGGGTTTGTCTTCTTTTTATTTAAAAAAAATAAATCCTCCAGCAGTCGGAGGCAAACGTGTTGGGAGCACTGTCGCCATAGCCTCATCCAGTGTGTAGGGGGCGGATGCCAGATTGCATCGTGTGACCCGGGGGAGGGTGGAATGGGAGAAATGGTGCCATGTTGGACCATAGTTCAACCACTTCATCTCAGAATTAGTGGTATTGATAGGCTGCGCAGACAAATTTGAAAGCCAACCCATCACGGACTCCATTTGCCTCTTCATTTATGAAAAATAGCGTCTTCCCTCTGTGTTGTTATCATGCTCTAGCTATGGAGAATGAAGTATTAAACATGGTTTGGTGAAAGTTAGCTAAAGCATCAACCTCCTGAGATGATATTTACCTCCTTGTTCCAACTGAGAATCCTCAGTATTTGCCCCCTAATCCTATAGTAGCTATCTTGGACATTGGTGGTCAGATTTTAGAAGATGACGGTGTTGAAATTATAGTATAATTGCCAGTTTGGAATCAATGAGTCAGTCAATCATATTTAGTGAGCACTTACTGTGTGCAGTGCACTGTACTAAGCACTTGGGAGAGTACAATAGAATAATAAACAGACACATTCCCTGCCCAAAACAAGTTTACCGTCTAGAGTTGTGTGATCTCAGCTGCTTCCATTGGTGGTTTTGCTGGTGTAGATGTCTTTTCTGCTTATTTAGAAACATCTTCAGTGCCTATTACAAGGGAGCATTCAGCATAACGAAGAAGCAGCTAAGCACTTGGGAGAGTACAATAGAACAATAAACAGACATATTCCCTGCCCAAAACAAGTTTACCGTCTAGAGTTGTGTGGTCTCAGCTACTTCCATTGGTGGTTTTGCTGGTGTAGATGTCTTTTCTGCTTATGTAGAAACATCTTCAGTGCCTATTGCAGGGGAGCATTCAGCATAACTAAGCAGCAGCATGGCTCAGTGGAAAGAGCATGGGCTTGGGAGTTAGGGGTCATGGGTTCTAATCCCGGCTCTGCCACTTGTCAGCTGGGTGACTTTGGGCAAGTCACTTAACTTCTCTGGGCCTCAGTCACCTCATCTGTAAAATGGGGATTAAGACTGTGAGCCCCATGTGGGACAACCTGATGACCTTATATCCATCCCCCAGTGCTTAGAAAAGTGATTGGCACATAGTAAGCGCTTAACAAATGCCGTCAACATCGTTGTTATTATTATATATGTCGATAGACAGGCCCAGCAAGAGTGGGTATAAAGGGCTCTCAAAAATTAGTCTTAGATCGTGAGTCCCTTGAGAGCCAGGAGCCACGTCCAATTCCTAAATCTATGTACCTTCCCAGCACTTAGTGCACTGCTCTGCACCTATAGGTACCCAGCTACTAGTACTACTATCTTATTAAGGAATGGTCTTGGAATAAAGCTAAACTGAGCATTTATCATGGTGTGGCCGGAATAGACCCAGATTTGTAGACGCTCTTCCGGGCAAATTTAGTTAAATATATAATAGCCTAGAATTGGTAATGCTAGGAGTACATAAGCCTACTTGCCCTGCCCCAGCAAGTGTCTTGCTGATTTTTAACTGCTCAAATTAGCACCTCCGGGTTGGACCATGCTCATTCCATGCACGTTTTGGTTTCCCCAACATACTGGGACTTGTAGTCTGAACATCCTGGGATGCTGGAGAAGCAGCGTGGCTCTGTGGACAGAGCCCGGGCTTGGGAGTGAGAGATCATGGGCTCTAATCCCGGCTCCACCACTTTGGGCAAGTCACTTCACTTCTCTGGGCCTCAGTTACCTCATCTGTAAAATGAGGATTAAGACTGTGAGCCCCATGTGGGACAGCCTGATGACCTTGTATCCCCCCCCCCCCAGTGCTTAGAACAGTGCTTGGCACACAGTAAGCGCTTAACAAATGCCATTATTATGATTCTTATTATTATTATTATTATTATTTAACTCCACCCCCTCCCCATTCCCACAGTCCCAAGATCCTCTCTAATGATTACTGGGAGTTAAGGAGGTGTACAAGTGTCCTGATAATGCACCTTGCTACAGAAATGCTATGATCAACCTGAATATTTATTCAATCTATTTATTGAGCGCTTACTCTGTGCAAAGCACTGTACTAAGTGCTTGGGAGAGCGTGATACAACAACAGACACATTCCCTGCCCACAGCGAGCTCACAGTCCAGAGGGGGAGACTGACATTAATATACCTTAACAAATAAATGAATATGGAGTCCTGGGGATAATGTTCATCTCTCAGCACAAAACACAGGGCAACTCTAGGAGAAAGAGCTTTCTGGAATGAAGTTAAAAGATGGCCCAGCAATGGTTCTCAGGCCAGAGAC
This sequence comes from Tachyglossus aculeatus, assembly GCF_015852505.1. Lineage (NCBI taxonomy): Eukaryota > Metazoa > Chordata > Mammalia > Monotremata > Tachyglossidae > Tachyglossus > Tachyglossus aculeatus. Next base: position 88,359,605 of record NC_052069.1, read on the forward strand.
AATTTATCCACTGGGCATTGACCGAGGGCCTTCTGTCCTCAGGGTATTTGGCAGGATTAATCCGCAGAGCCTGAAGAAGGCCTGGAAACCAGTCCCATCTGATGATGTGATAATGTGATCAGCGCTTAGTCTGTGTCAAGCACTGTTCCAAGCCTGGGGTAAATTACAAATTGATTAGGTCAGACACTGTCTCTGTCCCACTTGGGGCTGTGATCTGTTGCACTCTTCCTCGTTTACACAGATTACTGAATCCGCATCCCAACCTAGCTCCGTGCACACAACCTGCTCGTGTACAGTGGAAGAATGGATTTCTTTCCTGGTTTTATCTGAAAGTGCCAATCCACGGCCCAACGGTAACTCCATTTGGAAGTTCAGGAGGTTGATCAAGTCATTAACATTTTAAAGGAAGGGAAATTTTCTTTCCCAGATGGCTTAACAGGTGACTCCTATAAATTACACAGTACATTACAGCGGCATCCGCTCGCCCTGTTATAGTACTGGGCCTGTCATCGTTTCCATTATAAAGCCCTATTTTCAGAGTTTATAACTGAGCCATAAAAATCTGCTCCAAACTGAATCTTGGCTTCCTAGACAATTCTCAGCTCAGCAGTAAGCACCCACTTTTTTCATTTCTTGGTCACAAATTTTAAATTTCCCCCTTTTAGACTGTGAGCCCACTGTTGGGTAGGGACTGTCTCTATATGTTGCCAACTTGTACTTCCCAGGTGCTTAGTACAGTGCTCTGCACACAATAAGCGCTCAATAAATACGATTGATTGATTGATTAAAGCAATTTCTGTGGCCATTTCTACATTTAGGTGGTGTTTCCCCTGAAGGAGGCTTAGAATCAGCTTCTCTGTGCCTCACTTACTTCATCAGTACAATGGGGATTAAGATTGTGAGCCCCATATGGGAAAATAATAATAATAATAATTAATAATACTCATTCATGCCAACTTGTACTTCCCAAGCGCTTAGTACAGTGCTCTGCACACAGTAAGCACTCAATGAATACAATAGAATGAATGAATGAATTGTGGTATCCTGTCAAGAGTTTATGATGCTAGAAGAGCTGGGGTAGATTAAAGCTAATCAGGTTAGACACAGTCCCTGTACCACACAGGGCTCGTAGTCTTAATCCCCATTTTACAGGTGAGGGAACTGAGGCCCAGAAAAGTGAAGTGACTTGCCCAAGGTCACACAGCAGACAAGTGACAGAGCCAGGATTAGAACCCAGGTCCTTATAATAATGGTATTTGTTAATCATTTACTATATGACAAGCATTGTTCTAAGCACTGGGGTAGATACAAGTTATTCAGGTCAAACACAGTCCCTATCCCACATGGAGCTTACAGTCTTAATGTCTATTTGACAGATGAGATAACTGAGGCACAGAGAAGTGAAGTGGTTTGTCCAAGGTCCCCCAGCAGACAAGTGGCAGAGGTGGGATTAGAACCCACGTCCAAAGCAGCGTGGCTCAGTGGAAAGAACACAGGCTTTGGAGTCAGAGGTCATGAGTTCAAATCCCAACTCTGCCAATTGTCAGCTGTGTGACTTTGGGCAAGTCACTTAACTTCTCTGTGCCTCAGTTCCCTCATCTGTAAAATAAGGATCAAAACTGTGAGCCCCCTGTGGGACAACCTGATCACCTTGTAACCTCCCCAGCGCTTAGAACAGTGCTTTGCACATAGTAAGTGCTTAATAAATATCATTATTATTATTATTATTATTATTATCTCCCAAGCCCATGCTGTTGCCACTAGGCCATGCTGATGCTCAGGACTGTGTCTGACCTGATCAGTTTGTATCTACCCCCGTGCTTAGAACAATGTCTATCCCAATGACTAGAACAGTGTCTGGCATGCAGCAAGCGCTTAAGAAATACCATTTAAAAAAACTCACCTTGCTTTAGAGCATAAATCATTTTTTTTCCCCAAGAACAACCAATTACTGAAGTTCTCAGGAGTGGGCATTGAGAAATGATCAGTCCTGCATATCCATTTCACTAGGAAGATATGCCACAAAACAGAATTGGGGCAGACTTTCAGGAAAGCAGGTTTTCTCACAGAACCTCATTTCTCAGGACCTAATGGTTGTCCTTAGGCTTGTCCAATAAAGAAGAACTAATTTGCTCATGCCCCATTATTTTCCCCCAAACCATCCAGGGGACTTTTTGGAAACTGCCAAGAGTCCATAACTTTACCAGAGCCCCTCTGTGTGAGTCTTTACAGACCATCTGGGTGTGGAAAGAGAAAAATCTGTAAAATCTGCAGTGGCAGGGAAGGTGTATTGGGATGAGTGTTGGAGGGCTTCTGTTCCAAGTTTGGCCATTCACAGCCCGGGAAGTTTTTATGACCCTCTTCAGGGCTGTGGTGGCGCAGACTAAACAAAGTTTCCTTTCCTTTCATCATGACATCCTGGAAGACCAGGCCAGAGGGCAGGGAGGATTCAGAGCCCAGCCAACTCAAGCGCTGAGTAAACGATGGTTCATTATGAAAGCTTTATTCTTACAGGACCAAAAGAGAGGAAGGCCCACAGAGTGTTTTTCAGGTCAAAAGACCACCCCCAACTAAGATAATGGGAGGTTTCTCAGCTCTACAGGCCTGAAAGTGGTCCAGAATGTAATGGGATGGGGGGTGGGCGAGAGGTATGTGATTGTCCAATCCTGCAGCTTCATTTGTAATGTCTCTCATCATCATCATCATCATCAATCGTATTTATTGAGCACTTACTATGTGCAGAGCACTGTACTAAGCGCTTGAGAAGTGAGTCCTTATGCTCACTCTCTGGACTACAGGCATTCCCACTGCCACTGGAAGGAAGAATTTCCAGAAGTAGCAGGGGAGAGGAGGCAGGGTGAAGAGAAATCAATCACTTAATCAAAGGGATTTTTTATGGTATTTGCTAAGTGTCTATTATGTGCCATTCATTCATTCAATTGTATTTATTGAGCGCCTGCTGTGTGCAGAGCACTGTACTAAGCGCTTGAGAAGTACAAGTTGCAACATATAGAGATGGTCCCTACCCAACAGTGGGCTCACAGTCTTGAAGCGGGAGACAGAGAACAAAACAAAACATAGTAATAAAATAAAATAAATACAGTGCCAGGCACTGTACTAAGTTCTGGGGTAGACATAAGCTAATTAGTTGACATGGACAATGAGTCCATGTCCCATGGGGGGCTCACAGTCTTAATCCCCATTTTATAGATGAGGTAACTGAGGTACAGAGAAGTCAAGTGACTTGCCCAAGGTCACACAGGAGACAAGTGGCGGAGCCATGATTTGAACCCAGGTTCTTCTGTCTCCCAGGCCTGTGCCCTATGTATGAGTGCTTATGATGTATACAGCACTCTACTAAAAGCTTGGGAGAGCACAGTACAATAGTTAATAGAGACAATTCCTGCCTACAGGGAGCTTACAGTCTAAAGGAGGAAACAGACATTCCAATAATAGAGAAGCAATGTGGCTCATTGGAAAGAGCCCGGGCTTTGGAGTCAGAGGTCATGGGTTCAAATCCCAACTCCACCACTTGTCAGCTGTGTGACTTTGGGCAAGTCACTTCACTTCTCTGGGCCTGAGTTCCCTCATCTGGAAAATGGGGATTAAGACTGTGAACCCCCCGTGGGACAAGCTCATCACCTTGTAACATCCCCAGCGTTTAGAACAGGGCTTTGCACATAGTAAGTGCTTAATAAATGCTATCATCATTATTATTATTATTATTATTATTATTATTATTATTATTATTATTATTATTATTAAATAAATTACAGATGGGGAAATGGAGAAGTGCTGTGGTGCTGGGGTGAATGTCAACAGCTTAAGGTGCACAGAACAAAGTGCATAGGGAAATAAAGGCTTGGGGGAGGCTTCTTGGAGGTGTGATTTTTGTTTTTTAACTGTAAGCCCCCTCTAGTCTATAAGCTCATTAAGGGCAGAGAAGGTGTATGCTAGTTTCTCTGGTATTTTACTCTCCCCTTTGCTTAGACTTCTCTGTGCCTCAGTTCCCTCATCTGTAAAATGGGGATTAAGACTGTGAGCCCCACGTGGGACAACTTGATCACCTTGTATCCCCCCAGTGCTTAGAACAGTATTACACATATTAAGCGCTTAACAAATACCATCATTATTATTATTGTTACTATGCACAGAGTAAGCGCTCAATAAAAATACCATTGATTGATTTTTTTAGAAGGATTTTGATCAGAGGGGAGATTGGTGGACTGTCAGATGTGAAGTGGGAGGGAGTTCCAGGCTCAAGGGAGGATATGGCCAAGGAGTCGGCAGTGAAACAAATCAGAAAGGGTGAGACCTCCCAAAGTCAACACAATTCACTTTCTTTCTTCAGAGGATGAGCTTTCTCACCTATTCACGGACTGGCTTCACGATTGAGAGAAATGAAAACTTGGGAATTTTTAACTTACTCTTTCATCGGTAATTCTCATAAGCTACCTTTTAGTCAGGTTATGCCTCTTGGCGGCCTGGAAAAGAGATGTAGGAAAAAGAGAGGCTGGCGAGGAGGAGGAGAGGGAGTTTAAGCCCAGCTAGTCTCTTTCTGCCCTGAATTACACATGTTCAGAACTCGCCTGCACACAAATGGGAGAATAAAGCAGAGTTTTCAGGCAGAGTTTTCTGGCTTGAAAAATGCCCAAATATAAGTAGTACAATGATTCCCCAGAGCTCACCCAAGACGCATCTGTTCAAGTACCTCACTCACACATCCCATGCTCTCAGGTCGTTGACTCCCCATATGTTTTTCATATTTGTTATTAATATTCTCTCCCATTAGCAAAAGAATTTGGATTGAAATAAGACGTTGCCCCTTTACAGTTCATCTTTTCCTCCTCCACAGTCCTGCAATCAACTCATTGTGTTGATCATACACACCATCATTTCCAAAGCATTAAAAACAGCGCTGTTTTGAGAAAAGTGGGTTTGGGGATTCTTTGGAGCATAGATAGGGTGCCAAGGAATCATCTCATTCATTCCCCTTCCTCAGGCAGGTGGATACATAAACTCAATTTCCATATATAGTCTACATAAGATGTTTATTTCCAGTGGAAAAGATTCCGCAACTTCTCTTTGTAGTCCAATCAGGTGTTAATTACTCTTAAATTTGGAAATTTTTTTGTAGTGGTATTCAAGAGTTACTATGTGTCTGGTACTGTATTAAGTGTTGGGGTACATATAGGCAATCAGGTTGGACACAGACTGTATCACGCATGGGGTTCACAGCCTTGATCCCCATTTTAAAGATGAAGTAACTGAGGCACAGGGAAGTTAAGTGACTTTCCCAAGGTCACACAGCAGATAAGTGGCAGAGCCAGGTTGAGATTCCAGGTCCTCTGATTTCCCAGGTCTATGCTCTAACCATTAGGCCATGCTGCTTCCCAGAATTTTGTCCTGTGTAACCAAATTCTTGTACTGATGTGGTGTCAGAGTATAAAAGATATTTCAAGAAAGGCATTCTCATCAGATTTTATGTTTTAATTTGGGTTTAATTTTTTTTAATTTATGTCTTTGGGGATTTCTGTTATTCACATCTATCATATGCATGACAGAAGAGTTTTTTGTTTGTTTTTTGATAATTCCATGCTTTCTAGCATTGGTAAGTGCTAGCATTGTTGCGAACAACAATGTTTAAGAAACCTTTCTTAATTCGAACTCCCAACATCAATCCAAAACTCAATATTCACATCTTGGCATTGCAGAGGGGACCATATATTGCAATTGGAATGATGATACTTGCCCAAAAGATCTGCCAAACTTTTCCAGAGTACCGGTTATCACAGGAAACTCCAAACTCTTTGCAGAGTCAAGAGAAAGGATCTTCTAGATCTCACATCAATTCTAGTGAGGGGCAGTGGAGATCATGACAATTCATCCCACAAACCCACTACTGATTTAAGTTGACCGGACAGAGTTAGGATAGATTTGTAAATCAACCTATGTCCATTTGGGCAGTGAGAATATTAAGAAGTATTAACATGAAGAAAGGTTTTCTTTTAGTTGGTTTTAACCTGTTTCCCCCAAACTTTGTGTTCTTGTGGGATTGAGGGAGCAACAGTTACAATAAGAATAATAATAATGATGATATTTAAGCACTTACCATGTGCCAAGCACTGCTGTAAATGCTGAAGTAGATACAAGGTAATCAGGTTGTCCCGTGCGGGCCTCATAGTCTTAATCCCCATTTTATAGATTTGGTAACTGCGGCACAGAGAAGTGAAGTGTCTTGCTCCAAGTCACACAGCTGACAAGTGACGGAGCTGGGATTGGAACCTATGACCTCTCCCTCCCAAGCCCATGCTCTTTCCACTAAGCCATGCTGCTTCTCTCTGTCCTCATCCATGGAGGAACAGTGTGATGACTATTCTTTTAAACATTTATCCACAGGACACCATCTCTGAGACGCTAGGTAAAATTCAACAGCTAGAGTTTGCCCAGAGCGCCTTTGAAACATTTCCAGGACTGAGAAATTGTGAGGGTAGAGTTGGTCTCCTTTCCTGTCTTTAATTACTGTGGCTTTCTTTCCTTTTCTTCCCATACTTTGCTCTTTCCTGCTCCACATTCCTTTCAGTTCTGCCTTACCTCTTCGTCTATCTGCCCTTTAACCTTTCAGGTTTTCTTTTTACTAATGGTCTTCATACCTCCTTTCTTTCCATTGTTTTCTCTTCCTTTGCCTTCTGCTCCCCTTTACTCTGTACCCCAGTTTCTCTTCTTTATAAAACTCCCTCTTGCCCAGGATTTGAATTGGAGTACACAAGATGGATCCGCAGATTTAGAGCTGGAAATAGGCCAAAATCAGGTGAACTCATTTTAAAATATAAGAAAAAGTCTTGGAACGTTTGCTCCTGGACTGGGATGGTAGCAGTGGTGGAACTAGCTGAGGAGTTGCTTTGGTCACCAGACTGCAGCAATTAACCTTTCCCATTTGGCTCCATTCCCAGGTTCTGGGGCTGCAGGACCCCCAGAGTTGTCTTTCAGGTCTGGTCCAATTGCCCCCCGGTATCCTCCCCACCAACACCAGAACGATAGCTCACATTTGGACTGGGCAAATCTTATTAATATTAATATTTCTTTATATATATTTATATTAATGTCTGTCTTCCCCTCTAGACTCTAAATTCACTGTGGGCAAAGAATGTGTCTGTTTATTGTTATAATGTGCTCTCCCAAGTGGTTAGTACTCTGCACACAATAAGTGCTCAGTAAATGTGATTAAATGAGTTGGGGTACTGGGGTATTCAAGTTCAAAACTTTTCATTTCTTCCAGCTCTGCTCAGATAACTTGTGGTCTATAATGATGCTGACTTTCATGCTTATTTTCCTTGTGGGAAGGGAACATGTCTATCAGTTTGTTATATTGTACTCTTCCAAGTGCTTAGTACAATGGTCTTCACTGTATCAGTGGAAAGAGCCCGGGCTTTGGAGTCAGAGGTCATGGGTTCGAAGCCCGACTCCGCCACATGTCTGCTGTGTGATCTTGGGCAAGTCACTTAACTTCTCTGGGCCTCAGTTGCCTCATCTGTAAAATGGGGATTAAGACTGTGAGCCCCACGTGGGACAACCTGATCACCCTGTATCCTCACCAGTGCTTAGGACAGTGCTTTGCACATAGTAAGTGCTTAACAAATGCCAATTATTATTATTATCATTACTATAAGCTCTTTGTGGGCAGGGAAAGTGTCTGTTTATTGTTGTATTGTATTCTCCCAAGATCTTAAACATGCTCTGCATACAATAAGCACTCAAATACAATTGAATGAATTAATTTTTGCAGTGAAAGGGACTTCATTGCAATTAGTGCTCAGAAAAGTTGAATCTCAATGCAAGAAACCCTAAACTATCCTGACAAGAGATACTATCAATCAATTGTATTTATTGAGCACTTACTTTGTGCAGAGCACTGTCCTAAGCACTTGGGAAGTACAAGTTGGGTGGATTCAGTCCTCTCAAGGGAACCAGGAAGCAGTAGAAAAATAACATTGAATCATATTCATTATGTTTGCCCATGTACCTGTCAGGGAGGTTGGAATTTGACAGCGTTGTAAATATTTTTTGTCTGCCGTTTTATTTAATAAAAACCAACAACACAAATTCTGGGTTCAAAGCCAGTATGGAAATGGATTGGACCTCAATATCAAAAATTTGGCCATCTGTTACGTCGCTGAATCACTGGAGAATATCTTCCCTCAGTGTGCAAGCTTCCAGATTAATTAGTCCCTGACTGCCTGGCAGTCAGAAAAAAGAAAACCTGAAACTCAGTGAGTTGACCAGTTTGTAAAAGATATGGGGGAGAGAGACTGGTCCTGAGAGATACATTTGGCCACTTAAATGGGAGAAAAATGAGAAAAATATTATTAGAATGTCTTGCCATTTTATTCTATAACAAGTAATAGCCATGGCATTCCAGGCCTCAAAATCACATTATTGCTTTTTTAATACCTGAAGGTTTCGGAGGTTTAAGAGCTTCCATTTTTTAAATGACATTTCTGGCTCTGCAAACTGCTGCTACCTGATGAAAAATTTGGGAAAAGGGACAGAGAGAACATTCTAATAAGAAAGAAGTGGTGAGCAGGATGAGGAAGGTGGAGAGAGCAAAAATAACAAAGAACTAAGCATTGGGTAGATATGTTAGTCAAGTTGGACACAGTTCCTGTCCCACAAGGAGCTCACAGTTTTAGTCAGAGTTCACTGTTGTATTATCCATTCCCCTCCAGTAGACCCCTTCCTTTAAAGATCTTTACACCAATTGTGACTGTTTGTCCATGGTCTCAAAGAACCGAGGCAGCAGACCTAAAATACATTTTCCATACTTGGCCTCCCTTTTCTGTTTTCTTTCTTTCCAGCTTTCCATGGGAATCCAGTGAAGGGAAAGAGGGATTAAAAACAATCTCTAACTATAGGTGAACACTTACGCTCCCTTAGCCCAATCTCACTTTTACAACTTCCTTTCCTATGTGAGGTCAAGCAGCATTTGTAAATGTGGATTATCTAAAAGGAATTTTGTAGGCTAGTGAAAAATCTCATCAGGCCAGATGATTTGTGTCTTGAAGTTGCAGGGTTACCATACATTCTTAGAGAACTGTAGCCAATAGATCGGCATGCCACCCCTGCAAACAAGGAAGAGTGGCTCATTTTTGAGTAGAAGCTTGGAGAGGACCATGAGACTCGGACTAAAGAAAAAAATAATGCCAGTGTGCTAACAAACACAACACAACAGAGTATGGCCTGCTTTGTGCACAGTATGATCAGCCATATAGATCTTTAGAGAGGGGCTTCTAAGCACACACAAACACACCTCACTGTATGTAGAATATTCAGATTTGAAGGACAATTACGTACACAAATTATCCTCTCCCTCTCATCCTCTCCCTCTCTGCCTGTCTCTGTCTCATTTACACACACACACACACACACACACACACACACACACACACACCCCTATTTTATTATGGAAAAGCAGAATGATTTGACCCATTCTTTGATTGAAAATGCCAAAGCTATAAAAAGTTTTTCCTCTGGCCATAATGAATCATCATCTTTTTACTATGCGTTCAAGAGTGGAGTGATGGAGAAGGGTGGGAGGTGGAAAGCTCAGAACAGCATCAACTCGGAGCAAGTCACAGGAAATGGTGAAAGTGGAGGCAAGCCATGGGGGAAGACGCCAGATAAAACCCAGCCAGTCAAAGGAGAGTGGGGAAGACACTAGAACGGGTGTGGGGGGGAGGTTTTGAGGGGGGTCTCCACATTGTGCCCACCCTAGGACAGTCCCCCTACTATTTGCTGCTCCTGCTTGCCATCTTCTGAAGTAGGTGGTTGTGGGCAGGGGGTTCTCCATCTCTACCTCCACCCTCCTTCCAAACCAAACTCCCTCAGGAGTTGTCAGAGCGGTCCCCAAAGCGGCAGCTGTCCAACACTTCCTTACGTGCTGAAAACGCTGGACAGCTGCTGCATTTGGTGATGAGGATGATGATGGCATTTGGTAAGCTCCTACTGTCGGCCCAGCACCGTACTATCGACACAAGATAATTAGGTTGGATATAGTCCCTGTCCCCGAGGGGCTCCCGGCCTAAGTAGGAGGGAGAGGGATTTAATTTCATTTTACAGATGAGGAAACTGAGGCAGAGAGCAGTGAAGTGCTTGCCCGAGGTCACACGGCAGAAAAATGGCAGTCAGAATTAGAAACCAGGACCTTCTGACTCCCAGGACTGTGCTCTACAAACACACACACACACACACACACACACACACACACACACACACACACGTGTGCCTTGAGAAGCAGCGTGGCTCAGTGGAAAGAGTAGGGGCTTTGGAGTCAGAGGTCATGGGTTCAAATCCTGGCTCTGCCAACTGTCAGCTGTGTGACTTTGGGCAAGTCACTTAACTTCTCTGGGCCTCAGTTCCCTCATCTATAAAATGGGGATGAAGACTGTGAGCCCTTCGTGGGACAACCTGATCGCCTTGTAACCTCCCCAGTGCTTAGAACAGTGCTTTGCACATAGTAAGTGCTTAATAAATGCCATCATTATTATTATTAAATAAGCTCTGCCCCTCTCTTCTCCACCTCACTGGGGTGATGATGATGCTCATGGCATTTGTTCAGCGCTTACTATGTGCAAAGCACTGTTCTAAGCACTGGAGAGGATACAAGGTCATCAGGTTGTCCCACATGGGGCTCACAGTCTTCATCCCCATTTTACAGATGAGGTAACTGAGGCCCAGAGAAGTGAAGTGACTTGCCCAAAGTCACACAGCTAACTAGTGGCAGAGCTGGGATTAGAACCCATGACCTCTGACTCCAAAGCCCGTGCTCTTTCCACTGAGCCACGCTGCTTCTCTAGATCATCCTCCTCTTTGCCCTCCCTAATAATAATAATAATAATAATTGCATTTATTAAGTGCTTACTATGTGCAAAGCACTGTTCTAAGTGCTGGGGAGATTACAAGGTGATCAACTTGTCCCACGGGGGGCTCACAGTCTTAATCCCCATTTTACAGATGAGGGAACCGAGATGCAGAGAAGTGAACTGACTTGTCCAAAGTCACACAGCTGACAATTGGCGGAGGCAGGATTTGAACCCATGACCTCTGACTCCAAAGCCCGGGCTGTTTCCACTGAGCCACGCTGCTTCTACTACATATACCACTCACTGTTATTGGTAAGCAACGAGGCCTAGTAGAAAGTGCACAGTCTTGGGAGTCAGAGGACCTGGGTTCTAATCCTGGCTCTCCTACTTGTCAGCTTTGAAACCTCAGAAAAATCACTTCAGTTCTCTATGCCTCGGCTACCTCAACTGCAAAATAGGGATTAAGACTGTGAGCTCCACGTGGGATGTGGACTGTGTCCAATCTGATGAACTTGCTCCTATCCCAGTGTTTACTAGAGTCCCTGCCACATAAAGGCTTAAAAAATTCCACTAATTAAAAAATGTTATCTGTTCTCTTTTCTGCTAGGACTTAAACCATTATCCATACCTTGGCCCCTCTCTGCATCACCTCTCTTGTCACTTTCTCAGTCTGCACTTGTCCCCAGTCTTCATAACCCACTCTGTAGCCTTCCCACCGTTTACTTCCCAATCCTGACTCCTTCTATATCTGCTCTGCCAGCCTATTACTCCTACTCAATTTTGCATCCTCTTCCCTCGAGGCACCTCCATTTTCCTTTCCATCCCCCATGTCACTACTGCCCCTTCCCTTGCTCTACCGTCCTTCCATGGATCAGGAGGAAGGACGTTTAGATTTGCATAAATAAACTGTTGTGTGTGCCTCGTTGCCACCAAGGAGTCTCTAGACAATCTGGGAATCTCTCCCGTCAATGCACCGGCTTTCTGATCTGCCTCTCCCCAGGCCCACACAACCTGACTCTCCCCTGCATGCCACACCCACACTTTGTACATCTCCATGCTCACATTCCACTCCCTTCCATCAGGAAAATAGCAGTTGCCATCAAATGGCATGAAACCTGTTACCTCACCTCGCTTCTCTCCTTCTACCAGCCAGCCCACTTCATTCATTCATTCAGTCGTATTTATTGAGCGCTTACTGTGTGCAGAGCACTGTACTAAGCGCTTGGGAAGGACAAGTTGGCAACATATAGAGACGGTCCCTACCCAACAGCGGGCTCACAGTCTAGAAGGTCTGGTGCTAACCTTCTCACTGTGTCTCGATCTTGTCCGTCTCACCACTGCCCCTGGCCCAACCCTACCTCTGGCCTGGAATGCCCTCCCTCCTCAAACCCACCAGATAATTATTCTCCCTGCCTGCAAAGCCTTACTGAAAGCACATCTCTTCCAAGAAGCCTTCCCAGACTAAGCCCCACTTTTCCTCATCTCCCACTCCCTTCTGCGTTGCCCTGACTTGCTCCCTTTGCTTTTCTCCCCCCTCCCTCCCCCACAAGACTTATGTATATATCCGTAATTTTACTTATTTATACTGATGTCTATTTGTATTGATATCTGTCTCCTGCCCCTCTCTAAACTGTGAGCTCGTTCTGGGCAGGGATTGTCACTTTATTGCAGAATTGTACTCTCCCAAGTGCTTAGTACAGTGCTCTGCACACAGAAAGTGCTTAATAAATATGACAATGAATGAATGAAACAATAAGAGGAGACTCGAGTCGTAGATCAAAAAGGGAGGCCTGGCCTTTTGCTGAGATCGTGGTTTGTGTTTCTTGTGGTTATTAAGTGCTTATTATGTGTCAAACACTGTTCTAAATGTGGGGATAGGTATAAGTTAATTAGGTTGGACACAGTCCCTGTCCCACACGGAGCTCACAGACTAAGTAGGAGGGAAAACAGGTATTTAATCCCCATTTTACAGTTGAGGAAACTGAGGCACAGAGAAGTTAAGGTCACACAGCAAGCAACTGGCAGAGCTGGAATTAGAACCTTGGTCCATGCTGTTTCCACTAGGCCACACTGCTTCTCTGTCTGTGCCTGAGACAAGGACTCCACAGCTGTAGCCCATCTCCCCTGACAAAAAAAAAATATAAAACAAAACTCAGGAGTAGCCTCTCTCAGGTCCCTGTGCCAGGAGAAATGAAGAGGGAGACCTACCCGCCTAAAGCAACATCACATCTAACACCATACAGGAGAAGAAAAAAAATCAGAGGTGTCTTGAGATTAATAAACTTTAATGAGCAACAGTTGGATGAGGTCAACTCCTGGGGAAAAAAAGATTCATATTTATGTTCCTACTTAGGTTGTTCCATGCTGATAGTGATTTAGTGCTGGAAAAGGATCTAATCCTGCCAGCAAGGGGTGGGAGGGCATGGGGGAACTGCTGCAAGGATCGGGTTTTTAAAAAGGTGGGGGAATTTACCAATGGCTTAATGGGGGTCCCAAGGAGTGATTACCCAAAATTGGAAAGCTAGAACATGCAAGAAGTAGGTAATCCGATTTGTGATAAGCAGGGGCCCATGATAATAATAATAATGATGGTATTTTTCAAGTGCTTACTATGTGTCTAAGCACTGGGGTAGATGCAAGATAATCAGGTTGGACACAGTCCGTATCCCACATGGGGCTCACAGTCTTAATCCCCATTTTACAGATGAGGTAATGAGGCAAAGAGAAGTGAAGTGACTTGCCCAAGGTCACACAGCAGACAAGTGGCAGAGCCAGGATTATGCAGATCCATGCACTATCCACTGAGCCATGCTGCCTCCCATAAACAGAGGCCCAATGTGCCCTGGGAGCTTCCTTAGCTTCTTGCTTCCTGAACAGAAAGCAGCCACCCTGAGGTTCAGACTCTTTTAGAAACTCACCACCCATCCCTATGAAGAAAATGAGAAATCCCCTGCTCACCTCAGAAGCGGGGCCATGGAGCCACCTACCATCCCAACCAAAAGTAGCTCTTTAATGAATCCCGCTGGCTCTTTAGTGGTGGTTTCAAGGGGCTTTGATTTCATGCCAGTGGAATACATTAAGCATGAGGAATGGGGGTGTGGAGGGACATCATAAGTAGAGAAACTGGGACCGTCTTCCCAGCCCAGTTATTATTACTATTATTATTATGGTACTTGTTAAGCTCTTACTATGTGCCAAGCACTGTTCTAAGCCCTGGGGTAGGTACAAGTTAATCAGGGCGGACACAGTCCCTGTTCCACATGGGGCACACACTCTTAATCCCCATTTTACCCCCAGATGAGGTAACTGAGGCCTAGAGAAATGAAGTGACTTGCCCAAGATCACACAACGGACATGTGGCATAGCTGGGATTAGAACACAGGTCCTTCTGATGCCCAGGTCTGTGCTCTATCCACTTAGAGAAGCAGTGTGGCTTAGTGGAAAGAGTGTGGGACTGAACGTCAGAGAACGTGGGTTCTAATCCCAGTTCCACCTCTCATTTGCTGTGTGACATTGGGCAGGCCACTTAATGTAAGAGGCGAGGATAAGTGCTTGGATTAGCATAGTAGCAGTTTGGATGGTTAGGAAAGAATGGATTTTAGTGATGTTGTGAAGGTTGAACTGACAGGATTTAGTGATGGATTGAATATATGGGCTGAATGAGAAAGAGGAGTCAAGGATAACGCCGAAGTTATGGGCTTGTGAGACGGGAAGCCTGGTGATGCCATCTACAGTGATGGGAAAGTCAGGGAGAGGACAGGGTCATCATCCGTAGCCTTTATTGAGCACCTAGGTTGTTCAGTGCAGTGAACTATTTCTGCAAATGCACAGTCCTTACCTTCAAGGAGCTTGCAATTTAGTGGGGAGTCAAGCAAACACCAAAGTATTTAGAAATAATGGAAGCAGAGTATGGAAAGATTAGTAAATGGACTGTAAGCTCATTGTGGGCAGGGAATGTGCCTGCTTATTGTTTTACTGTACTCTCCCAAACAATGCTCTGCACACCATAAGCGCTCAATAAATACAATTGAATGAAATGTGATGAAAAAGTCGTCGCTATGCCGTAGGTTCAGTGCAAAGAGCAAGACTCTGCAGGAAGAGACTAGGCCATCAGTGGGGAAGGTTTCTGACCAAAGAACCGCTTAGGGTGTTTTGTGAGGCAGGCAGCCCAGTGGGAATCCTGGAATATTGTTGGCTGCCAACACAGCAGTGGCTACTAAGAGGAACACCTGCTGAATCCTAACCTTTTGGCACAATGGAAATGTGTTGATAGAGCAACCGCCTGGAAGTCAGACAGAACTAGGTTCTAATCCCAGCTCCACCCTTATCTGCTGTGTGACCTTGGAGGTCACTTCACTTCTCTGTGCCTCAGTTACCTCATCTGTAAAATCGGGATTAAGACTGTGAGCCCCATGTGGGAACTGGACAGCGTCCAACCTGATTAAATTGTATTTACCCCAGAGCTTAACACATTGCCTGGTACACAGTAAGTGCTTAAGTAATACCATAAAAAAATGTTGCAGTCACTTCAGTAGCAGGAGGGTCCTGTATGTATAATAATAATAATTATGGTAATTAAGTACTTCATTGTTTGTCCTTATCCTGCACTGTCAGTGGGGGGCTCCATCATCAAAAAATAACATTCAGGAATTACTATGTATGTAAGTGCTAAGGATAGCCAATTATATATATATATATATATATGTATATTTTTCATGTATATTATTATATTATATAAATTTTATATATTATATTTATATTATATAAATTATATTCATGTAATTTTCATGTATATATGGAAAAATGAGTCAGGGAAAACTTCCTGGAGGCTTTGAATGTTTAGGAGGGCTCTGAAGCTGGGGTCCGGTAATAATAATAATGATCGCATTTATTAAGCACTTACTATGTGCACAGCACTGTTCTAAGTGCTGAGGGGATGAGAGTCTCATGATGTGCATAAAAGTGAGTTGGCAGCCAGTCCTGACACATAAATGTGCATTCAGCTGGGATTCTTCAATCACATCTTGCTGGATTGAAATGACAAACCTGCAGGCAGGCGCAGAGCCCTCCCGCAGCAACCCCCACCCCATTTGGGCTGGTTGACTAATGAATGCTCAAAGTTTGGAGTTGCCGATGCTATCAAAATAACTCGAAGGTAATTGGGGCCTGTTTTGGGGTTGTCGACGCATTACTGGCCAGCTCAAAAGCAACCCTTCTGGTTGGCAGGCGGATTGGAAGCAATCACCTTCCCCTGGGTGAGCTAGGCCTCATATGGTGCCCTGTCTTGGTGAACCAGCGGGCAGCCACTCAAAATGATCACCTGGTAGCAACTTTCTTGGTTTCCATTCAGAAAGATCTCCCCAAACTCAGTACACAGTGTCCCGGTTCCCATTAGAGAACAAGAATCATTCCCTGTATGGGAGGGATTTAAAATGCAGAAAAAGCATCCTCACTCCAGTTTGTTTTTCTGGTTTTTGGGGTTTTTTAACGGCATTTGTTAAGCACTATGTGCCAGGCACTGTACTAAGCGCAGGGTAGAAACAAACCAGTCAGATTGGACACAGCCCCTGTCCCATATGGGGCTCACACTCTTAATCCCCCTTATACAGATGAGGTAACTGAGGCACAGAGAAGTAAAGTGCCTTGCCCAAGGTCACAGAGCAGACAATTGGCAGAGCGGGGATTAGTACCCAGGTCCTTCTGACTCCTAAGACTGTGAGCCCGTTGTTGGGTAGGGACCGTCTCTATATGTTGCCAGCTTGTACTCTGCACACAGTAAGCGCTCAATAAATACAATTGAATGAATGAATGAATGAAGCCCGCGCTCTATCCACTAGGCCAAGCGGCTTCTCAGTTGAGGTCTCAGTTCCAGCTGAACTGGTTCAGTTCCAATTCTGCTATGTGACCTTGGGCGAGTCACTTCACCTCTCTGGGCCTCAGTTACCTCATCTGTAAAATGGTGATTGAGATCACGAGCCCCACAAGGGACGGGGACTGTGTCCAACCCGATTTGCTTGTAACCACCGTGGTGCTTACTACAGTGTCTGGCAGATAGTAAGCACTTAACAAATACCATATTATTATTATTATTATTATTATTATTATTATTATTGTCAGGGTGGCCTTCTCTAGTCCCTTTCTGCCTCTTGCCCAAGGCCTTGCAGCTGAAGGCCCGCCTTTCAGTGCCAAAAGTTCCCAACATGGGAGCCTGCACCATGTGACCCAGCCATGTGCATTCCAGCTTCTTGCCAGAGTAGTGCAACTTGACCTCAGGCCGACCTTTATATTTATAGGCCAAAGGGACCCGTTATGTAACTGAGAACAGCTAGACAACCAAAAAATGCAACAGCAATTTAAAACAGCCCAGAAAAAAGAGAAATGAAGCTCACGAAGTGCTGTATATGAATGTAATTGTCAGAATCTCCCGTTCCTATTTTCCTGCTTTTCTCTCTCTCTCTCTCACACACACACACACATTTGTCACAGACTAAGCCTTTCCTTATCTAAAATCCTATTGTTTGCTTCATTTCATTATAGTCAGTTTTGAACAAAGACAGAATCTCCACTCCAATTGTCAATGTAAAAAAAAAAAAGAAAAAACCAAAAAAACCCAAGTCCTTGAATGTTTCTTCCTTCTCATTTCATTTTCGTCAACACTTTAACACTTCGTGGACTTATTATACAGGGTCAAAATGCGTCTTTTTTGTCCTGAGCTCAACAGTAAATTTAACACAATGTTTTGAAAGCGATACCCTGAATAGGGAAAGTAAGAGTTAGTGTATCCATCTTTAAGTTTCACGCCATACATTCATCAACACAAGATAAACATGTACAACCAAAATACAGCAAATGCTCAAAGACCACTTGAAACCACAACCTTGTCTCTTCATTTGTCGTCTTCCTCCAGGGCCCACCAGAATTGGCTTCAAATCTTGGTGTTTGTTTTATATTATATCTTGTTTAAAAAGAGAAGTGAAAGATTTTTTTAATAAAGCGAGTAAATGTGTACCTGCTAACAGCCTGAGAGTGAGAACAGACCTGAAAGTTGCCATGCTGAAAGTTCATACAGCCGATATATAAAAAACTCAGCAGAACTGACTAGTTGGAGTTGACTTGTAAATATGGCACTGAGCCTAAGGAGGAAAGTTGAGTAAAATCATGCAGTTTGTTTTACTTTTCTGGTGAAATGACCATTTGTTTCCAAAGAGTCCCAAAGCTCATGTCTTTAACGGTCATTACTCCACCGTCCTGGCACGCTGCTGTGAACCTTTTGTTTGTTTCCTAATTATCAGGAAGGGCTGCTGGAATTCATTAGGAAATTATAACAATAACCCCAGTACCTTCAATCCCAAATTTGGAAAAAATGTCAGATCTGAGCTGGATTGTAAATCTTGAGAAACCTACCTCAGTTGCCCAAAAGCAGAATATAAAATCAGAAATCACACATTAGAAACCTCCAACAAGGACACAAATGCTCTTCTTCCCCACAGGGAGAAAATGTGTATGTTATTTGCTCAGAAATGATGGTTTTGGCCACAAGTGGAGATGACTGCACACATCCCTTCCCCACACAACTTCCAAATGGGCACAGACTAATAAACCTGTAGCTATTGCTAAAATAAATGATTTCACCCTGAAAGGTAATTCACAGGTTTGTAACTGACACATATTTCGAAATGAGCCCTAGAAACTGAGAGAAACGAACCGAGAATTTACATTAAACTTGAAAGCACCCAGAATTGACATACGAAATACAGGAGAATTAAGAACAATTGCGGGGAAATTTGAAATTTCAAATGTCCTCGCATGAATCTGTTTTTCTCTATTGCAAACTTAGAAAGCCTATAATGATCTTGATTTCTGTTTGCTTCTTGCCACCTTGAAATTCACCTTTAAGTGCTTAATAAATGACATTATTATTATTATTATTACAAGTGAGGGAGAGGCTTGTTAATTCAGTGACAGAGTTTCTCAGGACAGATTTGGCCTCTCTGCTTCCCAGGACCACACCCCATCATTCACTTAAATGGCACTTTTCCTCCTCCTACTTTCTAGTTTCATTCACTACCTCTATTTCTTGGTCGATTTTTCTGTCCTCCTTTCTGAGATGTTTCTTTCTCTTCCCGGCAGTTCTGTTGGTATCCGGAGCTAATGTCAATCCACCCTGTCATCTTAAGCTTCTAAATCACTCGAGGAGAGACCATATCTTTTATGTAAACTAAGAAACTGGAGAGTAATACAGTATTCCTAAACAGTATTGCTAATAATAAAAATTATAGTATGTGTTAAGCGCTTACTATGTGTCAGGCAATTGTAGATGGTTTCTTGGCCTCTTGACATCCTTTACTTGTGGTCCCGGTCAAGTCAAATATAATTTATTCTATCACCCAGATAAGCCCAATTTTGGTTGTACTTGCTTTCCCTTCCTCCCAGCATGCCTCTATCACCCTCCTCTATCTCACTCCACCTATCTTGAATCCTTCCCATTATTCTCCTGCATTTTCCCTCCCCACATCCCATAACCCTACCCTTGCCCCATATTAGCCACCTCTCTTCCTTACCATGTAGACCCCCCCCCACAGTCCCCTCTTGCCCCCTGACCAGGCCCCCCAAAGTTATGAGGAAGCAGCATGGCATAGTGGAAAGAGCCCAGGCCTGGGAGTTGGAGGATATGGGTTCTAATCCTAGCTCTGCCATTTGTCTGCCGTGTGACCTTGGGAAAGTCACTTCACTTCTATGGGCCTCATTTAGAGAAGCGCCGTGGCTCAGTGGAAAGAGCCCAGGCTTTGGAGTCAGAGGTCATGGGTTCGAATCCCGACTCCCCCACATGTCTGCTGTGTAACCTTGGTCAAGTCACTTCACTTCTCTAAGCCTCAGTTACCTCATCTGGAAAATGGGGATTAAGACTGTCAGCCCCCCGTGGGACAACCTGATCACCTTGTATTCCTCCCAGCGCTTAGAACAGTGCTCTGCACATAGTTAGCACTTAGTAAATGCCATTATTATTATTATTATTATTATTATTATTATTATTATTATTTACCTCATCTGTAAAATGCGGATGAAGACTGTGAGCCCCACATGGGACAGGAACTGTGACAAACCTGATTAGCTTGTATCTACCCAGTGCTTAGAACTGTTCTTGGTACATAGTAAATGCTTAACAAATACCAGAATTATTATTTATGGGGAAGCATGGACTTCCCCATGGAAGCAAGGGGAAGCCCCGCCCCCTTCTTCCTCTCCCCCCTCCTCCGCCTCCCCATCCTCCCCGCCTTACCTCCTTCCCTTCCCCACAGCACCTGTATATATGTTTATACATATTTATTACTCTATTTTATTTGTACATATTTATTTTATTTATTTTACTTTGTTAATATGTTTTGTTTTGTTCTCTGTCTCCCCCTTCTAGACTGTGAGCCCACTGTTGGGTAGGGACCATCTATATATGTTGCCAACTTGTACTTCCCAAGCACTTAGTACAGTGCTCTGCACACAGTAAGCGCTCAATAAATACAATTGAATTAATGAATGAATGGACTGGACTGGACTTGCGGAGAGGAGATCTGGGAAGATTTCTACTGGAAATGCTCTCCTTCCATCCCCAGTGCTCTGACATGCATCACAGTCAGGCCTGTGTCTAATCAGTCAAGCATTGTAAGCACCAGAGGAGAGACTCTTTGTCAGCTCTGCTGAAGGAGACCTCCTATTTTGCTCTATTGCCATTTCTTCTGCATCAGTAGGTGAGCTGACAATTTCAGCTATCACATGGATGCTATCACTAAACCTGCTTGTAAACAAATCCTGAAAGCTTCCAGTCCCCTGCTGTTTCTTCTTATTTTAATCCATCTATTCTATTTTCTATTTCAACCCCCCTGCCCCATTAAGATACATTAGTGATAAATGATAGAAGCAGCATGGCTCAGTGGAAAGAGCACGGGCTTTGGAGTCAGAGGTCAGGGGTTTGAATCCCGGCTCTGCCACATGTCTGCTGTGTGACCTTGGGCAAGTCACTTAACTTCTCTGAGCCTCAGTTACCTCATCTGTAAAATGGGGATTGACTGTGAGCCCCACATGGAACAACTTAATCACCTTGTATCCTCCCCAGCGCTTATAACAGTGCTCTGCACATAGTAAGCGCTTAACAAATGCCATTATTATTATTATTATTATTATTATAAATGAGAGCCCTCTATCTCCTCCTCAGTCCAAATACAAATTATCCACTCCAGGCAAAGAAGACTAGAAGCTCCTTCCAAGGCTGAAGTAAGCAGTAATGGCCAAGGTGATCATCATTCTTCAGAGGGTGTGCAACTGGGGAGATTCAACAGAATCCAGGAATTTTGAGTCCATTACTGATGCTCGTGGAAGGTTGAAGCCAAGGACCTGTTCAAACGTAAAATGAAAATAGAGGCTTTTCAAATTAGTGGTTGGCCTTAAATGAAATTTCTATGGGATAAACTTTCCCAGAGAATGGCTTGACCCTCCATTCAACTCATCACTTCATCCTTAGGGTGGGGAATGCAGTGAAGGGAACACCCACACTTCCCTCACACCCTTTTGGGGTTGGACTTCGGGTTGCATGGGCCTCTGGGGACTGGAGTGACTAGAATGAGCAGAGCTGAGAGAAGTCTTGCTCAAGGTGGCTTGTGAAAGACCTAAGGGGGAGTTCAAAGAGCAAGAAGGACCTCAGAGGCCCCCAGAACTATATGAGAGTGACAGGAAGAGGGAGACCAAGATGGGAGCTTCAGGGACTAGCACTGTAAAAATAATCAGACCCCCCCAAAATAGGGTAGAAGGGCAGAAAAGTTCAGATCTTTGATTCCATTCATTGTGGGCAGGGAGTGTGTCGGTTTGTTGTTGTATTGTAATAATAATAGTAATAATAATGGCATTTATTAAGCGCTTACTATGTGCAAAGCACTGTTCTAAGCGCTGGGGGATACAAGGTGATCAGTTGTCCCACGTGGGGCTCACATTCTCAATCCCATTTTACAGATGAGGTAACTGAGGCACAGGGAGTTAAGTGGCTTACCCAAGGCCCCACAGCTGACAAGTGGCGGAGCCGGGATTCGAACTCATGACCTCTGACTTCAAAGCCCGTGCTCTTTCCACTGAGCCACGCTGCTTCTCTATTGTACTCTTCCAAGCACTTAGTACGGTGCTTTGAATGCAGTAAGCACTCAATAAATAGGATTGAATGAATGAACAAGTTCCCTGAGTAGTTTGCAAGTTTCAGCTAGTACAAATGATTAATGGGAATATGGTCAGTTCGATTATCTTTTGCGTTCAAATTATGTGTTCATTTGATCTGTGCGTTAATATCACAGTGCAGCCAGTACTGGCACTGATGAGATACGGTGTGGTGGATCCAAAATGAATTTAGCACCCTCTGCATTTCCTTCTGTTCCCTCTTCGGTGAATTTCATGGGACTGTGTCTGAGGGGAAACTGTGACCAGGTTACTTGCAGATGGATGCTAGAGAGTGGCAAAGTGAGAGTGGGAGTGGAGTCTCCCCCTCCTCCCCCTCTCCATCCCCCCAGCCTTACCTCCTTCCCTTCCCCACAGCACCTGTATATATGTACATATGTTTGTACATATTTATTACTCTATTTATTATTTTACTTGTACGTATCTATTCTATTTATTTTATTTTGTTAATATGTTTGGTTTTGTTCTCTGTCTCCCCCTTCTAGACTGTGAGCCCACTGTTGGGTAGGGACCGTCTCTATACGTTGCCAACTTGGACTTCCCAAGCGCTTAGTACAGTGCTCTGCACACAGTAAGTGCTCCGTAAATATGATTGATTGATTGATTGATTGATTGATTGGAATGGAGTGGCAATCAATCAGTGGCACTTACTGAACACTTTCTGTGTCCAGAGCACAGAAATTGTACTTGGGAGACTAAAATTCATCAGAATAGGTAACATATAGTGGATAGAGCACGGGCATGGGAGTCAGAAGGTCATGGGGTCTAATTCTGGCTCTACCATTTTTCTGCTGTGTGACCTTGGGCAAGTCACTTAGCTTCTCTGTACCTCAGTTACCTCATCTGTAAAACGGAGATTGAAACTGTGAGCCCCACATGGGACAGGGACTTTGTCCAACCCAATTTACTTGTATCCACCCCAGCACTTAGTTCAGTGCCAGGAACTTAGTAAGTGCTTAACAAGTACCAGAATTAACAATAATAATAATAATAATGATAATAATGATGGCATCTATTAAGCTCTTACTATGTGCAAAGCACTGTTCTAAGCGTTGGGGAGGTTACAAGGCAATCAGGTTGTCCCATGGGGGGCTCACAGTCTTAATCCCCATTTTACAGATGAGGAAACTGAGGTGCAGAGAAGTGAAGTGACTTGCCCAAAGTCACGCAGCTGACAGTTGGCAGAGCCAGGATTTGAACCCCTGACCTCTGACTCCAAAGCCGGACTCCTCTTTCCACTGAGCCACACTGCTTCAAGAGGTGATGATCACTAGGATGGAAAGGGTTTGAGCAAATGCCTGGGCCTCTGATGCCTATTGACCTTATTTGGTTTATCTACTTGGATCCTTGGACTTCATAATGATAATAATTGCAGTATTTAAGTGTTTACTACATGCCAGACACTGTACTAAGAGCTGGGGTAAATGCAAATTGGGTTGGACAAAGCCCCTGTCTTACATGGAGCTCACGGTCTTCATCCCCATTTTACAGATGAGGGAACAGAGGCCCAGAGAAGTGAAGTGACTTACCCAAGGTCACAGAGCAGACAAGTGGCAGAGCTGGGATTAGAGCCCAGGTCCTTCTAATTCCCAGGCCCAAGCTCTAGCCATTAGACCATGCCGCTTCCTCTTCTCACTTGATACTTTCTCCCTCAGGGAGATTATCCTCTCCCCTGGTCTCAGCCTCCACCTTTATGTAAAAGACTCCCAAATCAATGTCACCAGCCCAAACCTCTCACATCTCCCTTTTCCTTATCAGTTCTCTTCTTTCACTACATCCCAGCTCTCCCACTTCATTCCTCCATGGCTCACCTTCTCACTTTTCCTTCTTCTAGACTCTTCCACCTCTGATCCCTGGCCCATGTCCTTCCTCCTACTCGGAACTCCCTCCCTCTTAAAATCCAGAATGACCTGGGTTCTAATCCCATCTCTGCTCTGTGACCGTGGGCAAGTCGCTTAACTTCTCTGGCCCTCAGTTACCTCAACTGTAAATTGGCGATTAAGCCCGTGAGCCCAATGTAGGACACGGACTGTGTCCAACCTGATTAGCTTATACCTTCCCCAGCACTTAGTACAGTGCCTGGCACATAGTAAGAGCTTAACAAATACCATTTAAAAAAATCCACCAGATCCCAGCTTTCCCCATCTTTCAAAAGTTTCTGAAATCCCACTTCACCCATTAAGCTTAGTCTGATCAGTTTTTCCTTTCCCCACAACCTGCTTCCCTCCTTTCTCATCTCCTAAAATTACTTTCTCCCACTCCCTCCCACCTACCACTTCAGCACTTGTGTGCAAGGCCTCAGAGAGCACTTTTGTACAAATTCATTTTTACAGTGTAATAATTAAGCACTTATTCCGCTAGCCATTTTTCCATCTTTTCTTCCTCCCTTCTGTTTTCCCACCTCATTAGATTATAAATTTCTTGAAGGCAGGGATCATGTCTCTGACTTCTTTTGTACTCTCCCAAATGCCTACTTAGCACACTATTTTACATGTAGCAAGCACTCAATATGTACTATTTATTGATTGATTAACAAGATGGTCAGGAGATACTATCTATACATCAGTCAATCAATCAGTGGTATTTGCTGAGCACTTACTGTGTGCAGAGCACTGTACTAACAGCTTAGGAGTATACAACAGAGTTAGTAATAATAATAATAATGGCATTTGTTAAGCACTTACTATGTGTAAAGCACTGTTCTAAGCACTGGGGAGGATACAAGGTGATCAGGTTGTCCCACGTGGGGCTCACAGTCTTAATCCCCATTTTACAAATGAGGGAACTGAGGCACAGAGAAGTGAAGTGACTTGCCCAAAGTCACACAGCTGACAATTGGTGGAGCCAGGATTTGAACCCATGACCTCTGACTCCCAAGCCTGGGCTCTTTCTATTGAGCCATGCTGCTTCTCTGCCCACATGTTCCCTGCCCACAGGAGCTTTCAGTCTAGAGGGGGAGACCAATATTAATATAACTACATAAATTATATTCATTCATTCATATTAAGCACTTACTGTGTGCAGGGCACTGTACTAAGTGCTTGGGAGAGTACAATGCAACAATAAAGAGGGACAATACCTGCCCACAAAGAGCTCACACTCTAGAGGATATATACATGAGTGCTTTGGGGGCTGAGGGTGAGGTGAATAAAGGGTTCAAATCCAAGTGCAAGGGTGATGCTGAAGGGAGTGGGAGAATCTTGACCTTGAGTTTGGGGAATAAGGAGGGGATGAAGAGAGAAGAAGTAGCTCAGGTTTTTAAGAACAAATCCAGAGCAGGAGTGACTCTTGGTCCAGCTCCTAGGAACATCTAGTCCTAGGATGCTTGAGATCGCCGGGGCTTCTTTCTAAATCTCACCCTTCTATTTGTGTCTCCTTTCACCGCTGCAAACACTTGTTCTCATACTCCTTTCCTCCCTCATGACTATTTTCGAACTTTCACCTTTCACCTCCTGCAAACACTTATTCTCATACTCCTTTCCTCCCTCGTGGCTATTTTTGAACTTTCCCTCTGATCGTTTCTTCTCCTTGGCCTTTAAACACACTCCCCTTTTCCCCAAAACTCAAAAAGCCGTCCCTCAATCCCCCGGCCCCTTCCAGTATTATCTCCTCCCCTCATTCCTCGCAACAATGATTATGGTACTTACTATGTGTCATAAGCGCTGGGGTAGATACAATTTAATCAGATTGCATACCGTCCCAATCCCACATGGGGCTCACAGTCTAAGGCTGAGGGAGCAGCGTGGCTCAGTGGGAAGAGCATGGGCTTTGGATTCAGCGGTCATGGGTTGAAATCCCGGCTATGTCAATTGTCAGCTGTGTGACTTTGGGCAAGTCACTTAACTTCTCTGTGCCTCAGTTACCTCATCTGTAAAATGGGGATTAGGACTGAGCCCTCCGTGGGACAACCTGATCATCTTGTAACCTCCCCAGCGCTCAGAACAGTGCTTTGCACATAGTAAGCATTTAAGAATGCCATCATTATTATTGAATCACCATTTTACAAGTGAGGTAACTGTAGAGAAGTGAAGTGACCTGCCCAAGGTCATACAGCAGATAAGTGGCAAAGCCAGGATTAGAACCCAGGTCCTCTGGCTCCCAGGACAGTGCTCTTTCCACTAGGCCACGCTGCTTCCTATTCTGAACTGGATTGCTTACATCCATTGCTGTCATCTCCTCTCCTCCATTCATTCATTCATTCAATCGTATTTATTGAGCGCTTACTGTGTGCAGAGCACTGTACTAAGCGCTTGGGAAGTACAAGTTGGCAACATATAGAGATGGTCCCTCCAGTACTCTTCTGGACCTAGCACAGATAGGCTTTTAACCTGTCTGAACAAACGATGGTATTTATTGAACATTTTATTTTATTTTTATTTTATTTTATTTTTATTTTGTTAATATGTTTTGTTTTGTTGTCTGTCTCCCCCTTCTAGACTGTGAGCCCACTGTTGGGTAGGGACCGTCTCTATATGTTGCCAACTTGTACTTCCCAAGCGCTTAGTACAGTGCTCTGCACACAGTAAGCGCTCAATAAATATGACTGAATGAATGAATTTACTGTGTGCAGAGCACTGTACACTTCCCTTAGGTCACCAATGATCTCCCTGTAGCCAAATCCAAAAGAGCTATACTCTGTTCATCCACAATCTGGGTCAGTTTTGTTGACTGGGAACGGTTCTTGTTCTCCTAGTACGACTCTGACTGTTCCCTCTCGTCCCCCTCTCCATCCCCCCCATCTTACCTCCTTCCCTTCCCCACAGCACCTGTATATATGTATATATGTCTGTACATATTTATTACTCCATTTATTTTACTTGTACATATCTATTCTATTTATTTTATTTTGTTAGTATGTTTGGTTTTGTTGTCTGTCTCCCCCTTTTAGGCTGTGAGCCCACTGTTGGGTAGGGACTGTCTCTATATGTTGCCAACTTGTACTTCCCAAGCGCTTAATACAGTGCTCTGCACACAGTAAGCGCTCAATAAATACGATTGATTGATTGATTGTTCTGTCTCACTAGCTCCTCTCCTGCCTCTCACCCTCTTACTGTGGGTATCCCGCAAGTCTCTTTTCTGGGACCCCTATTCTACTCCCAAGGAGCTCATCTGCTCACTCAGTTTCCCCTACCACTAAAGCAGCATGGTCTAGTGGATTCACTCATTCAATCATATCTATTGAGCATTTACCGTGTTAGAGCACAGGTCTGAGAGTCTGAAGAACTTGGGTTCTAATCCCAGCTCCACCAGAGTCTGTTGTGTGGCCTTGGGCAAGTCACTTCACTTCTCTGGGCTTCAGTTCCCTCATCCGTAAAATGGGGATTATGATTGTGAGCCCCATGCGGAACAGGGACTGTGTCCAACCTGATTACCTTGCGTCTACTCCAGGGCTTAGTACTATGCCTGGCACATAGTAAGCACTTAACAAATGCTATTACAATCAATCAATCAATCGTATTTATTGAGCGCTTACTGTGTGCACAGCACTGTACTAAGTGCTTGGGAGGTACAAGTTGGCAACATATAGAGACAGTCCCTACCCAACAGTGGGCTCACAGTCTAAAAGGGGGAGACAGAGAACAAAACCAAACATACTAACAAAATAAAAGAAATAGAATAGATATGTACAAGTAAAATAAATAGAGTAATAAATATGTACAAACATATATACATATATAGAGGTATATATTACAAGGTATTACAAGGTATTATATAATTATTACAAGGTATTATATTACAGGTATATATTACCTGTATATATATACAGTTATATATTACAAACAAACCTCCATATGACAACTCCCCAATCTACTTCTCATCAAATTTCCTGAAATCCACATCTCCTCTTGCTCCTCTAAAATGCCCCGTAGTCGCCTCCAACTCAGTATGTTTACAACTGAAGTACTTGTTTTGTTTTGTTGTCTTCCCGCCCCTTCTAGACTGTGAGCCTGCTGTTGGGTAGGGACCATCTCTATATATTGCCAATTTGTACTTCCCAAGTGCTTAGTACAGTGCTCTGCACACAGTAAGTGCTCAATAAATATGAATGAATGAATGAATGAATGAACGAAGGAGCTACTCTTCTTTTCTCCGATCTGTCCCTTCCTTTTCCCTCAAATACCTAACACCCTGTTATCAGATCTAGACATGGCATGGCTGGACTACAGTATAGCCTCCTCGCTGGTCTCCCTACCTCTAGCCTCTTCCCTCTCCAACCTATGCAGCACATTGTTGCATAAATCATCTTTTTAAAATGCCAGTTGTCTCTCCACTCCTCAAATAAAAATAAAAATAATAATAATAATAATAATGGTATGTGTTAAGTGCTTTCTATGTTCCAAGCACAATTCTAGGCGCTGGGTAGATGCAAGGTAATCAGGTTGTTCTACGTAGGGCTCACAGTCTTAATCCCCACTTTACAGATGAGGTCACTGCAGCACAGAGAAGTTAAGTGGTTAGCTCAATGTTACACAGCAGAAAAGTGGTGGAGCCGGGATTAGAACCCACATCCTCTGACTCCCAAGCTTGTGCTCTTTCTACTTCACTGGTTTCCTGGGTCCCCTCCCTAGCAGGCAAAAAACTCCCTACAATCAGCCTTACAACTCTCCATCAACTTCAGGGAAGCAGCTTGGCTTAGTGGGTAGAGCACGAACCTGGGAATCATAAGGACATATAGTAAGTACTTATCAAACACCATCATCATCATCATTATTATTATTATTACTATTATCATCATTAACCCCACCTGACATATTGGTTCTCTTCTCTCGTCCCAAACCAATATTCTATCTATACCTCATTCTCCACTCTCCCACTGTCTTCCCCTCACACCTGTCTACATGTTTTGTTTTGTTGTCTGTCTCCCCCTTCTAGACTGTGAGCCTGTTGTTGGGTAGGGACCATCTCTATATGTTGCCGACTTGTTCTTCCCAAGTGCTTAGTACAGTGCTCTGCACACAGTAAGCGCTCAATAAATACGACTGAATGAATGAAATGTTGTTTCCCTGGCCTGGAACTCCAAATCCAACACATGACAGTGCTGCTGAAATCACACCTCCTCAAATCAATCAGTAATTTATTGAATGTTTTCTTTTGTACCAAGCACTGTATTAAATGTTTGGAAGAGAATGGTACAATAGAGTTGGTAGACACATTACCTGCCCACAAAAAGCTCACTGTCTGGAGGGAACAAGCTTCCAATAAGCCTTCCCTGATTAAGTCCCAGAATTGACCTTTCCAGACTGAAAATGGAAGTTTCCAGGCTTGCCAGGTGATGTCTTTCCAACCAAGTCTTCCACCAATGGCCCAAAGGGCCCAAACTTCGGCTCTGACGGCAATGGTCAGTCAATCATATTTATTGAGCGCTTACTGTGTGCAGAGCACTGTACTAAGCACTTGGGAGAGTACAATATAACACAGCTGCAGTAGCCATGGCTTGTGGGGAGGAGACTCTCCTGTCTTCTTTTCCACACACTTCTGCCTGCACTGCTGCCTCAGCTGAAGAGGATCGCCCACCTCTCCAGCTGAATGTAGTTAGCAGCGTGGCTCAATGGAAAGAGCCCGGGCTTTGGAGTCAGAGGTCATGGGTTCGAATCCCAACTCCACCACATGTCTGCTGTGTGACCTTGGGCAAGTCACTTAACTTCTCTGAGCTTCAGTTACCTCATCTGTAAAATGGGAATGAAGACTGTGAGCCTCACGTGGGACAGCTTGATCACCTTGTATCCCCCCAGTGCTTAGAACAGTGCTCTGCACATAGTAAGTGCTTAATAAATGCTATCATTATTATTATTACTTTGGGCCTACTGGGTGTTGGGGCAAAACCCCAAATGTGTGACCATCCCTCCTACCACCAGACACCTGGTGACCTTATTTTCAGGCTAATGTTTTTAATCCATAAACCACACTGATGAAGATAACAATGATTCTGCCACCTACTATCAAATTCTAACTAGAAGTCAGCTACTTTTGTTACAGCATCCTTTCACTAAAATTAGAGCCATAATTGGGTGAAACAGGATATAATGTTTCAGAATAACGGATGTTTTCATCAGAGCTGGGCTGCCCATGATTCATGTCAACAACTTCTCTGATATTTCATCCTTTGAGGGACAACAGTAGTTCTTTATGGAGAATTTCAGACTGAAGACAGAAAGAATAGCAAACTGGCCAAAAAATGGAATTTCTATAGGAAAAGGTCTGGACTTCATGGCCATATAAGTGTAATATACTGTATTTGCCTTGAAAGCTGACTTGGAAATTTTTTTGGTTTTATGTTTTGTTTTTGTTTTTTTTCAAATGGATTCACTTTCCAGGAAATGAAATAAAACACAACTGCTTGGGAAACATGAGACACACAAAGATAAACTTTGTATTAAACACATCTTACTCCCAAGATATCCTTATACACATAAAGTGAAATAATTAGACCTGGGATGAAAAATCCTGACAGTACAAAGGAAGGCCATGATCTAATATCGGAACAAAGTTAACAGATGTCATTAAGTGACCCGATTAGCCGATGACGGAAGATCACCCCCAGTTGGCTCTTCACAGTTGACAGATCAAAGTCATTCACTTCGTTTGACGAAAGACGAAATACAGCTACCTTAAGAAAATCCTTTCACATAGCATTAAGCCTTTCCTCTGTCTTGTGCTTCTAGGACACATGAATTGCCAGGAGAAATGTTGGTGAATCAAGGCAACTTGTGGAAAAAAACTAAAGCGGAGGGCAGAATCTTGGGTTAAATTGCCTCTTTGGAGTGTTAGTAAATAAATGTAAAGGCTCTGATCTTGGCATTGGGAGGTGCCTTTGAATCTCACCATGCTCTTATTTAGACAGCCAAATCCCATCTTAACCAACTACTGGAATAGGCTCAAAACAGATTTGCGTTGATCTGACTTGAGAGAAACTTTCTGTCCCATCCCAGTAGTTGGGATGGGAAATTTCTCTTAGATCTACTCAGACCTGTTTGTTCCATAAAATTAATCTCAGTGGTTTTCTATCCTGAACTATATATTTTTTTTTGCCTGGCATAAATATGATAAATGCCTTCTCTCTGATTCATATATACTTAAGTACAGCGGCATATTTATTAGAGTTTTATGTCTGGAGTATAATGCTGCAGCTCTTCTATCTCTTCTGGTTTTAAGAATAGCTTGCAGAAGGTAAGGAATGGTTTTGCTCCATAGTTCCCTTTGCAGGTTTAAATATCCTGGATTTACTATATCTTCTCCATGAGACAATAATCAGGCATATAAAGCCCTGTTATAGAATCTTTCTCTGGGTCGGTGGGCGTATTTATTTTACATGTAGCACAATGGCAAAGTTTTCCATTTGGGAAACGCATATTGGATTACGGACAATTTCACACTGTGATCATCAGGAATTTGAGCTATATCAAAGAAAGAGGACCAGGAAAAACTTAAATACCTATTACAGAAAAAAAGAAGGTTTAACCTTTGTCCTGGGAGTGATAAAACAATATCACATGGTTGAAAAATCAGGTTCTAACTTTCAACCATGTGACACCATTGACTGAGTCATTTTCCTGAAAAGAACAGAATGGTAGCAGCAATGAAAAAGGATTGGATGTGGAAAGTCAGGCTCTCGCTTTTGTTTTATCCAAAGCAATCAGTTGAAATGCCAGATGTTCTGCCTTGTGGAAGCAGTCAAAAATCAGCTTTAGGATTCCAGAGCACCAATAGACAAAATTATTTCACAAACCAAAACCAAACCCCGAGGAGTAATATCTATTAATAACAATTTAATGTTGGGAAGAAGATTTTAAACCCTGGGGAAAAAAACTTCTTTGTAAATGGAAAATTGGGTGTCTCAGTTCCTCACTTAGCATTGTAGTTGTGTTCTTGAAAAATGTAACTTTAAGCAAAATAATAGTAAGCAAATCCAGTTTCCCCAGAAGAACTGAATAAACAAAGGAAAGAGTTAGGGTTTGGGTTTGCATTTTTCACCTTACAAAAGACAATGAATACTTGTGAAATAGGCACATACATATCATTTCAGTCTTTCCTTCTGTGTTCATCATCAGCCTCTTCTCCCCACTTATTCTTAGATTAATAGTCTTCTGAGGACCTGGGCCCAATCTGCAATCATCCTTGTCTTCCCCAGCCTTAGTAAGTGCCCTGCACACAATAGGTGCTTAGTAAATGCTAGTGAATAAATAAATGAATGCATGCACAGTAAACCTTTTAATTGTAGTCAAAATAATTTAATGTAGAGTATTTTTTCAATGTAAAGAAACAATTCTACCTACACACTAGTAGTGATTTATGAAGTTCAGCTGAGGTGGTGGGGTCAAGGAGTGGAAACTTACTATTTTCCTGATATTCCTACAGTTACTGCCATTGCAGTATTCCACTATCACCGGCTAGACATTTTTAATTCAGATGTTGGGTGATGCAGTCACAAAGAATTAGAGATACTGGTACTGTACTGATCAGTCGATTAATAGTATTTATTGAGCACCTACTATATGCAGAGCATTGTGCTAAATACTTGAGAGAATACAATAAAATGAGCAGACATGAACTCGGCCCTGAAGTAATTGTAAATTACAATCCAGTGAAGACAGACACTAATATCAGTTACGAGTAGGAGGAAACAACAGAGTATAAAAATATGTTTATAATAGTATTTATTGAACACCTACTCTGTGCAGAGCATTGTACTAAGTACTTAGTAGAATACAGTAAAATGAGTAGTTTGGAGCTCTGCCCTCAGGTAATTTACAATCCAGTGGAGGAGACAGAAGCCAAAATCAATTACAAGTAGCAGGAAGCAGTAGAGCATAAAAATATGCATTTAAGTAATATAGAGGAGCAGCGTGGCTCAGTGCAAACAGCCCGGGCTTGGGCATCAGAGGTCATGGGTTCTAATCCCGACTCTGCCACTTGTCTGCTGTGTGACTTTGGGCAAGTCACTTAACTCCTCTGAGCCTCAGTTACCTCATCTGTAAAATGGGGACTAAGACTGTGAGCCCCACATGGGACAACCTGATCACCTTTTGTATTCCCCACCCGCAGCGCTTAGAACAGTGCTTTGCACATAGTAAGCACTTAACAAATGCCATCATTATTATTATTATTATATAGGGGAGGGAGCCCGTTGTTGGGTAGGGACCATCTCAAGGCCCTACTGAGAGCTCGCCTCCTCCAGGAGGCCTTCCCAGACTGAGCCCCCTCCTTCCTCTCCCCCTCATCCCCCTCGCCATCCCCCCATCTTACCTCCTTCCCTTCCCTACAGCACCTGTATATATGTATATATGTTTGTACATATTTGTCACTCTATTTATTTTACTTGTACATATCTATTCTATTTATTTTATTTTGTTAATATGTTTTGTTTTGTTCTCTGTCTCCCCCTTCTAGACTGTGAGCCCACTGTTCGGTAGGGACCGTCTCTATATGTTGCCAACTTGTACTTCCCAAGCGCTTAGTACAGTGCTCTGCACACAGTAAGAACTCAGTAAATACGATTGAATGAATGAATTAGCAGGGGACATATAGGATGGGGATATAGGAGGCTAAACAGGGAAGGCCTCCTGGAGGAGTTGTGATTTCAACAGGGCTTTGAAGCTGGACAGAGCCGTGGTCCACTGGATGTAAAGGGGGAGGAAGTTCCAGCAAAAAAGGAGGCCATGAGCAAGAGTCTGGCCGTAGCGGAGAATAGAACGGGGTCCAGTGAGTAGGTTAGGTGGAGAGAAGGTTGGATCGACCTCAGCACTTACTACAGTGCATGACACATAGTAAGTGCTTGACAAATACCAAGCACCCCCTCTCCCCCTCCTTCTTCTCCCCCTCCTCCCCCTCTCCATCCCCCCGTCTTACCTCCTTCCCTTCCCCACAGCACCTGTATATATGTATATGTTTGTACATATTTATTACTCTATTTATTTTACTTGTACATATCTATTCTATTTATTTTATTTTGTTAATATGTTTTGTTTTGTTCTCTGTCTCCCCCTTCAAGACTGTGAGCCCACTGTTGGGTAGGGACCGTCTTTATATGTTGCCAACTTGGACTTCCCAAGCGCTTAGTACAGTGTTCTGCACACAGTAAGCGCTCAATAAATACGATTGACGATTGATTGTAAGCTCGTTGTGGGCAGGGAATGAGCTTGTTTATTCTTATAGTGTATCCTCTCAAGCACTTAGTACAGTGCAGAGCACGCGGGAAGCGCTCGATAAATACAATCGACTGATACCACCATCGTGGCTCCCTCAGCTGGGGGGTATGGGCGGGCCGGGCTCCGACCGTGGCTCTCAGGTTCGGTGGCCCCGTGTGTGGCTGAGGGGACTTGTGTGTGACGAGTGTCTCTGTGTGGGAGTGAGGGGTGTGAGCCCGTTGTTGGGTAGGGACCGTCTCTATATGTTGCCAACTTGTACTTCCCAAGCGCTTAGTACAGTGCTCTCTGCACACAGGAAGCGCTCAATAAATACGATTGAATGAAATACGACAATTATTACGATAGGAAGGAAGCGTGCAGGATGGTGCACTGCAAATAACAGTGGCTTCCACCCTGAATGGGACACTTTACTTGGCTTATATCATAGCTGATGACCAAATCAGTCAATCAATTAATTGTATTTATTCAGGACTTGCTGTGTGCAGAGTACTGTACTGAGTGCTTGGGAGAGTAAAAAATAATAGAATTGGTAGCCACGTTCCCTGCCCACAGTGGACTTATAATCTAGAGGGGACTCCAGCTCTGTTATATTGTACTCTCCCAAGTGCTTAGTATAGTGCTCTGCACACAGTAAGGGGTCAGTAAATATGATTGATTGATTCAGACATTAATAAAAATAAATACATTATATATATATGTGTGTGTGTGTGTATATTTTATATATATATATATATATATATATATATATATATATATAAGTACTGTGGGACTGTGGGACTGAGGGAGGGGTGAATAAGGATGCAAATCCAAGTGCAATGGAGGTGCAGAAGGGAGTGGGAGAAGAGGATGTGAGGATTTAGAGAAGCAGCGTGGCTTAGTGGAAACAGCACAGGCTTGGGAGTCAAAGATCATGGGTTCTAATCCCAGCTCCACCACTTATCAGCTGTGTGGCTTTGGGCAAGTCACTTCACTTCTCTGTGCCTCATTTACCTCATCTGTGAAATGGGGATTAAGACTGTGAGCCCCACGTGGGACAACCTGATCCCCTTGTATCTATCCCAGCACTTAGAACAGTGCTTTGCACTTAGTAAGTGCGTAACAAATACCATCATTATTATTTAGGTGAGGAAGGCCTCTTGGAGGTGATGTGCTATTAATAAGGCGTTACGGAAATAAACCCAATATTCTCATAGAGGAAAATTGTGCCAATTTAAATGTTGTGTAATATATCCATGATCTCATAACAAAACTATGTTAACTAGAGTGACTTTAAGTGCGGATTGTTCTGTTCTCCCTCCTACGTAGGCTGTGAGCCACATGTGGGACAGGGACTGTATCCAACCTGATTAATTTGTATCTACCCCAGCTCTCAGAACAGCGCTCAACACAGAATAAGCACTTAACAAATACCATAAAAAAGGCTGCGGGTCGTAACCCAAAGTTCTTACATTCTTCAACCTACCATTTATATTTAGTCTAGCATCACTGTGAACAAGAGCCAGTAGCCTACAAAGGACCTGAATGGTCTGTAGACTCATCCACAAACTGGCCGTTTTAGAGGACAGTATGTCAAGGAGAATGTCAAAAGCAAAGTCTGCATGTGGCAAACAAAAATACTTGTAGAGAAGCCTATTAAGAAGTCCTCAGTAAGAGCACTAGTGGAAGGAACCTCATCTTTATTCTAACAAAAGGGCCATTTAAGAATAATAATAATGATGGCCACTTGTTAAGTGCTTACTATGTGCCAAGCACTGTTCTAAGCGCTGGGGGAGATACAAGGTAATCAGGTTGTCCCACATTGGGCTCACAGTCTTAATCCCCATTTCACAGATGAGGCCCAGAGAAGTGAAGTGACTTGCCCAAAGTCACTCAGCTGAGAAGTAGTGGAGCCAGGATCAGAACCCATGACCTCTGAATCCCAAGCCCGTGCTCTTTCCACTGAGCCACGCTGCTTCTCATTTTCTGTTAGTACTTTTCATCATAATCGAAATTGGAAGTGTTGAGAACACTAAATTGAGGTCATACCAATAGGGTTTTTTTCTTTTCTCTGAAACTTGTGATTGGTCATTTCCTGTCTAATTCACACGTGCTGCTCAGGTATCTGCTTAAAGTGAAACAGAGTAGCCTAGTGGATAGAGCATGAGCTTGGGAGTCAGAAGGTCATGGGTTCTAATCCTGGTTCTGCCACTTGCCTGCTATGTGACCTTGGGCAAGTCACTTAGCTTCTCTGTGTCTCAGGTTCCTCATCTGTAAAATGGGGATTTGATGTCTGTTCTCTCTCCTAATTACAATGTAAGCCCCACATGGGACAGGGACTGTGTTCTACTTGATTATTTTGTTTCTACCCCAGGGCTTATTACAGCACTTGACATGGAGTAAGTGTTTAATAAAGCACCATAATTATTTTTAGTAATAATGATAATAATAATAATAATAATAATAATGGCATTTACTATGTGCAAAGCACTGTTCTAAGTGCTGGGGAGGTTACAAGGTGATCAGGTTGTCCCACGGTGGGCTCACAGTCTTCATCCCCATTTTACAGATGAGGTAACTGAGGCCCAGAGAAGTGAAGCAACTTGCCCAAAGTCACACAGCTGACAATTGGTGGAGCTGGGATTTGAACCCATGACCTCTGACTCCAAAGCCCACGATCTTTCCACTCAGCCACGCTGCTTCTGTAGTAGTGGTATGTTATTTAAGATTTGTCTGGATCTGCTGTTTGGGCAACTTCCTCTGGACTGTAAACTCGTTATGGACAGGGAATGTGTCTGCTACTTCTGTTGTGTTCTGTTGTGTCGTATTTCCCCAAGTGCTCAGTACAGTGTTCTGCACAAAGAACACAAAGAAAGTGCTCAATAAATACAATTGATTGATTTCTTTCTGCACCAACAAGAGCCCCTCAGGAGAAAAGCTTGGCACTGATTCAGCTCCCTTGGTATGCTGGCTTGGCCTCGTCTAGAACTAGCCCATCCCACTAACTGCAGCACGCATCGTGGTTAGAGCACTGGCCTGGAGTCAGAAGGTCATGGGTTCTAATCCTAGCTCCACCACTTGTCTGCTGTGTGGCCTTGGGTAAGTCACTGGCCTTCTCTGCGCCTCAGTCACCTCATCTGTAAAAATGGGGATTAAGACTGTGAATCCCATGCAAGACAGGGTCTGTGTCCAACCCGATTTGCTTGAATCCATCCCCGCGCTTAGTACAGTGCCTGGCATATAGAAAGCACTTAACAAATACTATTATTATTATTAATATTATTATACCATGGTTCCAAGCCAGAACAGGCTAGAAACTCCTCCAGAGATGATTTTCTTGTTTTTTTATAATAATTAT
Organism: Tachyglossus aculeatus; assembly: GCF_015852505.1. NCBI lineage: Eukaryota > Metazoa > Chordata > Mammalia > Monotremata > Tachyglossidae > Tachyglossus > Tachyglossus aculeatus. The sequence goes on from NC_052069.1 coordinate 88,397,155, forward strand.
GGTATTTATTAAGCGCTTACTATGTGTGAAGTACTGTTCTAAGTACTGGCAGAGATACAAGGTCATCAAATTGTCCCATGTGGGGCTCACACTCTTCATCCCCATTTTATAGATGAGGTCACTGAAGCCCAGAGAAGTGAAGTAACAATAATAATAATAATGATATTTGTTAAGCGCTTACTATGTGCAAAACACTGTTCTAAGTGCTGGGGGGGATACAAGGTGATCAGGTTGTCCCACGTGGTGCTCACAGTCTTCATCCCCATTTTTTACAGATGAGGTAACTGAAGCCCAGAGAAGTGAAGTAATAATAATAATAATAATAATAATAATAATAATGATATTTGTTAAGCACTTACTATGTGCAAAGCACTGTTCTAAGTGCTGGGGGGGATACAAGGTGATCAGGTTGTCCCACGTGGGGCTCACAGTCTTAATCCCCATTTTATAGATGAGGTAACTGAGGCACAGAGAAGTGAAGTGACTTGCCCGAAGTCACACAGCTGACAAGTGGTGGAGCAGGGATTAGAACCCACGACCTCTGACTCCCAAATCTGGACTCTTTCCCCTAAGCCATGCTGCTTCTCTATCGTATTAAGAACTTTATGGTATTAATAATAATAATAATAATAATGGCATTTGTTAAGTGCTTATTGTGTGCAAAGCAGTGTTCTAAGTGCCGGGGAGGATATAAAGTGACCAGGTTGTCCCACGGGGGGTTCATAGTCTTAATCCCCATTTTACAGATGAGGTAACTGAGGCACAGAGAAGTGAGGTGACTTACCCTAGGTCACACTAGAAACAAGGATCAGAAATAGAACCCAGATCTTTCTAACTCCTAGGTCCATGTTCTATCCATTAGGCCACCCTGATTTGGAGCTGAGCATGTGGGTTTGGCAGCAAGAGCAAGCTGTGGCTGGTCAGACGTGGCCTGCTGCTAACCCAACCCAAACCGGGGAGCTTGGTTCCCAAGAGCTAGAGTCCGATCTGCCCTTTCCTCACCATCCATACTACTCCACGCCGATCCTAGAATTTATCTTCTCCCACCTTGACTACTGTATCAGCCTCCTTGTTGATCTCCCTGACTCCAGTCTCTCCCCACTTCACACTACGCCCGGATCATTTTTTCAAAAAAAATATAGTCCACATTTGCCCATTCCTCAATAATCTTTTATGCTTGCCCACCCACCTCTGCATCAAACGGAAACTCCTTAACATAGGCTTTGAAGCAATCAGCTCATTCTCTGCTGTCTTGACTCACTGATTTCTTATTAAAACCCTGTCCATACACTTTGCTCCTCCAAGCCAGTCTACTCACTGTACCTATCACATCTGTCTGGCCACCAAAGCCTTGCTCACATCCTCCCTCTAACCTGGAACTCCCTCCTGCCTTCACATACGACAGATCACCAGTCTACCCACCTTCAAATGTTATTAAGGTTGCATTTCCTCTAAGAGGCCTTCCCCACCTAAGCCATCATTTCCCCTACTTTCTCTCCTTCTGTGTCACCTATGTGCTGGGATCCATATCCTTAAAGCACTCGATATTCACCCCATCCCGAGTCCCACAGCACTTACTCACTTATCCATAATTTATTTTAGTGTTTGACTCCCCTTCTAGACTCTAAGGTCCTAGTGAGCAGTGAACGTATCTACCAACTCGGTTTTATTGTACTCCCCCAAACCCATGCAGAACCCTACTTCTTGAGGCCTGTAGCTTCAGTGATTAACTGCTTTTCATTTCCTCCAGAGACAAACTATATGTGCAGCTCCAAACATGATCCCAAACCCTATATTGCCTAACCCCTCCCTATCCTTGAAGCTCGGTAAAAACCTTCTTCTTATTGATAAGAAGAAGAAGAACTGTGGTACTTGTTAAGCACTTACTAAGCATTGTTCTCATACTGGGATAGATACAGTCTAGTCAGGTTGGACACAGTCCCTGTCCCACATGAGGCTCACAGTCTTAATCGTCATTTTCCAGATGAGGCCCAGAGAAGTTAAGTGACTTGTCCAAGGTCAAACAGCCGGCAAGTGGCAGAGCCAGGATTCAAACCCATGTCCTCGGACTCTCAGGCCTGTGTTCTTTTCACAAGACCACGCTGCTTCCCTAAGCCCTTGAACCCTAAACCCTTGAACCACCACCATCTCTAGCCCTCTGCAGGGCCCTCCCGCCTCCTACGGCAACCAAAGAGTAAAGAAACAGGAGCGTGGGGGCCCTACTACGAAAAGTCTGAAATGCTTCTGTCAGAAAGGCATCTGGGCTAATGTTAGGATTCCCTGGGCAGACTTGGAGGCGGCCCTAATGATGCACGGTCCAAAGATATCACCCTCATCTGCAGGGGGCCACTCCTGCTAACAAGATATTGGCACAGAGGCAGAGTTTGCCCTCCACAGACTTGGGTCAAAGGACAAATTTTCCACTAGAACACGCCTGTCGTGGGTAAACCCAGCCAGGGTGTTACTCACCAGAGAGCTGACCTCATACTTCGATTTAGGCAGTAAATCCTTCAACCCTCATACTTGCAGACAGCTTGTCCAGACAACGGCCTTCTGAAGATGGCTAACGGAGGCCGTTCCATTTCAAGACGATGGTTCTGTAGCAGAATTACCCAATTTACGTCCTGTTGGGCCCCTCTATCCCCTCCCTCCCTCCTTGGCCCTTCATAGATATTCACCCCACCCCCAATCTCACAGCACTTCCGTACATATCCATAATTTATTTTGATGTCTGACTACCCTTCTAAATTGTAAGCTCCTTGTGGGCAGGAAATGTGTCTACCAACTGTGTTGTGTTGTACTGTCCCAAGCCCATACGGATTTCTACCTCTTTGAGGCTTGTAGCTTCAGTGATTAACTGCTTTTAATAATAATAATAATAATAATAATAATGTTGGCATTTGTTAAGCGCTTACTATGTGCAAAGCACTGTTTTAAGCGCTGGGGGGGGGGGGGATACGAGTTATCAGGTTGTCCCACGTGGGGCTTGCAGTCTTAATCCCCATTTTACAGATGAGGGAACTGAGGCTCAGGGAAGTTAAGTGACTTGCCCAAGGTCACACAGCAGATGTGGCGGAGCTGGGATCTGCTGTGTGACCTTGGGCAAGTCACACATTTTCATTTTCTCATGCAGCCCTGACTATGATCCTAACTACTGGGCTGGGGAGGGACCTTTTATTTTTCATGATTTTTGTTCAGTGCTTACTATGTGGCAGGCATCGAACTAAATGCTGGCATAATTAATGCTTATCAGGTTGGACCCAGTCCCTGTCCAACATGGGGCTCACAGTGCCCATTTTGCAGATGAAGTAACTGAGGCCCAGAAAAGTGAAGTGACTTACACAAGATCACACAGTAGGGGAGTGGTGGGGCCGGGTTTAGAACCCAGGACCTTCCAACTCCCAGGCCTGTGCTCTGACCACTAGGCCATGCTGCCTCTCAGTCCCCAACCAGTTTCACCAGCGCTTCCCAGACTACCCAATATCCCGGTGGGACTGGTGCTCCTAACAGCTTAGGACAGTGACAACACAAAAGGCTTTCTGAGCCTTTCTTTGGATAGAAAGAAGGAGTTGAGTGCTACCAGGGCCTTCTCTGTATCACCCACACCAAATCGGACCTTAATTAATCAATCAATCAATCAATCAATGGCATTTATTCAGCTCTTTGTGTACAACACTGTAATAATAATAATAATGATGATGGTATTTGTTAAATGCTTACTATGTGTGAGGCACTATTCTTAGAGCTGGGGGGATACAAGGTGATCAGGTTGTCCCACGTGGGGCTCACAGTCTTAATCCCCATTTTACAGATGAGGGAACTGGGGCCCAAAGAAGTGAAGTGACTTGCCCAAAGTCACACAGCAGACAAGTGGCAGAGTCGGGATTAGAACCCATGACCTCTGACTCCAAAGCCCAGGCTCTTTCCACCGAGCCACACTACTTCTCTAGAGAGTACAATAGTATAGAGTTGGTGGACACATTCCCTGCCCACAAGAAGCTTACAGTCTAGAGGAGGAGACGGCCCTGACTTGGTGGTTAAGTGCTCAGTACAGTGTTTTGCACACAGTAAGTGTTCAATAAATGCGACTGAATGGATGGTTCCCACCTGAAGGGAGAGCAAGGTGTCAGGCAAGGGTATCGTAAGGCAGCATGGCCTAGTGGTAAGAGCACAGGCCTGGGAGACAGGGGAGCTGGGTTCTAATTCTGGCTCAGTCACTTGTCTGCTGTGAGACCTTGGGAAAGTCACTTAAAAATGATGGCATTTATTAAGCGCTTACTATATGCAAAGCACTGTTCTAAGCACTGGTCACAAGGTGATCAGGTTGTCCCACGGGGGGCTCACAATCTTCATTCCCATTTTACAGATGAGGTAACTGAGGCACAGAGCAGTCAAGTGACTTGCCCAAAGTCACCCAGCTGACAATTGGCGGAGCCGGGATTCGAACCCATGAACTCCGACTCCAAAGCCTGGGCTCTTTCCGCTGAGCCACGCTGCTTCCCAACTTCGCTTCTCTGTTCCTCAGTTACCTCATCTGTACAATGGGGATGAAGACTGAGCCCCATGTGGAACAGGGGTCATTTCCCAGCTGAAGGCCTTAAATCTCTGCCAGCTTTTAGACCAGTGCTTGACACAAATAAGCATTGAACAGACGGTGAGCCCGTTGTTGGGGAGGGACCGTCTCTATATGCTGCCAACAACAACATACTCTTTCCCTTCTGCCTTTAGATCGCAAACTCTGCAAGCAGGGTTAGCGTCGTTTTACCTATCGAGCCTAGTCCAATGCTAAGTATATAGTACATAATAAATGTTAGTTGACTGGCATTCCACTATTTGGATGTGTAAGTCCATTATGGATATCAGGAGAGTTGTACTTCCCAAGTGCCTAGTCCAGTGCTCTGCACACAGTAAGCGCTCAATAAATACGAATGAATGAATGAACTTGTACTTCCCAAGCGCTTGGTACAGTGCTCTGCACACAGTAAGCGCTCAGTCAATATGATTGAATGAACAGATACCATAATCATCAGGCAAGGGAGACAGAGAGGTATGTCAGAGGCCAAGTTGTGAAGAAAGTAGCAGGAGCTCAAAGAGCTTCGACCCGACTGGCCCGGGACTCTCCATGTTCACTGGGATAAGCAAGGGAGGAGACTTGCCTGCTGTGGAGCTTAGCTGCACAGGGCTGGAAATGTCAACTCACGTGGAGCCTGTAGCGGGTTGTCCTGACTCCAGCTGATCATCATCATCATCATCAATCATATTTATTGAGCGCTTACTATGTGCAGAGCACTGTACTAAGCGCTTGGGAAGTACAAATTGGCAACATATAGAGACAGTCCCTACCCAACAGTGGGCTCACACCCCAAGATGGAAAGCATAGGCAGGGTTGGAACATGAGATGCGTTTTGGCTAACTCTTCCAACAGTCCATCAGTGGTATTTATAAATAATAATAATAAAGGCATTTGTTAAGCACTTATTATGTAGAAAGCACTGTTCTAAGCCCTGGGGGGGGGGGATACAAGGTGATCATGTTGTCCTACGTGGGACTCACAGTCTTAATCCCCACTTTACAGACAAGGTAACCGAGGCTCAGAGAAGTTGTGACCTGCCCAAGGTCACACAGCAGACACGTGGGGGAGCCGGGATTAGAACCCATGACCTCTGACTCCCAAGCCCGGGCTCTTTCCACTGAGCCACGCTGCTTCTCTATTGAGTGCTTTCTGTGTGCAGAGCATTGTACTGAGTGCTTGGAGGAGTACAATGCAACAGAGTTGTTAGACACCTTCCCTGCCCAAAAGAGGCTTACATTCTATCAATTGATGGTATTTATTGAGCATTTACTGTGGGTAGAGCAATGTAATAATTATTATTAAGTGTTAAGTAAGCACTTAGTGCCAGGCACTGTACTAAATGCTGTAGTGGATACAGCTCTTTCCTTCCTCTTTCCTCTCCCCCTCCACCCAATCCCCATCCCCCCCCGCCTTACCTCCTTCCCCTCCCCACAGCACCTGTATATATATTTGTACAGATTTATTACTCTATTTTACTTGTACATATTTACTATTCTATTTATTTTATTTTGTTAATATGTTTTGTTTTGTTGTCTGTCTCCCCCCTTCTAGACTGTGAGCCCGCTGTTGGGTAGGGACCGTCTCTATATGTTGCCAATTTGTACTTCCCAAGCGCTTAGTACAGTGCTCTGCACACAGTAAGCGCTCAGTAAATACGATTGAATGAATCCAAAGTAATTGGATTGGACACAGTCCCTGCCCCACATAATAATAGTAATAATGTTGACTGTCTCAATCCCCTCTTTACAGATGAGGTAACTGAGGCTCAGAGAAGTGAAGTGACTTGCCCGAAGTCACACAGCAGACAAGTGGCAGAACCAGAGTTAGAACCTACAACTTTCTGTCTCCCAGGCCCGTGCTCTGTCAACTATGCCATGCGACGATGGCAAGATAGAAAAGATGGAGGTGCTGCCTCTCTAATAAGCACTTGGGAGAGTAGAATACAATAGAGTTGGTAGATACATTTCCTGCCCACAAGGAGCTTACAGTCTATCACTCAATGGTATTTATTGAGCACTTATTATGTGCAGAGCACTGCAGTAAGCATCTGGTAGAGTACAGTACAACAGAAGTGGTAGACACGTTCCCTACCTACAAGGAGCTTAAAGTCTACCAATCAATGGTATGTATTGAGTGTTACTGTTCATAGAGCACTGTACTAAGCACTTGGGAGAGTACAGTCCAACAGAGTTGGTAGACAGGTTCCCCACCCACAAGGAGCTTACGGTCTATCAACGAGTGGTATTTTTTTGAGTATTTTTTTACTGTGTTCAGAGCAATGTACTAAGCACTTGGGAGGGTACAACCGGGTTGGTAGACATGTTCCCTGCTCACAAGGAGTTTACAGTCTATCAGACAATGGTATTTATTTAGTACTTTCTGAGTTCAGAGGACTGCGCTAAGCACTTAGGAGAGTTCACTGCGACAGAGTTGGCAGACGCATTCCCTCCCCACAGCAAGCTTTCAGTCTAGAGGGAGCTAACAGTCTCTGCCCAAATCCTCCACAGATGAAGACACAGCCCCCTTTCCAGATGCTATTTGTTAAGCATCTGGACAACAGAGGATTTGTAAAGCACTTACTTTCCAGATGGGAGAGGTGATGAAGCTGCTATCCTCTAGGCCTTGGAACTCCCCAGGCCCCGGGCATTAAAATATAGTAATAATAATAATATTAACAATGATGGCATTTGTTAAGCACTTACTATGGGCAAAAGCACTGTTCTAAGCGCTGCAGAGTATACAAAGTGATCAGGTTGTCCCACGTGGGGCTCACAGTCTTAATCCCCATTTTGCAGACTGAGCCCCTTCCTTCCTCTCCCCCTCATCCCCCTCTCCATCCCCCCATCTTACCTCCTTCCCTTCCCCACAGCACCTGTATATATGTATATATGTTTGTACATATTTATTACTCTATTTTACTTGTACATATCTATTCTATTTATTTTATTTTGTTAGTATGTTTGGTTTTGTTCTCTGTCTCCCCCTTCTAGACTGTGAGCCCACTGTTGGGTAGGGACTGTCTCTCTATGTTGCCAATTTGTACTTCCCAAGCACTTAGTACAGTGCTCTGCACATAGTAAGTGCTCAATAAATATGATTGATGATGATAATGATGATGATGAGGTAACTGAGGCACAGAGAAGTTAGGTGACTTGCCCAAAGTCACACAGCTGACAAGTGGCGAAGTGGGATTTGAACCCCTGACCTCTGACTCCCAAGCCCGGGCTCTTTCTACTGAGCCATGCTGCTCCTCTGGTAATAACAATGGTGTTTAAGTGCTTATTGTGTGTCAAACACTGGTCTAAGGGCTGAGATAGTTACAAGCTAATCAGGTTGGACACAGTCCCCGTCCCACATGGGGCTCACAGTCTTCACCTCCATTTGACAGATGAGGTAACTGAGGCACAAAGAAGTGACTTGCTCAAGGTCACAGGGCAGACAAATGACTCTCAGTCCCATGCTCCATCCCTTAGGCCATGCTAGGAGCTGGACCAGCTGAGAAGCTGGTAAAAAAGAGAAGAAAATGACGATTAAAATCCTGTCTAGTCTGACCTGCCTCTACAAGGGGTGACAGCTCACAAGCCTGGTCCGACACTGACTTCCTCAGGAGCTCATTTGACTTGCTCATTTGACTTGATTCTGCTTTGCTCCCGGAGATTTGGGTGATTTCTCCTACCTGCTTAAACCACCAAAACTGAGGCGGCCCAGCTCCCCGGGTGGATTCTGGGTACGGATGACCCAGAAATACATTTTATTTCATCCAGTGGGTCCAGGAAGATGAAGGTGGAGAGGGAGAGAAAGGAAGATAAAAGAGAACTGATTTTTAAAACTAGCCAAATCCTCTATTTGCAAAGCGCCTAGATCTCTCGGTGTCAAATCAGTTTAACTGTGAGCCCTTTAAAGCTTGTTCCAGATCCAGTTTTTCCATTTCCGGGCACCTCTGTCCGTGAAGAAATGGCAAGTTCTCTATTTTGTTGTGAGGCCTTGGAGTTAATTTAAAACAAAAATACTTTCCAAAAATACTTCAATCCACAAAATGTGAGATTGTTTTTCAAGTTTTATTTTACTTTTTCTGTTTCCAACGTGTCCTAGTTCCAGTCCCATGTGTAAGCTATTATGAGCATGTTAAATTAGAAACATATTAATTTTTAATATCTCCAAGTCTTATTCTTCCTTGAAATATCTTGTGACCCCCACATACATGCACCGCTCCCCATCTGATAGCGTGTATCAAGTGAGTGATCCACTCCCTCTTTCACAGCTATCTCCTAGTTCTCAGGTCAGTGACTATTTGTGAAATTAAAATTAAAATCACTAAAGATGGGTAAATTTCCAAGAATATGTCTCAGAAGGGGGCCCAGGGACCCATGAGAGATTTAAATTAGAGGCAAAAGGGACATATTCTATTTCATTTTCCCGGTGTCTTATCCTTATGTTTAAGAAAGAGCAAGGTCTTTAAGGAATTGGAAAGATAGGTTGATGCTTGTCAAACTACATAAATGACCCAACAAATGGCAATTTTCATGAACTTTGGGGTGAAGCTGATGCAGAGAGTAGTAACGGACTGCTTTCTTGGGATTCCTGAAGAAAAATGTCTGAAAAAAACCTCTTTTCCCAGACTATCACTTACCACCACGTGCAGGGGGTGGGGCATCAGTGGATGCCTTTGAACCATCAGTCAATCAATCAATGGTATTGAGCACTTACCATGTGCAAAACACTGTACTAAGCATTTGGGAGAGTACAATACGATGGAATTAATGGACATATTCTCTGTCCATAACAAGGTTACAGTTGAAAGGATGAGTTTACAGTCTACATTCTGCCCCTGAAGAGCATCACTCTCCCTACCTTGGAAGCCTTATTAAAATCACATCTCTTATTCCCTCTTCCTCCTATGTCCCCTATGTACTTGGATCTGTAATACAATAATAATTGTGGTATTTGTTAAGCGCTTACTATGTGCCAAATACTGTATAAGCGTTGGGTAGATACAAGCAAATCGGGTTGGACACTGGCCATGTCCCATGTGGGGCCCACAGTTTCCATCCCCATTTTACAGATGAGGTAACTGCAGCACAGAGAAGTGAAGTGACTTGCCCAAGGTCACACAGCAAACATGTTGCAGGGCCTGGATTAGAACCCATGACTTTCTGATTCCCAAGCCCGTGCTCTATTACGGCATGCTGCTTCTCCCATGTCATGCTGCTGTGCCCTTTAAGCACTTCAAATGCACCCCACCTTCAGCCACACAGCACTTATCTGCAGTTCCTTTATTTATATTAATATCTGCCTCCTCCTCTAGACTGTAAGCTTCTTGGGGACTGGGAATGTGTCTACCACCTCCACTGGACTCTTCCAAGCACTTTAGTACAGTGCTTTTCACACAATAAGAGCTCAACAAATACCGTTGATTGATTGATGAAGAGTGATATTCAATGCATCCTATGATAATAGGGACAAACAAGTGGTCCACCAACAGCAGCTCAAGTTACCCCTCTCTTTTATTTTTTATTTTTTATTGTATTTGTATAGCCGCCTTTCAGGATCACAACTGGAGAGTTTCCAGGACTCTACCAGTCTCGGCTATGGGAGGGAGAGTCAAGCAGAGGCATGCCCATTCCATTGCTAGCTTGGGAATCTGCTACAAGTCAAAACTCACCTGTGCTGGGCAGCAGCAGCATGGAAGAGAGTCGAGGGTGGAGGCTCAATTTTACTGCGTGAAGAAGGCGATGGTAAACCACTTCCATATTTTTACCGAGTAAACTCTATACACTACCAGAGTGATTGCAGATGGAGGTGGGGCATTCTGGAAAAGATGTGTCCATGGAATTGCTATGGGTCGGAGACAACTCAATGACATAAGAGTATTTGTTAAGTACTTGCTATGTGTCAAGCACTATTCTAAACGCTGGGGTAGTTGCAAATATATTAGGTCAGACACAGTCCCTGTCCCACATGGGGCTCACAGTCTTGCCTTCAGCAAAAGACCCCCTAATAATAATAATAATAATAATAATAATGGTATTTGTTAAGCTCTTACTATGTGTCAAGCACTGCTCTAAGTGCTGGGGTAGATACAAAGTTAACAGGTTGTCCCACATGGGGCTCAGTCTTCATCCCCATTTGATAGATGTGGTAACTGAGACCCGGAAAAGTTAAGTGACTTGCCCGAAGTCCCATAGCTGACAAGTGGTGGAGCTAGGATTCGAACCCATGACATCTGACTCCCAAGCCCGGGCTCTTTCCACTAGGCCACACTGCTTCACCCTACAGCTCAGCGACTTTTGACATTCCTCTCCCAGGCATCTCCCACTTCCGCCCGCCCACCACAAACAAGGAAATGAGTTCAAATAATAATAATGATGGCATTTATTAAGCGCTTACTCTGTGCAAAGCACTGTTCTAAGTGCTGGGGAGGTTACAAGGTGATCAGGTTGACCCACATCGGGCTCACAGTCTTAATCCCCATTCTACAGATGAGGCAACTGAGGCCCAGAGAAGTGAAGTGACTTGCCCAAAGTCACCCAGCTGACAAGTGGTGGACCTGGGATTTGAACCCATGACCTCTGACTCCAAAGCCCGGGCTCTTTCCACTGAGCCACGCTGCTTCAAATCATTTAATCGAGGAGGGATTTCCACCAGCGGGTCATGGAACCTCGGCAAACCCTTCCCTTTTATTCTGCAGTCAGAGTTCTGTGGTCCCCTTTAGCCTGGAAGCTCCGGAGTTTTTTGTTTTGTTTTATTTTTTAAATGGCATTTCTTATGTGCTTACTATGTGCCACTGGGGTAGATACATGGTAATCTGGTAGGACACAGTCCATGTCCCACATTGGGATCACAGTCTTAATCCACATTTTACAGATGAGGTAACTGAGGCACAGAGAGGTGAAGGGGCTTGCTCAAAGTCACACAGCAGACAAGCGGTTGAGCTGGGATTAGAACCCAGGTCCTTCTGGCTCCCAGGCCCGTGCTCAATCTACTATGCCATGCTGCTTCATTGTGGGCAGGAAACATGTCTACTAACTCTGTTGTATTTTACTCTCCCAACCATTTAGTACAGTGCTCTAGCTTTACTTCTATTCATTCTGATGACACCTGTCCACATGTTTTGTTTTGTTGTCTGTCTCCCCCTTCTAGACTGTGAGCCCGTTGTTGGGTAGGGACCGTCTCTATGTGTTGCCAACTTGTACTTCCCAAGCGCTTAGTACAGTGCTGTGCACACAGTAAGCTCTCAATAACTACGATTAAATGAATGAATGAATGCTCTGCACACAGTTAAGTGCTCAGTGAATACCATGGATTTTTTATGGTATTTGTTAAGCACTGACTGTATACCAGACACTGTACTAAGCGGTGGGGTAGATACAAATTAATCAGGTTGTTCACAGTCCATATCCCACATGATGATAATAATAATAATAATAATAATAATGGCATTTATTAAGTGCTTACTATGTGCACTGCACTGTTCTAAGCGCTGGGGAGGATACAAGGTGATCAGGTTGTCCCTCGTGGGGCTCACAGTCTTCATCCCCATTTTACAGATGAGGCCCAGAGAAGTGAAGTGACTTGCCGAAGGTCACACAGCTGACAACTGGCAGAGCCGGGATTTGAACCCATGACCTCTGAGTCCCAAGCCCGGGCTCTTTCCATTGAGCTACGCTGCTTCTGCTTCTCTGATCCCACATGGGGATCAGAGTCTTAATCCTCATTTTACAGACAAGATAACTGAGGCACAGTGAAGTGTCTTGCCCAGGGTCACGCATGGTGGAGCCAAGATTGATTTATTGATCAGCCAAAGATGTTTTTGCAATTTAGGAAGTTCGCATGGCGAATGCTGGCAACCCTGGCCTTTGACTCCCAGCGCCCCCAGAACCCGAAGATGGACAGGGACCATGCTGGACAGGTCAGTGAGAGAGACCTCTCAGCTGTGGTGGTAATGGCAGTGACGGCCTTTTCTCGTCTTCAGCGTCAGCAGAAAAAAATAAATAAATAAATAAAAATAATGGCATTTATTAAGCGCTTACTATGTGCAAAGCATCATTATCATCATCAATCGTATTTATTGAGCACTTACTATGTGCAGAGCACTGTACTAAGTGCTTGGGAAGTACAAATTGGCAACATATAGAGACCGTCCCTACCCAACAGTGGGCTCACAGTCTAAAAGGGGGAGACAGAGAACAAAACCAAACATACTAACAAAATAAAATAAATAGAATAGATATGTACAAGTAAAATAAATAAATAAATAAATGAATAGAGTAATAAATATGTACAAACATATATACATATATACAGGTGCTGTGGGGAAGGGAAGGAGGTAAGATGGGGGGGATGGAGAGGGGGACGAGGGGGAGAGGAAGGAAGGGGCTTAGTCTGGGAAGACCTCCTGGAGGAGGTGAGCTCTCAGCAGGGTCTTGAAGGGAGGAAGAGAGCTAGTTTGGCGGATGGACAGAGGGAGGGCATTCCAGGGCCGGGGGATGACGTGGGCCGGGGGTCGACGGCGGGACAGGCGAGAATGAGGTACGGTGAGGAGATTAGCGGCGGAGGAGCGGAGGGTGTGGGCTGGGCTGGAGAAGGAGAGAAGGGAGGGGAGGTAGGAGGGGGCGAGGTGATGGACAGCCTTGAAGCCCAGGGGGAGGAGTTTCTGCCTGATGCGCAGATTGATCGGTAGCCACTGGAGATTTTTGAGGAGGGGAGCAATATGCCCAGAGCGTTTCTGGACAAAGATAATCCGGGCAGCAGCATGAAGTATGGATTGAAGTGGAGAGAGACACGAGGATGGGAGATCAGAGAGAAGGCTGATGCAGTAGTCCAGACGGGATAGGATGAGAGCTTGAATGAACAGGGTAGCGGTTTGGATGGAGAGGAAACGGCGGATCTTGGCAATGTTGCGGAGCAGAGACCGGCAGGTTTTGGTGACGGCTTGGATGTGAGGGGTGAATGAGAGAGCGCAGTCGAGGATGACACCAAGGTTGCGGGCTTGTGAGACGGGAAGGATGGTAGTGCCGTCAACAGAGATGGGAAAGTCAGGGAGAGGACAAGGTTTGGGAGGGAAGACAAGGAGTTCAGTCTTCGACATGTTGAGCTTTAGGTGGCGGGCAGACATCCAGATGTAAATGTCCTGAAGGCAGGAGGAGATGCGAGCCTGGAGAGAGGGGGAGAGAGCAGGGGCAGAGATGGAGATCTGGGTGTCATCAGCGTAGAGATGATAGTTGAAGCCGTGGGAGCGAATGAGGTCACCAAGGGAGTGCGTGTAGATCGAGAACAGAAGGTGACCAAGCACTGAACCTTGGGGAACCCCCACAGTACGAGGATGGGAGGGGGAGGAGGAGCCTGCAAAAGAGACTGAGAAAGAACGACCAGTGAGATAAGAGGAGAACCAGGAGAGGACGGAGTCTGTGAAGCCAAGGTCAGATAGCATGTTGAGGAGAAGGGGGTGGTCCACAGTGTCAAAGGCAGCTGAGAGGTCGAGGAGGATTAGGACAGAGTATGAGCCGTTGGATTTGGCAAGCAGGAGGTCATTGGTGACCTTTGAGAGGGCAGTTTCCATGGAATGTAGGGGACGGAAGCCAGACTGGAGGGGGTCGAGGAGCGAGTTGGTGTTGAGGAATTCTAGGCAGCGCGTATAGACAACTCGTTCAAGGAGTTTGGAAAGGAATGGTAGGAGGGATATGGGGCGATAACTAGAAGGTGAGGTGGGGTCAAGAGAGGGGGTTTTTAGGATGGGAGAGACATGGGCATGTCTGAAGGCAGAGGGGAAGGAACTAGTGGAGAGTGCGCGGTTGAAGATGGAAGTTAAGGAGGGGAGAAGGGATGGAGCGAGAGATTTCATGAGATGAGAGGGAATGGGGTCAGAAGCACAGGTGGCCGGAGTAGCACTTGAGAGGAGGGAGGAGAGTTCCTCTGAGGATACTGCTGGGAAGGATGGGAGAGTAGCAGAGAGTGTTGAGAGCCGGGGGGTTGGAGAAGGGGGGGAAGAGACTTTGGGGAGGTCGGACCTGATGGATTTAATTTTGTTAATGAAGTAGGAGGCCAGATCGTTGGGGGAGAGGGAAAGAGGAGGGGGAGGAACCGGGGGCCTGAGAAGGGAGTTGAATGTACGGAAGAGCTGGCGGGGGTGATGGGCATGGGTGTCAATAAGGGAGGAGAAATAGTTTTGTCTGGCAGAATAGAGGGCTGAGTTAAGGCAGGAAAGGATAAACTTGAAGTGAACGAGGTTGGCATGGTGTTTAGACTTTCGCCAGCAGCGTTCGGCAGCTCGAACATAAGAGCGAAGGAGGCGGACAGTGGCAGTGATCCAGGGCTGTGGGTTAGTGGTACAAGAGCGGCGAAGGGAAAGGGGAGCGAGTGAGTCTAGCTGAATAGAAAGGGTAGAGTTGAGAGCAGTAATCTGATCATCAAGACTGGGTAGAGAGGAGAGGGCAGCGAGGTGGGGTGTGAGGCGCTCCGAAAGATGGGTGGGGTCCAGAGAGCGGAGATCTCTGTGAGGGAGTGATACGGATTTATAGGGGAAAGGAGTGTGAGTGAGGAGGCAGGTGAGAAGATTATGATCAGAGAGAGGGATTTCAGAGTTGGTGAGGGTGGACACAGTGCAGCGGTAGGAGATGATGAGGTCGAGGGTATGACCAAGTTGGTGAGTGGGTGAGGTGGGGTGGAGGAAGAGGTTGGCAGCGTCAAGGAGAGATAGAAGGCGGGCGGCGGAGGAGTCATTAGGAATATCCATGTGGATATTGAAGTCTCCTTCTAAGCGCTGGGGATGTTACAAGGTGATCAGGTTGTCCCACGTGGGGCTCACAGTCTCAATCCCCATTTTACAGATGAGGTAACTGAGGCACAGAGAAGTTAAGTGACTTGCCCAAAGTCACACAGCTGACAATTGGCAGAGCCGGGGTATGAACCCCTGACCTCTGACTCCAAAGCCCATGCTCTTCTCCACTGAGCCACGCGGCTTCTCTGGTGCAGAAGCAGGCACCTCGGCTGCTGCCACCGCTGGCACCATCCCCACCACTTTGAACTGGAGCCTAGAGAAGCAGCGTGGCTCAGTGGAAAGAGCCCGGGCTTTGGAGTCAGAGGTCCTGGGTTCAAATCCTGGCTCTGCCAATTGTCAGCTGTGTGACTTTGGGCAAGTCTCTGTGCCTAAGTTACCTCATCTGTAAAATGGGGATTAAGACTGTGAGCCCCCCGTGGGACAACCTGATCACCTTGTAACCTCCCCAGTACTTAGAACAGTGCTTTGCACATAGTAAGCGCTTAACAAATGCCATTAATGCCTCGGAGGGAGGTCTGCAGCGTAGCCAGGAACAGGACATCTGGCTGCCTCAGTAAAGATCCCCAGTGTCCCTCAAGGGTCAGTTCTTCCAGGGCCAAGGTGGCCTATGAGGTTACCAGCTGCAGGTCTTGCCAGTTTCCAGACATTGGTGTCACTTTGTGCCAACTGTTGCCTCTGCCCAACATGGGTAACTGTGTCGGCTGGCAGTAGCAGCAGTCCCAGGCATAGAAACCTTACAGAATGAAGAGGAAATAAATCATCTCTTCTTTTTCCCCTTTGCTCCCTATTTCCCTCTCTGTCCCCTCTTTCTTTTTCTCCCCCACCCTTTCCCTCATGGCATAGTGGATAGAGCACAGACATAGGAATCAGAAGGTAATGGGTTCTCATCCCGTCTCTGCCACTTTTGTCTGCTGTGTGGCTTTGGGCAAGTCATTTAACTTCTCTTTGCACCAGTTACCTCATCTGTAAAATGGGGATTAAGACTCTGAGTCCCATGAGGGACAGGGACTGTGTCCAACCCAATTTGTTTGTATCCGCCCCAGCACTTAGCATATAGTAAGGGCTTAACAAATACCACAATTATTATATTATTTATCTTTCCTCTTCCCATTTATCCCTCCTATTTCCCTCTCTTCCCCTTCTTGTTCTCTCTATCTCTCTCAGTCTCTCTCAATCCCTCTCTCCTTCTCTTTCCTCTCTCTCAATTCTCTCTCAATCTCTCTCACAATTCTCTCTCAATCTCTCTCTATCTCGCTCTCTCTCTACACAGACACACACACACACCCATGCCCCCTCCCCCTGCCCAGAAGATCCCACACCATCTTAGGGCTGGGAAAAATCTGGTCATTTATATTTATTCCATTGCTCATGGACAGTTATCATTTACATAGCACCAGGCACTGAATCACTAGGAAATTTAAATGAAACACCTGCAAACCAGACCTGGTTGCTGAATTATTTTCTGACAGTATGTACCAGGACTGCTCCATCAACAAGACAGAGCTCCAGTCTGTTATTTCTCTTATGGTGAATTATAGGAGTTCAGAATTCACATCTGGATCCGCAGTTTCCAGCAGCCTAAAAGTATAGAGCTAAAAAAGCAAAATGCTTACCTCCTTACACACTTAACTTGCCTTACTTAAACATGCGCACCTGCAATTCAGAGTGGTAGTGTAAAGAATGAGAGACAAGGAGATAAAAGAGAAAACAGTGCCAGGTACTACAAACATTAAGCATAAAAACACAACAAGGGACACACTTTTTTGTGCACAATATGGCCAGGACTGCATGTGCAGAACTTTTCAATCTTTCACACGATCACAAGTGAATTTCACCATCAGTCCTCAGACTGCAAACTCTTTATGGGCAGGGGACATATCTACTAATTCCGTTGTATTGTACTCTCCCAAATGCTTAGTACAGTGCTCTGCATATAGTAAATCCTCAATACGTGCTTAGTACAGTGCTCTGCACACAGTAAGTGCTCAGTAAATATGATTTAATGAATAAATAGGATTGATTGGTGTCCTCTAATATGAGAACAACTGTACATATAAGGAGAAACATTGTTGCCTAGTGGAAAGAGCACAGGCCTGGGTTGTCAGGGGACCACTGGGTTCTAATTCTGGGTCTGCCATTTGTCTGTTGTGTGACCCTGGGCAAATCACTTAACTTCTCTGTGCCTCCCAATATATATCTCCAGTCCTGACCTCTCTCCTTACCTGCAATATCGCATTACCTCCTGCTTTCAAGACCTCCTCCAAGAGGCCTTCCCAGACTGAGCCCCCATTTTCCTGTCCTCCCCATCCTCCCCTCTGCCCTACCTCCTTCCCCTCCCCACAGCACTTGAATATATTTGTACAGATTTATTACTCTTAGTGCATATTTACTATTCTATTTATTTTGTTAATGATGTGCATATAGCTATAATTCTATTTGTTCTCATGATTTTGACGCCTGTCTACATGTTTTGTTTTGTTATCTGTCTCCCTCTTCTAGACTGTGAGCCTGTTGTTGGGTAGAGACAGTCTCTGTATGTTGCCAACTTGTACTTCCCAAGCACTTAGTGCAGTGCTCTGCACACAGTAAGTGCTCAATAAATATGAATGAATACATATCTTGCCAATTTGTACTTCCCAAGCGCTTAGTACAGTGCTCTGCACATAGTAAGCGCTCAATAAATACGATTGATGATGATGATGATGATGATATCTACTTGGATGTCCTGCCAACAGCTCAAATTAAACATGTCCAAAACTGAACTCCTTATCTTCCCACACAAATCCTATCCTCCTCCTGTCCTTCCCATCACTGTAGACACCATCACTATCCTCCCTACCTCATCAGCTCATATCCTTGGCCTTGTCCTTGTCCTTGACTCAATACCCTTATTCCACCCAATCTGTCATCAAAGCCTGTTGCTTCTACCATCACCAAATTCCGAAAATCCACCCTTCCTCTCCATCCAAACTGCTACCATACTGATCCAAGCAATTATCCTATCCCACTTTGACTACTTTTCTCCTTGCTGACCATCTTACTATTTTCCACCTTGCTGACCTCCCAGCCTCCTGTCTTTCCCCAGGTCAATCCATAATTCACTCTGCTGCACAAATCATTTATCAATAAAAAACATTCTGTTCATGTCTCCCCACTCCTCAAGCACCACCAATGGCTGCCCATCTATCTCCACATCAAACAGAAACTCCTTACCATTGTCTTACCATTGGTTTACCACTGAGTGCTTTAAAGCACTCAGCCAGGTTGTCCCACCCTACCTCACTTCACTAATCTCCTATTACAGCCCATCCCTCACACTGTGCTCCTCTAGCACCAGTTTACTCACTGTGCCTCAATCTCATCTGTCTCATCGCCGACCCCTTCCCCACTTCATCCACCTAACCTGGATCTCCCTCCCCCTCCATATATGCCAGACCATCACTCTCTCCACCTTCAAAACATTAGTAAGGTCACATCTCCTCACAGCGTCCTTCCAAAGTTAAGCCTTCTTTCATTCATTCATATTGAGCGCTTACTGTGTGCACAGCACAGTACTAAGTGCTTGGAAAGTACAATTTGACAACAAAGAGACAATCCCTACCCAACAACAGGCTCACAGTCTAGAAGGCTCACTCTCCTTTCTGCGTCATTGTCTACGCACTTTAATCTGTGACATTTGGACACTTGATATTCCCCCCATCCCAACCCCACAACATTTATGCACCTATCTATAAATTATATATTATAAATTACGTATTCAAATTAGTATCTGTCTCCCTCTCTAAACCATAAGGTCATTATGGGCAGGGAACATGTCTGCTAATTCTTTTGTATTGTCCTCTCCCAAGCGCTTAGTCCAGTGCTCTGAATATAGGAAGTGCTCAGGAAATATGATTAATTGATGAGTTACCTCAACTGTAACGTGGGGATTAAGACTGTGGGACAGGGACTTTGTCCAACCTGATTAGCTTGTATCTATGCCATTGCCTAGAATAGTGCCTGGCACATAATAAATGCTTAACAAATATATAAATATTATATATCTATAATATATAAGTATATTATATAGATTTTATAAATATAAATATATGGGTATATATGCACATTATATATATATATATTTATATAGGTAGAGAGAGAGGAAAATTTACATTTATACAAAGTGATAGCAAATTCCAGTTTGAGTTTCCAGTACTCTACCAGTCTTGACTATGGAAGGGAGAGTCAACCAGAGGCCTACCCATTCCATTCCTAGCTTGGCCAGTGGCTAACGACTGGAAGGCAATCTGCTTCAAGTCAAAACTCACCTGTGCTGGGCAGCAGCGGCATGGAAGAGAGTCGAGGACAGAGACTCAGGTTTACTGCGTGGAAGGAGGCAATGGTAAACCAATTCCATATTATTAACAAGAAGACTATGGATACATTACTAGAACGATTGCAAATAGAGGAGGGGGGTTCTGGAGGAGATGTGTCCATGGCATCACCGTGGGTCGGAGACAGTGTAAGACAAGACAAGATAGCAAATAGTTAACAGATTAAATTCATTTTAGTTCACTGCTGTCTAGACTTTCCTGTTGATTATTAATTCCCCTCGATATTATGTAACACCTCCAAATACAGGATAAACATCCACCACGCCCAATCAATCCCCAAGTCTTGGATCATATTGAAGATATAACTTCGGGAATTTCCAGAGGCTCCTCTCTAAGTCTAGTGATGAATAAAGAAAATCTTTTGGGTCAGTTGGGTTACAAAGTTAAGGCTGTTAATTCAGAGATAAATCTATGTTTCACAGTAGATATTTTAAAGCAGTGATGTGTTATTGTGTTTTTAATTCATTTGCAGCTCCATCAGAAGACAAAATTATTTTTTCATTCTTTTATTTACCAAAATAGGAGTGTTCTCCTTCATTTATGGAGAACCTCTTGCCAACTGTGAGATCCTAGGAATCAGAGGTCTGTCTGTCGCCTAGTGCCTAAGCACCCACAAAATCTAAAATGAAGGAAGAAACCCTCCACGGTGTCTATTTTGTTACCTGAGTATATTATGCTGACTTTCTTTATACTAAAGAAATGCTAAGTATCCCATAGAATATCAGGCACTGTTACTGTGAACTCAATGCCTTTTCTGATGTTTCCAAAACTAGTTTTCTCAGTCACACTTTATATACCTCAAGTCATACTTGATAGAAATAGCTTAGTGCATGGGCAGGAATTGTGTATATCTGGGCTGCAGTCACATATTTAGCACTTGGAAGAGCTAAGGAGATTTCATTTCACATTCTCTTTCCAGGCCCATTTAGAAAACTGTTGAAGAAGTTGGACCCAGCACTGATCTTTGGGGAACCTCCCCATTTATAGTTCTCTTTTCCCGAAAGTGGTGTTGGTTCCTACCATTTGGTTCTTATTTTTTTCTTTTACCTTTTTGTATACATGACAGACAATTCCTTTCAATCCCATGATTACTTAGATTAAAAAAAATAGCTTTTGGTGTTGTTGTCTAAGGCCTTTTAAAAATAGAAACAGTTTAGTTCCCCTCAATCCACATGCTTGTTGGCCTCTTCAAAGAACTCCAGTGCAATTATTGAGGCTTGATTTTTTCTTACAAGTCAGTTTCCAAGGCCTAAGTGAATCACTTGGTGTTAAACACTTACTATGTGTCAAGTACTGTTCTAAGCACTGGGGAAGATACAAGCTACAACAACAAGCTACAAGAACATCATTTTGTTCATGATGTGCATATAGCTATAATTCTATTTATTCTGACGATTTTGACACCCGTCTACATGTTTTGTTTTGTTGTCTGACCCCCTTCTAGACTGTGACCCCGTTTTTGGGTAGGGACCATCTCTATATGTTGCCGACTTGTACTTTCCACGTGCTTAGTACAGTGCTCTGCACACAGTAAGCACTCAATAAATATGGTTGAATGACTGAATGGAAAGCTAATCAGGTTTGACACAGTCCCTGACCCACATGGGGCTCCCAGCTTTAATCCCCGCTGTACAGATGAGGTAGCTGGGAATGGAGTTATAGATGAGTTAACTGAGGCAGAGGGAAGTGAAGTGACTTGCCCAAGGTTGCACAGCAGGCAAATGGCAGAGTCAGGATTAGAACCCAGGTCCTTCAGATTCCCAGGCCCAAGCTCTATCCACTAGGCTCTGTTGCGGAGTTGGTAGACATGTTAGAGAAGCCGTGTGACTTAGTGGAGGAGCATGGGTTTGGGAGTTGAGGACGTGGATTCTAATCCTGGCTCCACCACTTGTCTGCTGTGTGACCTGTATATATGTTTGTACATATTTATTACTCTATTTTATTTGTACATATTTATTCTATTTATTTTATTTTGATAATAGGTTTTGTTTTGTTCTCTGTCTCCCCCTTCTAAACTGTGAGCCCACTGTTGGGTAGGGACCGTCTCTATATGTTGCCAACTTGTACTTCCCAAGCGCTTAGTACAGTGCTCTGCATACAGTAAGCGCTCAATAAATACGATTGAATGAATGAATGAATGACCCTGGGTAAGCAACCTAAATTCTCTGTGCCTCAGTTACCTAATCTGTAAAATGGGGATTAAGACCGGGAGCCCCACGTGGGACAACCTGATTACCGTGTGCCTACCCCAGCACTTAGAACAGTGCTTGGCACATAGCAAATGCTTAATAAATACCATCATTATTATTATGTTCCCTGCCCAGAACAGGTTTACAGCCTAGAAGATGACCCATCACAATCCACCACCACCACTGGGAAGACAAATCAAGTCTATTTCCTCCTGTTAATAGGGTACCACTCCTCCCCAAACCAGTAACACCCTGCTAAATCTAAACACCTATGTAAGTAGGCAGTCCAATTTTGGTCTCTTGACTACTGAAGGAGCATCAGTGCATTTTTACAGGGTACTCTGTATCTGAGAAACCCTTTTGGGAACTATAGTGCTTGCCATACACACAAAAAATAAATTTATTTTTTTATATTAACGTTCATCTCCCCCTCCAGACTGAAAGCTTGTTGTGGGCAGGAAATCTGTCTGTTATACTGTACTCTCCCAAGTGCTCAGCACAGATAGTGCTCAATAAATCTAATTGACTGATTGATACAATGGGACAGGGGCCTAAAAATGGTTCTTTACTAATTTCCCCATCTGTACTTTTTGGAGAAAGACAGTCCTCTTGGCCATACTTACACCCAGGGAACATCTTGTCATCCATCAATAATCGAGTCAGTGAATACAAATGAACAATCCATCAATCACTGATCCTTGTTGAGTGCTTACTGTGTGCAGCGCACTGTACTAAAATTTATGCAGTAAAGTTTGACTCTTTGGGAGGAATGATAACTTTCAAGCACTTTCAGGAGCTAACTTGTTTATTTCTGCTTACAATGTTGACCTGAAAAAGTTAATGCTCCCAAGATACCCAATTAACCAACAGAGAGTAAATCTTGCCACTGGGATAATTGTTCTAATATTTGTATCTAGACTGCACTTTTGGTAGATGATGATTAAGCGGAGAGTTTCTGAGCAGTGCGCTGAATCATGAGTTAAATTCATTGATTTAAATCAAATCCATCCTGCTATAAATAAAGACAGCTGTTTCCAGTCTACCTCTTTCAAGCCAACTTTCCAAGATCACACAGAAAATTAGGAATCCGAGCCAAAAGAAAGTGGTGGTTTGGTTATGGCCGACCAAGTCCAAGCCGAGCCATTGAAGGTGAGAGGTGATATCCAACCTTGCTGGGATTGCCAAGGCACTCATTCAAAACACTGTCGCTTTGCTCATCCGATTTTCCATCCCTTTCTCCTTCGTTCTCAGAATCTGAGTTGGAGGCTGAAAGCCTTGAAGTTGATGGATTACTAGGTGGAAATGATTAATTTTATTATTTTTATAATAATAATTTTTGTTGTTACTATTTTTGACGTGTAATAAGCCCTTGCTCCGTGCTAAGCACTGGGGGCCAAAATAAATACTAGTATTAGCATTTTTTGAGCACCCACTTGGGAAGTACAGAAAAACAAAGTGATGCATTACCTGCCCACAAATAGCTTACACGCTAACGCTTAGAACAGTGCCTTGCACATAGTAGGCGCTTAACAAATGCCATCATTATTATTAATGGGGGAAGCAAACAAAATATTAACAACACTATCAATTACCTCAATTGATTGGACATGCATACATGCAGAAATATTTATACAAGGAAATCCATTCAGACAGAGCAGTTTGATCTACCACAACTCAGTCAGGCGGTCATTCAGTAGATTGTATTTATCCAGATAGGGACTGTGTCCAACCTAATTTGTTTGTATCCACTCCAGTGCTTATTACAGTGCCTGGCACATAGAGCGTGGGCCTGATAGTCAGAAGGTCATGGGTTCTAATCCCAGCTCCATAACTTGTCCGCTGCGTGGTCTTGGGCAAGTCACTTCACTTCTCTGGGCCTCAGTTACCTCATCGGTAAAATGGGGATTAAGCCTGTGAGCCCTCTGCAGGACAGGGATTTGTATCTCCTAACACTTAGTACGGTGCCTGCCACATAGTAAGTGCTTAACAAATACCATAATTGTTATTATTATTATCGAATACTTACTGTGTGTGCAGCACTGTACTAAGTGCTTTGGAGAGTACAATATAACAATGTAGCAGACACATTCACCTGCCCACAGTGAGCTTCTCTTGGTTCTCCTCCTTTCTGGCAGTTCCTTCTCAGTTTCTTTTCTAGGCCCTTCCTCTGCCTCTCACCTTCTAACTGTGGGAATCCCTCAAGACTCAGTCTTGGGTCTCCTTCTATTCCACATCTACATCCTCTCCCTTGGAGAACTCATTCACTTCCATGGCTTCAACTACCATCTCTATGTGGATGATTCCCAAATCTACATCTTCAGCCCTAACCTCTCTCCTCTGCAATCTCACATTTCCTCCTGCCTTCAGGGCATCTCTACCTGGATGTTCCACCGCCACCTATCAATCAATCAATCAATCAGTTGTATTTATTGAGAGCTTACTGTGTTTCAGAGCACTGCATTAAGCACTTGGAAGAGTACAATATTCCTGCCCACAATGACCTTACAGTCCATAATCAAACTAAACATATCCAAAACAGAACTGCTTATCTTTCCAACCCAAATTACATCCTCACCCTCTTTCCCATCACTGTAGACAATACCACTATCTCACAAGCCCATAACTTTGGCTTTATTCTTGACTCATCTCTCTCATTAAAGCCACACATTCAATCTGCCACCATGTTGCCAAATGGGGTCTCAGCAACCTCCATCAGGGCTCAGGCTTTTTCATGGTATTTGTTAAGTTTTTACTATATGCCAGGCACTGTACTAAGTGCTGGGGTAGATAGAAGGTTGGACACAATTCATGTCCCATATGGAACTCACATTCTTAACCCCATTTTACAGATAAGGGAACTGAGGCCCAGAGAAGTGAAGTGACTTGCCCAAGGTCACACAGCAAACAAATGTCACAGGCAGGATTAGAACCCTGGTCCTCCGACTCTCAGGCCCATACTCTATCCACTAGACTCATTCACGTTGTAACCTCCCCAGCGCTTAGTACAGTGCTTTGCATACAGTAAGTGCTTAATAAATGTCATTATTATTATTATTATTCAGGGAACAGTCAGGGTGTTCATGAGGAGCATTTTTCACCCCACCTCAATCAGAGGTGTTGGCATCCGGATTCTTCCTGTCAAGTAGGAGACCACAAGAAATAAATCAGTCAGGATTTGTTTGGAACATAAGGCTGGAATTTTTCCTCCCAGCCTTCCCCCAACAGCAGTCCATTTTATCTGAATGACTTAGCATCCTACCTGAGGTGTGAAGAGTGGGGTTAGTGAGGCCTGGATAATAAGAATAAGTCATTTGGAAGGAGGATCGCTTCTCCCTGATTGAGATCAGCCAGATTTAAGTAAGAGGAAGATTGTTGATTGATGGCTTTAAAGCTGATGGTAACAAGTTTCTGTTTGATGTGGAGATGTATGTGTGACCATTGGAGGTATTTGAGAAGTGGGGAGACAGGGACTGAAATTTTCTTGAGAAAAATGATTTGAGCAGGAGAATGAAGTATGGACTGGAAGAGGGAGTCACAGGAGGAAGTTAGCTCAACTAGGATGCTGACGTAGCTGTCAAATTCGGAGACAAGTGCTTGAATCAGAATAGTAGCAGTGTGGATGGAGAGGAAATGGCAGATTCTAGAAATGTTGTGACGGTAGAATGGAGAGAATTTGGTGACAGACTGAATATGCAGGCTGAACAAAAAGAGATGAATTGAGGATAACAGCAAGGTTTGGGGCTTATGAGTCAGGGAGGTTGGTGGCATTTGTATACTGCGATGGAAAAGTCACAGGGAGGACAGGATTTGGGCAGAAAGAAGAGGATTTCTGTTTTGGATGATGACGGGGTCACCCAAGTAGAGATATCCTGAAGATAAGAATAAATGTGACACTGCAGTGCAAGGGAAGCCAGAGACATAGATTTGAAAATCACTCACCCTCTAGACTGTAAGCTCCCTTAGGCTAGAGATCATGTCTACCAAATCTATTATGTCAAGCACTTAGTACAGTGCTCTGCACACAGTAAGTGCTCAATAAATATGACTGAATTATGTTCTACTCTCCCAAGCGTTGAGGACAGTGTGCTCTGCACACAATAAGCAGCATGGCCTAGCGGAAAGAGCATGAGCCTGGGTGTCAGAAGACTTGGGTTCTAATCCCAGTTCTGCCACTGGTCTACATTAAAGTCATGTAACTTTGCTGTGCCTCAGTTACCTCATCTGTAAAATGGGAATTAAGACTGTGAGCCCCAAGTGGGACATTGACTAAGTTCGTTTGTTTTTATGGTGCTTAAGTGCTTACTATGTGCCAAACACTGATCTAAGCTCTAGGTTAGACACAGTCTCTGTCCCTCATTCATTTATTCATTCATTCAGTCGTATTTATTGAGCACTTACTGTGTGCAGAGCACTGTACTAAGCGCTTGGGAAGTACAAGTTGGCAACATACAGAGATGGTCCCTACCCATCAACGGGCTCACAGTCTCATGGGACTCACGGTCTTGAGTGGAAAGAGAACAGATATTGAATCCCCCAATTTACAGTTGAGGAAACTGAGGTACGGAGAAGTTAACTGACTTGCCCAAGATCACACAGCTAGCAATTGGCAGAGCTGGGATTAGAACCCAGGTCTTCTCCTAGCTGATTATCTTGTATCTACCCCAGTGCGTAGTACAGTGCCTGGCACATAGTGAACGCTTGGCAAATGCCATTAAAAATTAAGCGCTCAATAAATACGACCAATTGATCCACACAGAGATAGGAGTTGAAGCCATGGGAGCGAATTAATTATCCAAGGGAGTGAGTGTCGGTGGAGAATAAAAAGTGACCCAAAACTGAGCCATGACGGACTCGCACCCTTTAAGGGTGGGAGACAGAGGAGGAGCCTGTGAAAGAAACTGAAATTGAGTGGCCAGGGAGACAGGAAGAGAACCAGAAGAGAGAGTTTCGGTTTCTTTTAGACTGTGAGCCCACTGTTGGGTAGGGACTGTCTCTATATGTTGCCGACTTGTACTTCCCAAGCGCTTAGTACAGTGCTCTGCACACAGTAAGCGCTCAGTAAATACGATTGATGATGATTGATGATTAAGCCAAGATTAGATAGTGTTTCGGGAGAAGGAGGTGGTCATTATGAGAAGCAGCATGGCTCAGTGGAAAGAGCCTGGGCTTTGGAGTCAGAGCTCATGGGTTCAAATCCTGACTCCACCAATTGTCAGCTGTGTGACTTTGGGCAAGTCCCTTCACTTCTCTGGGCCTCAGTTTCCTCATCTGTCAAATGGGGATGAAGACTGTGAGCCCCCCGTGGGGCAACCTGATCACCTTGTAACCTCCCCAGCACTTAGAACAGTGCTTGGCACATAGTAAGCACTTAATAAATGCCATTATTATTATTATTATCAAAGGCAGCTGAGATACCAAGGCAGATTAGGAGCGAGTGGAGGCCATTGGATTTCATATGAAAGAGGTCATTGGTGACTTTAGAGATGGATGTTTCCATGTAGTGAAGGGGCCAGAAACTGGATTGGAGGAACTTAAGGAGAGAATTGGAGGAGAGGAAATGGAGGCAGTGTAAACATATCTCTTGAGGAATTTGGAGAGGAATGGTAGGAGGGAGATGTGGAGAGAATTAAAGGGTGTCATGGGGTTAAGGGAGGGTTTATTTAGGAAAGGGGATACATGAGTGGGTTTGAAAGCAGTGAAGAAGGAGCCGTTGGAAAGCAAGACAGGGGCAAAGGTCAAGCTGCATGAGTGTCATACTGCCTATCTTTGCCCTCTCAGCCGGGAACAGAGAACAATAATAATAATAATAATAATAATAATAATAATAATAATAATGGCATTTATTAAACGCTTACTACGTGCAAAGCACTGTTCTAAGCACTGGGGAGGTTACAAGGTGATCAGGTTGTCCCACAGGGGGCTCACAGTCTTCATCCCCATTTTACAGATGAGGGAACTGAGGCCCAGAGAAGTTAGGTGACTTGTCCAAAGTCACACAGCAGACAATTGGCGGAGCCGGGATTTGAACCCATGACCTCTGACTCCAAAGCCCGGGCTCTTTTCCACTGAGCCACGTTGCTTCTCTAAAAGTGCAAGATCACTCCAGGCAGGCCCATGGGCTTCGATAGCTGAGAGTCTCCATAAGCAACAGTCCTGAAGTTCTTTCTGCTTGAGGGCTGCTCTGATCTCCCCTCCTCGCTGTCCAAGTTTACCTACCCTAATCCCAAAAGAGGAAACAGGGTGTCAACCTGGCCTAGTCGCTTTATTCAGAGAAAAGGTAAAAGAAGCGAGAGAGAAAGCTTGAGGCAGAACACAGGAGTCAAGGGGTTTCCCCGTCCACTGCCGCATCAAACAGAAACCCCTCACCATTGACTCTAAAGCTTTCAATCACCTTGCCCCCTCTTACCTCACCTCGCTACTCTCCTGCAACAATCCAGCCTGCACACTTAGCTCCTCTGATGTTAATCTTTTCACTGTGCCTCGATCTAGTCTATCTTGCCACCGACCTATCGCCCACGTCCTGCTTGGAACACCTCCCTCCTCAAATCCAATTGCTCTCCCCCACTTCAAAGCCTTATTGAAGGCACATCTCCACCGAGAGGCCTTCCCTAGCTAAGCTCCCCTTTCCTTTTTTCCCCCTCTCCCTTGCCCTGTCTTGCTGTCTTCATTCATCCCCCCCCGCCAACCCAGCCCCACGGCACTTACGTACATATCTGTCATTTATTTATGTTAACATCCATTCCTCCTCTAGACTGTAAGCTCCTCGCAGGTAGAGAATGTGTCAGTTATATTGTTATGCCAGTGCTTAGACAAGTGCTCAGCACTTGGAATCAATCAATCAATCAATCAATCAATCGTATTTATTGAGCACTTACTGTGTGCAGAGCACTGGACTAAGCGCTTGGGAAGTACAAGTTGGCAACATATAGGGACAGTCCCTACCCAACAGTGGGCTCACAGTCTAAAAGGGGGAGACAGAGAACAAAACCAAACATACTAACAAAATAAAATAAATGGGATAGATATGAACAAGTAAAATAGAGTAATAAATATGTACAAACATATATACGTATATACAGGTGCTGTGGGGAAGGGAAGGAGGTAAGATGAGGGGGATGAAGGGGGGATGAGGAACAGTGCTCAGCACTTCAAACAGTGCTTTGCACATAGTAAGCACTTATAAATGCCATCATCATCATTATTATTATATCATATTCTCCGAGCACTTATTTAGGTGCTCTGCTCATAGTAAGCACTCAGAAATATGATTGACTGACTGACTGAGACTCCTATACAGCTGACTACAGAGCTCCATGATACCCAGAAGGGCCAGAATAGGGAGGTGGGCCCAGAGCTAATGTCCAGTTGGCCCACTGCTTAGAGCAGAAAGGGGGTCTCTATTTCATCCCTGCTCCAATGCCCGGCCTCCATCAATCAAAATGATTGAGACTGTGAGCTCCACATGGGACAGGGACTGTGTCCAACTCTATCTGCTTGTTTCCACCCCAGCGCTTAGTACAGGGCCTGGCACATAGTAAGCACTTAACAAATACCATCACTATTATTATTATTTTTATTAAAATGGCACTGTTTGAGTGCCTACTGTGTGCAGAGCATGGTAATAAGAGCTCGGGTGAGTCCGTTGTGGGCAGGAACTGTTTCTCTTTGTTGCTGAATTGTACTCTCCAAGCACTTAGTATAGTGCGCTACACACAGTAGGCGCTCAATAAATACGATTGAATGAATACAAAAGGGTAAGATATGATACAGGGCCTTAAGAGACTTAGGAGTTTAATGGCGTTTCTACTACAACCCAGCCGGCACACTTTGATCCCCCTAATGCTAACCTCTAAGCAACCCAGCCCAGAGAAGCAACCCAGCCAACCCTGAGAAGCAGTATGGTGTAGTTGCAAGTCAGAGGACGTGGGTTCCCATCCCAGCTCTGCCACTTGTCTGCTGTGTGACCTTGGGCAAGTCATTTAACTTCTCTGTGCTTCAGTGACCTCATCTGTAAAATGGGAATTAAGACTGTGAGCCTCCCGTGGGACAACCTGATTATCTTGTATCTACCCAGCGCTCAGAACAGTGATTGACACGTAGTAAGCACTTAACAAATATTATTATTATTATTATTATTATTAAGATTGGAGAGAGGCAAGGAGAGAACTGGAGGAGAGGGAGCATAAACATATCTTGTCCTTGGGCAAGTCACTAAACTTCTCTGTGCCTCAGTTATACCATCTGTCAAATGGGGATTAATACTATGAACTCCATATGGGACATGGACTGTGTCCAACCCGATTAGCTTGTTTTTAGCCCAGCACTTAGAACAGTGCCTGGCACATGGTAAATGCTTAATAAATACCATGAAAATATAATCTACTCACTGTATCTCAATTTCACAAGGACCGTGTCCAACCTGATTAGCTTGTTTTTAGCCCAGCACTTAGAACAGTGCCTGGCACATGGTAAATGCTTGATAAATACCATAAAAATATAATCTACTCACTGTATCTCAATTTCACCTATCTCACTGCCAACCTGTTGCCTAAATCTTGCCTCTGGCCTGGAATGCCCTCCCCCTTCATATCTGACAGAAGAACACTCTCCCCACCTTCAAAGTCTTTTTGAAGGCACTTCACCTACAAAAGACCTTTCCCTACTAAGTCTTCATTTCCTCTTCTCCCACTCCCTTCTGCCTTGAAATTGGATTTGCACCCTACAGTCACTCCTCCCTCAGTACTTATGCATATATCCACAATTTATTTGTTTATATTAATGCCTGTCTCCCCCTCTAGACTGTAAGCCCTATGTGGGCAGGGAATGTGTCTTCCAGTTCTGTTCTATTGTATTCTCCCAAGACCTATGTACAGTGATGATGATGACGGCATTTGTTAATAATAATAATAATGATGGCATTTATTAAGTGCTTACTATATGCAAGCACTGTTCTAAGTGCTGGGGGAGATACAAGGTAACCAGGTTGTCCCACGTGGGGCTCACAGTCCCCATTTTACAGATGAGGTAACAGACACAGAGAAGTTAAGTGACTTGCCCAAAGTCACCCAGCAGACAAGTGGCCGAGATGGGAATAGAACCCACAACCTCTGACTCTCAAGGCCATGCGCTTTCCAAGAGCCACGCTGTTAAGTGCTTCCTATAGGTGAAGTACTGTTCTAATCACTGGGGTAGATGCAAGCTACACAGGTTGGACACAATCCCTGTCCCACATAGGGCTCACAGTCTTAATCTCCATTAAAGGATTGAGATAACTGAGGCACAGTGAAGTGACTTGCCCAAGGTCACACAGCGGGATTAGAACCCAGGTCCTTCTGACACCCAGGCCTGAACTTTTTCCACCAGGCCATGCTGCTTCCCAGCAAGCACACAGTTAGCTCTCAATAAATACGATTGATTGATTGAATAATAACTGTGAGTCTAGGCGGGGAGACAGACTTTTCAATCGATTACATCTCGGGCCTAGGCTGTTCCTTCCGTCGAGTCCATAGCTCCTCCACCCGCGGTGTTGCCGCCACTGCGCTCTGGCCTAGGTTCCCTCCTCGTGATTCCGTGTGAAGGAGAGGACGTGTGGGAAAATACGACTTTGAACTAGCTGGATGAAAGCACGCCCTTTCCAAAACATCACTATTCCTCCAAGCTTGTGTAATGCCTTTCTGCAAAGTGCATTTTTGATTCCCAGCAGGTGCAGGGAGTCTCTTTGGCCGGGTCCAGAACATTGGCTATACTTCCATCGCGTGCTGAAGAATGCACCGTCTCAGCCAAGCTTCACCCTCAGTTATTCCCATCCAACTCCCGCTGAAGTCAGGAGTCTGGCCAGCGAGCCAACCTTGGGGAAGAAAAAACCTGCTGGGGCTCCAGGGTCGGGTACAGGGGTGTTTGAGGGTAAGCCTGGCCCCTCTGCATCATCCCCACTTGGCATTTTTTGTTTTGCTTCTTATATTTGTTAAGCACTTACTGTGTACCAGGGACTATACTAAGCCCTGGGGTAGATACAAGTTTTCAGGTTGGATCCAGTCTATGTCCTATATTGGGCTCACAGTCTTAATCCCCATTTTATTCATTCATTCGATCGTATTTATTGAGCGCTTGCTGTGTGTAGAGCACTGTACTAAGTGCTTGGGAAGTACAATTCAGCAACAGAGACAATCCCTGCCCACAGTGATAAAATGGGGGAGGCAGACATGAATTCAAGTAAACAGGCATCAGTAGCATCATTATAAATAGAATTATTGATCTATGCAGATTAATAAAAGTAAATAGAATTATAAATATCAATCAATCAATCGTATTTATTGAGCGCTTACTATGTGCAGAGCACTGTACTAAGCGCTTGGGAAGTACAAATTGGCAACACATAGAGACAGTCCCTACCCAACAGTGGGCTCACAGTCTAAAAGGGGGAGACAGAGAACAGAACCAAACATACCAACAAAATAAAATAAATAGGATAGAAATGTACAAGTAAAATAAATAAATAAATAAATAAATAGAGTAATAAATATGTACAACCATATATACATATATACAGGTGCTGTGGGGAAGGGAAGGAGGTAAGATGGGGGGATGGAGAGGGGGACGAGGGGGAGAGGAGGGAAGGGGCTCAGTCTGGGAAGGCCTCCTGGAGGAGATGAGCTCTCAGCAGGGCCTTGAAGGGAGGAAGAGAGTTAGCTTGGCGGAGGGGCAGAGGGAGGGCATTCCAGGCCCGGGGGAATATATACACATACATACACAAGTGCTATGGGATGGGGAGGGGGTAGAGGAAAGGGAGCAGGTTGGGGTGATGGGGAGGGGAGGGGAAGCAGAGGAAAAGGGGGTCTTAGTCTGGGAAGGCCTCCTGGAGAAGGTGAGCTTTCAGTAGGGCTTTGAAGGGGGGAAGTGTGCAAGTTTGGCAGATTTGAGGAGGTTGGGCATTCCAGGCCAGAGGTAGGACGTGGGCCAGGGGTCGACGGCGGGACAGGTGAGAATGAGGGACAGTGAGAAGGTTAGTAACCGAGGAATGGAGTGTGCAGGCTGTAATGTAGAAGGAGAGAAGGGAGGTAAGACAAGAAGGGGTAAGGTAATGGAGAGCTTTGAAGCCAATAGTGAAAGAGTTTTTGCTTGATACGGAGGTTGATATGCAGCCACTGGTTTGAGGAGGGGGGTGACAGGCCCAGAACGTTTTTGTAGAAACGTTTTACATTTTACAAATGAGGCAACTGAGTCCTACAGAAGTGAAGTGACTTGCCTGAGATCACACAGCAAACATGTGGAAGAGCCAGGATTAGAACCCAGTCCTTCTGACTCCTAAGCTCGTGCTCTATCCACTAGACCATGCTGCTTCTCTAAGAGAACTCCAGGCCTCAGCCAGGCAGCGGGAGTTTCTCCAGCAAGACTGTAGGAAGACAGACGGTTTGGGAGCACCTGAGAGCAGGCATTTTCTGCCGAGGCTGGAACAGCTTTTAACTGTCATCACGAACTCCAGCCGAGCTAATGAGAACCAGAACTCAGAACCGAAAGGGCTTATTTTGAAAATACCTGTTTCTCAAAGATTTTGCCGTCTAAATCAAACCATATGAGGAAGGGCGTACCGTTCTCCCCAGCCAGGTCTGGAACAGAGAGCGGTGCGTCCATAATTTAGGAAACCACCGGGTCTGATAGGGGAACCCGAGTTCAGTTCTGGCCATCGAGGCTCGCCTTACTTTAATCCTGGGGCTCCCTCTGCACGCTTCAGTCTCCCCAGCTGAGAAATCTGGAAAACAGTTCATTGCGGGGGTTTGGAAGGGACTGTGAGAGATCAACTCATTCTGGCTTGTCAAACTCCTGGCCCACCGCGGGCCGCTGATGATCTGCGAAGAGCTTTGCAATAGCTAGCTGAATCGCTACGACCTCAGCAGCTCTGGGTGCGGGGCTGATACGCGAGGCGATCAGAACCAGAAAACCTGTAAGGGAGCCTCTGACACACAAGTCAAGTTGGAAAAGCCTTGAAGACGTAGAAAAGGAGGGCAGGGGCTATGTTGGAACCAGGGGTTTTGGTTAAATTGCTCAAAGGGTGCTCCAGAACCTGGGAAGAGAGGTAACCGAACCCCCACCTTCTGAGCTCTGGGAAAATGGAGATAAAGCATGGAGGCCATCCCCAGGGGAAATACCAGGGCTGTAATCCTAGTTCTGCCAATTGCTTCCTATGTGACCTTGGATAAGTCACTTAACTTCTTTGTGCCTCAGTTTCCTCAACTGTAAAATGGAGATTAATAATAATGATGATGATGGCATTTATTAAGCGCTTACTATGTGCAAAGCACTGGTATTTGTTAAGCGCTTACTATGTGCCAAGCACTGGGGGGATACAAGGTAATCAGGTTGTCAATCAATCAATCAATTGTATTTATTGAGCGCTTACTTTGTGCAGAGCACTGTACTTAGCGCTTGGGAAGTACAAGTTGGCAACATATAGAGACAGTCCCTACCCAATAGTGGGCTCACAGTCTAAAAGGTTGTCCCACGTGGGGTTCACAGTCTTAATGCCCATTTTACAGATGAAGGAACTGAGACACAGGGAAGTGAAGTGACTTGCCCAAAGTCACACCGCTGACAATTGGCGGACCCAGGATTTGAACCCATGAGCTCTGACTCCAAAGCCCGTGATCTTTCCACTGAGCCAGGCTGCTTCTTTAAATACCTGTTCCCCCTCCTAATTAGACTGTGAGCTCCAAGTGGAGACTGTGTCCAACTTGATTAACTTGTATCTACCCCAGCGCTTAGGATAGTGCTTAATGCATAGTAAGGTGCTTAACAAATATAATAGCAATAACAGTAGTAATGATAATAAACAAAATAATAGAGTTGGTAGACATGTTCCCTGCCCACAAGGACCTTACAGTCTAGAAGAACAGGGAAACTCTAGACCCAATAAACAATCTTAATAGGTAGCATAAAACCATTAGAATTGCTTAAACAAGCAAGTATGGTGTTTGTGGTGAGTCCGCAGGTCTCACATCCCCAGACTGTGAGCCCACTGTTGGGTAGGGACTGTCTCTATATGTTGCCAACTTGTACTTCCCAAGAGCTTAGTACAGTGCTCTGCACACAGTAAGTGCTCAATAAATACGATTGATTGATTGATTAAAGCAATGGTATTTATTGAGAAATTACTGTGTTCAGAGCATTGATCTAAGCGCTTGGGAGAGTACAACAGAGTTAGCAGACATGTTACCTGCCCACAACAAGCTTAGAGGTTCTTCAGCTCTGAATATCTTCAGCTTGGTCTAAAACCCGATGCCAACATTGCCACCACATCTGATAATCTCCTCAAGGACTGACTGATATTGATTAATCTGATTTTCTGCTTCCTTGTCTATAGTTTCATTTGGGCGATTTGGTATCTTAGAGAGTGTCGGGCCGGAGTGAATGAATTTTCATGAGCTGCTAGAGAAGCACGGTGGCCTAGGGGAAAGAGCACAGGGTGGCCTAGTGGGAGTCAGAGTACCTGGGTTCCAACTCCAGCTCTGCCACTAACCTACTGTGTGACCTTGGTCAAGTCACTTCACTTTTCTGTGCCTCAGTTCCTTCATCTGCAAAATGGGGATTCAATACCTGTTCTTCCTCCTTCTTTGCCTGTAAGCCCCATGTGTGACCTGATTATCTTGTGTCTACCAACAGAGCATAGTACATTGCTCTGCACACAATAAGTGCTTAAAAAATACAATTGAATGAATGAGTGAATGAAAGAACTAAACCCTTATTTCCTCTTCTCCCTCTCACTTCTGTGTTGCCTTTGCACTTGGATTTGTACCCTTTGTTCTCCCCTCCCTCAGCTCCACGGCACTTATGTACCTATCCATAATTTATCTATTCATATTAATGCCTATAACCCCCTCTAGACTGTAAGCTCATCATGGGCAGGGAACCTGTCTACCAACTCTGTTATATTGTACTCTCCCAAGTGCCTAGTATAGTACTCCGCACACGGTAAGTGCTCAATAAATTCAACAGATGGATTGATTAATTCAGTCCTTTTGAGGACGAGCACATTCCTGAAGCGAAGGAGAAACCCACTAGGTTAAAGGTGACTGCAAAGGGGCTGTGTCATTCCTTTTCTCTCTTCCTGTGGCAGCTAGAGAGGCTGTTCATCATCATCATCATCATCAATCGTATTTATTGAGCATTTACTGTGTGCAGAGCAGGCTGTTCAACTGATAGTGTCTTGTGGCCTAGTGGAAAGAGCAGAGGCCTGGGACTTAGAGGACCTGGATTCTAATCCCAGCTCCATCAGTCATCTGAAAATCTCTTAACTTCTCTGTCTGATCTGTAAAATGAGGATTCAATGGGGATTAATTCCTTCTCCAATTAAAAAAGTATGGTACAAGGACTGTGTCCAACCTGATTATCTTGTATCTATCCCAGCGCTTAGTAAGGTGCCTGCCACAAAGTGATTTACCCTTTAAAAAAATAATCAATCGGTGACTTTTTTTGAGCTCTTACTGTGTACAGAGTACTGTAAAGCCCTCGGGAAAGTGCAGTACAGAAGAGTTGGTAGACACCATCCCTACCCTCAAGGAATTTACAATCTAGAGGGGAAAGACAGACATTAAAATGAATGAGACAAGAGAAATGGCAGAGTATAACAAGAGGTACATAAGTGCTGTGGGGGTGGGGAGGAGTGAGTATCAGAGGGCTACAGGTGGGGTTTGAGGATCTCCATTGACAACTTCACAGCTGGGTATCAAGACTTGACCTATAGTTGAAGTGCAGCGTGCCAAAAACTGGAAGACCTTGCCATCTTCCTCATCAATGGTATTTATTGAGTGCTTACTGTGTGCAGAGCACTATACTAAATACTTGGGAGAGTACAAGTGGAGAAGCTTTAGATTGAAGCATTGGAATACACTGGAGAAGCAATGCGGCCTAGTGGAAAGAACTCTGGGTGTCAGAGGACCGGGTTGTAATCCCAGCTCCACCATTTACCAACGGTGTGACCTTAGACAAGTCATGTAACTTCTCTGTGCCTCAGTTTCCTCATCTGCAAAATGGGGATTCAATACCTGGTCGCCTCTTAGTTTGACGTGAGGCCCATATGGGACCTGATCACCTTGTATCTACCCCAGCACTTAGTACAGTGGTAAGTGCTGAACAAATGCTACAATTATTACTAGTAGTATTATTGCAATATAATAGAGTTGACCTCACCTTGTAGAGTTGATATCTCCATAACCTGAACACAAAATTGCATGGACCCAACCCAGCTGTGGTTGAGTTCAGTGGCTGGTTTGACCCTTGGAAATGGAATGCATTCTTTAGGGAAGTCAGCTATTTGAGCGGGAGGAGAGCTATAGAAAGTATTACTAAGCCAAGGAAAGTTTCAGGGAAGGTTTTCAGACTTTAGAAGCCATTTATATGAGTTCCAGGTTTCAAATCCCATTTTACATCCCTGTGGAAAAAGCTTCTACTAAACTGCAAATGGAACTTGATGATCTTCATTGTGTCACAAATTGAATATAAGTAAAAGCATTTTTCCCAAAATACTATCAATATTTTGGATACAGTGTATTTCGAAGACCAAATTTTTTCACTTGAGGAATATCAACAGAGCTCAACTACATTCTAAGTAACAAACACTTGAATGCTATTTTTAAGATCCTTAAGGAGCTGAATATCAAAATGCTACTCGTAGAACAGCCAAAACCCACAGGTGTCCCACAGGCCAGCTTTATAGTAAATTTAAATTGCAATCTGATGTTATTGAACTCAATATACAAGTTTCAAGTACAGTAATAGTACTTACATTTTCCCACATTTATTGTTAAGGGATTCCTTTAAAACATGAGAAACAGCTGTAATCCAGTCTTGCACGCCCTCCATATGACTTTCACACTCTCACTCTGGGCACAAACTGTTTTTGCTAAGAAATTCAATCCACCAGCAAATGTGAGTTTAATGCCCCCTGATTTCCTTCATCACCCAACCCTCAGGTAAGAGTGTGCTTGCCACCCAAAGATTCATCAGTCACTGAGTTCATCTCATTTTAGACTTCCTAAGATGAAGCAGAAAACTCCCCTCCTATAAGAAGCTTTCCCAGCTTAATTTCATCACCACCATTGTCACGCCACAAATCCAGTTACCCTGAGACTTACATATATCTTTCTAACTCTAGCGGGTATTTCTGTTAAAGGTACTTCTGCCTTGTCCGACACATACATTTCTATTTAGGTGCGTGTTCGTAGGTTTGAGGGGTTTTCTGGTGGCTAATTTTTCGTGTGTTCTTAGAGGCGACAACCACACCCCCTGAAAAAAAGTCTAAAATTCTATATTTGTATATTGTCTCCAAATGCAAGCTATTTAAGCATGACGCATGGCTGTTCTTAGTTGGTGGAGTGATTTGTCTGGTTAATTCCAATAATTAACAAGACTATGGCATGCTAACTAGTTACGCGATCCCCTGAAGGCTTATTGAAGGCACATCTCCTCCAAGAGGCCTTCCCCGACTAAGCCCTCATTTCCTCTTCTCCCATTCCCTTCTGCATCATCCTTGCACTTGGATTTGTTCCCTTTATTCACCCTTTCCTCAGCCCACAGCACTGACATACATAGCTGTAGTTTATTTATTTATACTAACAATCTCCTAGACTGTGAGCCCACTGTAGGGTAGGGACCGTCTCTATGTGTTGCCAACTTGTACTTTCCAAGCGCTTAGTACAGTGCTCTGCGCACAGTAAGTGCTCAATAAATACAATTGAATGAATGAATGAATGAACTGTCTCCCACTCTAGACTGGAAGCTTGTTGTGGGCAGGGAATGTGTCTCCCAACTCCTTTATATTGTTATATTCTCCCAAGTGCATAGTACTGTGCTCTGCACACAATAAGTGCTCAATAATTACGATTGATTGAAATAGCATAAAATTCCAAAATTTCTCATCTTTGGCCTTCTGTGGCACTGGAGAAGAGGCTGCTTGGAGTCTGTGTCTAGGTTTTGCCGCTGAATTCTGCAAGTTGGGACTGAAGCGTCCCAGATCATTGCATCTACATAACATCAGGCTCTCACTCACTGGAGCTGTGCTTGGTTCTGTACTTGGATTCCGTGGTCGGTGACTGTGTTAGTGCGAACTGGAAAATTCTGTGTTTAGAAAATAGGTTAGATAGGACCTTCATTTGAGGAGACTGACCAGACAACAGCAGGATCGCCAAGAAGTGGCTATCTGAGGAGCTGATATTAGGTAATAGAAAGCAGGGAGGATTGAGGAAATGTTATAACAGCCTAAGACCTGCTGTATCCCATCTGAAAACTGGGAGCCAATGGCAGTGGATTCATTCAATCGTATTTACTGAGCGCTTACTGTGTGCAGAGCACTGTACTAAGCACTTGGATAGATGAAGATGATGATTATAATGAATTAATTAAGTGTTTACTGTGTTTGCCAAGCACTGTTCTGAACCCTGGTTTAGACGCAAGTCAATCAGGTTAAAGGCAGTCCCTGTTCCATGTGGGACTCACAATCAGAGTAGGAAGGAGAAAAGGTAGTGAAATCTCCATTTAAGTCAGTCAGAGGTATTTATTGAGTGCTCACTGTTTGCAGAGCACTGTACTAAGCGCTAGGAAGAGTGCACTATAACAATATAATATTCACATTCTCTACCCACAACGAGCTTACAGAAAACTGAGGCATAGAGAAGTGAAGTGACTTGTCTAAGGTCACACAGCAGTCAAATGGCAGGGCTGAGATTAAAACCTAGGTCCTTTGACTCCCAAGCCTGTGCTCTTTCCACTAGGCCGCACTGCAAGCCAGAAAGGAGTGGTTCTTTTCAAGGAGATGCTTCATAAGGATTGTGAGATGAAGAGGCTAAAGTAAAACAGGACCAAGCACTGTAAACAACAAGCCCAGCAGCACAAGTGACAGTCTTTGTGTGCACACAATGACTTTTTTTTATAATGGCATTTATAATAATAATAATAATAATGATGGCATTTATTAAGTGCTTTCTATGTGCAAAGCCCTGTTCTAGGCACTGGGGAGGTTACAAGGTGATCAGGTTGTCCCAAGGAGGGCTCACAGTCTTAATCCCCATTTTACAGATGAGGTAACGGAGGCTCAGAGAAGTTAAGTGACTTGCCCGAAGTCACACAGCTGAGAGTTGGCAGAGCCGGGACTTGAACCCATGACCTCTGACTCCAAAGCCCGTGCTCTTTCCACTGAGCCACACTGCTTCTCTTAAAGGCTTATGCCTTGGGGCTGAGAGTTCTGCAGTAGGTTTTTCAGTCGCCCATATGCCCGTAGGTGAATTTCATCATTGACATCAAGTATGAAATAAATATATTCATGTGTGTGTGTGTGTACTTTTTCTTCATACTTGGGGATAATCCGCAGCATTTAGTAGAGTTCTCTGTCCTGCACAAACCTAAGACTGTTAATGATGGTGGTAAATAAATAGTCCGGAAAACCAATTATCATAAACTCAGTTCAGATCATCAGAGGTGTTAGTGACCAAATATGACTGGGTTTGGATTATTTTTCTTTATGGTATTTGTTAATGGCTTACTAGGTACCAAGCACTGTACTAAGTGCAGGGGTAGGTACAAGATTGGTCAGTCTTAATCCCCATTTTACAGAAGAGGTACCTGAGGCCCAGAGAAGTGAAGTCACTTGCCCAAGATCACACATCAGAGAAGTGGTGGAGCCGAAATTAGAATTATTTTATTTTACTTGTACATATTTACTATTCTATTTATTTTGTTAATGATGTGCTTCTAGCTTTACTTCTATTTATTCTGATGACTTGACACCTGTCCACATGTTTTGTTTTGTTGTTTGTCTCCCCCTTCTAGACTGTGAGCCCGTTGTTGGGTAGGGACCGTCTCTGTATGTTGCCAACTTGTACTTCCCAAGCGCTTAGTACAGTGCTCTGCACACAGTAAGTGCTCAATAAATACAATTGAATGAATGAACCCAGGTCCTTCTGACTTCCAGGCCTGGGCTCTATTCCCTAGGCTATGCTGCTATCTTGGGTATCCACCCACCAAGATTTGTTCAACTAATCAGGTCTCTGTTTTGGGATAGGTAATTATCTTTGCTAATCTCACTTTGAACAGACATTCATTCAGATAATTAGAATTAGTGGGACCAGCTAAAAAAGATCACTCTGCATAGTTCTACCCAAGCCTCAAAACTCTCCAAAAGTGACTGATTCTTCTCTGCTTTGGATAAAAGTCCTTGATCATTGCTTCTAAGGCACTGAATCAGCTTTCTCGCATCTACTTATCCACTCCTACAATCTTCTTATCTACTACTTATCTTCTCCTACTTCACTCCAAATGACACTCTGCTCCTAATCAATCAATCCTATTTATCGAGCGCTTACTGTGTGCAGATCACTATACTAAGCACTTGAGGGAGTACAATACAATAATTAATGTAATAGACTTGGTAGACACGTTCCCTGCCCACAATGAGCTTATAGTCTAAAGAGGGAATATTTCTCCTCTCAAGCTAATTTACTCCTTGTGCTTCATTCTCATTTATGCAGCTCACACCCTCCCTTCTAGATTGTGAGCCCGCTGTTGGGTAGGGACCGTCTCTATATGTTGCCAACTTGTACTTCCCAAGCGCTTAGTACAGTGCTCTGCACACAGTAAGTGCTCAATAAATACAATTGAATGAATGAATGAATTCCCTCCCCTTCCAAATATAACGGATCACAGCTCTCCCCATTCTGAAATCACATCTCCTCCCGGGGGCCTTCCATGAATAGTTTCTTATCTCGCCTATTTATCCCCCTTCAACTGCTACTTCAGCACTTCTATACCACCTAAGCAGTGCCCTTTTCACTAGACCAACTCTGCTATAGTATTCTGCTAACAGGATCTAATGCTAGAGTAAATATTTTCATCCCTGTATTCTTGATAAAATAAGGTAATTTGAACCAAACTTGTAACTATTTTCTGCTTTAGGGATGTATATTTTCCCACTTAAACTTTTAATTAGAGTGAGAAATGGCAAGGTACAGAGAAAAATTCTGAAAGTTGGTATCTGTGCCTCTCAGCATGTCCCAATACCCACAAATTATCTCATTAATCATGCCTTAATATAGTGCTTTAGTCTGAATTACTTAGATATTTCAGGCAAAATAACCTACTCGCCTAAAATATTCAGATAATTGGGGGCACCTTGTATTTTCCAGTATCAGTCCTTAAGATCATTTCTGTAGACGGAGCCATTGCTATCTGCTTCCAGGGGAATTTTCCTGTGTTTTCACCAGTCTGGAAAAATGAGCTACGATGCCTCTCCAGTCTATAATCCAAAGACCCTAAACTCCTTAAGCGCAAGGATCTTGTCTACCAACTCTACTGAAGTCCACTCTCCAAAGCACTCAGTATAGTGCTCTGTTCACAGTTAATGCTCAAAAAATGCTATTGACTGATTGATAAAGATGAAATTCTGAATCCAGACCTGTGAATTTGACCCTACTTATTTTGACCTTACTTTCCCTACACTTAGAGAAGCAGCGTGGCTCAGTGGAAAGAGCACGGGCTTTGGAGTCAGAGGTCATGGGTTCAAATCCCAGCTCTGCCAATTGTCAGCTTTGTAACTTTGGGCAAGTCACTTAACTTCTCTGTGACTCAGTTACCTCATCTGTAAAATGGGGATTACAACTGTGAGCCCCCCATGGGACAACCTGATCACCTTGAAATCTCCCCAGCACTTAGAACAGTGCTTTGCACATAGTAAGCGGTTAATAAATACCATCATCATTATTATTGTTATTATTACTTGACCCACTTCATAATAATAATAATAATAATGACAATAATAATGACGGTGGCATTTGTTAAGCGCTTACTATGTGCAAAGCACTGTCACTTCATGTGAGCAGTGAGCATGGTTAAAATGTATCTCACTGATGATAAATTGCAATCCAGAGCAGCAAACTAAATCTAAGTTTCAAGCTGGTGAAAGCCTAATGAATTTATGGACTGAATAAGTCTGAAGTGTCACAGATATATTAAACATTTTTAATACGAATGCACAAGGAAATAATTGGAGTGGGAGAGAAGCCAGAGGATAAGATGTTCAATGGATAAAAAATGCTATCTGCCTATGGGAGGACATCCATTGGAAAAGATGTAAACACAGTTGAGAGTCTTCAATTATGGACAACTGTGCTTCATAACTCTAATATATTAAAGGGCAGAAAGAAAAGTCATTGTGGTATCTGTTAAGCACAAGCACTATACTAAGGGCTGGGTTAATTAGGATAATCAGGCTGGACATATTCCTTGTCCCTCATCAGACCCACAGTCTAAATAGGAGGGAGAAGATATATTTAATACACATTTTACAAATGAGGAAACTGAGATATAGAGAAGTTAAGTGAATTGCCTAAAATCACGCAGCAGGCAAGTCTTGGAGCTGGGATTAGAACCCAGATCCTCTGACTCCCAGACTCATGGTCTTTCCACTAGACCACGTCTCGTAACTTTTTTTGGCCTGATTCAGTCACGTCAAAGAAAGCTAATGCCAATTTACCGGTATTCAGTAATTCGCAGTGAAATCACAACTTTCCACTTGACTGTTTTCCAAATGACAAATTTATACCCAAGCCAGATGTCACCACTGGTGGTTCATACTTGGGTTTGAAAGTCATCTCCTGACATGAAATTCCAAAACACAAAAGCTCTTTGGAAAATGATAGCCTGAGGAGAAGTAATTCACAAACACAGGAGGTGTGCTTCTGGGATAGGGAAATATGAATAGCAGGAGATTTGGAAGCTAGAGAATGAGAGCTGGGGTGTGTGGGGAATGGAGAGGAGAGGAGAGGAGTGGGTCGGATGAGAATTCCAGAGTCCAGAAATCCATGTCAAGATGCACTATGCCCTAGTGGGAAAAGCACAGGCCTATAAATCAAGGGGACTTGAGTTTTAATCCCGGTTCTGCCACCTGCCTGTCTCTGTCTCAGTTTCCTCATCTATAAAATGGGGATTTTGTTTCTGTACTCCCTCCCCCTTAGAGTGTAAGCCCTATGTGGAAGAGGGGTCCTGTCCAACTTGATTATCTTGTATCTACTCCAGCCTTTAGTACAGTGTTTGGGTCATAGTGAGCGCTTAAAAATATTATTATTATTATTCATTCATTCAATCATATTTATTGAGCACTGTGTGCAGAGCACTGTACTAAGCACTTGGGAAGTACAAGTTGGCAACCTATAGAGATGGTCCCTACCCAACAATGGGCTCACAGTCTAGAAGACTATTATTATTATTTTTTTCTGCAAGATCCAGACATAACATCAGCTTAAAAAATTACCAGAAAGCGCATACTTGAGATGCCACTAGGTCCATGAGGAGATATTAGGTAAGGAGCACTACAAGGAGAAGCAGCATGGCCTAGTGGGTAGAGCACAGTCCTGGGAGTCAGAAGGATCTGAGTTCTAATCCTGACCCCACCATTTTTCTGTTGTGTGACCTTGTGCAAATCACTTCACTTCTCCATGCCCCAGTTATTCCACCTGTAAAATGGGGGATAAGACTGTGAGCCCCATTGTGGGATAGGGACTGTGTCCAACCTGATTAACTTGCATCTACCCCAGGACTTAGAACAGTGTTTAGCACACATTAAGCACTGAACAAGTACCATACTTATTACCAGTCATGGTTTTGGTCCTTTGAACCTGAGGATTAGCAGACCCACCTCAGGGTCAATGTCAAGCCTTGGGCTCTGTAGTCCTGGAAGCAGGGAAAAACTACATCCTTTATGATCCTTCGGCTACTTGGTTAAGCCCTGGAGTGGTGGGAGGTAGAAAGCCACCTAACTTCTCTTTGCCTCAGTTTTCTTAACTGTAAAATAGGAATTTAATATATATTCTCCTCCTATTTAGACTGCGAGCCTATTTAGACTGTGTCCGACCTGAATATCTTTTATCTACCCCAGCACTAGAAAGGTGTTTGACACAAAGTACTTAACAAATAATAGTAATAATAATATAGTACAGTGTCATGTTGAAAGAAGTGCTTGTGTGC
Organism: Tachyglossus aculeatus; assembly: GCF_015852505.1. NCBI lineage: Eukaryota > Metazoa > Chordata > Mammalia > Monotremata > Tachyglossidae > Tachyglossus > Tachyglossus aculeatus. The sequence goes on from NC_052069.1 coordinate 88,442,071, forward strand.
AGTGTGAGTTTTCCTTAATGTAGGGCTCATCAAGAATAGAAAACCCCCGCACTTTAAGAAATCTGGGTGTACTGCAGACACAGAGAAAAAGCCATCCACATTCGAAGATGATGCAGCTGACTGATGAGATTCCTTGAATATGTGCCACTGAAGGAGAATACATTTTTCACTAAATCCTTGGAAACCATAGTAGGGAATCTTTTCATGGCCTTGCTCACTTGAGGTGAGCATTGCTCAAAAACCAAGGAAAGTGGTTTTTCCTGAGAAATGCACTGCCAATTCTCCAGGAACAGAAGAATAGATGAGAGTTAGCTACACTGATTGCATTGATCCCCAGGGCTGGGGTGAACAGTCATTTGTTTAGCTCTATTCTGCTTCTTCTTGTTCCATCCCCTTCTCTCCACTGAAACCACCATCTCAGAGGTCACCAATGATCTCCTTCTTACCGAATCCAACAGCTCCTACTCCATCCTAATCCTCCTCGACCTCTCAGCTGCCTCTGACACTTTGGACCATCCCCTTCTCCTGGACACGTTATTCTACCTTGGCTTCACTGACTGTCCTCTCCTGATTCTCCTCTTATCTCTCTAGCTGTTCATTCTCAGTCTTCTTCAAGAGCTCCTCCTCTCCCTCCCACCCCCTAACTGCGGAGATCCCTCAAGATTCAGTTCTCTGTCCCTTTCTTTTCTCTATCTACACTCATTCCCTTGGAGCCCTCATTCGCTCCCATGGCTTCAACTACCATCTCTATGCAGATGGTACCAAATTTACATCTTCTTCCCTGATCTCTCTCCCTTTCTCCAAGCTTGTATCTCCTCCTGCCTTCAAGACAACTCTACTTGGATCAACCTCAAACTTAACATATCCAAAACAGAGCTTCTTATTTTCCCACTCAAACCCTGTCCTCTCCCAGATGTTCTTGTCACTATAGACGGCACCACCATCCTTCCCGTTTCACAGGCCCGTAACCTTGGCACTAACCTTGACTCCACTCTCATTCAATTTACATATTCAATCGTATTTATTGAGCGCTTACTGTGTGCAGAGCACTGTACTAAGTGCTTGGGAAGTACAAGTTGGCAACATATAGAGATGGTCCCTACCCAACAGTGGGCTCATAGTCTAACAGTGGACTCACAGTCTAAATAGTATTTGTTAAGCGCTTACTATGTGCAAAGCACTGTTCTAAGCACTGGGGAGGTTACAAGGTGATCAGGTTGTCCCATGGGGGACTCACAATTTTAATCCCCATTTTACAGATGAGGTAACTGAGGCACAGAGAAGTTAAATGATTTGCCCAAACTCACACAGCTGACAGTTGGCAGACCAGGGATTTGAACCCATGACCTCTGACTCCAAAGCCTGGGCTCTTTCCACTGAGCTACACTGCTGTAGCTCAATCCAATATCCAATATCCAATCCCACACCAAATCCTGTCAGTTCCACCTTCACAACATCACTAAAATCCACCCCTTCCTCTCCATCCAAACTGCTACCACCTTAGTATGATGATGATGAAGGTATTTGTTAAGCGCTTTCTATATGCCAAGCACTGTGCTTAGTGCTGGGGTAGATACAGGTAATCAGGTTGCCCCATTTGGGGCTCACAGTCTTAATCTCCATTTTACAGATGAGGGAACTGAGGCACAGAGAAGTAAAGTGACTTGCCCAAGGTCACACAGCAGACAAGTGGCGGAGCCAGGATAAGAACCCATGCCCTTTGAGTCCTAAGCCTGTGCTCTTTCCACTGAGCCACACTGCTTCTCTAATCCACGCTGCTTCTCTACAATCACTCACCCTATCCCACCTAGATTACTGCACCAACCTCCCTTCTGACATCCCAACCTCCTGCCTCTCCCCTCCTCCAGTGCATACTTCACTCCACTGCTCACGTTATCTTTCTGCAGAAACGTTCAGTGCACGTCACCCCCTCATCAAAAATCTCCAGTGTTTGCCTACCCACCTCCATGTCAAACAAAAAAACTCATCACTCATCATCTTGCCCCCCTCCTCCTACCTCTCCTCACTTCTCTCCTACAACCCAGCCCACGCACTTCACTCCTCTGGTGCTAATCTTCTCACTGTGCTCCCTCCCACCTTTCTCGCCACCAGCCCCTGGCCCACCTCCTACTTCTGGTCTGGAATGCCCTCCCTCCTCAAATCCACCAGACAGTTACTCTCCCCCTCTTCAAAGCCTTACTGAAGGCACATCTCCTCCAAGAGGCCTTCCCAGACTAAGCCCCACATTTCCTCATCTCTCACTCCCTACTGCATCACCCCCGACTCACTCCCTTTGCTCTCCCCCGCTTTCCCCACCCCAGAGCACTTGTGTATATATCTGTAATTTTATTTATTTATATTGATGCCTGTTTACTTGTATTGATGTCTGTCTCTCCCCCTCTAGACTGTGAGCTCGTCGTGGGCAGGGATTGCCGCTCTTTATTTCTGTATTGTACTTTCCAAAGCACTTAATGCAGTGCTCTGCACACAGAAAGCCCTCAATAAATACGATTGAATAAATGAATGAATTGGAAACAGTGTGGAAGGAGCACGGGCTTGGAAGTCAGAAGATCCTGGTTCTAATCCTGGTTCTGCCAATTGCTTGCTATGCAGCCTTGAGGAAGTCACTTAACTTCTCTGTGCCTCAGTTGCCCTACCCTGTGCTAGTCAGGGACTATGTCCAACCTGATTAACTTGTATCTATCCCAGTACTTAGAACAGTGCTTGATACATAGCAATTACTTAACAAATAATAATAATAATACAGGGCAGTGATCCCTCTCCAAAGACAGAGAGGAACTGTTCCTTCACTTTAGCAGGATCTAGTCTAATAGCCTTATAATGCTTTGGCACCACTAAAGAAAGACCCTATGTAACTGCAGGTTTCTGCTGACCCGATTACTCACATACAGCAATCCACAGAACAAGTCATTGCTCATCCACTTGAGGGTGTCAAGACCAAAGTTATTGTCATCTGAAGCATCTGGTTGATCTCTTTGTCCCTGCGCAGATGTGTAGCTGCTTCTGCAGAACTGTCTCCGGCATAGCTCTGTGCCCTGGGCATAAAATAAACTTTAAATCCGTTACAGCTTTACCAAAAAGCGAAGCTGGCAAAGCCTCTTCCTTTAAAGACCTCTGTTTACTGTAGAGTGTTTTAACCATGATGTTTTAATTTCAGAATTTTTTAAATATGTATTTTGTGAGAAATAAACAAAGATGACTTAACTGTAAATTGAACCTGGATCCCCTGGCCCTCGGCCCAAGTTTCTACCCATGGGGATGACTGTCTTCTGAAGTAGAACTCCATGTGCAGGAGCTGTATTGCCGGTGTGTGACGAGTATCTCTTTCCCCTGAAAAAGACTCTTCTCCTCCATGCAAGGACCCAGCAGGTCAAAACACAATCTGTTTGACCTTCAGCTCCCAAGAAACTTAATTCAGTTCCCTGCACTATCTCTCAAGCCCTCAGAGCAGCACCAAGTCCATCTCCACAGTTCCCTTTTTTAAAAAAATGGTATTGGTTAAACGTTCAGTCATTCATTTGGATGTATTATGGAGCATTTACTGTGTGCGAAACACCGTACTAAGCACTTGGGAGAGTACAAGATGACAATAAAGAGACAAATCCCCTTCCCACAACAAGCATACAGTCTAGAGGGAGTTACTAAGTGTCAAGCACTGTTCTAAGCACTGGAGTAGATACAAATCAAGCAGGTCAGCCAGCAGACAAGTGGAGGAGCCAGGATTAGAAGCCCAGCAATCTGGCCGGGTGACAGACACAAAAATAATTTACAGGTAGGAGAAAGACGAAAAAGTGGCTATGTAGGTGAGTGATATGGAGGATGCTAGGTACGGAAATGCCAAGGGGTTGTGAGCAAACAAGCGCGGACTTGGGGCAGAAATGCTGAGGTCATAGTTTAGGGGGTTTTATCCTAGAGAGAAGAGAAACACCAGAATAGCATTCAAAGGTGGTGTCATTTGGCTTACAATGTTAGCAAGAGTCCTCCCTGCTGCTTCAGCATTAATTTTCTAGTGGATACAGCACAGGCCTGGGATTCAGAAGGACCTAGGTTCTAACTCCAGATCTGCCACTTGCCTGCTGTGTGACCTTGGGCATGTCATTTCACTTCTCTAGGCCTCAGTTACCTCCTCTGTAAAATAGGGATTGAGATAGAGAAGCAGCGTGGCTCAGTGGAAAGAGCACGGGCTTGGGAGTCAGAGATCATGGGTTCTAATCCCACCTCCGCCGCTTATCGACTGTGTGACTTTGGGCAAGTCACTTAACTTCTCTGGGCCTCAGTTACCTCATCTGTAAAATGGGGATTAAAACTGTGAGCCCCACGTGGGACAACAGTGCTTTGCACATAGTAAGCACTTAATACCATCATTATTAGTAGTAGTAGTAGTAGTAGTATTGTGAGACCCACATGGGACAAGGACTGTATCCAACCTGATTTGCTTGTATCTACCCCAGTGCTTTATACCGTGTGTGGCACATAGTAAGTGCTTAACAAATCAATTTGCTTGTAACCACCCCAGTGGATTAGTACAGTGCCTGGTACATAGTAAGTACTTAACAAATACCATCATTATTAAATACCACATTATTATTACTACTGCCATTTCTATAAATTTCACATTTTTGTACCACCTTGTGTGCATTTGGTATTTGAATATTTTACCTAATTTGTGCCCCTGAAATTCACCCAAATGGGGAAAATCACCTCTCCTCAGCTCCTCCCCACAGGCTCATTCCCCAGTGTTGGGAGATATGGCTCTTGGCCTGAACCGAAGACAACCAGCTCCAGCACCGGGGAAGTAAGGAAGGAATTAGGTCAGAGAAAAGTGAACAAGTAAGCAGCTGATGGTTACTCTGTGCATGTGGCTAATCCATTTTCTTCTGTCCATCCAACAGAGATTTTCCATTGGCACCAATAATGTGGCAGGCAATGGATTACTGATTCTCTCAAGGTGAATTCCTCCACCAAGAATTGAATTTTTTTCCTCTCACAAAACTTTCTTCCGAGGAAATACAAAAGAGAAAAGATTACCAAATTTCAAAATGGTACCCAATTCTTGTAAATTTGAAGCCTTTCACAAAAACTTTGGGATTTGAACTCCCATACTCTGTCAATGACACACATTTCTGTTCCTGTAAATAAGGCCAAAAAGCTTCGTAAGGCACATCAAATTTTTTCTAACCAAAAAAAGAGATGAGGGATGAATTAATAATGATGGTATTTGTTAAACACTTACTCTGTGTCAAACACTTTTCTAAGTGCTGGGTAGATGATACAAGCTAATTAGGTTGGACACAGCCCGTTCCACATGGGGCTGACGGTCTTCATCCCCTTTTTACAGAATAGGTAACTGAGGCACAGAGAAGTTAAGTGATTTGCCCAAGGTCACACAACAAACAAGAGGCGGAGCCAGGATTAAAACCTGCTTCTGACTCTCAGGCCTGTGCTCTATCTGCTAGGTCATGTTGCTTCCCTAATTGTAAATAAATTCAAATTCTGTAGGTGACCAAAATGGCCACTAAAATTATAAGTAGCCCAATGCTTAAGTGCTGTTCCTTCAAGAATCTTCTCCTTCCCTTCCTGGAAGCACAGCAGCACAGAAGAGGCCTCTGGGAATATGGTTGAGGCAACTCAGATCAACAGAGTATGTTTCTATAGGCTACATCCCTATCTGCTTGTTTGGGGCTACCTTTTAGAGTCTGGGCTGAGCTACGGAGAGGCAGGTTGGAGGAGAGATCTTAGCTCAAGCCAGAAGGAACCAATCTTCAAGACAAACAATCCTAACTGGAGTGGGAATTACAATTAAGAGGAGATCGGCTGCTCAGGGCAGCTGCAGCTTCTCTGTCTGCCTGTGGCTCCTGATTCCTTGTTGGCTTAGTGCTGCTGCTTGGACAATACTGTTTCTGCTGCTGTTTTCACTGCCTGGGTGAATACGGGATTGATGAAAACTATTTACGGTATTATCAAGAATTTACTATGTGTCAACCACCATGCTAAGTACTGGAATAGATACAGCATAATTAAATCAGACAGGCATCCCCCAACCTTTCCTTATGGACTCTCACACAAGCTATGAAGCTTTTTGTAGGGGCTGCCAATGGGTTTAACACTGAGCTTGAAAGTGAGTGCAGTTACTTTGCTTCTCCATTTGACTGGCCAAACCATATGCCTTCTGGCAAATATTCTTTTCTTATGTGGAACTCGCTGTTTCCCCTTCACCTGCCAGGAATAATTGTAAACCCATAACCTGCATGGGGTATAATAATAATTGTGGTATCTGTTAAGCACTCACTATGTGCCAGGCATTGTACTAAGCACTGGGGTGGTTAACAATAATAATAATAATAATAATGGCATTTGTTAAGTGCTTACTCTGTGCAAAGCACTGTTCTAAGTGCTGGAGGGATACAAGGTGATCAGGTTGTCCCACGTGGGGCTCACAGTCTTAATCCCCATTTTACAGATGAGGTAACTGAGGCTCAGAGAAGTGAAGTGACTTGCCCAATGTCACACAGCAGACATGTGGCGAAGCCGGGATTTGAACCCATGACCTCTGACTCCCAAGCCCATGTTCTTTCCACTGAGCCACGCTGCTTCTCTACAAGCAAATCAGGTTTGAGACCATTCCTGTCTTCATCTACCAGGTAACCAAGGCCCCGGGAAGTGAAGTGACTTGTCCAAGGCCACACAGCAGACAAGTGAAGGAGCCAGGATTAGAACCCATGACCTTCTGATGCCCAGGCCCGTGCTCTATCCACTATGCCATGCTGCTTCCCAAATGATTCTGGTTCTTAACTGGAACTGGTTCTGAAAAATTAACTATTTAGGATTTGCTGGTGGAAGCCCAGACCTCTCTGGTTCAGAGGATGTTTCACTAGCTGGGGATGCTACACTAAATCTTATCAATTAATCATATTTATTCATTCAATCATATTGAATGACCTGCTGTGTGACCTTGGGCATGTCACTTCACTTCTCTAGGCCTCAGTTACCTCCTCTGTAAAATGGGGATTGAGATAGAGAAGCAGCGTGGCTCAATGGAAAGAGCACGGGCTTGGGAGTCAGAGGTTATGGGTTCTAATCCCGCCTCCGCTGCTTATTGACTATGTGACTTTGGGCAAGTCACTTAACTTCTCTGTGCCTCAGTTACCTCATCTGTAAAATGGGGATTAAGACTGTGAGCCCCACGTGGGACAACAGTGCTTTGCACATAGTAAGCACTTAATACCATCATTATTATTATTATTAGTAGTAGTAGTAGTAGTATTGTGAGTCCCACATGCAGAGCACTATACTAAGTGCTTGGGAGAGTACAATACAATAATAAATAAATTCCCTGCCCACAACAAGCTTACCGCTTACTGCATGCAGAACACTGTACTAAGGTCTTGGGAGAGTACGATACAACAGAATTGGTAGGCATGTTCCCTGTCCAAAGCAGTCATATAAAATAAATAATAGATATGAACATTATAACAATATTAGTAATAATAATAACTGTGATATTTGTTAAATGCTTACTATGTGTCAGGCACTGTTCTAAGCACTGGGGTAGATGCAAGCAAATTGGGTTGGACACAGTCCCTGTCTCACATGAGACTTGTGGTCTTAAGTGAGAAGGAGCATGACTTAGTGGACACAGCATGGGCCTAAGAGTCAGAAGACCCTGGATTTTAATCCCGGCAAGTCACTTCACTTCTCTGTGCCTCAGTTACCTCATCTGTAAAATGGAGATTAAGACCGTGAGCCCTTTGTGGGGCATGGACTGTGTCCAACTTGACTAGCTTGTGTCTACCCCAGTGCTTAGTACAGTGCCTGGAACATAGTAAGTGCTCAACAAATACCATTTAAAAAAGTGCTAATGGCACAGCTCAATGGAAAGAGCATGGGCTTTGGATTCAGCGGTCATGGGTTCAAATCCCGGCTCCGCCAACTGTCAGCTGTGTGACTTTGGGTAAGTCACTTAACTTCACTGAGCCTCGGTTCCCTCATCTGTAAAATGGGGATTAAAACTGTGAGCCCCCCGTGGGACAACCTGATCACCTTGTAACCTCCCCAGCACTTAGAGCAGTGCTTTGCATATAGTAAGCACTTAATACCATTATTATTATTATTATTAATGGGACCGAGGAGAGGTGAATAAAGAGTGCAAATCCATGTGCAAGGGTCATGCAGAAAGGAGTGAAAGAAGAAGTAGGCCTAGTGAGAGGACTTGGAGGTACCTGACTTCCAGCACACTGACCTCCCAGCTCAAATATTCCACAAAGTGCAAGAGATGGTCTCTTCACTTGGACTTGAAATGGGAAACCAGAAACTCTGAACGAGTAACAACTGGTTATCCCAAAGTCCTGAAAAATACTTTAAGCATCAGGGAAACCGGCAAATTCCACAGGCAGATCCTTGTTCTCAGCATTTGAGCATTTCCATTTTCATTCTTAGGTTCCAGTCGAGGTTGCCCGGAAGCCCACCAATTTCTTTTAAATAACAACAAGGTGACTGGAATTTTGGAGAAATATTGATGGTGGTGGTGGTTCTGAGTTTCTGAACCACTTCGTGAACAACAGTTCAAATTCCAACCTCAGACGTGTGAGTTAAGCTCTAGCTCTCTTCATGAGGTAGCAGAATTTGGTTCTTGGTGCCCAATCTCCTCTTCCTTATTGCTCTGTGTTACCAAATATGTGTTGAAATTCTCCAAGGAAAAATAAATCTTGAAATCACTTTCCATTCTGGTCTGTTGGACCTATAGTTCAAACTGAAAAATCTTGAGTTTTTACCCAACTCTGGGAAATGTAATTCTCTACTGCAGGAAAAGCAGAAAAAAAAAGTTATGTCTTGGGTTGGCAGGGAGGGGTCAAGAAAGCGTGTTGACTCATTGATTCTGATTGATCCAGGCTAATCCTGGTTCTGCCAAATTGATTTCTGGGAGGCCTTGGGCAAGTTACTTAACTTCTCTGTGCCTCAGATTCCTCAACTGTTAAATGTGGAAAACCTGTTGTTTTCCCTCCTACTTAGACCGTGAGCCCTATATGGGACAGGGACTGTGTCTGACCTAAATTGTACCTACCCCAGAGCTAGTGTTTGACACATAGTAAGTGCTTAACAAGTACCCTGTTAAAAAAAAAAAAAAAGAGATTGATCAGGTGTTCATCTGAAGTTCTGCTCATTGTATGCCCTTTTACTTTTTCTGCCAGTCCACTTCTTTGTTCATGGAAGTGAAAAACAGGTTTTCAAACACTGCACACTCTTTTCCCATTAGTTGAGCTTTAAAGACTTAAAACATCTCCAGGAAAGTTCATTATTTAAAAATCTGATTTTTCTCAACTTTCATGTTTATTTCCCAAGCCACTGCAGCTTCAGAATTGCAATTGATAGCAGGCTCCCTGCAATCCATCATGGCTGGTGAGGTTTTACTACTCTGTTTCCAATAGTTTCCATGAAATTTTGGACTTTCGATTAGCACACCCTTCCCTTTCCTGAAAGGCTTCATTCTGATGTCTCCCGCACACGCCTACCAAGAAGGAAACCCAGATGTAAACAACTCAGGGGGAAATTCAACCACTCTCTCTCTTGCAGGTGGATTGACAACGTTTTCAGGGCAGTTCTGTACCCAGTGAGGCATAACCTTTTAGTGGGTGGAGGAAGGTATATTGTCAGTAAGAGAAACAATCAAAATAGCTTCTTTGCTAATAACCTTCTAACATTGGCCATTCAAGCAGGGGAATTTTAGTAGGTACATTCTTTCATTCATTTAATCGTACTTATTATTGAGCAATTACTGTCTGCCAAGCAGTGTACTAAGCACTTGCGAGAGTACAATATAACAATAAACAGACATATTCCGTGCCCACAACAAGCTTACAGTCTGCAGCTTGCAGTTTGTGTCAATCATTTTGGTTAATATTCCTATTTCCCCATTATTAAGCAGGGATGTTTTATTATCAGTCACTACAAGCCTGTTTGCATTTCTTGCTGCAGGCCCTGCTGATTAAAGCCTTCATTCCTGAGCCCCACTTTCAGGCGGCAGATGGGGCATCCTTCACATATAAAATGTGGGGGCAAGAAAGTATGCTGACAGAGAAGGAGAAGGCCAACCACTCACACACATGTGTAACTCACACATATGTGCACTCAACGGGCACTGGCTCCTCAGCATGCATGATGCTTTCCATGAAAATTCTAGCTGCCGCATTAACCTTGACTAGGCTGGGGTCTATTTTTGGAAGCTCCACATCTCCAAGGAGTTCCTTTTACTTTCATTCCTCTATGGGGTCTCCACTTCTATTTATTGAAGAAATAAAAACATGTCTTCTGCTTAACTTCAAGTCGCTTTCACATTAAGTAAAACAAAATTCTGGAAGATGCAGCCAACCCACAGCCACAGGAGAGTCTCTTCTGAATACGAGGGTATGTTGGGTTGATGTTGTGATTCAGGGGACGGGCAGAGCATGGTGTTTGAGATCCAAACCCCACAGGAGCAATTTGGGAGGCGTCTGAGAAGAGTGCGGGTAAGGAAAAGGGGAGAGAAGTGAGCATCGGCTGAGCTACGGCAAACTCAAAATGTTATTTCTGAGCATTAAAGGGAGGCAGAAAAGGGATTCCAGGCTAAAGCAACCCCCAAACTGTGAGCGTTCACCTCCCATAGTCATAAAAAAGCAGGATCATAAGGTGTCTCACCCCACTGTTTAGCTCTACTCCCTGGAGTCTCAGTGCTCACTTTTTAACAAGTTGTGAAGGGCACGCGGCCAACCCAATGACCTCCTTGAGACGAATTGATTCAAGGTTTTCTCCTGCAGCCTGGGCCAGGGAAACCTGAAACAATAGCAGCTGTAGAGGTGCTATTGTTTCATCTCGCTGGAGTTTTGAGGCGTCATTACCCAGCCTCAGCAGCCCTCTGTGGTGGTTTACAGAACAGAAATGAGCACCAGAGAAAGCTCTTGGGGAAAGAGAATTGACGTTCTGGGTAAGGTCCAAAAAGCAGATTTCCCACTGGAGTTTCACAGGGATCCTCTTGTCCTCTACCCTCTCAAGCCCTGCTTCTGATGTTGGCAGCCTGGATCTTTTTTCTTTCTCTCCTCTTCCCCTTCCCTGGGGCTCTCCACCTCATAGCCCATCCCTGTGTGGGGCAGCTGAATCCTTGGGAATAACCCCCCCCCCCCCCCCCCCAAAGGCACAGTCCTGTTCCATCTGCTGCCTAAGGCCTAGGACTTCTTGGGAAATCAATAAATGCTTAATTATTCCGGCACATGGGGCACCTGTCATGGGAGATGGATGCTTTCAGGACTCCAATCCCCTTTCAGTCTTTCCTTAGCAAAGTTTTTGTCTTATTCCGTTGAGTCATTTCCGACCCGTAGAAACACCACAGACACATGTCTCCCAGAACGCCCCACCTCCATCTGCAATCGTTCTGGTAGTGGACCCATAAAGTTTTCTTAGTAAAAATACAGACGTGGTTTAACATTGCCACCTTCTGCACGGTAAACTCAATTCTCCTCCCTCGACTCTCTCCCGTGCCACTGCTGCCCAAGGGCATAATCCTTCCCCCGATAATTTCAGCCTAGTAAAGTTTAGGGTGAAAGTAACCGGGGAAGGATTATGCCCTTGGGATGACCAAGCAGAGTGGCTTAGTGTATAGAGCACCATCTTGGGAGTCAGACTGTCATGGGTTCCAATCCCGGCTCCACCACATGTTTGCTGTGTGACCCTGGGGAAGGCTCCTCGATTCTCATCTGTAAAGTGGGGATTAAGAGTGTGAACCCCAGTGTGGGACAGGGACTGTGTCCAACCTGATTAACTTGTATCTACCCCAGGACCTACAACAATGCTTGGAACACATGAAGCGCTTAACAAGTATCCTGACTATTAACAAGCATGATTTGGTCCCGTGAAGTTGGGGACGAACAGACGCACCTCAGGGTCAACGTCAAACCATGTGCTCTATGATCCTGGAAGCAGGGAAAAACAGCACATCCTATATCATCCTTCAGATGCTTGGTTAAGCCCTGGAATGGTGGGAGGTGAGTTCAGCTCTTTGCCCCACCTCAAATCACATCTACACCATTCCCCAAATCACCTCAGAGCCCCCAAAATAGTCACAATGACATTAATCACCCACAACATTTGCCAATACTCTACAAGTGATCAGAGCACTGTTCACAGGACCATTCAGAAATTAAACAAAAACAAGACATCACCTGGCCACCTTGCCACTTGATCTCTAACAGTGGAAGACATATCAATCATTCATTGAGCACTTACTGTGTGCAGAGTACTATACTAAGCTCTTGGGATAGTGCAATACAGCAGAATGGGTAGACACGTTCCCTGCCCACAACAATCTTACAATCTAGAGATGAGCTTACAGACTAGAGACAAATGTAGAAGCAGGATTTTTTTAAAAAGGTAAAAAGAGGAAATGCATTTTGGGTTCTGTTTTTAAGTTTCTAAATTATTTGTCTCTTTTCCTAGAGTGAGGCTATTTTCTCTGAGGGGTATTGAAGGCACATCTCCAAGAGGCCTTCCCTGACTAAGCCCTCATTTCCTCTCCTCTCACTCCCTTCTGTGATACCTTTACTCTTGGATTTCTCTATTTTTTTCACCCCCTCCCTCAGCCCTTCAGCACTTATGTACATAGCCATAATTTATTTATTTGTATTAACGTCTGCCTCCCACTCTAGACCATTCAATTGTACTTATTGAGAGCTTACTGTGTGCAGAGCACTGTACTAAGTGCTTGGAAAGTACAATTCGACAACAGATAGAGACAATCCCTACCCAACAAGGAACTCACAGTCTAGAAGGGGGGAGACAGACATCAGCGCGTTGTGGGCAGGGAACATGTCTACCAACTGTCATATTGTTCTCTCCCAACCACTTAGTACAGTGCTCTCTACACAGTAAGTGCTTAGTAAATATGATTGATTAACTATTATCCTGGTAGGGATTTAGAGACGCAGCAGCAAAAACAATAACATTTATTGAGGGCCTACTGAATAGGCGATAACAGCCCTCACACTCCGCTCCTCTAACACCAGTTTACTCACTGTGCCCCAATCTCAACTCTTTCTTTGCCGACCACTTTCCGGCCCAAGCCTGGAACTCCCTCCCCCCTCCATATATGCCAGACCACCACTCTCACCACCTTCAAAGCATTATCGACATCACATCTCCTCCGAGAAGCCTTCCTCAATTAAGATATTTTTCCCCAACTCGCTCTCCCTTCTGTGTCATCTGTGCACTTAGATCTGTGATATTTGGGCATTTGATATTCACCCCAATGCCAACCCCACTGCACTTACGTACCTATCTTTAAATTGCAGGTTATAAATTATTTATTTATATTGATGGAGGTCTCCCATTGTAAACTGTAAGTTCATTATTGGTGGGGAACGTGTCTGCTGGTTCTGTTGCACTGTACTCTCCCAAGGATTTAGTACAGTGCTCTGCACATAGTAAGCATTCAATAAATACCATTGATTGATTGATGTATTACTAGCCCAGGGCCATACCAAAGAAATTATGCTAGTATTTTTATCTAATTCCTCTTTCCCGAACACCCCACTTCCCACACTCAAACACAGCAATTGGAATTGTAGATTTTGTTTCTCTGCCATCCCATCGTGTATAAGTGTCTATTCAACTGAACGTCCAGTTATTTATTTTGATTATGCAATTGTAAATGTTTTAATGCCCACTCCCCAGTTAATGTGTAAACTCCATGTGGGCAGAGAAGTCATCACTTCTTTGAGAAGTTCTTTCCCAAAATCCTAGTACAATGCATTGCACACAACGGGCCATCAATAAATACTCCTGCCACCCATAAGAATTAATAAGATGCAAGGGAGTGAACTCCCTCTGTCACTACAGAAAATAAAGCCAAATTTCAGGAACCTGGAAATCGAGTATGACTCTAGTATGAACTTGTCCGTAGGGATGGGAATTTGAGAAAAGGTGAGTTAATGAAGAAAAGGCGGCTTAAAGCATCATCTATATAATAATAATGGCATTTGTTAAGCACTTACTATGTGTCAGGCACTGTACTAAGCACTGGGGTGGATACAAGCAAATTGGGTTGGACACACTCTCTGTCCCACATGGGACTCACAATCTCAATCCCATTTTACGGATGAGGTAACTGAGGCACAGAGAAATGAAGTGATTTGCTCAAGTTCACACAGCAGACACGGTCACATCTGTCACCATCTAGCACCAGGGGTTCGCACCCTTTTTCTTTTTCCTTTTTTATGGTATTTGTTAAGTGCTTACTGTGTGCCAGGCACTATTCTAAGCACAGGGGTAGTTACAAGAGAAGCAACGTGGCTCAGTGGAAAGAGCATGGGCTTGGGAGTCAGAGGTCATGGGTTCTAATCCCGGCTCCACCACTTATTGGCTGTGTGACTTTAGGCAAATCACTTAACTTTTCTGTGCCTCAGTTACCTCATCTGTAAAATGGGGATTAAGACTGTGAGCCCCACATGGGACAACCTGATCACCTTGTATCCATCCCCCCAGCGCTTAGAACAGTGCTTTGCACATAGTAAGTGCTTAACAAATACCATCATCATTATTATTATTATTATTATACAAGGTAATCAGGTTAGATACAGTCCATGCCCCACATGGAACTCACAGTCTTAATCCTCATTTTACAGATGAAGTAACTGAAGCACAGAGAAGTGAAGTGACTTGCCCAGGGTCAAACAATAGAGAAGTGGAGGAGCTAAGATTGAAACTCAAGTCCTTTGATTCTCAGGCCTCCAGGCCATGCTGCTTCTCACCCTTTGGGGTGAAATTGGAATAAGGGGCTCTGCATTTTCAGAAAATTTTCCAGGGGCTCCTGGAAGTTAATGCACTGACCTTGGAGTGTTCTTTGTTCCCTCTAATTAGCCCTTATTGAAGGAGTCTAACAAGCTCATCGGAGGCTAAGACCACTGTCTTTCAACATTATGGTACTTGGAAGACTGCACTCTTCTTTCTTTTACTATATGTCTTTTTTATGCATTGAACTCTTTCTGTTTTGGTATAATATGATCTGGTGCCACGGTGGTCCAGCTCTTTTCTCAATGCCTTATCTTCCACCTTTCTGTCAGTGAAGGTTGTTAGACATTTGGTTAGTTAACTAGTTACTGGAGGAAGTTTTGAATTTTCTTTTTTTTAATCTCCTTAGAAGCAGATAGGCTGGTTCTCTCTTTTTTCTCTCTGGTTCTCTCTTTCGCTCACCTCCTCTAGGAGGCCTTCCCAGACTGAGCCCCTTCCTTCCTCTCCCCCTCGCCCCCCTCTCCATCCCCCCATCTTACCTCCTTCCCTTCCCCACAGCACCTGTATATATGTATATGTGTTTGTACATATTTATTACTCGATTTATTTATTTATTTATTTTACTTGTACATACCTACTCTATTTTATTTTGTTAGTATATTTGGTTTTGTTGTCTGTCTCCCCCTTTTAGACTGTGAGCCCACTGTTAGGTAGGGACTGTCTCTATATGTTGCCAACTTGTACTTCCCAAGCGCTTAGTACAGTGCTCTGCACACAGTAAGTGCTCAATAAATACGATTGATTGATTGATTGATTTTTTTGGAATGGCTCCAGGGAATCCTCTTGAAGTCAGGGAGATGGATTCGATGCCTCGTCAGAAGGTTCAGGTTGTCCCAAAATAGATAGGGCAGCCTTGGATCCGGAAGCCTAATCCACTGAAGCTCCATGCCCGGCTGGGCCCTAAAATGTAGATCTGTCCCTCCCATTTCAGGAATCAAATCTTTGCTCAGCCACTGCTTGCCTGGCTCCTGGAAACTTTTAAAGAAGGCATCAGAAGTGGACCAATACCCCAGTTTCTCCTCCCTAGCCTGGAGGATGAAAGGATTTCTGGAACCGTTTTGGAAAGTCTCTGGGAGCTGGGCAGGAAGCAGGTTGGAAATAGCCAGATCTGGAAGTGAGTGAGTCAGCCAGTAAACGGAACTGGAAAGGTCAGGCTTGGGTGGGTAATGGGCAAGGGACCTATTCATTCATTCAATCGTATTTACTGAGCACTTACTGTGTGCAGAGCACTGTAATAAGTGTTTATAATAATGATGGCATTTATTAAGTGCTTACTATGTGCAATGCACTGTTCTAAGCCCTGGAGAGGTTACAAGGTCATCAGATTGTCCCACGGGGGGCTCACAGTCTTAATCCCCATTTTACAGATGAGGCAACGGAGGCACAGAGAAGTTAAGTGACTTGCCCAAAGTCACACAGCTGACAATTGGCGGAGCCGGGATTTGAACCCATGACCTCTAACTCCACAGCCCGGGCTCTTTCCACTGAGCCACACTGCTTGACAGGAGGGATTCACCCCTGGAAATCCTTCTATTATCCATCTCCACCCACTCCCTTGGAGAACTCATTCGCTCCCATGACTTCAATTACCATCTATATGTGGATGATACATCTCCAGTCCTGATCTCTCCACCTCTGCACACTCGCATTTCCTCCTGTCTTCCTGACAGCTCTAGTTGGATATCCCACCGATACCTCAAACTTAACATGTCCAAAGCAGAACTCATCTTCCCACCCAAACCCTGTCCTTCCCTTGACTTTCCCGTCTCTTTGGGCAAAACCACCATCCTTCCTGTCTTACAAGACTATAACCTTGGTGTTACACTAGATTCATCTCTGTCATTCAACTCATTCAATTTGCCACAAAATCCTGTCAGTTCACCCGTCATAGCATTGCTAAAATCTCCTATTCTCTCCATCCAAAGTGTTACCACATTAATTCAAGTACTTATCCTACCCTGCCTTGATTACCGTATCAGCTTCTTTCATTCAATCGTATTTATTGAGCACTTACTGTGTGCAGAGCACTGTACTAAATGCTTGGGAAGTACAAGTTGACAACATATAGAGGTGGTCCTTTCCCAACAACGGGCTCACAGTCTTCCTTGCTGACCTCCCTGCCTCCTGTCTCTCCCCACTCCAGTCCATACTTCACTCTGCTGCCCAGATCATTTTTCTACAGACATGTTCAGCCCATGTTTTCCCATTCCTCAGCAACCTCCAGTGGTTGCCCTCCACTTCAGCTTCAAACAGAAACTCCTTACCATCAGTTTTAAGGCACAAAATCACCTTGCTCCCACATTCCTTTCCTCTCTGTTCCACCACTACAACCCAGACTGCAAACTTTGCTGCTCTTATGCCAATCTACTCACTGTACCACAATCTTTTCTATCTTGCCATCGTCACATGGCCTAGTGGATAGAGCATGATCATGGGTTCTAATCCCAGCTCTGCCACTTGTTTGCTGTGTGGCCTTGGACAAGCCACTTCACTTCTCTCGGCCTCAGTTATCTCATCTGTCAAATGGGGATGAAGACTGTGAGCCCTGTGCAAGACAGTGATTGTGTCCAAACCGATTTGCTTGTATCCACTCCAGCGTTTAGTACAGTGCCTGGCACAAAGTAAATACTTAACAAATTACGTAATTATTATTATTATTATCCTGCCTACTGTACCAAGCTCCTCACACAGTAAGTTCTCAATAAACTCCACTAATTGATTTTGAATATTTGCCACTAAGCCTCCCTCCACAAAGCTCTGTACCTGGGAGTCAGAAGGACCTAGTTTCTAATTCTGGCTCTGAAACTTGTCTGCTGTGTGACCTTGGGCAAGTCACTTCACTTTTCTGGGCCTCAGTTACCTCGTCTGTAAAATAATAATAATAATAATGACGGTATTTGTTAAGCACTTACTATATGCCAGGCACTGTACTAAGCACTGTGGTGCCTACAAGCAAATTGAGTTGGACACAGTCTCGGTCCCAGGTGGGGCTCACAGTCTCAATCCCCATTTTATAGATGAGGAAATTGAGGCACAGAGAAGTGAAAAGACTTGCCCCAGGTCCCACAGCAGACAAGTGGTAGAATAGGAATTGGAACCCAGGACCTTCTGACTCCAAAGCCCAGGCTCTATCCACTATGCCATGCTGCTTCTCTGATTAAGACTGTGAACCTCATGTGGGACAGGGACTGTGTCCAACCTGATTACCTTGTATCTACCCACGCTTAGAACAGTCCCTGGCCATAGTAAGCGCTTAAGAAATAACATTAAAAAAAAAAAGATGGGACACAGTCTCTGTCCCTTATTGGGGTCATAATCAAATCCAAGCAGTTGTGCAGAGTTTCATCCAGGGCATCATCATATGATACTGTGTACCTGGAATAACATGGGGACTGTTAAGTGCACCTCCCTATCTGGAATTTGGGAAATCCAATAGTGGTCACTCGACAGACCTATTAGGACAGAAGGCCTGGGGCATCTTGTCCCCTAAGAGAGCCAAAATCTGCAGACTTTCTCTGAGGAAGGTGGAGATGGAGCAGAAGGGACAGAGGAGAACATTTCCCCTCCATCTGGAGACCTAAGACAGTCTCGCCAGCCTAGCTGCTATTTACGACCTGCAACTCTGTACATCGTTGTGCGTGTTCCCACCTGAGTCACTTGGCTGAATTCAGTTAATCCCTTCCATTTTATTGCCCTTCTGGGCCCTTTTTATGTACATTCTTCTGGCCCAGAGGAATCTAGTACCTAGCAGGGAAATTCCACGATGTTTCATCGCAGAAGGAGTTGGTAGTCATGCCTTCTAGGGCAGGTGTATTTGAGAAAGCAATTTCTGCAGAGAATGCCACTCTTTGCCTGAATCTGCAGGGGAGACAAACCTAACATTCGCTGTCAAATCGGAGAAAGAAGAGATGGTGTCTTGCAGATAGGGATGACATTTTCAGAGTCCACACCTACCGCACAGCGGAAATCTGAATGTCAGTCAGCTGTATTTATTGAGCACTCACTGTGTGCAGAGCACTGTACTAAGCACTTAGGAGAATACAATAGAACAGTATAACAGAGGCTTTTCTTGCCCACAATGGCCTGCCTCCCTGACAGCATTTCAGGCTTTTCTAGCCTGATAAGCCAGGACTGAAATGTTTTAGCCCACAGCACTTACACCCATATAAATAAATGATAAATAATAATGATATTATTACCATTCATAATGATAATAAATAAATAAATATTAATAAATGCTTGATAAATAATTTAATTTATAAATTATTTATGAATTATTATAATATTTATATTTATGATTTTTAATGTTTGTAATTGAAGTATAAATTAAAATAAAATAAAATATAAAAGTTTATAATTATAAATTATTATGATTTATAAATAAATAATTTAGTAAATCGATAAATAATGATAAATAATACACCAATAAATATAACTTATTTGTATTAATATTCATTCAATAGTATTTATTGAGCACTGTGTGCAGAACACTGTACTAAGCGCTTGGGAGAGTAACAACATAGAGATACATTCCTGCCCACAATGAGCTCACAAAAAAGACACCGATGTCTGGTCTCCCTCTTTAGACTATAAGCTCATTGTGGACAAGGAATGTACCTGTTATATTGTACGCCCCTGAGCGCTTAGTACAGTGCTCTGAACACAGTTAAGCACTCAATAAATATGACTGATAGATTGATGCTGGTGTCAATGGTTAAGAAAAGGGTGAATTTTCTTTACAAGTGGTGTTCTCATTTTAAAAGAAGATGTTAACACATCCATAAATGTTTGGCAAGGGATAGAGGATTCCACTGGACTTTGAGTCAGTCATTAAACCACACCTAGTAATGCTGAGCCCAGGTTATATTTCCCTACTCTGATTTCTTTTTCCAAGATCTAATTTTTTTCTTCTAACTTTTCCTTTAATAGACTCAAGGTATTCAAATGGAAATGAGCTTCAATAACTAACAATAAAGACAGTAGTCCATCCCAAATACTGAGGTCTTCCAAGGAGCTAACAATGATCATGAAAAACAGATTAAACTTGGTCCATTTTTTAGCTTTTTCTTTTTTTAATACGGTATTTCGTTAAGTAACTTACTATGTGTCAAGCGATGTTTTAAGCACTGGGGTAATCAGGTCAGAGACTGTCTCTGTGCCCCATGAGGCTCACAGCCTAAGGAGGAGAGAGAACAGGTATCGAATCCCCATTTTATAGATGAGGAAACTGAAGCGCAGAGAAGCTAAGTGACGTGTCCAAGGTCGCACAACAGTCAAGTGGCAGAGCCAGGATTAGAACCCAGGTCCTCTGGATTCCGGACCCAGGATTTATCCACTAGGTCATGCTGCTTCCCAAAGCAAAGCTCCACAGGAAAAGTAATTTACCCTTTCTGCCATCCCTCTCTATGGTAGGAAGGTCCAGATCCACTAACCTAAGAGGATCCAACTTATGCTTAGGTCAGGCCCCTGCCCAGAACCCTGAGACTGCAAGCTCTTTGAGAGCAAGGATCGTGTCTACCAACTCCACTGTATTGTACTCTACAGTGCTTAGTACAGTGCTCTTCATGCAGTAAGTGCTCAATAAATTCCACTAATGGATGGAAATTGCAAATTGATACATCCACTCAGAAATAGGATTGAGTTTATAGTTCCTGCCCCAAGAATGTACCTTAATACCACTGATAGTTTTCATATTCTACGGGGGTTATGTTCTTGAAGAGCCTCATGTTATGTGAAAAATCCCAGTAGCGCGACCATTGATTCTCTAGGAATTAATGGGTATGGGAATGGATGGTTCGACGATACCACCATTACTGACATTTTTCTAAATAAATTTTACATTATCATGTCCAGCCCTAGTCAAATGCTTTACCCCTCCTTCACTCATTGCTATTTCATTTTACTACAGACTAAGTTGCAACTAAATGAAAATGCAAAGCTCTGTACGGTACAAAATAGTAAGACTGAGGCAGAGGCTGGGAAGAGTAGCAGCCCTAGTCACTGACCAACATCACACATATATCCACGTGGTTTCTTCTTCTGCCAAATCTATTTGCCTTATTTTTGCTCTATTTATTGAGCACTTACAACTGTACTAAGCATTTGGGAGAGTACAACACAACAGAGTTGGTAGACAGGAGATGTTCATTTATTAGTCTAGGCTCTACTGAACTGTGACTTTTGTTATAGTATTTAATAATAATAATAATAATGGCATTTATTAAGTGCTTACTATGTGCAAAGCACTGTTCTAAGCACTGGGGAGGTTACAAGATGATCAGGTTGTCCCACCAGGGGCTCACAGTCTTCATCCCCATTTTACAGATGAGGTAACTGAGGCCCAGAGAGGTGAAGTGACTTACCCAAAATCACACAGCTAACAAGTGGTGGAGCCGGGATTTGAACTCATGACCTCTGACTCCAAAGCCCGGGCCCTTTCCACTGAGCCATGCTGCTTCTCCAGAGCTATTTAGTAGGTATGGTATGTTTTTTTCATATCTGACAGATATGGAAAGAGAAAGGAAAAAGGAGGTAAAGAGACAGCGAGGGAGAGAAACTTGGGGAGAGAGAAACATTTCCAGGCAATAGTCCCTAAAAAGTCAACAGGAAGATGCATCCCCACAGACAAGGGAGGAAAGGTGGGAAGAGGAAAGCAGAACACAAGGAAAGAGGTAAGGGAAGGAAATCAATCAATCAATCAATCAATTGTATTTATTGAGCACTTACTGTGTGCAGAGCACTATACTAAGTGCTTGGGAAGTACAAGTTGGCAACATATAGAAACTGTCCCTACCCAACAGTGGGCTCAGAGTCTAGAAAACTTCCAAGCAATGTAGAGCTGACACTTCCAGGACAGAAGGGAACACCCGGAGACTAGACAGTGAGCCCACTGTTTTGTAGGGACCGTCTCTATATGTTGCCAACTTGTACTTCCCAAGTGCTCAGTACAGTGCTCTGCACACAGTAAGCGCTCAATAAATACGATTGAATGAATGAATGAACATGCAGGCCATATAGTGAGTAAGATCACCGTAAACAGCACAGGAAAAGAGCGAGCCTACAGCAGAACTCAAGACCAACCACTGGCTTCCAACCCAAATCCCGACATCCACAGGACTAATCAATCAATCAATCGTATTTATTGAGCGCTTACTGTGTGCAGAGCACTGTACTAAGCGCTTGGGAAGTACAAGTTGGCAACATATAGAGACAGTCCCTACCCAACAGTGGGCTCACAGTCTAAAAGGGGACTAAGGGACCCAGGAGTGAGAAGAGCCATCGTCCCCTTCCCTATAGCTTCTCACAGGCCCAGCCCAATCTCCAACCCTCCCTCCCAACTGGATGCTGTCTCACTCCTCCTCACCCTCTTTTAGCTCTGGGAGCTAAAAGTTGATATTTGTATCAACTCTGATGGACACCTGAAAGATAGCGGGCTCAGTTTCAACGCCTGTGTTTTCTGCCACCATAATTCAGCATCTCTCAAGAAAAAGATGTCAATGGCCAGAGGTACATATTTTTCCACCAAAACACTGTAAAATGACTAGGAGAAGTTCACATGACGTACATGTCCTGGTATGTGTTTGTTTTTGTAAGAAAATGGTCCACATATCTGAAGTGATACTTGTGCATGTGATGGAAGGGTTACCATAGCAAATGCCGGGCATTTTTTTTTTTTTGGCTTGAATGTCTGGGTAAATAAGAGTCCAAACATCGCATACGCTGTTGCCATAGGGATGAAAAACTTAGGTCCCCACCTTTTTTAAACACATTTATATATGTTGCCAACTTGTACTTCCCAAGCGCTTAGTACAGTGCTCTGCACACAGTAAGTGCTCAATAAATATGATTGATTGATTTGTATTTTATTAATTTGGTCAATTAAGTATTGATAATTTTACTTTACCTATGTCACTTTGTTCTTCTCAACTTTTCCTAGTAGACCTTCACATGGCTACAAGGTTTTTACTGCCCTCCATAGAAATCATATGAGGGATCATTCCTTCTGGCCTTTCTCCAAAATGATATTGGCATGAAATGTTCCAAACTGTTTTAAAGTCACGATCCTTTATTTTTGTTGATTACAAGGAGTGGTTTTTTAAAAAATTGGGGTGCTTTGGGGTTTTTCAGGTTTTTTAAAAATCTCCTTGAACCATTCTGGCAGAGAGCAATTAGTTGCTTTTCAGTAACCCATAACAAAGAACAGGACACTGAGTTTCAGGCTCAGAAACAGGGACGTGCATTATCAAGGAAAAACCCATTAGTGGAGGAGCAAGGATTTATTTTTATGTGTGAATAATCTGGGAGGGAATGTCAGTCACACATTGCTCCTTTCAACCACATTCACTTTATTGGATAGGATCTCACCATCAACAGCATCCTCTTTGAAAGCAGAAAGCTGCATGAATATGCAGTAATAATAATGGTATTTGTTAAGCATTTACTACATGCCAGGCACTGTACTAAGCACTGGGGTGGATACGAGTAAATTGGGTTGGACACAGTCCCTGTCCCAAATGGGGAGGTCACAGTCTTAATCCCCATTTTACAGATGTGATAACTGAGGAACAGGGAAGTGAAGTGACTTGTCCAAGGCCACACAGCAGACAAGTGGTGGAGCTAGGATTAACGTGTTCTATCCACTATGCCATGCTGCTTCCCTATAATTATAATAATGATGGTATTTTTAAGCACTTACTGTGTGTCAAGCACTGTTTAAGTGCTGGGATAGGTACAAATCAATCAGGTCAGACATTATCCCTGTCCCAGATAGGACTTGCAATTTAAGAAGGACAAAGAACTGGTTGAATCTCCAATTTACAATTGAAGAAACTGAGGCACAGATAAATTAATTTGCCCAAAGTTGTACAGCAGACTAATGGTGAACCCGAATTCCAGTTCCTCTGACTCCCAAGCCCATGCTTTTTCCACTAATAATAATAATAATAATAATGGCATTTATTAAGTGCTTACTATGTTCAAAGCACTGTTCTAAGTGCTGGGGAGGTGACAAGGTGATCAAGTTGTCCCCCGGGGGGTTCACAGTTTTAATCCCCATTTTACAGATGAGGGAACTGAGGCACAGAGAAGTTAAGTGACTTGCCCAAAGTCACACAGCTGACAGTTGGCGGAGCCGGGATTTGAACCCATGACCTCTGACTCCAAAGACCGGGCTCTTTCCACTGAGCCACGCTGCTTCTCTAGGCATAGACCATACACCAAAGTTGATGAAATTGCTCAAGATGCGAAATGTGCCTTTTGCGGAAGGTCCTTTTCTCCCAGCCATATTAAAGACTGAATGTTACAACAGCTTTCTAGATTTGAGTTTGGTGTGAAAAAATATGCCTCATCATTGTCTTTCACTATCTACCAATCTCCCAAAAGCTATGCTAGATTTCTTAATAATACTTTCTGTTCCTTTCGTTGTACATCAATCAATCATTCATTCATTCAATCGTATTTATTGAGTGCTTACTGTGTGCAGAGCACTGAGCTAAGCACTTGGGAAGTACAAGTTGGCAACATATAGAGACGGTCCCTACCCAATAGTGGGCTCACAGTCTAGAAGGGGGAGACAGAGAACAAAACAAAACATATTAACAAAATAAAATAAATAGAATAAATATGTACAAATAAGATAGAGTAATGAATATGTACAAACATATATACATATATACAGGTGCTGTGGGGAGGGGAAGGAGGTAAGGCGGGGGGGATGGGGAGGGGGAGGAAGGGGAGAGGAAGGAGGGGGCTCAGTCTGGGAATCACATTTGTTGTGTGTCTTATGTGGGCTGAACACATATTGGAGAATATATTGGAGGCTAATGACATAATCCCTCTAGACTAAGCTTGTGGTCAGGGAGAGTGTCTACTAATTCTGTTGTATTGTACTCTCCCAAGTGCTCAGCACTCAGTAAGTGCTCAAGAATAATAATGATGATTCTTATTAAACACTTTGTTTTTGTTTGTTTTTTAATGGTATTTGTTAAGTGCTCACTATGTGCAAAGCACTGTTTAAGTGCTTACTATGTGTCAGGCACCACTGATTGATCCCCACCTTCAAGACGCTTACACTATAATGCCAGAGTAAGTGACAAAAGAGTTTAGAAATTGGAAAAAGGAGTGTTTAACTACTGGAGTGTGTAAATCATAATGCACAAATATCCTACAGGTGGTTGTGAATGATCCTAGTGGCGTGATGGCTGCAGCACGGGCCTGGGAGTTAAAAGGTCCTGGGTTCTAACCCTGGCTCCACCGTTTATCTGCTGTGTGACCTTGGACAAGTCGTTTTACTTCTCTGGACCCCAGTTACCTCATCCGTAAAATGGGGCTCGAGACTGAGCCCCACCTGGGACAGGGACTGTGGCCAACCTGATTTACTTGTATCCACCCCAGCGCTTAGGACAGTGCCTGGGCACATAGTAAGTGTTTAACAAATACTACAGTTACTATTATTAGTTCAGAGACTGAGATTTGGGAGAAGAAAATTTGTGGCAATCCAGTAAAGCCTATTGGACGAGGTGGGTGCATTGTTGGATGGCAACCTGCGTAAGTAGCAAAACTTGTTGACAGTCCCTCTCTCCCTACATTTCTCTCATCCTCCTCCCCTCACTCTGGCCCCTATCAATTCAGTCTCATCCAACCTCTCCCCCACCTCACCCCATAGCACTAGCCAAGTGCAGCCTGTGGTACACCCCCTCCATCAGGGGAAAGCTTCCCTTCTCCCTTGACCTGTTTCTGATCCATTCACTTTTCCTCCTCGCCATCAATGAAGCCTGGCTCTCCCCAGATGACAATGTCTCCCCTACTAGTCTCTCTAGAGTGGGGAATCTCATCTTCTCCTACTCCCCTAGACTCCCTGGGAAAGGGGGAGGAGTCAGCTTCCTCTTCCTCCCCAACGTCATTTTTGCACAATCTCCCCCTAGCCATTCATCTCTTCCCCTACCACCCACTCATTTATTCAATCATATTTATTGAGCGCTAAGTGTGTGCAGAGCACTGTACTAAGCGCTTGGGAAGTACAAGTTGGCAATATATAGAGCCAGTCCCTACCCAACAATGAGCTCCGGTTTTCTACTGCCCTGCCCCTAGCCCTACTTCCAACTTCTGGAAGCATTTCAATCCGACTCTCACTTACCTTTTCTCTTTATCTCTTCACTGATCTTCGAGGACTTCAATGTCCATGTGGACAGTCCTGATGACCCTTCTGAATCCTGCTGCCTCTAACACCTCAGTTCCACCAAACTCCTGCTCCATCCCATCTCACCCGCTCACCGACTTGGACACATACTTGATCTCACCCCTAGTCACTAGATCTCTCTCTCTCATCTCTAACCTCACCAACTCTGAAATTCCACTCTCCAACCTTCCAAACTCCTGACCTGCCTTCTTTCCCACACACCACCCCCTGCAATTCCCACTATACCCACTCCCTTGGAGGAGTCATTCACTCCCACAGATTCACAAATCTATCTCTCCAGTCCTTCTGCAGCCTCATCTTTCTTCTTGCCTTCAGGACATCTCTACATGGATGTCCTCCCAACATCTCAAACTTAGCATGTCCAAAACAGACCTCTTCATTGTCCCACCTAAACCCTTTCCTCCTCCAAATTTCCCATCACTCTAGACAACACCATGATCCTCCCTAACAAGCCTGTAACCCTGGCATTATTTTCAACTCTTCTCTTTCATTCAACTCACATATTCAGTGTCACCAAATCCTGTTGGTTCTACATTCAGAACATCTCTAGAATCCCCCTTTCCTCTCCATCCAAACTGCTGCCATGCTGATCTAAGCACTTCTCATAACTTTTATCAGTCTCCTCTCTGACCTCCCTACCTTCTGTCTCTCCCCTCTCCAAACCATACTTCACTCTGCTGCCTGGATTGTTTTTCTAAAAATAAAATAGTTCAGTCCATAGCATGGCTCAATGGAAAGAGCCTGGGCTTTGGAGTCAGAGGTCATGGGTTCAAATCTCAGCTCTGCCAACTGTCAGCTGTGTGACTGTAGGCAAGTCACTTAATTTCTCTGGGCCTCAGTTACCTCATCTGTAAAATGGGGATTAAAACTGTGAGCCCCCTCGGGACAACCTGATCACCTTGTAAACTCCCCAGCACTTAGAACAGTGCTTTGCACGTAGTAAGAACTTAAACATCGTCATCATCATGATCATATCTCCCCAGTGGTTGCCCATTAAACTCCACATCAAACAGAAACTCCTCACCATCAGCTTTACAGCACTCAGCGAGGTCTCCTCTTCTACCTTACCTTGCTGATCTCCTTCTACAAACCAACCCGCACACTTCAGTCCTCCAATGCCCACCTACTCGCTGTAGCACAATCTTTCTTTTTCTCACCTCCAACCCTCGCTCACATCCTCCCTCTGGCTTGGAACTCCCTCTTCATTTCTGACATTCCACCACTCTTCCCACCTTCAAAACCCTCCTAAAAAATCACATCTCCTCAGAGACCCTTCTTGACTAAGTCCTCATTTGCCCAACCTCCCCTCCCCTCTGTGTTCACTCCTTTCTGTACCCCTTAAACACTTGATAATCACCCTACCCTCAGCCCCACAGCACTTTGATCCAGATCCTTACACTCCACCACTTCCCCTTTTGGTAGTTTATGTTAATGTCTGTCCCCACCTGTAATAATAATAGTAATAATAATAGTTATGGCACTTAAGTGCTTACTATGTGCCAAGCACTGTTCTAAACACTGGGGTAGTTACAAATTCATCAGGTTGAACAGAGTCTCTATCCCATATGGGGCACACACGCTTAACCCCATTTTTGCAGATGAGGTAACTGAAGCACAGTGAAATGAAGTGGTTTGCCCAAGGTCCCATGGCGGACATGTGGTGGTCCCAGGATTAGAACCCAGGTCCTTCTGACTCCTGGGCCTGTGCTTTAACCACTAAGCCATGCTGCTTCTCTAGACTGTAAGCTCTTTATAGACAGGGATCATGTCTACCAAGTCTATTGTTATGTACTTTTCCAAGTGCTCAGTACAGTGCTGTATTCACAGTAAGAACCTAATACATGGCATCACTTGATTAACTGTTGTCAATAAAAGTCTTTGTGTTTGTGGTGTTTTCCCTGGTGCAGGATGTTATATAATCTGTTTTCTTTTGGCTCAGTATCGGCCACAGTGTTCTTTTGATGCTCTATAGTGGCTAAGAATCCTTTGCATTTCCAGTGTAAACTCTATCTCCATTGCAAAGTTAACAGACTGTAAGTCATAAAGTCATGATTCCAACTTAACCTCTGTCAAATAACCATGAGAAATTCTGTCCTCAACTAAACTCTGTGGCTGAGCAAAGCTCACTGGCAGGGAATAATTCTGTGTTCTTAAGTAGAAAAATGATATGTTGTAAACAAGGGGAGTTAGGTGACTGTTCCCCTGCATTTAAGTTGGGTGCCTTTTGTGGAACAGAAACTGTGTCTGAACTGTTTATCTGTTTCTAACCCAGCGCTCTGCCCATAGTAACCACATAATGCCACAGTCATCAACTGCATATGAAATAGTGGGCTCTGGATTAAAGCTAATAATATAAAGACCTGATTAATCTGTATTCTTGGACCCAGCCAAGTGAGTTGGAGAGATGTGATCTTCCCCCATCTAAAGGGGTCACATTTTCACTGCCCAAATGAGGAGGGGATATAAGAGAGAGGGCAAAAGAAGGAGAAAGATGGGAAGGTGGGGAGAAAGAAAAGAGAGAGCAGGAGAAAGAGAAAGAGGGAAGGAAGAGACAGAGCAACAGAGACAATATGGAGTGAGGAGACAGAGTGAGGAACAGGGGAAAGGAGAAGAGAAAGAGGAGGAAAAGGATGAGGATTAAAAGGCCGGAGAAGGGAAAAAGGAGAAGAAAATCAATCAATTGTATTTATTGAGCGCTTACTGTGTGCAGAGCACTGTACTAAGCGCTTGGGAAGTACAAGTTGGCAACATATAGAGACAGTCCCTACCCAACAGTGGGCTCACAGTCTAGAAGGGGGAGACAGAGAAAAAAACCAAGCATATTAACAAAATAAAATAAATAGAATAGATATGTACAAGTAAAATAAATGCATAAATAAATAGAGTAATAAATATGTACAAACATATATACAGGTGCTGTGGGGAAGGGAAGGAGGTAAGATTGGGGGGATGGAGAGGGGGACAGGAAAGAGGGGTCTCAGTCTGGGAAGGCCTCCTGGAGGCGGTGAGCTCTCAGTAGGGCCTTGAAGGGAGGAAGAGAGCTAGCTTGGTGGATGTGAGAAGGGAGGGCATTCCAGGCCAGGGGGAGGACGTGGGCCGGGGGTCGATGGCGGGACAGGCGAGAACGAGGCACGGTGAGGAGATTAGCGGCAGAGCAGCAGAGGGTGTCGGCTGGGCTGGAGAAGGAGAGAAGGGAGGTGAGGTAGGAGGGGGCGAGGTGATGGACAGCCTTGAAGCCGGGGGTGAGGAAGGGCAGGGATGGGTTTGTGAAAGAGGGAGAAGGACCTATCTCCTCAATCAATCAATCCTCCTACTCTGTCACTGCTATCTCTGTCACCCTCCAACTTCATTCATTGTCATCCCACCCTCAGCAAACTGTCATCACCACCAAATACCAAGCCCATTGTCGCAAGAGCCAATCCAAGCACGTAGGAGTGGACAGTAACTACTGCTACCCTGGAAGCTCCTAACAGTAGCCCAGCAGGATCAACTCAGAGATTGGGCCTCAGACACTTTCCGATCACCCCGAGCTGAGAGCAGATTCTATTCTACCCTCCCTTAGACCTGGCAGATGATGGGTCAATTCCTAATAGTGTGACCCCCCCTGCCCAACTTAAATTATCCTGTTCTTCTCCATACTCAGAAGGAAGACAGGGATATAATAACAATATTACTTATTTTCAAAGCCCTACTACCTTTATATTTCCAT
This sequence comes from Tachyglossus aculeatus, assembly GCF_015852505.1. Taxonomy (NCBI): domain Eukaryota; kingdom Metazoa; phylum Chordata; class Mammalia; order Monotremata; family Tachyglossidae; genus Tachyglossus; species Tachyglossus aculeatus. Next base: position 88,471,809 of record NC_052069.1, read on the forward strand.
GCAGAGTCATCATCAGCATTGGTATTTACTGAGGGCTTACTGTCTGTAGAGTGCTGAACTAAGCGTTTGGGAAAGTACAATACCAGAGAGTTGGCAAACACATTCCTTGTCCATAATGGGTTTCTCCTCCAGGAAACTTTCCTGAATAATCTCTCATCTACCCACCCCCACTACAGGTTCCCTGCCCATAATGAGCCTACGGTCTAGAGGGGGAGACAGACATTAATATCAATTAATAAATTGCTGATAATAATAACGGCATTTTATTAAGCACTTACTATGTGCAAAGCACTGTTCTAAGCACTGGGGAGGTTACAAGGTGATCAGGTTGTCCCACGGGGGGCTCATAGTTTTAATCCCCATTTTACAGGTGAGGTAACTGAGGCCCAGAGAAGTTAAGTGACTTGCCCAAAGTCACACAGCCGGGATTTGAACCCATGACCTTTGACTCCAAAGCCTGTGCTCTTTCCACTGAGCCACCCTGCTTACTAATATGTACATAAGTGCTGTGGGATTGAGGGTGGGGTGAATATCAAATTCCCAAAGGTCACAGATCCAAGTCCAAACACGACACAAAAGGGAGAGGGAGCCGGGGAAAAGAAGGCTTATTTGAGGAAAGTCCGTTGGACATGTTACCTCAGCTTAATTGGGAAAGGCCTCTTGGAGGAAATATGTGTTCCCCTCTAGACTGTAAGCCGGTTGTGGACAGGGAATGTGTCTGTTGACTGTTATATTGTACTCTCCCAAGCACTTAGTACAGTGCTTTACACACAGTAAGCGCTCAATGAATGACTGAATGAATATACAAGTGTCAGGCAGAGGCCAGCAAGAAAACAGAATTCTCAGCATCTTTTCCCCTCTCCTGATCCCCCTCCTTTAGAGGAGACCAGCACTGGAATGAGGCAGTCTGGTGTGTTCCTGTTCGGAAATTGCATGAGCTTACCAACCACATTAAAATCTAAGAAAATAGTAAATAAAAAGGATCCCTTGGCTTCAAAAATTAAGAGGTGAAGCCTCAGAGGTGTGCAGGCCTATAAAAAAAAAATGAACATAATTAGCAAGAAACGGAAGGAAAATAAAACAGGTCCTTCCTCCTACTCGCCTGCGTTAAACTTGAAAGGAAATGGAAGCAACTGCAGCTGGGTTGGCATGGCATTGCCGCTGGCACCCGCAGACACCTGGTTAGCTCTCTGGTTTGGCTGACCAGACTGGATCCCCTCGATACCATAAAACAACGTTTTCAAAAATATTTATTTAGGTATGATAATGTGTACTCTGAGTCTTGACTCCTTCTTCTCTACCGGGCCTGCCGGAGAAGAAAGGGAGAAAAATCCCATTTGGAAAAATTTCCCTTCCCAGATTCCCCAGTTTAGCTGGAATCTGAAGAGCCGTTTCCCCCCCAGGTCAAAGGGACTATCTGGGACATAGTAATAATAATGATAATGATAATAATAGCATTTGTTAAGTGCCATGTGTCAAGCACTGTGACTCAGTGGAAAGAGCACGGGCTTTGGAGTCAGAGGTCATAGGTTCAAATCCTGACTCCGCCAATTGTCAGCTGTGTGACTTTGGGCAAGTCACTTAACTTCTCTGTGCCTCAGTTGCCTCATCTGTAAAATGGGGATTAAGACTGTGAGCCCCCTGGTGGGACAATCTGATCACCTTGTAACTTCCCCAGTGCTTAGAACAGTGCTTTGCACAGAGTAAGTGCTTAATAAATGCCATTAAAAAATAAATAAATACTTTTTTAAAAATTATTAAAAAATAAATAATTTTTTAAAAGCACTGTTCTAAGCGCTGAGGTAAATACAAGGTGATCAAGTGGAACATATTTGTTAAGCGCTGTGTGTCAAGCCCTGTTCTAAGCGCTGGGGTAAATACAAGGTGATTAGGTGGAACACAGTCCCTGTCCAACATGGGGTTCACAATCTTAATCCCCATTTCACAGATGAAGTAACTGAGGCCTGGAGAAGTTAAATGACTTGCTCAAGGTCACACAGCAGACAAATGGCAGAGCCAGGGTTAGAACCCACAGTAAAGCCTCTTCACACGCAAACCGATCCTCCTGTCACAACACACAGCGTGGCTCAGTGGAAAGAGCACAGGCTCTGGAGTCAGAGGTCATGGGTTCAAATCCTGACTCCGCCAATTGTCAGCTGTGTGACATTAGGCAAGTCACTTAACTTCTCTGTGCCTCAGTTACCTCATCTGTTAAAATGGGGATTAATGCTGTGAGCCCCACGTGGGACAACCTGATCACCTTGTAAACTCCCCAGCGCTTAGAACAGTGCTTTGCACATAGTAAGCTCTTAATAAATATTATTATTATTATTATTATTATTATTACACAGGAATCTGCAGGCCCACAGGCAGCAAAGTATGTGGATCTGGGGAGAATTAGCCCGGGAAAGTCACTTTGGAAAGCTTCCTCCTACCTCACCTCCATTTTCATGTTTGCCAAGATCAGTAAAAGCGAGGGGCTGGAAGGGAGGGAGCCCACTGTTGGGTAGGGACTGTCTCTATATGTTGCCAACTTGTACTTCCCAAGCGCTTAGTACAGTGCTCTGCACACAGTAAGCTCTCAATAAATGCGATTGATGATGATGATTTGAAGGTCAGGTGTTCCTGGGACACTATAACCCCAAAGTAAAAGAATGTGCACTGCGCACTTTCTAAACACCCAATGCGATCTAGGAGAATACAAAAAGTTCGCACCTTACTCAGATACATCTGCCGCCTCGTCGAGAGCGAGCTTTGAATCAAGAGAAGCAGTGTGGCTTAGTGGATAGAGCATGGTCCTGGGAGTCAGAAGGACCTGGGTCCTAATCCCGGCTCCACCACATGACTGCTGTGTGACCTTGGGCAGGTCACTTCACTTCTCTGTGCCTCAGTTACCTCATCTGTAAAATGAGGATTAAGACTGTGAGCCCCATGTGGGACAGGGACTCTATCCAACCTGATCAAGTTGTATTGACCCCAGCTCTTAGAACATTGCTTGGCACATAGTAAGCACTTAACAAGTATCATAATTATTATTATTATCATTATTATTGATCCCAGTTGCGATTGCTTCCCACCGATTCATTCATTCAACCGTATTTATTGCTGCCGATTTGTACTTCCCAAGCACTTAGTACAGTGCTCTGCACACAGTAAGTGCTCAATAAATATGATTGAATTAATGAATGAATGAATATTGAGCGCTTACTATGTACAAAGCACTGTACTAAGCACTTGGGAGATTACAATATAACAACAGATACATTCCCAGCCCACAACGAACTCACAGGCTAGAGGGGGAGAAAGACATTAATATAAATACATAAATTACAGATATATACACCCAGACAAGCACTGGGGACATTTTAACGAAAACTCGATCTTGTTTTTTTCAGGGATTCTAGGTCTATTTAAAATATGCAACATGAAATTCCCAGCAAATGCTGAAGCTACTGCCCTGGCCATATCAATCCTTTTGAGTCCTTTTGGATTCAATCTTTGAATCCCTTCAAGGCCCTACTGAGAGCTCACCTCCTCCAGGAGGCCTTCCCAGACTGAGCCCCTTCCTTCCTCTCCCCCTCGTCCCCCTCTCCACCCCCCCATCTTACCTCCTTCCCTTCCCCACAGCACCTGTATATATGTATATATGTTTGTACATATTTGTTACTCTATTTTACTTGTACATATCTATTCTATTTATTTTATTTTGTTAGTATGTTTGGTTTTGTTCTCTGTCTCCCCCTTTTAGACTGTGAGCCCACTGTTGGGTAGGGACTGTCTCTATATGTTGCCAACTTGTACTTCCCAAGTGCTTAGTACAGTGCTCTGCACACAGTAAGCGCTCAATAAATACGATTGATGATGATGATGATGGAAGCAAGCTTTGAATTTGAACTCCGCTGGGGAAACTTCGGCTCCCTGCCCAAACCCAGATAGACTGCAGAGTATTCCCCATTTACATTTTAAAACAAAAACCTGATTAAGGCAAGTTTGAATTAGCCCACTACACCGGCCTCATGGTTGCAATCTTTAAGGGATTCACCTAATAGCAGGTGCTATTCTGTTTGCTAGGTTGTTGGGGTTTTTTTATGGTATATGTCCTTACTAGGTGTTGGACACTGTATTAAGCACTGAGGTAGAAACAAGATAATCAAGTCAGTCCTCATGCCACGAGGCTCAGATTCAGTCAGCGAGTCAATCGTACTTACTGAATGCTTACTGTGTGCAGAGCACTTTACCAGCTCTTGGGAGAGTACAATAGAACAAACACATTCCCTGCCCACAAAGATCTTACAGTCTAGGGACTAGCACTTTTGTACATATTCATAATTTATTTATATTAATGTATGTTCCCCCCCAGCCCGCTCACTCACTATAGGCAGAGAACATGCCTACCAACTCTGTTACATTGTACTTTCCCAAGCATTTAGTACAGTGCTCTGCACACAGCAAATGCTCAATAAATGTGATGAATTGATGGATTAAGTCTAAGTCTAAGCTGGTCTTCACAGACTCATCAAGGACAGAGTTATAGTTCATTCATTCATTCAATCGTATTTATTGAGCGCTTACTGCGTGCAGAGCACTGTACTAAACTCTTGGGAAGTACAAGTTGGCAACATATAGAGACGGTCCCTACCCAACAACGGGCTCACAGTCTAGAGAAGCAGCGTGGCTCCGTGGGAAGAGCCCGGGCTTTGGAGTCAGAGGTCATGGGTTCAAATCCTGGCTCTCCCAATTGTCAGCTGTGTGACTTTGGGCAAGTCACTTCACTTCTCTGGGCCTCAGTTACCTCATCTGTAAAATGGGGATGAAGACTGTGAGCCCCCAGTGGGACAACCTGATCACCTTGTAACCTCCCCAGTGCTTAGAACAGTGCTTTGCACATAGTAAGCGCTTAATAAATCCCATTATTATTATTATTATTAGAAGGGGGAGACAGACAACAAAACAAGTAGACAGGTGTCAAAATAGTCAGAATAAATAGAATAATAGCTATATGCATATCATTAACAAAATAAGTAGAATAGTAAATATGTACAAGTGAAATAGAGTAATTAATCTGTACAAATACATACAAGTGCTGTGGGGAGGGGAAGCAGGTCTTAACTGAAAACTCTGTAATAGTATAGAACAAGGCCTCCCTGACTAAGCCCTGCTTTCCTCTTCTCCCACTCCCTTCTGCATCACCCTGACTTGCTCCCTTTGTTCATCCCAGCGCTTAGAACAGTGCTTTGCACATAGTAAGCGCTTAACAAATGCCATCATTATTATTATCCCCCTTCCCAGCTCCACAGCACTTAACATACATATCTGTAATTATATTAATGCCTGTCTCCCCGCCCCCCCAGACTGTAAGCTCATTGTGGGCAGGGAAGGCATCTGTTTATTGTTGCATTATACTCTAAGTGCTTAGAATAGTGCTCTGCACACAGTAAGCACTCAGTAAATATGATTGAATGAATGAATTAATGATCATGGATGGTACCTGATTCATCCATCTAGGAGGTACCTAGAGGCTCCTTCCAGTCAATCATATTTATTGAGCACTTACTGTGTGCAAAGCACTGTATTAAGAGCTTGGGAGAGTAGCAGCAAGTAGCAGAGAGTAGCAGCCACGAGAAGCAGCATGGCTCAGTGGAAAGAGCCCGGACTTTGGAGTTAAAGGTCATGGGTTCAAATCCTGGCTCCGCCAATTGTCAGCTGTGTGACTTTGGGCAAGTCACTTCACTTCTCTGGGCCTCAGTTACCTCATCTATAAAATGGGGGGTTAAGACTGTGAGCCTCTGGTGGGACAACTCGATCACCTTGTAACCTCCCCAGTGCTTAGAACAGTGCTTTGCACATGGTAAGCGCTTAATAAATGCCATCATTATTATTATTATTATTATTACAATCTAACAATACAACAGACACATTCCCTGCCCACAGTGAGCTTACAATCTAGAGGGGAAGACAGACATTAGTATAGGTAAATCAGTGACAGATATGGACATAAATGCTGTGGGGCTGGGAGGGCAAAGCAGAAGGGAGAGGGAGAAGGGAAAAGGAGGGCTGAGTCTGGAAAGGCTTCCTGGAGGAGATATAATAATAATAATAATAATAATAATAATAATAATAATAATAATAATAATAATGGCATTTATTAAGCACTTACTATGTGCAAAGCACTGTTCTAAGCGCTGTGGAGTTTACAAGGTGATCAGGTTGTTCCATGGGGGGCTCACAGTCTTAATCCCCATTTTACAGATGGGGGAACTGAGGCCCAGAGAAGTGAAGTGACTTGCCCAAAGTCACCTAGCTGACGATTGGCGGAGCCGGGATTTGAACCCGTGAATTCTGACACCAAAGCCCGGGCTCTTTCCAGTGAGCCACGCCTGACTTCATATTTTTTTTCTCCCTCTTTCTCTCTCTCCCCTGCCCTGTCTCTCTGGCTCTTTCTTGCTCCCCCCCTTTTCCGAACCCTAACTTCCCTTCCCTCTCTCAACTCTTTCCAGCACTATGATTCAATAGACATGTCAAATTCAGTGAAAACAAGGTCTCAAAGAATCCCAAAAGCGCTATTTTTTCTCTAGGGCCAACAGCTGACTCAGATAAGAATCAATCAGTCAGTCAATAGCATTTATTGAGCATTTACTTTATGCAAAGCACTGTACTAAGTGCTCAGGGGAGTACAATAATCAATTAATCAATGTTATTTATTGAGTGCAGAGCACTATATTAAGCATTTGGGAAAGTAACGCACAATAGAGTAGGTTGACATTTTCATTTTCAGGTAGATCCCTGCTCACAAGGGGTTGACGGGCTTAGAGTCTACCATGCAATCTACAATACAGTTGATAGACACAATTCCTCCCTCCAAGGAGCTTACAATCTAGTGGCACGACAGTCTAAAAGTTTTCTCTTCTCTGTGTGGCCAGAAGCTGGCAAAAATTTGGTCGTTCCCTCAATTAGACACATGGGGTCCCAACATTCATGAGTTTTAATCACAATTTCGTGCGGCCAGAACAAGTCCGGGAATTCCCTTCCTCTTTGTCCCTGCCCTCCCCACGTTACTCACACACACACACACACACACACACACACACACACACACACACACACACACAGAAATAGGAATAATTATCTATCTTTCAAAGATTTCCACATTAATCATTTAACAATAATAATAATAATAATAATGGCATTTATTAAGCGCTTACTATGTGCAAAGCAATGAAGCAGCGTGGCTCAGTGGAAAGAGCACGGGCTTTGGAGTCAGAGGTCATGGGTTCAAATCCTGGCTCCACCACTCGTCAGCTGTGTGACTTTGGGCAAGTCACTTAACTTCTCTGGGCCTCAGTTACCTCATCTGTAAAGTGGGGATTAACACTGTGAGCCCCACGGGGGACAACGTGATCACCTTGTAAATTCCCCAGTGCTTAGAACAGTGCTCTGCACATAGTAAGTGTTTAATAAATGCCATTATTATTATCATTATTATCATTATTATTATTAGCACTGGGGAGGTAACAAGGTGATCAGGTTGTCCCACATGGGGCTCACAGTCTTAATCCCCATTTTACAGATGAGGTAAGTGAGGCAAAGAGAAGTTAAGTGACTTGCCCAAAGTCACACAGCTGACAATTGGTGGAGCTGGGATTTGAACCCGTGACCTCTGACTCCAAAGCCCAGGCTCTTTCCACTGAGCCACGCTGCTTCCCATTTCATGGGTAATGTCCTCTGAAGAAAGACAGCAATCTTTTTTGAACTAAAAGCTATTTCAACCCTCGAGAAAGAGAGCAGAGTTACCCGAGTGATGGTGGTTTGGGCTTGAAAGGGAGATTTAAAGAAGACAGGTTCTCCCACTGACTTCGACTATGATGTCATGTCAGAATCACAAGACGAGGTTGTCCTCCTACCCACCTACCTCAGAAGAATCAATCAATCAATTGTATTTATTGAGCGCTTACTGTGTGCAGAGCACTGTACTAAGCGCTTGGGAAGTACAAGTTGGCAACATATAGAGACAGTCCCTACCCAACAGTGGGCTCACAGTCTAAAAGACTTTTTACAAAAGAAGAAGCGTGGCTTTGTGGAAAGAGCACAGACCTCTGAGTCGGATGACATGGGTTCCAATCCCAGCTCCGCCACTTGCCTGCTGTTTGACCTTGGATAAGTCACTTCACTTTTCCGGGCCTCAGTGACCTCATCTGTAAAATGGGGATGAAGACTGTGAGCCCCACATGGGACAACCTGATTACATTATATCTACCCCAGCTCTTAAAACGGTGCTTGGCACATAGTAAGCACTTAACAAATACCATAACAATAATAATAATTCACTTCTATGTTCTGAGTGGTTTTCCCAGCTCAAGAAATTAATGGAGGTCAGCAGACCCTGGCACAGCCATTGCCCTTGACGAGCCTGGAGACCCCAGCCTCTCTGACAACCGCCATCATCATCATCATCAGTGATATTTATTGAGCACTTACTGTTTACAGAGCACTGCACTAAGCGCTTGGGAGAGTGCAATACAAAAGAGATGTTAAATTCATTCCCTGCCCACAGTGAGCTCACAGTCTAGAGGGGGAGACAGACATTAATATAAATAAAAATAAATTATGGATGTTTACATAAGTGTTGTGGGGCTGAGGGAAGGGTGAATAAAGGGAGCAAATCAGGGTGATAGAGAAGGGAGTGGAAAAGAGGAAAGGAGGGCTTAGTCAGGGAAGGCGTCCGGGAGGAGATATGCCTTCAACAAAGCTTCGAAGGTGGGAAGAGCAATTGTCTGTCAGATATGAAGAGGGAGGGCGTTCCAACCATTTTCCTCTGCAGAGGAAGACAAACACAAGTGACAGCCCTCTGCATGTGCCTATTTTCAGCATCAAAATACTCATCTCCCTTCACTTAAAAATGAGATGACAAACTGAGTAACTGAACAAGAGCCCAAAAGGGCTAAGGGTAGCAGAGCCTCTCAGCTGCCTATTGAGTGCTGAGTGCTTTCTATGGCTCAAACGAAAGTTTTACAAACCTGCTATCATATTTTCAAATTTTGACCCCTTTCATGAACCAAAATTGAGCAAAATAGAAGGAAAACATTCAGAGTGTTCCCTGATACTAGGCAGAGACAGGCATTATCAAATAATCTGGCTGTGGTTATAAAAATATAATAATATTTAAACTTACTAATCTGAGTGCTTATACCTAAATGCCATTATTTACTTTTTACATTAAAGAGCTTTACATCATGCGCACATAATAAAGGAATGGAAAGTCTGAATCACTCCACAAATGGGATACCTCGTCACCTCCTAAGATGATTTTTTTAAGTATGTTTGGAAAATTAAAACTTTGACTTCTAGGGTGGTTCAGACTGAAGATTTAGTGGTACATAGCAAAGACATAATCTGTATTTCTTAACACTGGTCCATTGTCTAATAGCTTTTAATTCTCTTGGATGAAACGCCCTTCCCATTACATGCTGCAAAAAAAAATGTTATAGGTGCATTGTGCAACGTTTTAGCCAACAAAATGCCATTTACAAAGAGGAGCTTCAGAACTTTTTAAATGTCATGCTTTCTGCTGATCTGCAAACATATGCTGCCGGTTTCCTGGATCAGACATTAACTGGATTGAAAATAATCAGTCACACGCGAACAGTGATAGCTCCAGTTCTGAGTTAACATCTTCCTGCGCTTCTCCAAATTGACCAGATCTGTCCGTTTTCCTCAACTTAGGATCTACATTAGTCACAAGGAGCAATCCAAATTCACTGATAAAGAGAGGGTGCTAAGAAATATGTCAGAGGATTGAATCATTGCCGTCACCTCAGGTGCATTTGAGAAGCAAGAAGTCAAGGGGGCGGGGGGGGGGCTTCATGATGTGATTGTCCCTCTGAGTTTCTGGGTGTATAGATGCCACCCCCATATCTCAGAGGGGCCAGGGCTGAGCCCTGACTTAAAGCCCCACAAAAAGAACCCCATAAATAAAGATCAGGGAACGCGTATATCAAACCAAAGTAGGAAGAAGTGATTCAAACAAATACCCCAGCTCCGCCACTTATAATAATAATAATAATGGCATTTATTAAGCGCTTACTATGTGCAAAGCACTGTTCTGTGTGACCTAAGACAGTAAAATTTTCTGTGGCTCAGTTACCTCATCTGTAACTGGGGATTAAAATGGGGATTAAGACTGTGAGTCCCATGTGGGACATGGGCTGTGTCCAATCGGATTAGCTTGTATCTATGCCAGTGCTGAGTACAATGCCTGGTACATAGTAGATACTAAACAAATGTCATTTAAATATATATTTCAGTGAAAGAAATTAAGCTATTTTTAAACTGTAGAAAAATAAAATAGTATTCTGTCTTCTAATAATAATAATGATGATGATTGTAATGTCTGTTAAGCCTTTACTATAAGCCAAACTCTTTACTTGGTACTGGAGTAGAAACAAGATAATCAAGTCGGACACAGTTTGTCTCCCACATGGGGCTCACAGTTAAAGTTGGTGGAGAACAGATATTTAGTTCCCATTTTACAGAAGAAGAAACTGAGGCACAGATAAGGTAAGTGACTTGCCCAAGGGCACCCAGCAGGCAAGTGGCAGGGAGAGGATTAGAACCCAGGTCTTCTGAATCCCATGCCTGTGATTTTTCCATTAGGCCACACTGCAGTAATTGCCATGTGCCAGGAACTTGAACAGGAACAAGAAAATCAGTTTGGATGCCATGTCTCTCTGTCCCACCCAGGGCTCACATTAACCGATGTACTTTATACCATCAATAAATCTGGACTGTGGAAATTGGTTAGTAAATTTGGCCGCCCTGAAAAACTCCTTAAAATTCTATGATACATCAGATGACATGACTAGCCGGGTCATTTAATCAATCAATTAATCGATGGTATTTACTGGACCCCTTATTTTGTGCAGAGTACTGTACTAAGCAAATGGGAGGGTATAATACAGTTGAGTAGGTAGACATGATCCCACTCCATAAGGAGCGTACAGTGAAGAAGGGGGGACATTCAAATAATAATAATTCATTCATTCAATCGTATTTATTGAGCACTTACTGTGAGCAGAGCACTGTACTAAGCAATTGGGAAGTACAAGTTGGCAACATATAGAGAAGGTCCCTACCCAACAGTGGGATCACAGTCTCGAAGATAATAATAATAATAATTGTGGCATTTGTTAAGCACTTACTATGTGCCAGACCCTGTCAGCGCTTAGAACAGTGCTTGGCACATAGTAAGCACTTAACAAATATCATCAGTATTATTATAACTAAGTGCAGGAGTAGATACAAGTTTATCAGGTTGGACATAGTCTCTGTCATCATCATCATCATCATCAATCGTATGTATTGAGCGCTTACTGTGTGCAGAGCACTGTACTAAGTGCTTGGGAAGTACAAGTTGGCAACATATAGAGACAGTCCCTACCCAACAGTGGGCTAACAGTCTAAAAGGGGGAGACAGAGAACAAAACCAAACATACTAACAAAATAAAATAAATAGAATAGATATGTACAAGTAAAATAAATAAATAAATAAATAGGGTAATAGTGATAGAGTCCTACATGGGGCTCAAATTCTCAATCCCCATTTTGTAATAGTAATAGTAATAGAATCCTACATGGGGCTCAAATTCTCAATCCCCATTTTCCAGTTGAGGTAACTGACGCACCGAGTAGTGAGGTGACCTACTCAAGGTCACACAGCGGACAAGTGGCAGAGTCAGGATTAGAACCCAGGTCCTTCTTACTCCCAGGAGCATGCTCTACCCACCAAGCCGTGATGGCTGGGTACTTAAGTACCGTGAGGCTAAGGGTGGGGTGGATAGCAAGTGTTTAAAGGGTACAGATTCAAATGCACAGGTGATGCAGAAAGGAGAGCAAGTAGGTGGAATGAAGACTTGGTCAGGATAGGTCTCTAGGAGAAGATGTGATTTTTAGGACGGTGGGGAGTGGTTATCTGTCAGAGATGAAGGGAGAGTGGACAAGATAGACGAGATCAAGATACAGTGAGTAGGTTGGCATTTTTGGAGTAGAGTGTATAGGCTGGATTATAGTTGGAGAGCAGCGACGTAAGGTAGAAGGGGGAGGGCTGACTGAGTGCCTTAAAGCCCATCATAAGGAGCTTCTGTTTGATGTGGAGGCAGATGATCAGAGCCAAAGATGTCCTATTTGATCCATTCCCCACAGCCAGTGGGTTGAACCAGAGAAATATAGTGGGCCCACTCCTGTTCAATCTTCTCTGGGCCTCAGTTACCTCATCTGTAAAATGGGGATAAAGACGGTGAACCCGATATGGGACATGAACTGCGTACAACCTGATTACCTTGTATCTATTATTCTTGTGTCTACAAGCAGCATGGACTAGTGGGCATCAGAAGGACATGGGTTCTAGTCCCGCTCCATCGCTTGTCTGCTGTGTGATCCTAGGCAAGTCACTTAATAATAATAATAATAATAATGATGGCATTTATTAAGTGCTTACTATGTGCAAAGCACTGTTCTAAGCGCAGGGGAGGTTACAAGGCAATCAGGTTGTTCCTCAGGGGACTCACAGTCTTAATCCCCATTTTACAGATGAGGTAACTGAGGCCCAGAGAAGTTAAGTGACTTGCCCAAAGTCACACATCTGACAATTGGCAGAGCAGGGATTTGAACCCATGACCTCTGACTCCAAAGCCCGGGCTCTTTTCCACTGAGCCATGCTGCTTCTCTAGCTTAACTTCTCTGTACCTCAGTTACCTCATCGGTAAAATGCAGGACAGGGACTGTGTCCAACCTGATTAACTTGTATCTACAGTACAGTGCCTGGCGCATAGTAAGTGCTTAACAATGCTCAATAAATACAATTGATTGAATGAATGAATGAATGAATGAAGACCATAATTTTTTTTTAATTCAGTCTGCCTAGCGGTACTGGAGGATGCCGAAGGTGTTAGCATACAGTTCCACTCCTTAGGTGAACGCTACCAACTTAACAGATGCTGAGCAGCATCTAAAATCCTTTAAATGGAACAATGTTCAAAAGCTGCTGCATGCACACACCTACACCCTAGAGACACACATCCAGAAGACACACAAATGATTGTAAACCACTCCGCCAATAAACTAATGTTAGTCTAAAGAAACCCTAGGTTCCCTGAACTCCCAGCCAAAAAAAGCTAAGCACTGCCAGAGAATTGGTACTTACGCAGCATATTAACAATGCAATAATCAAGGAAAAAAAGGAAGATCAAATGAAGAAGGCTAACACATCTTTTGGGGTTAAACCATTAAATGCTCTGTGACAAAGGCCCCAGACCAATCACAAGGTCTACAGTCAGTCAGTTGATCATTGTTATTGAGCACTTACTGTGTGCTGAGCACTGTACTAAGCCCTTGGGAGAGTACACTATAACAATATAACCGACACATTCCCTACCCACAGGTGAGCTTACAGCCTAGACGGGAAGACAGACATTAATATAAATAAATAAATTACAGGTACATTCGTAAATGTGTGGGTTTGGGAGGGGTGTCAATAAAGGGAGCAAAACAGGGTGATGCAGAAGGGAGTGGGAGAAGAGGAAAGGAGGGCTTAGTCAGGGAAGGCCTCTTGGAGGAGATGTGCCTTCAATAAGGGTTTGATCGGGGAAGAGTTATTGTCTGTTGGATTCATTCATTCAATCGTATTGAGCGCTTACTGTGTGCAGAGCACTGTACTAAGCCCTTGGGAAGTACAAGTCGGCAACATATAGAGATGATTCCTACCCAACAATGGGCTCACAGTTTCGAAAGGGGAGACAGACAACCAAACAAAACATGGGGACAGGTGTCAAGGTGTCATATGAGGAGGGAGGGCGTTCCAGGCCAGAGGCAGGACTTGGGCGAGAGGTCGGTGGTGAGATAGACAAGATTGAGGTACACTGAGAAGGTTCAAATTAATGGAGCAGAGTGAGTGTGCGGGCTGGGTTGTAGTACCAAAGTATTGAGGTGCGGTATGAAGGGGCAAGGTTGAGTGCTTTGAAGCCAATGGTGAGGAGTTTCTGTTTGATGTGGAGGTGGATGGGCAACCACTGGAGGTTCGTAAGGAGAATTTAGCCCTGGGAGATCTGGATTCCCCCCCAACCCCATATTCGACTCCCTGGGCAATTCCCTCAGCATCACTTATGGGCTATATTCAATATCAAATGGCAAACATTACGACAAATGATGAGGTCAGTCTCAGCAATGAAACTGCATGGGTCATGTGAGGAGAATAATAATAATAATAATAATAATAATAATAATGGTATTTGTTAAGCACTTACTATGTGCAAAGCACTGTTCTAAGCTCTGGAGAGGATACAAGGTGATCAGGTTGTCCCACATGGGGCTCACAGTTTTAATCCCCATTTTACAGATGAGGTAACTGAGGCTCAGAGAATCAATCAATCAATCGTATTTATTGAGCGCTTACTGTGTGCAGAGCACTGTACTAAGCGCTTGGGAAGTACAAGTTGGCAACATATAGAGACAGTCCCTACCCAGCAGTGGGCTCACAGTCTAGAAGAAGTGAAGTGACTTGCCCAAAGTCACACAGCTGACAGTTGGCAGAGTCAGGATTTGAACCCATGACCTTTGACTCCAAAGCTTGTGGTCTTTCAACTGAGAATAATAATAGTGATAATAATTGTGACGTTTGTTAAGCACTTACTATGTGTTAAGCACTGTACTAAGTGCTGGATAAATACAAAGATGCAAGATAATCAGGTCCCACTTGGGGCTCAGAGTCCAAATAGGAGGGAGAATGGGTATTTAATCCCCATTTTGAGGATGAGGGAATTTAGACACAGAGAAGTGGAGTGACTTGCCCAAGGCCACACGGCAACAACTCAGAGCTGGGATTAGAACCCAGGTCCTCTGACTCCCAAACCCCATGCTCTTTCTACTAGGCCACACTGCTTCCTACTTGGATGACAATGAGAAAACCAAACATCAGCTCTATAGTGAGCTGAAACTGGGAGGCCCAAAGCGAGCAGCACAGATTCATTCATTTTCATTCAATCGTATTTATTGAGCGCTTACTATGTGCAAAGCACTGTTCTAAGCGCTGGGGGGGACACAAGGGGATCAGGTTGTCCCACGTGGGGCTCACAGTCTTAATCCCCATTTTACAGATGAGGTAACTGAGGCCTAGAGAAGTGAAGTGACTTGCCCAAAGTCACATGGCTGACAATTGGCAGAGCCGGAATTCGAACCCATGACCTCTGACTCCAAAGCCCGGGCTCTTCCCATTGAGCCACGCCGCTTCTCTAACAGATGAAATGTTTTAAGGATATGGTAAAGCAAAACCTCAGGCTATACTGCATTTCAGCTGAAAACACCACCATATGCCGCAGGTGGGTTGATGTAGCAAAATGCGATCAAGAAAGGAGTGGCTGTTTTCAAGCGGAGGCTTAATGAATTATTATTATTATTATTATTATTATTATTATTATTATTATTATTATTAGGATCAGTGCTCTGCACATGGTAAGCACTCCATAAATACCATTGATTGACCGATTGATCATGAGACAAGGAGTCAAAAGGGAAAACAGCATCAGGTCCTCTTAAGCAGCGCTTAGAACAGTGCTCAGCATTTAGAACAGTGCTCGGCACATAGTAAGCACTTAACAAATAACATCATTTTTGTTATTATTAATATAGCAAGAAATTAGCCTTTATATATGCCCCAGTACATTGTGGCCTTAGTGGGAAGCAGCATGGCCTAGTGGATGGCGCATGGGCTGGGAGTCAGTAGGACCTGGGTTCTAATTCTGACTCTTGTCTGCTTGTATGATCTCGGTCGTGTCTCTTCACTTTTCTGTGCCTCATTTCACCCATCTGTAAAACGGGGATTAAGACTGTGAGCCCCTTGTGGGACAGGGACTGTGTCAAACCCAATTACCTTGTATCTACTACAGCACTTAGTGCCTGGAACATAGTAAGCACTTAACAAATACCACAGTTATCGTTAGTAGTAGTATCGCCGCCTGTCTTAGAGAGGACCAGCGTTCGATTTCCCCAATAAGGAGACAGATTATTTCCCTCTAGACTGTAAGCTCCTTGAGGGCAGGGAACATGTCAAACCCGATTACCTTGTATCTACTACAGCACTTAGTGCCTGGAACATAGTAAGCACTTAATACCACAGTTATCATTAGTAGTAGTAGTAGTATCGCCTCCTGTCTTAGAGAGGACCAGGGTTCGATTTCCCCAACAAGGAGACAAATTATTCCCCTCTAGACTGTAAGCTCCTTGAGGGCAGGGAACACGTCTACCAGTTCTGACATACTGGACTCTCCCAAGTGCTCAGTACAGTGCTCTGCACACAGTAAGCACTCCATAAATACCTTCCTTGATTGTGCCTCTTTGGTGCCGTTTTCCTCACGTGGACTGTAGGCGCTCAATACATAGGGTCGATTGATTACAGGTCCGTGGGTCCTGTCAGCCTTTTCAGCCACAAGTGCACCCAGAGATTAATTTCACCATCGCGGTGTCGACATTGAGCCCAAAGGACAGCTATATCTAGAGGATACAGTCAAATCTGACAATCAGTAATTAAGAATGGATAAACTTCTCTACAGAGGACAGGAATGTCACTGTTTATTGTTGTCCTGTAGTTTCCCAAGTGCTTAGTGTAGTGCTCTGCACACAGTAAGTGCTTAATAAATACAGTTGAATGAATTTCTAGAAAATCCCCACATCTAAAGGTAAAATTGAAGAACGGTACCAGTCACTGGGGGTGACAAATGTAAATAGGATAGAAATGAAAAGACTTTTGGGGAACATTTCTGAAAGGATTATTGGTCACGTAGCGGTTTTTCCCAGCACCCCCGAACACATGGAACAAAACAAAAAAATCAGACTGTCAGTGGTTTCATCCTCCAACCCGAAGGACAGCTAAAGATCTGTAGACACTTAAACTACGGCAGAGATGTGGGAATCTATCCAATTCTTCGGGAGAATTTCGTCCCTTCTTATTGAACTTAGAGATTTCTTTAAACCTGGGTGTGCATTCCTTAGCCTGAACACCACATTGGGTACAAGCAGATATCATCTCTGCTGTTAAAAACAAAAAACCCACAACTGGGACCCATGTAGAAGGCAAATAGGAAGAGAGGAGGGAAACAAAAATCATTCACCGAGTAGCCAAAAGTTTCAGGCCGGGGGAGGTTGGGTAGGGACTGTCTCTATATGTTGCCAACTTGTACTTCCCGAGTGCTTAGTACACTGCTCTGCACACAGTAAGTGCTCAATAAATACGATTGATTGATTGAAGAATTCTAGTCAGAACACTCAGTCCCTGCAATCTAGTCTAACCCCTAAATGCTCCCTTTCTGAAACCCAGAATTTGCTCATTTCATTTTAGAGCTCTATTTTTCAGAGTCGGCTGCGTAAAACTTTATACGTGCATTCCGACTAATCTGAAATGATAAAAACACCCCTCCAGGTGGTGTCTATTTAGACGTGGGCACATGTGGTTTGGAACACAAATGGAGCCCAGCTCGAGATTGCTTTGTTTTCCCCTTGGCAGCCTTTGGAGCTTGGCTCGTCCGTTAAAAGGGGTGATGTATTTCCCCTTATTTATTATTTGCACTGGGCTACTGAAGGAAAAGAAAAAACGCCGAAGGAGGCTGATGAGTCTCACTGGGTTCTGCCAGAAATAACAGTGAGGTACTTGCATTGGGGCCTCATTAGCTTATGGAAAACAGTTCCCTAAGGAAACTGCGGGGTGTAAATAAATTTAAAACATTTCAGCCTCGTGAGTCCCACGGATGCCAGATTTGTAAAAACTAGTGGTGGCTCAGCAGCGCTGTAACATTCTGCTGCACGTCTCATAAATCGAACAGACGTTCTATGGTGTTTAGAACAAAATAAAGTGATGTGAGCGTGGACGTACATTTTGAAAACATAATATACATGCGTGTTTTTCATCATTTATAAAAATGCAAGAAACTTTTCACTGGGCATGTTCTGGAGAAAAATGAGAAAGTTGATATTTGCCTCTCTGAGCACAACAAATCCTGGGCCTCATTCCCCAAGATCATTCATTCATTCATTCAATCGTATTTATTGAGTGCTTACTGTGTGCAGAGCACTGTACTAAGCGCTTGGGAAGTACCTACAAACGTATATACATATATACAGGTGCTGTGGGGAGGGGAAGGAGGTAAGGCGGGGGGGAGGGGGAGAGGAAGGAGGGGGCTCCAGGGGTCGGGCCTGTTCATTCATTCATTCAGTCGTATTTATTGAGTGCTTACTGTGTGCAGAGCACTGTACTTAGCGCTTGGGAAGGACAAGTTGGCAACATATAGAGACGGTCCCTACCCAACAGTGGGCTCACAGTCTAGAAGGGGGAGACAGAGAACAAAACAAAACATATTAACAAAATAAAATAGAATAAATATGTACAAATAAAATAGAGTAATAAATATGTACAAACATATATGCATATGTTATATTATGTATGTGTTATGTATTACATATGTTATATATGTTACGTATGTTACATATCCTTCTATTATCTATACAGAAGGATTCTGGTTAGAATCCTGTCAGCAATGGGAAGAAGTAAGTTGCTTCGGTAATTTCCAGTCAGCCCTCTCCCCTTTCTGCTGCAGAATATACTCAGCAGTGTAATAGCTGACTTGGTCTGGGACAAAGGTAAGAGTGAAGGTGAATAATGAGAAGCAGTGTGGCCTAATGGATGGGCTTAGGGCTTAGGAGTCAGAGAAAGCCTCAGAGTCAGAGTACCTGGGTTCTAATATCAGCTTTGCTGCTTGTCAGCTGGGTGACCCTGGACCAGTTACTTCACTTCTCTGAGCTTCAATTACCTCATTCATTCATTCATATTTATTGAGCACTTACTGTGTGCAGAGCACTGTACTAAGCACTTGGAAAGTACTCCCTTCAAAGCCCTATTGAGAGCTCACCTCCTTCAGGAGGCCTTCCCAGACTGAGCCCCCTCCTTCCTCTCCCTCTTCTCCCCATCCCCATCCCCCACACCTTACCTCCTTCCCCTCCCCACTGCACTTGTATATATGTATATATGTTTGTATGGATTTATTACTCTATTTTATTTGCACGTGTTTATTCTATTTATTTTATTTTGTTAATACGTTCCTTTTGTTGTCTGTCTCCCCCTTCTACACTGTGAGCCTGCTGTTGGGTAGGGACTGGCTCTATATGTTGCCAACTTGTACTTCCCAAGAGCTTAGTCCAGTGCTCTGCACACAGTAAGTGCTCAATAAATACAATTGAATGAATGAATACAAGTTGGTAACATATAGAGACGGTCCCTACCCAACAGCGGGCTCATCTGTCAAATGGGGATTAAGACAGTGAGCCCTATGTGGGGCAGGGGCTGCCTCTAACCTGATTATCTTGTAACTATCCCAGAGCTTAGTACGGAGCCTAAAACATAGTAATAGCTTAACAAATCGCTAAAAAAAAAAAACCCATTATGTTAACATTCACACTGTGGAAATGAATGTTGTGTGGCTGACAAAACGTAATAATAGTAATATTAATGATGGCATTTATTAAGCGCTTACTATGTGCAAAGCACTGTTCTAAGCGCTGGGGAGGTTACAAGGTGATCAGGTTGTCCCGGGGGGGCTCACAGTCTTCATCCCCATTTGACAGATGAGGTAATTGAGGCCCATAGAAGTGAAGTGATTTGCCCAAAGTCACACAGCTGACAAGTGGCTTCTTGACTGTGAGCCCACCTTCTAGACTGTGAGCCCACTGTTGGGTAGGGACTGTCTCTGTATGTTGCCAACTTGTACTTCCCAAGCACTTAGTACAGTGCTCTGCACACAGTAAGTGCTCAATAAATACGATTGATTCATTGAAGTGGCAGAGCTGGAATTTGAACCCATGACCTCTGACTCCAAAGCCCAGGCTCTTTCCACTGAGCCACAATGCTTCTCTATGTAGGTTTCTATCAGCCACACTCCTATGAATGGAAAGGGCCTCACCTATTGGCAGCATCATAGTTGAAACAGAAAAAAAGTTATATATACACATACACCTATATTCAACAATATAAATAATATACATATAATAATAATACAAATAAGCCTACATACACAGGTGCCCACATACTTCCAGGCCTAGTGAAAAGAACCCAGGCCTGGGAGTTAGAGAACCTTGGGCAAGTCACTTAACTTCTCTGTGCCTCAGTTTCCTCATCTGTAAAATGGGGATTCAATACCAGTTCTCCCGCCTGCTCAGCCTGTGAGGCCCAGGCCAGGCAGGGGCTGTGTCCAACCTGATCATCATCAATCGTATTTATTGAGTGCTTACTGTGTGCAGAGCACTGTACTAAGCGCTTGGGAAGTACAAGTTGGCAACGTATAGAGACAGTCCCTACCCAACAGTGGGCTCACAGTCTAAAAGGACTGTGAGATAAATTATAGATTAAATTAAATTAAATTAAATTAACTGTATTATTAAATTAACTGTAGATAAATTATCATGTATCTACCTCAGTGTTTAGCATGTCTTGATACATAGTAAGCACTTCTCAAATACCAAATAGTGCTGTTTTCTCTGATTGCTGGGGTCGGTGACTGAGGGAGCAGGTGAATAGGCTACAGTCACCTCTCTAAGGAATGCTGTGCTGGGTTTATGAGGAGGGTGTCCCAATTCTTTTTTTCTTTTTAAGAGCATTTGTTAAACACTTACTATGTGCCAGGCACTGTACTTAACGCTGGGGTAGATACAAGTTAATCAGGTCGGACGCAGCCCCTGCCCTACATGGGGTTCACAGTATTAAGCTCTGAGACAGATGCAAGGTGATCAGGTTAGGCACAATCCATGTCCCTTACAGTCTTAATCCTCATTTAACAGATGAGGTAACTGACACACAGAGAAGTTAAGTGACTTGCCCAAGGTCACACAGCAGACAAGTAGCAGGGCTGGAATTAGAACCCAGGTCCCCTGACTCCCAGGGGCCAAAAATGGGTGGATTTCAGCAAAAGGCATCCATAAGGCATCACTACATGACACTATTCCAGCATTAGAGTTTTGACATCACATGCCTCTGGGATACGGTTTTATTTTGTTTTTTTTTTGTTGAGTGCCGTCCCTGGCTGTATTCTGACTCTTCCCATGCAGATCTCTTGGGTCTTGTCACTTCCCACCTACTAATGATGATCATCATTATTATAATAACTGGGCTAGATAAAGTAATAATAATAATAATAATAATGGTATTTGTTAAGCGCTTACTATGCGCCGAGCACTGCTCTAATCACTGGGGATATATAAGGTAATCAATCAATCAATCGTATTTATTGAGCACTTACTGTGTGCATAGCACTGTACTAAGCGCTTGGGAAGTACAGTTGGCAACATATAGAGACGGTCCCTACCCAACAGCGGGCTCACAGTCTAGAAGGTGGGCTCACAGTCTAATCAGGTTGTCCCACGGGGGGCTCACAGTCTTCATCCCCATTTTACAGAAGAGGTAACTGAGGCCCAGAAAAGTGACTTGCCCAAGGTCACACAGCTGACAAGCAGCAAGGCAGGATTAGAACCCAGACCTCTGACTTCCAAGCCCAGGCTCTTTCCACTAAAACACGCTGACAATACGGTCAGATCAGATTTAGCCTCAGTCCCAAATGGGGCTCACAGTCTAAGAGGAAAGGGAAACAGGTGTGTCATTTTACAAGCTAAGAAGCCAAGGTCCAGAGAAGTTAAGTGACTTGCCCTAGGTCACACAGCAGTGAAGCTGGGATTAGAATCTAGGGCTCTTGACTCCCAGTGCTGTGATCCCTTCTGTTACTTCCAGCCTGGCTACTAGGGATTGTTAGATGTCCAACCCTGCTCCAGACAATCAATCAATGGTCCATATTGAGCACTTACTGCGTGCAGAGCACCGTACGAAGAATTTGGGAGAGCTTTCAATTGTATTTATTGAGCACTTACTGTGTGTGCAGCACTGTACTAAGCACTTGGGAAAATACAACGCAACAATAAATTGACACATTCCCTGCCCATAACGAGTTTGCAGTGTAGAGTACAATAGAACAGAATCAGTAGACATGTTCTCTGGGGTTACTGCCTTAATAATAATAATAATTATGGTATTTGTTAAGCACTTACTATAATAATAATAATGGCATTTGTTAAGCGCTTACTTTGTGCAAAGCACTGTTCTAAGCGCTGAGGAGGTTACAAGGTGATCAGGTTGTCCCACGTGGGGCTCACAGTCTTAATCTCCGTTTTACAGATGAGGTAACTGAGGCACAGAGGAGTTAAGTGACTTCTAGACTGTGAGCCCACTGTTGTGTAGGGACTGTCTCTATATGTTGCCAACTTGTACTTCCCAAGCACTTAGTACAGTGCTCTGCACACAGTAAGCACTCAATAAATATGATTGATTGATTGCCCAAAGTCACACAGCTGACAATTGTCTGAGCCGAGATTTGAACCCATAACCTCTGACTCCCAAGCCCGTGCTCTTTCCATTGGGCCATGCTGCTTTTCTCTACGCTTCTACTATGTGCTAAGCACTGTTCTAAGCACTGGAGTCAATACAAACTATTATTATTATTACTATTACTATTATATTATTATTATGGTATCTGTTCAGTGTTTACTATGTGCCAATCACCGTTTGAAGCACTGGGATTGATACAAGGTAATCAGGTTGTCCCACATGGGGGCACAGTCTTAATCCCCATTTTACAGATGAGGTAACAGACACAGAGAAGCAAAGTGACTTGCCCAAGGTCACACAGCAGACAAGTGGCGGAGCCAGGAGTCGAACCCACATCCTCTGACCCCCAAGCCCGAGCTCCTGCCACTAAACCATGCTGCTCGGGGCCTCTTTCCTGCTACTTTTATCATCTCTCCACCGACCCCCACCATCACCATCATTAGAGGCAGCATGGCTCAGTGGAAAGAGCACGGGCTTTGGAGTCAGAGGTCATGGGTTCGAATCCCAGGTCCGCCGCATGTCTGCTGTGTGACCTTGGGCAAGGCACTTAACTTCTCTGAGCCTCAGTTCCCTCATCTGTAAAATGGGGATGAAGACTGTGAGCCCCACGTGGGACAACCTGATCACCTTGTATCCCCCCCAGCGCTTAGAAAAGTGCTTTGCACATAGTAAGCGCTTAATAAATGCCATCATCATCACCTCTGACCTCCAGCCTTCTTAAGCGACAACTCTGCCCCAGGCTCTGACTTAATCCTGCACTCTATTTATTGAGTGCTTACTATGTGCACTGTACTAAGCGCGTAAGTGCTCCTACCTTTCAACATTTTCCTTCCAGAGAGGAGCGGTTTGTCTACTTTTTCCCCCATTGGCTTCTAGTGGGAGCTCCTCATGGGCAGAGGTCACGTCTACCAACTCTATTGTATTTTCCCAAGTGCTTCATACAGTGTTCTGTGCAAAGTAATCGCTCAATAAATACCATTGATTGATTGCCTACACCTGGGCTCATAATGACGGGTTAGGGCCCCAGCTAATTCTATTAAGACTCTTTGGGAATACGAAATTCCAGTGCAGTAATTACAATTAATATGTCTTTTCCCTTATAATTTGCTGCCTTGGCTACAATTGTAAATCATGGCTATTAGAACAGATATCCTGGTCACCCCAAAGCCTACCCTAGGGGATTAGCCTAAGAATTAGTAACGCTGGAAATGAATTACACTCCCACCATCGACATCAATAATTCAACTTGTTTAAACACGTGCAAGGGTATTTTCTGGCTATTTTTCACACTTGCTAATTAAAAACTCATTTTGGTGATAAAGGAAAAAAGAAAAAGCAACGGACATCTACTAAATTGTTCTCTAATGACCTGAAAGAAGTCATTTTTCTGGCGGAGTTTATTTGGTGTGAAGCTTCTTTATGCAGTTTCAAAAGATTAAATACTTGGATTTTCTTTCGATTTGCAAATGGCAGTCAACAGTACGTTCTAAATCACCTTGCTTGGTGCTGTGTATACAGAAGGCACTCAAATATTGATGGTGGTGATAAATTTATATTATCGTGGATGAATAAGAATTATCATTTTTGCACATACTAAGCTCTTACTCTGTGCTAAGCGCTGGCATAAACTGCAAGGTTATGGGATTAGCTGCAGATTCAGACCCACAGAGGGTTCACAATTTATTTTTCCTCCATTTTACAATGAGGAAGCTGCGGCTCAGGGTTGTTAAGTGACTTTCGCGAGGTCATTCAATAGGCCGAGGGCAGAGCTGCGACTTGAACCTGGATTTTCTGACTCCCAAACCTGTGCTTTTTCCACTAGGCCAAGCTTTAACCATAACATTGTTCCACAATTTTAAGGTTATTTTTTTTTCCCCAACTCCCTCTCACTTCTGCATCATCTATATACAGAGCTCTTTACCCAAAAAATATTTGATAGTCAGTCCGCCCTCAACCCCATAGTACTTATGTTGCTATTAAGCGCTGAGTACAGTGCTTTGCATACAGTAAGCGCTCAATAAATACGATTAAATAAATGAATATCTGTAATCTATTTATTTGCATTAACGTCTGTCTCCCTTTCAATATTGTAAGCCCATTGTGGGCAGGGAATGGGTCTACCAACTCTCTTGTACTCACCCAAGCACTTAGGTCAGTGTTTGGCACAGAGTGAGTGCTCTGTAAATACCACTGACTGATTAATAGCAGTCTCTACTTGCACACAAACCTCAGCAACTATACTAAGTGCTATTTTGCTGAGCCCATTTGAACCCACATGACCTTAGACCATTCCTTGTGTTTCCAAGAGACACGAACTGAGCAGTTATTTTCCAAGTGCTTCTCTGAAGCGTGGTGGAGCTGGAACTGGGGACCAGCCATAGGCTAACAGCACTTGATCTTCCAGTACCTCTTAATCTAGCATGTATCTTCTCCAACGGCCCAGCACTGGAGTAGATACAGGATAATTAAGTAAGACACAGTCCCCCTCTCATGTGGTGCTCACATTGTAGGGGGAGGGAGAACAAATGTTTCTCCCCCATTTTACAAATGAGGAAACTGAGGCACTAAGAAGTTAAGTGACCTGTCCAAGGTCACTCTAAAGACAAGTGGCAGAGACTGGAAAAGAAGCCAGGTCTCCCAACTCCCAGGCCCATGGTCTTTCCGCTAGATGTACCTCGATCTCGTCTAGCTCATCGCCGACCTCTCGCCCACATCCTACATCTGGCCTGGAATGCCCTCCCTCCTCCTATCAGACAGATAATTGCTCTCCCTCAAAGTCTTTTTGAAGACATCTCCTCCAGGAAGCCTTCCCTGACTGAGCCCTCCTCTCCTCTTCTCCTACTCCCTTCTGCACCGCTCATTCATTCATCCTCCCTCCCATCTCCACAGCACATATGCATATATCTGTAATTTATTTATTTATCTATGTATTAATTTAGGTACGGTAATGTCTGTCTCCCCCTCTAGACTGCAAGCTGGTTGTGGGCAGGATTGTATCGGTTTTTGTGATATAGTTTTCTTCCAAGCACTTAATACAGTGCTTTGCACACAGTATGCGCTCAATAAATATGACTGAATGAGTGAATGAATAGGCCACGTGGCTTCACTTTGTTACTGTTATCTTCCCATTCACCACAAATTGTTATTCGGGTGGCCACTGGTGTTTCTTGGATGCTGGAAAAGATGCACAGGACATCACATCCATCACACTGTGTTCACACCATGATGGCATCATTCTCACTATTTTTTTTCTGTGGAATTTGTTAAGCGCTTCCTATGTGCCAGGCACTATACTAAGTGCTATTTTGCTGAGCCCATCTGAACCCACGTAACCTTAGACCATTACTCCAGGGCCACTTGCCCCGGACCAAACACCAGGTCTCTCTGAATGTGACCATCACAGAACTTGGTTGCAGGGGCCATGGAAGAGGAAGACTGGACACTAAAATAGTAATAGTAATGATGATGGTATTTGCTAAGAGCTTACTATGTGTGAAGCACTGTATAAAGTACTGGGGTAGATGTGAGATAATCAGGTTAATAATAATAATAATAATGGTTTTTGTTAAGCGCTTACTATGTGCCAAGCACTGTTCTAAGCACTGGGATAGATACAAGGTAATCAGGTTGTCCTACATGGGGCTCACAGTCTTAATCCCCATTATACAGATGAGGTAACTGAGGCACAGAGAAATGAAGTGACTTGCCCAAAGTCACACAGCTGACAAGTGGCAGAGCCAGGATTAGAACCCACGACCTCTGACTCCCAAACCTGGGTTCTGGCCACTAAGCCACGC
Organism: Tachyglossus aculeatus; assembly: GCF_015852505.1. NCBI lineage: Eukaryota > Metazoa > Chordata > Mammalia > Monotremata > Tachyglossidae > Tachyglossus > Tachyglossus aculeatus. The sequence goes on from NC_052069.1 coordinate 88,498,065, forward strand.
TGCTTCTCTGTGCCAAGGTTAGACACGGTCCTTGACCCACATGGGGCTGTGAGCCCACTGTTGGGTAGGGACTGTCTCTATATGTTGCCAACCTGTACTTCCCAAGCGCTTAGTACAGTGCTCTGCACACAGTAATCACTCAATAAATATGATTGATTGATTGATTGATTGGGGCTCAAAGTCTACTGAATACAAATCCAACCCATTTCCATACCAGACAGATAAAACAGATGAAAACTCGCCTCTAGCCTGACTTAGTGGCCAGAGCCTGAGCTAGCGAGTCAGAAGTCGTTATTTTAATCCCAGCTCTGCCACTTGTCTACTGTGTGAATTGGGGCAAGTCACTTCTCTGGGCCTCAGTTCTCTCATCTGGAAAATGGGGTATAAGACCATGAGCCCCACGTGAGACATTCTGATAACCTTGTATCTACCCCAGCGCTTGGCACATAGTAAATGCTTAACAAATACAGTCATTATCCTATAAGACCAGTCTGTTGGTCACTCTAGGAGCTAGCCGGAGTATGGTAAATTAGGAGATAATCGGCATCGTGAGTTCGCGACATATGTGTAAACTGAGCTTGAAAATTTAGCAATTACATCACAGTCCTCCAACATGAAGCCCTGGCTAAGTGGGTAGGACTGGTAACATCAAGAGGGGAGCAGGATTGGAATCAGGATTATTCTAGGGTTATGCTTCAGAGAAGCAGCATGGCCTACAGAAGCAATGTGGCCAACTGGGTAAGAGCACACCCCTGGGAGTCAGAATGACCTGGGTTCAAATCCCTGCTCTGTGCTTGTCTGCTGTGTGACCTTGGGCAAGTCACTTCACTTCTCTATGCCTCCGTTCCCTCAGCTGTAAAATGGGGATGAAGGCTGTAAACTCCATGTGGGACAGGAACTGTGTCCAAGTCGATTTGCTTATATCCAACCCAGTGCTTAAAACAATGTCTGGCACATAGTAAGTGCTTAGCAAATGGCACAGTTATTATTATTATTATTATTACTAGCTACACTGCATAGTCACCTAGCATGGGCCTGGAGTTCTTGCCCCCCAAGTCCCTCCCCATCTTCTTCCTGCAACCTTAGCCGTGAGGCCTAGTGAAGACAGCACAGGCCTGGAAGTTGGAAGGACAATAATAATAATAACAATGATAGCATTTATTAAGCACTTACTATGTGCAAAACACTGTTCTAGCGCTTAGTACAGTGCTCTGCACATAGTAAGCGCTCAATAAATACGATTGATGATGTTCTAAGCACTGGGGAGGTTACAGTGTGATCAGGTTGTCCCACGTGGGGCTCACAGTCTTAATCCCCATTTTACAGATGAGGTAACTGAGGCACAGAGAAGTTAAGGGACTTGTCCAAAATCACACAGCTGACAAGTGGCGGAGCCGGGATTTGAACCCATGACCTGTGACTCCAAAGCCCGGGCTCTGGCCACTAAGCCACGCTGCTTCTCTGTGCCAAGGTTAGACACGGTCCTTGACCCACATGGGGCTCAAAGTCTACTGAATACTAATCCAACCCATTTCCATACCAGACAGAGCCCGTGTTCTTTCCACCGAGCCACGCTGCTTCTCTTGAGGATCTGGGTTCTAATTCTGGCTCTACCTGTTACTTGCTGTGTGACCTTGGATAAGTCACTTCACCTTTCTATCCCTCAGTTTCCTCAACTATAAAATGGAGATACTTGTTCTCCCTCCTAGTTGTGAGCCCCATGGGGGACAAGGGATTATGTCCTCGGCTCCTCCACCGCTGATCTCCTCACCGTACCTCGCTCTCACCTGTCCCGCCATCGACCCCCAGCCCACGTCATCCCCCGGGCCTGGAATGCCCTCCCTCTGCCGATCCGCCAAGCTAGCTCTCTTCCTCCCTTCAAGGCCCTGCTGAGAGCTCACCTCCTCCAGGAGGCCTTCCCAGACTGAGCCCCTTCCTTCCTCTCCCCCTCGTCCCCCTCTCCATCCCCCCATCTTACCTCCTTCCCTTCCCCACAGCACCTGTATATATATATACATATATATATATGTTTGTACATATTTTTTACTCTATTTATTTATTTTATTTGTACATATCTATTCTATTTATTTTATTTTGTTAGTACGTTTGGTTTTGTTCTCTGTCTCCCCCTTTTAGACTGTGAGCCCACTGTTGGGTAGGGACTGTCTCTATGTGTTGCCAATTTGTACTTCCCAAGCACTTAGTACAGTGCTCTGCACATAGTAAGCGCTCAATAAATACGATTGATGATGATGATGATGATTATGTCCAACCTGATTAATTTCCCAGCACTTAGAACAGTTTGAACCATACTAAGCACTTAACAAATACCATGAAAATTAGCAATGATAATAATATAATGACGGTGGTATTTGTGAAATATTTTATATGTGCTAAGCACTGCTCTGAAGTAGATACAGGATAATCAGGTCAGACCCAGTCCCTACCCAACATGGGGCTCCCAGTTTAAGTAGGAAGGAGAGCAGGTGTTTCATTCCCATTTTACAGATGAGGAAATAGAGACACAGAGAAGTTAACTGTCTAGCCCTAGGTCACACAGCAGGCAAGTGGCAGAACCAGGATTAGAAGCCAGGCCTCCTGACTCTCAGGACTGTGCTCTTTCTACTGGACCATGCTGCTTCCCAATTTCAGAAAGGAGACTCCCCAGGAGTTGAGGTGGAGGCAGGATGTCTTAATGGACAGAGCACAGTCCTGGGAGTCAGTAGGACCTGGGTTCTAATCCTGGCTCTACCACTTGTCCACTGCATTACCTTGGGCAAGTCACTTCACTTTTCTGTGCCTCAGTTACTTCATCTGTAAAATAGAGATGAAAACTGTGAGCTTCTTAGGGGACAAGGACTGTGTCCAACCTGATCGGCTTGTATTTACCCCAGCATTTAGAACAGTGCTTGACACGTAGTAAGCGCTTAACAAATACCATCATTATTATTATCATCCCCTCTCCATGCCCAAGAAGGCATCCAGAAGCATCTTCTAGACTGTGAGCCCGCTGTTGGGTAGGGACCGTCTCTATATGTTGCCAACTTATACTTCCCAAGCGCTTAATACAGTGCTCTGCACACAGTAAGCGCTCAGTAAATACGATTGAATGAATGAATGGCAGAATAGTGTCCACTGTATTATTGTCTCCAAAATAACCTACACAAAACACACCCGCACCTTTCCCACCGCCCACAACAAATGCTTGAATTTTCATTTCTACCCAAAAGTATCTACTGGCCATTTATCAGCACACACTGTAAATATTATTGAAAAGTAAAATCTAACTAATAAATTGTTGCATTTGCTGCCAGACAATCCTGTGCTAATCTTTGAAAGAGCTGTTCACCTCAGAGAAATATGTGCTCAGCAAGCTCTAGGAAAAGCTAAGGAGACAATTAATGGGTATTGGCCGTCTTCACATATTGTTCTCATGTTGTCCGAACTGTGTTTGACTGCCTGCCAATAGAGATAGAAGTAATTGTCAACAAGATTTACAGTTACTTTTGCATTTACACAGCAAGAGTGGAAAGGTTGAAAGAGTTATGTGACTTGTTGAAGTTCGGTGGTAACAACTGATAGACCCTAGCAACTAGCGATCTCCAAGGGCGGCCACAGAACAAAACCCTTGCGTCTTTCTTGAACCTGGAAACCATTCTTCATAGCAGAAAGTTAAATGCCTAACCATCATCAGCAACTGGTTTTATTTTAAACATCCATCCAACAAGCAGTTCCTCTTTCTGCCAAGCCAGACTCAAGGAGGACTGATTTTTTTTTGCTCCAAAAGGTTTTTTTTTTGGTCAAAAATTGTGATCCACCCTACTTTTAAAGATCCAGACACCAGCTGCTGAAGTGGAGCAATGAAATGACAGCTCATTCCCAAGTCCTCAGAACCCCGATTCCATGAGAGGCAGCATGACGGAGTGGACAGAGCATGGGCTCGGGAGTCAGGTCATGGGTTCTAATTCCAACTCCACCACCACAGCACTTGTCGGCTGTGTGACCTTGGACAAGTCACTTCACTTCTGTGGGCCTCAGTTGCCTCATCTGTAGAGGGGATTGAGACCATGAATCCCAGGAGGGATGGGGAATGTGTCCGACCCGATTGGCTTGTAGCCACCCCAGTGCTTAGTACAGTGTCTGGCACATAGTAAGGGCTTAACAAAAACACAATTATTATTATTATGTTACCAGGTGAATTATCTAAAAGCCACACTATCGATTTTGAGAGAGTTGGGATGGTGGGCAAGGAGGCCCATCTGGACTAGGTGACGCATGGAAGCTGAAAGCTACAGAGAACATGAAAAAGTCAGACTGGGAATAAATCCTGGTGCCAATGAGTTGAGCCAGGTTACAGGTATTCATTCATTCAATCGTATTTATTGAGCACTTACTCTGTGCAGAGCACTGTACTAAGCGCTTGGGAAGCACAAGTTAGATAGGAGATGACTAGTGGAAGAACTTTGTACAGCCTAACTAGTTGTAGAAAGAGCGTGGCCTAATGAAATGTGCACTGGCCTAGGTTCTAATTCCAAATCTACCACATGCCTGCCGTCACTTCATTTCTCTGCACTTGTTACCTCACCTGTAAAATGGGGATTCAGTCCTCCTTTTTTATGGTATTTGCAAAGCACTTACTACGTGCCAGGCACTAAGTACTGGGGTAGATGCAAACTAATAGGGTCCCACATGGGGCTCACACTCAATCCCCATTTTACAGGGTAGATAACTGAGGCACAGAAAAGTTAAGTGACTTGCACAGGGTCACACAGCAGTCAAGTGGCAGAGCTGGGATTAGAACTCAGGTCAGCACTGTATCCACTAGTCCATGCTGCTTCTCTTCGCTCCAATTTAGATGTGGAACAGGGAATTGCATCCAACCTGATAAACTTGTATCTATTCCAGTGCTTACAAATGCTTGACCACATAGAAAGAGCTTTAAAAAGAGAAAAACCCTCCACAGCATCTGAGAAACTACAATACTACATTTACCAGCAACTACCAGTTTACCTTTCTGGGTGGTGCCAATGACTTCCAAAGACTTCTCCCTCCTATCATCCCTATTCCCTTCTAGGAGAGCTTGTGGATGCTGAAAGGTATAGTCCTAATTTGAGGTGGGTGAGAGTGCATAAAAGAAGCAAATATTCAAATATCCCTCTGCTGCTTGTGACTGGGATTCTGTGAAACCTACAGCTCCTTATGAGACACTGTGTCCTGCTAAATTGGAAGTCTAAGGGTCACAGATAGCTGGGGAAACTCATGGGGGTTTAGAGCCCCTGTTAAATTCTAATCCCTGGGGGTTTTAAGCAAAGGTTTCATCTCGTGAATCATGCCCCTGAAATTAAACAGGGGTAAAGACCATAAAAAGCAGGGTAGGGGGGAGAAGAAGTAAGGGAGATGGCAGAGAGGATCTCCATATCTTTATTTTCCATTGCAGTCCATGGTGGATTCATCATAATTGTGTTTTGTTTTGGCAAAATTGTTCAAGTTATGCTTTTTAAATAATGGGAGTTTAACTTGCAGGTCAGTTTTTCTCCACTGAGAATGGAGATTCAATCTTTTTTTTATCTGGTTAAAAAAAACCCTTTATATTAGAAGAAAAAACACTTTCTGTGAGGAAGAAAAAACAAGTGGCTTAAATTGGGCACATCATGGATTCTCGTGATGTTTGGGCATGACAAATATGCGAAGATTATTTTGTCCTAAGGCTTTCTCCTGCACATTCTGATCTCACCAATTGAATTAAGTCTCCAATAGTTAATTTAAAACATGAAACATGCCTTTCACGGAGCATTTTCTTTCAATGTCCTGGAGCCTGGGGGGTTCCTGCTTGAAAGTCTGTAAAATGAGCTACACAAATATTTCCTCAACAATAATAGCAACACTAATAAAATAATAATAATAATAATAGCATTTATTAAATGCTTCCTATGTGCCAAGCACCGTGGTAGATGCAAGCTAATCAAATCAGATACAGTCCCTGTCCCGTATGAGGCTCATAATCTCTGAGGAGGGAAAATAGGTATTTAATCCTCATTTTGTAGATGAGGAAACTGAGGCACAGAGAAGTTAAGTGATTTGCCCAAGATCACACAGCACACAAGTGTGCTTTTAGACTGCGAGCCCACTGTTGGGTAGGGACTGTCTCTATATGTTGCCGATTTGTACTTCCCAAGTGCTTAGTACAGTGCTCTGCACATAGTAAGTGCTCAATAAATACGATTGATGATGACGATTGATGATGATGATGATATAGTGGCCAGTCTTCTGACCATCCCCTCCACCCAGGCCATGCTGCTTCCCCCTTAACTCCCAATTAGAAGTGGTCTGTCAATCAATCAATTATTAATATTCATTGAGAACATAGATGCAGAGCACCATACAAAGCCCTTGACAGAGTACAATAAAGCTTCACCCTCTCTTGAATTATCCAGAGTCATAAGCTATATTGTGAACACACAGGTCTGCTTGTATCACCATGTCACCTGGGGTGTATATGCAGTGTGCTGTAATGACATCATGCCAAAGCCCTTTGCCAATCAATCATTCGTATTGAGCGCTTACTGTGTGCAGAGCACTGTACTAAGCGCTTGGGAAGTACAGGAGGAGACAGCCCAGACCTTCCCTGACTAAGCTCTCCTTTCCTATTGTCCCACTCCCTTCTGCAGTGCCCTGACTTGCTCCATTTAGTCACCACTCTGGGGCCCCACAGCACGTATCTGTAATTTATTTTTATTAATGTCTGTCTCCCCCTCTAGACTGTAAGCTCATTGTGGGCAGGGAATGTGTCTGTTTGTTGTTTTATTTTACTCCCCCAAGCATGATGGAAGGAAAGAAGGAAGGAGGGAGGAAGGAAGGAGAGGAGTGAGGAGAAGGAGGGGAGGGGAAAGGAATAGCATAGTGACAAAACAGTTGAAATGGAGGTACAGTGAGAAGGTTGGTGAGTTCTCCCTCCTCATTAGGCCCTTGGGGTGACAGGGACGGTATCTGATCTGATTATCTTGTACCTTATTCCAGGACTTGACACATAGTAAGTGCCTAACAGATACCTAAATCGTAATTTAATAATAATGGCATTTGTTAAGCATTTACTATGTGCAAAGCACGGTTCTAAGCGCTGGGGGATACAAGGTGATCAGGTTGTCCCATGCGGGGCTCACAGTCATCATCCCCATTTTACAGATGAGGTAACTGAGGCTCTGAGAAGTTAAGTGACTTGCCCAAAGTCACACAGCAGACATGTGGCGGAGCCGAGATTCGAACCCATGACCTCTGACTCCAAAGCCCGTGCTCTTTCCACTGAGCCACGCTGCTTCTCAATAATTTGTTCTTATGGCCCCTCAGGAGTAGCACTGGGGACCACTTTCTTTTATTTTTTTACTGATATTTGTAGAGCATCAAGTTCTGTTCTAAGCACTGGGTTAAGTACAAGTTTATCATATGGTACACAGTCCCTGTCCCACATGGAACTCCCAGTCTAAATTGGAGGGAGAAGGATTTAATCCTCATTTTCCAGATGAGGTAACTGAGGCACAGAGAAGAATGGTTCTCACGATATTGAATTTGGAGAATTTAGCAAGGCAACAACCTACTGAAAGCATGTACCACATCATACCACGTCATGGCTGAGTTCCAGGTTTCCTACCCAACAGACAAGTTGGTTCACTTGATTCAAGTAGAGAGGTCAAAAGTAGAGATACTCTTTTCTTCCACTTAGAAAGAAGAAGAGACAGATGGTAGGTCCCATTCTGATGCTCCATCCACAAGGAATCAATTAAGCACTGTACTAAGTGATTGGTAGTGTGCAGTAGACTTGGTAGACTCTATTTCTACTACAACCAAGAACGCTCATTTCACTCCTCTAACACCAACCTACCCCCTGTGCCTCCATCTCATCTGTCTCACCACCAACCCCTTGCCCACATCCTGCTCTAGCCTAGAATTCCTTCCCCCTTCATATTCAGTCGTATTTATTGAGCACTTACTGTGTGCAGAGCACGGTACTAAGCGCTTGGGAAATACAAGTTGGCAACATATAGAGATGGTCCCTACCCAACAACGGGCTCACGTATCTGACAGACCACCACTCTCCCCAACTTCAAAAGCCTTACTAAAATCACATCTCCTCCAAGAGGCCTGCCTCATTTCCCCCTCCCTTTCTGCATGGCTCTTAAACCTCAATTTCTACCCTTTATTCACCCCACACACAGCACTTATGTACGTATCTATTATTTATCTTTATATCCGTCTCCCCCTATAAACTGTAAGTTCCTTGTGAGCAGTGACATGTCTGCCAATGCTGGTATATTGTACTCTCTCAAGTGCTCAGTACTGTGCTCTGCAATTAGTAAATACTCAAATGTGATTGACTGATCGGTAAACACGATCTCTGCCCTAAAGGAACCTATAGTCTTACGGATGAAGCCGCATTGTGAAGTTCTGTCATTTTGGTTCAAGGTGCCCTATGCAAAACAAGCAATTTGACATCCAAACACATTGTGCTCCTGCTCTTTCCAAAGGACACTCTCCTCTATTCCTCCCCCACAACATGTCTTTATTCACCAGGACCCCAATTTTCAGGTAACACTGTGCAGAGTTCCCCCTGATTGTTGCGTACACATGCTGTAGTTCAGAGTCAATGGCCTGGGCCATTCAGTGATCCCGTTGATGGATGCCGAATCCGAAAAGGATGGAAAATGAGACATATGACACAACAGGCGTTGAGTGACGAGGACGCTGAATAAACATGCTAATGGGCTCGGGAATTTTCCATGACACTCTCCGCTCTCTCACCCTGTGGGGAAGAAAAGTATGCTATTGCCGAGATGCCCTAGAGAACGTTTGCAGTCGGTTGTGCTGGAGTGTGCCAACATTGGAATCCCCTACCAGGCAGCAAAATAAACCTGCACTTCAAACAGCTTTTGACTTTTTAAATCTGTCTTACCTTCACTGTGGAAGCAGCGTGATCTAGTGGATAGCGCACGGGCCCAGGAATCAGAAAGTGCTGGATTCTAATCCCCGGTCTGCCACTTGTCTGCTGTGTGACCTTGGGCAAGTCACCTCACTTCTCTGGGCCTCAGTTATCTCATCTGCAAAAAATGGATTAAGACGGGGAGCCTTACAGGGGACAGGGACTGTGTCTGATCTGAATAACTTGTATCTACCCCATAGTTTAGTAAGAGTGCCTGGCACATAGTAAGCACTTAACAAATACCATAAAAAAGCATGTATTCTTATTTTTAAGGAAATTTCTGGGCCAAGCAAGTTAAAGATAAAAAACCAAGAGTTTAGGATGAGACTACATACCACATTAAAGAGAAGAGGGTGAAATCTGGCAGCCCCATTGCCTCTCTTGATCTGGGTTGGTCTGGATTCTTGGTTGCAACAGTGGTGATGTGGCATTGGATCATTCTGAAAAGAGACATCCTGGCCTGCCCTGGGGAAGAAGAGTCAGCAGGAGAGGTCACCAAGACCCACTCAGCTCTTCCTGGAACACCAGAAATAAATGTCTCCTTTCCTTTCCCAGAGACCTTTGCAACAACCAATGACACATTTATGGCATCTTCACTCAGCGGTCATTTTCTACTCTGTGAGTTCTGACAGGCGTCAGGGTGCCAAGGTGCTTGGGGTAAACCAAGCATCTGTTTGTTCAAGTGTTTGGGAGGGTTTTTTTTTTTTTAATGGCTATGGGCTCTCTCTCAGCCCCATTTGTGGAAAGAGCAGCCTGCCAGAAAGCCTGGCAATGCCAGCAATGCTCCAGCAGCGACCCACAGGAGAGACTTTTTAAGCAAAAACCCAGAAATGAAGGCAATTTCCTGACTTCTTGTCAGGGTGGGTTTCTCTCAGTCGGTGTTTTCTAACATGCCAGCTGCCTGGGATAATGTTTAATCACTTGGTTGACTTGATTTGGTGCACATGTATAACTACTTGACAAGCACTTCCTTGAAAAACATATCTTGACCGTAATCACGGTCTCCACCATGGTGGTGTAATTTTTCACTAGTGCCCAAAAACTCCTTTAAGGCTACTATAAAATGAGAGAGGTATACATACCTTCCAAAGTTCCAACTTTTCCCCTATTCTAGCTTGTCACCTCTCCTCTAAGATTAGCCTAGGACAGCATTCACAAGAAAGCCAGGACAAGACACTCCCCACAGCAGGTGATCAATAAATATCACTGAATGCTCAGTCATTGCTTTTTCCATCGTGAATCAATCAGTGGCATTTGAGCACTTAATTGTGAGCATTCACTCATATTATTTGAGTGCTTACTATGTGCAGAGAGCACTGTACTAAGCACCTGGGAGAGTACAATAGAACAATAGAGACAGATTCCCTGCCCACAAGGTGCTTACAGTCTAGAGGGGGAGAAAGACATTAATATAAATAAATTAAAACTATGTATATAATTATTGTAGGGCTGGAAGGAGGGAAGAGGACAAGGAGCAGGTCAGGGTGAACCAGAACGGAGTGGGAGAAAAAGAAAGAGATGCTTAGTCAGGGAAGGCCTCTTGGAGGAGATGTGCCTTCAAAAAAGTTTTGAAGGGGAGGACAGTAAGTGTCTGTCAGATTTAAGGAGGGAGGGTGTTCCAGAACAAAGGCAGGACACTGATGAGGGGCTGTGGCGATATAGAGGAGAGTAGACAAAAGTAAGCGGTGTACTGAACTGAGTATAAAAGAGTAAATAGACACAGCTGCTTCCCCAAAGGAGCTTACAATCTAGTGGGGTCACAGAAATGAAAATGTTACAGATAGGAGAAGCAACAGAGTATAACGCTCTTATCACCCTATTCTCCCCTCCTACTGCATCACGTACATACTTGAGTCCATACACCCTAAACACCCTAGTTGTGACGTTCTTATAGGCAGAAAACGTGTCTTCCAACTCTGTTATGGTGTACTCTCCCAAGTTCTCAGTACTGTGCTCTGCATACAGTAAACATCAATAAATATCATTGATTGATTGATTCAATAGATAATGCAGCATTGTGGGGAACTGAGAGAGATTAGTCAGGGAAGGCTTCCTAGAGGAGATATCACTTTAGGAGGGCTTTGAAGACAGGAGGAGTGATGGCCTTCCTGAAAGGAAGGAGAGAGTTCCAGGCATGGAGGTCAGGGTTCAGAAGAAAGCAAGACTCAGTGAAATATACATTCCACTGATACCCTCTTCTTCTTTTCTGAAGTGGTATGTAGAAAGCTTGCTGAAGGAATGTCCAAGGCTCAGTTCCTTTTAGGAGGTTACTGTCTCTCTGTTACACAGTTTCTCAAGACCTCTTTGAGGAGAGAAACTGAATAATCTACTTGGTTTAGAGTATCCATGACCATCTCATATACATTTGTGTTCGTTCAATCGCATTTATTGAGTGCTTACTGTGTGCAGAGCACTGTACTAAGCTCTTGGGAAGTACAAGTTGGGAACATTTTTCCCTTTCCTTCTATTTCTACCACTGGAGAAAGGACAGAGAGCCACATTTTCCTGAGGGCAAAGGGAAGTGAGACAGCTGGAATTTCCTGTTGCTTATAATAATTGTGGTATCTGTTAAATGCTTACTATTGCCAGACATTGTACTAAGCGCTGGGACAGATACAAGCAAATCAGGTTGGACACGATCCCCAGTGGGGCTCACAGTCTCAATCCCCATTTTACAGATGAGGTAACTGAGGGCCAGACACAAAAGACAAGTGCTGGAGCCAGGATTAGAACCCATGACCTTCCAACTCCCAGGCCCATGCTGTATTCACTAAGCCATTGTCTGGATGCTGCTCTGAGACCAACCCAGCTGAAATCTTCCTTGTGTTAATTTATTTCTCACTACCTAAGCTACACATGGGTCAAAAATCAAGCAAGGGGCTATAACGTACTTACTAGCTAAATCGGGGGTTATTTTTGATTAAGCCATGTTTCTCAGCCATTTTTTCCAAGGTAAGCTCTAAGGATCCTCCAGGAGGCCTTCCCAGACTGAGCCCCCTTTTTTCCTCTCCTTCTCCCCATCCCCCCTGCCCTACTTCCTTCCCCTCCCCACAGCACCTGCATATATGTTTGTACAGATTTATTACTCTATTTTACTTGTACATATTTACTATTCTATTTATTTTGTTAATGATGTGCATAATGCTACAATTCTATTTGTTCTGAGATTTTGACACCTGTCCACATGTTTTGTTTTGTTGTCTGTCTCCCCCTTCTAGACTGTGAGCCCGTTAGGGACAGTCTCTATATGCTGCCGACCTATTGCCAACTTAGAGAAGCATGGCTCAGTGGAAAGAGCACGGGCTTTGGAGTCAGAGGTCACGGTTTTAAAGTGTGGCTCCACCAATTGTCAGCTGTGTGACTTTGGGCAAGTCACTTAACTTTTCTGGGCCTCAGTTCCCTCATCTGTAAAATGGGGATGAAGACTGTGAGCCCCCCGTGGGACAACCTGATCACTTTGTAACCTCCCCAGCGCTTAGAACAGTGCTTTGCACATAGTAAGCACTTAATAAATGCCATCATTATTATTATACTTTCCAAGTGCTTAGTACAGAGCTCTGCACACAGCGCTCAATACAATTGAATGAATGATCTCATTACATGACTGCAGTTAATCAAATCCTCAACTTGGCCCTGACCACCTTAAGCCTTAATGGCTGTAAATATTACCTGCCCTCAATATTCTCTGTTGGGATTTTTTCCCATTTGTGTTGTTAATTAAACCCCACTTCGGGTTTTTATTTAATTTGGGGTTTGGATCGGTCAGGACTGCTGTGACCTACACAGAACTCTCAAATGAACCCTGGAGTTCTAATTCCTTACTATTTTTTTTAGTAAGGAATGGTTATCATTTATGGTTATCCAACAAAGTGGCCCTGCTGTAAAAAGAAGCAGTCACCTATCTGCTCTGTGACCTTGAGCAAGTCACTTCTCTGTGCCTCAATTACCTCATCTGTAAAATGGGGATTAATAATAATAATAATAATAATGTTGGTATTTGTTAAGCGCTTACTATGTGCCAAGCACTGTTCTAAGCGCTGGGGTAGATACAAGGTAATCAAATTGTCCCACATGGGGCTTACAGTCTTCACCCCCATTTTACAGATGAGGGAACTGAGGCCCAGAGAAGTGAAGTGACTTGCCCAAGGTCACACAGCAGACATGTGGTGGAGCCGGGATTCGAACCCATGACCTCTGACTCCAAAGCCCGGGCTCTTTCCACTGAGCCACGCTGCTTCCCTAAGATTGTGAGCCCCATGTGGAACATAGACTGGGTCCAACCTGATTAGCTTGTATCTATCCCAGCGCTTAGTACAGTGCCTGGAATACAGTAAATGCTTAACAGATACCATAAAGAGTTATAGGAACAAAGTGGCCCTAATCTTACAAAAAAAACCCCTCAAAATTCCAATAGTGGCTCAATGAATGCAAAACCAATAGCTAACCTCTGGAATAATGGTTCTCCAGAATTCCAGGCTCTCAAGGAGTGACAATATATTCCTTTCTATCTTCCTCCCCTACATCTCTACCCACTCACCTACGGCAAATCAGCTTCTATGGTTATATACAAAAATGATAAGCTCCCTTTCAAATCTACTTGTGGCAGCCCTGAGATCACACTTCTAGCTACCAGGGCTCAACAACACACTCATCCACTGCTCTGGAGGGAAGAGAACTCAATCCAGACAGATAGATTATCCTCTGGAAAAATCCAAACAATGCAGACAGGATGGAGTCAAAATTCAGACCAACAGCACCAACCTTCACAGGGTCAAGAGGTGTGATCCCCAGTGCTATATAAAATGTTCTGCACCCGTGGGTATTTAATACTTTTCAGTGACTGATGCTCAGTATCACCACCCGAAAGGTCTCCTTATGCACCTGACACACAGCCTCTCTATCCATGCCCTTCTCACCTGTCTTCCACTACCCTTATCTAGCAATAATAATAATAATTGTGGTATTGAAGTGCTTACCCTGTGCCAGGCATACCCACTAAGCATTAGGGTAGGTACAGGGTAATCAGGTTGGACAAAGTCCCTGTCCCACGTGGGGCTCACAATCTTAATCCCCATTTTACACATGAGGTAGCTGAGGCATAGAGAAGTTAACTGACTTGCCCAAGGTCACACGGTAGACAGATGGTCGAGTCAAAATTAGAACCCAGTTCCTGCCAACTCCCAGGCCTATGCTCTATCCACTAGGCCATGCCGCTTCACAAGGTCTAAGTCCCGAAGCAGCATGGCTCAATGGAAAGAGCCCGGGCTTTGGAGTCGGAGGTCATGGGTTCAAATCCTGGCTCCACCAATTGTCAGCTGGGTGACTTGGGCAAGTCACTTAACTTCTTTGGGCCTCAGTTCCCTCATCTGTAAAATGGGGATTAAGACTGTGAGCCCCATGTGGGACAACCTAATCACCTTGTATCCCCCCCCCAGTGCTTAGAACAGTGCTTTGCACATAGTAAGCACTTAACAAGTACCATCATTATCATTATTAGACTGTGAGCCCCATGTGGGATAGGGACCATGTCCAATGCAATTAACTTGTTTCTACCCCAAATGCTTATATACAATGCTTGACACAGAGTAAGCAAGTAAATTCATTCATTCAGTCATAGTTATTGAGCACTTACTTTATGCAAAGCACTGTACTAAGTGCTTAGGAGAGTATATACAACAGTAAACAGCCACGTTCCCTGACCACAACAAGCTTACAGTCTAGAGGATACCATCATTATCATCACAAAGTAGTCCCAGTTCTGCTCACTTTAGGTGGCAACAGCCTTCCCCCACCCACCATCACACACACAAAATTCCCCAGCAGCTTGTTTCCTGCTAGGGTCCTGTGTCATCTGGACCCTGTAAAAGTTCTGCTCAACAGGCCTTCTTGGCTCCCCATTTACAAGGCAGGGATGCAGAATAAATAACATGCTGAAAATGGTGCAGAAGACCTGTAGCAAAGCAAGGATTAGAACTCCCAGATCCCAACTTTCCAGAGCACCACCCAAACCCAATGAACCATGCGACCTGCCTTGGATTCTGTTACTGAATATGAAATCTGTAAACAACCTTGCCTCTCTCAGAGCTGGGTGGAGCATTCATGAGGTAATGCTTATAAGGAGCTTTAAAGATGGTTACGGCTGAGCTTTATCATCAATTATAAATTAAAGAGAAATCAACCAAGACAGCTGACATCTTCTGCTAACTAGAAACATAGTCATTGGCAGCTGGGATCTATAAGGTTCACCAGACAAAATTTGACATCAGCCAACTCCAAAAAGCTGGTGCCCATGTCAGATGGTCCCAACTGCCTCAGAAAATAATGGAATCAATCAATCGATGGTATTTATACTGTGCGCAGAGTGTGCTTGGAAGTGTACAATACAACACGGTAGATACGTTCTCAGCCCACAAGGAGCTTATAGCCGGTCTCAGCTCCGCAACATTGCCAAGATCCGCCCTTTCCTCTCCATCCAAACCGCTACCCTGCTCATTCAAGCTCTCATCTTATCCCGTCTGGACTACTGCACCAGCCTTCTCTCTGATCTCCCATCCTCGTGTCTCTCTCCACTTCAATCCATACTTCATGCTGCTGCCCGGATTATCTTTGTCCAGAAACGCTCTGGACATATTACTCCCCTCCTCAAAAACCTCCAGTGGCTACCAATCAATCTGCGCATCAGGCAGTAACTCCTCACCCTGGGCTTCAAGGCTGTCCATCACCTCGCCCCCTCCTACCTCACCTCCCTTCTCTCCTTCTACTGCCCAGCCCGCACCCTCTGCTCCTCCACCACTAATCTCCTCACTGTACCTCGCTCTCGCCTGTCCCGCCATCGACCCCCGGCCCACGTCATCCCCCGGGCCTGGAATGCCCTCCCTCTGCCCATCCGCCAAGCTAGCTCTCTTCCTCCCTTCAAGGCCCTGCTGAGAGCTCACCTCCTCCAGGAGGCCTTCCCAGACTGAGCCCCTTCTTTCCTCTCCCCCTCGTCCCCCTCTCCATCCCCCCGTCTTACCTCCTTCCCTTCCCCACAGCACCTGTATATATGTATATATGGTTGTACATATTTATTACTCTATTTATTTATTTTACTTGTACATTTCTATCCTACTTATTTTATTTTGTTGGTATGTTTGGTTCTGTTCTCTGTCTCCCCCTTTTAGACTGTGAGCCCACTGTTGGGTAGGGACTGTCTCTATGTGATGCCAATTTGTACTTCCCAAGCGCTTAGTACAGTGCTCTGCACATAGTAAGCGCTCAATAAATACGATTGATTGATTGATTGATTGATTATACCCTATCTCCATACTCTAAACATTTCCATGAACAACTTAGAGGTGAGCAGCAAAGACAGGCAAAAGATTGGAAAGCAAAGGGAAGGCTAAGGAAACAACATAATAATAATAATACTGATGGCATTTATTAAGCACTTACTATGTGCAAAGCACTGTTCTAAGCACTGGGGAGGTTACAAGGTGATCAGGTTGTCCCACAGGGTGCTCACAGTCTTAATCCCCATTTTACAGATGAGGTAACTGAGGCCCAGAGAAGTGAAGTGACTTGCCCAAAGTCACACAGCTGACCACTGGTAGAGTAGGGCTTTGAACCAATGACCTCTGACTCCAAAGCCCATGCCCTTTCCACTGAGCCATTCAGAATCAAGAAAAGATGGCTGGGAAGCAATTAAATGTAAGGAGAGCTCTTACTCAATGGATGGATGAAGAAGAGATCAAGAGGAAATGGACTTGGAAGTCTTAGTTTGAACAGAAATAAGAGTTTCCTGCTAGGGAAGGGGCTTGTTAGTTTTTCACTATTTAATCTATCTCTCCCTCTAGACTGTAAGCTTGTGAGCAGAGAACATGTCACCAACACCATTATATTGTACTCTCCAAAATGCTTAGTAGTGCTCTGCACACTAAGTGCTCAGTAAACATGACTGATTGATTGACCGATTATATTCTAATGTAAAAGCATATGATCCCTTCAAAAGAATAACAGCTAAACCAAGAAGCAGCTTAGCCTAGTGGAAAAAGTACAGAGCTGGGAGTCAGAGGGCCTAGGTTCTAAATCTTAGCTTGCTACTTGTCTGCTATATGCCCTTGGGCAAAACATTTAACTTCTCTTTGCCTCAGTTACCTCATCCATAAAATGGAGATGAAGACTGTGAGCCCTATGTGGAACAGGAACTGTGCCCAACCCGATTATCTTGTATCTACCCTAGTGCTTAGTACAGTGTCTGAGACCCTGTAAATGCATAAAAAATACCTTAAAAAAAGCTTTTTTCAATGGAAGTGAAAAGTTCAGACTCTGAGGCACTTTGTTATATGAGAGTTTGGGAATTCAGAAATGCCATGGAAGGACAAGCCCAAGTGAAACCTTTGTTCTCCTAGTTTTTGTTCTAAAGGAATCTGTTATAAAGTTTTTCTTTTATTTAGAGGAAAGTCACCAGATCCCCTTCACTACATGCCAGACGAGTGTACATTTGCCAGCCCTTTCTACCCACATCCACTGAAAACAAGGAGTCAGAATTGAACTTCTGGAAGGCTCAGTGCAAACTCTGCCCCATTATCGTAGGCCCTTTTGAGGCGTGTGAGGAGCTGAAAGGTGGGCAAAGAGGGGTGGTCTTCATGGGTTGTTCAAAGTGGGTTTAATGGTTGCATTCATTGCTGCGTTAAATCAATCAGTCGTACTTATTTAGAGCGTACTGTGTGCAGGGCACTGTACTTACAGCTTCAGAATGAAATGGGCATTTAAAATCCTGGTAGTTCAACCGATAAAAAAGAAAGGAAGAAAAATTCCTAGGATGTTAGCCCTATAAACTGCGACAAACATTATGTTCTCAATCATATTGCGGTAGATTTTTGCATTCATGCTTGCAGGTTTTTCGGGTCCCCAGGAGTCCTTCACCTGATCGAAAATATACTCTTTCGTGTGCATAGGTACAGGAAAACTGTTTAGCCTTTTAATCACAGAAAAAAAAAATACATTTATTCACCCAAACTGTAACGTATCGGCCTCAGCCCAAGCCGGGAGTCCATGTCTCTCCATCTTCCAACATCTGGTATTCATCACTTATGTTGTGCTGTTTAGAGTACCAGCAGGAGAAAGACAGGATTAAGCCTGGATGTTCCACATATACAGTAGTGAACTGCTTCAATTAGCTCACCAGCCGGATGTGCGCTTAGGCCTGAGAAACCCTGAGTTTGACAAAATCATTAAAAACACATTTGATCCAAAGGCAGGAAGAAGATGAATGATCAGTCTTCATGGGGATTAAGACTGTGAGCCCTATGTGGGACACGGACTGTGTCCAACCTGATTAGTTTTTATCTACCCCCTAGTACTTAATACAGTACCTGACACATAGTAGGCACTTAAACACCATAAAAAAAAAGAAAAACCTCTTTTCAATGAAAGTGAAAGGTCCAGATTGTGAGGCACTTTGTTTTATGAGAGTTTGGAAATCCAGTTATGCCATGAAAGTCCATGTCCAAGACAAACCTTTGTTCTCCTAGTTTTTGTTCTAAAGTCAGGTCAGGACTGTTTTCGTGTTTCATGCCAGGGATCTCCTAAAAGTGGCACCTCAGGGGACTCCGGCTTCTGCATATTTTAGGAGATGCAGAAGTACACAAACTCTAGGCTTTATTATTGGATGGGTGGATGGAGCCCGGCGCCCTCCTGGAGAGGAGAAGCTTGAAGCAAACAGAGAAGTATGAACAGCAGGGAAGTTGTAGGCTTGCATCATAGGGGCAGTCAGCAGGTCTTCACCTTCACTCTTCTTCGGGTGTTGTCCCAGGGTGACCCCGGGGTACCACCCATCTCAAGATCAAATGCTACCTTGTGACTGATCGAGTCAGCAAGGCGGAACTGGGAAGTGCGGGTGGGATACCACCCCCATAACTTAGAGAAGCAGCATGGCTCAGTGGAAATCAATTGTATTTATTGAGCACTTACTGTGTGCAGAGCACTGTACTAAGCGCTTGGGAAGTACAAGTTGGCAACATATAGAGACAGTCCCTATCCAACAGTGGGCTCACAGTCTAAAAGGGGGAGACAGAGAACAAAACCAAACATACTAACAAAATAAAATAAATAGAATAGATATGTACAGGTAAAACAAATAGAGTAATAAATATGTACAAACATATATACACATATACAGGTGCTGTGGGGAAGGGAAGGAGGTAAGATGGGGGGGATGGAGAAGGGGATGAGGGGGAGAGGAAGGAAGGGGCTCAGTGTGGGAAGGCCTCCTGGAGGAGGTGAGGTCTCAGTAGGGCCTTGAAGGGAGGAAGAGAGCTAGCTTGGCGGATGGGCAGAGGGAGGGCATTCCAGGCCCGGGGGAGAACGTGGGCCGGGGGTCGATGGCGGGACAGGCGAGAGCGAGGTACGGTGAGGAGATCAGCGGCAGAGGAGCGGAGGGTGCGGGCTGGGCTGGAGAAGGAGAGAAGGGAGGTGAGGTAGGAGGGGATGAGGTGATGGACAGCCTTGAAGCCCAGGGTGAGGAGTTTCTGCCTGATGCGCAGATTGATTGGTAGCCACTGGAGATTTTTGAGGAGGGAAGTAACATGCCCAGAGCGTTTCTGGACAAAGACAATCCGGGTAGCGGCATGAAATATGGATTGAAGTGGGGAGAGACACGAGGATGGGAGATCAGAGAGAAGGCTGATGCAGTAGTCCAGACGGGATAGGAAGAGAGCTTGAATGAGCAAGAGCTTGAGTGAGCAGAGCTTGAACGAGCAAGAGTTCAGCGGAAAGAGCTCGGGCTTTGGAGTCAGAGGTCATGGGTTCTAATCCCAGCTCCACCACTTGTCAGCTGTGTGACTTTGGGTAAGTCACTTCACTTCTCTGGGCCTCAGTTCCCTCATCTGTAAAATGGGGATGAAGACTGTGAGCCCCCCATGGGACAACCTGATCACCTTGTAACCTCCCCAGCGCTTAGAACAGTGCTTGGCACATAGTAAGCGCTTAATAAATGTCATCATTTTTATTATTATTATAACCAAAACTTCTAGATTGGCAGACCAAACCGGGAGTCCCTGTCCCAGATGGGGTTCACAGACTTAATCCCCATTGTACATATGAGGTAACTGAGGCACAGAGAAGTCAACTGACTTGCCTCAGGTCACACAGCAGACAAATGGCAGAGCTGGGATTAGAACCCAGGTCCTCCGATTCCCAGGCCCATGCTCTTTCCACTATTCTATGCTGCTTCTCGATAGGAAGCTGCCTTTGTTCTAGAGGGGCTGACTTTTTCCTGTATTAAGTGAGGATGAGTAATGGTGTAGTGGGAACATGGGCCTAGCAGTCAGAAGGTCATGGGTTCTAATCCTGACTCCCCCACTTGTCTGCTGTGTGACTTTGGGTATTCATTTCACTTCTGTGCCTCAGTGATCTCATCTGTAAAATGGGGATTGAGGCTGTTAGCCCCATGTGAGACAGGGACTGTGTCCAACCTGATTTGCTTGTATTCACCCCAGCAATTAGAACAGAGTCTGGCACAAAGTAAGCACTTAACAGATACCACCATTATTATTATTTATTATTATTATTATGCTTACTGGCCCCACTGGCCCTATTACTTCTGGACCCAATTGGGCTTCTGTGGGCCAAAGGTAAAGAGGAAGACCTAAATATGATGAAAAATAGTATTATTATTGAGGTATTTGTTAAGCGCTTACTTTGTGTCAAGCACTGTTATAAGCACTGGAGTAGATGCAAGTTAAACAGGTTGGACACAGTCCCTGTCCCACACAGGACTCACACTCTAAGTAGGAAGGGGAACAGACATGGAATCCCCATTTTACAGTTGAGAAAACTGAGGCACAGGGAGGTTAAGTGACTTGCCGAAGATCATATAACAAGCAATTGGTAGAGCAAGGATTAAAACCCAAGTCCCAGGATGCCCAGGTCCCTGATCTTTCCACAGGACCACACTGCTTCTCTATGCCAACTTGTACTTTTGTGGCCAACTTGTACTTCCCAAGCGCTTAGTACAGTGCTCTGCACACAGAAAGTGCTCAATAAATATGATTGATTGATATGCAATCAGACCACAGACTCTTGTGAGAAATACTCATATCCCCCCTTTCATGAGATGCCTCATCATTTCTATCTTTGTCCACTCATAGAAAGCGAAGTGCCTGCTTAACATTTATTTTATTTGTGCATATTTATTCTATTTATTTTATTTTGTTAATATGTTTTGTTCTCTGTCTCCCCCTTCTAGACTGTGAACCCGCTGTTGGGTAGGGACCGTCTCTATATGTTGCCAACTTGTACTTCCCAAGCGCTTAGTACAGTGCTCTGCACACAGTAAGTGCTCAATAAATACGATTGAATGAATGAATGAATGACTCCCTATCTCCACTAGGATAGTGCTACCTTCGAATGAGGATTTAATTATTCTTGGTGGTAACAGAAGGCAGGAAGAGAGTGGCTAAATCAGATCTCCAGGCAATACATGACAAGTTTCATTTTACCCATTTGTAGCAATCTAGTTCCTAAACCTTTAAGCTAGAACTAACAAGTAGAAAAAGCAACTGAATGACCCCAATCCTTCCCTGTACAAATGAGGTGGTTTGAGGGGACATTGAATTCAAATTCAAAGGGAAGCACAAACCACACTGTGACTCTTTAGCACACAATAGTCCATTACTGCCACAAGTGCCAAATGGCCCCTTAAGGTTTAAAGAATGAAAACCAATTATGCCACTTTTGGCCCCAAAAGATGCAGCTGATGCCCTTCAGAGTCATTTCATTTTTTTTTTCATTTCAATCGTATTTATTGAGTGCTTACTGACAACAAAACAAGTAGACGGGTGTCAATGCGATAGTAGGTAACTAGGCAAAAAAAACCCTAACCCCCAACAAAGCTTGAGGAAGAACGATGCGTTTTGGTGAAATTAGAGCACCGCATTTTTAACGTGCTTGCTTACAGTTATAACTTATTCATAAAGTTACATTCAGTCTTGGTGGTTTGCCCTTTTAGGCACAAGCTGTATTAATAATAATGTTAATAATAATAATAATGGCATTTATTAAGCGCTTACTATGTGCAAAGCACTATCCTAAGCGCTGGGGGGGTTACAAGGTGATCGGTTGTCCCACGGGGGGCTCACAGTCTTAATCCCCATTTTACAGATGAGGTAACTGAGGCCCAGAGAAGTGAAGTGACCTGCCCAAAGTCACACAGCTGACAATTGGCAGAGCCGGAATTTGAACCCATGACCTCTGACTCCAAAGTCCATGCTCTTTTCCACTGAGCCACACTGCTTCTCTACTTCATTCATTCATTCGATCGTATTTATTGAGCACTTACTGTGCGAAGAGCCCTGTACTAAGCGCTTGGGAAGAGTCATAGAGGGGAGAAAGGAATCTGCTCAAACCAGGCTCTGACTGCATTAAACCAGAATCCAGCAGCATCCACAGCATCTTGGAGATAGCAGCATCTTGCCTAGTAATTTTATTATTTTGTCCTAAGCGTGGCACAGTGGACAGAGCACAGGCCCAAGAGTCAGAAGATCATGGGTTCTAATCCCAACTCCGTCACTTGTCTGCTGTGTGGCTTAGGGCAAGCCACTTCACTTCTCTGTGCCTCAGTTACCTCATCTGGAAAATGGAGACTAAGACTGTGAGCCCTATGCATCAAAAGCATAGGAGAAGCAGCATGGCTCAATAGAAAGAACATGGGCTTTGGAGTCAGAGGTCCTGGGTTCAAATCCCAGCTCTGCCACTTGTCAGCTGTGTGCCTTTGGGCAAATCACTTAGCTTCTCTGTGCCTCAGTTACCTCACCTGTAAAATGTGGATTAAGACTGAGCCCCACATGGGACAATCTGATCACCTTGTATCCTCCCCAGTGCTTAGAACAGTGCTTTTCACATTAGGGGAAGAAGCAGCATGGGCCCGGGTTTGGGAGTCAGAGGTCATCAGTTCAAATCCCGGTTCTGCCACCTGTCAGCTATGTGACATTGGGCAAGTCACTTCACTTCTCTGGGCCTCAGTTCCCTCATCTGTAAAATGGGGATTAAGACTGTGAGCCCCACAAGGGACAAACTGATCACCTTGTAAACTCCCCAGCGCTTAGAACAATGCTTTGCACATAGTAAGCACTTAACAAATACCATCATTATTGTTATTATAGTAAGCACTTAACAAATGCCATCATCATCATTATTATTATTATTATGTGGACAGGGACTTTGCCCAACCCAATTTGCTTTTATCTACCCCAGCACTTAGTACAGTGCCTGGCACAGAATAAGCACTTTACAAATACCGCAGTTATTATTGTTATTATTATTTAGTACAGTGTGCTAATAATAGTAATAAAGATAGTTCTTAAGAGCTTACTATGTGTCTAACACTGACAGATACAAGATAATCAGGTCAGATATATGATAAGTAGGCAGAAGAACAGGATTTTGATCCCTATTTTACATTTATCTATTTTGGTGCTACTGATGCCTGTCTACTTGTTTTGTTTTGTTGTCTGTCTCCCCCTTCTAGACTGTGAGTGAGTTCTTGGGTAGGGATTGTCTCTATCTGTTGCCAAATTGTGCTTTCCAAGCGCTTAGTACAGTGCTCTGCACAGAGTAAGCGCTCAATAAATGTAATTAAATGAATCAATCAATCAATCGTATTTATTAGGCACTTACTGTGTGCAGAGCACTGTACTAAGCGCTTGGGAAGTACAGGTTGGCAACATATACAGTCCCTACCCAACAGTGGGCTCAAATGAATGAATGAAAGAGGAAACTGAGGCACAGTGAAGTTACAGAACCCAAGTAACCTGTGACAGAGTCAGGATTAGAACCCAGGTCCTCTGGCTCCCAAGCTCATGCTCTTTCCTCTAGGCCATGCTGCTGCCCTACACCTCGTAGGTGCTCAGTAAATATTATTGATTGATTGAATGGAAAAGCAGTGTGAGAAGCAGCTTGGCTTAGTAAAAACAGCACAGGACTTCCAGTCAGAGGACCTGGGTTCTAATCCTGCTCTACCACTTACCTGCCATGTGACCTTGGGCAAGTCACTTAACTTCCCTGTGTCTGTCTCAGTTCCCTCAACTTCAAAATGGGGATTCAATACCCGTGTCCTCTCCTTCTTAGAATGTGAGCCTCGTGAGGGGCTTTATGATCGTGTGTCTACCCCAGGGCTTAGTACAGCAATTGGCACTTAGTAAGTAGTTAATAAATACCACAATTATTATTAGTAATAGAGAAAGAGAGAGAAAGAGAAATAGAGAAATGTGGGGAAAGGGAGAAAAAGTCAATATAAAGGGAATAGAGAGAAGGAGAGAGGTTAGCTGAGACAAAGAGGGGGATTGGGAGATCCAAGAGAGAAAAACAGGAAGGGTAGGAGGGGGTGAGGAGATGATAAGGGTATGGGGCGAGGATGACATCAACACTCATAAATATTTAAATGCATCCACCATCTAGGTCTTACCAGTGGGACTCGTCATTATGGCATAGTGCGTAGTTTAGGGGCTTGGGGTCGGAAGGTCATGGGTTCTAATCCTGTCTCCCTTGGGCAAGTCGCTTTACTTCCTTGTTAGCTTCCTTGGTTACCTCATCTGTAAAATAGGGAGTGAGACCATGAGCCCCATGTGGGACAGGGGCTGTGTCGAATGAATGAATGAATGAATGTGTCCAACCTGATTTGCTTTTATCCACCCCAGCACTTAGCACCGTGCCTGGAACATAGTAAGCACTTAATAATAATTATCATTTTTATGGCTGGTGGTTCTCTCCCATCACCCAGCCAAAAACAAGATCTTTAGTGGCTTCCATTTCAGGATGGTCAAGTGACTGTACAGAACGTCCATAAAAATGAATCATCCCACCCAAATGCCTGGTCACTTTAGTGTACACACCTTCCAATAGAAAGAGAGGTAAGCCATTTTACACACAGCTAAAAAGGATGGGATTATGCCTCAGGGTAGATCACTGCAAACTGGGAGCCCCATGTAGGACAGGGACTTTGGTCAATCTGATTGGATTGGATCAACTAATCAATGGTATTTATTGAGCACATATTATGTGCAGCGCATTGTACTGTTTGGGAGAGTCCAGCATAACAATAAGACAGACACATTCCCTGCCCACGATGAGCTTTCAGTCTATAGGGTATCCCAGCCATTATAGAGGTACTTGGCATTTTAGTAAACACTTAACTAATACCACAGTTCTTATTGATATTATTAACTGGTCTCCTTTTCCATCATTCTCACTCTCATATTGTCATTCTCTCATTCTCTCTCTCCCTCCAACTAGAGCTTCCTGGAAGAACATGGGGTTGGGACTTTTAAGTGCTGAGGAACTGTCCATCCCCTCTTCCATACTTTAGGAAGCAGAACAAGAAGCAGGGAAAGGAGCCTCAGTGGTGGGTGAACGTCTCAGAATGATCCAAGTGGCTCTTCCACCAGGTGGGTGAAAAGAGTTATTTGAGAAGAAGTTGTTGACTGGGAAGGTCTCAAGAGTTCCTTCTAGACTATAAGCTTGTTGTGGGCAGGGAACATGTCTATCAACTCCGTTGTATTGGAGTACCAAGCACTTAGTATGGTGCTCTGTGCACAGTAAGCGCTTAGTAAATACCACTGATTGAAGGTCTTCCCATCTCAAAGCACTTCTAGCGTTCCTCACAACTGAGGTGCTGGACGTTGTCTATGAACCACAAGCTGTGGGGCCTGGGAATCCATGGGAAAATGATTTTCCCCAGCTCCACTTTCCAGAATATTTAATTCCCACTTATCCTTAGGCTCTCTAACCCCTAAGAAAGATTCAAAGGAGCAATAACCATCTCAATAGTGTTTTCTGAACTACTTTAGAAATTTCCTAGCCCATCTCATCTTCTAGACTGTACGCTCCTTGTGGGTAGGGAATGTGTCTCTTTATTGTTATATTGTACTCTCTCAAGCACTTAATACAGTGCTCTGCACACAGTAAGTACTCAATACAATTGAATGAATGAAAAGCAGTTCGATATCTGATGGACACCAGCCACTAAAGATTTTATTTCAAACTACCCAATGGTTGAAAATATTACCATTTATTTGGGGACTTGTCAAAGTATTATTTTCATTACACTAATAAATACTGTAAAAGTCAGAATAAAAAATACTATAAGTCCTGGAACTTGTCTTATCTAAATCTATATGATCTGGAATTATTTAGCAGGGGAGTTCAGTAATACAAAACAGATACAGAAAGGGTCCTAGAGAAAGCCTTGGGGAAAAGCTGAACTATTAATTACATCTTAACTGAATGTTCTCTAACAGCAATTGCCTATGCTACAAAGAAAAAGCCAAATGTTTCTCAGTGTAAGTAGTACATTTGTTCACATTATTGGAATCCCTTGAGTAAAGGCACTTTAAAGATGAAATAAAATTCTGTTGGATTGGGGGGGGGGGGGGGCTTTGCTTGCATTTGAGGGATTTTTTGTGGATTTTTTCAAATTAAAAAACTGATCCTTCTGCAGGCTAGTTGGCAGAAAACTAAGAATAAATCAGAAGATGACTTGGCAAGACCTCTAAATTGGAAGCTTATTCTTTTGCCATTTTCACACCTGAAATATTTACACATAGACACACACAAGCATGTGCACATGCACAAACCCTTAATCCCATCTGAAGTTTCAAAGCTCATTGGCTCACTTTCTCCATCAGGAATCACAATCTCCATTCAGGAGAGGATCCCGTTCCCTTTGGCCAGTCATCCTTCTATTCTGCTCAAGGCCTCCCATCATACACTTAATTTGAAGTCACCATGCTCCAGAAGGGAAGAGGAAGAATTTTCAGGATTCCAGTCACCCCTTGAGTGCACCTGTGATCTGCTCCCTTACACGTGGAGGGAGGAACTCTCCTTTGCCACAAGAGTGGAAAAACATGTTTGCAGGCAAAACACAAATTCAAAACTAATGGGCAATTTAAGCTTACCAGCAGTTTTTAGTAACCCACTGGAGGGAGAGTATTTCTGTACCAATATCTCCAAGGGGAAGACTTGCACCTGGGAAAACATTGTGTGTGTGTGTGTGTGTGAGGGAGGGGTGAATAAAGGGTGCAAATCCTACTGCATAAAACAAAATCTACCTAGGGTCAATGGAGCATCTAACCCAGCTCTCCTTTTCTGGTCATTAGAGTCAGCTGGAACAGCAATCAGAGGATCCATGTCTTGCCGAGGCCACTAAAGACAATTTTCCAGTTTGTGGAAACTCATTTACCAGCTGACTGCCCCCCAAGGCCTGCCGATAAGGACACTCAGAGAAGTTAAGTAACTTGCCCAAGATCACACGGCTGAGAAGTGGCAGAGCCGGGATTAGAACCCATGACCTCTAACTCCCAAGCCCGTGCTCTTTCCACTGAGCCATGCTGCTTCTCTATATCATCAAATATCGTCATTATTATTATTCTCTGTGCCTCAGTTACCACATTTGTAAAATGAGGACTGAGACTGTGAGCCCCACGTGGGCCAGGGACTGTGTCCAACCTAATTTGTTTGTATCCACCCCTGTGCTTAGTACAGTGTCTGGCCCATAGTAAGCGCTTAACAAAGACCACTTGGAAATCTCTACCTTCTAAAGTGGATGGAAGCCACCTTGAAGAAGGCTGGTTCTGTGCCCTGGGCAGAGCGTGGCTTGGCTGGGCAGAGGGTGGTGACCCTCTAGACCCCCAGTGCTGGGTTAATTCAGTCTAAATAGTTCAGTCCAAGAAAATTTAGCAGCAAGAGTTTTAGATGTGACTTGTATAGTAATTTTTTTCAAGTCACTTTGGAAGACAGGCACTGTAACTTTCTACAGTGTTGCCTAGAGGAAAGAGCATGGGCCTAAGAATCAGGTCCTGGGTTCTAATCCCTGCTCCACTACCTGCCTACTGTGTGGTTAAGTCACTTAACATCTCTGGGCCTCAGTTTCCCCACCTTTAAAATGGGGATTCATTCATTCAGTCATACTTATTGAGCACTCACTGTGTGCAGAGCACTGTACTAAGCGCTTGGGAAGTACAAGTTGGCAACATATAGAGACGGTCCCTACCCAAAAATAGGCTCACAGCCTAGAAAGAGGAGATAGACAACAAAACAAAACATGTGGACAGGTGTCAAGTCATCAGAATAAATAGAAATAAAGCTAGATGCACATCATAAAGCTAGATGCACATTCAATACCTGTTCTCCTTCCTCTGAGTGCCCCATATGGGAGGACTCGTGTTTGACCTGATCATCTTGTATCTACCCTAGTGTTTAGTTCAGTACTTGGCACATAGTAAGCACTTAACAATTACCACAATTATTATTAGCAGTAGTAGAAATAGCCAAAAAGTACTTAGTCAGAAAGGCTAGATTTCAGCCTCTACATCTCATCAACAGTCTTCTCCCTTTCCCCAATTTTTTCCCCTATAACTTTAATTCTAACAAGTAACTAACGCAAGGCAAAGTCCTTTGCTTCTGTCGCAGTGTTGCACTTAACTAAACTTTTATACAGAAGAATCATGAAAAATAAAATCAGAAGCAAGCTATGTGAAAATCACAATCAGTGTGAGTATTCCATTTTGGAATAATCATGAATTTTAGCAAAGCACTGCTGAAATACATACAGATTCTTCCAGAAGTTAATATGGAGTACGAAAGGGGAGTCTGTTTCACTGTGCCCAGTGGTTTCCCCATGTTCAGGCATATTCTGACTTGCAAGCCAAACCTGAACCTGTCCGGGGTTCAAGTTCATTTGCTCTTGGTGATACATGATTTCCTGTTTATAGGAAAAAGGTCCTTAAAAGGCTTATAAAAAATTCAAAAGGCTTCTTGGACCTTGAATCGCTCTCACAAAACAACATTTCGATGATTTAAGTGTAAATAAATCAGAAACATATGATTAAATTTCCATTAAAATACACATGGGTTTAAAGTTATGAGGAATAAGTGCCGGGCAGAGTAAGTTTTAGGTTTGCTGACCCCATAATTGGTGAAAAGCAGCCGGATGAATTCAAACCGAGGGCCAGATTGCCCTTCCCGCTCCAGGATACGCCATTCCAACGGTTTCAGTTGGCAGCTTATCATTTTAGACAAATACCAGGACAGAAAACGCCAGCCTATTAGCCGTGCCCACCATGGGGTCCGCACTCCTGGCTGATCCTGGGAGCAGTCATGGGTTTGTGGATGCCCGGAGGGGAGGAATGGGCAATTCACACAGGAAAAGCGGTGTGGCCTAGTGGAAAGAGCAAGGGCCTGAGACGATGGTATAATAATAATGCTGGTATTTGTTCAGCACTTCATTCATTCATTCATTCAATCGTATTTATTGAGCGCTTACTGTGTGCAGAGCACTGTACTAAGTGCTTGGGAAGTACAATTTGGCAACATATAGAGACGGTCCCTACCCAACAGTGGGCTCACAGTCTAGAAGGGGGAGACAGAGAACAAAACAAAACGTATTAACAGAATAAAATAAATAGAATAAATATGTACAAGTAAAATAGAGTAATAAATATGTACAGACATATATACATATATACAGGTGCTGTGGGGAAGGGAAGGAGGTAAGGCAGGGGAGGAGGGGGAGAGGAAGGAAGGGGCTCAGTCTGGCCTCTTACTATGGGGGCCAGACTTGGCACTTACTATGTGCCAAGCCCATACTTAATATGCACTGGGGTGGATAAAAGGAAATTGGGTTGAACATGGCCCCTGCCTCATGTGGGGCTCACCGTCACAATCCCCATTTAACAGATGAGATAACTGAGACCAAGAGATGTGAAGTGACTTGCCCAAGGTCACAGAGCAGACAAGCAGCGAGTCAGGATTAGAACTCATGATCTTCTGATTCCAAGGCCCGTGATCTACCCTATGTTCCATGCTGCTTCTCTTGTCAGAGGATTGTAGGCTCCTCTCTAGACTGTAAACTCATGTGGGCAGGGAATATGTCTATTTATTGTTGTATTGTACTCCCCCAAGCACTTAGTACAGGGCTCTGCACACAGTAAGCACTCAGTAAATACGACTGAATGAATTAATAATCCAGTCCGCCGCTTGTCTTCTGTGTGACCTTATGCATGTCGTTTCATTTCTCTGTGCCCCAGTTGCATTATCTGTAAAATGGAGATTAAGACTGTGAGCCCCATGGGGGACATGGATTGTGTCCAACCTGATGAGAAGCAGCGTGGCTCAGCGGAAAAAGCCCGGGCTTGGGAGTCAGAGGTCATGGGTTCAAATCCCGGCTTTGCCACTTGTCAGCTGGGTGACTTTGGGCAAGTCATTTCACTTCTCTGGGCCTCAGTTCCCTCATCTGTAAAATGGGGATTAAGACTGTGAGCCCCCTGTGGGACAACCTGTTCACCTTGTAACCTTCCCAGCACTTGGAACAGTGCTTTGCACATAGTAAGTGCTTAATAAATGCCATCATTATTACTATTAACTTACATCTACCTCAGTGCTCAGTACAGTGCCTGGCACATAGTAAGAGCTTAACAAATACTAAAAAAAACCTTCCAGCTCTGCCACTTGTCTGCTGTATGACCTTGGGCAAGTCACTTAACTTCTCTGTGCCTCAGTTTCCTCATCTGTAAACTGGGGGTAAATCCTACTCCCTTCTACCTCGACTGTGAGCTCCATGGGGGACAGGGTCTGTGTCCAACCCGATAGCCTGATTTCTACACCAGTGCTTAGAACAGTGCTTGGCACATACAAAGCACTTAATGAATACCATTAAAAAATGACAGACTCCATGAAGGCTGATTGGATTGTAGGCTGGACCTGGAGTCTGGAAGGTTCAAAGGGAGGGTGAACTCCAGTTTCTCCCCCTTCAATTCTCTGTTCCCCCTTCAGTTCTTCCTCCCGTAGCCCCATTATTCAATTGGCATCAGAGATTCTCTCAACCCAAGCTCACTAACGTCAATGGCAGGGAAGGGACGATTAGCTTGTTCTTGAAATAATTCTATATTTCTTTGGACCACGGAATAGCATGTTTCAAAGGAAAAGTCGCGTATTTGGTCACCCCAGTTGTGGACGAGAGATCATCCACATATTATAAGAAAAAATATAATGCATCGGTTTACCAATTTACTGCAGTTTGTCACTCTTCACACTGTACTCTCTAATTTGCTTTAGGAAATACTGGCATCGAATCAAAGAAGCACTGTAGGTCCATGAAGCTCATTTTGAAAGCAAACATTAAAAGAAGGCCAGAAGGAGCAGGCGTTTGAGGATATAAAGCATTGAAGGCTCACTCATTTGCTTAAAAGGAATAGTCTTCTCTGACTATATTAACTGGCTAAGGTGTGAAAAAACCCCAAAAAACCAAAAGCGACGTCCAAAAACAGAACTGTTGCTTCGATTTGAGAGCTGGTTAAATGGACATTTGTGGTGAGATTTTAAAATTCTTAGTTGAAACCCCAAGCAGTAAAATTTTATTAAAACAGTTTCCCACATTACTTTAAAAACAAAAATTCAACCAACAGTCCTGAAACAATATATACGGCTCCGTATGGAGCTTTTCTATGTATAACAGGAAAATCCTCAGTCCCACCGGGCAGCATTAGAAAGACGTTCCCTCTTGAAGTGCTGATCCTTTGCTATCCACCATGGCCTTAAAAATGCTCATCCAGGCCACTTGGAGAAGTCTGGCATATATGCACTTGTATTTACTATTAATATAGGAGGCTGGGATTAACACTATTCTGAGCCCAGAGTAATAAAGGAAGCAGGTGTCCAGAGAACAGTTGGAAAGAAGATGGGGGTGAGGAAGGAGGTAAAGAAGCAGCATGACTCAGTGGAAAGAGCCCGGGCTTTGGAGTCAGAGGTCATGGGTTCAAATCCCAGCTCTGCCAATTGTCAGCTGTGCGACTTTGGGCAAGTCGCTTCAGTAAGGAGGCTAGTCATTTGGAGGGGTTTTGGGCAACACAATCTCAAGAAGGGAAATCAACATTTAGTCCAAGATCAATAAGCGGCCATCACGGACATCGGATTAGCCACGGATTTTCTAGGTTGGTTGCTCTATCTGATTAAATTCCGCTCTGTCCCTTGCTGTTTTACATCTGCTCTCTAGAGCTGTAAATCAGCATGAGAGGCAGCATGGCTCAGTGGAAAGAGCACGGGCTTGGGAATCAGAGGTCGTGGGTTATAATCCCGGCTCTGCCGCTTATCGGCTGTGTGACTTTGGGCAAGTCACTTAACTTGTGTGCCTCAGTTACCTCATCTGTAACATGGGGATTAAGATTGTGAGCCCCACATGGGACAACCTGGATAACCCTGTATCCCCCCAGAGCTTAGAACAGTGCTTTGCACATAGTAAGCGCTTAACAAATACCATTATTATTATTATTCTCTGTGCCTCAGTTCCCTCATCTGTAAAATGAGGATTAAGACTGTGAGCCCCCTGTGGGACAAACTGATCACCTTGTAACCTCCCCAGTGCTTAGAACAGTGCTTTGCACATAGTAAGCGCTTAACAAATACCATTATTATTATTATTATTCTCTGTGCCTCAGTTCCTTCATCTGTAAAATGAGGATTAAGACTGTGAGCCCCCTGTGGGACAAACTGATCACCTTGTAACCTCCCCAGCGCTTAGAACAGTGCTTTGCAAATAGTAAGTGCTTAATAAATGCCAAAAAAAAGGTGCAAGAGGAAGAACTGCATAATAGACTTGCTGGAAATTTCTCTGAGCCTGTGGCTAAGAATATGCATTTGATTTCAATCAATCAATTCATTCAATCGTATTTATTGACCATTTACTCTGTGCAAAACCCTCTCCTAAGGGATTGGGAGAGTACAATATGACAGAGTTGGTAGACATGTTCCCTGCCCACAAGGAGGTTACAATCTAGAGGATTTATCTATGAACATTTATAAGATGTATCTTCCTACCTGGCTTTGTTCAAGGGGGAAGGGAGAAAGGAAGAGTGCTATGGGGGAGGGAGATGGAGCTGGAATTGGAAGAGCAGCATGACTTGGGAGTCAAAAGGTCATGAGTTCTAATCCCCCTTCTGTCACTTGTTGGCTGTGTGACCTTGGGCAAGTCGCTTTGCTTCCCTGTGCCTCAGTTACCCCATCTGGAAAATGGGGATTGGGACTGTGAGCCTCATGTTGGGCAGGAACTGTGTCCAACCTGATTTGCTTGTATCCACCCCTGTGCTTAGTACAGAACTGGCACATAGTAAGTGCTTAATACCATAATTATTATTATTATTGTTGTTATTATTATTAGAACAATAACTGTGAACCCGTTGTTGGGTAGGGACCGTCTCTATATGTTGCCAACTCGTACTTCCCAAGCACTTAGTAAAGTGCTCTGCACACAGTAAGTGCTCAATAAATACAACTGAATGAATGAATGAATAAATATGGAGCACTTTCCCCCCTTCTAAACCTAAGACATTTTAAGAGAGTTGATATGAGAAATTTTTCATGTCAACTTCCTGTTTCTCTAAATGTGAACTATTTCAATCAATCATATTTATTGAGCGCTTACTGTGTGCAGAGCACTGTACTAAGCGCTTGGGAAGTACAAGTTGGCAACATATAGAGACAGTCCCTACCCAACAGTGGGCTCACAATCTAAAACTATTTCACCTATTCACGTCTCGATGACTCTAGCCGGAGAGCATTCCCACTGAGTTTACAGGTGAGAGGGTAAGGTAGGGAACACCTGAGAGTCTAGAATTAGAATTCAAACCAACTTAGACTGGTTAGACCGGTTGATGGGATGGTCAGGAAAACACAGAATTCGGTTTAATAGGAGCAAGTGCAAGATAAGAGCCCATAAAAAGGTGAAATAAACTGTACCAATACCACGCTATTTCCCATGAACATGGCTGAAAGGAATCTAAAGCCCCAGTGATACACACGCTACTCATGAAGCTAGGATGTGGTGCAAATACTTAAATGATGAATAAGGTGTAGAATCCTTGAGGCAATCCAATTGTATTAAGGACTTGTCAAAGCCCTGCTAGAATGTACTGTCTCTGCTTCTAGATAACGATTTTTCAGTGAGGGCTGTTAATTAATTAATGATGATATTTGTTTAGCACTTACTATGTGTGAAGCACTATTCTAAGTGCTGGGGGAGATACAAGGTGATCAGGTTGTCCCACTTGGGGCTTACAGTCTTAATCCCCATTTTACAGATGAGGTAACTGAGGCACAGAGAAGTTAAGTGACTTGCCCAAAGCTGACAAGTGGTGGAGCCGGGTTTAGAACCCATGACCTCTGACTCCCAAGCCCGGGCTTTTTCCACTGAGCCATGCTGCTTCTATAATAATAATGTTGATATTTGTTAAGCACTTACTATGTGCTAAGCACCTAAGTGCCGGGGTAGATACAAGGTCATCAGTTTGTCCTACGTGGGGCTTACAGTCTTCATCCCCATTTTACAGATGAGGGAACTGCGGCCCAGAGAAGTGAAGTGACTTGCCCGAAGTCACACAGCTGACAAGCAGTGGAGTCAGGATTAGAACCCACGACCTCTGACTCCCAAACCCATGCTCTTTCCACTTAGCCACGCTGCTTCTCTAGTGTCCGCAATCGGAATGTGTGATAGAATGGATTTCCGTAGTCATGTTTTAAAATAGGATGTATTCCCATCGCTTTGGATGGTTTAAACATGATCCAGCCTAAGAGCAGGGTGATGGTCTTAGGTGACATAAGGAGACCTCTTCCATCGCTGAGATCTGATGTTTCTCTTTCTAACCTCATCAACTCTGGGGTATTCTGAGGGTCTCTGTGTATGGACCCTACCACCTAATTTAGGCATTTAAGTATTATTGTTTACTTCCCGTCGAAAAACACGGCTCCCATGCTCTGTTACATACCAGATATATGTATGCAACACATACCAATACCCCATGGAGCTGCTATTTCCCATGAGCGAGGCTGAAAGGAATCTAAAGTGATACACAACGCTACTCATGAAGCTTAAGATGTGGTGCAAATAATTGAGGTAGAATGCATAGAATCCTTAAGCCAATCCAACTGTACTCAGGGCTTTAAGCCCTGCTAGAGTGTACTGTTTCTGCTTCTAGATCCCGATAAAGAAAATACATGGCCATAAAAAAGTGGTTTCACTTCAAAAATGGCCATAGAGATCTCTTATCAAAACTGGAGTCTGAGATCCTTTGTAATAAAAGGGGTTAAATAATGCTACCAGGCTGTCTTTTAGCGTTGATGATTACGTTGTGAACTCCTAATGTCCAGGGACTGTATCTGCCAACTCTGCTGTATTGTAATCTCCCAAGAGTTTAGTACAATGCTCTGACTGATTAGGCCCAAATTACGAATAAGCAACTAAAAATATAGTAAACCTGTTCATTCCCTCCAGTCAGTGAATTCCTTGTGGGTAGGGAATGTATCTATCACCTCTAAGCAGCATGGCTCAGTGGAAAGAGCCCGGGCTTTGGAGTCAATGGTCATGGGTTCAAATCCCGGCTCCGCCAATTGTTAGCTGTGTGACTTTGGGCAAGTCACTTCACTTCTCTGGGCCTCAGTTCCCTCATGTGTAAAATGGGGATTAAGATTGTAAGCCCCATATGGGACAACCTGATCATGTTGTATCCCCCCCAGTGCTTAGAACAGTGCTTTGCACATAGTAAGTGCTTAATACATGCCATCATTATTATTATTATTACAGTATTGTTCTCTACCAAGCTCTGAATATAGTGCTAGGCGAACAGTAAGCGCTTTAAAAAAAATTGATTAATCTGTCATTCACATTAGCTCTTCAGTGATAACAGTGAAGGCACTAGCGTTTTATCAAATGACACCTGTCTCCATGTTTTGTTTTGTTGTCTCTCCCCCTTCTAGACTGTGAGCCCGTTGTTGGGTAGGGACCATCTCTACATGTTACCAACTTGTACTTCCCAAGTGCTTAGTACAGTGCTTTGCACACAGTGAGCACTCAATAAACACGATTGAATGAATGAACTAAATGCTAATGAGTTGTCCTTATGAGGAAAATATTTCTAGCTTGGCTGGCTAGAAGTAGGCTTGTGTTATAGATTTACCTAAGAAAATTTTGTTTTAGTACAAATCTTTTTATTATTATTAATGATAATAATAATAATAATAATAATGTTGTTAAGTGCTTACTATGTGCCAAGCACTGTTCTAAACACTGAGGTAGATACAAGGTAATCAGGTTGTTCCATATGGGCCTCACAGTCTTAATCCTCATTTTGCAGATGAGGCAACTGAGGCACAGAGAAGTTAAGTGACTTGCCCAAAGTCACACAGCTGACAAGTGGTGGAGCAGGAATTAGAACCCATGACCTCTAACTCCCAAGCCCATGCTCTTTCCACTAAACCATGCTGTTTCTCAGTTAGTGGTAATAATGTTACCACTATTTAACTGCAACAAAAATTGTACCATCCAGACAAAAGTCAATGTTTTTGGAGCTTCATAACATCTCTTCCCACCTCTGAGCCTTCCCTTCCCCATTGAAACCCTGCCATCCTGCCTTTTGATTAATAATAATAATAACAATAATAATAATAATAATAATGGTATTTGTTAAGCGCTTACAATGTGCCAAGCACTGTTCTATGTGCTGGGGGGGTTAGAAGGTAATCAGGTTGTCCCCCATGGGGCTTGCAGTCTTAATCCCCATTTTACAGATGAGGTAACTGAGGCCCAAAGAAGTGAAGTGACTTACCTAAAGTCACCCAGCTGACAAGTGGCGGAGTCAGGATTAGAACCCACGACCTCTGACTCCCAAGCCCGGGCTCTTGCCACTGAGCCATGCTTCTTCTCTAAGCGCTTATTATATGCCAGCAGTGTACCAAGTGCTGGGCTAGATAATGAGCTAATCAGGGTGCGCACAGTCCCTGTCCCACATGGGCCTCACAGTCAATCAGTCGTATTTATTGAGCGCTTACGGTGTGCAGAGCACTGTACTAAGCGCTTGGGAAGTACAAGTTGGCAACATATAGAGACAGTCCCTACCCAACAGTGGGCTCACAGTCTAACAGTCTAAATAGGAGGGAGTAGGATTGAATCCCCATTTTACAGTTGAGGAAACTGAGGCCCAGAAAAGTTAAGCAACTTCCCCAAGATCCCACAGAAGCCAGTATTCGAACTCAGGTCCTCTGAATTCCAGGCCCACGCTCTACCCAATCATCTTTGCTGCTTTTCACTTCAGCCTAATGGACGGGGAGCAGCTCAGCAGCCATCAAGCAGAAACCCACCATCCTTCACAGGTACCATAAACTAACTGGGGGGTACTCACAAGGAAGCAATTTCACAAAAATGTCTTCTAGCTCTTCCATGGGCAAGATCCCCCCTCTTCTAGACTATAAGCCCACTGTTGGGTAGGGACCGTCTCTCTATGTTGCCAACTTGTACTTCCCAAGCGCTTAGTACAGTGGTCTGCACATAGTAAGCGCTCAATAAATACGATTGAGTGAATGAAGATCCATGTACCTCTTCAGCCAGTCATATTGATCTGCACAGCAGTAGTTTTTAAACAGATTTACACTGTAGCATGTGATTGAATGAGACAGTTTATCTTTTAGTGCTCAATGAGTTCCTGCTGCTCAATTAGATGCCTTTGTAAGTTGCTTCACTTCCTCCAGATTTCTGAGGTTCACTGTAGTAAATCATAACCAACTGAATTGATTCTATTTCTTTTCTAACTTGCTCCCGAGAAACTTAAAAGAGTCAAGATTGCTTCCAAAGCTCCCGGCTGTAGAACTGGGGCCACATTTGGCATCAGTGAGGCTCACTTAGGATGGTGTACAAAGTAATAATAGTAATAATTATTAGCATGGTATTTGTTAAGTGCTAAATCAGTGCCAGGCACAGAACTAAGCGCTGGGGTGGATACAAGCAAGTCATTGTCCCACATGGGGCTCATAGTCTTAATCCTCATTTTACGGATGAGGGAACTGAGGCCCAGAGAACTGAAGCGACCTGCCCGGAGTCACAGGGCAGACAAGTGGCAGAGCCGGGATTAGAACACAGGACCTTCTGACTCTCAGGACTGTGCTCTATCCACTTGACCAGTAAGCAGCCATGTCAGGGTGCACTATCAGTGGAGGGGCAGAGATCTATGGGGGGGTGGGCGAGGAGGGAGACTTCATGTGAAGAAATGGAGATAGGCCAGGGGTACCCCCAGAGAAATAGTCTAGATGCCGGGGTACCAATAGCTTCCTCATGACATCATAACTTTACACTGTCCGTGCATGCTATATGTGATATAATTATATCATATGTAATGCTGAGCACATGCAGGGCAATGTGATGATGTCATACCAGACAGGAGGGGGTAGTGAATTTTTCCCTGCCTTGGACAGTCAAAGGTCTGAAACCCAGACGCTCGGAAACACTGGTCTTCGGTGACCCCGGATCAAAAGGCAAAAGTATAAAGTTATTCCCTTTCACTCTGGATGGGTCAAAGGACAGCAAAGTGTGAATGAGGTTCACAGGGTAGAGGGCAAGTTGGAAAATGGACCACCAGTGCAAGCACATAGGGTGAGAACTTTACCCTCTCACTCCAGTTAATTGTCCTTTTGCCTTGAGGACTAAGGGAGTAGCTTTTTACGGCCCCGATAGGAATTTAGTCCTGAAATAATTGCCAGGTTTAACATTCAGATATAAATATTCCTTTCTTTGGGTTTCCAGTATCTCGTAGGGGCTTAGTCATCTAGATTGTGGATTTTCTTTTTCATAAATTACATGCAATAAATACGATTGAATGAATGCAGAGTGAATGTGTGTGTATGACATGTGCATGAAGATATATCGGGCCACATGAGAACATTCCTTATCCAAAGGCCTGATTAATGCCTATAGGAATTGTAGTAAATAACTGGAAATACACAATGAACTCAGAAAAAAAAAATCTGTCGAAGCCACAAAGAAATTATAACCTGCTTGCAGGTGCAGTGTTACAGATATCACTATCTTTTCTTTCCGAAAAAACACTCAGTTATCACGATTGTAAATTGTGCTGTTAAATAGTACACTGCCTTATGCAGTACACTACCTTACATTTTAATTACAAATTCTCAGCAGTTGATTTTTTTTCCCCATTGCGGACTTGACACTATAGTATATAAAGCAAGTGTAACCATAAATTTCTAGATAATAAAATAAATTGGATTCTCATGGCAGCATTAGGATACTGCATTTTAGTGTTCTTTCCTTTAAAAATCTGCATTTTAAATTAAATATGTTTATTGTCGTACAAGTGAATGAATGGTAAATCAGCCGGAGGGTAGAAGAGATTTATGTGCATTTTCCCAGACGAGGCAGATGTGGTTTATTTGACGCAGGATCCTGTTTAATAGCCTCGGAGTTTAATAGTGAATGAATATGTTTAAATAAACTTGGATAGAAAAATGAATTCAAAGATCTATCTGAGCTCCCAATGTATGCATAGGTTTATCATAGGTTTATACTGAGACTTTAAAAAAAAATATTCAGAACTCACCAGCAGACTCGTGAAATGGAAGATTATTAGGAAATCTGATTGTAAACCAAGTGCAGATTTAGAAACAAGAAAATATTAAGCAAACCAATTAAGATCTTATCACGCTAATAAATACACAGTGAAGAGGGAGAAGTAAACTGGTTTTTGTTTGCCATTCCCATGTTCAGACATTGCTGTTTCCCTCTGATACCTGACGATGGCCAGTTCAAAGTCAGACAAACCCCGCTGTTGTTTTCAGATGTTTCAAAGTATTTTTCAGGCATTTGGGGTTTGGTTTGGCCAAACCTAAAAGACATTTTGCCCAGCACTTTTTTCCCATAATTTTAAACCTAAATGTATTTTAAGAGAAATTTAATCCTTATGTTTCTGATTAATTTGTAAGAGCTATTTGATGTCCAAGGACCTTTTAAGTTTTTTTATAAGCCTTTTAAAGTCTTTCACAGAGAGATTTGTTGCCAAGAGCAAATGAACTGAGATCTCCCAATAGTTCAAGTTCAGTTCGCAGCTCCAGTAGACTGGGACTCAGACGATACGGAATGTGGGAGTCCCACCACCATAGGCTATAGCCATCGCTTAGTATAGTGCTTAAGCACTTAGTACAGTGCTTTGCACACAGTAAGCGCTCAATAAATTCAACCGTGAATGAATGAATCAACCTCTCCTCACCTTTCCTAATGTGAACACCAAACCCTCCCCTGAAGATTCCTGGCAGGGGTGATGAATTCCAACCCTACCTTCAGGGCTCTTTCATTGCCAATTTCACATTCTATGGTTGTAGTAGTAATAATATTTATTAAGCACTGTACTAAGCACTGGGAGAAACTCCACCGAGGTGGGAATTAGATATGATCCCTGTCTCTCAGGCCGAGGAGGCTCACAATCTAAGAGTATAAGTGGGGACAGAACTCTGTTTAATAATAATAATGATGATGGCATTTATTAAGCACTTACTATGTGCCAAGCACTGTTCTAAGCACTGGGGGGGGGGGGATACAAGGTGATCAGGTTGTCCCACGTGGGGCTCACAGTCTTAATCCCCATTTTACAGATGAGGTAACTGAGGCCCAGAGAAGTTAAGTGACTTGCCCAAAGTCACACAGCTGACAAGTGGCGGAGCAGGGATTTGAACCCATGACCTCTGACTCCAAAGCCCGTGCTCTTTCCACTGAGCCACGCTGCTTCTCTCCAGGGCCATCTTAAAATATTCGGCCACCCTGAAGCAGGGAAAAAATTGCACACTCTACCCCGAAACGAAGGAAATTAAATATAACCTATTGCGAAACTCCGGCCTAAAGAGTGTTTTGCTGTCATCTTTATAACGGGCCACCTGCCCCCACCATGCTATAGTCAAGCTTTACTGCATTTGTTGAGTGCTTGCTTGGGCAGAGCACAGTACTTCGCTCTGGGAAAAGATTCAAAGACATTGATCTGACCCCATCCCTGTCCCAGATGGGATAGGAGAGAGGTAGAAAAAAAAAATATTAGGACAAATTCTGGACAAGAAGGAAAAATTCAAAAACCAAGAAGCGAGGCCTAGTGGATAGAGCATGGGAGTCAGAAGGACCTAGGTTCTAATCCTGGCTCTGCCGCTTATCTATGTGACCTTGGACAAATCACGTCCAAATCTCTGGGCCTCAGTGACCTCATCTGTGAAATGGAGATTAAGACTGTGGGCCCCTTGTGAGACAGGGTCTATAATAATAATAAAAATAACAATGGTATTTGTTAAGCACTTACTATGTGCCAAGCACTGTTCTAAACACTGGGGTTAGACACAAGCTAATCAGGTTGTCCCAGATAGGGCTCACAGTCTTCATCCCCATTTGACAGATGAGGTAACTGAGGCACCGAGAAGTAAAGTGACTTGCCAAAAGTCACATAGCTGACAAGTGGCAGAGTCTGGATTAGAACCCACAACCCCTGACCCCCAAGCCTGTGCTTATACCTACCCCATTTAGTAATAATAATAATAATAATGGCATTTATTAAGCACTTACTAAGTGCAAAGCACTGTTCTAAGCACTGGGGAGATTACAAGGTGATCAGGTTGTCCCAAAGGGGGCTAACAGTCTTAATCCCCATTTTACAGATGAGGTAACTGTGGCACAGAGAAGTGAAGTGACTTGCCCAAAGTCACACAGCTGACAATTGGCAGAGCCGAGATTTGAACCCATGACCTCTGACTCCAAAGCCCGGGCTCTTTCCACTGATCCATGCTGCTTCTCATGGCAAGAGTTTACAAGTACCAGTACAGTGTCTGGTATGAGCTTAAAAAATACCACTTTAAAAAATTATCCATTCTCTCTTACTGTTGGAGGGAATAGCCTAGCCAATGAAGGTTGCCCTGGGTAAAAAGCAGGTGATCCTTGAGAAGCAGTATGACCTGTGGATAAAGCACAAACTTGGCAGTTTGAAAGACCTAATTCTAATCCCAGCTCCACCACTTGTCTGCTGGGGGACCTTGGGCAAGCCGCTTAACTGCTCAGTGACTCAGTTACCTCATCTGTAAAATGGAGGTTAAGACTGTGAGCCCCTTGGGGGACGTGGACTGTGTCCAACCTGATTATCTCGTATCTACCCCAGCCTTTAGTAGTTCAGTGCCTGGTTCACAATAAACACTTAAATACCATTAAAAAAAAAAACACAAAAAAAGAAACAGTCATGATCTTCCCAACATTCAAACAGTTGGGAAGTCATATTTCCTTCTGGTGCCTTCCTTTGGAGCAGGGTTTCTCCCAAATGATGGAAAGCAAGAAGGAAGGGAGAGGGGCCTCTCTATGGACAATACGGCTCCAGTGGCAGCGAGCTTGGAATGACATGCTCCCAACCGGCTTCTGCCTGCCTTGTTCTTATTGAACAGGGCTTCTCAATCAATCAATCAATCAATCGTATTTATTGAGCGCTTACTATGTGCAGAGCACTGTACTAAGCGCTTGGGAAGTATAAATTGGCAACACATGGAGACAGTCCCTACCCAACAGTGGGCTCACAGTCTAAAAGGGGGAGACAGAGAACAGAACCAAACATACCAACAAAATAAAATAAATAGGATAGAAATGTACAAGTAAAATAAATAAATAAATAGAGTAATAAATATGTTCTCCCAGGTGATGTCTCACTGGACAAGTTTCCCTCCTTTCTGCCTGACTGTCAACTTCAAGACTGGAAGCTCGTCGTGGGCAGGGACCGTGTCTACCAAATCTATTGTATTGGACTCTTCCAAGTGCTTACTACAGTGTTCTGCTCTTAAAAAGTGCTCAATAAATACCACTGGTTGATTGATGGACATACAAGTTGGGCTGGGCAGGGTTGTGAGCACTTCTGATTAAATTAACCGGGTTGTCTGAAATGAGCAACAACATTTTGAGATTTTTTCACGTAAAAAGTACTGCGCAGAAACCCCAGATTCATTATTATCTCAAGCAAGCCTTTTGACTTGGCTGACTTTTTTTTTTTTTAAGGGCAGTCACTTGTTTCACCTTTGAGTAATGTCCTGATGTGAAACAGTAGGGGGTAAAATGTCTAATGGTGTGTGGAAGGTTTGAGTCATCTGTTTCCTCTGGGGGATTTTGGTGGTTGTGATTTTCCTGTTGCTTTTTGCCGCCTGTGTGGAGCAAGACTACGTCTCTCAGGGATTTTTAGAATCTCCCACATTTCGGATGTTTCAAAAATTAGATGTGTTGAAAAATTCAGTAAGAGAAAGTTTTGGGCTTCACAATTTACAGAAATGGACCAAGACATAATAAACATGTGCCTGACTTTCTTTCTCTCCAGTCATATTAAGTGGAAATTTAAAGGATTAGATGACCTCCTATATATGTTCGGAAAAATTTGCTTGAACTTAGTTGTGATGTACACTTTTGAGCAGCAAATCAGTCATATTTGGTGAATGCCTGTTTTGAGGGGAAGCAGTGTGGCATGGTAGAAAGAGCATGGGCCTGGGAGTTATGGGATCTGGGTTCTAATCCTGGCTCTACCGCTTCCTTGCTGTGTGATCTTGGGCAAGTCACTTAACTTCTCTGGGCTTCGATTTCCTCATCTGTAAAATGAGGATTAAATACCTGATCTCTTCTTAAGAATCAGCCTGGTGTAGTAGATAGAGCATGGGCCTGGGGGTCAGAAGGTCATGGGTTCTAATCCCGGCTTCACCATGTGTCTGTGAGACCTTTGGCAAGTCACTGAACTTCTCTGTGCCTCAGTTACCTCATCTGCAAAATGGGGATCAAGACACTGAGCCCCGTGTGGGATAGGGACTCTGTCCAATCTGATTTGCTTGTATCCACTCCAGCGCTAAGTACAGTGCCTGTCACATAGTAAGTTCTTAAATACTATAATTATTATTAATTATTATTATTAAGACTGTGAGTCCCTTAATGTGGGATAAGGACTGTGTCCAATCTGATTATCTTTTATCTACCACAGAGATATAGTATATAATATATATGTATAGTATAGCACTTGGCACATAGTAAGCATTTAACAGATATCATTATCACTATTAATATTGTTATTGAGGGACACTATACTAAGAGTTTGGGAGGGTGCAACAGAATTAACAAACAAGATCCTGTTGAAGGTGTTTAGAGCCTAATGGGGAAGAATAACAGTAAAATAAAT
Organism: Tachyglossus aculeatus; assembly: GCF_015852505.1. NCBI lineage: Eukaryota > Metazoa > Chordata > Mammalia > Monotremata > Tachyglossidae > Tachyglossus > Tachyglossus aculeatus. Next base: position 88,542,054 of record NC_052069.1, read on the forward strand.
CATAGGTAGGGATAATATGGAAAAAGGGGTATGTAGTAGCAGCAGTAGTAGTAATGTTTATCAAGTGTTTACCAAGTGCAGAGCACTGTACTAAGCTCTGGGAGAGAATACACATGTGGGAATTAAACATGGCCCCTGTCCCTCAGGGGGCTCAAATTCTAAGGTTAGAAGTGGGAAATGGGGGAGGAAGAGAGAAATAATAATTATAATAATAATAATGGTATTTGTTAAGCACTTACTATATGCCAAGCACTGTTCTAAGAGCAGGGGTAGATATAATATAATCAGGTTGCCCCACGTGGGACTCGGTCTTCATCCCCATTTTACAGATGAGGTAACAGGTACAGAGGAGTTAAGTGATTTGCCCAAAGTCACACAGCAGACAAGTGACAGAGCAGGGATTAGAATCCACCTCCTCTGACTCCCAAGCCCGTGGCCCTCTCCACTAAGCCACGCTGCTTCTCTATCAGGAATGATGAAACCTTAAAACATAACATGGACAAATCCACAAAATAAAAGGAAAAATCAGTAGGCTGCTGTGGCTAGAGGCACAGAATTTCAGGCTCCTAGGGGCTCCGAGATCAGGGCATGCCCACAGCCACCAGTCTTCTTAGGATTTTTTTTTGGTGGTCTCATGCTGTGAGTGTGCATGCAGCAGCTCTTATTCCTGTACATGAGTTAGTGCTCTAAATATTAGGGTATATACCTACATAATTGCTCCAGGAGATTGAGTAACCAATTCTCTAGACTATAAAATCGCTGTGGGCAGGGAATATGTCTATTTTATTGTTATCAACTCTCCCAAGCACTTAGTACAGTGCTCTGCACACAGTAAGCTCTCAATAAATATGATTGACTGACTGATTTAAGTGGCACAAAAATATTGAAGTGGTTAATGAGGGGATATCAGCAGAGGAGATTAGAAATTAATTGGGGAAGGCCTCTCAGAGGAGATATGATTTCACAAAGGCTGTGAATGTAGAGGGAGCAGTGATCTGTCAGATGCGAAGGGGTCGGCAGTGAGAAAGAGGAGACTAAGTTCAGTGAGTAAATTACAGGGAGAGAAATGAAGAGTGGGAGTTGGGAGGAGAAGAAAGTGAATAGAAAGGAAGAGGAAGATTAAAAATCTGGAAAAACAATGGTCAGAAGTTGATGTGAGGAGGAATGGGAAACCCTTGGCAGATTTTGAGGAGCAGGAAGACTTGTGCAGAATGATGCTTCACAAAAATGATCAGGGCAATGAACTGGAGAAAGGATCAATCAATCAGAGAAGCAGCCGTGTCCTAGTGGATACAGCATGGACCTGGGTTCTGGTCCCGGCTCTGCCATTTGTCTGCTGGGTGACTTCATGCAAGCTACTTAACTCCTCTGTGCCTCAATTACCTCATCTATAAAATGGGGATTATTACTGTGAGTCCCATGAGGGACATGGACTGTGTCCAACCTGTTTAGCTTGTATCTACTCCATCACTTAGTTGAGTGCCTGGCACGTAGTAAGCACTTAATACCATTAAGAAAAACAATGGAGCAATGTTATTTATAAAGTACTTACTGTATGCAGAGCACCGTACCAAGTTTTGGGGAGAGTACAATACAACAGAATTGGTAGACACATTCCCCACCTAAAATGAACTTACAATTTAGAGAAAGAGAAAGACCAGCGAAGAGGTTGATGCACTGATCCAGCAGGGTAATGGCAACCGTCTGGACCAGGATGGTGGGTTTTCAACTGGGGGGCGGGGGAACAATTCCTGAATATATGGTGGATTGAACAAAAAGACGGAATTTAATAACCGGCTGAAGATGGGGTCAGATGAAAAGGCGAGTCAAGTACAGTGCCAGAGTTGTGGGCTTTAGAAATGAGGGGCATGGAGGTGTTCTCAACTGCAACGGGAAAGTTTGGAGGAGGAGAGGATTTGGGAGGGAAGATGAGCATTTCCGTTTTGGACATCCACAAGAAAATCATCAATGTCCTTTAATTTTTTTGCTTCATCCACATTCCCCTTTCCTTGTTGTTTCAATTTTTTCATTATCAAAAACAATTTACTAAGGATTGGATGAGGTGGTGGACACAAGGTATCTTTTCTCCAGGAGCTTCCAATCTGAGATGGACAAAACAGATCCAAACATACATCTCTAATATTCATAAATTAACAATAATAATATTTGGGTATTAAGCACTATGTTCTAGGCGCCATAATAAGCAGTAAGGAGGTACAAGATCATCAGGTCCCTGTCCCACATGGGGGTCACAGTCTAAGAGGGAGGGAAGGAAGACACCAAGGAACAGAGAATGTGACTTGACCCACATCACACAACAGACAAGTGATGGAGTCAGGATTCGAACCCAGATATCCTTCCAGGCCCATGACTTGCACTAAGCATGGCTTGTGACCTAAAAATATAATGGAATATTAACTGTTCAAAAAGGACAGAGTCACCAGTTAGAAAGGACATATTTCATAGAAGAGATGGGATTCCAAAAGCTGTTTCAGAAGGAATATAGTCTAAATCAAAAACACTGCAAGAGTGTATCATTGGTTTCTCTGTGCCTCAGTTACCTAATCTGTAAAACAGTGATTATTACTGGGATTAAACAGGGATTAGAGAAGCAGCGGGGCTCAGTGGAAAGAGCCCAGGCTTGGGAGTCAGAGGTCATGAGTTCTAATCCTGGCTCCACCACTTATCTGCTGTGTGACTTTGGGCAAGTCACTTAAGTTCTCTGTGCCTCAGTTCCCTTATCTGTAAAATGGGGATTAAAACTGTGAGCCCCATGTGGGACAACATGATTACCATGTATCTACTCCAGCACTTAGAACAGTGCTTGACACAGAGTAAGTGCTTAACAAATACTAACATTATTATTATTATATTATTACTGTGAACCTCATGAGGGACATAGACTGCATCCAACTTGATTATCTTGTATCTACCCCAGCACTTAGAACAGTGCCTGGTGCATAGTAGGCACTTAAATCCATTTTTTAAAATACTATTCCATCAACAGTTCAGGTCAATCCCATTTGTTTACAACCTATTTGAGGGAGAGCCTGGGTGGACTGGGTAGTTTGGAAGCCCCACAGAAAACTTGCAGACCTGGAATGAGTTTTTTGTTTTCTTTGTATTTCGGTTAGTTGCAAAGCAGGTTAAGTGACTTGCTTTCCACAGAAGTCTCTTAACCCATTTCTGGGTTTAAAGTAGCCAGGTAGAGGACAGAGGGACAATAGGCTCTGGCCCTGAAAGACAGCAAAAGTATTGATAAATATTGAAAATGTGATCCAATGTGTTTCTACCATATTCAGAGAGAGTGTGAGAGGGAGAGAGACAGATAAGAAGGATGCAAGAAAGAGCAGGGCTGGAGGGAAGAAAGGGAGAAGGAACAGAGACAGGGTGGGGAAAGAAGAATGGTTGAGGTGGGCAGGGGAAGGCAATTCCCGGGAAGTGCATCAACACACCATCCTTCTCTTCCATCACCACCATTTCCTATCATACTCTCTGTTTCCACTGCCACAGTAACTAGAAAGACCCAAAATGATATTCTCCTCCACTTCTTCCTTTCTCCTCCACTGCCTCAACTTCCTCTCCTCCATTAATCTCCATGACCCGCTCCAACCTGACTTGCACCCCATTCACTCCGCCAAAACTGCCCTCTCAAAGGTCACCAATCATATTTATCAAGCGCTTACTATTTTCAGAGCACTATACTAAACGATTGGAAGCATGTAATACAACAGAATTAACAGACATTTCCTGCCTACAGTGAGCTTACAGTCTAGTGGTGTCTTGAACTGATCATCTTCTTGACCAATCCAGTGCTTCTACTCTGTCCTAATCCTCCTCGACCTCTCAGCTGCCTTTGACACGTCAGTTACCCCCTTCTCCTGGAAACACTGTCCTCTCCTGGTTTTCCTCTTACCTCTCTGGCTGCTCATTTGCAGTCTCTTTCACAGGGTCCTCCCCTCCCACCCCCTAATTATAAGAGTCCTTCAAGGTTCAATTCTGGGTCCCTTCCTATTCTCCCTGTACACCCACTCCCTTGGAGAAATCATTCACTCCCATTGCTTCAACTACCAACCCTATGCAGATGATTCTCAAATCTACATCTCCAGCCCTGATCTCGCTCCTTCTCTGCAGTCTTGCATTTCTTTCTGCTTTCAGGACATCCCTACTTGGATATCCTGCTGACATCTCAAAATTAACATGCCCTCAACAGAGCTCCTCTTATTCCCACCCAAACCCTGTCTCTCCTTGACTTTCCCATCACTGTAGATGGCACCATCATCCTCTGTGTCTCACAAGCTCATAACCTTGGCATTTTCCTTGGTTCATCTCTCTCGTTCAACCCCTATCTTCGGTCTGTCTCTAAATCCTGTCAGTTCAACCTTCGCAGCATCGCTAAAATCTGCCCTTTCCTCTCCAAATTGCTACCGTGTTAATCCAAGCACTTATCCTATCCTACCTTGATTACTGTATCAGTCTCCTTGCTGATCTTTCTGCCCCCTGTCTCTCCCCACACCAGTCCATACTTCACTCTGCTGCCCAGATCATTTTTCTACAAAACCATTCAGGCCATGTTTCCCTACTGCCCAAGAGCCTCCAGTGGTTGCCCATCCACCTCCAGATCAAATAGAAACTCCTTATTATCAACTTTAAAGCACTCAGCCTCCTTGCCCCCTTCCACCTTACCTTACTCCTTTACTACTTCAACCCAGCCCACATACTTCACTCCTTTGATGCCAACCTACTCACTTTATCTTGATCTCATCTATCTCCTCCACAACTCCTTGCCCACATTCTGCCTCTGACCTGGAATGCCCTCCTTCTTCATACCTAACAGATCGTCACTCTCCCCCTTTTGAAATCTTATTAAAAGCACAACTTCTCCAAGAGGCCTTCCCCAACTAAATCCTCATTTCCTCTTCTCCTACTCTCTTCTGTGTCACCCTTGCACTTGGATTTGCATCCTTTATAAACCATTCCCCCAACCCCACAGAATTTATGTACATACCCATAACCTGTTTATATTAAAGTCTGCCTCTCACTCCAAACTGCCAGGTCATCAGGGGCAGGGAACGTGTCTACCAACTCTGTTATTTTATACTCTCCCAAGTAGTTAGTACAGTGTTGTTCACACAGTAAGCGCTCAATAAATACCACTGATTGACTGACCAGTTCTTCTGGAACCAGAAAACTCACCACCACCATCACTGCCACCTGAATGCTACAGCAAGAGCAACCAGGACTATGGCAACTCTGGCCCTGCCAGAACTGGCCCTTCCAGGCTATTCCCAGGAAGATGTATTTCTAAGTGTGGCAGAAATCAATCAGTGCATTTAGCTTTAATTCTATTTGTTCTGACGACTTGACACCTGTCTACATGTTTTGTTTTGTTGTCTGTCTCCCCCTTCTAGACTCTGAACCCGTTGTCAGGTAGGGACCGTCTCTATATGTTACCAACCTGTACTTCCCAAGCGCTTAATACAGTGTTCTGCACACAGTAAGTGCTCAATAAATATGATTGAATTAATGAATGAATGAATCAGTGGTATTTATTGAGCACTTACTGTTTGCAGAGCATTGTACAAAGCACTTGGGATAGTACAGTACAGAGAAGGTAGACATGTTCCCTGTCCACAACGAACTTGCGTGAATAGCAATGTGAGAAGTAGGGTGGCCTAATGGATAGAACCCAGGCCCGGGAGTCAGAAAGACCTGGCTGGGTTCTAATCCTGGCTCTGCCACTTGTCTGCTGTGTGACCTTGGGCAAGTTACTTAGCTTCTCTGTACCTCGGTTATCTCGTCTGTAAAATGGGGATTAGAACTGTGAACTCCAGATGGGACATGGACTGTGTCCATCCTGATTACTCTGTATCTAACCCAGTGCTTAGTACCCTGCATAAATAGTAAGTGCGTAAATACCATAAAAAACCCTCAGCTGACAATCACCCTTCGCCTCCTCAGCTAGAGGGGTATCACCCTAGGCTATTAAGTCATGCATCAAAGCCCCCCCAAAATCTTGTCCATAAGTGGACCCCTGGTTGCCTTGAGTGGATGGAGAGGAAAGAGTAATCCCCATTTACCTCATCCACCCAATGTGAACCTCTGCCTAGCTCATCATTCATTCAATCGTATTGAGCGCTCACTGTGTGCAGAGCACTGTACTAAGCGCTTGGGAAGTATAAGTCGGCAACATATAGAGACGGTCCCAAACACCTCCAACATCCCAACTCTACTTTCGGTTACTGATTCTCTCTGCCATCACCTGCCTCATCGCTCTCTGTTGTCAGTGAACGTCGAAAGGCTCGGTGCAAATTCTGCCATCTTCAAGGTTTATCTGAACCTATCTGCAAGTCCGTGTAACTTTGCCAAAGAATCAGACGGGGTTAAAATGGCTCAGGCTTGATTTTCAACCACCAACTCCCTAGTCGGGGAAGAGAAAGTTCTGCCTCAGACCTGCATGTTCCCCACGGGAATTGGGAGAGGTGGATGTAAACCTAATTCAACTTTCTCTAGACTTTTTTTTCCCCTCTGCTACTAGTAACCCCGGGGGACTGGTAAACTGCAAGAGGAAAGCCATTAAAAAAACATAATCCAGAGAAAACAAAATTCAGCTAGTTAAACTATCACCAATAAGCAACATAAACAGGAACCATTTTCAATCGTTTGGAATCCAAAGCTCCATAAAAAAGCTTCCAAACAACAGTTTACTGTTTCCCGGACATCTGCAGTTGTGAAAACACAAAACAGGTTTGGAAAGAGCTGCAGTTTACTTCACACGTTGGTGCGGTTTCCAGGTGTGGAGAGTATTCTGGGACAGAGTAAAAAAAAAATGAGCATCGAGGCCAAGTACTGCAACGCTATTGCTGGTGTAACTTCCCTTTTTCCACCAAGGATTAATAAATAGCCACCCAAACTACAAGTCTTTATAGTCAATGAAAAAGCTGGCGACAGTGTGAAGTGCCAGGAAGTGGGCCAGGGCTGCGTCCCATGGAATTCTAGGAAAGCACCTCCCTGGGGCCCGAGATCCCATTAGGATCCGGACCAGAAAAGGTGTCCTCGGGTGAGGATGCGGGCCTGCTATCAATGTCATTGTCCCCGGCTCGGAGACCACATCAGAGGTCTAGCTGGCTGAGGCTCCGCAGCCATGGAATTAGAGGCAGACCTGCCAACCAGCTGTGTAGCCTTCACCGGCAGTGGAATAAGCAATAAAAAGAAAAAAGAGAAAACAGCTCTGCCAACAGCTTGCGCCACCCGGAGCCAGCATTTTTCAAACCAAACAGGCCATTTTCCGCGCGGTCGGCCCCCGAAGCCGGAGTCTGACGTCAGCGTCGGGAATGGCATCGGGTACTGACTGTTCACCTGCTCCCGGGTCTCTGCGGGCAAGCGGGATGGGTTCGATGGGAAGGGTGGACGGGAGTCCGACGTAAAGACCACTGGGATCCCAGACCCCCGTCCTCCGCCCCTCTCTTTCTTGAGGCTCTTCCCACTCAACTTTCCATTGAGTAATACGAGCCATGCGGAATAGCGTACAGAAAGGGGAATATCCGACTCCCCCAGATCACGCCAAGAACGCGGGAGAAAAATAAGACTATTAATTGTGGTTCCTAAATGTTACCACGATGAGCTCATAATGGGATCATTTGTTCCCCCGCAAGGTGTTTGTATGGGGAGGATACTAACCATCTGTGCTCTGTGTCTACTGAGGACCCAACTAGAAGAAATGTGCTTGAATTAAGCGATTATGGGGTAGCATGTTAGAAAGAACTGCTTGGCTCTGAGTGGAACAGGTTCCCAAGGCAATCACTATTATTATTATCATTATGGTATTTCTTAAGGGCTCACTGTGTGCTTAGCACTGTGTTCTAAGCCCTGGAGTAGGTACAAGATAATCAGGTCAGACACAGCCCTGTCCCACATGGGGCTCACGGACTAAGTAGGGAGGTCACCCAGCAGGCAGGTGGAGGAGCAGGATTAGAATTCAGGTCCTGTGCTCTTTCCCCTAAGCTTTGCTGTGAAATCTTCCTTCCCTGGTGATCTCTTTGGAAAGGATAAATACCAATCAACCTGGGATAATGTTGTTATTCGCCTGCCTGAGGCAGGGAACCGGCCTGTTGATATCTCGAGGGCCCTTCCAGGGCTTTGCTGCAACTCTGTAGCAGTGAGCAATGGAAACGGCGTGGCCTAGTAGAAAGAGTACAGGCCTGGGTTCTCATCCTGGTTCCACCACTCGCTTGCTGTGCAACCTGGACAAGTCACTTAACTTCTCTGTGCCTCTATTTCTTCATCTGTAAAATGGGGATAAAGCACATGTTCTCCCTCCCCCTGAGACTGTGAGCCCCATGTGGGACAGGGACTGCATCCTACCTGATTATCTTGTATCTCCCCAGCATGCAGTCCAATGCTTGGCACATAGTACAGTGCCTGGCACATAGTATGCCCTTGAAAAATGTGTTATTAGTGTGGTTTAGTGGAAAGAAGAAGGGTCTAAGAGTCAAAAGACCTGGGTTCTATTACCAGTTCTGCAACTTGCCTGCTGTATGGCCCTGGTTAAATCACTTTAACTTCTCTATGCCTCAATTTCCTTATCTGCACAATAGGGATAACAATACCAGCCTTTTCCCACCTCAGAGAGGTGGTGGCAGGACAAAAAACAAGCTAGGTAATGTGAAAATCCTTTGGAAATAAAAGTACCATATTAAAATTTAATTAAATCAAAATAAGTCCTCTTTTCGTTTTCTTCTACTCCCTTCTGCATCACCCTGACTTGTTCCCTTTACTCATCGCCCCCCCCCCACAGCTCCACAGCACTTAAGTAAATATCCATAATTTGTTTATATTAATTCATTAAATGGTATTTATTGAGCGCTTACTGTGTGCAGAGCACCTTGTATTCCCCCAGCGCTTAGAACGGTACTTCACACATAGTAAGCGCTTAACAAATGCCATTATTATTATTATTATTACTACTAAGCGCTTGAGAAGTACAAGTCGGCAACATATAGAGCCGGTCCCTACCCAACAATGGGCAATGTCTGTCTCCCCCTCTAGACTGTAAGCTCACTGTGGGCAGGGAATATGTCATATTGTTATATTGTAGTCTCCCAAGTGCTTAGCCCAATGCTTTGCATACAATAAGTGCACAATAAATACAATTGATTGATTAGTATGATGCTAAGGTGATGATCCAAAAAGTCTCCCAAGTCAGATGAGATTGGTAATCAAGATGCAGGAATGACTAGGTTGGAAGCCCAGCTCTAGCTCTTCAGCTAATTTTTCCATGTACTCACAGGTCACTTTCTCCCTAAAAGGTCTCATCTCCTCTCCTGCCAAATGGGAAAGGCAATGAGGAGAGAGACTGCCTGGAACCTCAATGTGAAGACCAAACAATTAATGCTTGTAAAGTGCAGCGCCTCAGGATGGAAAAAAAAAATGTTTCCCAGTCACAGTGTGCCTTCAATTAATCAATAAATTCATTCATTCATTCAATCGTATTTATTGAGCATTTACTGTGTGCAGAACACTGTACTAAGCTCTTGGGAAGTACAATCAATGGCATTTACTGAGCAGACATCACCCCTGCCCTCAGGGAAGCTTATAGGCTACAGTCTAGAATTAATTACTGGTCCAAGCTGGGCACAACTTAATTACACAGTGACTATGGACCTGGGAATGTAAGAAATCCAATTATTGGGTTAGATCAGTGGCACATAATAAAAATAATAATAGTGGTTATCCCCATATCCCCTTCTAGACTGTGAGCCCGTTGTTGCCGACTTGAACTTCCCAAGTGCTCAGTACAGTGCTCTGCACACAGTAAGTGCTCAATATGATTGAATGAATGGTTTGGAATAAGCACGTACTATGTGCCAAGCACTGTACTAAGTGCTGGGGTAGACGCAAGAATATCAAGTCCCACATAGGGCTCACAGTAAGTAGAAAGGAGAGCAGGTATTGAACCCCCATTTTGCAGATGACAGAACTGAGGCACAGAGAAGCTAAGTGACTATCCCAAAAATCACATAGCAGGAAGTGGAGGAGCCAGGATTAGAAGAATCCAGGACCTCTGACTCCCAGCCCCATGCTCTTTTCATTAGGCCACACTGCTTTTCATGCAGCCCTGCATTGCTTCTAACAGTTACAGCAGAATCTTGGAGATGCAGTGTGCTGGCTGCTCTCCTGAACATTCATCCTCATGTTTAGGGATATGCTATTTAACATTCCTGGCTATTCCCTCTACATCCCTAACCTACCATATAGTAACCCATGAAGAACCACTCATCCACGAATATCTCCAAAACTTCCTTAAAACAGCAGAAAGCTTTGACCTGTACAAAGCAGGAAGGACTTTGGCCTAGGAGTCCTAATTCTGACTCTTCCACTTGCCTGCTGTATGACTTTGGGAAAGTCACAATTTCTCTGTACCTCAGTTTCCTCACCTATAAAATGGGGGGAGGGGGAAAAGATACCTGTTCTCCCATCCCCTTAGACTGCAAAACCAGTACTAGATAGGGATTGTGTTCGATCTGATTATCCTATATCTACTCCAGCATTTAGTACTGTGCTTGGCGCATATTATTATTATTATTATTATTATTATCAAGCGCCATCAAGTCATTTCCGATTCATAGCAGCTCTAGGGATAGATTTTCTGCAGAACATCCTGTCTTCTGCCATAATCTGTAACCTTTCCAACAGTTCTTCCCTTATCATTGTTATGGTCTCTTTCCAGCTAGCTGCTGGTCTGCCTCTTCTATGTTTTCCCTGGACTTTTCCAAGCTTTCATGTCTTCTCCAGAGAATTAGTCCGTCTGATTATGTGTCCAAAATGTGCTAATCTTAGTCGAATCATTCGGCCTTCCAAAGACCACTTTGGCTTAATTTTCTCCAAAATCCATTTGTTTGTTTTTAGAGCAGTCCATGGTATTCACAGAAGCCTTCTACAACATCACATTTCAAAAGAATCGATGCACATAATAAGCCCTTCACAAACATCATTATTATTATTATTACCACCCACTGTGTAAATACATTTCTTTTGGGGGTTTTTTTTAAACCTACCACACTCACCCATCAGTGATTGCCCAACTTGCTCTGGCAATGTGGGATCTGATGAACAACAGTTCTGATTTCTCCCTGTCCACACCTTTCCCAATTTTATAAGCTTCAATCAGATCCTCTTTCAGACTTCATCTTTCCAGATTGAAGAGTCTTCATCTTTTCAGTCTAACTTTGCAGAATACTTTATCTACTTCAAGGTCTAGGTTGTTCCCAGTCTCAAAGAGAAAGGGTTCAATAAAGCAATACAGAAGTCAAAACAAGAAACAAGGAAATATGTTCAGAGTCCCTTTTTTAAAAAAGTGGTATTTATTAAGTGTTTAATTTATGCTAAGTGTTGTACTAGGGCCTGGGGTAGAAACAAGCTAATCAGATTGGATACAGACCACGCCCTACATGGGGCTCCCAAACTTAACCCCCATTTTACAGAATGCTGTAACCAAGGCACAGAAAAGTGAAGTGACTTGCCTAAGGTCCCACAGCAGACAAGTGGCAGAGCTGGGATTAGAACCCACACCCTCTGACTCCCAAGCCCGTGCTCTTTCCACTAGATCGTATTGCTTCTTAGTGCTTTTGTCTTGAAATCCCCCAAATCCACTGGCAAAGTCTTGGTCGGCAGTCGAGGGACAGTCTCAGGTGGCTTTGTGGCCTCACCCAGATAATAACTTCTAGACTGTGAGCCCGTTGTTGGATAGGGACCGTCTCTATATGTTGCCGAGTTTTACTTCCCAGGCGCTTAGTATAGTGCTCTGCACACAGTAAGCGCTCAATACGATTGAATGAATGAATAATAATAATAATTCTGGTATTTGTTAAGCACTTACTATGTACCAGACACTGTACTAAGTGCTAGGGTGGACACAAACAAATGGGGTTGGAGACAGTCCCTGTCCCACATGGGGCTCACAGTCTCAATCCCCACTTTACAAATGAGGTAACTAAGGCCCAGAAAAGTTAAGTGACTTGCCCAAGGTCACACAGCAGACAAGTGGTCCCTTCAAAGCCCTACTGAGAGCTCACCTCCTCCAGGAGGCCTTCCCAAACTGAGCCCCCTCCTTCCTCTCCCCCTCCTCCCCATCCCCCCGCCTTACCTCCTTCCCCTCCCCACCTGTGTATGTATATATGTTTGTATGTATTTATTACTCTATTTTATTTGTACATATTTATTCTTTTTATTTTATTAATATGTTTTGTTGTCTGTCTCCCCCTTCTAGACTGTGAGCCCACTGTTGGGTAAGGACCATCTCTATATGTTGCCAACTTGTACCTCCCAAGCGCTTAGTACAGTGCTCTGCACACAGTAAGCGCTCAATAAATACGATTGAATTGAAGTGGTGGAGCCAGGATGTGGGTTGAAGATTGTTAATCCCCCACTGTTGCCCACAAAGCAGCACGGCCTAGGGGAAAGAGCACAGGCGTAGGATCTGAGGTTGTGGGTTCTAATCCCTGCTCTGCCACATGCCTGCTGTGTGACCTTGGGGAAGTCACTTTACTGGGCCTCAGTTACCTCATCCGTAAAATGGAGATAGGAGTGGGAACCCCATGTGGAACAGGGACTGTGTCCAACCTGAATTTCCTTGTATCTATCCTAGCACTTAGAACAGTACTTGGCACATAGGAAGCGCTTAACAAATACCACAATTATTATTATTATTATTATTAGCCCATCTTTCTGAGGGAAAGCACACCTGGCCCACCTGCTGACAGAGGGGCTTATCCCATTTTGAAAAGATTTATTACCATTGTCAGGGGGTTCTTCCTCATATCTAAAGCGACATTTCTAATAATTCAGTTCTCAGTGAAGTTGGAAAAGACCCTATCATCACCCTCTGTTTGGCAACTCATCCCTTATTGGAAGACCAGAATGAAGTCCCCACAGGTTTCTCTCCTGCACGCTAAGTAATCCCAGGTCCTTGAATCTTTCCTCATTGGCTTGATTTCCCAGCCCTTTAATCATCCTGGTTGCAGACCTTTGAACACTCTCCAAGTTCTCCATGTCCCTTTGTGAATGAATAATTCGCAATGTGTGTCCTATTTATATACATACCTTCCACTCTCTCTTATTCCAGGAAAATGGAACACATACCAAACTTTCCTCATCAGAGATCTTCCCAGAAGTGACTAAACCCTTCATGAGGTTACACCCTACAAAAATCAAGGTGGTTGTTCTGCCCTCCTTTAAAGATGGTCCAACAGAAAAGTAATTTTCATGCTCTAGCTCTCTGGAGAAGTTAAATGTCCTTTCACCTTCTGCCTTTAGATCTCTTCATTGGTGCTTTAACAAGCCTTTTCTTCCCCTACCTTTCCTCCAATACCTAATAATTATGGTATCTGTTAAGTGCTTACTATCTGCTATATGCTATTTTGTTCTCTGTCTCCCCCTTCTAGACTGTGAGACCACTGTTGGGTAGGGACTGTCTCTATATGTTGCCAGCTTGTACTTCCCAAGCACTTAGTACAGTGCTCTGCACACAGTAAGCTCTCAATAAATATGATTGATATGCTAAGCAGTGTACTAAGTGCTGGAGTAGATAAAAGATATTCAGATTGGGCACAGTCCCTGCCCCACTTGGGGCTCATACTCTAAGGTGGAGTGAAAACAGATGTTCTACTGGTGAGGAAATCAAGGCACAGAGATATAGGTGACTTGCCCAGGGTCATACAGCTGGCAAGTGCAGACTTGGGATTAGAACCCAGGTCTTCCAACTCTTTCCAGTAGGCCAAACTGATTCTCACAATGGTTGCAAGTTCAATCAATCAGCTATATTTATTGTGCTTATTGGGTGGAGAACATTATACCGAGCACTTAAAAGAGTATAATATAAACCAAGTAGGTAGATATGTTCCCTGCCCACAAGAAGCTAACAGCCTAGAAGGGGAGACAGACAACCTAGATAAATAAATTATGGATATGTACATAAGTGCCTCTAGACTGTGAGCCCGTTGTTGGGTAGGGACCTATGGAGAAGCTGAGTTGCTCAGTGGAAAGAGCCCGGGCTTTGGAGTCAGAAGTCACGAGTTCAAATCCCAGCTCCACCAACTGTCAGCTGTGTGACTTTGAGCAAGTCACTTAACTTCTCTGAGCCTCAGTTACCTCATCTGAAAAATGGGGATTAAAAACTGTGAGCCCCCCATAGGACAACCTGATCACCTTGTAACCTCCCCAGCGCTTAGAACAGTGCTTTGCATATAGTAAGCGCTTAACAAATACCATCATTATTATTGTTATATGTTGCCAATTTGTACTTCCCAAGTGCTTAGTGCAGTGCTCTGCACACAGTAAGTGCTCAATAAATATGATTGAATGAATGAAAGGGACAAATCCACGTGCAAGGGTGATGCAGAGGAAATAGGGGAAATGAGAGCTTAGTCGGGAAACCTCTTGGAAAAGTTTCATGGGCTTTAAAATAAAAATCACTACTTACAGAATTTCCCATCACCCCATTCTGTATATAATGTTAGAAGAAACTGCCCCTTGGTTCCTCTTCAACCACTGATTATGTTGAAGTTTCCCTCTCTAAATTAAAAAAAAAATAAGATTTTCCAGTTTTGTTTTAGTTACCTTTTGTGCCCTTAGGTACCCTTAATAAAACTTCTTTTTTCTTTCTACATTTTCTTACCTTGGAGCTCCAATGCAAATTCTGAGACAGTAACACATGCAGAACTTTGCTAGAGGCTCTCACTGTGCCAGCATCACATAAAAATGACAAGCCCACATAGTCCTAATTTTATGGTTTTAAATTATAATTATTAGTATTTCACAAGACTGAAAAAGCCTGCTAAGTGGTCAAGCATGGGAATGCTGGGAATTTTTCTTCATTTTGATTTGAGAGAATATGGTGTTCAAAGGGACTCGATAGTCTTTTTTGACATTTCTGTCAAAAAAGAATCCTCGTTCTTATCTAGTGTATTAATAAGGGGCTATCTAAAGAAGACACTTTGTCTTATCAATCTCTGAAAGGTTGTGGTTTATTCTATATGCCACTGTGCTTTTTTCTATAACTTAGTATCTAAATTTTCATAATACCATATCCCATGCATGTTCTACTTCAAGCTTCATTTTTCCATTAACCATTTTATCAAATGTCATGTCATTTTTTCTGCTTTCTTGTCACTTTTTTTTTAATTTTTTGAATTATCTAACACCTTCTGGGATTTCCCCCTGCCTCTAATTCTATAAACTTTTCAGCATCTTGCTCTTTTCTACTCTTCAGTAAATTCTTGTTTTCAGAGCATAAATTGTAGCAATAATATTAGACCATCACGGGGTCCTAACTGTAGCATCTTTGAATCACAACCTAAACTTGATTTTTCCCTCCTCTCTCCTTTTCTGGTGCTTTTCAGCGTATTAATTTTCCTTTCTTAAATTAAAAAAAAAAAAATGATTGTCTCTTCCTCCACTGATTAGTACAGTGCTCTGCACACAGTAAGCGCTCAATACGATTGATGATGATTGTTTAGCCGTTTTCAAAATCTAAAAGAACGCTTTGAGTTTGAAGCTAAACCTAAGTTCACAGAATACTGTGAACCAAGTGCAGTGGACATACAGTGGCCTGCGTTTACTGTTATTTTGTGCTTCCAGATTCTTTTAAAGCTGTTGATTTCTTTTTCCTCTACCTATTCAGTCCTCGAGATCAATTTTTGTTTTAAATCTTAAAGACTGAAACTAAAAATAATTCTTATGGCTGAAATGGCTGTTTTACATGGTTTATAATTTTCTCTTGCATATCCTCTCTTTCCCCTGCCACCTCCAAACAACTAAAAATCATTTTTAAAAAACAAAAAACACCCTGCAGTGCCATCTTCTGGTCCCTCAAAAAGAGTAGAAGGTAAAACAAAAAAAGTCATCCTATTAATCAGTGCTATTTAAGTGCTTACTCTGTGCAGAGCACATCATCAATCGCAGAACTAAGAGTTTGGGAAAATATAATAAAACAGAGGTGATAAATATGTTCCCTGCCCACAATGAGCTTACAGTCAATGATCTGTTCTCTAATTCAGATAATCCTTTTTTTTTTTCCTCCTCATCTGCCTTTTTTGGATTGCAGAAATTTTGAGGCCCACAGTTTAGCAGTACACTCTTTTCCTCCAGACGTACTGTCACTATCTGTGTTCTCCATAACAGATGTTTTCTCTTCTTGCTTCTTTGGTCAAGAGACCAAAAGGAAAGCAGCACAGAGAGAGCCTGGCCTAGAATAGTAGATGTACTGTGCCTCCTAAGATAATAGGCAGAGCAGTCCAATTTTGTACTCTGGGAGAGAAAACTGGTTTCATATATTCCCTGCCGGCAAGTACACGCTCTTCTCTCCTCCACACCCCAAACTGCTCATCCCTTGGCTTCTCTTGGCATAGTGGGCTTGGGAGTCAGAAGCCAGATCTGCTTTTTGTCTGCTGCGTGACCTTGGGCAAGTCACTTAACTTCTCCGGGCCTCAGTTACCTCAGCTGTAAAATGGGGATTGAGTCTGTGAGCCCCATGTGGGACAGTCAACTTGACCAAACCGATTTGCTCATCCCAGCACTTAGTACAGTACTTGGGCACATAGTAAGTGCTTAACAAATGCCACAATTATTACTATTATTGGAAGGAGATGGAACTGACTGGGGACATCCCTTCAACACTGTATACTCCCTGATACCACTACCAAGAAGAATGAAGGAGGGGGATGACTTGACACCCGTCCACATGTTTTGTTGTCTGTTTCCCCCTTCTAGACTGTGAGCCCGTTGTTGAGTAGGGACCGTCCCTATATGTTGCCAACTTGTACTTCCCAAGCGCTTAGTACAGTGCTCTGCACACAGTAAGTGCTCAATAAATACAACTGAATGAATGAATAAAGGGGGAGAAAAAGGGTGAAGAAACAGTGTAGTCTAGTGGAAAGAACAAAGGCCTGGGAGCCAAAGGACCTGGGTTCTAATCTGTGCTCTGCCACTTGTCTGCTGTGAGACATTGGGCAAGTTACTTCTATGTACCTCACTTACCTCATCTGTAAAATGGGGATGAAGAGACTGTATGGCCCAGTGAAAATAGCTTGGATCTGAGAGAGGACCTGGGTTCTAATCCTGGCTCAGCCATATGTCTATTTGGTGATTTTGGGCAGGTCACTTCACTTCTCATTTACATCAGTTGTAAAATGGGGATTCAATTCCTGTTCTTTCTACCTAGACTCTGAGCCCCGTGTGGGACAAGGACAGTGCCCAAACTAATTTACTTGTAATAATAATAATAAATGGTATTTGTTAAGCTCTTATTGTGCCAAGCACTGTCCTAAGCACTGGTTCCAGTACACAATAAGCACTTAACAGGTACCATTAAAACTGTGAACCTTAATGTAGCACGGGAACTGTGTTTAATATGATTATCTTGTATCTACCTCAGCACTTAACCCAGTGCCTGACACATAGTAAAGGCTTAATAAATATCATAAAAAAAATAAATCACTGGGTTTCTATGGAAAAGGACAGAAAACAGATTTAGGCCAGATAACTTTTAGACTTGTTAAAACATAAATTAAAATATCATAAATAATCAGTCTCTCATGCCCAAAAATGAAATAACCATTTCCTAGCATTATTATTATCATTGTACTTGTTAAGAGCTATGGCACATGTCATGTGGCAACAAAATTGAATTTGTGGGCAAGGATTGTCACTCTTTACTGTTGTATTGTACTTTCACAAGCACTTAGTACAGTGTTCTGCACATAGTAAGCACTAATAAATGATTGAATGAAATTCAGCCTGGGCCAGCTCAACCTTTCATGGGGCTCCACTCTCCCGCAACTGGCCTTCCCACCAAAACTCCAGGAACTTAACTCCTCCCATGCTCTACTCTGGCTTCATTTGCAGGGAGGAAGGAAGAACAGGCAGTGATTTCACCCCACCATTCAAAGGAAAGAGACCTTCCCCAGATGTCAAAGGGCATCTTTGAAACCCTTTTCCCTTCCCAGGGACATCAACTTACCTTTCTGTGAGCCCTCAGATACATCAGTCCACACCAGGGCAGGATCAAACCAGGACAAGCTGCCAACTGCTGCCTTTCTGATGATTCTGGGTTTAGTGGGGTCAAAACTCAGAAGGAATTCAGGAAGCAGAAGGGAAACAAGGAGGTCATAGAACAACAGTCGACAGTTATTCTTAATAACCTGCCTTTGTTTTTTCTGCTAAATACTAGTTAGTAATTATCCTTGATAAACTGCCTTTATCAGCTTCTTCCATTAAACTCTAGTTGGTAATGCAAAGCCAAAGGAAAAAGCCTGCAAAGCCTTCTACAGATTAAAATTTTGCTCCTGTTCACTCCATTCATTGGTGAGGGGTGTCATCAGAGAGGGAAAGCTAAGAAAAACCTTCAGAAACCTCACATCACAGTTTTCTTCTACACCTACCCCTCATTTCCTTCTTCCACTTTCCTATCTCACCCACTTCCTCCTTCCCTCCCTTTAAACTTTATCCCTTCAGCTGGGATCATAACCCAGTTGGTTTTGATCAATCCTTAATTTGTTTTAAGACAGATGATGATCATCAACGGGATTTATTGAGCACTTACTATGTGCAGAGCACTGTACTAAATATTTGGGAAAGAGCAGTACAGCAGAGTTGGCAAACACGTTCCCTGCCCACAGTGAGCATGGCACGGTGAGTGGATAGACCATGTATCTGGGAGTCAGAAGGTCATGGGTTCCAATTATGGCTCTGCCACTTCTCTGCTGTGTGACATTGGGCAAGTCACCTCACTTCTCTGTGCCTCAGTTACCTCATCTGTAAAATGGAGATTGAGACTGTGAGCCCCATGTGGGACAGGGACTGTGTCCAATCCCATTTGCTTGTACTTAGTGCAGTGCCTGGCACATAGTAAGCACTTAACAAATGCCATCATTATTATTATTACTAATGAGTAGATGCCAAAGACCTGTCTCCTGGCTGGAAACCTAGCAGTGTGGGTAAAAGTCATGGATAATATTTCACTGTTCATACATCTAGAGAACAGCCTCTAGATCAAGTTTAGCAAAATAACTGTGACATCAGAAATGGGAATTCCTTTTTCTATGTGACCTTCCTAGTGTCTTAAATTCCAAAAGAGAATGCAATCATAGCTAATATTTGGCTGCTGTGAGTGGCCCTCTTTGTCTCTATGCTCAATCAATCAATCAATCGTATTTATTGAGCACTTACTGTGTGCAGAGCACTGTACTAAGCGCTTGGGAAGTACAAGTTTGGCAACAGATAGAGACAGTCCCTACCCAACAGTGGGCTCACAGTCTAAAAGGGGGAGACAGAGAACAAAACCAAGCATACTAACAAAATAAAATAAATAGAATAGATATGTACAAGTAAAATAAATAAATAAATAGAGTAATAAATATGTACAAACATATATAAAGCTACTGGCTCAGCAGATGCCTCTTTGCCGAGATTCCTCTATCACGTTTAGACTCCTAAGGAGTGGTTGGAATAGAAGCAGGTCAGTAAACTCCATCCAGGTGCTTGAAAAACTTTACCCTCTGGACTGTAACTCTTCATGGACTGGGACTGTGTCATTTGCATTGTACTCTCCTAAGCACTTAAAATAGTGCTTTCCACACACTAAGCAGAATGGCATGGTGGATAAAGTTTGGGCTGGGAGTCAGAAGGCCATGCTAATTCTGCTCTGTCTGCGATGTGGCCTTGGGCAAGTCACTTTACTTCTCTGTGCCTCAATTACCTTATCTGGAGAATGGGGATTAAGACCACGAGTCTCATGTGGGACAGGGATTGGGTCCAACTTGACTTGCTTTGATCCACCCCACTGCTTAGTACAGTGCCTGGTATGCAGTAAGTGTTTAACAAATACCACAATTATTATTATTATGTAAATACCATTGATTAATTGAACCCATAACCACATTGGGCTTCAGCTTCTCAGTCTGCAAAATAGGCTAACATTCCTCCCTAATCATGAGTAAAGAGCATTGTTCTACTTCACAATGATTTGTGCTCTTTCATTCAATTATTCAATCGTATTTATTGAGTGCTTACTGTGTGCAGAGCACTGTACTAAGCGCTTGGGGAAAGTACTCACTCCTACCAATCAAACCTCTCACTTCACAGCTCTCCTTCTCTAGCCCCTGACTCACATTTCCCTCTTTTAAACCTTACCTTCTTTAAGGCACTGTCTTCATCTATCCCTGAACCCCCAATTATCTGGTTAGCATGTACTGAGTAAAAAAATAGAGGGAAAAGTTAGGGATGTAATAATAATGGCATTTGTTAAGCGCTTACTGTGTGCAGAGCACTGTTCTAAGCTCTGGGAGGAGATACAAGGTGATCAATTTGTCCCCATCTTACAGATGAGGTAACTGAGGCTCAGAGAAGTTAAGTGACTTGCCCAAGGTCAGACAGCAGACATGTGGTGGAGCCGGGATTCAAACCCATGACCTCTGACTCCAAAACCCGTGCTCTTTCCACTGCGCCACACTGCTTCTCTTGATAGATGGTACATCCCTAACCATGAAGGAGATGGATATCCAGGAAGACAATCATTATATTTCCTCTAAGCTTCCTGTTGCCACTGTCAGAGCCAAAATATTGAATTTGATTAACTATTGGCCTGAGCTAATCACAGTTTTACTTATAGTTTTGTGTTCTTACCTGTAGCCTAAATTTAAAACCAGACTACAAAGCTAATGAAGGATTCTGCTGATACTTCTAGAAGGCCTGACTGATCCTTGAGCTAATTGAGACCAGGCTAGCATTGGGAGAGTTCCCACAAGATTCCAGATCCTGTTTTTGTCTTTGGGGAAGTTTGGGAGAAAAAAAGATCAAGGAGATGTATCTTCAACTGGCATGGAGAGAAGGGCAAAGTGCATGGCCTAAGGAATGCCAAACTGAAGGTGGAATTTTCAGATCACTGCCATTATGTGCAATCATACATATTGGGAGAACAGAAGTAGAAAGCAGTGAATGAGTATTATTAAATTAGCATCACCTAGGGCAACACACCCCTCTCAGCGTGGCACCTGGAGAGTTTCCAGTACTCTACCAGTCTCATCTACAGGTGGAAGAGTCAAGCAGAGGCCTACCCATTCTGTTCCTAGGTTGGACAATGGCTAGTGCATGGAAGGCAATCTCCTAAAAGTCCAAACTCACCCATGCTAGGCATCAGTGGCATGGAAGAGAGCCAAGGGCGGAGACTCAAGTTTACTGTGCGGAAGGAGGCAGTGGTAAATCACTTCCATATTTTTACCAAGAAAACTGTATGGATACACTACCAGAATGATTGCAGATGGAGAGTGGGGCGTTCTGGGAGAGATGTGTCCGTGATGTCGCTATGGGTTGGAAACGACTCGACTACATAAGACAAGGTAAGTGCAACACTGCAAGTAGAGCTACTCCTACAGTGTATTTTCTAAACTACCTGATATTTTCAAGTATGACCGTTTGTTTGCCTTAGAATCAATCAATCAATCAATAAATCGTATTTATTGAGCGCTTACTGTGTGCAGAGCACTAGAAAATTCACTGTATGGTCAATGTTCTTTTGAGTCAGTGGAGCATGAAAACATCTGCTATAACTTACAACAAGTACTGACATGTCTCCCATGTCCCGTTTCCCTCCCCGGCCCCAGACTGTAAACTCATTTTGGGCAGGGATTGTGTCTGCTATTTCTGCTGTATTGTACTCTCCCAAGTGCTTAGTACAGTGCTCTGAACCCAGTAAGCACTTCCCCTCTAGACTGTGAGGTCGTTGCGGGCAGGGATAATAATAATAATAATGTTGGTATTTGTTAAGCGCTTACTATGTGCAAAGCACTGTTCTAAGCACTGGGGTAGATACAAGGTAATCAGGTTGTCCCACGTGGGACTCACAGTCCTCATCCCCATTTTACAGATGAGGGAACTGAGGCCCAGAGAAGTTAAGTGACTTGCCCAAAGTCGCACAGCTGACAAGTGGCAGAGCCGGGATTTGAACCCATGACCTCTGACTCCAAAGCCCGGGCTCTTTCCACTGAGCCACACTGCTTCCAATGTGTCTGTTGTTATATTGTACCCTCCCAAATGCTTAGTACAGTGCCTGGCATTCAGTAAATGCTCAATAAATAAGATTGAATGGGAATAGGAATAGTAAACTCTCAATAAATTCCACGGATTGATCTATTGATTGATTCTGCCTAGACAAGCCAAAAATGGTAAAAATCCAAAGCGGTCCTGGCATGTAGAAGTAGTTATTTGACAAGCATTTAGTGTGAAAATTTAATTGAACTGACCAAGAAATGGTTCTCTACAAAGTTTACTTTGGGGTAGTTGATATTTCTTGATATTCTTGATTTTCAGCCGAAATTGGACTTCCTTTTATTTCTCATAGAAACCGTCTCCCTCTTGATTCCCCTGAGTGATTCCTCTTGTTTTAATAGTCACATTCTTCAAATAGTTTCAGACAATTATGAGGTCCTCCTGGCTTAGCAAACTCTAGACATTTAATTCTCTTAATCTCTTCTTCGAGCCTGCTCCTCCAGTCCCTCGATCATTTTTTCCTTGCTAGTAATTCCCAATACACAGAACTCTAGTATGTTGTGGTTTTCCCAATCCACAAAGCTACAGTAACCTGTGTTTTTTTTTTCCTCAAAGCTGGGATAATATGGTATTTTCATTCTAAGAAATCCCAGTGCATGTATGTGTTGTTTCTATAATATGTCTTTTTCACTCATTTAGCCTTATGCGATGTTTTCAATTAAGTCCAGCCAGGGGCATAACTTTCATTTTTCCCTAAACAGTATAACAGGCCTCCTAATTAAATTAAATCAGATTACCACACACACACACCCTATTCCTTCAGAGAAGAAAAAGTAAGCGCCTGCAATTTTTCATCACAAGGAAAGTAGACACTTTCATAGGCGATAATCTAGTAGAATAAGCAGGCAAAGCAACACTCCCCAATTCACTCAGAGCACCCACATTTTGGTTCATTCATTCATTCATTCATTGTCATATTTATTGAGCGCTTACTGTGTGCAGAGCTGTTGCCTTCCTCCATTCACAAACTCAGTTAAGGGTCCCAGCTGAGACTGTCATTGCCCTTTGCCCTGGGAGATCAACACCCCCTTCCACACTTGCATAAATCTCTGGACAGCAGAGATCTGGTTGGATCTGCAATGCTATAATAATAATAATAATAACTGTGGTATTTAAGTGCTTACTATGTGCCAGACACTGTACTAAGTGCTGGGATGAATACAAGCAAATCAGGCTGGACACAGTCTCTGTCCTACATAGGGCTCACAGTCTTAATCCCCATTTTACAGATGAGGTAACTGAGGCACAGAGAAGTGAAGTGACTTACTCAAGGCCAAACAGCAGACAATTGGCAAAGCATGATTAGAACCCATGACCTTCTGCCTCCCAGGCGTAGTCCATCCACTACGCCTCGCCGCTTCTCTGCTTATATATTTATGTCTGCATTTTTATACCATTTTATTTTGTGTCTGAGATACCTCCCACTTCAGTTACCTCTTGGAGGGCAAGGAACTTGCCTTCTATGTTAATTATTTTACAATTATTCACAGCTCCTAGTACAGTGCAGTATATGTAATGAAGACGTCTGGAGGCTGGTAGTGGTTTGGGAGAGATGATTTTCAGTGTTGTTTGGGCCTTGGAGCTGCATGAGAAAAGCCCACTGCTAAGCACCTCACTAGCATGAGTGACGTCTAGACCAGGCAGACAAAACAAATATTAGGGAGCCAGGGACAACCAGGTCCAAGTTATTTCAGCCCCAGGACCTCTAATAGTTTGCCTTTCCAGATAAAAGTGAAAATTAATCACTCCCACCCCTGGAGGGGACTTTGGAGATAACCAGTTTCTGGTGGGTTCTATCAGGCTATAGCACCCCGTACACTTGTCCAAAACACAGATTTGTATGTCAGGACCAATTAATAATAATAACAATAATGGTGGTATTTGTTAAGCACTTATTCTGTGCCAGGCACAGTTTGATTTGAACCCCTGACCTCTGACTCCAAAGCCCAGGCTCTTTCCACTGAGCCATGCTGCTTCTCTAAGCAGCTTCTTCTGGTAGAGTACTGGAAACTCTCCAGGTGCAATCCTGAGAGGGGACTTAACGAGTGCCATACAGCGTGGCTCATTGAAAAGAGCGTGGGCTTTGGGGTCAGAGGTCATGGGTTCAAATCCCGGCTCCACCAATTGTCAGCTGTGTGACTTTGGGCAAGTCACTTAACTTCCCTGGGCCCCAGTTCCCTCATCTGTAAAATGGGGATTAAGACTGTGAGCCCGCCGTGGGACAACTGGATCACTTTGTAACATCCCCAGCTCCTAGAATAGTGCTTTGCACATAGTAAGTGCTTAATAAATACCATCATTATTATTATATATCACTGGTAAATGGGACTAGCTGATACATGCATATGCACGTGTGGTATCTGATATGGTGACACACATAGGAAATGTAGGGATTATGAGGGCAGCGCCTTCTGAACATGAATTTTTAGGATTGCTTTGAAAGGAGGAAGGGACATAGACTGGAGAATTTGAGCAGGAGGAGAGGTACAAATACGGGAAACGATATGAGCGGTGCTCAAGAAGGGAAAAGAGAAAGCAGAATACAATTAGAAAGTTAACCTGGGATGCACTCAGTCATTCACTGAATCATATTTATTAAGCACTGTGTTCAGAGCACTGTACTAAGGGCTTGGGGGAGTACAACTTGAGAAGCAGTGTGGCTCAGTGGAAAGAGCATGGGCTTCGGTGTCAGAGGTCATGGGTTCAAATCCCGGCTCTGCCAATTGTCAGCTGTGTGACTTTGGGCAAGTCACTTAACTTCTCTTTGCCTCAGTTACCTCATCTGTAGAATGGGGATTAAGACTGTGAGCACCCCGTGGGACAACCTGATCACTTTGTAACCTCCCCAGTGCTTAGAACAGTGCTTTGCACATAGTAAGTGCTTAATGAATGCCATCATTATTATTATTACAATGCAATGAAGTTGATAATGCCCCCCAAGAAGCTGACAGCCAGTGGAAAAAACAAACATTAAAATTAATTACTGAGTATAGTACAGCTCACTGAGGGCAGGTAACTTGTCTACTAGTTCTGTTGTACTGTACTCTCCCAGGCACTTAGTATAGTGCTCTGCACATAGTAAATGCTGAATAAATGCCACTGATTGATTATAAGGCTAGGCACATAAGTGCTTTGGGGCTGGGTGTGGGTGAGTGTCAAGATGCATAAGCGTTACAGACCCAAATACGTAGTGGGCACAGAAGTAAGGGTGAATAGGGTAGGGAAAAGAGAGGGTTACTCAGGGAAGGCTTCTTGAAGTTGATATGATTTTAGTAAGGCTTTGAAGATGGGGATTCTGGGTTCTAATCCCAGCTCCACCATGTGTCTGCTATGTGATCTTGGGCAAGGCATTTAACTTCTCTGTGCCTCAGTTACCTCTTCAGTAAAATGGGGATTAAGACTGTGAGCCTCACATGGGACAACAAGGCTGTCCATCACCTCGCCCCCTCCTACGTCACCTCCCTTCTCTCCTTCTGCAGCCCAGGCTGCAACCTCCGCTCCTCTGCCACCGCTAACAGCCTCAATGTACTCGTTCCCGCCTGTCCCACCATCGACCTCCTCGCCCATGTCCTTCCCCTGGCCTGGAATGCCCTCCCTCCACACATCCGCCAAGCTAGCTCTCTTCCTCCCTTCAAAACCCTACTGAGAGCTCACCTTTTCCAGGAGGCCTTCGCAGACTGAGCCCCCTTTTTCCTCTCCTCCTCCCCATCCCCCCGCCCTACCTCCTTCCCCTCCCCACAGCACCTGTATATATATATATATATATTTGTACAGATTTATTACTCTATTTTACTTGTACATATTTACTGTTCTATTTATTTTGTTACTGATGTGCGTATAGCTTTAATTCTATTTGTTCTGATGACTTTGACACCTGTCTACATGTTTTGTTTTGTTGTCTGTCTCCCCCTTCTAGACTGTGAGCCCGATGTTGGGTAGGGACTGTCTCTATATGTTGCCAACTTGTACTTACCAAGTGCTTAGTACGGTGCTCTGCACACAGTAAGCGCTCAATAAATACAATCGAATGAATGAATTACCTTGTATTTACCCCAGTGCTTAACACCTAGTAAGAGCTTAACAAAAACCATCATTATTACTATTATTATGTGGGACAGAGACCCAATTTGCTTATATCCACCCCAGCATTTAGAACAGTTCCTGGCACAAAGTGAGTGCTTAACAAATACTACACTTCTTATTAATATTTCCAATAATTGGGGGCACCCACCATATGCAATCTGAGTCGGGATGTGGGTGTGGGGCTTTCCTCTCCAGCTCTGGAAAGCCCCCAGCTTTTCCACAAACAACTGTGCCCTATTCCAAGATAGCATTCTGGGGGCCGGTGGTGGGGGTGTTCTTACCAAAATGTAATGAACCTAGTGAAACAGCCCATATGAATGAAAGAATTAATGAGCCCCTATAGTGATCAGTTCAACTAATTCTATTGTACCATAGAATTGTACCATATTTTCCCAAGCTCTTAGTAGAGTGATTAATACATTGACTGAGTCACCTGCAACCAGAGTAAAACCCGTTAAGCCCTGGAAAGACAGGGGTGTAGTGACTTCATCAGCCTAGTGATGGTTTATTCAATTCAGCTGTTGAGGAGAGTGAAAGAAGGGAGAGCAAAATAAAGATAGCCTACAATTTGAATGTCTGCCTCCCACTCTAGACTGTAAGCTTCTTGTGAGCAGCGATCGTGTCTACCTACTCTATCATAGTTATATTTTCTCAAGCCCTTAGCAAAGTGCTCTGTAGGTAGCACTTAATTAACACCATTTATGGATTGACCAATTAACTGACAGAGGAGGGTACAAGAAAGAGGGAGTCTAAAAGAGAAAAGGATGAAGGGGAAGGGAGGACAAGATAGGAAGATTTGGGGCCTGTACAAACTAGGACCATTCATTCATTCAATCGTATTTATTGAGCGCTTACTGTGTGCAGAGTACTTTACTAAGCGCTTGGGAAGTACAAGTTGGCAACATATAGAGACGGTCCCTACCCAACAATGGGCTCACAGTCTAGAAGGGGGAGACAGACAACAAAACAAAATTTGTCTAATGAAATAAGAAACTACTTTTTATCCCAATGAATTGTGTCAAATGGCTCATTCTTAATCTTTCTGATGTAAAAGAAAAATCTATCAAACCTGCGCATATTAAAGAAAATATATTTACATCCTATTTACTTTCTGATTGTTGGTTTGGCATCACTTTTCATCTTGGATAAATATGTATAATTTTGGACAGACATACAATGGACTATTATTACTACTGTATTTGTTAACTGCTTATTATATGCCAGGCAATGTAGTAAGCGCTGGGTTGGACACAAGCAAATCGGGTGGGATGTGTCTGTGTCCCACGTGGGGCTGGCAGTCTCAATCCCCGTTTTACAGAGGAGGTAACTGAGGCACAGAGAAGTGAAGTGACTTGCCCAAGGTCACACAGCAGGCAAGTGGCAGAGGTACAGATTAGAACCCATGACCTTCCGACTCCCAGCCCTGTGCTTGATCCACTATGCCATGTTGCTTTTCATAAGATGGTCCATGTTCCAGCTCCTAATCACATGTGTGTGTCTGTCTATCTCTCTATCTCTTTCTCCCCTCTTCCATCCCTCTTTAACCTGGCCAACAGCCACAGCCTATGGGGAAATATGGAGCCACTGACCACCCCCGCCAAGGTCCAGGGATGATTTCCACTTATGTGACAGCCACACCGACAAGCTTTCCAAAGACGCAAGCGTTGAACATCTGTGAGTAAATCCGGCGAAAGATTTTAGTTTTTTTCTCTTATGTGGTGATGCAAAAAATATCTACCCCTGGGCCACTATCCCCTTCATGAACTTGGCATGGAACTGGGAGTGTGGAGCATAATCGTGATGATTCGATCTCCTTGAGGCACCGCAAACACTGCAAAGCGGCTCTCTGGCTTCCCTGCCAGTCTGCCGTGCTGTGGATCGAGAAGGTCAGACTTACAAATCAACAGTAATTAAGTGCACCTCCCCATGAACAGAACCTTGCCAGGCCCTGGGAGTGCTTTCCTCATCCCCAGTACTTGCTTTCTCTTGCACCCGACTTGTTGCCGACTTGTACTTCCCAAGTGCTTAGTACAATGCTCTGCACACAGTAAGCGCTTAATAAATACGATTGAATGAATGAATGCACCCAGGGTGACTGTCTCCTTGCAGGGCAGTGGAAGGAGGTAAACAGCGATAAAGCAAGTTGGGACACAAGAAAGAAAACATGAGGAATTTTTCATCCGTAAGATAAAAATTATTAGCGAAGAATAAAATTATTATTATTATTTATAACAGTACTTGATAAGCACTTACTAATCGCTGTATTAAGAACTAGGGTAGATACAAGTTAATCAGTTTGGACACGGTCCCTGTCCCACATGAAGCTCACACTCTTATCACCTTTTTACAGATAAAGTAACTGATGCAGAGCAATAAGGTGACTTGCCCAAAGTCACACAGCAGGAAAGTGGTGGAGCAGGATTAGAACCCAGGTCCTTCTAACTCCCAGGCCTGTGCTTTATCCACTAAGCCATGCTGCTTCTACTAATAGTCTGGGAGCCGAGCAGCAGAGTATGCGGGTCATGGAACAATCAACTACGGGCACCGGTTAGGGAAAGACATTTGAGGAGGTCGGGAGCAAATTGGTGTTGTTGTAGAAGAGAAGAAACAAAAAGAAAAAAGCTTTGAAACCATCGACCCAGGGCACAGCTGCAGTTAAAGAAGACAAACTAAATCTGAGTCAGAATTGGCAAAGGAGTTGACTGGAAAACCGGAGAGGAGATCTTGTTACTTACCATATGGCGTTCTTAATAATAATAATAATGATGGCATTTATTAAGTGTTTACTATGGGCAAAGCACTGTTCTAAGTGCTGGGGAGGCTACATGGTGATTAGATTGTCCCATGGGGGGCTCAGAGTCTTAATCCCCATTTTACAGATGAGGTAACTGCGGCCCAGAGAAGTTAAGTGACTTGCCCGAAGTCACACAGCTGACAGTTGGCGGAGCCGGTATTTGAACCCATAACCTCTGACTCCAAAGCCCGGGCTATTTCCACTGAGCACGCTGCTCTTATTAGGCATTCACATGGAAAACTTGGTGCAGTGCCCATCCCTCATCACAAGAAGCACAAACTGCCATAGAAAGTGGGTAGGAAATGGGCAGGAAGTGGGCAGGAAGGGGGAATCCTAGGGTCATCTTCCAACACTGGGCTTCCAGAAATGCAATTGTATGAGGAAAAATAGGGGAACTGAGCCGATCCCCGTTGGAAATAGGGAGATTTAAATGTGGGCTCCTCCTCCCCCTCCCATCCCCTTACTGTAGGGGTTCCTCAAGGGTCAGTTCTTGGTCCCTTTCTGTTCTCTATCTACACTCACAACCTTGGTGAACACATTTGCTCCCACAGCTTCAACTATCATCTTTATGCTGATGACACCCAAATCTACATCTCTGCCCCTGCTCTCTCTCCCTCCCTCCAGGCTCGTATCTCCTCCTGCCTTCAGGACGTCTCCATCTGGATGTCTGCCTGCCATCAAAAACTCAATATGTCCAAGACTGAACTTCTTATCTTCCCTCCCAAACCCTGTCCTCTCCCTGACTTTCCCTTCACTATAGACGGCACTACCATCCTTCCCGTCTCACAGGCCCGCCACCTTGGTGTCATCCTCGACTCTGCTCTCTCGTTCACCCCACACATCCAATCCGTCACCAAAACCTGCCGATCTCACCTCCGCAACATCGCCAAGACCTAAGCACTGGGATAGATACAAAATAATCAGATTGAACACAGTCCCTGTACCACACAGGGCTCGCAGTCTAAGTAGGAGGGAGTAAGATTTAATTCCCATTTTACAAATGAGGGAACTGAGGCCCAGAGGACTAGCAAAGTCTAATGGAAAAAGCACAGACCTGGGTTCTAATTCTGCCTCCATCACTTACCTGCTGTGTGATCTTGGGCAAATCACTTAATTTCCCTGGGCCTCAGTTCCTCCGTCTGTAAAACTGAGTTCAGTACCTGTTCTCCTTCCTACTTACAGTGTGAGCCCCAAGTGGAACCTGATGATCTTGTATTTATGCCAGCACTTGTTACTGTGCTTGGCATATAGTAAGTGCTAAAGTTTCAGGTCTGAGTCCCCTTCTGTGCTCTTCCTACACCCACTCTCTTGTTGAATTCATTCACTACCATCTTTACGCAGATGATTCCCAAATCTACACCTCCAGCCCTGACCTCTCTCCTTCTCTGCCGTCTCGCATTTCCTCCTGTCTCAAACTTAACATATACAGAACACAACTTCTTATCTTCCCACCCAAGCCCTGCCCTCCCTGTGACTTTATCTTCACTGAAGACAGCGCTACCATCCTCTCTGTCTCACAAGCCCGTAGCCTTGGAGTTACCCATCTCTCTCATTCAACCCACATAATCTGTCACCAAATCACATCAATTCAACCACCACAACATCGCTAAAATCTGCCCTTTCTTTCCCAACCAAACTACCACATTAATCCAAGCACATCTTGCCTTGATTACTGCATCAGCCTCCTTGCTGACCTCCCTGCCTCCTGTCTTTCCCCACTCTAGTCCATATTTCACTCTGCTGCCGGGATCAATTCTCTAAAACCAATTCAGTCCATGTTTCCCCACTCCTCAAGAACATTCCATGATTGCCCATTCACCTCCGCATCAAACGGAAAGTCTTTACCATTAGAGCCCTCAATCACCTTGCCCCCTCCTACCTTGCCTCCCTAATTTTCTACTACAACCCAACATGCTCACTCGCTTCACTCCTACCAACCTACTCCATGCCAACCTACTCCCTTACCTCACTCTTGTCTATCTCGCTTCCAACCCACAGCCTGCCTCCGGCCTGTAACTCCCTCCCCCTTCATATCTGACAGACCCCCACTCTCCCCCACCTTGAAAGTCTTATTAAAAACATATCTCCTCCAGGAGGCCTTCTCTGACTAATCCCTCATTCCGCCTACTCTCTCTCCCTCTGCTTCCCCCTTACACATGGATTGACCCCCTTAATCACTGTCCCCTTCAGTCCCACATCGCTTCTGTACATATCCATAATTTATTTACTGATATTCTTGTCTGTCTCTCCCTCTAGACTGTGGGTAGGGAACATGGCTACCCATTCTGTTATATTGTACTCTCCCAAGCAGTTACTGCAGCACTTTGCACACAGTACAAGCTCAATAAATATGATTAATTGATTGATTAACAACAATTATTTCTAGGCCATACTGCTTCGCAAAGTGCTGCACCATTGCCCACATATATGCCCATTGCCCTCTGTGCCCCACCAGGAAAATGACTGGCAGGAATGATAAAGTGGGTGGCACTGAGTAAACTACTAGCACTATAATCCATCCCTCATCACTGGTTCTCGTGACTGAAGTTCATCGATCATTCCTGATGGGAGATTCCGTCACTAATTTAGTGTTCCTGGAACAAATCCTGTCTCAATGGCATGGACTCCTTGGCTTGCTTGGCTTTAGTCAAATGTTACATAATAATAATAATAATGGTATTTTTTAAGCACTTACTATGTGCCAAGTACTGTTCTAAGCACTGGTGTAGATACAAGGTCCCACGTGGGGCTCACAACCTTAATCCCCAATTTATGAATGAGGTAACTGAGGCACAGAGAATAATAATAATAATGGTATTTGTTAAGCACTTACTACGTGCCAAGCACAGTTCTAAGTGTTGGGGTAGATACAAGGTAATCAGGTTGTCCCATGTGGGGCTCACAGCCTTAATCCCCATTTTATGGATGAGGTAACTGAGGCACAGAGAAGTTAAGTGACTTGCCCAAAGTCACACAGCTGGGATTAGAGCCCATGACCTCTGACTCCCAAACCTGGGTTCTTTCCATTAAGCCACACTGCTTCTCACTAAGCCACTCTGCTTCACGCTCTACATCAAGAGGCGAAAGACTTGAATCTTTCTTCATAGTCTGGGTTCCGTGGTGCCCAGAAAGGAGAGTCTGGGGAGATAGGTCCTCAAGGGAACCCTTAGTTAATCAATGGAAAGTATTGAGCATTGACTTGTGAAGAGTACTATACTGAGCACTTGCACTGTAGTGTACCCTGAAAGCCTCAGTTTCTCTTCTAAGAAAATACGTTCTTTCTTTGTCACCTATTTTTATAGCGTCAGACTGTAAGCCTTTTAGGCAGGATGACAGGTTATTCAGCATCTAACTTTGTTTCAGGCTGAACAACGCCTAATGCGTTACTGGCACTCAATAATCGCTACATAATGTTGTGTTAATGAACAAAATGCTTTGAGCTCTTCGGATGCTGTTGGCTCTACAAAGCAGTAGTTCCAAAATTACCTCATATCTCTCAGGATGGAAAGGGTCTGCTTGTCCTGAGAATAAAACCCGGAGGCAGACTTGTTGCTACACAGTTTAATATTAAGTGTTCAAAACAACCCCCCAAGGGGCAGATATTAGGGAGAGCCAACTATCCGCTTCCCTGCTTCACCATCTCGAATTGTTTTTTCAAAGGCAAAGTCTAGCATCCAAAATCCCCCAAGAAAGTGTGAGTTGACAAGCAAGAAAAATAGAGGGCTTTAAAGGAAATTAAGTTTAAAAATCAGAAAAGCATTCAGAGCAGCTGCAGAAATCAAGCGAAAAGCACTCGTCCGTAGAACGATGACAGGGATCTCAACCTAAACTAAAATTGATGGGATTAGTTAATGTCAAGGCTCCACCCATAAATACACGGACAAACGGACGGAAAGTTTTTAACAGCTCTCAAAGACGTATAGTCGTGGGAGTTGACATAACGTGGCTCAGTGGAAAGAGCTCAGGCTTGGGAGTCAGAGGTCATGGGTTCAAATTCCGACTCCACCACTTAGCTGCGTGACTTTGGGCAAGTCACTTAACTTCTCTGGGCCTCAGTTACCTCATCTGTAAAATGGGGATGAAGACTGTGAACCCCACATGGGACAACCTGATCATCTTGTATCCCTCCCAGTGCATAGAACAGTGCTTTGCACATAGTAAGCGCTGAATAAATGCCATCATCATCATCACTATTATTATTCTATTTTTATTCTTTCTGCCCTGCTCATGAGGTCTGTACTGTATTTATTTATATCTTTGAACGTGCAGACTACAGTATTTAATCAAGCAAACTTCCAAAATTGGACCTCGTAGCCGGTCCTTCCTTCTCGGTCAAGTTGATTGCCGGAGGATGTTGAGAGTATGGATGTATTTTTAACACGCTGAGAATGAATGATAAATGCAAAATAAGGCATACTGGGTAAAGAAGTATAGCATCTGCAGATGAGCTCTGAACAGAAAGAATAAAGATTGGTCAGTGAGGTCAGGTATGTGTTACTTGCCCTGAACTCGTGCCCATCCCACCCCAGGAGTTAGCAATCAATCAATCAATCGTATTTATTGAGCGCTTACTATGTGCAGAGCAGACCTGGGTTCTAATCCCAACATCACTACTTGCCCGCTGTGTGTCCTTGGGCAAGTCACTGAAACTCACTGTGCCTCAGTTTCCTCATCTGCAAAATGTTCTTCCTACTTAGACTGTGAGTCCCCTAAGGGACAGGGACTGTGTCCAACCTGATTATCTTTTATCTATCCCAGAGCTTAGTACAGTGCATGGTACATAGTAAAGATTTAACAAATATGATAAGAATTATTGAAACCACTTGGAGAGTTTGCAGGACCTAGTAGAAAGAGCACAGGCCCAGGTTCTAGTCCTGGGTTCTAGTCCTAACTTTGCTGCTGACTTGCTGGGTGACTTTGGGCAATCACTTAACTTCTCTGTGCCTCAGTTTCCTCACATCTCTTCTCCCACCCTCTGAGACTCTGACCCCCATGGGGACCAGGGACTGTAACCAATCATCATCATCACCATCAGTCATATTTATTGAGCACTTACTATGTGCAGAGCACTGTACTAAGCGCTTGGGAAGTACAAATTGGCAACATATAGAGACAGTCCCTACCCAACAGTGGGCTCACAGTCTAAAAGGGGGAGACAAAGAACAAAACCAAACATACTAACAAAATAAAATAAATAGAATAGATATGTACAAGTAAAATAAATAAATAAATAGAGTAATAAATATGTACAAACATATATACATATATACAGGATTAAATCAGATTATTTTATACTTCCCTCTGCACCTAACACACAGTAAGGGCTTAATCAACACCACCATTATTGCTCGGATAATTCAGCCACTTTATAAATGGAGACCAAATAATTTTGTAATAAACACCAATATGGAAAGTTATAATGTGAAATACACTCACAATTTCCCATTCGACATCTCTTTCTCATTGAACTATACCACAGACAGTCTAATGCAGGGGAATGTAAGAAAGTAGGAGAACCAGAGAGAACGTAGTGAAAGAGAGGATTTAAAAAGAATTTGATCTACTGCTTATTCCCAGGATTATTAAAAATATAATAATGATTACCGGTCTGCAGGAAACCATAGAAATTGGGAATTTAAAAGTATGTCATGTTTGAAATAGCCATAGCTCATTCTCCTCTCCAAAGCATGACTACCAACTCTGTTATAATGTACTCTCCTAAGCGCTTAGTACAGTGCTTAGCATGCAGTAGTATTCTATAAATATGATCGATTGACTGATTATTATTAAACTGTGGCTCTCACATCTCACGGTAACTAAAGAGTAAAGTCAAATGAGTAACTCCACCTGGTAGAGTTCCCAGATAGAAAGAGGAAATACTGATGAAATAAAATCATTGTCCTCAAAGATCAGGAAATCATAATAATGATAATGATGGTTTTTGTTAAGTGCTTACTATGTGCAAAGCACTGTTCTAAGCACTAGGGTATGTACAAGTTAATCAGGTTGTCCCATGTGGGGCTCCCAGTCTTAATCCTCATTTTACAGATGAGGTAACTGAGGCACAGAGAAGTTAAGTGACTTGCCCAAAGTCACACAGCTGACAAGTGGTGGAGGCAGGATTAGAACCCACAACCTCTGACTCCCAAGCCCGTGCTCTTGTCACTAAGCCACACTGCTTCACTAAAAAAAAGGAAAAAAAAAGTTGTTCTCCCTTGTATAATAATGCAGAGCATTAAAATGGTGTGGTTTGTCCCACGAGGCTCTTCTCATGAAATATAGAAAAGATTTGCCATGCGTTTTATAGAAATTTGAAATCATTTCTGAATTTCAGGATATCACCATGAATCTTTTTAAGCCTTGCAGGTTAGTGGTGGTTGCCAACTTGTACTTCCCAAGCGCTCAGTACAGTGCTGTGCACACAGTAAGCACTCAATAAATACGATTGATTGATTGATTGATTGATTGGTGGTCTGCAGGATTAGTCACGTTTATTGCCTGACTTTCATAGCTTTAATCGGATGCCGACTGAGTAGCAGATCAACTCTTTCTCCACCCTGATATGGCAAATCTTACTAGAACTGTTGGAATACTGGGAAGGCTGAGGCCGGGATGGTGGCCTCCCATTCCTGAGCTCCCAAGGATTCGCCCTCCTCGAGCCCTTTTCCCAGGTAATGTCTTAATTTCTGCAGTGTGTTTCATTTTAGCCACTGTTATTTACAACCTCTCCCTGTTCTAGGTTTCTTCCCTCCCCGACTTAGACTGTGAGCCCCCGATAGGACAGGGACCATGTCTGAACTGTTTTATTTGCATTTTCCCCAGTGCTTAGCACAGTACTCAGTACCCAGTAGGCCCTTGATACATACCATATCAAGTAATGTGAGCAGCTAGGGTGAGAAGGGTGGAGAAAGCAGAGAAGGAGGGGAAGAAGGAAATGGCCTTTTCTCCACATTAGCCAGCTGTAAACAGAACCAGGACTAGAATACAGGTTTCCTAATAATAATAATTATGGTATTTGTTAAGTGCTTACTATGTGCTAGGTACTATACAAAACGCTGGGGTAGATACAGAGTAACTGGATTGGATACAGTCCCTGTCCCATACTGGGCTCACAGTCTTAATCCCCATTTTACAGATGAGGTAACTGAGGCACAGAGAAGTAAAGCGACTTGCCCAAGGTCATACAGCAGGGATTAAAACCCAGGTTCTTCTAACTCTCAGGCCCGAACTCTATCCACTAGTCCACACTGCTTCTCTAGGTATCTCGATACCTACAGTTCTGCTCTTCCCACTGGGCCAATAGCTGGGCTCCTCCAATTACTAATAACAATAATTGTGGCACGTGTTAAGCGTTTATTATGTGGCAAACACTGTACTAAGGAGAAGCAGCGTGGCTCGGTGGAAAGAGCCCGGGCTTTGGAGTCAGAGGTCATGGGTTCTAATCCCAGCTCCGCCACTTGTCAGCTGTGTGACCTCGGGCAAGTCACTTATCTTCTCTGGGCCTCAGTTACCACATCTGTAAAGTGGGGATTAAGACTGTGAGCCCTCCGTGGGACAACCTGATCATCCTGTAACCTCCCTAGCACTTAGAACAGTGCTTTGCACATAATAAGTGCTTAATAAATACCATTATTATTATTATTACTAAGTGTTGGGGAAAATTCAAGATAATACGGCCCCACATGAAGCTCACAGTAGGACGGAGAACCCCCACCCCCCCACCCCCCAACGTCTAGACTGTGAGCCCGTTGATGGGTAGGGACTGTCTCTATATGTTGCCGACTTGTACTTCCCAAGCGCTTAGTACAGTTCTCTGCACACAGTAAGTGCTCGATAAATACGATTGAATGAATGAATGAAGGTATTGAATTCCCATTTTGCAGACGAAGGAACTAAGGCACAGAATAGTTAAGTGGTTGGCCTAAGGTCACAGTAAGCAATTGGAATAGCGAGGATTCGAATCCAGGTCCTCTGTCTTCCAGGCCCATGCTCTTTCCACTAGGAATGCCGTTTTTCTAGTTCCATCCCTATCCCTGGTTTAGCTGAAAGGAGGCCCGGAATGGTGGCCTCTGAGACCCTTCAAGGCCTGAGCCATTCTGGAAATATCCAGGCTTTGGATTTCACTGTGGGCAAGCATGGGCATTGTATGACCATGTGTATAGACCACACAGGATGCTTAGCACAGTGCTCTGCACACAGTAAGCATTCAATAATTATAATTAATAATAATAATGATGGCATTTGTAAAGCGCTTACTATGTGCAAAGCACGTTCTAAGCGCTGGGGGGATACAAGGTGATCACGTTGTCCCACGTGGGGCTCACAGTCTTCACCCCCATTTTACAGATGAGGTCAATGAGGGTCAGAGAAGTTAAGTGACTTGCCCAAGGTCACACAGCAGACATGTGGGGGAGCCGGGATTAGAACCCATGACCTCCAACTCCCAAGCCCGTGCTCTTTCCACTGAGCCATGCTGCTTCTCATAATTAGTAATTATGGTACTTGTTAAGGACTTACTATGTGCCAAGCACTGTTTTAAGTACTGGGATAAATAATAATAATAATAATGAAGGCATTTGTTAAGTGCTTACTATGTGCAAAGCACTGTTCTAAGCACTGGGGGGATACAAGATGATCAGGTTGTCCCACGTGGGGCTCACAGTCTTAATCCCCATATGACAGATGAGGGAACTGAGGCTCAGAGAAGTTAAGTGACTTGCCCAAGGTCACACAGCTGACATGTGGAGGAGCCGGGATTCGAACCCATGACCTCTGACTCCAAAGCCCGGGCTCTTTCCATTGAGCCACGCTGCAGACAAGTTCATCAAGTTGGACACAGTCTCACACTGTTAATCTCATTCATTCATTCAGTCGTATTTATTGAGCGCTTACTGTGTGCAGAGCACTGTACTAAGCTCTTGGGAAGTACAATCTCCATTTTACAGATGAGGTAACTGAGGTCCAGAGGAGCGAAGTGACTTGCCCAAGGTCAGACAGCGGACAAGTGGCAGAGCCGGAATTAGAACCCAGGTCCTTTTGACTCCCAGTTCTGTGCTCCATGATTGATTGATTGATACACGCACTGCAGCAGTCTCCAGGAATAAAGTGCAAGCTCATTCCTCTGAGAATCCCAAAATGCTTTACAAAGACTATTTTAGGCCTACATATTCATTCATTCATTCAATCGTATTTATTGAGCGCTTACTGCGTGCAGAGCACTGTACTAAGCGCTTGGGAAGTCCAAGTTGGCAACATATAGAGACGGTCCCTACCCAACAGCGGGTTATCACAGTCTAGAAGGGGGAGACAGACAACAAAACGAAACATGTGGACGGGTATCAAGTTGTACAGTTATGGTTGCACTGTGATCTCATTCATTCACTCATTCTATCGTATTTATTGAGCGCTTACTGTGTGCAGAGCACTGTCCTAAGCGCTTGGGAAGTCCAAGTTGGCAACATATAGAGACGGTCCCTACCCAACAGTGGGCTCACTTCACTCCTCTGGGCCTCAATTCCCTCATCTGTAAAATGGGAATGAAGACGGCGAGCCCCACGTGGGACAACCTGATCACCTCGTATCCTCCCCAGCGTTTAGAACAGTGCTTCGCACATAGTAAGCGCCTAATAAATACCATTATTATTAGAACAGTGCTTCACACATAGTAAGCACCTAATAAATACCATTATTATTAGAACAGTGCTTCGCACATAGTAAGCACCTAATAAATATCATTATTATTATTATTATTATTATTATTTCCACTGCCATGATTCTCGTGAATTATGCCATGCTGCCTACCCTGTTGGTCCCACCTTCACAGCATCGCTAAAATCGATGCTCACCTCACTGCTCTCCTACTACGGCCCAGACTGCCCACGAAGCGTGCAGTTTGCACCTCGTGTAAGCACCGTGTTAAATTTAATGACTTTGGGCATATCGCTTCCTGCAATCGCAGGTGAGCCAGATGGATGGGCTCCAAGCAAAGACCTGAAAGGTTGACAGACCCGCAGTTTCCTGTGCGAGATGGCTTCTAAAACCAGAAGGCGGTGGAACTGTAATTGGTAGATTAGGACCATTATGTGGAAGAAGCTCAATGTAACAGTCAACAAGCGTAGTATAAAGGCTGGGAGGAAACGCCTGTCACTGCTGCTCACTCTTATAATAATAATAATAATAATAACAATAATAATAATAATAATAATGGTATTTGTGACCTCCTTCCCTTCCCCACAGCACCTGTATATATGTATATATGTTTGTACTTGTCTCCCCCTTTTAGACTGTGAGCCCAATGTTGGGTAGGGACTGTCTCTATATGTTGCCAATTTGTACTTCCCGAGCACTTAGTACGGTGCTCTGCACATAGTAAGCGCTCAATAAATATGATTGATTGATTGATTGATTGTACATATTTATTACTCTATTTATTTATTTTACTTGTACATATCTATTCTATTCATTTTATTTTGTTAGTATGTTTGGTTTTGTTCTCCGTCTCCCCCTTTTAGACTGTGAGCCCACTGTTGGGTAGGGACTGTCTCTATATGTTGCCAACTTGTACTTCCCAAGCGCTTAGTACAGTGCTCTGCACACAGTAAGAGCTCAATAAATGCGATTGATGATGATTACTCTATTTATTTATTTACTTAGTTTACTTGTACATATCTATTCTATTCATTTTATTTTGTAAGTATGTTTGGTTTTGTTCTCCGTCTCCCCCTTTCAGACTGTGAGCCCACAGTTGGGTAGGGACTGTCTCTATATGTTGCCAACCTGTACTTCCCAAGCACTTAGTACAGTGCTCTGCAAACAGTAAGCGCTCAATAAATACGATTGATGATGATTACTCTATTTATTTATTTATTTTATTTGTACATATCTATTCTATTTATTTTATTTTGTTAGTATGTTTGGTTTTGTTCTGTCTTCCCCTTTTAGACTGTGAGCCCACTGTTGGGTAGGGACTGTCTCTATATGTTGCCAACTTGTACTTCCCAAGCGCTTAGTACAGTGCTCTGCACACAGTAAGCGCTCAATAAATACGATTGATTGATTGATTACTATGTGCAAAGCACTGTTCTAAGCACTGGGGAGGTTACAAGGTAATCCGATTGTCCCACGGGGGGCTCACAGTTTTAATCCCCATTTTACAGATGAGGTAACTCAGGCACAGAGAAGTTAAGTGACTTGCCCAAAGTCACACAGCTGACAGTTGGTGGAGCCGGGATTTGAACCCATGACCTCTGACTCCAAAGCCCGTGTTCTTTCCACTGAGCCATGCTGCTTCTCATCAGAAAGGACAAGGGAGACAGCCCAGGCAGAAGGGATCTTCTGAGCCCCCTTTTTCCTCTCCCCCTCCCCATCCCCTCTGCCCTACCTCCTTCCCCTCCTCACAGCACCTGTATATATGTTTGTACAGATTTATTACTCTATTTATTTTACTTGTACGTATTTACTATTCTATTTATTTTGTCAATGATGTGCATCTAGTTTTACTTCTGTTTATTCTGATGACTTGACACCTGACCACATGTTTTGTTTTGTTGTCTGTCTCCCCCTTCTAGACTGTGAGCCCATTGCTGGGTAGGGACCGTCTCTATATGTTGCCGACTTGTACTTCCCAAGCGCTTAGTACAGTGCTCTGCACACAGTAAGCTCTCAATAACTACGATTAAATGAATGAATGAATGCTCTGCACACAGTTAAGTGCTCAATGAATACCGTGGATTTTTATGGTATTTGTTAAGGACCTCTAGACTGTAAGCTCGTTGTGGACAGGGAATGTATCAGTTTATTGTTATATCATACTCTCCCGAGAGCTTAGTAAAGTGCTCTGCACACAGTAAGTGCTCAATAACTACAATTGAATGAATGAATGAATAGAAGATAATCAGATTGGACACAGTCCCTATGCCCACGTGGGGCTCACAGTCTAACAGTTGTAGCGGGGAGGAGAGATAACAAGTATTTCATCCCCATTTTATGGCTAAGGAAACTGAGGCCCAGTGAAGTTAAGTGACTGGCCCAAAGTCAAACAGCAGGCAAGTGACAGAACCCAGGTCCTCTGATTACTAGGCCTGTCCTCTTTCGACTAGGTCACATTGCTTCTGAACCCAGATTCGTAAGCAAGGGTAGAGAGGTGCTTCTAAACCAGAATTGTGGGAAAGAGACTTTCAGTAGCCTGACAGAGTAGCCAGGGAGCCAAGAGGATGGTCATCTGCCAGGACCAGGCCGATGGAGAAACCTTTGTGGAGAAATCCTGGTTTGAACAGTTGAGAAGCAGTGTGGTTCAGTGGAAAGAGCCCGGGCTTGGGAGTCAGAGGTCATGGGTTCTAACCCTGACTCCACCACTTGTCAGCTGTGTGACTTTGGACAAGTCACTTAACTTCGCTGGGCCTCAGTTACCTCATCTGGAAAATGGGGATTAAGACTGTGAGCCCCATGTGGGACAGCCTGATTACCTTGTATTCCCCCCAGCGCTTAGAACATGGCACATAGTTAAGTGCTTAACAAACACCATCATTATTATTATTATTATTATTGAGGAAAGGATGTTATTTTGAAGAGCAGAAGCTCCTGTGCTTGCATCTGTTGCTCTCAAGTGTCCATGCTAGGATTTCCTGGCAATGATTTCTGAGTTACTCCTTGCTTGATCTGAACTTCTGAGCCAGTAAAGAGCCATCAGAGCCAGATGTGGTCCAGACGGCCCATAGGGCAGCAGCCCCCTCTCCATCCCCCCCATCTTACCTCCTTCCCTTCCCCACAGCACCTGTATATATGTATATATGTTTGTACATATTTATTACTCTATTTATTTATTTTACTTGTACATATCTATTCTATTTATTTTATTTTGTTAGTACGTTTGGTTTTGTTCTGTCTCCCCCTTTTAGACTGTGAGCCCCTTGTTGGGTAGGGCCTGTCTCTAGATGTTGCCGATTTGTACTTCCCAAGCGCTTAGTACAGTGCTCTGCACATAGTAAGTGCTCAATAAATACGATTGATGATGATGATGATGATTTTTCCAGGATCCTCCTGGGCCAGTGTGGTCTAGAACCGCCGGCCAGCTCTGCATGCGCTCCCTCAGACTCTTCCTCACGTTTCTCCAGTTCAGCAAACTACCCTGTCACTCTCCTCAGAAGATAACGGGAACAGTTTGGACTTACGAGAAACAGTGAGAACAAGGATAACAAAAAGCAGGAGAAGGTTCCATCAGAAATTCACCAGCTCTACCCAAGCTGCTAAAAAGAAATGGTCAGAGGCCAAAATATGAAGGAAGGGGCAAGGCCTCAAAACGTGCCTCCTGGCACATTATAGGAATCATCATCATCAATCGTATTTATTGAGTGCTTACTGTGTGCAGAGCACTGTACTAAGAGCTTGGGAAGTACAAGTTGGCAACATATAGAGACAGTCCCTACCGCCATTTGGGGAAGAACCTACCCCCGTCTTGTTATCATTAAGAGAGTCTACTTGTTTCTGACACCTAATGAAAGACAGCAAAGGGGTTGATAGAAGAGGAAAGAATCTGTATTGCTGTTGAATTTTTTTTTTAAAAAAGAATGTTCTCCAATTTCTTGAGCCATTTGAAAACCTGCCAGAGAAGTGCTTGATTTCAACGTTCTTAAGCTCTCTGTGATGATACAGCAAGTGGGCTTTCCACATATGATGATGTATTTTAGGATGAGAGTCTCCTGAAGATTTTCCAAGCCTGGAGGCAACTGACCCTCTTCCAAATTACAGAGATGATAGTATACCACGGGGGGAAAGGGAGGGGGTTGGACTGTGATTAGTCTAAACTCTACACAGCTGCGAGAGATGAATATAAAAATTCCACTAAAGAATCCACTTCTGCTGGTCTGAATTTACCTACAGGACACCAATTCCTAAGCAAGGGACTAGTTACAAGAGCTGGAATGACATCAACGCTATTCAGTTTCTTCCATAGCATCAACCACCGGGAGACTCGCAGCGATTCCGCTGGACGGCTCCCCTAACGTCATGGTCATTACAAGGCAGCCGGTATTTGGAAGGCCTGAGGAAAGGAGGGCTGTGAAAATAAAACTGAAGTACATGGGAATCCAAAGAGGGCTCGCAAATTCATGATTTGTGGGACCGGGAGGGTTATAAAACACCTTGTAACTGAGGGCCTTTGCCTTGAGCCGTTAAGGACTGCAGGC
Organism: Tachyglossus aculeatus; assembly: GCF_015852505.1. Classification (NCBI taxonomy): domain Eukaryota; kingdom Metazoa; phylum Chordata; class Mammalia; order Monotremata; family Tachyglossidae; genus Tachyglossus; species Tachyglossus aculeatus. Next base: position 88,585,215 of record NC_052069.1, read on the forward strand.
CCTTGCTTTATCACAGTCCCTGCCCACAACTTGGAAACAGGCTCTGAGTTTTTGGTCAGCTCCATGGGAAAGTCAGTCAATAGCCTCTTCTCTGAAACACATCGTAGGATTTTTCTCAGCCACATAATAACAGACAGCCTGCCCTTATGTCATTTTGTGAATATCTGTCAATTGAAGGGGCGGGTCAGATGCTTCTTGAAAATCTCCCTCATTCTGCATTTGAATTCCGGGAAAGTTATGTGTTGGAAACAAAAAGAAATTGCACCTTCTCTTCAGTTCTACCCCTTTGGAAATCAAAAGAAGGGAAACAGAGTCACCGATTCAGACTCGGACCCACAACCATTCCTACTGCCATTGCAAATGGCAACATTTCTCCAGAGGGCATTCGCTGAAAATCTCAGGGCCTCTCCGGCTTAGGTCCCAGGGTAATAACCCCGAGTTAACCCCAGGACAAATATTTATTTGTATTGATGTCTGTATCTCCCACTCTAGACTGTAAGCTTGTTGTGGGCAGGAATGTGTCTGCTGATTGTTGTATTCTCCTAAGCACTAGGTACAGTGTTCTGTACAAACAGTAACTGCTTAATAAATACAATTTGAATGAATGAGTGGCCTGACTCTGAGGATAACCCCAGGAAGGCATAATATTAATTATAATAATAGGAATAGTGGTGATAATAATAATAGTTGTGGTATTTGTTAAGCAGTTACTATATACCAAACACAACACTAAGCACTGGAGTAGATGCAAGAAAACCAGGATAGACACAGTCCCTGTCCTACGGGGGTCTCGTGGTCTAAGAGGGAGGGAAATCAGGAGTTGAATCCCCATCTTACAGATGAGGAAACAAGCAGGGAGAATTTCAGCAAGTCGCCCAAGCTCCCACAGGAGGCAAGTGGCAATATCAGGATCGGAACCCAGGTCTCCTGACTTCAAGCCCACGGCTGGGGCGGTGGGGGAATTCCTCCTGAAGGAGGTGCCTTTGTCGGAAGATTTTGAAGAAGGACATGGTTTGTGAGGCAGGGGGAGGCGAGTCAAGAGCTAGGGATGGTTGCCAGAGTTGCTTTGGAGGATGAATGATTTTACTTTAAAATTTACCATATTGCCTTCAGGATCAACTGTGATTCATTATCCTGACTCCCCCAACCCCATAGCACTTATGTACATATCCATAATTTCATTTATATTACTGTCTGTCTCCCCCTCTAGACTATAAGCTCCTTGTGGGCAGGGAACATGTCTTTCAACTCCATTATAGTGTAGTCTCCCAAGCGCTTAGTACCGTGCTCTGCACACAGGAAGCGCTCAATAAGCGATTGATTGATCAGCTTCTGTTAATCGTATTTATTAGGATCGGAACCCAGGTCTCCTGACTTCAAGCCCACGGCTGGGGTGGTGGGGGAATTCCTCCTGAAGGAGGTGCCTTTGTCGGAAGATTTTGAAGAAGGACATGGTTTGTGAGGCAGGGGGAGGCGAGTCAAGAGCTAGGAATGGTTGACAGAGTTGCTTCGGAGGATGAATGATTTTACTTAAAAATTTACAATATTGCCTTCAGGATCAACTGTGATTCATTATCCTGACTCCCTCAACCCCATAGCACTTATGTACATATCTATAATTTCATTTATATTACTGTCTGTCTCCCCCTCTAGACTGTAAGCTCATTGTGGGCAGGGAACATGTCTTTCAACTCCGTTATAGTGTAGTCTCCCGAGCGCTTAGTACTGTGCTCTGCACACAGGAAGCGCTCAATAAGCGATTGATTGATCAGCTTCTGTTAATCGTATTTATTAAGCGCTTACTTTGTGCAGAGCACTGTAGTAAGCACTCGGGAGGGTACCCAAGGTGTCCTAGTAAAAACATGGGGTGGGATCCTCAGAGCAGCAGACCCAGGCCCAGAAAAATATGATCCCAGTCAGAATCTGGGAGCCATGGCCATGAATGTTTCTAGCGGCAACAACTCTGTGCACTCAAAACGGAGGAGCCAAGATACATTAGAACTGTGAGGCTGAAGAGTTAGAGATGAAAAACTGAGCTCTATAGTCACTGGAGCCCAGAGTCTGGGCATCCTATTGATGCCTTTTTACTTGTTTTGATGTCTGTCTCTCCCCTTCTAGACTGTGAGCCTGTCGTTGGGTAGGGATTGTCTCTGTTGCTGAACTGTACTTTCCAAGCACTTAATACAGCGCTCTGCACACAGTAAGTGCTCAATAAATACGATCGAATGAATAAATGAATCTTATAGCTGCAGAGATGCCCCGAGCGGAGAGGAGTCATCTTCACTGAAGAACAAAGGAAGACGAGGGAAAGATGGTGCCAGAAAGAGGCAGGTAAGGAAGGAAAGAGGAGGGAGGTCAAAGGAGAGTGCAGAAGGGAAACAAAGCAGAGTTGTTCAAACCATTAGGGAAGCATATAGAACCAAAAGCTAAGGCAAAAAATGTTCAAGGTGACATGAGAGGAACAGAAGGATTTTTTAAGTAATTGTGGAAGACAATGAGGGGGTGGGGGAAAGAAGTAGATAGGTAGGGCAGAAAAAGTGGGTAGGTGGACTTAAAAGTGGGAGATTGCAAAGGTGGGTTATTATTATTATTATAAAAGCTGTACTAAGTTTTTGGGAGAGTACAATGTGACATCAGACACATTCCCTGCGCACAATGAGCTCACAGTCTAGAGGGGGAGACAGACATTAATATAAATAAATAAATACATACATGCATACATACATAAATACATAAATAAATAACAGATATATATGTGTGCGCTGTGAGGAAGGGAGGGAGGATGAATGAAGGAGCAAGTATGAGTGGCGTAGAAGGAGTGGGAGAAGAGGAGAGGAGGGCTCAAGTCAGGGAAGGCTTCCTGACAGAGATGTGCCTTCGATAAGGCTTTGAGGTTGGGGTGTGTTGTCCATTTTAGCCACGTACTCCAGCAGAAGCGGCATTGACTGCATTTTCCCTAAAGGCTTAGCATAACCGACTCCATTGTATGCAGAGCTCAACGGCAGGGTATGTGAGGAATAGGCGTCGGCCTCGCGGAAGATCCTGTAATCGAGGAGGGCTGAAACAGTTGCCAACTTGTACTTCCCAAGCGCTTAGTACAGTGCTCTGCACACAGTAAGCGCTCAATAAATACGATTGAATGAGTGAATGACACTGATCAAAGTGGCTACGCCCTGTCTGAAACGACCCCATCCTGTGTGGGCGATGTCTCCTTATAACATCTCTTCACAACATGGTGCCAAAGTTTCGTGCACTCGGGAATCCTTTGTGTAGTTTGGATGGGGAACCAAATAAAAGGGAAGAAGGGGCTGGTGTTATCCTCGTACCGCTGGGGAGGTGAATCAGCTTTCCTACCTCTACTGCTCTATCTGAACTCACGGGGGGCTCACCATCTTAATCCCCATTTTTATTGATTAGGTAACTGAGGCCCAGAGAAGTGAAGTGACTTGCCCAAAGTCACACAGCTGACAGTTGGCGGAGTCGGTTTTTGAACTCATGACCTCTGACTCCAAAGCCTGTGCTCTTTCCACTGAGCCACGCTGCTTCTTATATGGTACCTGGGAAAATACAGAAAGCTGTTTACTACTTCTGTGGTAGATGGGATTAAAGGATACTATAAGTTTTAGCAATGCTTTATGGATCATATACCTGTAGTTGAACTGGTCTTACTAATTTCCTCTGCCCAGGATATATAATAATAATGGCATTTATTAAGCACTTACTACATGCAAAGCACTGTTCTAAGCACTGGGGAGGTTACAAGGTGATCAGGTTGTCCCACGGGGGGCTCACAGTCTTAATCCCCATTTTACAGATGAGGTAATTGAGGCACAGAGAAGTGAAGTGACTTGCCCAAAGTCACACAGCTGACAATTGGCAGAGCTGGGATTTGAACCCATGAACTCTGACTCCAAAGCCCGGGCTCGTTCCACTGAGCCACGCTGCTTCTCTAACTTCTATTACTCTACTGTACTCCCCAAAGCATATAATAAAGTGCTCTCCAAACAATAAGCCCTCAGTAAACACCACTGATTGATTGATTTATTACTCTGTTTTTTTATTTATTTTATTTGTACATATTTATTCTATTTTATGTTATTAATATGTTTTGCTTTGTTCTCTGTCTCCCCCTTCTAGACTGTGAGCCCACTGTTGGGTAGGGACTGTATCTATATGTTGCCAACTTGTACTTCCCAAGCGCTTAGTACAGTGCTCTGCACACAGTAAGTGCTCAATAAGTACGATTGAGTGAATGAATGAATGAACTCAGGTCTCCGGGTCATTATTATTTCTAGACTGTGAGCCCACTGTTGGGTAGGGACCGTCTCTATACGCTGCCAACTTGTACTTCCCAAGCGCTTAGTCCAGTGCTCTGCACACAGTAAGCGCTCAATAAATACGATTGATTGATTGATGGATTATTCCTGTCGAAGTCACCACCTTGGGGTCTCGAACCCTGCAGCCTATTTACACCAGTTAACTTATTTTGCTGTAAGTGCTTAATAAATGCCATTATCATTATTATTATTGTTATTATTATAACAGGGAGAAAGAAAACAAGGGGTGGATTTGTGTTAATGGTAGGGAGGGTTGGAACCAGATAGGAGGAAACTGAGATAAGCTTTGGAGAACAGCAGTTGACCATCCCCCTTTTCCTTTTGGGCCCATTGGAGGAAACTGAGATAAACTTTGGAGAACGGCAGTTGACATCCCTCTTTTCCTTTTGGGCCCACTGTCTGCCCCCGGCTTTCCTAGGGCTCCAACAGACTCCATTCCACCTTTTCCAGTTGCTCCAGGACATTACCACTGCCCTCCAATTCGGGCTTCTTGTCCTGAACCTCTCAATCATTATTATCATTAATAGCAGTAGTTAGTATTCATTCATTCATTCAATCAATCATATTTATTGAGCACTTACTGTGTGCAGAGCACTGTACTAAGCGCTTGGGAAGTACAAGTTGGCAACATAGAGAGACGGTCCCTACCCAACAGTGGGCTCACAGTCTAGAAGGGGGAGACAGAGAACAAAACAAAACATATTGACAAAATAAAACAAATAGAATAAATATGTACAAATAAAATAAATAAATAGAGTAATAAATGCGTACAAAACATATTGACAAAATAAAATAAATAGAATAAATATGTACAAATAAAATAAATAAATAGAGTAATAAATGCGTACAAACATATATATATATATACAGGTGCTGTGGAGAGGGGAAAGAGTTAAGGCGGGGGGATGGGGAGGGGGGGAAGGGGGAGAGGAAGGAGGGGGCTCAGTCTGGGAAGGCAGACTGTGAGCCCGGGGCCATCTCTATATGTTGCCAACTTGTACTTCCCAAGCGCTTAGTACAGTGCTCTGCACACACTAAGTGCTCAGTAAATACGATTGAATGAATGAATGAACACCTGTCCACATGTTTTGTTGTCTGTCTCCCCCTTCTAGACTGTGAGCCCGTTGTTGGATAGGGACCGTCTCTATATGTTGCCAACCTGTACTTCCCAAGCGCTTAGTACAGTGCTCCGCACACAGTAAGCGCTCAATAAATACAATTGAATGAATGAATACGATTGAATGAATGAATGAACACCTGTCCCCATGTTTTGTTTTGTTGTCTGCCTCCCCCTTCAAGACTGTGAGCCCGCTGTTGGGTAGGGACCGTCTCTATATGTTGCCAACTTGTACTTCCCAAGCGCTTAGTACAGTGCTCTGCACACAGTAAGTGCTCAATAAATAAGATTGAATGAATGAATGAACACCTGTCCACATGTTTTGTTGTCTGTCTCCCCCTTCTAGACTGTGAGCCCGTTGTTGGGTAGCGACCGTCACTATGTGTTGCCAACCTGTACTTCCCAAGCGCTTAGTCCAGTGCTCTGCACACAGTAAGCGCTCAATAAATACGATTGAATGAATGAATGGTCATTTGAGGCTGATGATGAATCATCATCATCAATCGTATTTATTGAGCGCTTACTATGTGCAGAGCACCGTACTAAGCGCTTGGGAAGGACAAATTGGCTCCTCTCGCACCAGCAGAGCTTCCCTTTCTTCTAGACTGTGAGCCCACTGTTGGGTAGGGACTGTCTCTCTATGTTGCCAACTTGTCCTTCCCAAGCGCTTAGTCCAGTGCTCTGCACACAGTAAGCGCTCAATAAATACGATTGATTGATTGATTGATTGATTGACTGATTGTCAATTCTGGGCTTTAATCAAGTTAGCTGGAAGGAGAGACAGACCCGAAGCCAACATCGAGGGAGGCCTTCTTTCTCCCCAAAACCTTGACAAAAAAAAAAAGATCTATTAGCCCGGATTGAGTAATCAACCAATCAATCAATCGTATTTACTGAGCGCTTACTATGTGCAGAGCACTGTACTAAGCGCTTGGGAAATACAAATTAGCAACATTTAGAGACAGTCCCTACCCAACAGTGGGCATGCAATTGATATGACTTGAAGCAAACAGAAAGAAATAAAGTAGTCGTGGCCGAGTGGTTAAGGCGATGGACTAGAAATCCATTGGGGTCTCCCCGCGCAGGTTCGAATCCTGCCGACTACGGGTTATTTTTATTTTTTTATTTTATTTTTTTATTCATTTATTTTTTCCTTCCTCGAACCTGTGCAGAAACTCGGGGACGCGAAGGGATGCGAGAATGGGGGAGGGAGGCGGGACGGAGGACACCGAAGAAGGCCAGAACGTGGCAGGCGGGAGAAGTGATAATAATAATATAATAATGATAATAATAATTATTTATTATTAAGGGTTACTATTCATTCATTCAATCGTATTTATTGAGCGCTTACTGTGTGCAGAGCACTGGACTAAGCGCTTGGGAAGGACAGGTTGGCAACATCTAGAGACGGTCCCTACCCAACTGGGGGCTCACAGTCTAGAAGGGGAGACAGACAACAAAACATATTAACAAAAGAAAATAAGTAGAATAAATATGTACTGTACTAAGCGCTTGGGAAGTGCAAGTTGGCAACATATAGAGACGGTCCCTACCCAGCTGTGGGCTCACAGTCTAGAAGGGGGAGACAGAGAACAAAACAATCAGTCAATCAATCGTATTTATTGAGCGCTTACTGTGTGCAGAGCACTGTACTAAGCGCTTGGGAAGTACAAGTTGGCAACATATAGAGACAGTCCCTACCCAACAGTGGGCTCACAGTCTAGAAACAAAACATATTAACAAAAGAAAATAAGTAGAATAAATATGTACTAGTAAAATAAATCAATAAAGTGCTGGGGAGGTTGTAATAATAATAATAATAATAATAATGGCATTTATTAAGGGTTACCATTCATTCATTCAGTCACTCAATCGTATTTATTGAGCGCTTACTGTGTGCAGAGCACTGGACTAAGCGCTTGGGAAGTACAAGTTGGCAACATTTAGAGACGGTCCCTACCCAACTGTGGGCTCAGTCTGGAAGGAGGAGACAGAGAACAAAACAAAACATATTAACAAAAGAAAATAAGTAGAATAAATATGTACTGTACTAAGCGCTTGGGAAGTACAAGTTGGCAACATTTAGAGACGGTCCCTACCCAGCTGTGGGCTCACAGTCTAGAAGGGGGAGACAGAGAACAAAACATATTAACAAAAGAAAATTAGTAGAATAAATATGTACAAGTAAAATAAATCAATAAAGTGCTGGGGAGGTTGTAATAATAATAATAATAATGATGGCATTTATTAAGGGTTACCATTCATTCATTCAGTCATTCAATCGTATTTATTGAGCGCTTACTGTGTGCAGAGCACTGGACTAAGCGCTTGGGAAGTACAAGTTGGTAACATATAGAGACGATCCCTATGCAAGAGCACTGTTCTAAGTGCTAGGGAGGTTACAAGGTGATGAGGTTGTCCCACGGGGTGCTCACAGTCCTAACCCCCATTTTACAGATGAGGGAACTGAGGCCCAGAGAAGTGACGTGACTTGTCCAAAGTCAAACAGCTAATTCATTCATTCATTCAATCGTATTTATTGAGCGCTTACTGTGTGCAGAGCACTGTACTAAGCACTTGGGAAGTACAAGTTGGCGACATATAGAGACGGTCCCTACCCAACAGCGGGCTCACAGTCTAGAAGGGGGAGACAGACAACAAAACAAAGCATATTAACACAATAAAATAAATAGAATAGTAAATCCATTCAATCGTATTTATTGAGCGCTTACTGTGTGCAGAGCACCGTACTAAGTGCTTGGGAAGTACAAGTCGGCAACATATAGAGACGGTCCCTACCCAACAGCGGGCTCACAGTCTAGAAGTGGGAGACAGACAACAAAACAAAACACATTAACACAATAAAATAAATAGAATAGTAAATATGTACAAGTAAAATAAATAGAGTAATAAATCTGTACAAACATATATACAGGTGCTGTGGGGAGGGGAAGTAGGTAGGGCAGGGGAGAGGAAGGAGGGGGCTCAGACAATAAATAGGCGGAGTCAGGATTTGAACCCATGACCACTGACTCCAAAGCCTGGGCTCTTTTCACTGAGCCATGCTGCTTCTCTAATTAAGTTTAAAAAAAAAGTAGCAAGGCGAGTGATCGCCCCCCTTTCTCTGGAGGGAAAATAGTTGCATGAGGCGGCTTGGGGTCCCCAAGGCCCGAGCTGCGTCTAGACTATGAGCCCGCTGTTGGGTAGGGACCGTCTCTATATGTTGCCAACTTGTACTTTCCAAGCGCTTAGTACAGTGCTCTGCACACAGTAAGCGCTCAATTAATACGATTGAATGAATGAATGAGCAGGCCCTACCCCTGGAGCCCCTTCCTTCCTCTCCCCCTCCTCCCCATCCTCCCCGCCTTACCTCCTTCCCCTCCCCACAGCACCTGTGTATATGTATATGTGCTTGTAGGTATTCATTACTCTATTTATTTATTTTATTTGTACATATTTATTCTATTTATTTTATTTTAATATGTTGTGTTTTGTTCTCTATCTCCCCCTTCTAGACTGTGAGCCCACTGTTGGGCAGGGACCGTCTTTATATGTGGCCAATTTGCCCTTCCCAAGCGCTTAGTACAGTGCTCTGCACACAGTAAGCGCTCAATAAATATGATTGAATGAATCAATGAACAGGCCCGACCCTTGGAGCCCCCTCCTTCCTCTCCCCCCCCCCCCGCCTTACCTCCTTCCCCTCCCCACAGCACCTGTATATATGTATATATGTTTGTTGGTATTTATTACTCTATTTTATTTGTACATATTTATTCTATTTATTTTATTTTGTTAATTTGTTTTGTTCTCTGACTCCCCCTTCTAGATTGTGAACCCACTGTTGGGTAGGGACCATCTCTATATGTTGCCAACTTATTTATTTTGCTTGTACATATTTATACTATTTATTTTATAGAGAAGCAGCGTGGCTTAGTGGAAAGAGCCCGGGCTTTGGAGTCAGGGGCCATGGGTTCGTATCCCAGCTCTGCCAATTGTCAGCTGTGTGACTTTGGGCAAGTCACTTCACGTGTATATATGTTTGTACATATTTATTACTTTATTTATTTATTTATTTTACTTGTACATATCTATTCTATTTATTTTATTTTGTTAATATGTTTGGTTTTGTTCTCTGTCTCCCCCTTCTAGACTGTGAGCCCACTATTGGGTAGGGACTGTCCCTATATGTTGCCAACTTGTACTTCCCAAGCGCTTAGTCTAGTGCTCTGCACACAGTAAGCGCTCAATAAATACGATTGATTGATTGATTGATTCTCTGGGCCTCAGTTCCCTCCTCTGTAAAATGGGGATTAACACTGTGAGCCCCCCCGTGGGACAACCTGATCTCCTTGTAATCTCCCCAGTGCTTAGTACAGTGCTTTGCACATAGTAAGCGCTTAATAAATGCCATTATTATTATTATTATTCCCAAGCGCTTAGTACAGTGCTCTGCACACAGTAGGTGCTCAATAAATACGATTGAATGAATGAACAGGCCCGACCCCTGGAGCCCCCTCCTTCCTCTCCCCCTCCCCTCCCGCCTTACCTCCTTCCCCTCCCCACAGCACCTGTATATATGTATATATGTTTGTACGTATTTATTACTCTATTTATTTTATTTGTACATGTTTATTCTATTCATTTTATTTTAATATGTTTTGTTTTGTTCTCTAACTCCCCCTTCCAGACTGTGAGCCCACTGTTGGGCAGGGACCGTCTCTATATATGGCCAACTTGTCCTTCCCAAGCGCTTAGTACAGTGCTCTGCACACAGTAGGCGCTCAATAAATACGATTGAATGAATGAATGAACAGGCCCGACCCCTGGAGCCCCCTGCTTCCTCTTCCCCTCCCCCCCACCGCCTTACCTCCTTCCCCTCCCCACAGCACCTGTATATATGTTTGTAGGTATTTATTACTGTATTTTATTTGTACATATTTATTCTATTTATTTTATTTAGTTAATTTGTTTTGTTCTCTGTCTCCCCCTTCTAGACTGTGAGCCCGCTTTTGGGTAGGGACCGTCTCTGTAAGTTGCCGACTAGTACTTCCCAAGCGCTCTCTGTACAGTGCTCTGCACACAGTAAGCGCTCAATAAATACGATTGAGTGAATAAATGAACAGGCCCGACCCCTGGAGCCCCCTCCTTCCTCTCCCCCTCCCCCCCCACCTTACCTCCTTCCCCTCCCCACAGCACCTGTATATATGTATATGTTTGTACATATTTATTACTCTATTTTCTTTGTACATATTTATTCTATTTATTTTATTTTAACATGTTTTGTTTTGTTCTCTATCTCCCCCTTCTAGATTGTGAGCCCACTGTTGGGCAGGGACCGTCTTTATATGTGGCCAAGTTGTCCTTCCCAAGCGCTTAGTACAGTGCTCTGCACACAGTAGGCGCTCAATAAATACGATTGAATGAATGAATGAACAGGCCCGACCCCTGGAGCCCCTTCCTTCCTCTCCCCCTCCTCCCCATCCCCCCCGCCTTACCTCCTTCCCCTCCCCACAGCACCTGTATATAATGTATATATGCTTGTAGGTATTTATTACTCTATTCATTTATTTATTTTATTTGCACATATTTATTCTATTATTTTGTTAAGTGGTTTTGTTCCCTGTCTCCCCCTTCTAGACTGTGAGCCCACTGTTGGGTAGGGACCGGCTCTATATCAATCGTATTTATTGAGCGCTTACTGTGTGCAGAGCACTGTACTAAGCGCTTGGGAAGGACAAGTCTATATGTGGCCAACTTGTCCTTCCCAAGCGCTTAGTACAGTGCTCTGCACACGCTAAGCTTTCAATAAATACGATTGAATGAATGAATCCCTCCGGTCCCCCTCAGTTCGCTCCCGTGAGCCTCTGCGTCCAGCGGCAGCCACCCCACCACGGGCGCGCGCTCGCCTGCCCTCACCCCTCTCTGCGCATGCGCACACGCCAGGCCCCCCGCGTTGCCCCTGGCAACGGGTCCCCGGAGCGTGGGCGGGATGGCGGCCTGGTGATGGGAGACAAGATGGCGGAGGGCCTGGATGAGCTGTTGGATGAAGTGGAGGCTAAATTCTGCGGGCTGGACGCCCCGGGAGAGCCGCCCGGGCATGGGGGCGGCCCTACCAGTGGCAGGACCCGGGCCAGGCAGGTGGACGCGTCCAGGCAAAGCGGTTCGCTTGCCCCAGAGCCTGTCCTTTTTCCTCCCTCCTGAAGGGAGGGAAGCCATGTCCCCCCCCCCCCCGCCCACCCTTTCTTAGAGCTGGGGAGGCTGCAGTAACAATAATGATGGTATTTGTGAAGCGCTTATTATGTGCCAAACACTGTTCTAAGCGCTGGGGAGGATACAAGATCATCAGGTTGGCCCTCACAGTCTTCATCCCCATTTTCCAGGTGAGGGAACTGAGGCCCAGAGAAGTGAAGGGGGGCTGCAATAACAATAATGATGGTATTTGTGAAGCGCTTATTATGTGCCAAGCACTGTTCTAAGCGCTGGGGAGGATACAAGGTGATCAGGTTGTCCCCCGTGGGGCTCACAGTCTTGATCCCCATCTTCTAGGTGAGGGAAATGAGGCCCAGAGAAGTGAAGGGGGGCTGCAATAACAATAATGATGGTATTTGTGAAGCGCTTATTATGTGCCAAGCACTGTTCGAAGCGCTGGGGAGCATACAAGGTGATCAGGTTGTCCCCCGTGGGGCTCACAGTCTTGATCCCCATTTTCTAGGTGAGGGAAATGAGGCCCAGAGAAGTGAAGGGGGACTGCAGTAACAATAATGATGGTATTTGTGAAGCGCTTATTATGTGCCAAGCACTGTTCTAAGCGCTTGGGAGGATACAAGGTGATCAGGTTGTCCCCCGTGGGGCTCACAGTCTTCATCCCCATTTTCTAGGTGAGGGAAATGAGGCCCAGAGAAGTGAAGGGGGCTGCAATAACGATAATGATGCACTTACTATTATTATTATATGGGGCCTCCCCTTGCAGGCCTGTTTGCGTGGGTCCGGCGGGCGCTCACACCCATGGGCAGAGATGTGTCTGTTGTTATATTGTACTCCCCCAAGTGCTGAGTACAGTGCTTCACACACAGTAGGCGCTCAATAAGTATGATTGAGTGAACCCACAAAGGGTCTTAGGTTAAACTGTGTTCCGAGTTGAATCCTGTTTATCTTCAATTTATAAATAGGATGTGTAAATCCTGTTTATCTTCTATTTATGAATCTTATTTATCTATAATTTACTTCAAAATTGAGTGCACGTGTAGAGAGTGATAAAATTTAATCTTTGGTATGGAGCACTTACTGTGTGCAGAGCACTGTACTAAGTGTTTGGGAAAGGACAACGCAACAGAGTTGATAGATGCCTTCCCTGCCTGTAAGGAGCTTACAATCTAGAGGGAATGGGTCTTTATACTTAAAAGGGCCTTTGCCACATTAACAAAAGGTGATTTCTGTGCAGGTGCCTCAGGACAGTTTTATTACAGTACGTAACCCATTTTGTAACTGGGGAAGAGGTGCAGTAATTTCGCTAGCAATGAGATACATGTCCCCCCCAAAAAACTTAAACCAGCTATACGAAGTGTGTAGTAGTGCTTCTTCTAGCCCTAATTAATGTTTTTTAAGTACTCAAATAATTTAGCAAAATATGTGCTTAATTTTTGTGCGTAATTTTAACCTTTAATAGCAATCAATCATTTATTGAGGACTTACTGTGTGCAGAGCACTGTTCTAAGTGCTTGGTTAGAAGCATCCTTTGCCCACAATAAGCCTACAGTCTAGAGGGGTAGCCTATTGTCTAATGTCCTAAATTTAGGGAAATTAAGTTTGATACTTGTACACTCTGGCAGCACCTATACTGGTACAATTAAGACAGTTGTTCACACAGTTCAGATCCCTGCTAATAAATCCCGCCATTAAGGGCAAAGCAATATCCTTCCCACCTCTCATCCGCCCTTCTTCCTTCTGGGGAGCTAAACCCAGAGAGGGTATTAAAGGGAGGTAATCCAGAGGCTGTGGGAAGATGTGGCTAGAGGAAGCTAGCCTCCTTTTCTACTCCCAGAAGAGAGAAGGCAGCTCAAGCTCTCCCTCATTTGGGTCTCACTATCTCCTCAAATCCCATAGACAGTTCCTCTTCCCCCTCCCCTTCAAAGCGTTATTGAAGTCACATCTCCTCCAAGAGGCCTTCCCTGACTCAGCCTCCGTTCCTCTTCTCCCACTCCCTTCTGTGACACCGACTTGCTGCTTTTATTCATCCCCCACTCCCCCAGCCCCACAGCACTTATGTACGTATCTGTAATTTATTTACTTTTATTAATGTTTGTTTCCCCCACTAGGCTTTTACAACCCTCATTTGCCCTCATTCTGCCCTCATTGAGGGCAGAAAATGTGTCTGTTTATTGTTTTGCAAGTGCTCTGCACACAGTAAGCACTCAAAAAATACTTTTGAATGAATAACCCTCCTACTTCTCTCCTCAGCTCCACTCTGGTTCCCTCTTTCACTTCACTGGTCCCCACTCTGGCTCTCCCTCTGCTGTAGTGCTCCCTTTCTTCCATGCCCCCACTAAACCTCTGAAACTCCCCCCTTAACCTAATCAACCAGTCAGTGGTATTTATTGAGTACTTACTAAGTGCAGAATACTGTACTATGTGCTTAGGGAATTACAAACTCATCCCTCTAGACTGTAAGCTCGTTTTGGGCAGGGAATGTGTCCGTTATATTGTGCTCTCCCAAGCACTTCGTACAGTGCTCTGCCCACAGTTAGTGCTCAATAAATACTGACTGACTGGCAACATACTAGCATTAGTAGACATGATCTCTGTCCCATGGAGTTTACAGTCTAATCAATCGTATTTATTGAGCGCTTACTGTGTGCAGAGCACTGTACTCTATGCAGAGTCTACCGGGGGGGACAGACATTAAAATAAATTACAGACAGAAGAAATGCATTCTGAGGTTGATTCTGTATTTTTCAGGTTAAGTAAAATGTGCAGTGAAGCTTCAAAAGGTGAAGAAGATATTGATGGCCTAATTAGTGAAATCTTTGAGGAGCCCACCTTTGACAAAACGCCAATTGTAAGTAGAATTCTGTGGAAATGCAGTTCATTTTCCCCCATATTGCGGACATGTTTAGATCAGAGTGAGAATTTGAAGAAGGCATAAGCGACCCTAGTAATGTAATAAAATGCTCTTTTTTGTTAAGAAAAGTGGAATTTGAGAGCTCTTGAGTGAGTTTTTTCTTCAGATAAGGAAAGTTGTTAATGACTAAATTGAATTCATGAATCACTATTTATCTACTTTATTTGCAAAACAAGCTTGTCAAACTGCTTCCTGTGTATGACTGTTTGAGCAGTTATATAGTTTCATGCAGGCTGCACATTTGATAAGCTGCCAATTACTATAAAGTCATTTATAAAACTATAGTACTGTACTACCTAGTAAGGTGATTTCTGAATAGAGTTATCTTTATTCACTTCTTGCGGGGGAACCAGTTAGTAAAACTCAGGTTAGCATGTCTAGAAGAGAATGGTACTTGGTGCCTGAGCTGAGAGGTCAAGGGGAATTAGGACTGAGTAGGATCCGTTAGCTTTGGCAGGAGGGAGTCATTGGGGACCTTGGAGAGTGTGGTCTCAGTGGATGGAATGAAAGGAGTGGAAATCAGATTGGAGTAGATTGGAGTTGAAGAGGAAGTGGAGGTGCTTTTACTCTGGTTTTCATCCCTGCCCTTACCACTCCGCTGTGAACCAGGGAGAGGAAGGCATCCCGCCTGGATTACTGCCTCGGCCTCCTTGCTGACCTCCCAGCCTTCTATCTCTCCCCACTCCGGTCTATACTTCACTCTGCTGCCTGGATCATTTTTCTACAAAAACATTCAGGACGTGTTTCCCACTCCTCAAAAAACCAGTGGTTACCCATCCACCTCCGCATCAAACAGAAACTCCTCACCATTGGCTTTAAAGCATTCAGTCACCTTGCCCCCTCCTCTTCACCTTGCTACTTTCCTACTAAAACCCAGCCCGCACACTCAGCTCCTTTAAAGCTAACCTTCCCACTGTGCCTTGATCTCGTGATCTCGTCTATTTCGCCATCAGCCCCTCACCCATGTCCTTCCTCTAGCCTGGAGCACTCTCCCTCATCAAATAATAATAATAATAATAATGGCATTTATTAAGCACTTACTATGTGCAAAGCACTGTTCTAAGCACTAGGGAGGTTACAAGGTGATCAATCCAACAGACAAGAATGATCCCCATCACCTCCGGGCCTAGAGGCCTTCATTCATTCAGTCGTATTTATTGAATGCTTACTGTGTGCAGAGCACTGTACTAAGCGCTTGGGAAGTACAAGTCGGCACCATGTAGAGACGGTCCCCACCCAACAATGGGCAGACTAAGCTCCACTTTTCCTCATCTCCCACTCCCTTCTGTGTCTCTCGGACTTGCTCCCTTTGCTCTTCCCCCATCCTAGCCCCACAGCACTTACATAAATATCTATCATTTTACTTATTTGTATTGATGTCTGTCTCCCCCCGCTCTAGATTGTAAGCTTGTTGTAGGCAGGGAATATGACTATTTATTGTTGCATTGTACTTTCCCAAGTGTACTTTCCCCCTCCCCATCCCCCCCCCCCACCTTACCTCCTTCCCCTCCCCACAGCACCTGTATATATGTATATATGTTTGTACATATTTATTACTCTATTTATTTATTTTATTTGTACATATTTATTCTGTTTGTTTTGTTAATATGTTTTGTTTTGTTGTCTGTCTCCCCCTTCTAGACTGTGAGCCCGCTGTTGGGTAGGGACCGTCTCTATATGTTGCCAACTTGTACTTCCCAAGCACTTAGTACAATGCTCTGCACACAGTAAAATGCTCAATAAATACAATTGAATGAATGAATGAATGATAAATACGGTGCTCTGCACAAAGTAAGCACTCAATAAAAACGATTGAATTATCGGCATTTTATTAGAATCAGCTTGTCTTAGTGGAGAGAGCACGGGCCCAGGAGTCAGAAGGACCTTGGTTCTAAGTCTGACTCTGCCACATGTCTTCTGTGTGACCTTGGGCAGTCACTTTACTTTTATGGGCCTCAATTATGTCATCTGTAAAATGGGATTACGTCTATGACCCCGCCATGTGGGACAGGGACTGGGTCCAACATGACTGACTTCTGTCTACCCCGTGATTGGAACAGTGCTTAGCACATAGTACCATTATTAATAATCGTATTCATTGAGCACTTACTGTATGCAGAACACTGTCCTAAGTGCCTAGGAAAGTAAAATATAACAGAGTTGGTAGCACATTCTGCCCATAACAAGCTCATAGTGAAGAGGAGAAGACATACATTAATATAAATACATAAATTATGGTTATGTAAGTAAGTGCTGTGTGGCTGAGGGAGGGGTGAATAAAGGGAGTAATTCAGAATGTCACAGAAGGGAAAAGAGGAAATGAGGGAAGGCCAGGGAAGGGCTCTTGGAGATATCCTTTCAATAAGGCTTTGAAGGTAGAGAGCAATTGTTGGATATTCATTCATTCAATCGTATTTATTGAGCGCTTACTGTGTGCAGAGCACTATACTAGAACAGTGCTTTGCACATAGTAAGTGCTTAACAAATACCATCATTATTATTATTATTACTAAGTGCTTAGGAAGTCCAAGTTGGCAACATATAGAGATGGTCCCTACCCAACAGCGGGCTCACAGTCTAGAGGAGGGAGACAGACAACAAAACAAAACATATTAACAAAATAAAATAAATAGAATAGTAAATATGTACAAGTAAAATAAATAGAGTAATAAATCTGTACAAGCATATATACAGGTGCTGTGGGGAGGGGAAGGAGGTAGGGCAGGGGAGAGGAAGGAGGGGGCTCAGTGTGGGAAGGCCTCCTGGAGGAGGTGAGCTCTCAGTAGGGCTTTGAAGGGATGAAGAGGTAGGGCTTTCTAGGCCAGAGGCAAGACGTGGGCAAGAGGCTGGCAATGAGGTAAACGAGATTGAGGCGCAGTGAGCAGGTTGGCATTAGAGGAGCAAAGTGTACGGGCTGGGGTGTAATAGCAGAGGGCAAGGTGATTGAGTGCTTTAAAGTCAATAGTAAGGAGAGTCTGTTTGATGTGGAGGTGATGGGCAACCACTGGAGGTTCGTGAGGAGAGGGGAAACATGAGCTGAACAGTTTTGTAGAAAAATGACCCGGGCAGCAGAGTGACGTATGGTCTGGAGCGGGGAGAGACGGGAGGCTGGGAAAGCAGCAAGCAGGCTGATACAGTAATCATGGTGAAGTAGGCTAAGTGCTTGGGTTTATGTGTTAGCAGTTTGGATGGAGAGGAAAGGGCCTATTGTAGCTGTGATGTGAAGGTTGAACTGACAAGGTTTAGTGATAGATTGAATCTGTGGGTTGAATGAGAGAGAAGAGTCGAGGAAAACACCAAGGTTATGGGTTTGAGAAACAGAAAGGATGGTGGTTCTGTCTGCAGTGAAAGGAAAATCATGGGGAGGACAGGGGTTGGGTGGGAAGACTAGGAGCTCTGTTTCAGACATGTTAGAAACAGGCTCAGAGAGGCTTTGTGACTTATCTCAGATCACACAGCAGTCCAGGGACAGAACTAGAGTCAGAAATCTAGCCTCCTGGTTTAGGTGCTTTCCACTAGGCCTCCCTGCACCGTCTCCCGGTGCAGACATGTCTATTTGGGTAACTGGATTATTGCTATCCAGCTTCCAATCATCCTGAATCCCCATCTCCAACATCCTGACCTCGCCCCCATCATCATCATCATCATCATCATCATCATCATCATCATCATCAATCGTATTTATTGAGCGCTTACTGTGTGCAGAGCACTGTACTAAGCGCTTGGGAAGTGCAAGTTGGCAACATATAGAGACAGTCCCTACCCAACAGTGGGCTCACAGCTCTTCTAGCTCTCCCTAACGCATTTCTGAACTACCCCTCTACAAAAAAAAAAAAAAAATCCACACCCCTGTAGACTGTAAACCCCTTGTAAGGTAGGTATCTCATCACCCAACTCTATCATAGTGTGCTTTCCCAAGTGCTTAGAACAGTGTTCTGCACACAGAGTGCTCATTAAATACCATTGATTGATTGTTTAGAAAAACCGATTTCAGGAGTTTGGACAGAAATAGAGGGGCAGAGAGAATATGACTATGAATGAATTCTCTCCTGTGAATTGACACCTTATCGTGGTAGGAGAATTTATATAGGCTGATGAAGCTTAGAGCTGTGCCACATAAGGCTACCCATAATGGGAAGGTCTAAGCCCAAGTGGCAAAGTTGATTCACCTGTGCTGGGCAGCACTGGCATGGGAAAGAGTTAAAGATTGATGATCAAGTGATCATTGATTAAAGGACAGTGGCAGAGACTCAAGTTGTGTACTGCGCAGACGGAGGCAGTGGTAAACCACTTCCATATTCCATATAAATAATTGTATTTATTAAGCACTTACTGTGTGCGGAGCACTGTACTAAGCGCTTGGGAAGTACAAGTCGGCAACATATATAGACAGTCCCTACCCAACAGTGGGTTCACAATCTAGAAGGGGAAGGCAGACAACAAAGCAAAATATCTTTACCAAGAAAACTCTGGTTATACATACCAGAACTACTTTATGACCAAAGATGGGACGTTCTGAAGAGGGTGTGTCCATGGAGTCGCCATGGGTCAGAAACGACTCGACGGCATTTGAAGAAGATGAATGAATTACCTGGCGGGGAGGGGAGGATGCAACCTGACCCAGAAAAGGTGTTTTTTTTGGTGTAGGGGTTAATATGTTTTGTTTTGTTCTCTGTCTCCCGCTTCTAGACTGTGAGCCCGCTGTTGGGTGTGTATGTTGCCAACTTGTACTTCCCAAGCGCTTAGTGCAGTGCTCTGCACACAGTAAGCGCTCAGTAAATACGATTGAATGAATGAATGAATTTTATTTGTACATATGTATTCTATTTATTTTATTTTGTTGATATGTTTTGTTCTCTGTCTCCCCCTTCTAGACTGTGAGCCCGCTGTTGGGTAGGGACCGTCTCTATATGTTGCCAACTTGTACAAGGGAAGCAGCGTGGCTCAGTGGAAAGAGCCCGGGCTTTGGAGTCAGAGGTCAGGGGTTCAAATCCCGGCTCCGCCAATTGTCAGCTATGTGACCTTGGGCAAGTCACTTAACTTCTCTGTGCCTCAGTTACCTCATCTGTAGAATGGGGATTAAGACTGTGAGCCCCCTGTGGGACAACCTGATTACCTTGTATCCCCCCAGCGCTTAGAACAGTGCTTTGCACATAGTAAGTGCTTAATAAATACCATCATCATCATCATTGTACTTCCCAAGTGCTTAGTACAGTGCTCTGCACACAGTAAGCACTCAATAAATACGATTGAATGAATGAATGAATGAATGAATTATGTATGTTTGAAAGTTTGCATAAAGGGTATGAATGTATGCAGTTGCAAAATGTGTTCTTTCAATCCTGCCCTTGTTTTTGGCAGGAATGGTTGGTGATTTTGCTGAGGGAGTTAAGCTCTTATGCATTACAATTCGTGGAGACTGAATTTCAGAGTAATCAGGGCATTATGCTGGGCAAGTCCTGATGGATCCTCTTAGTGCCAGAAGAAATATTGTCCTTTGACAAATCTTTCAAATACCACCTTATCTAGATTTCTCAATTTTTCAAAACCAGTAAGGCAATTGCACTTCCCCATCAAACCTACTTTTCCAAATTACAATTAGAAAGTGAAAACGCTAATGTAAAACGAAACCCAAGTGACCAGTATACTTGATTTAGCATTTGGGCAGTTTTATAGAATACACTGTTTTCTTCAGTAGATTTGGGATCTTTCTTTCTGCCTTAGAATGCAGGCTCTTACAGGACAAGGATTAAATATTATACAGAAACAGCAATAGATGTTTAAAAAGGCCCAGCAGTGCAATTTTGGAAGTCATGGAAACAAAAGCACCATTAATTAATCCACCCCCCTCCCTTAGCTTCTTCCTGAAGCAAATACCTGCTTCAAACAGAGGAATTGCTGGAGATGCTAATGATGATGAGGTTTTAAACAAAGTAGCAGCTACTGCCCAGTTAAAATTGCAAGCATGTTTTTGCTGAGGCCATTCCATTTGATTACTACTCATATTATTGAAATTATCCAGGAGCTGTTGAGTTTTATTTCCAGTTCAGGAAGAACCAGTCTCATTATCATTATTTACATTTGCTATGCTTAGAAATTGAAATTGATTTCATTCTTTTCTCAATTGAATTTTTCCAGAACAGTGTTTTTAACAGCAGATTCTTCATATTAAGTCATTGAACTGGAGTATTTACAGAAGAGTTATAAAGTGGTTGTAAATCTCAGCATACTAATAATGGCAGCACTTCTTTCCTTCTGTAGGTAGTTAGCATAGCGATTTGCAAATTCCTTGGGGGGTTCTGCTTCCCTGAACTTGCCTGGGAAGGGTTTTGATAAATGCTCTCCTTCCAGAAATATGAAGATGCCATGCAAATTTTCAGTTGCTTTTTAAATATTCTAGTGACGAAGTAAAACAGTGTCTATAATATGCTGCTCTAAAGCTTTGTGTAATACTTTTGCCTTTTTATAGAAATTGAAAGATAAATATTCAAGTCACACATCTGTCAGAACTTCTGCTCAAATTCAAAGTAAAAGGTAAGTTGAAAGTGCTTCAGTCAATCAGTCAATCCCTACTACATACAGAGCACTGACTAATATTTGGGAGAGTACGATAGCGTTAGAAAATACAATCCCTGCTCTCAAGCACCTTACAGTGTAGCAGGGTAGTCAGACATAAAATCATTTGCAGATGGAAAAAGAGAGGAAAAATGGATATGAAGATGAGTAAGTTCTTAGATTGTAGGGTAAGTCAGGTTGCACAGAATCCATCATTACCACTACTGAATGCCTGCTCTGTTCAGAGCACTGTACTAAGCACTTGGATGAGTCAGTGGCATTTATTGAGCATTTACTATGTGCAAAACACTGTACTGAGCACTTGGAAGAGTGTATGATTCCTGCCCTCAGGGTTCTTACAATCAATAAAGTAAATTGCAGGGAGGGAAAAGCAATAGAGTTTTAAGACATGTCCGTAAGGGTGACTGGTTAGGGGATGGAGCACTGTACCCAAGTGCTTAAGTGATGCCAAAGTACTGAAGGAAAACAGCACTCATAACCAGAGGGAAATGGTGTGGGGAGAAGAGAGATTAGTCAGAGAAGGCCTCCTGGAGGGGATGGGTTTTCAGAAGGACTTTGAAGATGGGGAGAGCAGTGGTTTGTTAGATGTGAAGAGGGGGGAAGTAACAGGCAGAAGGTTGGGAGTGAAAGAGTATTCACTGCAAGAAAAGATGGGAAAGAGGTGTATTGAGTAGGTTGGCTTGGGTGGAGTGAAGTGTACTTGCTGGGGTGAAGTGGGACAGGAGGAAGGATAAGTAGGGAAAGAGAAGAGAGTTGACTGGGTATCTTAAAGCCAGTGGTTAGGTATTTCTGCTTGGTACAGAGAATAGTGATCCACCAGTGATCCACTTTTTAAGAAGTGGGGAGACAAGGCCCAAGTTGTGTTTTTGAAAAGTGATCCATGTAGCAGAGGGAAGTATGGACTGAGGAGGGGAGAGAATAGAAACAGGAAGGTTAGCGAGGAAGCTGGGGCATGTCAGTTAATCAATCAGTGGTATTTTTTGAGTGCTTACTGTGTGCAGAGCACTGTACTAAGCTTTTGAGAGAGCATAGTGCAACAGAGATAGCAGACCCGTTCCCTCCCCACAACGAGCTGGCAGTCTAGACCTTGGACCAGCATGGTGGCAGTTTGGATGGAGAAGGAGTGGATTCTGGAGATATTATGGAGAGAGAACTGCCAGGATTTGGGGACAGACTGATGATGGAGCTTGAAAGAGAGGGGAGTCGAGGATAATGCCATGGTTTAGGAGTTGAGGGAAGAGGAGGACGGAGGTTTTGTCAACTGTGATGGGAAAGTTAGGAAGAGGAGAGTATTTGGGGGACGACGATGAGTTCAGCTTTGGAAGTGTTGTGCTTGGGAAACCGAGTGGCCCAATGGAAAGAACGTGGGCCTTCGAGTCTGGGGACCTGGGTTTTAATCCTGACTTTGCCACTTGTTTGGAGTTTCAGGCAAGACACTTAACTTGCTGAGTTTCAGTCTCCTCTGTGAGCTCCACGTGGTAAAGGGACTGTGTCCAATATGATTATCTTGTCTCTACCCCAGCGTTGGGTACAGTGCTTGGCATATAGCAAATGCTCAACAAATAGCTTAATTATCGTCGTTATTATTATGGTGCCAGCAGGACATTCTTGAAGTGATGTCCTGAAGTCAGGATTAGATGTGACATGAAAATAGTGACTAGTTGGTGGGATACGATCTGAGAAGAAGAAAATTCAATTTTAGAAAAAGAGAAAAATGCAACAGTGAACAACCACCATGACAAGAGTTTAGAAAATATTTTATTGTCATTTTAGCCACATCAACATTATGTAGCAAAGCATCGCTTTTCAGAAACCAATAGTAATACCATGGAAATGTCCTCATAGTTTTGGGACTATAAGTAAAGGAAGTTTTTGTACTAAAGACTATTACTTTTGTAGGTAATAGTCTGCCATAAGAAAATGAAGTGTGAAAGTTTGTTCAGAATTAATGTTCTGTTACATTCTTTGGTGTTTACTTTATCCCTTTGGCTAACGCATGGCGTGTGGTATAATATTTCTGTGACTGACTGATTTACTTGTTGAGCTATTTTAACTCTTTGAGCGTCCCTGAATATGCAGATTACATTCAGGAAAGCAGCACTCATAACCATAGAATACATATCTATTCCCCAAAGCATTAGATTTGTTGAAAAGATCTGTTTTGGTTACTGGAGCATAAAATCAGTGTAGGTGAAATTCACTTTTCCTTTTTCTGTGTACTTGTTAAACATGTCTAGATGCTGTCCAGTGTACCTTGGTGGAAGCTCCGCCCCATTGGGTATTGGAACAAATATTTCACAGAGGTAGGAAATCCCCCAAATAGTGCATTGCAAGCACTATTGGTCCTTTTTTATACAGGTTCCATGCTTTTTCAATTGGTTTTATAAGACAAAAAACACCTGTTCTTGTGATATGAACTAGGTTCTACTGATATTTATTTGCTAGATACATTTCTACAAGTACCCCCAAAAATTTTTTACTATTTCTTCACAAAAGCCTACGTATTTCCCTCCATCCTGATCTCATATGAAATAGCTATCCTGACCCTTTAGGTTGCAGAGAGGGAGTGGGGAGTGTGTAATACAGGAAGAAGAATCGATCAGTGGTATTAATTGAGCACCCATCTGTATGCAGGGCACTGGACTAAGTGCTTGGGAGACTGAGGTTAAAGGCACTCAGAAATTATTTCATTCCTTTGTGTCGTTTATCTAACTACAGTAGGCATGTTTTAGATGGAAATTAGCACTGCTTGGCACGTGCGGTGAGAAAATAGTATTCTGAGAGTCACACCCATATTCTGTTTAATTGCAGGGACTGCAAGCCCATAAACCATCCCAACCCAACCTAGTATTCCAAACCAGGAAGAGAAATCCCACAGATAGATAGTAATAATAGAGAAGCAGCGTGGCTCAGTGGAAAGAGCACTGGCTTTGGAATCAGAGGCCCTGGGTTCAAATCCCAGCTCCGCCATTTGTCAGCTGTGTGACTTTGGGCAAGTCATTTAACTTCTCTGTGCCTCAGCTACCTCATCTGTAAAATAGGGATGAAGACTGTGAGCCCCCCGTGGGACAACCTGATCACCTTGTAACCACCCCAGCGCTTAGAACAGTGCTTTGTACATAGTAAGCGCTTAATAAATGCCATCATTATTATTATTATATACATAGAGGGACCCAAATACAGTCTGGCAGATATAGTTCACTGAAGACTCCTACTCCTGTTTGTTTTCCTACTCCACTTTTCTCCTCCTCTTGCCTATCCACTGCCCCATTCCCACGTTCCTGTGATCTTTATTAGACCCGACAAAGGCAATCACAGATATACAGAAACTTGGGTGGAGGCTTTCAGGAGACTCAAGAAAGGAGAAAAGACCATTCACGCCATTCCTGATCACCTACCAATCTGAATCCTGATTTGGGCAGACGGGAAGATTCCACAGGTCCGCACTAAAATTTTCCAGGAAAGGCGAAGCTTCATCCATTTTGCTCTGTCAGTGTGGCATAGAGACACTTCAGCTCTGCTCCTTCCTCACCCTTACTGAAGGAGGGAACACGTCTACTAGTTCTACTGTATGGTACTCCCCCAAGCACTTAGTACAGTGCTGTACACATAGTAAGTGCTCAATAAATATGATTGATTGATTGATAAATAACTTATGGATATGTACATAGGTGCTGTGGGGCTGAGGGTAGGGTGAATACCAAGTGTCCAGAGGATACAGTGCCAAAAACTTATAGGCAACACAGATATGGGGCATCATTATAGGTGAGCAAGACCCAAGTTTTTAGTGATTCCTTCCTAGGGGAAAAACAAATCTGGCAGGCCACATAAAATTTTCAGACCCACCTATGTCTGAAAAGTATTTGCAAGCCTAGGTTATTCCAGAGATTGGAATGAATTATGATCTAACAGAGTGAATTTCAAGCAATAAAGTGGTTTTCTAACTGTAACCTAATTGTATTTTTGCGAGGATAGTGTTTGTGGGGAAATGTGATAGTGTAAGTGGATTTGATTAAAGTACCATGTTTGAAATTAAATTAAAAAATTACATTATTCGTTGTCAGGAAATTGAGGTGTGGTTCACACAGCAGTCATAAGTCAGTGAAAATTGTATGTTTGTATTAAGGCATTAAAGTTAACACTGTGCAGTTACTTAAACTATATCTGTGTAAAAACAAATGTTCTAGTAATTTGGGAAACCATATTTTTCTATTTCCTGCTTTGAGCATTCAAAAATCTCAACCTTGCATTATGTAACTTTTTAATGCTTTTGTTCGGAGCATGGAATGTTGTTAATTTAATAAAAATTATGGAGCAGAGCAGAAGAATACAGAACATCAGTTTTGCAACTTAGATTTCACTGAAGTTAATACTTTTGGAGCTTTTTTTCTCATTGAAAATTTCAGGCTAGGAAGAGTTTGAGAATTGGTAGCTACTGTTTTTCCAAGTTGAACAAATTGGAAGAGAGGATCCAAAAAATGTTTTAAACCCTCTATTTGCCTCAGTTACTTCATCTGTAAAATGGGGATTAAGACTGTGAGCCTGATCACCTTGTGCCCTTCCCAGCACTTAGAACAGTGCTTTGCACATAGTTAGCGCTTAACAAATGCCATCATTATTATTGTTATTATTATTTTACAGATGAGGTAACTGAGGCACGGGGAAGTTAAGTGACTTGCCTAAGGTCACACAGCAGACAATGATGGAGCTGGGATTAGAACCCAGTGTGTTTGATCGGGTCCAGGAGTTTAAACGGGAATGGGAGCAGGGAAAATGAAGCGATAGCTGGACGGGCCTTGGGAGATCCTTTATCATATGGGGCAGGCTCACGTGGGTTTGAAGGCCATCTTTACACAGATGGCTGGAACTTTAGTGTGTTAGGCATGGAATGGGCACATAGTAAAGAAGAGATAAAGTTTCAATAAAATTTTATTGTTAATTTGGGTAGGGATGAAATTTAGAGTGAAAGGCCAAAATACAACCAAATAGCTGTAAAAGCAGCATGGCCCAGTTGCCTGGGAGTCAGAAGGACCTGGGTTCTAATCCTGACTCTTCCACGCCTTTGCTGTGTGACCCTGGGCAAGTCATTTAACTTCTCTGTGCCTGTTACCACATCTGTAAAATGGGGATTAAGACTGTGAGCCCCACGTGGGACAGGGACCCAAGCAACCTGATTTGCTTGTATCCACCCCAGCGTGGCAGGTGCATAGTAAGTGCTTAACACATACCGTTAAATAAGAAATAAATCCGTTTAACATAATCTGTCTTCAAAATGAGTCTCATACTGTAGCAGTTGTTATAGCTTATATATAGCAAATATCTATCAGTGGTTTTTATTGAGCACTTACTGTGTGCAGAGTACAATACAACAAAGTTGGTAGATACATTCCCTGCCCCACAACAAGCTTACAGCTGGAGACGGAGACAGACATTAATGAAATAATTCATAGATTTATACATAAGTGCTGTGGGGCGGTGGGGTAAATAAATCAATCATGTTTATAGAGCACTTACTATGTGCAGTGTGTTGTACTAAATTCTTGGGTGAGCACAACAGAATTAGCAGGCACATTTCTTGCCCATAACAAGCTTACAATCTAGAGGGGGAGACAGACATTAATATGAACAAATAAGTAATTTGCAGTGTATAATTTAAAGATATGTCCGTAAGTGCTATGGGGTTGGAGGTGGGTGAAATATGTATTTCATTTAACACACTTTCAGAAATCTTTGGTATGTGCTTTTTCTTTGACTAGAACATGTGACCAGCTGCGCTGTACAGCCTGTGATTTCCGTGTGTTAAGCTTCGACGACTGTCTGTGGGATAAATCATGTGATTACCTATTTTTCAGGTATGTTTTGATAAAACTACATACACAGTTAATATTGAAGCCAATTTTTCTAGTACCTAAAATAGAGATGGTCAGTCCTTTAGGCTGGTGGACCACTTATGGAGTTTTCAATGCTCCTGTTGGCCCCACATTTCTCCCCGTTATTACAGAATGATTGAAGGAGGGGTTAAGATGCAGAAATACATCCACTTTCACCTGCCACAGCTCCTGTCCCTCTCCGACATAGCCTTTGAAAAGTCCTTTGGTCAGGTCAGGACTGCAGTCCGTATTTGACTACTTTGGTTAGAAGTATAGCACCCTCCACTTATCACCCCACCTCCCTCCCTCACCATTCCTCTCCAGATTTCCCGAGAGAGTTATTTACACCCACTGTCTCCACTTCCCACCCTCCAGTTCTCTCCTTGATCCACTCCAATCTGGCTTCTGCCCCCTTCACTCTGCAGAAACATCCCTCTTTCTGTAAGATAACCTATGACCTTCATCTTGCCAAATCAGATGGCCTCTACTCTTTCCTAATCCTCCTAGACCTCTCAGCTGTCTCGACACTGTAGAACCACCCCCTTCTCCTAGAAACTTCATCCAAACTTGGCTTCACTGACATGGTCCTCGCTTGGTTCTCTTCCTATCTCTCTGATCACTCCTCAGTTTCTTTAGCAGGCCCCTCTGCCTCCCACCCTCTGAAAGTAGGGGGGTGGCCCTTCAAAGCTTTGATCTAGGCCCCTTCTATTCTCCATCTACACCCACTCCCTTGGGGAACTCATTTGCTCCCCTGGTTTCAGGTACCATCTCTCTGCAGATGATTCCCATATCTACATCTCCAGCCCTGACCTCTCTCCTTCTCTGCAGTCTCACATTCCCTCCTGCCTTCAGTTCAGCTCTACCTGGCTGTCCCGCTGACACCTCAGACTAAACACGTGCAAAACAAAACGCATCTTCTCACCCAAACCCTGTCCTCCCCCATCTTTCCCATCACCACTATCCTTCCTATCTCACAAACCCATAACCTGTCACTGTCCTCGAGTCACCTCTCTCATTCAATCCACCTATTCAGTGTCACCAAATTTTGTTACATCTTCACAACACTGCTAGAATCTGCCCTTCCCTCTCCATCCAGACTGCTACCGTGCTGATCGAAGCACTTATCCTGTCCTGCCTTGACTTCTGCAACTGCCTCTTTGAAAACCTCCCTGCCTCCCGTCTCTCCCAACTCCTGCCCTTACCTCACTCTGCCGTCAGATCATTTTTCTGAAAAACTGTTGAGTCTGTGTCTCCCCACTGTTCAGGAACCTCCAGTGGTTGCCCATCCACCTCCACATCAAACAGAAACTCCTTGCCATCGTCTTTAAAGCACTCAATCAGCTTGCCCCATCCTACCTCACCTCGCTTATCTCCGACTACAGCCCAGCCTGCAGACTTCAATCCTTTGGTGCCAGCTTTACACACTGTGCCCTGATCTCGTCTGTCTCGCTCCCGACAGCTTTCCCCCCATCCTCCCCCTAGCCTGGAATTCCCTCCCCGCCTTCAAAGCATTATTACCGTGAACTGTCCAAATGGCCTTCCCAGATTAAGCCCTCTTTTCCCTGGTTCCCATTCCCTTCTGCATCATCTATATCCTTGGATCTGTTTCCTTTGGGCATTTGATATTTGCCCCACCCTCACCTCCACAGCATCTGTGTACATATCTTCAAATTATATACCATACGTTGTTTATATGAATGTCTCTTTCCCCGCTAGACTGTAAACTCATTATGGGCAGGGAACATGTCTGCAGCACTGTACTCTCCCAAGCGCTTAGTACAGTTCTCTGCGTAGTTCAAGCACTCAGTAAATGCCATTGTTGATAACGGTGATAATAATAATTACGGTATTTGTTAAGTGCTTACTATGTGCCAGGCGCTTTTCCACACACTGAGATAGATACAAGATAATCGGGATGGACATAATCCCTGGCCCACAGGGTTCACAGTCTTAATTTCATTTTACAGATTGAGGGGACTGAGGCATAGAGAAGTGAAATGGCTTGCCCAAGGTCACAGGGCAGACAAGTGGCAGAGCCAGAATTAGAACCCAGGTCCTTCCGACTCTCAGGGCCACGCTGCTTCTCTAATGATGATGATAAATCAGGCTGTTTTGGAGGAGTATTTGACTTTCTGACTACTAGGCACGTGCTGCTGTTCTAACCTAGGGCCTATGTTGCTGCAGTGTGTTAAATGGTAATAATAATAATGATGGCATTTATTAAGTGCTTACTATGTGCAAAGCACTGTTCTAAGCGCTGGGGAGGTTATTAGGTGATCAGGTTGTGTCACGGGGGGCTCACAATCTTAATCCCCATTTTACAGATGAGGTAACCAAGGCACAGAGAAGTTAAGTGACTTGCCCAAAGTCACACAGCTGACAATTGGCAGAGCCGGGATTTGAACCCATGACCTCTGACTCCAAAGCCCGGTCTCTTTTCCACTGAGCCACGCTGCTTCTCTGAAGTAATCTGAGTACTTCAGTAATCTGAAGTACTTCTCCCAAAGTCCCTAATTTACCACCAGAGAGTAACACTAAACACTAGAATCAGTCTTTTGGAAGTACATGGGTGTGCACCTCTGTAGAATACTCCCTAAATTTTTTGTTGTACTTTATAGTGTCATTTGCTAGTAATGAGTAAAGTACTTGCCCCCGTGCAATTGATTAATGGAGGCTTTATCATTTGCTAGTAATGAATAAAGTACTTGCCCCCGTGCAGTTGATTAATGGAGGCTTTATTTCTACCTTCCAACTGCCTTTAGTACTTCTTATATTTATTTTGCCAAGTACATTTTACAGGGCATTTCATAATCAGTGCAGTGGTCTTGGGTATTGTTTGTAGGAGCCCTAGATCAAAATCAGGTTTACTTTTTCCATCTTCTAAATGGAGAATAGATACTGAGTAACTTGCTGCAAAGTGAAATTCAAACCATTTAGATCCAAAGACACTAAGTGGACTAAGATATTCAAACTGGAGAAATAGAGTAAATTATTTGAAAGGTTTATATGTCCTATATATATTGAAATAGTTCATGGACTCCCATTATGCCCCTTTTTCATATCTGTAGAGCTTCAGGTAAGTGCTGAGGATATGAATCCTACTGAAAATGTTGGATAGTGAAATTGCTAGCAAGCCATCTTCAGTAATAATAATGATGTGCTTTGCACATAGTAAGCGCTTAAACACGTGCCGTCATTATTATTACTGAAGATGGCTTGCTAGCAATTTCACTGTCCAACATTTTCACTAGGATTCATATCCTCAGCACTCACCTGAAGCTCTACAGATATGAGAAAGGGGCACAGTGGGAGTCGATGAACTATTTCAATATATAGGATATATAAACCTTTCAAATAATTTACTCTGTTTCTCCAGTTTGAATATTTTAGTCCACTTAGTGTCTTTGGATCTAAATGGTTTGAATTTCACTTTGCAGCAAGTTACTCAGAATTGCTAGCAATTTCACTGTCCAACATTTTCACTAGGATTCATATCCTCAGCACTCACCTGAAGCTCTACAGATATGAGAAAGGGGCACAGTGGGAGTCGATGAACTATTTCAATATATAGGACATATAAACCTTTCAAATAATTTACTCTGTTTCTCCAGTTTGAATATTTTAGTCCACTTAGTGTCTTTGGATCTAAATGGTTTGAATTTCCCTTTCTGGTCCAGGCTGCAGGTGTTGTTCCTAACTAAACTGGGTCCAAATAACCACTAGAGGGTATATAGCAACTTGCATATAACACTTTGCTAGTAAGATCGGCCTAGAAAATACCCTTTTCCTTTCCCTTGTCTTTTGAAAGTTTGCTAGTTTTGATCTCATGAACGAAAGAAATTCCCCTTGCTTTCACTGTTAAAGAATCTCTTTTGGGAGGTTGATCAATTTACATCGTTTTGATTTCATCTGAAAGCATAATTAGCACTTAACCCCTTTTTTCAAAACTTTATTAAGTTTAGTAAATGACTACAGAGACCACTGTTTCTACTTACTTTAGATGATAAAAGCCAGAGCTTTACTGGGGGATGCTACAGTTAGGATTCATTCATTCAGTCAGTCGTATTTATTGAGCGCTTACTGTGTGCAGAGCACTGTACTAAGCGCTTGGGAAGTTCAAGTTGGCAACATCTAGAGACGGTCCCTACCCAACAGCGGGCTCACAGTCTAGAAGGGGGAGACAGACAACAAAACAAAACATATTAACAGAATAAAATAAATAGAATAAATATGTACAAATAAAATTCATTCATTCAATCGTATTTATTGAGCGCTTACTGTGTGCAGAGCACTGCACTAAGCGCTTGGGAAGTACAAGTTGGCAACATACAGAGACGGTCCCCACCCAACAGCGGGCTCACAGTCTAGAAGGGGGAGACAGAGAACAAAACATATTAACAAAATAAAATAAATAGAATAAATATGTACAAATAAAATTCATTCATTCACTTGTATTTATTGAGCGCTTACTGTGTGCAGAGCACTGCACTAAGCGCTTGGGAAGCACAAGTCGGCAACATACAGAGACGGTCCCCACCCAACAGCGGGCTCACAGTCTAGAAGGGGGAGATTGGGACCTCTTAACTGAGAAGCAGCATGGCGTAGTCGATAGAGCACGGGCTTGGGAGTCCGAGGGTCATGGGTTCTAATCCCAGCTCTGCCATGTGTCCGCTGTATGACTTTGGGCAAGTCACCTCACTTCTCTGGGCCTCAGTCAGCTTATCTGTAAAATGGGGATTGAGACTGTGAGACCTCTGTGGGACAGGGACTGTGTACAGTAAGTGCTTAAATACCGTAATTGTTATTATGATTAACTCAGGGTGTAGGGGCAAACATTGGATTTAGTAGGGCCTGCTCTATTTTTCTTCGTTGAGAGTGGCGGCAACAGTAGCCTTTGGTGCAGCAGCTGTATCAGGTATGGAAGACAGAACTTTTGTAGAAGCTCAGAACAACCCCCTGAGAAGCAGCATGGCCTAGTGGATAGAGCAGGTGCCCAGGAGTGAGAAGGACCTGGGTTCTAATCCTGCACCACCACCTGTCTGCTGTGGGACGTTGGGCAAGGCGTTTGACTTCTGAGCCTCAGTGATCTCATCTGTAAAATGGGTGTGTGTAACCTGATTAGCTTGTATCTACCCCAGTGCTTAGTACAGTGCCCGGCCCATAGTAAGTGCTTAACGAATTACACTCCCAGACCCTCCCTAAAAAAAGAAAAAAAACTATTGGGGCTTGAAGTTACAGAGCTGGCATGGGTCATCTTGAGCCTTTAGAGAAGAGTGGGATGTAGATTGCAACAGCAGCTCTGGGGAAATCCCGGTGCTAATTCAGCTGTCTCTGATCCCTAGGTCACTTGGTGCGATTTCCTATGCCGGCTCAGAACTCCCTGCTTTCCCCTTTTTCCTCATGACTCTGGGTGGCATTAGAGGTGGTGAATTCCCAGCTCCCTGCACTCTATGTAGGTTAGCAGGAAATTAAAGATGAGACAGTTGGGGTAAGGAGAAAGGAATCCTCGCTGCCAGAAAGAAGAGGCTCACCATCTCCTCGTCCCCTCTTTATAGTAGAAATGAATATGCGAACACTTATTCTGAGCAGAGCACTGTACTAAGGCCTTGAGAGAGTATAACAGACTTAGCAAGCATGATCCCTGCCCTCAAGGCGTTAACAATCCAGCAGGGTAGACAGGCACTAAAACAGAATTTAAATCTGTCTATGTAAGTGCAGCCGGGGGAGTGTAAGTATGTAAGGACTGAAAGAGGGCAGGGAGAAGAGCAGTTAATCAGGAAAGACCTCCTGGAGGTGTGATTTTTAGAAGAACTTTGAAGGTGGAGAGAGCAGGGTCTGGCTGAGGTGAAGGGAGGATGGTGGTGAGGGAGGGAAGAACAAGGCACAGTAAGTAGGTTGGCTTGATAGGCGCAACATATGTGCCCTGGGTATAGTTGGAGAGCCGATTGAGGACCTTAAGTTAACGGTCGGGAGTTTTTCTTTGGTACGGAGAGGAATAGGCAACCACTGGAGGTTTTCGAGGGAGGAGATGTGTGCAAAAATGATCCAGGGCGCAGCTGAGTGTGGACAGGAGAGGGGAGAGACTGATGCAGTAATCGAGATGCGGTATGACCCCTTCTTACCTCACCTCCCTTCTCTCTTTGATCCCAACCCGCACACTCCACTCCTCTGGTGTTAACCTCACTGTGCCTAAATCTCGTCTGTCTTGCCGCCACCCCTGGCATCGAGCTTGAAGTGGTGGCGGGAGAGCCATGTAAAGACGCAAGATTTTGGAAGGAGGAGAGGGATCGGGGGCCGGGCGCCGGGGGGTCATCTTCGTGGAGGTGGAGGTTGAAATCATGAGAACAGATGAGTACCCCAAGGAAGTAAGTATGGAACTGAGCCCTGAGACACCCCCTTGTCTGTCTCCCCCTTTTAGACTGTGAGCCCGCTGTTGGGTAGGGACTGTCTCTATATGTTGCCAATTTGTACTTCCCAAGCGCTTAGTACAGTGCTGTGCACATAGTAAGCGCCCAATAAATACGATTGATGATGAATGGGAAGCAGAAAGGGACTGCCAGAAAGGTAATAATAATTATGGTATTCGTGAAGTGCTTACTATGTGCAAGGCACTGTAGTACTCACTGGGATGAATACAAGCAGGTAGAAGCAGAGGTCAGGGGAGAAACAGAAAATGACAGCATCAGCAAAACCAGGGGTGGTTAGTGTCATTTATAAAAATAGGAATAAGAGCACCGTTTTTCCTCCTCCTCAGAGCGTAAACCCTGTGTGGGTCTGGGACCTTGTCCTAACTGTCCTAACCTTTACTATAATACTTGACACATAGCAAACTCTTAGTAATTATACTATTGTGATATTTATTTTAAAAGGCAATCTAGAAGTTGAGGAGGATCAGGAAGGAATAAGGGAGTTTACTACCTTGGAGAGAGCAGTTTGTAGCTGAAAGTTCCTTGAGAGCAGGGATGATATCTACCAACTGTATTATACTCTAAATGCTCTGCACAAAGTAAGCACTCTAAATACCATTGATTCAGTGGCACGAAGGGGTAGAAGCCATATTGTAGAGAGTCAGGGAGGGAGTTAGAGAGGAGAAAGTGGAGACAGCGGCGAAACCACCTTGGTTATAGTTAATTTTCCCTGTACTGCTTGCTAGTGGTAAAGGTGCATTTGCATTCCTGGAGATTTTTCTGATTATAATTACCCAAGGGATCCAATTCAATGGAATTTTAAATAAAAATTGCAGCCACTCCATAAACCTGATTTTCTCTTCCAACTGGCTGCTCAGTGGTCTGCTGAGTGCTTTCTTTGGTTCATCGTTAAAAAAAAAATCAACATCAGTAAAAAAAACCGTAGGCACGTTTTATTTAGTGTTTTAAATAAAATAGTGTGTATAAACAATGGAGTATATGCTCTTCAGACCTACATTGCTGGTGCTACTATTTCCCTATCTTTATTAATAGGAATAACATGCCAGAACTCAGCAAATTAAAAGCCAGATTGGTAGAGAAGAAGGGAAGCCGAGCCTACGCCTGTCAGTGCAGCTGGAGATCCGTTGAAGAGCTCATTGATCTCCAAACAGCCCCGCAGCTTCACTGGGTGTGTGGTCAACATAAAGGATGAAGCCTTCTCACGTTCTGGCTACCGCTTTGAAATGTCTCGTACCCGAGGACAGGCATTTAGCCCCGGGATAGAACCCTGACAGAGGATGATTGATATTTTTAATGCCAGTCCTGATGGGCAGGTGGACTCCGGAGGACAAACGCCGCCAATCATTCTTTCCATTGAATTCAGCCCAAGTTCGGTTTCTCCACGACCCCGACGTGTGCCCTCCCGCTCGTCAGAAGCCTGCCATCACCGAAACGGCAGACCTCACGCTCGGTGACACCGAGAGCAGGCGAACCGACGTCCGCGGTTTGTGCCGGAACGTGGTTTGGATCGGCACCGCCGTAACGGGAGAAACCGGCGAACCTCACTCTCGGCGACGCTGTTACGGGGGAACGAACGTGTACGGTTAAACGCGGTTTGCCTCAGCACCCTCACCGCTGTAATGGGAGAAACTGTCAGGCAGACAGAGGTTGCTGACCCTACCTCTGTCAAAACACGGACCAATGTGGCTAATATCGGACCCGCTTCAACCTCCAGCACCGACACCTCGCTGAGATGCACGGAACGGTTCCACCTCCGTACCAGCGGGGCAAAGACAGTAAGTGGTGGCTTCGGTACAGATCCTCTGAACAGTTGGACGGGGCTGTTGGCCGAGCGGGAGTACGTGCCGAACAATTCCGCTATTGATGGTGTCACCACTCCACTCAGACATCTTAAAGCGCTTCCAGAAGGTCTGCTGGGCAGTGGGTGGCAGTGATTTTTCTCTCTGGAATAAATGTCCAACTGCTGCAACCTGAGACTAAGGGACGGAGACGGGATAGTAGTTGATAAGGATTCGTTGCCGCACACCCGAGAGCGCTTTGGGACTCAGTAGGATTAACTCCCACAAAACCATATTTTCTTCCAGGTCTGGGAGTGACGGAAGGACTCGGAAGAAGCCGAGGTATGTCACCAACACTTTTTCGACGTGTCCCATCTTCAGGGAATCGATCCCCGCTTTTGGAACAGTGACCCACTGGGCGTGCCGTTACAGTGAGAGGACTTTCCATGGCTCCTTGTACTGGGCCATCCTACAGAACAGTATGTATGCCCTGCTTCGTATTTTCCAAGTGATCCCACTTCCTGGAACAAAGAGCAAATTGTGATTATCATCTCCTCTACTGGATGAAGAAATCAGCCATCGCCTAGAGAACATAAGGGAGGAAAGCATGCATTGGTTGGGCCCAAGAGAAAGATAGGATCAACAATGGAGCCTCAGTGTGACCACTTCAGCGAAAATAAAACAAGGAAATGGAGGCACAACCATTCAATTCCCTGCTTCTTCCATGCCAAGGAAGATAGAATGGGAATTATCATATTCCCTACAGTACCGGTAAGAAGGCTCGTTTTGCCCTATTTTAAGCCTCTTAGTAGTAGGGATGTTATGTAAATGGCTCAAAAGGCACAGTGGGTTGTAATTCATGAATCCTTAACTTTCATTCTTGTGTCCTGCCTAATTAAAGATGCATTTCATCAAATTCTACACTCCGGCAGGGAACGTGTCTCCCAACTCTGTTGAATTGTACTCTCCCAAGCGCTTTGTGCAGTGTTCTGCACACAGTATGTGCTCAATAAATTCCATTGATTGAATTATTTCTGGATTACCTACCGTGGCAGAGCCCTGAATTAAGCATTTGGAAGAGTACAGTTAAGTTAGTGGACGTGACCCTACCTTCAAAGATATTCAGTCTAGTTATCAGCGTCTCGTGTACGGGCTACACACAGATGATGATAAATATATTTACTAAATTTCAATAATTAATATAAGAGCCTGAGAATGTCAAGCCCCATCCATTCAAGCCTAGAGGCTTTAAATAAGGTATTAATATGGCTGTCCAGGCATTTTTGTTTACATTGGAAACTAGAAAATGCCTATTCATCATATTAATTTTAGTAAAAAAATATTTCCCACACTTTGAGACCCAAATAACTTTCTGGATTTTTTTTTTCATAGTTGTATCTGTGAAGACCTTAGTATTCATATAGTTTAACTAGCGTGTAATTTCAATTCACAGTGTACTAGGATGGCTAGGTAAATATATACTTAGAACGGAGAGCGTTTAAACAGGATATCACAACGGCAAAATATTTTTGGTGTTATTTTAATAGCTGAGGATCAACTTATAAACTGTAGTATTACCCTATTTAAAATATTAAATTGAGAGCAAAGAATGCGCATATATTGTATTCTGTTAAAGGCTATAATTCAAATAAAGTATGATTATTTTTAATAGCAACATGTGGAAGATTACAATCATTTCTCATTCATAGAAGGGTAGATTGTTTTCAGATGAATTGTTTAAAAAATGCAGATGTTTTAAACTATGTCTTCAATGTATTTCTATTTCTGGGTAATAGCAATTGACTAACATTTTCCAAAGTCACAATTACTGGTTGGTTGTTCACATTTTCTTTATTCTTTACTAAAAATAGTATTCTGTTCTCCTGTCCTCCCTCCTACTTAGACTGTGAGCCCCATGGGAGAGCTAATTATCTTGTTATTACTCCAGCACTTAATACAGTGCCTGGAAAATAGTAATTACTTAAATACTACAGGTATTATTCTGTAGGTTAATTGCAAAGTGCGAGTCAGAGTTCATGGGTTCAAATCCCAGCTCCGCCAATTGTCAGCTGTGTGACTTTGGGCCAGTCACTTCACTTCTCTGTGCCTCAGTTACCTCATCTGTAAAATGGGGATTAAGACTGTGAGCCCGCCATGGGACAACCTGATCACCTTGTAACCTCCCCAGTTCTTAGACCTGTATATACGTGTGTACATATTTATTACTCTATTCATTTTACTTGTACATATCTATTCTATTTATTTTATTTTGTTAGTATGTTTGGTTTTGTTCTCTGCCCCTTTTAGACTGTGAGCTCAGTGTTGGGTAGGGACTGTCTCTATATGTTGTCAACTTGTACTTCCCAAGCGCTTAGTACAGTGCTCTGCACACAGTAAGTGCTCAATAAATTTGATTGATTGATTGCTTTGCACATAGTGCTTAATAAATGCCATTATTATTATTATTATTATTATTATTATTATTATTATTATTATTATTATGTACAAAGCAAAAACTGACCAGAAACTTTCAGAGAACCGTAAAGTCCCTTTTTTTTAGTCCAAAATGTCCAGGCCCACACCAACCTGATCCTGGT
Organism: Tachyglossus aculeatus; assembly: GCF_015852505.1. Lineage (NCBI taxonomy): Eukaryota > Metazoa > Chordata > Mammalia > Monotremata > Tachyglossidae > Tachyglossus > Tachyglossus aculeatus. Next base: position 88,623,036 of record NC_052069.1, read on the forward strand.
TGTTTGTTGCAGATCACTTCTAACCGAAGCCTAGTAGAAAGAGCCAGGGTCTGGAGGAACAGAGACATGAGTTGTTGGTGTTATTTTTATTTTATGGTACTCGTTAAGCGCCGTGTGTCAACCACTGTTCTAAGTGCTGGGGTAGATACAGATGAATTAGGAGAGACACAGTCCCTGTCCCACAGGGGCTCACCCAGATTATAGGAGGGAAAACAGATATCAAACTCTCCTTTTACAGTTGAAGAAACTGAGGCACAGAGAAGTCAAGTGATTTGCCCAAGGTCCTACAGCCAGCAATTGGCAGAGCTGGGATTTGAACCCAGGTCCTCTGATTCCAAGGCCCTTGCTCTTTCCAATAGGCCGTGCTGCTTCTCAGGTACAGGGCAGCCACCGCCTGCCGTGTGACCTTGGGCGGATCACTTCACCCCTGTGCGCCCGTTTCATCATCCGTCAAGTGTGGATAAGTGACTTCTTCCCTTTTAGATTAGTAATTCCCTTCTGTGTCACCTATGCACTTGAAGTCTTTCCCCATCCTCAGGCCCACAGCCCTTAAGACACATACCCTCAATAAATACGATCGATTGATTGATATCCATAATTTATTTATACTATTGCCTGCCTCCCCCACTAGACTGTGAATTCCTTGTGAGCTGAGAACGTCTGCCCACTTCTGTTATACCGTATTCTCCCAATAATAATAATATTATTATTATTATTATTAAAATGCTTAATGGCATTTATTAAGCGCTTACTATGTGCAAAGCATTGGGGAGGTTACAAGGTAATCAGGTTGTCCCACAGAGGGCTCACAGTCTTAGAGAAGCAGCGCGGCTCAGTGGAAAGAGCCCGGGCTTTGGAGTCATAGGTCATGGGTTCGAATCCTGGCTCCGCCACTTGTCGGCTGTGTGACCTCGGGCAAGTCACTTAGCCTCTCTGTGCCTCCGTTACCTTATCTGTAAAATGGGGATTAAGACTGTGAGCCCCACATGGGACAACCTGATCACCTTGTAACCCCCCAGTGCTTAGAACAGCGCTTTGCACATAGTAAGCGCTTTACAAATACCATCATTATTATTATTATTAATCCCCCCACAGAGGACTCACAGTCTTAATCCCCATTTTACAGATGAGGTAACTGAGGCACAGAGAAGTTAAGTGACTTGCTCAAAATCACACAGCTGACAATTGGCGGAGCCGGGATTTGAACCCATGACTTCCGACTCCAAAGCCCGGGCTCTTTCCACTGAGCCTTGCTGCTTCTCACTACAAGTGTTCTGTAAACATTAAGCACTCAGTAAGTACCACTGATTGATTAATAATAACGTTTTAAGCACTTGCGCTGTACTAAGCACTGGGGTAGGTAAAAGATCATCAGATTGGACAAAGTCTAAGTAGGAGGGGGAATAGGTAGTTAATCCTCATATTACAGCTACTTTGCACGCAATAAGCACTCAAATACAATTGAATGAAAGAGGAGAAAACCGAGGGATGAAAGTTAAGTGATTTGCTCAAGTTAACACGGCAGGCAAGTGGCAGAGGCAGGATTAGAATCCAAATCCTCCAACCCCCAGACCAACATCACTTGGGTCTGATCGTGATTGTTTTCTACCTACCCATGTGCTTTGCGGTAGCAATAGCCTTTGACTGCCCACTTTGTTGTGCCCCGGAGCATGTAATACATAAAGCTTAATCTTTAATAATAATAATAATAATAATAATAATGGCATTTGTTAAGCGCTTACTATGTGCAGAGCACTGTTCTAAGCGCTGGGGGGGATACAAGGTGATCAAGTTGTCCCACGTGGGGCTCACAGTCTCCATCCCCATTTTACAGATGAGGGAACTGAGGCTCAGAGAAGTTAAGTGACTTGCCCAAGGTCACACAGCAGACATGTGGCGGAGCCGGGATTCGAACCCATGACCTCTGACTCCAAAGCCCGGGCTCTTTCCAGTGAGCCACGCTTTAAGGATCGAAGACACCTTTCCGTGAAGGTCTGAGCAATATTTGCAAGCTATTTTTGCACGGCACTGCTCCGGGAGCTGGAAAATAGACAAGAAAAAGGGTAAAGGACGCCTGCCTGCTTTGAGCTTACAGTGTAAAGGTGGGGAAAGGCATAATAGTCGTGAAAACTCCACAGAAACGAACTTCTACAACAATAATGATCATCAAGCCAATTCAACAGTCAGTTGTATTGAGCGCTTACTGTGTGCAGTGCACTGTACTGAGTGCTTGTGAGAGTACAATAAAACAGACATATTCCCTGTCCACAATGAGCTTACAGTGACTACAGCAATGTAATAATAACTGTGTTATTTGTTAAGCATTTACTGTGTGTTAGGCACTATAATAATAATAATGATGGTATTTGTTAAGCGCTTACTATATGCAAAGCACTGTTCTAAGCGCTGGGGGAGGTTACAAGGTGAACAGGTTGTCCCTCAGGGGGCTCACAGTTTTCATCCCCATTTTACAGATGAGGTAACTGAGGCACAGAGAAGCTAAATGACTTGCCCAAAGTCACACAGCTGACAGTTGGCGGAGCCGGGATTTGAACCCATGACCTCTGACTCCAAAGCCCGGGCTCTTTCCACTGAGCCACGCTGCTTCTCACGCTGGGGTGGATACAAGCAAATCGGGTTGGATATAGTCCCTGTTCTACGTGGAGCTCACGGTCTTTGCAGTTTTTAATAATAATAATAATAATGGCATTTATTAAGCGCTTACTATGTGCAAAGCACTGTTCTAAGCGCCGGGGAGGTTACAAGGTGATCAGGTTGTCCCCCATGGGGCTCACAGTCTTCATCCCATTTTACAGATGAGGCAGCCGAGGCCCAGAGAAGTGAAGTGACTTGCCCAGAGTCACACAGCTGAGCCACGATTTGAACCCATGACCTCTGACTCCAAAGCCCGTGCCCTTTCCCACTGAGCCACGCTGCTTCTCTTTTACAATTCTTCCAAGCAACAGTCAGGACAGTTAACCGTAAAAGGAGAAGCAGCGTGGCCTGGTGGATAGACCACAAGTCTGGGAGTCAGAGGATCTGGGTTCTAACGCCAGCTCCACCATTTGTCTGCTGTGTGACCTTTGGGCAAGTCACTTCACTTCTCTGGGCCTCAGTTGCCTCATCTGTAAAATGGAGATTAAGACAGAGAGCCCCATGTGGGACAGGGACTGTGTCCACCCTGCGCTTAGTAGACTTGTCTGGCACATAGTAGCTACTTAAATACCAGTACTATCATCATCAATCAATCAATCGTATTTATTGAGCGCTTACTGTGTGCAGAGCACTGTACTAAGCGCTTGGGAAGTACAAATTGGCAACATATACATTAACAACAGTAATTATAAAAACAGTAAAGAAATTTGATTTTGGAACAAGCCTGCCGTTGCTTTGGGGTATTTGGAGGAAGCAGCGTTTCCTGCCGAGGAGAACGAGGGCCTAAGAGTCAGAGGACCTGGATTCTAACACCACTTGTCTGCTGTTTTACCTCCAGCAACTCATGACTTCTCTGTGCCTCCATTTCTTTCCTCTGTAAAATAAGCATTAAATGCCTCTTACGTAGCCTGAGAGCCCCACATGGGACAGGGACTGCGTTCAACCTGATTATCTTGTATCTACCCCATTCTTAGTAGAGTGCTTGACCCCTAGGAAACATTTAAATTGTTTCCTCCCACTCCAGAAGCTATGGAAGTGTTTATTTTTAAAAATAAAAATAAACAGCAAACCCGATGGTGATGCCAACCAAGGTAGCCACATGATGTCTCTGGTGGTCTCAGTAGGAGCGATGTGCCCTCATTGCCATCCTACCAGAAATCAAAACAAAATAGCGAAGGATTGAAAGAACAATCGCTATATTGCGTGAACTTGCTTTGCACATAGTAAGCGCTTAATCATCATCATCAATTGTATTTATTGAGCGCTTACTATGTGCAGAGCACTGTACTAAGCGCTTGGGAAGTCCAAATTGGCAACATATAGAGACGGTCCCTACCCAACAGCGGGCTCACAGTCTAAAAGGGGGGAGACAGAGAACAAAACCAAACATACTAACAAAATAAAATAAATAGGATAGATATGTACAAGTAAAATAAATAGAGTAATAAATATGTACAAACATATATACATATATACAGGTGCTGTGGGGAAGGGAAGGAGGTAAGATGGGGGGGATGGAGAGGGGGGCGAGGGGGAGAGGAAGGAAGGGGCTCAGTCGGGGAAGGCCTCCTGGAGGAGGTGAGCTCTCAGCAGGGCCTTGAAGGGAGGAAGAGAGCTAGCTTGGCTTAATAGCTTGGCTTATTAGCTTGGCTTAATAAATGCCATCAAAAAAAAAAACAAAAAAAAACTGCAACCACCCAGACTATTTGTCGTTTCCATTCAGGATGAATCCCAGATCCTGTGAAAACAAATCTCCTTGCTCCCACTCACCGTGCACATTGTCACAGTTCCCGCAGCGTAAAAAACGAAACGCGCACCCAGAGCCCCTTGTGCGAAGGGAGACCCGGAACAATTAAGGCTCAGGAATGATGCCAGCGCATTTGGAGGAATTAAAGGAAAGGAGTTCATCTGATGGGAGTTTGAACCATTTCCGAAGAGGAAACCTCACACGTGTCTTTAGGACCGGAGAGAACTAGAAGTTACCCTTCCCTCCAGGAAATGTATCAAAGAATCTGCCCTTTGAAGAGCAATGTATCCATAAAAGCCGACTGGCTACTGGGGAGGGTTGAGATCGGAGAAGTTTCCCAACCAAGGAAATCACCAGCTGGATCTGGAAGGTTAGTTTGAGGCCCTCTTATCTTCTTATTCTTCATAAGTTGAAGGAAATGTTTCCAAAATGGGACTCAAATATCACTAGTTATGTTAGAAATACTCCTTGCCCCTAACTCCAGATAACACTAGACAGAATGCACGATCCTAAAGCCTTTTTTTCCCCGCAAAGTTACGGCCTAACGGAAAGAGCACAGGCCTGGCAGTCTGAGGACCTGGGTTCTAATTCTGCCTCTGCCACTTACCTACTGTGCAACCTTGGGCAAGTCACAACCTCTCTGGGCCTCAGTTACCTCATCTGTACTCTCTCCTACTAGACTTTGAGCCCCATTGTGGGACAGGGACTGTGTCCAGCCTGGTAACCCAGCGCTTAGAACAGTGCTTGGCACATGATGGCTTTAAATACCATTAAAAGGGGAAAAAAAAACCCAACAACATCAGAGCCCAGGTTGAATGATGGCCGTATTTAAGAGCTGTGCTTGGAAACATTTTTTTCCCAGTAAAACATACTGATTTTCTAATCCAAACTATAGGAGACAATTGCACAAAAGCGATCTATTTCCCTAGTTTAGATTTTTCACTCTCGAACAGACTCTGAGTAGATTAAACAAATGAAAATGAGGTCAACTTTTAAATAAACCTGGTGATGCAATGTTCTCCAAGCGCCTAGCACAGTGCTCTGCACAGTAAGCACTCAATAAATACAATTGAAATAAACCTGGTGATGCAGTGGCCTCCAAGCGCTTAGCACAGTGCTCTGCACACAGTAAGCGCTCAATAAATACGATTGACATAAACCTGGTGATGCAGTGGCCTCCAAGCGCCTAGCACAGTGCTCTGCACACAGTAAGCGCTCAATAAATATGATTGAAACAAACCTGGTGATGCAATGGCCTCCAAGCGCTTAGCACAGTGCTCTGCACACAGTAAGCGCTCAATAAATACGATTGAAACAAACCTGGTGATGCAGTGGCCTCCAAGCGCTTAGCACAGTGCTCTGCACACAGTAAGCGCTCAATAAATACGATTGAAATAAACCTGGTGATGCAATGGCCTCCAAGTGCTCTGCACACAGTAAGTGCTCAATAAATATGATTGAAATAAACCTGGTGATGCAGTGGCCTCCAAGCGCCTAGCACAGTGCTCTGCACACAGTAAGCGCTCAATAAATACGATTGAAACAAACCTGGTGATGCAGTGGCCTCCAAGCGCTTAGCACAGTGCTCTGCACACAGTAAGCGCTCAATAAATACGATTGATTGAACGAATGCCAATTTCAAATCTAGCCTAAACTGTTGGAATACCCGAGTTTGATCTTTTCTAGAAAAAAGTCCTGACAGCTTGATGAATATAACGATCATCACCATCATCATCAATCGTATTTATTGAGCACTTACTATGTGCAGAGCACTGTACTAAGCGCTTGGGAAGTACAAATTGGCAACATCTAGAGACGGTCCCTACCCAACAGTGGGCTCACAGTCTAAAAGGGGGAGACAGAGAACAAAACCAAACATACTAACAAAATAAAATAAATAGAATAGATATGTACAAGATAAATAGAGTAATAAATATGTACAAACATATATACAGGTGACATATATACAGGTGTCTTCAGCTTTCTTATTCTACCCTTTGTACTGCAACTCTCTTCACCTTTGGTCTTAAGTTCTTAAGTTCTTACAAGATAAATAGAGTAATAAATATGTACAAACATATATACAGGTGACATATATACAGGTGTCTTCAGCTTTCTTATTCTGCCCTTTGTACGGCAACTCTCTTCACCCTTGGTCTTAAGTTCTTAAGTTAAGTTAGAAGTTAAATTCTAACTTCTTTTTTGGAAATATAGAACCTGTAACCCCTTAATACCCAACCCACATCCGCAGAAAACAGAAACTCTTCACCGTCGATTTTAAAGCACTCGATCACCTTGCCCCCTCCTACTCACCTCGCTGTTTTCCTGACATAACCCAGCCCGCACACTTCGCTGCTCTCACGTCAGCCTACTCACTGTGCCTCCATCTCGTCTATCATCATCATCATCATCAATCGTATTTATTGAGCGCTTACTATGTGCAGAGCACTGGACTAAGCGCTTGGGAAGCCCAAATTGGCAACATCTAGAGACAGTCCCTACCCAACAGTGGGCTCACAGTCTAAAAGGGGGAGACAGAGAACAAAACCAAACGTACTAACAAAATAAAATAAATAGAAGAGATATGAACAAATAAAATAAATAGAGTTAAAAAAATATGTACAAACATGTATACATATATACAGTGGAAAGAGCCCGGACTTTGGAGTCAGAGGTCATGGGTTCAAATCCTAGCTCCGCCAACTGTCAGCTGTGTGTCCTTGGGTAAGTCGCTTCACTTCTCTGGGCCTCAGTTCCCTCATCGGTAAAATGGGGATGAAGACTGTGAGCCCCCCGTGGGACAACCTGATCACCTTGTAACCTCCCCAGCGCTTAGAACAGTGCTTTGCACATAGTAAGTGCTTAATAAATCCTATTATTATTATTATTATTATTATTATTATTGTTATTATTATTATTATTAGAAGGAGGAGACAGACAACAAAACAAGTAGGTGCCCACGTCCTTTCTCTGGCCTGAAACACCCTCCGCCTTCATATCCGACAGACGACCGCTTTCCCCGCCGTCGAAACCTTATTAAAAGCACGTCTCCAAGAAGCCTTCCCCACCTAACTCCTCGTTTCCTCTTCTCCCACTCCCTTCCGTGTCGCCCTTGCACTTGGAGAACAGTGCTTAAGCGCTTAGTACAGTGCTAAGCACTTAGTACAGCGCTCTGCACATAGTAAGCGCTCAATAAATACGATTGATGATGATGGAGAAGCAGCATGGCTCAGTGGAAAGAGCCCGGGCTTTGGCGTCGGAGGTCGTGGGTTCAAATCCCGGCTCCTCCAGTTGATAGCTGTGTGACTTGGGGCAAGTCACTTAACTCCTCTGGGCCTCAGTTACCTCATCTGTAAAATGGGGGTGAAGACTGTGAGCCCCATCATCATCAATCGTATTTATTGAGCGCTTACTGTGTGCAGAGCACTGTACTAAGCGCTTGGGAAGTACAATTTGGCAACATATAGAGACAGTCCCTACCCGACAGCGGACCCACAGTCTAAAAATGTGGGACAACCTGATTATCTTGTATCCCCCAGCGCTTAGAACAGTGCTTTCCATATAGTAAGCGCTTAACAAATAGCATCATTATTATTATTATTATTCCTTTATTCACCCCACCCTCAGCCCCACAGCACTTATGTACATAACCGTAATTTATTTATGTAGATTAACGTCTGCCTCCCCCTCTAGATTGTAAGCTCACTGTGGGCAGGGAACATTTCTACCAACTTCGTTATATAGTACGCTCCCAACTTCTTGGTACAGTGCTCTGCATACAGTAAGCACTCAATAAATACTGTTGATTGATTGATCTATTTCCTGATGTTTAACCCGTCTTCAGTTTAAGCCCACAGAGCCACAGGTGAAGCTGAGGAGTGTGAAAGGAGAAAGAGGAAAAAGGAGTTAAAGATCACATGCAGTCAATCAAGGTATTGACGTCACATCATCAATCGTATTTATTGAGCGCTTACTATGTGCAGAGCACTGTACTAAGCGCTTGGGAAGCACAAATTGGCAACATATAGAGACAGTCCCTACCCAACAGTGGGCTCACAGTCTAACATAGGGCTCAGTGGAAATCATCATCAATCGTATTTATTGAGCGCTTACTATGTGCAGAGCACTGTACTAAGCGCTTGGGAAGTACAAAGCCCGGGCTTTGGAGTCAGAGGTTGTGGGTTCCAATCCAGGCTCCGCCACGTCAGCTGTGTGGCCTTGGGCAAGTCACTTCACTTCTCTGGGCCTCAGTTCCCTCATCTGGAAAATGGGGATGAAGACTATGAGCCCCATGTGGAACAACCTGATTACCTTGTATCCCCCAGCGCTTAGAACAGTGCTTTCCACATAGTAAGCGCTTAACAAATACCATAATTATTATTATGATTATTATTATGCATGAGCACTTCATTTATGCAAAGCTTGGGAAATGACAACACAACAGCCTTGGCAGACAAAAATCCTTGCCTACAGCATACAGGAAGAGATGCATTAAAATAGATTGTGCTAGTCGTTAAGCACGTACTATGTGCCAGGCACTGTTCTAAGCACCGGGGGAGATACAAGATAATTGAACTGGAGACAGTCCCTGCCCCGTGTGGGGCTCACAGTCTTGATCCCCATTTTACAGAGGGAACTGAGGCACAGAGAAGCGCCATGACTTGTCCAAGGTCACACAGCCGGCTGAGCTGGGATTAGAACCCAGGTCCTTCTGACTCCCAGCCCTGTGCTCATCACTGGACCATGCCGCTTGAGAACAGGGGAGCTACAAGAGTGTAAGGATATTTACGAAAGTACTCCAACTCTGTTGTATGGTATTCTTCCAAGCACTTGGTGCGGTGCTCTGCATGCAGTAAGCGCTCAATAAATAGGTTGATTGATTACGGTGGGGCTGGGGTGAATATCAACATGAGACACTAGAAACGGGCACCATCCCCTAAAAGCCAGGTTGGGCTTAGTCAGAAGCACGTAGAGCCTTATACTCCGGCCCACTTGGGACTCTGCCCTGCGGGACGGGACTGTCTCTATACGTTGCCAATCTGTCCTTCCCAAGCGCTTAGTACAGTGCTCTGCACACAGTAAGCGCTCAATAAATACGATTGATGATGATGATGACGGGCTGTTGCAGAATCCGTCGATGCAGCGAGCGATCGTGAGGATAACAACTCGGAGTCCCCCGGTTCTGAACCAGTTTTTAGGTCCTCCGAAGAACACAGAGCTCACGTTCTGCTTTTAAAACGGAAATCAGAAAGGTAAGCTCCTTGCGGGCGGAGAACACGTCGGCTAACTCCGTTGCACTGCACTCTCCCAAGGGCTGAGTACTGTGCTCTGCACATAGTGAGCACCCGGCAAATACCACCGATTGACTGAAAAAGGGCTTACGAGACCCGACCTCTTGCAAAGAATTCACCTGGATACAGCATCCAAGATGAGCGACGGATGGTTGCTTTCAGTGAGGATGATTCGCTTCTCTCCTCCTCCCCTTTCATTCATTCGTTCATTCGTATTTATTGAGCGCTTACTGTGTGCAGAGCACTGGACTAAGCGCTTGGGAGAGTGCGGTACAACAGAGTTAGCAGACATCCGTCCCTGTCGCCGGGCAGGAGAAGCGTTGTGGCTTAGTGGATAGAGCATATCATCAATCGTATTTATTGAGCGCTTACTGTGTGCAGAGCACTGTACTAAGTGCTTGGGAAGGACAAATTGGCAACATATAGAGACAGTCCCTACCCAACAGTGGGCTCACAGTCTAAAAGACCATAGGCATAGAGCATAGGCCCAGGAGTCAGAATAATAGTAACAATAATGACGGTATTTGTTAAGCGCTTACTATGCGCCAAGCACTATTCTAAGTGCTGGGGTAATAATAATAATAATAGCATTCGTTAAGCACTTACTATGTACAGAGCACTGTTTTAAGCGCTGGGGGGGGATACAAGGTGATCAAGTTGTCCCACGTGGGGCTCACAGTCTTAATCCCCATTTTACAGATGAGGTAACTGAGGCTCAGAGAAGTTAAGTGACTTGCCCAAGGTCACACAGCAGACATGTGGTGGAGTCGGAATTCGAACGCATGACCTCTGACTCCAAAGCCTGTGCTCTTTCCACTGAGCCATGGGTAGATACAAGATGATCAGTTTGTCCCACATGGGGCTCACAGACTCAATCCCCATTTTACAGAGGAGATAACTGAAGACCAGAGGACCTGGGTTCTAGTCCTGGCTCTGCCACTTGTCTGCTGTGTGGCCTTGGACACGTCACTTGACTTCTCTGGGCCTCAGTTACCTCAACTGTAAAATGGGGGTGAAGACTGTGAGCCCCATGTGGGGCAGGGATTGGGTCTGATCTGATGATCTTGTCCAAGTCACTTGACTTCTCTGGGCCTCAGTTACCTCAACTGTAAAATGGGGGTGAAGACTGTGAGCCCCATGTGGGGCAGGAACTGGGTCTGATCTGATGATCCTGTCTCTACCCCAGCGCTTAGCTGAGTGCCTGGCGCGTAGTGCTTAACAAGGGCCATCACTCACACACACACACAAACACACACAAATCTTTTAGAATTACAATCAATCGATCAATCATATTTATTGAGCGCTTACTGTGTGCAGAGCACTGTACTAAGCGCTTGGGAAGTCCAAGTTGGCAACATATAGAGACGGTCCCTACCCAACAGTGGGCTCACAGTCTAAAAGGGGGAGGCAGAGAACAAAACCAAACGTACTAACGAAATAAAATAAATAGAAAAACTTGATTCGATGCCACAAAGTAGGTGGCAATGTCTTAACCATAGATGTGATGTATAGGCCACTAGGGCCTCTTCCATCCTTCTCAAGGGGAGTGCTAACCTTCTCTCCTTTCATACAACCACACTATAATAATAATAATGTTGGTATTTGTTAAGCGCTTACTATGTGCAAAGCACTGTTCTAAGCGCTGGGGTAGGTACAAGGTGATCAGGTTGCCCCACGAGGGGCTCACAGTCTTCATCCCCATTTTGCAGATGAGGGAACTGAGGCCCACAGAAGTGAAGTGACTTGCCCAACATCACCCAGCTGACAAGCGGCGGAGCCGGGATTTGAACCCACGACCTCTGACTCCAAAGCCTGGGCTCTTTCCACTGAGCCACGCTGCTTGGTTAAGTACAAACCGCAGAGCAAGAATGACACTTGGCCAGTCACCCGGCAGGCACTGCACCGTGGCCATTCTTGGTTCTCGAGAAAGAAGCCACTGCAGAGCAGCACTGCCTCAACCCCAGTTGGTTGGGGGGCTTTGCCTTTAAAAGAGGGATATTTAGAAAGGTACAGAAAATACAGCAGAGCTAAAAAGACAACAACAGTGCGACAGGCTCGCTTGTAAATAAATCCGTCCCACCTTGTAGCCTTTTAATAATAATAATAATAATGGCATTTATTAAGCGCTTACTATGTGCAAAGCACTGTTCTAAGCGCTGGAGTGGTTACAAGGTGATCAGGTTGTCCCACGGGGGGGCTCACAGTTCTCATCCCCATTTTACAGACGAGGGAACTGAGGCCCAGAGAAGTGAAGTGACTTGCCCAAAGTCACACAGCTGACAAGTGGCGGAGCCGGGATTTGAACCCCTGACCTCTGACTCCAAAGCCCGGGCTCTTTCCACTGAGCCATGCTGCTTTCTTTCATGGTATTTCATGGTATGCCTTTTCTTTTCATGGTATTTCATTCAACCTGTATATATGTATATATATTTGTACATATTTATTACTCTATCTTACTTGTACATATCTATTCTATTTATTTTATTTTGTTAGTATGTTTGGTTTTGTTGTCTGTCTCCCCCTTCTAGACTGTGAGCCCGCTGTTGGGTAGGGGCTGTCTCTGTGTGTTGCCGGTTTGTACTTCCCAAGCGCTTAGTACAGTGCTCTGCACACAGTAAGCGCTCAATAAATACGATTGATGATGATGATCATCATGACTTGTACTTCCCAAGTGCTTAGTCCAGTGCTCTGCACACAGTAAGCGCTCAATAAATATGATTGATTGATTGATTGATTCAGCCAATCATACTTACTGGGCACTTACTGTGTGTGCAACACCGTACTAAGCACCTTGGGAGAGTACAACTATATCGAATATGTTTTGCGCCCACAACAAGCTTACAATCTAGAAGGGGGAGGCAGGCTTACTATGTACAGAGCACTGTTCTAAGCACTGTGGGGGGATACAAGGTGATCAAGTTGTCCCACGTGGGGCTCACAGGCTTAATCCCCATTTTACAGATGAGGTCACTGAGGTAATAAATAAATAAATTACAGCTATGTCCATAAGTGCTGTGGGGCTGAGAGGGACTTGTTAAGCACTTAGGTACGTATCTTAAACGGGCTTGGGAGTCCGAGGTCATGGTTTCTAATTCCGGCTCTGCCACTTCCATTCATTCATTCAATCGTATTTATTGAGCGCTTACTGTGTGCAGAGCACTGGACTAAGCGCTTGGGAAGGACAAGTTGGCAACATCTAGAGACGGTCCCTACCCAACAGCGGGCTCACAGTCTAGAAGGGGGAGACAGACAACAAAACAAAACATATTAACAAAAGAAAATAAGTAGAATAAATATGTACAAATAAAATAACTAGAGTAATAAATACGTACAAACATATATACAGGTGATGTGAGGAGGGGAAGGATCAATCAATCAATCGTATTCATTGAGCGCTTACTGTGTGCAGAGCACTGGACTAAGCGCTTGGGAAGGATAAGTTGGCAACATATAGAGACGGTCCCTACCCACCAGCAGGCTCACAGTCTAGAAGGGGGAGACAGACAACAAAGCAAAACATTAACAAAATAAAATAAATAGAATAAATATGTACAAATAAAATAAATAACTAGAGTAATAAATCCATACAAACATATATACATATATACAGGTGCTGTGGGGAGGGGAAGGAGGTAAGGTGGGGGGGATGGGGAGGGGGAGGAGGAGGAGAGGGCTCCAGGGGTCGGGTCTGTTCATTCATTCATTCAATCGTATTTATTGAGCGCCTACTGTGTGCAGAGCACTGCACTAAGCGCCTGGGAAGCACAAGTTGGCACTTGTCTGCCGTGTGACCCTGGGCAAGTCACTTCACTTCTCTGTGCCTCCATTCCCTCGTCTGTAAAATGGGGATTAAGACAGAGCCCCACGTGGGACAACTGATTACCTTGTATCTACCCCAGTGCTTAGAACAGTGCTTTGCACATAGTAAGTGGTTAATAAATGCCATCATTATTATTACCTCATCTGTAAAATGGGGATGAAGACTGCGAGCCCCATGTGGGACGTGAACTGTGTCTCCTTTGTAGAACAATAATAATAATAATGATGGTACTTGTTAAGTTCTTACTATGTGCCAAGCCCTGTTCTAAGCGCTGGGGTAGATACAAGGTAATCCGTTTGGACACAGTCCCTGGCCCACATGGGGCTCACAGTCTTAATCCCCGTTGTACAGATGAGGTAACTGAGGCCCAGAGAAGTGAAGTGACTCGTCCAAGGTCACACAGCAGACAAGAGGCAGAGTCGGGATTAGAACCCAAGTCTTTCTGACTCCCGGGCCTGTATTCTATCCACTAGGCTACACTGCTTCCATATTTACCCCAGTGCTCAGTCCAGTGCCTGGCATATAGTAAGTGCTTAACAAATACCATAAAAAAGTGGGAGGACGGGTCCTTCCTGGCTCCACGTGCTCTGAGCTGCACTAGGAGTATGCCCTCAGGACCCCATCATATCTGCCGAGTCCAGCTCTCCCTTTATATGGAGATAATAATAATAACAATAATAATAATGGCATTTATTAAGCGCTTACTAAGTGCAAAACACTGTTCTAAGCGCTGGGGAGGCTACAAGGTGATCAGGTTGACCCACGGGGGGCTCACAGACTTCATCTCCATTTTACAGATGAGGGAACTGAGGCCCAGAGAAGTTAAATGACTTGCCCAAAGTCACACAGCTGACAGTTGGCAGAGCCGGGATTTGAACCCATGACCTCTGACTCCAAAGCCTGGGCTCTTTCCGCTGAGCCACGCTGCTTCTCTAGAGATGAGGCACAGGGTCTCTCTCTTGCTTATTCATTCAATCGTATTCATTCATTCATTCATTCAATCGTATTTATTGAGTGCTTACTGTGTGCAGAGCACTATACTAAGCGCTTGGGAAGGACAAGTCGGAAACAAGTCACAAGTCTGCTTATCTGAAGAGACGGCATAGGGCAGCATAACCCACATGACCTGATTAAGCGCTTAGTACAGTGCTCTGCACACAGTAAGCGCTCAATAAATACAATTGAATGAATTAAGTCATTTTACCAGCCGGCACTGCCTTGCCCCTCATGGGGCCAAAGTATACGAAACCCAAGCCAAAGCCTTATTAAAAGTCCATCTCCTCCAAGAGGCCTTCCTTGACTAAGCCCTCATTTCCTCTTCTCCCACTCCTCCCTGTAATAGTAACAGTAATTGTGGTATTTGTTAAGCACTACTTGGCAAGCGCTTACTACGCGTCAAGGACTGAACTAAGCGCCAGAGTGGATCTAAGCAAATCAGGTTGGACACAGTCCCAATTCCACATGGGACTCGCAGTCTTAATCCCCGTTTTACGGATGAGGTGACTGAGGCAGAGAGAAGTGACTTGCCCAAGGCCACCCAGCAGACAAGTGGCGGAGCTGGGATTAACAATAATGATGGCGTTTATCAAGCGCTTTCTATGTGCAAAGCACTGTTCTAAGCGCTGGGGAGGTTACAAGGTGATCAGGTTGTCCCACAGCGGGGGGCTCACAGTCTTCATCCCCATTTGACAGATGAGGGAACTGAGGCCCAGAGAAGTGAAGTGACTTGTCCAAAGTCACACAGCTGACAAGTGGTGGAGCCGGGATTAGAACCCATGACCTCTGACTCCCGAGCCCGGGCTCTTTCCACTGAGCCATGTTGTATCGCCCTTACACTTAGATTTGTACCCTTTATTCACCCCTCCCTCAGCCACAGCACGTACTCACATCTCCATAATTTACTTATATTAATGTCTGTCTCCTCCTCTGGACTGTGAGCTCGCTGTGGGCAGGGAATACGTCTACCAACTCTCTTCCATTATAGTTGCCCAAACATTTAATAATACGGTGCTCTGCACACAGTAGGTGTTCAATTAAATACCACTGATCGCCCGCTGTTGGGTAGGGACCGTCTCTGTATGTTGCCAACTTGTGCTTCCCAAGCGCTTAGTACAGAGCTCTGCACACAGTAAGCGCTCAATAAATACGACTGAATGAATGAGTGGACGGCCACTGGCATCACAAAAAAGGAAGAGAACATTCACCACAGCACCTGACCCATATCAGGGTTGGGGGGGGGAGATTCATTCATTCATTCAATCGTATTTATTGAGCACTTACTGTGTGCAGAACACTGTACTAAGTGCTTGGGAAGTACAAGTTGGCAACATATAGAAATAGTCCCTACCCAACAATGGGATCACAGTCTAGAAGAGACAGACAACAAAGCAAAACACGTGGACAGGTGTCACGTCATCAGAATAAATAGAAGTAAATCTAGATAATAATAATAATAATAATGGTATTTGTTAAGCGCTTACTATGTGCAAAGCACTGTTCTAAGCGCTGGGGAGGTTACAAGGTGATCAGGTTGTCCTACGGGGGGCTCACAGTTTTAATCCCCATTTTACAGATAAGGTCACTGAGGCCCAAAGAAGTTAAGTGACTTGCCCAAAGTCACATTCATTCATTCATTCCTTCAGTTGTATTTATTGAGTGCTTACTGTGTGCAGAGCACTGTACTAAGCGCTTGGGAAGCACACATAGCTGCCAGTCACATAGCTGGCAGTTGGCGGAGCTGGGATTCGAACCCATGACCTCTGACTCCAAAGCCCAGGCTCTTCCCACTGAGCCACGCTGCTTCCCATGCCCATCATTAACAAAAACCCTCTTGCCTGTCACAAGCTCAGATTCATGTGGCCGATGCCATTTGGCATTTGTTAAGCGCTTACTATGTGCAAAGCACGGTTCTAAGCGCTGGGGGGGATACAAGGTGATCAGGCTGTCCCCCATGGGGCTCACAGTCTTAATCCCCATTTTACAGCTGAGGGAACTGAGGCTCAGAGAAGTGAAGTGACTTGCCCAAGGTCACACAGCAGACATGTGGCGGAGCCGGGATTCGAACCCATGACCTCTGACTCCAAAGCCCGGGCTCTTCCCACTGAGCCACGCTGCTTCTCATGCCCGTCATTAACAAAAACCCTCTCGCCTGCCACAAGCTCAGATTCACGGGGCTCAAACAACATGGCAGAGAGAGGAGAATATTTCAATGTCTCCCCCTTTTAGACTGTGAGCCCACTGTTGGGTAGGGACTGTCTCTATATGTTGCCAATTTGTACTTCCCAAGCGCTTAGTACAGTGCTCTGCACATAGTAAGCGCTCAATAAATACGATTGATGATGATGATGAAGAAAGCTCATTCTTTTTCTCTCAAAAGCTAGTGCAGCAAGCCTGCGGTTAAAAAGTCAGCAATCATAAGCTTCCGGCTGCAGGGGACTTATTTTTTTTTTAGCATTTTCTTTATCTAGGGCTATCTCTTGAAAGAGAAGTCAACAGGGCAAGTGATGGGTGGGATTAGCAACCAAAGCACTTCCTCTAGCTTATCAGATCATTCAATCGTATTTATTGAGCGCTTACTGTGTGCAGAGCACTGGACTAAGCGCTTGGGAAGGACAACATCTAGAGACGGTCGCTACCCGATAACGGCCTCACAGTCTAGAAGCGGGAGACGGGCAACACAACAAGATGATCTCGGGGCAACACTGCTTCGGCAAGGATTCTGGAGTTTTTTGTTGTTTTTTAATGGTATCTGATAAGTGCCGAGTGCCATCGTCATCATCAATCGTATTTATTGAGCGCTTACTATGTGCAGAGCACTGGACTAAGCGCTTGGGAAGTCCAAATTGGCAACATATAGAGACAGTCCCTACCCAACAGTGGGCTCACAGTCTAAAAGGGGGAGACAGAGAACAAAACCAAACATACTAACAAAATGAAATAAATAGAATAGATATGTACAAATAAAATAAATAGAGTAATAAATATGTACAAACATATCTACATATATACAGGTGCTGTGGGGAAGGGAAGGAGGTAAGACGGGGGGATGGAGAGGGGGACGAGGGGGAGAGGAAGGAAGGGGCTCAGTCTGGGAAGGCCTCCTGGAGGAGGTGAGAAGTGCCAGACACTGTGCTATGCGCTGGGACAGCTAATCAAGTTGGACACAGTCCACGTCCCAAACGGGGCTCACGGTCTTAATCCCCATTTTACAGCTCAGGTGACTGAGGCCCGTAGAAGTGAAGTGACTTGCCCAGGGTCACACCGCAGACATGCGGAGGATCCGGGATTAGAACCCGCGTCCTTTTGACTCCCAGGACCCTGTTCTTTTCCACCAGGCACAGCTGCTACAAAAGAGGGGGCCTGACGGGTCGCTTATTAAGGTGTAATTTCCAATTTCCGAAGGTTGTGAGGAGGGGCTCCAGCTGCGGCTTGCAGTGCCCGGCTGAACTGGTGAAAATTGTCAAGCTTCTGCCCCCCAAAACAAACACAAACACACACAAACACACACAAATGCCCCACTCCCCCTCCTTTCTGCCCCATATGCCGCAGACGGGACCAGGGGAACGAAACCCTATATGTTGCCAACTTGTACTTCCCAAGCGCTTAGTACAGTGCTCTGCACACAGTAGGCGCTCAATAAATACGATGAATTAACTAAATTAATTAGAAACCCTCCGGGGTCTCCCCCAGTGCCATTTATGTTCTACCAGGCCCGTGCTCTATCCGCTTGGCCACTCTGTACCATAATAATAATAATAATAGCATTTATTAAGCGCTTACCATATACAAAGCACTGTTCTAAGCGCTGGGGAGGTTACAAGTTGATCAGGTTGTCCCACAGGGGGGCTTACAGTCTTAATCCTTTTAGACTGTGAGCCCACTGTTGGGTAGGGACTGTCTCTACATGTTGCCAACTTGTACTTCCCAAGCGCTTAGTACAGTGCTCTGCACACAGTAGGCGCTCAATAAATACGATTAATTAACTAAATTAATTAGAAACCCTCCGGGGTCTCCCCCAGTGTCATTTATGTTCTACCAGGCCCATGCTCTATCCGCTTGGCCACTCTGTACCATAATAATAATAATAATAGCATTTATTAAGCGCTTACCATGTGCAAAGCACTGTTCTAAGCACTGGGGAAAAATACCATAATTCTTAATTATTATTGCTATGAAGTCCACCTAGGATAAAATGGGGATGAAGACCGTGAGCCCCACGTGGGACAATCTGATTTCCTTGTATCTCCCTCATTGCTTAGAACAGTGCTTTGCACATAGTAAGCGCTTAACAAATACCAACATTATTATTAACACCAGCTTGTAGACTGCGCAGAATAAGTCGATGGGGGCCAGGTCTGCCGCACAATCCTTTGTCGTCGTGGAGTAGCCTGAAGAGCCTGGTGGGCTTCATAGCAATAATAATTAAGAATTATGGTATTTTTCCCCAGCGCTTAGAACAGTGCTGTGCACATAGTAAGCGCTTAACAAATGCCATCATTATTATTATTTGCAAGGGTAGCTCCAAGGGAGTGAACATAAGGCCCAGGTGGCCAGCCGGGGGAGGAGGTGGCCTAATGAGGAAGGGGTGAGAGAATGAGAGGAAGAGAGATACGGGGTCAGTGAGACGCCAACAGAACGCAGATGCTTCCTCTCTCCCCGACACACACCCCTAATCGAAAGTTACAAAAGGGGAGCCAAACATGTGACTTTCTTCCCCAGAGTCTCTGACCGCCGGACAGGCCGGCCCTGAGCCGAGCTGTTGAGAAATGCACCCCGTGGGTCCCTCCGCTCGGGCCTTCCTCCAGTTAGGACAGGCATTTCTTCCCAAGGGGCTTTCTCCTTCACAGACTCTCAGCCCCTTGAATCTCCGCTCGGGCCTTCCTCCAATTAGGACAGGCATTTCTTCCCAAGGGGCTTTCTCCTTCACAGACCCTCAGCCCCTTGAATCTCCGCTCGGCCTTCCTCCAATTAGGACAGGCATTTCTTCCCAAGGGGCTTTCTCCTTCACAGACTCTCAGCCCCTTGAATCTCCGCTCGGCCTTCCTCCAATTAGGACAGGCATTTCTTCCCAAGGGGCTTTCTCCTTCACAGACTTTCAGCCCCTTGAATCTCCGCTCGGGCCTTCCTCCAATTAGGACAGGCATTTCTCCTTCACAGACTTTCAGCCCCTTGGATAATCGCTTCGGGGTCCAAGCTCCATTTCCTGCTGGACTTCCTGCTTTAAAGGACAAATCGAGACCCAGGGGCCGGGAGGTCCCTTTCCAACACAGACCCAGAGCCAAACCCGGCTGAGCGCCCAGCTCTGCCTTGTTCTCCTATGCTTCTTCCTTTTCCTCTTCAGGAAGTTTATACGCTGGGATTCCTGCCATCTGCCTCACTGGGGCCTGCAGAAAACTGGTTTTCTCTAGCTCAGACAGAGCGAGGGAAGCCCGACGCTCGGGTCTCCAGCCCAGCACACAGCATCAGGAAGGTCCGTGAGTGGAAGTGGGACTAGCTGGGCTTTCTCCTCCCGGCCCCTCTCTCCTCCCCTGAACCCCACCGGCACCAGTGGCGTGACTCTGTTGGCTAGTTAATAACCAGGCAAACTCCAATTCCAGCCCCCGCAATTTCTCCTCCAGGTAGGAGTCATTTAGACGACGTGAGCTCTCTTAAAGGATTCTTATTTTCCAACCAGCATCCCCGGGCAGGGGATGCTCTACTGCCAGGTGTTTTAGTGGAAGCAGCCCAGGGCATGACTAAATCCCATCTCTCCTTGCCTTTGCTGGCCTCCTCCTCAGCCAAGCAGCGTTCGATCAATCAATCAATCAATCATATTGAGCGCTTACTGTGTGCAGAGCACTGTACTCAGCGCTTGGGAAGTACAAGGTGGCAACATATAGAGACGGTCCCTACCAAACAGTGGGCTCACAGTCTAGAAGGGGATGACATCCCCAGGGGTGGGAAGGGTCAGGTACCATGTGGATACTGACCACAACACGCTTTCTCTGCTATTTTACCATATTTGCATGCCCGAAAGGGGTTGTGGCCTTTTTTTTTAATAGCATTTGTTAAGCACTTACTAAATGTGAGGCACTGTTCTAAGCGCCAGGGTTGATACAAATTATTCAGGTTGGACAGTCCGTGTCCCGCATGGTGCTCACAGTTCATTCATTCAATCGTATTTATTGAGCGTTTACTGTACTAAGTGCTTGGAAGAGACTATAACAATAAGCAGATACATTCCCCCTGTGTAGAGTGGGAGATATTAGTATAAATAAATAAATTACAGATATACACATAAGTGCTATGGGGCTGGGAGGGGGATGAATAAAGAGAGCAAGGCAGGGCGACATAGAAGGGAGTGGGAGAGGAGGAAAGGGGGGCTTAGTCAGGTAAGGAATCTTGGAGGAGATGTGTCTTCAATAAGGCTTTGAAGCTTAATCCCCATTTTACGGATGAGGTAACTGAGACCCACGGAAGTTAAGTGACTTTCCCAAGGTCCCACAGCGGACAAGTGGTGGAGCCAGGATTAGAACCCAGGTCCTTCTCACTCCCAGGCCCGTGCTCTTCCCATTAGACCATGCTGCTTCTCTTAGTTCACTGTATTAAAATTGACGTATCACAGTTGCAAACTTCTGTACTAAAATCTGCACTCAAGCCTTCCTTTCCGGTCTATCATCTTCCACCACTCAGTCCCTATCCCTCAGTCCTATCCTACCTCTGCCTTCAAACGTGCCCGTGTCTCCACTGTCTTAAAAAATTCCTTCCTTAGGCCCCACTGCACCAGCTATCGTTCCCTCCTCCCATTCCTGTCCAAATTCCTAGAACGGGTTTTAGAAACCTGCTGCTCCAAATCCTCTCTTGACTCTCTAGCAGGCTTAGCTCCACTTTCAGGGCACCAATAACCTCCTTCTACTTCCTCTGACTGCCCGCAAGGTTTAGTTCAGGATCCCCCTCTCAAATGGCACCCAATCCCTCCATCAGTTCATCCATCGGTGGTATTTATTGAGTGCTTATTGTGTGCAGAGCACTGTACTAAGCACTCGGGACAGTACAGTACGGAGTCGGTAGACTTGTTCCCTGCCCAGAGCTTACAGTCTAGAGGGACAGACATTAAAAGAAATTGTGGATCTTGTGGAAGCTTAGAACAGTGTTTCGCACATAGTAAGCACTTAATACAATTATTATTATTATTATTATCCACCATCTCAAGGCTGAATGAATCACAGTCTTTTACACTGTGAGCCCACTGTTGGGTAGGGCCTGTCTCAATATGTTGCCAATTTGTACTTCCCAAGCGCTTAGTACAGTGCTCTGCACATAGTAAGCGCTCAATAAATACGATTGATGATGATGAATGAATGGCAGCTGACCTCCATCCTTAGATTTACTGATTCAGTAAATGTGCCCATGCAGTTCAAATTCCTTAGCCAGTGGAGACGCCTGATAGGGAAACTAAAGGCCCCCCTACCTTGGAGGGAAAGGTGTCACAATCTTCCTACTCAATCAATCAATCAATCATATTTATTGAGCACTTACTTTGTGCAGAGCACTGTACTAAGCGCTTGGGAAGTACAAGTTGGCAACATATAGAGACAGTCCCTACCCAACAGTGGGCTCACAGTCTAAAACTCCCTACCTTATTCATTCATTCATTCAATCGTATTTATTGCTTACTTTGTGCAGAGCACTGTACTAAGCACTTGGGAAGTACAAGTTGGCAACATATAGAGACGGTCCCTACCCAACAGTGGGCTCACTTATATAATAATATTAATGGCATTTATTAAGTGCTTACTATGTGCAAAGCACTGTTGTAAGCGCTGGGGAGGTTACAAGGTGATCAGGTTGTCCCACAGGGGGCTCACAATCTTAATCCCCATTTTACAGATGAGGTAACTGAGGCACAGAGAAGTTAAGCGACTTGCCCAGAGTCACACAGCTGACAATTGGTGGAGCCGGGATTCAAACCCATGAACTCTGACTCCAAAGCCCGGGCTCTTTCCACTGAGCCACGCTGCTTTCCCCATATGGAAACGTGTACCCACCGTCCTTGTTTCAGCCTCGACTAGGACCGCATCAGCCAACCGTATGGACTCTCTCTGTAACTCCTGTCGGGAGGGAAGGCTCCTTGGCCTATCAATCAATCAATCAATTGTATTTATTGAGCACTTACTGTGTGCAGAGCACTGTACTAAGCGCTTGGGAAGTACAAGTTGGCAACATGTAGAGACAGTCCCTACCCAACAGTGGGCTCACAGTTTATAAGGGGGAGACAGAGAACAAAACCATACTAACAAAATAAAATAAATAGAATAGATATGTACAAGTAAAATAAATTGAGTAATAAATATGTACAAACATATATACATATATACAGGTCTAGCAGCTGAAACTCTGCTGAATCATCAAGTCCTCCAAGCAATCTCTTGCGCACTGCACAATTCAAATTAAAATAGCCTTTTGGGCTACCTCCGCAGCAAACGCAGAGTACCCATTTGTTCTTTCCATGACACTCCCTAGACTGGAAGCTCGATGTGGGCAGGGAAGGGGTCTATCAACTCTGTTGTACTGTACTCTCCCAAGCGCTTAGTAAAGTGCTCTGCACACAGTAAGCGCTCAGTAAGTACCATTGATTGATTTTGTACATATCTATCCTATTTATTTTATTTTGTTAGTATGCTTGGTTTTGTTCTCTGTCTCCCCCTTTTAGACTGTGAGCCCACTGTTGGGTAGGGACTGTCTCTATATGTTGCCAGTTTGTACTTCCCAAGTGCTTAGTACAGTGGTCTGCACATAGTAAGTGCTCAATAAATACGATTGATTGATTGATTGATTGATTGATTGGTATGTAGGTAAGTGCTGAGGGGCTGAGGTTTGGGTACAGATACAAGTTCAAGGGCTTAATCAGCGAAGGCTTCTTGGAGGAGATATGATTTTTAATAAGGCTTTGGAGGTGGGATGAGTGATGGTCTGTCATATATGAAAGGGGAGGAAGTTACAGACCAAAAGGAGGACAGGGGCATGGGGTTGGTGGTGAGATAGATAAGATTGAAGAAGTGAGTTGGTTGGCATTGGAGGAGCGAAGCATTTAAGCTGGGGTTTAATAAGCAATCAGCAAGGTAAGGTAGGATGGGGCAAGCTCATTGCTTTAAAACCAACGGTAAGGCGTTTCTGTTTGATGCGTAGGTGGGTGGGTAACCACTGGAGGTTTTTGAGGAGTGATGTGAACTGAATGGGGTCTTTTTTTTTTGTATATAAAATGATACAAGCAGCAGAGTGAAGTAAAGACTAGAGTGGGGAGAGACAGAAGGCAGAGAGGTTGGAGAGGAGGCTGACGCAGTTCTCAAGTTGGGACAGGATAACTGCTTGGATCAGCTTGGTAGCAGTTTGGATAAAAAAAGACAGGGCGGATTCTAGCGACGTTGCAAAGGTGGAGTCGACAGAATGAACATGCGGGTTGTGTAAGAGAGATGAGTTGAGGATAAAGCCAAGGTTACAGGACTACAGTGATAAGAGAGATTCAGGGAGTTGAGGATAAAGCCAAGGTTGCAGGACTACAGTGATAATAATAATAATAATGGCATTTATTAAGCGCTTACTATGAGCAAAACACTGTTCTACGCGCTGGGGAGGTTACAAGGTGATCAGGTTGTCCCACGGGTGGCTCACAGTCTTAATCCCCATTTTACAGATGAGGGAACTGAGGCTCAGAGAAGTTAAGTGTCTTGCCCAAAGTCACACAGCTAATAATCGGAGGAGCCGGGATTTGAACCCCTGACCTCTCACTCCAAAGCCCGTACTCTTTCCACTGAGCCACGCTGCTTCTCTAAGCAGCAGCAGTGCTAAGAGAGATTCAGGGAGGATGGGGTTTGGGAGCGCAGACGGGTTGTTTCGGAACATGTTAAGTTTCAGGGGTTGGACATCCAAGTCGAGATGTCAGGGGCAGGCTTTGGAGTCGGAGGTCATGGGTTCAAATCCCGGCTCCGCCCCATGTCTGCTGTGTGACATGGGGCAAGTCACTTCACTTCTCTGAGCCTCAGTGACCTCATCTGTAAAATGGGGATGAAGACTGTGAGCCCCATGTGGGACAACCTGATCGCCTTGTATCCCCCCAGCTCTTGGAGCGGTGCTTTGCACATAGTAAGTGCTTAACAAATGCTATTATTATTATTATTATTAGAGGAGGGAGGGCGTTCCGGGCCCGAGGTGGGCGAGATGGAGGGCGTCCCCCTCTCCATCCCCCCCATCTTACCTCCTTCCCTTCCTCACAGCACCTGTATATATGTATATATGTTTGTACATATTTATTACTCTATTTATTTATTTATTTTACTTGTACATATCTATTCTATTTTATTTTGTTAGTATGTTTGGTTTTGTTCTCTGTCTCCCCCTTTTAGACTGTGAGCCCACTGTTGGGTAGGGACTGTATATGTTACCAATTTGTACTTCCCAAGTGCTTAGTACAGTGCTCTGCACATAGTAAGCGCTCAATAAATACGATTGATGATGATGATGATGAGGGGGAAATGCGAGATCGCAGGGAAGGAGAGATGTGAGGGCTGGAGATGGAGATTTGGGAATCATCACGTAGAGGTGGTAGTTGAAGCCGTGGGAGGCAAGTGAGTTCTCCAGTGGAGCGGGTGTAGATGCAGAGTAGACAGGGACCCAGCTTGACTGCTCCCTTGGCTTTAAACACCATACTTGTTATTATTATTATTATAAATTTATAATAATAATAATAATAATTTGGTACTTGTTAAGCACGCATTATGTGCCAGGCACTCTGAGTGCTGTGGCAGATACAGGCAAATCGGGTTGGTCACAGTCCCTGTCCCACAGGAGGCTCACAGTCTCAATCCCCATTTTTCAGACGAGGGAACTGAGGCCCAGAGAAGTGAAGTGACTGGCCCAAGGCTCACGCGGCCGACAAATGGCAGAGCCGGGATTAGAACCCATGACTTTCTGACTCAGACCTGGGCTCTTTTAAGGGGATGACTCCCAAGTCTACCCACCTTTGCTGCTGATAATAATAGTAATAATAATAATGGCATCTATAAAGCGCTTACTATGTGCAAAGCACTGTTCTAAGAGCTGGGGAGGTTACAAGGTGAACAGGTTGTCCCACGGGGGGCTCACAGTCTTCATCCCCATTTTACAGATGAGGTCACTGGGGCCCAGAGAAATGAAGTGACTTGCCCTAAGTCACACAGCTGACAATAATAATGATAATAATGGCATTTATTAAGCGCTTACTATGTGCAAAGCACTGTTCTAAGCGCTGGGGAGGTTACAAGGTGATCAGATTGTCCCACAGATATGTACATAAGTGCTGTATACTTTATCAGTCCCTGCCATCTGTACTTTATTTAGTAACTCCCTACCCCGCCCCAGAACTGTAAGTCATTTGAGTGCAGGGATCATGTTTACCAACTTTACAGTACTCCCCCCAATACCCACAGTAAAGCATTCCGCACACAGTGTTCAATAAATCATTTTTCTACCAAAATGTTCCTCACGCAACTCCAGTGGTTGCCCATCCACCTCCGTATCCAACAAAAGCGCCTCACCATTGGCTTTAAAGCGCTCCACCACCTTGCTTCCTCCTACCTCACCTCAATTCTCTCCTTCTACAGCGTGGCTCAGTGGAAAAAGCCCGGGCTTTGGCGTCAGAGGTCATGGGTTCAAATCCCGGCTCCGCCAGTTGTCAGCTGGGTGACTTTGGGCAAGTCACTTCACTTCTCTGGGCCTCAGTTCCCTCATCTGGAAAATGGGGATGAAGACTGTGAGCCCCCCTTGGGACAACCTGATCACCTTGTATCTCCTCCAGTGCTTAGAACAGTGCTTTGCACATAGTAAGGGCTTAATAAATGCCATTATTATTAGAGAAGCAGCGTGGCTCAGTGGAAAGAGCCCAGGCTTTGGAGTCAGAGGTCATGGGTTCGAATCCCGACTCTGCCACATGTCTGCTGTGTGATCTTGGGCAAGTCACTTAACTTCTCTGGGCCTCAGTTACCTCATCTGTAAAATGGGGATTAAGACTGTGAGCCCCCCGTGGGACAACCTGATCACCCTGTATCCTCCCCAGTGCTTAGAACAGTGCTTTGCACATAGTAAGCGCTTAACAAATGCCAATTATTATTATTATTATTCTACAACGAAGCCTGAACACTTCGCTCCTCTAGTGCTACACTTCTCACTGGGCCTCCATCTCACCTGCCTCGCGGCCTACCGCCCGCCCACGTCCTGCCTCTGTCCTGGAACGCCCTCCTTCCTCAAATCTGACCGACAATTCCTCTCCCCATCTTCAAAGCCTTACTGAAGGCCCATCCCAGTGCTTAGAACAGTGCTTTGCACATAGTAAGCGCTTAATAAATGCCATCATTATTATCTCCTCCAGACCAAGCCCCGATTTTCCTCATCTCCCAATCCCGTCTGCATCGTCCTTGCTCCCTGTGCTCTTCCCCTGCTCCCAGCCCCACAGCACTCACGTACATATCTGTCATTTTATTTATTTATATTGGCCTGTCTCCCACCTCTAGACTGTGCGCTCGTTGTGGGCAGGGAATGTCACTGTTCACTGTTGTTTGGTTTTGTTCTCTGTTTCCCCCTTTTAGACCGTGAGCCCACTGTTGGGTAGGAACTGTCTCTATATGTTGCCAACTTGTACTTCCCAAGCGCTTAGTACAGTGCTCTGCACACAGTAAGCGCTAAATAAATATGATTGATTGATTGATTGTATTGTACTTTCCCAAGTGTTTAGTACAGTGCTCTGCACACAGTAGGCAAACAGTAAATACAACTGAATGAATGAATGATAGATAAATTCCATGGATTGTTGTTGGCCTCCTCTTCCCGTTCCCCCACTCCCCCCATCGTTGATTATTCATTCATTATTAATCAATCAATCAATCGTATTTATTGAGCGCTTACTGTGTGCAGAGCACTGGACTAAGCGCTTGGGAAGTACAAGTTGGCAACATATAGAGACAGTCTCCTACCCAACAGTGGGCTCACAGTCTAGAAGGGGGAGACGGAGAACAAAACCAAACATACTAACAAAATAAAATAAATAGAATCGATATGTACAAGTAAAATAAGTAAATAAATAGAGTAATAAATATGTACAAACATATATACATATATACAGGTGCTGTGAGGAAGGGAAGGAGGTAAGATGCGGGGGGATGGAGAGGGGGACGAGGGGCTTACTGTGGATCGCTTACAGTCTTTGAGACTGTGAGACCGCTGTTGGGTAGGGACTGTCTCTATATGTTGCCAACTTGTACTTCCCAAGCGCTTAGTCCAGTGCTCTGCATGCAGTAAGCGCTCAATAAATACGATTGATTGATTACTGCGCGCAGAGCACTGTACTAAGCGATTGGAAGAGTACAATATAACAATAAACAGACACATTCTCCGCCCACAACGAGCCAACAGGATCTAAAATGGGAACCTCTCCCTCCGCCCAACCAAGAAACCCCACAGCCTCCTCTGCACAGCGTGGTGACTGGCAGCAAGTCCCAGAGGATTTCCTCCTCCTCCTCATCATCAATCGTATTTATTGAGCGCTTACTATGTGCAGAGCACTGTACTAAGCGCTTGGGAAGTACAAATTGGCAACATATAGAGACAGTCCCTACCCAACAGTGGGCTCACAGTCTAAAAGACTGTAAAAGTCCTCCTAAAGTGCAGTGGGATCTCCTTCCCTGGGTGACCACCAATCAATCAATCAATCAATCAATCAATCCAAAACATGTTTTGTTTTGTGGCCTGTCTCCCCCGTCTAGACTGTGAGCCCGTCCATTATCGAGCGCTACTGTGTGCACAGCAACCAAGCAATTAATCGTATTTCTGGAGCGCTTACTATGTGCAGAGCGCTGTGTTAAGCTCTTGGGAGAGGAGAGTACAGCAGAATTAGCAGGCACGTTCCCTGCCCATTACGAGCGTACAATCTAGGAGACAGATATTAATATAAGTAATTCATAATATATAATTTAAAGATATCATCATCAATCGTATTTATTGAGCGCTTACTGCGTGCAGAGCACTGTACTAAGCGCTTGGGAAGTACAAGTTGGCAACATATAGAGACAGTCCCTACCCAAGAGTGGGCTCACGCTTGGGCGAGTCTAATATAATATAGCAAGACACATTCCCTGCCCACAGCGAGTTTACAGTCTAGAGCAAGAGACGGACATTAATATAAATAAATATGTACGTACTCTTGTACATGTCTACTATTCTATTTATTTTATTTTGTTAATATGTTTTGTTGTCTGTCTCCCCCTTCTAGACTGTGAGCCCGTTGTTGGGTAGGGACCGTCTCTATATGTTGCCGATTTGTCCTTCCCAAGCGCTTAGTACAGTGCTGTGCACACCGTAAGCGCTCAATAAATGCGATTGAATGAATGAACGAATATATTACAGATCGAATAAGTATATTACAGATATGGACATAAGTTCTGTGGGGCTGAGGGAGGGGTGAATAAAGAAGGCAAATCAGCATGACGCAGAAGGGAGGGGAAGAAAAGGAAATGAGGGCTTAGGGAATTAATAGGCTTGTAATTTTTTTGTACAGAGCTCTGCACACAGCGCTCAATAAATACGATTGATTGATTGATTTTTAATTTTCTTTTTAACTGCCATTTGTTAAAAGCACTTGCTACGTGCCAGGCACTGTATTACGCGCTGGGGTAAATGCAAGCTAATTAGGTAGGGCGCAGTCCATTTCCCACACGGGGCTCACAGTCTTGATCCCCATTTTACAGCAGAAGTAGCTGAGGCACAGAGAAGGGAAGTGACTTGCCAAAGGTCACACAGCAGACACGTCCTTCTGAGTCTCAGGCCCATGCTCTATCCATTAGGCCACACTG
The DNA here is from genome assembly GCF_015852505.1 of Tachyglossus aculeatus. NCBI lineage: Eukaryota > Metazoa > Chordata > Mammalia > Monotremata > Tachyglossidae > Tachyglossus > Tachyglossus aculeatus. The sequence continues at coordinate 88,652,406 of NC_052069.1, forward strand.
CTTCTCGGTGCGTTTGTAATGTCTGAAGCCAAAGATGTTTCCTCCTCCTGGGAAGCTGGAGTTGTCCGGTCTGGTATTCTTTTTAAACCCTGGGCTAGGCCCCTGAAGAAGCTTGGGCTTTGTTGGTCTTTAAAAATTGGGCAGGTGCTCATCGCTCCAAATCACCAAAGGTGTGGGCAGCGATAAGAATAATAATAATAATAATAATAATAATGGCATTTGTTACGTGCTTACAATGTGCAAAGCACTGTTCTAAGCGCTGGGGAGGATACAGGGTGATCAGGTTGTCCCACGGGGGGCTCACAGTCCTCATCCCCATTTTACAGATGAGACAACTGAGGCCCAGAGAAGTGAAGTGACTTGCCCGAAGTCACCCAGCTGACAATTGGCGGAGCCGGGGTTTGAACCCATGACCTCTGACTTCCAAGCCCGGGCTCTTTCCACTGAGCCACGCTGCTTCTCTACCAACTTCTCTTCTCACGTCTACCAACTGTAATGGATTGTTCTTTCCCAAGCGCTTACTACAGTGCTCTGTACACAATAATAATAATAATGGCATTTATTAAGCGTTTACTATGTGCAAAGCACTGTTCTAAGCGCTGGGGAGGTTACAAGGTTATCAGGATGTCCCATGGGGGGCTCACAGTCTTCATCCCCATTTTACAGATGAGGGAACTGAGGCACAGAGAAGTTAAGTGACTTGCCCTAAGTCACACAGCTGACAATTGGCGGAGCCGGGGTTTGAACCCATGACCTCTGACTCCAAAGCCCGGGCTCTTTCCACTGAGCCACGCTGCTTCTCTAATAAGCACTTCTTCTCAATAAGCACTTAATAATACCTGATATTTGCTAAGCACTCACTATGTGCCAAGCAGCATGGTGTAGTGGATACAGCATAGGCCTGGGAGTAAGAAGGTCCTGGGTTCTAATCCTGGCTCTGCCACTTGTCTGCTGTGCAACCTTGGGCAAGTCATTTAACTTTTCTGGGCCTCAGTTACCTCATCTGTAAAATACGGATTGAGACTGTGAGCCCCACATGGGACAAGGGTCTGTGGCCAATGTGATTTGCTTGTATAATAATAATAATGATAATGTATTTGTTAAGTGCTTACTATGTGCCAAGCACTTTTCTAAGCACTGGGATAGATATAAGGTTATTCATTCATTCATTCAATCGTATTTACTGAGCACTTACTGTGTGCAGAGCACTGTACTAAGCAATTGGGAAGTACAAGAGAAGCAGCGTGGCTCAGTGGAAAAGAGCATGGGCTTTGGAGTCAAAGGTCATGGGTTCAAATCCCGCCTCCACCACTTGTCAGCTCTGTGACTTTGGGCAAGTCACTTAACTTCTCTGGGCCTCAGTTCCCTCATCTGTAAAGTGGGGATTAAGACTGTGAGCCCCTCATGGGACAACCTGATCATCTTGTAACCTCCCCAGTGCTTAGAACAGTGCTTGGCACATAATAAGCGCTTAATAAATGCCATTATTATTATTATTATTATTATTATTAATATTACAAGTCGGCAACACAGAGAGACGGTCCCTACCCAACAACGGGCTCACAGTCTAGAAGGGGGAGACAGACAACAAAACAAAACATGTTGACAGGTGTCTGGCATAGGTTATCAGGTTGTCCCACATGGAGCTCAGTCTTAATCCCCATTTTACAGATAACTGAGGCACAGAGAACTGAAATGACTTGCCCAAGGTCACACAGCAGACAAATGGCTGAGCCGGGATTAGAACCCACGACCTCTGACTCCCAAGCCCGTGCAATACCCACTATATGATGCTGCTTCTCTATCCACCCCAGCACGTAGTACAGTGCCTGGCAGATAATGAGCGCTTAACAAATACCATTAATAATAATAATAATGATAATAATGGCATTTATTACGCGCTTACTATGTGCAAAGCACTGTTCCAAGCGCTGGGGAGGTTAGAAGGTGATCAGGTTGTCCCCCATGGGGCTCACAGTCTTCATCCCCATTTTACAGATGAAGGAACTGAGGCACAGAGAAGTGAAGCGACTTGCCCAAGGTCCCACAGCTGACATTTGGCGGAGCCGGGATTTGAACCCATGACTTCTGACTCCAAAGCCCGGGCTCTTTTCCACTGAGCCACGCTGCTTCTCATTATTATTATTACTACTAAGTGGTGGGGTAAATACAAGAGTCAGATCCCACAAGGAGCTCCTTTGTGGGAAACGGTCCTTGTTAATAATAATAATAATAATAATAATAATAATAATAATGATGGCATTTGTTAAGTGCTTACTATGTGCAGAGCACTGTTCTAAGCGCTGGGGGTGGATACAAGGTGATCAAGTTGTCCCACATGGGGCTCACAGTCTTAATCCCCATTTTCCAGATGAGGGAACTGAGGCTCAGAGAAGTGAAGTGACTTGCCCAAGGTCACACAGCAGACATGTGGCGGAGCCAGGATTCGAACCCATGACCTCTGACTCCAAAGCCCGGGCTCTTCTCCACTGAGCCATAAGCCCTTACTATGTGCCAAGCACTGTACTAAGAACGGGATTAGAACTCAGGTCCTCTGAATCCCAGGCCCGTGCTGCATAATAAATACAATGAATTGCTAGATTGCTTCACTTCTGCCCGGAGGCAGGGGGTTGGACTGCCTGAGTTCCCAGGGTCCTCCCAAATGATAATAATAATAATAATTCTGGTATTTGTTAGGTGCTTACTATGTTCCAGGCACTGTACTAAGCACTGGATGAGATCAGAAAAGCCAGCAGGGCAAGCCTTTCTAATTCGGGATGCTCTGCCCACGAGCAACCGAGATCATCTCTTCAGACGCCACAGATAATAATAAGAATAATAATAATAATAATGGTGGTATTTGTTAAGCGCTTACTATGTGCGAAGCACTGTTCTAAGCTCTGGGAAGGCTACAAGGTGACCAGGTTGTCCCATGTGGGGCTCACAGTCTTAATCCCCATTTTACAGATGAGGTAACTGAGGCACGGAGAAGTTAAGTGGCTTGCCCAAGGTCACACAGCTGACAAGTGGCAGAGCCGAGATGACGCATGGGTGTCGAGAAGCAGCGTGGCTCACTGGAAACAGCCCGGGCTTTGGAGTCAGAGGTCATGGGTTCGAATTCTGGCTCCGCCACATGTCTGCTGTGTGACCTTGGGCAAGTCACTTCACTTCTCTGAGCCTCAGTTCCCTCATCTGTAAAATGGGGATTAAGACTGTGAGCCCCCGTGGGACAACTTGATCACCTTGTATCCCCCCCAGCGCTTAGAACAGTGCTCTGCACATAGTAAGCGCTTCCATCCCCCCGCCTTACCTCCTTCCCTTCCCCACAGCACCTGCATATCTGTATATATGTTTGTACGCATTTATTACTCTATTTTACTTGTACATATTTATTCTATTTATTTTATTTTGTTAATATGTTTTGTTTTGTTCTCTGTCTCCCCCTTCTAGACTGTGAGCCCGCTGTTGGAGAGGGACCGTCTCTATATGTTGCCAACTTGGACTTCCCAAGTGTTTAGCCCAGTGCTCTGCACACAGTAAGCGCTCAATAAATACAACTGAATGAATGAACAAATGCCATTATTATTATTATTATTATTATTATTATTATTATTATTATTATTATTATTATCATTAACCCACGGTCCCAGCTCCGAGACTGCCTGCCCAGAGAGGGGACATGGCTAATCTGAAGTTGTCCAGCATGTCAGAGGCAAAGCTGGAAGTGAAATAACTTTGAGGGCTTTTCACGCTGTGGTAGGACAGGCAACTCAGGTAGGCTGGGAGCTGAGGAAAATAATAATAATATTTGTGGTGTTTATTAAGCACTTGCTATGTGCCAAGCACTGTTGTAAGCACTAGGATAGATACAAGATAATCAGGTTGGACACAGTCCCTGTCCCACATGGGGCTCGCAGTCTTAATCCCCATTTTACAGATGAGGTAACAGGCACAGAGAAGTGAAATTTTAAAAAAAATAAATAAATGTTGGTATTTGTTAAGTGCTTAAGGTAACAAGCACAGAGAAGTGAAATAAAAAAAAATAAATGCTGGTATTTGTTAAGCAATTAAGGTAACAGGAACAGAGAAGTGAAATAAAAAAATAAATAAATGTTGGTATTTGTTAAGCGTTTACTATGTGCCAAGAACTGTTCTAAGCGCAGGGGTAGATACAAGAAAATCAGGTTGTCCCACGTGGGGCTCACAGTCTTCATCCCCATTTTACAGATGAGGGAACTGAGGCCCGGAGAAGTGAAGTGACTTGCCCAAAGTCACACAGCTGACAAGTGGCGGGGCCGGGATTTGAACCCATGGACCTCTGCCTCCCAAGCCCGTGCCCTTTCCACTGGGCCACGCCGAAATGACTTGCTGAAGTTCACACAGCAGAGAAGTGGCAGAGCCAGGATTAGAACCCATGACTTTCTGACACCAAGGTCCGTGCTCTGTCCACTAGAGCATCCTGCTTCTCCAGGAGAAACCAGATCGCCCCTACCAGGGGCACGGGCTGGTATTTGGGGCACGGACAGTGCCCCTCAAGCATTTTTATATTTGATTTTGAAGTCTCTCTCTCTCACACACATACACGCCCCCCTCCTTCCCCAGAAGCAGCGTGGCTCAATGGAAAGAACCCGGGCTTGGGAGTCAGAGGTCGTGGGTTCAAATCCCGGCTCCGCCACTTGGCAGCTGGGTGACTGTGGGCAAGTCACTTCACTTCTCTGGGCCTCAGTTCCCTCAACTGTAAAATGGGGATGAAGACTGCGAGCCCCCCGTGGGACAACCTGATCACCTTGTAACCTCTCCAGCGCTTAGAACAGTGCTTTGCACATAGTAAGCGCTTAATAAATGCCATTATTATTATTATTATTATTATCAAGACCACATAAGCCTCTGGTGCTTGGCCGAACCCGCAGTGTGGCCTCTTGTACTTCCAGCAGAAGCGAGCAGGGCTAGGCCGGGCCTCCTCCAGGCAGGGCCATGGGCCCGCTCCACCCGTCTTTTTACTCCCCCTCAGCGGGGAAAGTCCTCCCGCTCCGGACTTCCCTTCGCTCAGACCAGCCAGAGCCTGAACTTTCCCCTAAAAATACAAATAATCAATCAATCGTATTTATTGAGCGCTTACTGTGTGCAGAGCACTGTACTAATGGCTTGGGAAGGTCAAGTTGGCAACATATAGAGACGGTCCCTACCCAACAGTGGGCTCACAGTCTAAAAGGGGGAGACAGGGAACAAAAACCAAACATACCAACAAAATAAAATAAATAGAATAGATATGTACAAGTAAAATAAATAGAGTAATAAATATGTACAAACATATAGACATATATACAGGTGCTGTGGGGAGGGGAAGGAGGTAAGGCGGGGGGATGGGGAGGGGGAGGAGAGGAAGGAGGGGGCTCAATTTATACCACAGCGCTTATTATTAATAATAATAATAGTAACAATGGCCCCATCACACCAGACGCCTGCCCTGCCTGGTCAAGAAAGAGGCTACGGGGATATTTCCTGAATTTATTATTGATTAGCCCTTGCACTCCTATCCCGTCTCGACCAATGCCACTTGCCTGCTGTGTGTCCTTGACCAAGTCACTTCACTTCTCTGGGCCTCAGTCACCTCATCTGTAAAACGGGGATTACGACTGGGAGCCCCACGGGGGAATTAGATTGTGTCCTACTTGATTACCTCGTATCTACCCCGGTGCGGGCACACAGCAAGCGCTTAAATACCGTAAAAAGCAAAAATAAAAATCAGTGCCGGCAGCTAGACCTCGGCTGAGGTAGGGTCGTGGGGAATTGGGGCGGCGTCTTCCCCCACCCCTCTGCCGGGGAAGTTTGATTGGTGACAAAGAGAGTTTTAATGGCTCATCCCAACAGGGGTGGCCGGGAAGGGCTCCGATTAAAGTAGAAAATCACTGAACTCTTGCCCCGACCCTGGCAACCCCCAGCCCACGTGTCAAACTCTGGCCACAGGCCAGCACTGGATCCTACCATGCCAGCGCGGCTCCTCCCAACTTGCCTTTCCTGCCAAAAATAATAATAATAATATAGTATTTATTAAGCACGTACTCTGTGTCAAAAGCTCTACTAAAAGCTGGGGTTGATACACTATAGTCTAACCAGGTTTATGCTTAGGTCCCCCATCTGCCAGGCCAGTATGGGATTCCAAAGAAATGGTAGCAAAACTTCATCCCAGAGGGTCTAGTATAGCGCACCTCACTCAGTGGGTGCTCAATAAAGGGTCTAGTATAGCGCAAATCAATCAATCGTATTTATTGAGCGCTTATTGTGTGCAGAGCACTGGACTAAGCGCTTGGGAAGTGCAAGTTGGCAACATATAGAGACAGTCCCTACCCAATGGTGGGCTCACAGTCTAGAAGGGGGAGACAGAGAACAAAACCAAACATACCAACAAAATAAAATAAATAGATATGTACAAGTAAAATAAATTTTTATTGAGCACTCAGTGGGTGCTCAATAAATACTATGTACAAGTAAAATAAATTTTTATTGAGCACTCGTGGGTGCTCAATAAATACCACTACTAATGAGAAGAGGCTGTGCAGCATGGCATAGGTGATAGGGCGTGAGTCTGGGAATCCAAAGGCCATGGGTTCTAATCCCAGCTTCGCCACTTGTCCTCTGTGTGACCACGGGCAAGTCACTTCACTTCTCTGGGCCTCAGTTCCCTCATCTGTAAAATGGGGATTGAGACCGTGAGCCCCACGTGGGACAGGGATGCGTCCCACCCGATTTGCTGGTGTCCACCCCAGCGCTTAGCGCAGTGCCTGGCACACCGTAAGACCTTAACAAATACCACAACTACTATCATCATCATTATTATTATTACTTTGTCATTATGCCCAACTGTCTTAATTCTCTTATGCATCTCATCTGCCATTTTACCTCCTTCCCTTCCCCACAGCACCTGTATATATGTACATATGTTTGTACATATTAATTTATTTATTTTACTTGTGCATATCTATTCTATTTATTTTATTTTGTTAGTATGTTTGGTTTTGTTCTCTGTCTCCCCCTTTTAGACTGTGAGCCCACTGTTGGGTAGGGACTGTCTCTATATGTTGCCAATTTGTACTTCCCAAGCGCTTAGTACAGTGCTCTGCACATAGTAAGCACTCAATAAATACGATTGATGATGATGATGATGATGATGATGATCTGCCCCTGGACTGTTGGGCAAGTCACTTTCCACTGAGCCACGCTGAAATGACTTGCCGAAGGTCACGCATGGGGCAAGTCACTTAACTTTTCCGGGGCTCATTTTTTTAATCTGCAAAATGGAGATTTCCCAGCTCTCACGTGGGTTAGGTACAGTTCTAATTGAATCATCTACTCCATATCGACCCCAGTGATCAGCCTTGGCCCAGAATTACAAATACCATCATCATTCTCCTGCTACTGGCGGGCTGGCAGTTGCCCTCGTAAACCGAGTAATCCAAAGTTGTAGATGATCCGAAAGGGCCCTCATGATTCACAACACTGATTTTCCCAAGTGTAACTGGTGATTAGCCCGTACGCTTTCACCAGTAATCAGTTTATCATAATGGAGTTAGGAAGCAATTGGTTTTTAATCCCCAGACTTCGGCATTTAACTGTATTAACAGGATTCCAGCGAGTCTAAACATGTTTGGACAAGAACTTGAACTTACATATTTGCAAGGCTGCCGTCGTCGATGGGCCTCTTTCCCACAGATCTTTTGTTACTTATTTCACAGCTCCTTTTCAGCATCCCAAATGACCTCATTTGGTCTCCCAAATAAGGGAGCCTTCTACCTACCTCGTCTCTCTCGCCACCGGCCTCTCGCTCACATCCACCACATGCCTGCTGTGTGACCTTGGGCAAATCACTTCACTTCTCTGAGCCTCAGTTACCTCATCTGGAAAATGGGGACTAACTGTAAGTCCCACATGGGACAACCTGATCACCTTGTATCCCCTCAGCACTTAGAACAGTGCTTTGCACATAGTAAGCGCTTAACAAATGCCATCATTGTTATTATTATTATTATCCAAGGGCTTGGGAGTCAGAGGATGTGGGTTCTAATCCCAGCTCCGCCACTTGTCTGCTGTGTGACCTGTGTATATTTGTACATATTTATTACTCTATTTTATTAATGCTGTGTATACATCTATAATTCTATTTATCTATTTTGATGGTATTGAAACTTGTCTACTTGCTTTGTTTTGTTGTCTGTCTTCCCCTTCCAGACTGTAAGCCCGTTGTTGGGTAGGGACTGTCTCTGTTGCTGAATTGTACTCTCCAAGTGCTTAGTACAGTGCTCTGCACAAAGTAAGCGCTCAATAAATACGATGGAAGGAAAAGCCACGTAACTTCTCTGTGCCTCAGTTACCTCATCTGTAAAATGGGGATAGAGACTGCGAGCCCCACGTGGGACAACCTGAATACCCTATATCTAGAGAAGCAGCGTGGCTCAGTGGAAAGAGAGTGGGCTTGGGGGTGGTCAGAGTTCATGGGTTCTAATCCCAGATCTGCCACTTATCAGCTGTGCAACTTTGGATAAGTCACTTCACTTCTCTGGGCCTCAGTTACCGCATCTGGAAAATGGGGATTAAGACTGTGAGCCCCATGTGGGACAGCCTGATTGCCTTGTATCTCCCCCAGCACTTAGAACAGTGCTTGGCACATAGTAAGCGCTTAACGAATACCAAAATTATTATTATTATTACCCCAGGGCTTAGAACAGTGCTCAGCACATAGTAAGTGCTTAAATACCATAAATATTATTATTATCCTGCCTCTGGCCTGGAACGCCCTCCTTCCTCATGTCTGTCTGACAGACAATTACTCTCCCCCTCTTCAAAGCCTTATTGAACGCACATCTCCTCCAAGAGGCCTTTCCTCTGCCCTCTTTTCCTTTTCTTCAACTCCCTTCTGCATCACCCTGACTCTGCTCCCTTTATTCATCCCCCCTCCCAGCCCCAGAGTATTTATGTACATACCTGTAGTTCATTTATTTATACTAACGACTGTCTTCCCCTCTAGACTGTAAGCTTGTGTGGGCAGGGAATGTGTCTGTTATATTGTACTCTCCCAAGCGCTTAGTACAGTGCTCTGCACATGGTAAATATGATTGATTGACTGGCTGACTTCCCAAATTGGGCCGCAGCCCAGGGCAGGGCCCGGCTATTTGCCACAAAGCAGTACGGCGCCTGTTTCTCTTCTGAGCTACTGGATTTCAGCTGCTGTCGCCACCACCACCGCTAAAAATCGAGAGTGATGTAGGAAATCCCAGCGGATCAAAAGCGATGTAGGAACGCGCTTATCCCAGCGGCTCATCGGTGCCCCGAGTGAGGATAGAATCAGAAACCCAACCATCGGGCGTGGGGCATCGGCATACTGCTAAATCAGTATTGCTTTCTTTGCATAATTGCTTTCTTATTACCCACTCAGGCAGGCAGCATCACGCACATAGAACAGTGCTTGGTACATAGTAAGCGCTTAACAAATACAATAATACAATAAAAAGTAATTCCCTCCCTCACAGTCTCTACCTCTTCCAGGAGGACTTCTCTTATTAAGCCCTAATTTCCCCAACTCCCTCTCCCTTCTACATCACTTATGCATTTGGATCTGTACCCTCGGAGCACTTGATATTCACCTCACCCCCACAGCTCTTGTGCACGTATCCATAATGTGTTTATATCATTCATAATAATATTAATTAATTAATTATCACCCTTTAGACCCTAAGCTTCTTGCAGGCAAGGAATGTGTCTACGAATTCTGTTGTACTGTAATCTCCTGAGAGCTTAGTACAGTATTCTGTCTGCAGTTAAGCGCTCAATAAATTCCATTCATTGATTGCTTGTGTGCATGTGCCTTGTGCCTTATATATGTATATATGTTTGTACGTATTTATTACTCTATTTATTTTACTTGTACATATCTATTCTATTTATTTTATTTTGTTAATATGTTTTGTTTTTTTCTCTGTCTCCCCCTTCTAGACTGTGAGCCCACTGTTGGGTAGGGACCGTCTCTATATGTTGCCAACTTGTGCTTCCCAAGCACTTAGTACAGTGCTCTGCACACAGTAAGCGCTTAATAAATACAATTGATTGATTGATTGATTTCACTGAGTGGGCAAAGGGCAATGGGGAGGAGCCACGCGTCACCCTGGATGCGGCTGCGTCCTTTATTGCATCCTTTATTCACCCCTTCCTCAGCCCCACAGCCCTCGTGTACATGTTCATAATTCAGTTATTCGTTTCTTTTGTCCTCTCCCAAGTGCTTAGTACGGTGTTCTGCGCACAGTAAGCGCTCAATAACTAACACTGATTGATTGACTGGGGTGACTGAAACAAGAGTGACTGAACCTGCTTGGGAAGGGCAGCTCCGGGAGGTAGCAGCGATGCTCTTCATCTGACAGAGGATGAGGAGGAACCCTTGGGGTGGATGGAAAAAGCATTCTTACCAGTACGTGAGGGGATACCCAACATCAGAGGAGGGACCTCTCGCCCCCATCCCTCCTCAAATCAATCAATCGTATTTATTGAGCGCTTACTGTGTGCAGAGCACACTCAAATCTGACAGACAATTACTCTCCACACCTTCAAAGCCTTATTGAAGGCCCATCTCCTCCAAGAGGGCTCCCTTAAGTCCTCCTTTCCTCTTCTCCCACTCCCTTCTGCACTCCGATTTGCAACCTTTATTCACCCCTTCCTCAGCCCCACAGCCCTCGTGTACACGTCCATAATTCAGTCATTCGTTTCTTTTGTCCTCTCCCAAGTGCTTAGTACAGTGTTTTGCACACAGTAAGCGCTCAATAACTAACACTGATTGACTGACTGGGGTGACTGACACAAGAGCCCTGAGGAAAGGCTCATTTTCACCCTCCGCGGTGCCTAGTTTAGTTCTCTGTACCCAGTAGGGCCAGGTACCCACAATGATCAATCAATCAATCGTATTTATTGAGCGCTTACTGTGTGCAGAGTACTGTACTAGGCGCTTGGGAAGTACAAGTTGGCAACATATAGGGACAGTCCCTACCCAACAGTGGGCTCAGTCTAAAATGATCCCCATCTGCCTGCTGCTGCTGCCGCCATGACTGGAACGCGGATGTCAGTCGATTGCATTTTTTGAGCGCTTACTCTGTGCAGAGCACTGTACTGAGCACTCGGGAGAGTACAATATAACAACATAGCAGACACATTCCCAAAGCAGTGTGGCCTAGTGGATAGAGTATAGGCCTGAGAGTCATAAGGACCTGGGTTCTAAACCCAGCTCTACCACTTGCCTGCTGTGTTACCTCGGGTAAGTCACTTCACTTCTCTGGTCCCCAAGTTACCTCATCTGTAGAATGGGGATTAAGACTGTGAGCCCGCTGTGGGATAGGGACTGTGTCTGACCCAATTGGCTTGTATCCACCCCAGCGCTTAGGACAGTGCTTGGAACATAGTTAGCGCTTAACAAATACCATGATTATTACTGCTTACAGTCTAGTACAGTACAGACTAGTACAAGATTCCCCTGCCCAGCATGCAGCCCACCTGCCACTGTCATCATTGCAGCAGGTGCCTTCCCCGACTGAGCCCCTTCCTTCCTCTCCCCCTCATCCCCCCTCTCCATCCCCCCCATCTTACCTCCTTCCCTTCCCCACAGCACCTGTATATATGTTTGTACATATTTATTACTCTATTTCACTTGTACATATCTATTCTATTTATTTTATTTTGTTAGTATGTTTGGCTTTGTTCTCCGTCTCCCCCTTTTAGACTGTGAGCCCACTGTTGGGTAGGGACTGTCTCTATATGTTGCCCACTTGGACTTCCCAAGCGCTGAGTCCAGTGCTCTGCACACAGTAAGCGCTCAATAAATACGATTGATATTGATTGATTGATTGATGCCCAGACCAGAGGCTCTTGTTCCCCACCCCCTGACCTCTCACTGTCCAGCGAGAGGGCTGGGGCACCCAGGCTGCTTCCATTCAGAGCCAGCCTAGACCCCCTAAGGGAGCAGCCAACCCCACGACCGTCCCTACGCTCCACCCTAGGGACTTCTTGAACCTCCGCACGGGCCCCCAGCTATCCCAGAAACTTCCCGTTCCCATCCTGGGATGGCACCAGGCCGAGCCCAATCGCCAACTCGGCAAGAGGCGCCACGTCTGAGGGAAATGTTTCCAAATGTTTCCTTCTGGACCATCCGTCCTGGCACGCTGCTTTACAGGAACTGCATCCTGACCGATTCTAAGCTTACTTCTGCCTCTGGGACCTACCTGAGCCTGTCAGAACTCTTATTTGGTAAATAAAATAGCTAGAGACACACTCCTGAGCGATCCTCACAAGCGGTAGCCGATCCGCTTTGCTTGAGCAGGGTGGACTTTGCCATCCTGAGATTGGTTTTCTCCCCAGGCACCAGAGAAGCAACCCCAAGCAAACTTTCCGCCTGGATTGCTAAACCAATGATAGCAGAGGTTTGGGTGGGCAGCAAGGGCTAATCATTAATAGAAGCTAATCTAGAAGCAGCGTGGCTCAGTGGAAAGAGCCCGGGCTTGGGAGTCAGAGGTCATGGGTTCGAATCCCGACTCCACCAATTTGTCAGCTGGGTGACTTTGGGCAAGTCACTTCACTTCTCTGGGCCTCAGTTCCCTCATCTGGAAAATGGGGATTAAGACTGTGAGCCCCAAGTGGGACAACCTGATCACCTTGTGGCCTCCCCAGCGCTTAGAACAGTGCTTTGCACATAGTAAGCGCTTAATAAATCCCATTATTATTATTATTATTATTAATAGTCAGATTCTAAAACTGCAGGAGTCACAGAAGATTAATTCTAGCAAGAGAACCACTTTAGCTTCCTTCCCATTTAATTGTTCTGGTCTGCCTGCCTCCCCATTTCTTCCTCCCCGCCTTTCCCCTCTCACAAGCCAGATTATCAGAAAGGGCGAATTCTGGGCAATCCCAAGAGGCTAAATTCACGACCAAGCCTTATCCGTTCTCTCCTTATATTGGGGCCCACACAGGATTTGTATTCTTTTGGGGGAAATGGCCTATTCTTAGTAGAACCCAGATCGGCTCTCCAGAGGGACAAAACTACTCTAAAACTAGTCTGAAAGAAATTCTGCCTGCCCAATGCAATAAGCGGGGTGAACAATCAAGGAGGAGGAAACAGCATGGTGTAATGTATGGAGCATGGGCCTCACAGTCAGAAGGTCACGGATTCCAAACCCGGCTCCGCCACATGTCTGCTGGGTGGCCTTGGGCAAGTCACTTCACTTCTCTGTGCCTCAGTTACCTCATCTGTAAAATGAGGATTGAGACTGTGAGCCCCACGTAGGACGGGGCTGTGTCCAACCTGAGCACCTTGTATCTCCCCAAGTGCTTAGAAAAGTGCTTGGCACGTAGTAAGCACTTAACAAATATCATAATTATTATTATTAGGAAAAGGACTCCATGGAAAGGTCACTCCTTCTACATGGAAAGGTCACTCCTTCTAAAACTCCAACAGCTTCTACTTCATTCTAATCCTCCTTGACTTCACAGCTGCCTTCAACTCTGCAGCATGGCTTAGTGGAAAGAGCCCGGGCTTGGGAGTCAGAGGTCGTGGGTTCTAATTCTGACTCCGCCGCTTGGCAGCTGTGTGACTTTGGGCAAGTCACTTCACTTCCCAGGGCCTCAGTTACCTCATCTGTAAAATGGGGGTGAAGACTGTGAGCCCCAGCTGGGACAACGTGATTACCTTGTGTCTACCCCAGTGCTTAGAACAGTACTTGGCACATAGTCAGCGCTTAACAAATACCATCATTATTATTATTATTCTCCTGGAAACACTTCTAACCTTGGCTTCACAGACCCTGTCCTCTCCCGGTTCTCCTCCTATCTCTGGCTGCTCATTCTCAGTCTCCTGCAGGCTCCTCCTCAGGCTCCAAACCTCTAACAGTGGGTAATGTAATAATGGCATTTGTTAAGCGCTTACTATGTGCAAAGCACTGTTCTAAGCTCTGGGGGAGGATACAAGGTGATCAGGTTGTCCCACGTGGGGCTCACAGTCTTAATCCCCATTTTTTTTTTACAGATGAGGGAACTGAGGCTCAGAGAAGTTAAGAGACTTGCCCAAGGTCACACAGCAGACATGTGGCAGAGCCGGGATTTGAACCCATGACCTCTGACTCCCAAGCCCGGGCTCTTTCCACTGAGCCACGTGTGGGTAACCCTCAAGGCACAGTTCTAGGTCCCCTTTAATTCCCCATCTACACCCACTCCCTTGGAGAATTCAATTACTTCCTTGGCATCAATCAATCAATTGCATTTATTGAGCACTTACTGTGTGCAGAGCACTGTACTAAGCGCTTGGGAAGTACAAGTTGGCTTCAACTACCATCTCTATGCTGATGATTCCCAAATCTACCTCTCCACCCCGATCTCTCTCCTCCTCTTCAGGCTCAAATTTCCTCCTCCTTCAGGACATCTCTACCTGGACATCCCACTGACACCTCAAATTTAACACGTCCAAAACAGAACTCCTCACCTTCCCACCCAAACCCTGCCCTCCCCGAGTCTCTCTCATCCCTGTAGACAACACCATGATCCTTCCCCTCTTACAAGCCCACAACCTTGGCATTATAATAATGGTGGTATTTGTTAAGCGCTTAGTATGTGCCAAGCACTGTTCTAAGTGCTGGGACTGATACAAGGTTATCAGGTTGTGCCACGTGGGGCTCACCGTCTTAATCCCCATTTTACAGATGAGGTAACTGAGGCCCAGAGAAGTTAAGTGACTTGCCCAACGTCACACAGCTGACAAGTGGCAGAGCCGGGATTAGAACCCATGAGCTCTGACTCCCCACTTCTAGACTGTAAGCCCACTGTTGGGTAGGGACTGTCTCTATATGTTGCCAACTTGTACTTCCCAAGCGCTTAGTACAGTGCTCTGCACACGGTAAGCACTCAATAAATACGACTGATTGACTCCCAAGCCCGTGCTCTTCCCACTGAGCCACGTTGCTTCTCTATTATCATTATCTTTGACTCGTCTCTCCCATTCAACCCACATATTCCATCTATCACCAAATTCCGTTCCTTCTACCTTGACAATATCTCCAGAATCCATCCAAACTGCTACTACGCTGATCCGAACACTTCTGATATCCCATCTTGACTACTGCATCAGTCTCCTGCCTCTCCCAACTCCAGTCCTAACTTCACTCTGCTGTCCTGATAGTTTTTCTTAAAAAAACTGTTCAGTTCACATCTCCCCACTCCTCAAGACCCTCCAGTGGTTGCCTGTCCACCTCCGCACCAAACAGAAACTCCTTACCTTTGGCTTTAAAGCTCTCCATCACCTTGTCCCCTCCTTATCTTACATCACTGACATCCTACTACAACTCCTCCATGTCTCCATGACTACATGTCTCACTCCTCTAACGCCAACCTACTCCCTGTATTTCAATCTTATCTATCTCTCCACCCACCCCTTGCCCACCCTCTAGCCCATTACTCTCTCCACCTTCAAAACCCTTATTAAAATCATATCTCCTCCAAGAAGCCTTCCCTGACAAAGCCCTCTTTCCCCCTACTCTCTCTCCCTTCTGGGTCGCCTAAACATTTAGATCTCTAC
The DNA here is from genome assembly GCF_015852505.1 of Tachyglossus aculeatus. Taxonomy (NCBI): domain Eukaryota; kingdom Metazoa; phylum Chordata; class Mammalia; order Monotremata; family Tachyglossidae; genus Tachyglossus; species Tachyglossus aculeatus. Next base: position 88,667,998 of record NC_052069.1, read on the forward strand.
TCTTTAAGCACTTGATATTCACCCCATCCTCAGCCCCACAGCACTTATGTGCATAACCACAATTTATTTTTAAGTTGGGTCTCCCCACAGACTATAAGCTGATGAGCAGGGAATGCGTTAACCAACTATCCTGAGTACTTAGTAGAGTGCTCTGCACACAATTAAGTCCTCAATAAATACCACTGATTAATTAATATGTAGACCAAGGCAAAAAAGGGCTCGAAACAAAGAAAGGGAATCAAGATTCTAGGAAAAAGTAGGAAGAGTGAGACAGTGAAACACAAGTAATTATACTCTCACCAAGTGGAGCAAGTGAGGAAGAAGACCGTCTAGAGAGGGAAGGGAAGGGCACTTCTTGGTACAACTTGAAAAGTTACAATCCTGGTCCAGAGAAAAGGAGCATTTTGCCCCCTACCCATTTCCCTCAGGATTATGCAGTGTGAAAAGAAAGAGAAAACTACCTCATGACCTTTGTTCATGGAGCCTCATTTGATATCAACCCCAGCTGATTCACTTCAGCAGAGCGTGGCTTTCTGAAGAGTCAAACCTAGAAGAACGGCAGTTGGTAAACGTTAAGAATTAGTTCCCAGAGGAAGCTGTGCTGGCTGAAACGGTCAGTAATTTTAAGAGTTGGTATAAATTCACATTTGGGAGATTCAATAATGGACTTGTCTTATGTTGTTGAGTCGTCTCCGACCCGTAGCAACTCCGTGGATACATCTCTCCCAGAATACCCTGCCTCCATCTGCAGTCAATCTGGTAGTGTATCCACAGTATTTTCTTGGTAAAAGAAAAAAAAAAGGAAGTGGTTTACCATTGCCCTCTTCCATGCTGTAAACTTGAGTTCATCATCATCATCAATTGTATTTATTGAGCGCTTACTGTGTGCAGAGCATTGTACTAAGCGCTTGGGAAGTACAAGTTGGCAACATATAGGGACAGTCCCTACCCAACAGTGGGCTCACAGTCTAAAAGGGGGAGACAGAGAACAAAACCAAACATACTAACAAAATAAAATAAGTAGAATAGATATGTATAAGTAAAATAAATAAATAGAGTAATAAATATGTACAAACATATATGCAGATATACAGGTGCTGTGGGAAAGGGAAGGAGGCAAGATGGGGGGATGGAGAGGGGGATATACAGGTGCTGTGGGGAAGGGAAGGAGGTAAGATGGGGGGATAGAGAGGGGGACGAGGGGGAGAGGAAGGAAGGGGCTCAGTCTGGGAAGGCCTCCTGCAGGAGGTGAGCTCTCAGCAGGGCCTTGAAGGGAGGAAGAGAGCTAGCTTGGCTGATGGGCAGAGGGAGGGCATTCCAGGCCCGGGGGATGACGTGGGCCGGGGGTCGTTGGTGGGACAGGCGAGAACGAGGCCTGGTGAGGAGGTTAGCGGAGGCAGAGGAGCAGAGGGTGCGGGCTGGGCTGGAGAAGGAGAGAAGGGAGGTGAGGTCGGAGGGGGCGAGGGGATGGACAGCCTTGAAGCCCAGGGTGAGGAGTTTCTGCCTGATGCGCAGATTGATTGGTAGCCACTGGAGATTTCTGAGGAGGGGAGTTACATGCCCAGAGCATTTCTGGACAAAGACAATCCGGGCAGCAGCGTGAAGTATGGATTGAAGTGGGGAGAGACACGAGGATGGGAGATCAGAGAGAAGGCTGATGCAGTAGTCCAGACGGGATAGGATGAGATTGCCTTTCCACTCACTAGCCACTGCCCAAGCTAGGACTGGAATGGGCATGCCTCTGCTTGACTTTCCCTCCCACAGTCAAGACTGGTAGAGTACTGGAATCTCTCCAGGTGCGCTCCTGAGAGGGGCCGTAATGGACTACTGGAAGGAAATTTGGTGAAGAGGTAAGAGAGGTTAACGGCTCTTCTCGCCCATGCCCTGCCTCTGACCTGGAATGCCTTCCCTCCTCATATCTGACAGATGACTCTCCCTCACTTCCAAACTTTATTGGAGGCACATCTCCTCTAAAAGACCTTCCCTGACTGAGCCCTCCTTTCCTCTTCTCCCTCCCGCTTCTGCATCGCCTTGACTTGCTCCATTTATTCATCCCCCAGCCCAGCCCCACAGCACTTATGTATGTACCTGTAATTTATTTATTTATATTAACATCCATCTCCCTCTGTTGACTGTAAGCTCACTGTGGGCAGGGAATGTGTCTATATGTTGTTACATTGTACTCTCCCAAGAGCGTAGTACAGTACTTTGCACACAGTAAGTGCTCAATAAACATGATTGACTGACTATTCCATGACACCCCCTCCCCATCCCCCCCGCCTTACCTCCTTCCCCTCCCCACAGCACCTGTATATATGTTTGTACGTATTTATTACTCTATTTATTTATTTTACTTGTACCTATCTATTCATTTTATTTTAATATGTTTTGTTCTCTGTCTCCCCCTTCTAGACAGTGAGCCTACTGTTGGGTAGGGACCGTCTCTAGATGTTGCCAACTTGTACTTCCCAAGTGCTTAGTACAGTGCTCTGCACACAGTAAGCGCTCAATAAATATGATTGAATGAATGAATGAATACAATTGAATGAACGAATGAATTATTTTTATCCCAGAGAATAGCCCCTAGGTTGCAAGTGATGGGATGTTACCCCTCTTAGTGTGCTGCAACTGGCTATAGTAGCATTGATTTCTCAGGCTTTTGAATGTGTTTATAACCAGCCTTTACATAACCAGCTTGTACTTCCCAAGCGCTTAGCACAGTGCTCTGCACACAGTAAGCACTCAATAAATACGATTGAATGAATGAATTAATAAATTATTTTTATCCTAGAGAATAGCCCCTAGGGTGCAAGTGATGGGATGTTACCCCTCTTAGTGTGCTGCGATTGGCTATTAGACAGTGAGCCCACTGTTGGGTAGGGACTGTCTCTATATGTTGCCAACTTGTACTTCCCAAGCGCTTAGTACAGTGCTCTGCACACAGTAAGCACTCAATAAATACGATTGATTGATTGATTATAGTAGCATTGATTTCTCAGGCTTTTGAATGCGTTTATAACCAGACTTTACATAACCAGCTTTGTACTTGTGGAACAATTTCACTTCCAGTAGGAGCCTAGGAAGGGGTGTGCAGGTACTCTTATCTCAAAACTTTAGGATGGCGGGCAAGGGGGCACCACAACCTGGGTTCTCATCCCAGCTCTGCCGCTTGTCTGCTGTGTGACCTTGGGCAAGCCTCTTCACTTCTCTGTGCCTCAGTTACCTCATCTGAAAAATGGGGATTGCGACTGTGAGCCACACATGGGACAACCTGATCACCTTGTATCTACCCCAGCGCTCAGAACAGTGCTTGACACATAGTATGCGCTTAACAAATACCATAATTAATTATTCATTCATTCATTCGTATTTATTGAGGGCTTACTGTGTGCAGAGCACTGTACTAAGCGCTTGGGAAGTACAAGTTGGCAACATATAGAGACAGTCCCTACCCAACAGCGGGCTCACAGTCTAGAAGGGGGAGACAGACAACAAAACAAAACATATTAACAAAATAAAATAAATAGAATAAATATGTACAAATAGAGTAATAAATATGTACAAATCAATCAATCAATCAATCATATTTATTGAGCGCTTACTGTGTGCAGAGCACTGTACTAAGCACTTGGGAAGTACAAGTCAGCAACACATAGAGACGGTCCCTACCCAACAGCAGGCTCACAGTCTAGAAGGGGGAGACAGACAGCAAAACAAAACATATTAACAAAATAAATAGAATAAATATGTACAAATAGAGTAATAAATATGTACAAATCAATCAATCAATCAATCGTATTTATTGAGCACTTACTGTGTGCAGAGCACTGTACTAAGCGCTTGGGAAGTACAAGTTGGCAACATATAGAGACGGTCCCTACCCAACAGCGGGCTCACAGTCTAGAAGGGGGAGACAGACAACAAAACAAAACATATTAACAAAATAGAATAAATATGTACAAATAAATAGAGTAATAAATACGTACAAATCCATCAATCAATCAATCGTATTTATTGAGTGCTTACTGTGTGCAGAGCACTGTACTAAGCGCTTGGGAAGTACAAGTTGGCAACACATAGAGACAGTCCCTACCCAACAGCGGGCTCACAGTCTAGAAACATATATACATAATTATTAGTAGTATTACAAACCAACTGCAGAATCAGAAATGGATCCCCAGAACTCCAATCAATCAATCAATCAATCAATCGTATTTATTGAGCGCTTACTGTGTGCAGAGCACTGTACTAAGCGCTTGGGAAGTACAAGTCAGCAACACATAGAGACGGTCCCTACCCAACAGAGGGCTCACAGTCTAAAAGGGGGAGACAGAGAACAAAACCAAAACATACCAACAAAAAATCACCCCACTACCCACTATGACCTCTAGACTGTGAGCCCACCGTTGGGTAGGGACTGTCTCTATATGTTGCCAACTTGTACTTCCCAAGCGCTTAGTACAGTGCTCTGCACACAGTAAGCGCTCAATAAATACGATCGATTGATTGATGAAGTTCACCCCATCTCACGACGCATCCAACCCGTGAAGGCCTTTGAACGTGCAAAGGTCTCGTTCACCAAATGATATCACCCGCTGTTCAACTTTTCTCCCCATCAGCCCGAGCCAGTGAGAGAGTAGGAATGCGGATAAATGAGAGAGTAGAGGACGCCACCATATAATTTCCCGCATCTAGCTTCTCCAACCAGTTTGGCAGGGAAGGAGTTTCACAAATAGGTCAGATGAGTCAGATATAAACAACACAGTGCGTCTGTTTAAATGAAAACTGGGTGGGATGCTTCTCCTGGGCATCACCGACTGTGAGCCCACTGTTGGGTAGGGACTGTCTCTATATGTTGCCAATTTGTACTTCCCAAGTGCTTAGTACAGTGCTCTGCACATAACAAGCGCTCAATAAATACGATTGATGATGATGATAACCGATTTATGGTCCCACTGGAGGCTCTCAGCAGGCCTCGCCCCTTCCAGCTTTCTCATCATTGGAGACTGGCAACTTGCTTCGATTAATGAAGGCAAGTTTAAGCCCTTCCCAGTGGTTAATAATAATAATTTCGGTATTTGTTAAGCCCTTACTATGTGCCAGGCACTGTTCTAAGCGCTAGGGGAGATACAGGATAATCAGGTTGTCCCATGTGGGGCTCACAGTCTTAATCCCCCTTTTCCAGATGAGGTAACCGAGGCACAGAGAACTTGAGTAACTTGCCCAAGGTCACACAGCTGATAAGTGGCGGAGCCAGGATTAGAACCCATGCCCTCTGACTCCCAAGCCCGGGCTCTTTCCACTGAGCCACGCTGACCAAGCTCTGCCAATTGTCAGCTGTGTGACTTTGGGCAAGTCACTTAACTTCTCCGTGCCTCAGTTATCTCATCTGTAAAATGAGGATTAAGACTGTGAGCCCCCGTGGGACAACCTGATCACCTCGTAGCCTCCCCAGTACATAGAACAGTGCTATGCACATAGTAAGCGCTTAATAAATGCCATCATTATTATTATTATTATTTATTGAGTGCTTACCACGTGCAGTGTACTGTGCTAATCCCCTGAGACTTCTCTGTCCACAATGAGCTTACAGACTATAGTAGTAGTATTTATTGAGCACCTCCTGGGTGCAATGCACTGTACTCAGCTGTTAAGCAACTGAGAAGCAGCGTGGCTCATTGGAAAGAGCCCAGGCTTTGGAGTCAGAGGTCATGGGTTCAAATCCCAGATCCGCCACTTGTCAGCTGAGTGACTTTGGACAAGTCACTTAACTTCTCTGTGCCTCAGTTCCCTCATCTGTAAAATGGGGATGAAGACTGTGAGCCCCCCGTGGGACAACCTCATCACCTTGTAACCTCCCCAGCGCTTAGAACAGTGCTTTGCACATAGTAAGCGCTTAATAAATGCCATAAAAAAATAAATAACCAGTGCCAGGCTGGGTAAATATAAAGGATGAAAACGGAATAGCGGAAGGTGACTGTGGCACCTACCCTTAGCAGCTGTGAATGTTATTCAGCGTGGCATAGTGGATACGGGACGGGAGTCAGAAGGTCACAGGTTCTAATCCCAGCTCCACCACATGTCTACAGTGTGACCTTGGGCAAGCCCCTCACTTCTCTGTGCCTCAGTTACCTCATCTGTAAAAGGGAGATTGAGACCATGAACCCCACATGAGACAGGGACTGTGTCCAACCCAATTTGTTTGTATCCACCCCAGCACTTAGGCAAGTAGTAAGCACTAAAAAAACCACAATTATTATCGTGATTATATTATTACTTTGGGTCCCAAAGGGGTCAGTTTGCAGGGATGTGAGCGTGTGAGCGGCATTATGCCAACCACTGGCACAACAAACAATTCTTAATCACAGGATCTCGGTCCTGAAGTTTCACGGCTGAGGCCGGTCCATCATTCCTGATAGGAGATTCGATCCATAGATCCAAACCTACAGCTGGTGAATTGCCAAAAAAACACCTCCTCTTCTTGGGCGGCAACTCACTTTAGTAGTAAGCACTAAAAAAACCACAATGATTATCGTGATTATACTATTACTCTGGGTCCCAAAGGGGTCAGTTTGCAGGGATGTGAGCGTGTGAGCGGCATTATGCAACCACTGGCACAACAAATGATTCTTGCTCACAGGATCTCGGTCCTGAATTTTCACGGCTGAGGCCGGTCCATCATTCCTGATAGGAGATTAGATCCATAGATCCAAACCTACAGCTGGTGAATTGCCCAAAAAACACCTCCTCTTCTTGGGTGGCAACTCGCTTCCCCATTCCAAAAGCTGTGGCTATCGCCTCGGCATAGAAAACTGGAATCACCAACAATCCTAAATGTCATTTTATCCACTGTTCTCCACCTACTACCTTTTTGACCCCAACGAGGTTCAACCGTGGGGCACGTTCACTAAATCCCAGGGGTCGGCCAGCCTGTCAAATAGTTTGCTTCTCTTTGCACTAAAGAACTACAAAACCCTTCAGCAACCTACACATTTTCCCTGGTCAATCAAGGCTGGGGAGTTAGAAGGGCCTGGGTTCTAATCCTAGCTCTGCCAATTGTCTGCTGTGTGACCTTGGGCAACTCATTTAACTTCTCTGTGCCTCAGTTACCTCATCTGTAAAATGGAGACTAAGACTGTGAGCCCGATAAGGGTCGTGGACCGTGTCTAACTTGATTAGCTTGTATCTACCCCAGCGCTTAAAACAGTGCCTGGCACATAGTAAGTGCTTAAATACCATTAAAAAAAATCCACTTTCTTCCTCTTGGCCATGGATAGGATTGCCTAGATTCAGCTTTGCTCTATTGCCTTGCGCTTTCTCTAAAGTATCCCATCCCCATAAAAAATAAGTATCTCAAAATGGACCCCAAATAATTCCACAAGTATACTATGAAGAATGAAACCTACTACATATATTGTACACAGAGTTAGCATAAAGATCAGTGGTTGAAGCAAGCTGAGGACTGTATGAGTAATCCCACATTTTATGTTTTCTGACGGGGTGAGATGGGCCCCAGGAAGGGCTTGGATCACGCCATAGCAAGGAATGGGATGAGGTGAGCGTCACAGCCCCTCCCTGGCCCAGAGCCACACAGATTTGGGTGGGGAGAGGGCAGGGGGAAAAAGACTACCCACCTGGCCAAAATGACTACCAAAGCTAAAGCTCCTACTAATAATCCTCATTCTGGAACCGTTTAAATCGAGGAAATTCTTCCTCTTATCGGACCAAGTTCCAGAACATCCCAGTTTACTTCCATTTCCCACCACAATCCGTCTAGGCAAATCAACCTGTGATCTTAGGACACTTGATATTCTCCTCACCCCCAACCCCACAGCACTTACGTTCATATATTTAAATTATATATCATATATTACTTATTCATATGAATGCCTGTCTCCCCCCCCTTGACTGTAAGCTCGTTACAGGCAGGGAATGTGCCTGCTAATTCTGTTGTATTGTAATAATAATAAATAATGATGGCATTTGTTAAGCGCTTACTATGTGTGAAGCACTGTTCTAAGTGCTGTGGGGGATACAAGGTGATCAGGTTGTCCCACGTGGGGCTCACGGTCTTAAGCCCCATTTTACAGATGAAGTAACAGGCTCAGAGAAGTTAAGCTACTTGCCCAAGGTCACACAGCAGACATGTGGCGGAGCCGGGATTAGAACCCATGACCTCTGATTCCCAAGCCCGGGATCTTTCCACCGAGCCACGCTGCTTCTAATAAGGGACATAATAAGGGACATAAAAAGCACTCAATAAATACAACTGATTGACTGATTTACTGTCCTGTCCCTATTTAACCATAGGCTATACACAACTCTGCCACTCATCTGCTGTGTGACCCTGGGCAAGTCACTGAACTTCTCTGTGCCTCAGTAACCTCAGCTGTAAAATGGGGATTGAGACTGTGAACTTCACGTGGGACAGGGACTGTTTCTGACCCGATATAACTGTATCCACCCCAGCGCTTAGTAAAGTGTCTGGCACATAGTAATTGCTTAATATTATTACATATCACCTAAGTTTAACTTTCCGATTTAGATTTTTCTTCTTGAGGGCAAGGACTACGTTTCTCATATCTGACTGTTCTGAACTCCCCCATCACCCCATTATGGTCTAGTAGAGTAACTACCACCCTGTTGAAAGCTAGTCGCCTGGAGGGCCCTAGAAGATGCTGACTGACTTATCCATAAAAACTAAATTGTCTCTCCCCGTTCTTGATAAGACCTCAGTCACAAGGAGCCTCCGGAGCCTTGGCTGCCACAGAATGCACTGTTTCTGGCTGATAAATCAATTCAGAGCAGGCCACAGACTTTTCTCCAGTCATGAATGTTTCAGTGCCTGAGCTCTCCTAAGCCACTCGGCATCCCACAAAATGACAGAATTTTAGCAGAAAAAAATCTAGATCCAAAGCCCAGATATCTGAATTTGTGGAATGGTAAAATGCTGCATGAACCCAAATAAGAATAATAATAATAATAATAATAATAATAATAATAATAATGGCATTTATTAAGTGCTTACTATGTGCAAAGCACTGTTCTAAGCACTGGGGAGGTTACAAGGTGATCGGGTTGTCCCACGGGGGGCTCACTGTCTTCATCCCCATTTGACAGATGAGGGAACTGAGGCCCAGAGAAGTGAAGTGACTTGCCCAAAGTCACACAGCTGACAAATGGTGGAGCTGGGATTTGAACCCATGACCTCCATCTCCAAAGCCCTGCCTCTTTTCCACTGAGCCAAACAGCATCTTGTTACTCTGATCCAGGATGGAGTGGTCCTGATTACTGGAGTGGGGGAAGAATAAAGGAGTTTCAGTGTATTTAAGAACAAATCATCTCTGAACCCCCACAGATGTTTTACCATCTAACCACATCCATAGCATTTACAAGGGTAGAATGAAATCAGGCTTTGGTTCTCACTGGGCAAAATTACCCCATGAAGTTTCATGAAGTTGCATGAAATGATTTCCCAACTTCTCTTGCCTTGATGAATGGTAGTTATGTTTCATTTATTTTCTGGGAGAAGATTCCCTCTCACGGACATTCACATTCATTCATTCATTCATTCAATCGTATTCATTCATGGATGAAACCTGTCGATAGTGTCGACCTAAACAACAAGCCCACTATTACTGTGAGAGGCCTTCTGGATATTGGCTTGACTGATGCAGATACAAGCCTTCCAGATAAATAAAAATATTTACCAGCCCCTCAAACTTGGGTCTTTTCCCTCTTTAAGACGCTCAGTGTGTACCTTGGTACTGGCTGTTAGAGTGTAGTTGTGACAAGTTCTAGTTTTCTCTTTTATATTGCACTCTCCCGAGTGCTTCGTATTACTGCTCTGCACACGGTAAGCGCGCAATAAATACGACTGAAGAACTGACTTTTGCAGATGGTTAAAATGTGCTCTCTCCCCTTTAAGGGTAAATACAAGAAAGAGTAGTTTGATTTCTCTAAAACCAATGTGCTGCTTCCACTGTTGTTGTTTTTTTCGTGGGCATCAGGTATTTGAAATATCTACAGGTTCTACTTTGCAAAGTGAATTTTACAGAAAAAAATTTCCAACTTTTCTAGGGACTTGAAAACTTTCTGCTCTTTTCTCCTGATTAAATCAATGGCATTTTTTGAGCCCTTACTGTGTGCAGAAGACTAGTAAGTGCCTGGAAGAGTACAATACGGCAGAGTTGGTAGAAATGTTCCCTACCCATGACAAGTTAAAAGTCTAGATTACAGAGCTTTACTGCTGTAAAAACAAATAGATCCTTTTTGCAGTTGTTTTATCCTCTGCAACGCGCTACAGAAACGTTTATCTTTTACTGTGGATAAAAGATGCTCAACCACCCAAAATTCTACGCTTTCATGTTCTTTTTCTAGAGAAGCAGCGTGGCTCAGTGGAAAGAGCACGTGCTGTTGGAGTCAGAGGTCATGGGTTCAAATCCCAGCTCCGCCAATCGTCAGCTGTGTGACTTTGGGCGAGTCACTTCACTGGGCCTCAGTTCCCTCATCTGTAAAATGGGGATTAAGACTGTGAGCCCCCCCATGGGACAACCTGATCACCTTGTAACCTCCCCAGCGCTTAGAACAGTGCTTTGCACATAGTAAGCACTTAATTAATGTTATTATTATTATTATTATTACTATTATTATTATTATTATTATTATTATTATTATTATTATTATTATTATTTTGGAGGGTAAGGAGCAGTTGCCTACTCACCAATTTCTACTTTTGGTCCAAACGGTTGCCTGTAATGGTGACTGCCGTGTAGTATTGATTCCTGTTCCCTTTGTCATTCACTTTTTTCCCTTGCCCTTGGTTTTTAGGGCAGTGTAAAGCTCTTGCTCTGCTCTTTCCACCAATCCTGGTAAAAGCAGTAGTAATGGTATTTCTTGAGAGTTTACTGAATGAAATGCACTGTACAAAGTGCTTGGGACACAACATAGAAGCCCAAAACCTAGTCCCTGCCCAGAAGGAAGTCTAATGGGGGAGAAGGACACAGAACTATCTACAAGCAGAAGAATATGAAATTGGAAAATTGGAATGTGCTCGCTCACTCTCTCTCTCTCACACACACATATATACATATCAATCAATCAATCATATTTATTGAATGCTTACTGTGTGCAGAGCACTGTACCAAGTGCTTGGGAAGTACAAGTTAATTCCAAGTGAAATTCCAAATGTAGTCTATTGTAATTTTCCAAACGTTTACTAAGGTAACTTATATTTAGGGTAATATTTGCAGAAGGAAAAGTTAGGACAAGAAGTCAGTAGGCAACATATAGAGACGGTCCCTACCCAACAGTGGGCTCACAGTCTAAAAGGGGGAGAACATATATTGAGGAATGGGAATAAAGTTCAAGCAGCAGTTGAAGGACTGATTTGGGATACAGATAGTTGGAGAAGATGAAACTTTAGTCAGACTTTGAGGATGAGGGGGGTTTAAGATTTGGGGCCTAGGGGCAGGCTCCGGGGATACTGTAAGCAAGAAAAGAGTGCGCTAAGATGCCCAGCCAGGGCTGGGAGAAACCATTCATTCAATTGTATTTATTGAGCACTTACTGTGTGCAGAGCACTGTACTAAGTGCTTGGCAAGTACAAGCTGGCAACATATAGAGAAGGTCCCTACCCAACAATGGCTGAATTTTCATGGCTGAGGCCGGTCCATCATTCCTGATAGGAGATTAGATCCATAGATCCAAACCTACAGCTGGTGAATTGCCCAAAAAACACCTCCTCTTCTTGGGCAGCAACTCGCTTCCCCATTCCAAAAGCTGTGGCTATCTCCTCAGCATAGAAAACTGGAATCACCAACAATTCTAAATGTCATTTTATCCACTGTTCTCCACCTACTACATTTTTGACCCCAATGAGGTTCAACCTTGGGGCACGTTCACTAAATCCCAGGGGTCAGCCAGCCTGTCAAATAGTTTGCTTTTCTTTGCACTAAAGAACTACAAAACCCTTCAGCAACCTACACATTTTCCCTGGTCAATCGAGGCTGGGGAGTTAGAAGGGCCCGGGTTCTAATCCTAGCTCTGCCAATTGTCTGCTGTGTGACCTTGGGCAACTCATTTAACTTCTCTGTGCCTCAGTTACCTCACCTGTAAAATGGAGACTAAGACTGTGAGCCCGATAAGGGTCGTGGACCGTGTCTAAACTGATTAGCTTGTATCTACTCCAGCACTTAGAACAGTGCCTGGCACATAGTAAGTGCTTAAATACCATTACAAAAAATCCACTTTCTTCCTCTTGGCCATGGATAGGATTGCCTAGATTCAGCTTTGCTCTATTGCCTTGCGCTTTCTCTAAAGTATCCCATCCCCATAAAAAATTAGTATCTCAAAATGGACAAGCCCCCAAATAATTCCACAAATATACTATGAAGAATGAAACCTACTACGTATATTGTACACAGAGTTAGCATAAAGATCAGTGGTTGAAGCAAGCTGAGGACTGTATGAGTAATCCTACATTTTATGTTTTCTGACGGGGTGAGATGGGCCCCAGGAAGGGCTTGGATCAAGTCATAGCAGGGAATGGGATGAGGTGAGCATCACAGCCCCTCCCTGGCCCAGAGCCACACAGATTTGGGTGGGGAGAGGGCAGGGGGAAAAAGACTACCCACCTGGCCAAAATGACTACCAAAGCTAAAGCTCCTACTAATAATCCTCATTCTGGAACCGTTTAAATCGAGGAAATTCTTCCTCTTATCGGACCAAGTTCCAGAACATCCCAGTTTACTTCCATTTCCCACCACAATCCGTCTAGGCAAATCAACCTGTGATCTTAGGACACTTGATATTCTCCTCACCCCCAAACCCACAGCACTTACGTTCATATATTTAAATTATATATCATATATTACTTATTCATATGAATGCCTGTCTCCCCCACCTTGACTGTAAGCTCATTACAGGCAGGGAATGTGCCTGCTAATTCTGTTGTATTGTAATAGTAATAAATAATGATGGCATTTGTTAAGCGCTTACTATGTGTGAAGCACTGTTCTAAGTGCTGTGGGGGATACAAGGTGATCAGGTTGTCCCATGTGGGGCTCACGGTCTTAAGCCCCATTTTACAGATGAAGTAACAGGCTCAGAGAAGTTAAGCTACTTGCCCAAGGTCACACAGCAGACATGTGGCGGAGCCAGGATTAGAACCCATGACCTCTGATTCCCAAGCCCGGGATCTTTCCACTGAGCCATGCTGCTTCTAATAAGGGACATAATAAGGGACATAAAAAGCACTCAATAAATACAACTGATTGACTGATTTACTGTCCTGTCCCTATTTAACCATACGCTATATACACAACTCTGCCACTCATCTGCTGTGTGACCCTGGGCAAGTCACTGAACTTCTCTGTGCCTCGGTAACCTCATCTGTAAAATGGGGATTGAGACTGTGAACCCCACGTGGGACAGGGACTGTTTCTGACCCGATATAACTGTATCTACCCCAGCACTTAGTAGTAAAGTGTCTGGCACATAGTAATTGCTTGATATTATTACATATCACCTAAGTTTAACTTTCCGATTTAGATTTTTCTTCTTGAGGGCAAGGACTACGTTTCTTATATCTGACTGTTCTGAACTCCCCCATCACCCCATTACGGTCTAGTAGAGTAACTACCACCCTGTTGAAAGCTAGTCGCCTGGAGGGCCCTAGAAGATGCTAACGGACTTATCCATAAAAATTAAACTGTCTCTCCCCGTTCTTGATAAGGCCTCAGTCACAAGGAGCCTCCGGAGCCTTGGCTGACACAGAATGCACTGTTTCTGGGTGATAAATCAATTCAGAGCAGGCCACAAACTTTTCTCCAGTCATGAATGTTTCAGTGCCTGAGCTCTCCTAAGCCACTCGGCATCCCACAAAATGACAGAATTTTAGCAGAAAAAAATCTCGATCCAAAGCCCAGAGATCTGAATTTGTGGAATGGTAAAATGCTGCATGAACCCAAATAATAATAATAATAATAATAGCATTTATTAAGTGCTTACTATGTGCAAAGCAGTGTTCTAAGCGCTGGGGGGGTTACAAGGTGATCGGGGGCTCACTGTCTTCATCCCCATTTGACAGATGAGGGAACTGAGGCCCAGAGAAGTGAAGTGACTTGCCCAAAGTCACACAGCTGACAATCGGCAGAGCCGGGATTTGAACCCATGACCTCTGTCTCCAAAGCCCGGGCTCTTTTCCACTGAGCCAAACAGCATCTTGTTACTCTGATCCAGGATGGAGTGGTCCCGATTACTGGAGTGGGGGAAGAACAGAGGAGTCTCAATGTATTTAAGAACAAATCATCTCTGAACCCCCACAGATGTTTTACCATCTAACCACATCCATAGTGTTTACAAGGGTAGAATGAAATCAGGCTTTGGTTCTCACTGGGCAAAATTACCCCATGAAGTTGCATGAAATGATTTCCCAGCTTCTCTTGCCTTGATGAATGGTAGTTATGTTTCATTTATTTCCTGGGAGAAGATTCCCTCTCACGGACATTCACATTCATTCATTCATTCAATCGTATTCATTCATGGATGAAACCTGTCGATAGCGTCTTCTTCGACCCAAATAACAAGCCCACTATTACTGTGAGAGGACTTCTGGACATTGGCTTGACTGATGCAGATACAAGCCTTCCAGATAAATAAAAATATTTACCAGCCCCTCAAACTTGAGTCTTTGTCCTCTAAAGACGCTCAATGTGTACCTTGGTACTGGCTGTTGGCAGAGTCTAGTTGTGACAAGTTCTAGTTTTGTCTTTTACATTGTACTCTCCCAAGTGCTTCGTATTACTGCTCTGCACACAGTAAGCATGGAATAAATACGACTGAAGAACTGACTTTTGCAGATGGTTAAAATGTGCTCTCCCCCCTTTAAGGGTAAATACAAGAAAGAGTAGTTTGATTTCTCTAAAACCAATGTGCTGCTTCCGCTGTTTTTTTTTTTTTTCGTGGGCATCAGATATTTGAAATATCTACAGATTCTACTTTACACAGTGAATTTTACAGAAAAAAATTTCCAACTTTTCTAGGGACTTGAAAACTTTCCGCTCTTTTCTCCTGATTAAATCAGTGGCATTTTTTGAGCCCATACTGTGTGCAGAACACTAGTAAGTGCCTGGAAGAGTACACTACGGCAGAGTTGGTAGAAACGTTCCCTGCCCACGACAAGTTAAAAGGTTAGATTACAGAGCTTTACTGCTGTAAAAACAAATAGATCCTTTTTGCAGTTGTTTTAACCTCTGCAACACGCTACGGAAATGTTTATCTTTTACTGTGGATAAAAGATGCTCAACCACCCAAAATTCTACGCTTTCACGTTCTTTTTCTAGAGAAGCAGCGTGGCTCAGTGGAAAGAGCACGTGCTGTTGGAGTCAGAGGTCATGGGTTCAAATCCCACCTCCACCAATTGTCAGCTGTGTGACTTTGGGCAAGTCACTTCACTGGGCCTCAGTTCCCTCATCTGTAAAATGGGGATTAAGACTGTGAGCCCCCCCATGGGACAACCTGATCACCTTGTAACCTCCCCAGTGCTTAGAACAGTGCTTTGCACATAGTAAGCGCTTAATAAATGCCATCATTATTATTCTTATTATTATTTTGGAGGGTAAGGAGCAGTTGCCTACTCACCAATTTCTACTTTTGGTCCAAACGGTTGCCTGTAATGGTGACTGCCGTGTAGTATTGATTCCTGTTCCCTTTGTCATTCACTTTTTTCCCTTGCCCTTGGTTTTTAGGGCAGTGTAAAGCTCTTCCTCTGCTCTTTCCACCAATCCTGGTAAAAGCAGTAGTAATGGTATTTCTTGAGAGTTTACTGAATGAAACGCACTGTACAAAGTGCTTGGGACACAACACAGAAGCCCAAAACCTAGTCCCTGCCCAGAAGGAAGTCTAATGGGGGAGAAGGACACAGAACTATCTACAAGCAGAAGAATATGAAATTGGAAAATTGGAATGTGCTCGCTCACTTTCTCTCTCACACACACATATATACATATCAATCATATTTATTGAGTGCTTACTGTGTGCAGAGCACTGTACCAAGCACTTGGGAAGTACAAGTTAATTCCAAGTGAAACTCCAAATGTAGTCTATTGTAATTTTCCAAACGTTTACTAAGGTAACTTATATTTAGGGTAATATTTGCAGAAGGAAAAGTTAGGACAAGAAGTCAGTAGGCAACATATAGAGATGGTCCCTACCCAACAGTGGGCTCACAGTCTAGAAGGGGGAGAACATATATTGAGGAATGGGAATAAAGTTCAAGCAGCAGTTGAAGGATTGATTTGGGATACAGATAGTTGGAGAAGATGAAACTTTAGTAAGACTGAGGATGAGGGGGTTTAAGATCTGGGGCCTCGGGGCAGGCTCTGGGGATACTGTAAGCAAGAAAACAGTGCGCTAAGATGCCCAGCCAGGGCTGGGAGAAACTATTCCTTCAGTTGTATTTATTGAGCACTTACTGTGTGCAGAGCACTGTACTAAGCGCTTGGCAAGTACAAGTTGGCAACATATAGAGACGGTCCCTACCCAACAATGGGCTCACAGTCTGGAAACCACCCAGGAAGGCCCTACCATCCCACTATGAGGGAAGAAGGGAGTGGATATGTATATATGTATATATGTATATATGTTTGTACATATTTATTACTCTATTTATTCATTTATTTATTTTACTTGTACATATCTATTCTATTTATTTTATTTTGTTAGTATGTTTGGTTTTGTTCTCTGTCTCCCCCTTTTAGACTGTGAGCCCACTGCTGGGTAGGGACTGTCTCTATAGGTTACCAACTTGTACTTCCCAAGTGCTTAGTACAGTGCTCTGCACACAGTAAGTGCTCAATAAATACGATTGATGATGGATTATCAAATCTTCTGCTGAATTTTCGGGATAACAATCCATCTTTATCCTCTCTCATGGCCTCTACAGCCTTTGCTTGCCCCCAGAGGGGCTCTTGCTTGAGAAGCAGCACCGCTTAGTGGGAAGAGCACATGCCTGGAAGTCAAAGGTCTGGGGTTCTAAGCTGGGTTCTGCCACCTTCTAGCTGTGTGACCCTGTGCCCCAGTTTTATTATCTTTAAAATGGGGATTCAATGCCTATTCTCCCTTCTAAGGAACCAGATTGGTCTAGTGAATAGAGTACAGGCCTGGGAGTTAGAAGGACCTGGGTTCTAATCCCAGCTTTACCATGAGTCTGCTATGAGACCTCGGGCAAATCACTTTATTCATTCATTCATTCAATCGTATTTATTGAGAGCTTACTGTGTGCAGAACACTGTACTAAGCACTTGGGAAGTACAAGTTGGCAACATATAGAGACGGTCCCTACCCAACAGCGGGCTCACAGTCTAGAAGGGGGAGACAGACAACAAAACAAAACATATAAACCAAATAAAATAAATAGAATATGTACAAGTAAAATAAATAGAGTAATAAATCTGTACAAACATATATACATATCTACAGGTGCTGTGGGGAGGGGAAGGAGGTAAGGTGGGGAGATGGGGAGGGGGAGAGGAAGGAGGGGGCTCAGTCTGGGACGGCTTCCCAGACTGAGCCCCCTCCTTCCTCTACTTCTCTGAGCCTCAGTTACCTCATCTAGAAAATGGGGATTAAGACTCTGAGCCCCATGTGGGACATGGACTGTGTCCAACCTGATTAGTTTGTAACTACCCCAGCACTTAGTACAGTGCCTTGCACATTGTATATATGTTTGTACATATTTTTTTAACTCTATTTATTTATTTTATTTATTTGTACATATCTATTCTATTTATTTTATTTTGTTAGTATGTTTGGTTTTGTTCTCTGTCTCCCCCTTTTAGACTGTGAGCCCACTGTTGGGTAGGGACTGTCTCTATATGTTGCCAATTTGTACTTCCCAAGCGCTTAGTACAGTGCTCTGCACACAGTAAGCGCTCAATAAATACGATTGATGATGACGATTGTAACAAATACTATTATTATTATTATTATTACTTAGACTTTGAGCCCCATATGGGACAGGGATGGTATCCACAAGATGATCTTGTCTTTTTCCCAGTGCTTAGTTCCCTGCAAGTAACATTATTAGAGAGAGGGAGAGAGAGGTGAGAGAGAGGTGAGATAGGGCGAGAGAAGATGAGAGAGCAAGAGAGTGTGAGAGAACAAGAGTGAGCTAGTGACAGAGAGAGTGACAGAGAGGCAGAGAGGGAGGGACAGAGAGAGTGAGTGAAAGACAGACATGTAATCTATGGATATTTGCCCTGAGCCAACACTTACTTGGGGAATTAAGTGTCAACTATCTGCCAGAGAGTAAATGGCTTGGTTAAACCCGGCAAATAGGCAAGACATAACTCATGGTCTCCAGTGCAGACAGTAAGCTACGATAATGGTCATTTGGAGCTTCATGATACCGTAGGCCCCGGTGGATCATGTTAGCGTCTGCTCATTGGTTCATGGCTTTTTACTGGATTACCAAGAGACATTTAAATACCTGATGTCTAATTTACCAAAGCTTGGATCCCTCATACCCATTGCAACCTCTAAATGAGATCATATCAATCAATCAATCGTATTTATTGAGCGCTTACTGTGTGCAGAGCACTGTACTAAGCGCTTGGGAAGTACAGGTTGGCAACATATAGAGACGGTCCCTACCCAACAGTGGGCTCACAGTCTAAAAGGGGGAGGCAGAGAACAAAACCAAACATACTAACAAAATAAAATAAATAGAACAGATATGTACAAGTAAAATGAATAGAGTAATAAGTATGTACAAACATATCAACCAAAAAAGCAAACAAAAGATTTCTCCCGAAATTTCTATTGGTTACCCCTGGGGGAAATAATCACAGAACACAGAAGGGAATCTAGCATTCTGCTCCAAGTCTTCAAACTGTTCTGTGAGGCAAAATAGACTAGGCTCTGGGTTTTGAATGGAGTTTCAGTCTCCTCTTTAGATTGTGAAGTTCCTGAAGGCAGGAACTCTTTCTGCTTCCTCTACCGTACTCTTCCAGAACCTTAACTAAGCTAAAAGCTCAATAAATACCGTTGATTTTTTTAAGATCCTTATTAAGCACTTACTATGCACTTAACATTGCTCTAAGCACTGGGGTAGGTACAAGTTAATTAGGTTGGATGCAGTCCATGTCCTGCATGGGGCTCACAGACTAAGTAGACGGGAGAACACGTAATGAGTCCCCATTTTACAGTTGAGCAAAGTGAGACACAGAGAAATTGGGTGACTTGTCCAAGGTCACACAACAAGCTGTTAGTATAGTGCTCTGCACACAGTAAGCGCTCAATAAATATGATTGAATGGATGAATGAATGAAGAAATTGGAAGACCAGGGATTAGAACGCAGATCCCCTGAACTCCCAAGCCCGTGCTCTTTCCATTAGGTCACGCTGTTTCTGTCTTGGTGAGGTCATTTTTAATCTCTCTAGCATCGTTTCCCAAAGTAAAATGAATATAATCCTTAGGCGCCTCGGGGAATTTATACATAACTAATGGTTACAAAACATGTAGCGAGCAAAGGGCCCTTTTTAATATACTTTCTTTGTAGAGTGCCGTCCTTGACACGACATGCAAAATAGCACTGCAAAGTGCACAACAGCAAAATCCCTCCTGCCCCTTAGAAAACTCTATGTTCAAAGTGCTTTTTAGGAGCCTTTTTGCTAGGAGTGCCACGCTATTATGGGACGTCGGCAGCATCGCTGCCAATTGGCAGGCAAGAACACCGACCTAGGGGCACAAAACTGAATTTGTTCTTGGCCGCTCTGATTCAGCGGCCGAAGAATTTGAAAATGGCATGACTGAGCCTGCAGGACTACTCAGCCTCTCTAAATTCACGGACAAGGCAGAGGAATTTTTAGAAAGCATCTCAGTCGTCTACCGAACAAACAACCCAGGCTTAGGGGGACATTGTTCCCTGAGCACTTCCTTTGTGTCATCAGATAAATAACCCCAATATTTATATCGTGGCCACACAGGAGCCCAGGTTTGTTCCTGATGTCACTACCCAGATCGGTCCCGATACTTTGCTAAAAACAGAATTAGAATTTGTGGTGGTGAGCAGCTTCGTCAGGGTCAGGCTGTGCTGCTGTGCCCATTCTGACCTTATCCAACAGGAACTGTACTTGGTTTTCTAAAGCCCTTACACGGCAATTTTATCTCCTAAGGAAAAAGTGCAGCTCCACAGCAGTCCCGTTGCCAATCAGAGGAACGAGCGCCGTCAACCTAACGGCCCAGAGGCGGCCTGACCTGATTCCTGACGGTCCTTGGGTTTTTTGAACCATGGAAAACATTTCCAGAATAAAATCTGGATGGATTTCTGGACTATCCCAAATTCCATCAAGAATAATCTTCTAACGGCCCATTTCCCAAAGGACTCAAGTGAGCATTTGGGATGTATGGATAGTCTCTAGCATCTATTTATTTTATTTTGTTAATATGTTTGGTTTTGTTCTCTGTCTCCCCCTTTTAGACTGTGAGCCCACTGTTGGGTAGGGACTGTCTCTATATGTTGCCAATTTGTACTTCCCAAGCGCTTAGTGCAGTGCTCTGCACATAGTAAGCGCTCAATAAATACGACTGATGATGATGATGATGATGATGATTTGCAATCACTGGCCGAACCTGAACTCTTCCCACGCCCCCTCCGACTTCTCCAGAATCGCCGTTACACTCTGGACGGGGCCTATGGAAAGAGGTCAACCCACCTGGCTCGCATTCACTGGAGAAGCGATGCGGCTACGCGGATAGACTTCAAGCCTGGGAGTCAGAAGGACCTGGATTCAAATCCCGCCTCTGCCACAGGTCTGCTGTGCGACCTTGGGCAAGTCGCTTCATTTCTCTGGGTCTCGATTGCCTCATCTGGAAAACGGAGATTCAGATTGAGCCCTATATGGGATAGGGACTGTGTCCAACCCAATTACCCTGTAACTCCCCACAGCACCTGTATATATGTATATATGTTTGTACATATTTATTACTCTATTTATTTGACTTGTACAAACTTACTCTATTTTATTTTCTTAATATGTTTTGTTTTGTTGTCTGTCTCCCCCTTCTAGACTGTGAGCCCGCTGTTGGGTAGGGACCGTCTCTATATGTTGCCAACTTGTACTTCCCAAGCGCTTAGTACAGTGCTCTGCACACAGTAAGCGCTCAATAAATACAATTGAATGAATGAATGAAAGAATATAACTACCCCAGTGCTTAGACCACCCCCTTCTCCTCAACACGCTATCTGACCTTGGCTTCACAGACTCCGTCCTCTCCTGGTTCTCCTCTTATCTCTCCGGTCGTTCATTCTCAGTCTCTTTTGCAGGCTCCTCCTCCCCCTCCCATCCTCTTACTGTGGGGGTTCCCCAAGGTTCAGTGCTTGGTCCCCTTCTGTTCTCCATCTACACGCACTCCCTTGGTGACCTCATTCGCTCCCATGGCTTCAACCATCATCTCTACACTGATGACACCCAGATCTACCACTCTGCCCCTGCTCTCTCCCCGACTCCCCAGGCTCGCGTCTCCTCCAGCCTTCAGGACGTCTCCATCTGGATGTCTGCCCGCCACCTAAAGCTCAACATGTCGAAGACTGAACTCCTTGTCTTCCCTCCCAAACCTTGCCCTCTCCCTAACTTTCCCATCTCTGTTGACGGCACTACCATCCTTCCCGTCTCACAAGCCCGCAACCTTGGTGTCATCCTCGACTCCGCTCTCGCATTCACCCCTCACATCCAAGCCGTCACCAAAACCTGCCGGTCTCAGCTCCGCAACATTGCCAAGATCCGCCCTTTCCTCTCCATCCATACCACTACCCTGCTCGTTCAAGCTCTCATCCTATCCCGTCTGGACTACTGCATCAGCCTTCTCTCTGATCTCCCATCTTCGTGTCTCTCCCCACTTCAATCCATACTTCATGCTGCTGCCTGGATTACCTTTGTCCAGAAACGCTCTGGGCATATCACTCCCCTCCTCAAAAATCTCCAGTGGCTACCAATCAATCTGCGCATCAGGCAGAAACTCCTCACCCTGGGCTTCAAGGCTGTCCATCCCCTCGCCCCCTCCTCCCTCACCTCCCTTCTCTCCTTCTCCAGCCCACCCCGCACCCTCTGCTCCTCCGCCGCTAATCTCCTCACCGTACCTCGTTCTCGCCTGTCCCGCCATCGACCCCCGGTCCACATCATCCCCCGGGCCTGGAATGGCCTCCCTCTGCCCATCCGCCAAGCTAGCTCTCTTCATCCCTTCAAGGCCCTACTGAGAGCTCACCTCCTCCAGGAGGCCTTCCCAGACTGAGCCCCTTCCTTCCTCTCCCCGTCGTCCCCCCTCCATCCCCACCATCTTACCTCCTTCCCTTCCCCACAGCACCTGTATATATGTATATATGTTTGTACATATTTATTACTCTATTTATTTATTTATTTTACTGTACATATCTATCCTATTTATTTTATTTTGTTAGTATGTTTGGTTTTGTTCTCTGTCTCCCCCTTTTAGACTGTGAGCCCACTGTTGGATAGGGACTGTCTCTGTATGTTGCCAATTTGTACTTCCCAAGCGCTTAGTACGGTGCTCTGCACACAGTAAGCACTCAATAAATACGATTGATGATGATGGCACATAGTAAGCGCTTATCAAATACCACAATTATCATTATTATTATTATTACAGAAATCCAACTGAACTCACCAGTGGCCTCCGTCTCGATGGGAACACCCAGTTCCAGATATCTTTCAATGGGCTGGGACAACCAGTGGTGTTGCTCCCCGATCCCCACGCGACCAGCGGGACTTGCAAAGCATCTCATTTTGGGCCAAGGCAATGGTGGTAGAACACTACTGCAGGAAACGGAGCGGTGGGAGATAACTGAAGAAGCGGTGCTCCGGGTTCTCCTTCCACCAGCCGCACTAAAAGAGGGCCTGAGGGCCCGGGAGCCACGGCGAGAGCAGCAGCGTGGCCTAACGGAAAAAGCACGAGACTGGAAGTCAGAGGACCTGAGTTCTAATCCCGACTCCGCCAAACGCTTGCTGTGTGACCTTGAGCAAGTCACTTAATTTCTCTGTGTCTCAGTTTCCTCAACTGTAAAACGGGGATTAAATACCTGTTCTCCCTCCTACTTAGACTTTGAACCCCATGCGGGACGGGGACTGTGTCCAACCTAAGTTGTATCTACCCCGGCGCTTAGAACAGTGTTTGACACATCCTAAGTGTTTAATAAATATCATAAAAAAGAGCTCCAGGAAGCTGTTGCTATGGGAGCTGTTCCTGGCTGTTGCTGCTCTGGCTCGACTCCATATGTGCTCCCTCTTTCTTCATCTTTCGTACTCTCCCGAATGCTTAGTACGGTGCTCTGCACAGAATAAGCGCTCAATAAATACCATTGATTATCTTACTCTTTTCTTCCTTCCTCCGTGCTTGTACTATTGGCCCCAACTCGAACCTCTGAGCCCGGAAAATAGGACGACGTTAACAATTCAACAGCACTTTCGCTTTAAGGGTGTTGAAGTCCGGAGCCCATTCAGCTGGGAGAAATGAAGACTGCAGTTCTCAGTGGGGACTTTTCCGCTGGCAAAAGGGAGAGATACATAAGAGCCAAATTCCAAACTTAAGGAGCTCATAAAGAGCCACGAGAAGCAGCATGGCTGAGTGGAAATCAATCAATCAATCAATCAATCGTATTTATTGAGTGCTTACCGTGTGCAGAGCACTGTACTAAGCGCTTGGGAAGTCCAAGTTGGAAACATATAGAGACAGCCCCTACCCAACAGTAGGCTCACAGTCTAAAAGGGGGGGGACAGAGAACAAAACCAAACATACTAACAAAATAAATAGAATAGATATGCACAAGTAAAATAAATAAATAAATAAATGGGCTTTGGAGTCAGAGGTCATGGGTTCAAATCCCAGCTCCGCCACCTGTCATCTGTGTGACTTCGGGCAAGTCACTTCACTTCTCTGGGCCTCAGTTCTCTCATCTGTAAACTGGGGATTAAGACTGTGAAGCCCCCCGTGGGACAACCTGATCATCTTGTAACCTCCCCAGCGCTTAGAACAGTGCTTTGCACATAGTAAGCGCTTAATAAATGCTATCATTATTATTATAAATCAGTGAGAGGAGGAATGTGAGACAGGACTCTGGCTGGGCAGTTTTGCTGACAAATAGTTTGGCCCCCTCGATGAGAACGGAAAACACAGATGGCACCAGACCCAAAGGGTTGCGTGATCGAGTGGAAAGAAAATCGCCGGGGACGGCTTGTCTTTCCGGCCCTCGGCAGAGAGGCTGGTAAATCCACCCTCCTGCACCCATTAAATCACATGGCTTGGGAACGGGATGGGCCGCATGCCTCGGCCAACTGACATGAGGGACTCAAACATAGAGAACCACGCGCAAGGGTTTTATTCGAGCCGGAAATGATGCCGGGAAGATGAAACGAAATATGACTCGTAAACAGAAAAAAGATTATTTATTAGCACGTGGGGTTATGGGGTGGTGGTCATTTTAATCCAATACTGGACTTTTTACCTCTGTGTAATAATAATGATGTCATTTGTTAAGCGCTTACTATGTGCAGAGCACTGTTCTAAGCGCTGGGGGGGATACAAGGTGATCAAGTTGCCCCACGTGGGGCTCACAATCAATCCCCATTTTACAGATGAGGTAACTGAGGCTCAGAGAAGTTAAGTGACTTGCCCAAGATCACACAGCCGTCATGTGGTGGAGTCGGGATTCGAACCCATGACCCCTGACTCCAAAGCCCGGGCTCTTTTCACTGAGCCACGCTGCTTCTCATAGCCACGAGGGGTTTTTAACCTTCCAAGTTCAGTTCTGGAGCACAGCAGCAGCACTGAGGAAGATCAATGTTCTGTAAATACAGTGTGGTGATAATAATAATAATAATGGCATTTATTAAGCGCTTACTATGTGCAAAGCACTGTTCCAAGCGCTGGGGAGGTAACAAGGTGATCAGGTTGTCCCATGGGGGGGCTCACAGTCTTAATCCCCATTTTACAGATGAAGGAACTGAGGCCCAGAGTTGTGACTTGCCCAAAGTCAATCAATCAATCAATCAATCGTATTTATTGAGCGCTTACTGTGTGCAGAGCACTGTACTAAGCGCTTGGGAAGTACAAGTTGGCAACATATAGAGATAGTCCCTACCCAACAGTGGGCTCACAGTCTAAAAGGGGGAGACAGAGAACAAAACCAAACATACTAACAAAGTAAAATAAATAGAATATGTACAAGTAAAATAAATAAATAGAGTAATAAATATGTACAAACATATATACATATATACAGGTGCTGTGGGGACGGGAAGGAGGTAAGATGGCGGGGATGGAGAGGGGGACGAGGGGGAGAGGAAGGAAGGGGGCCCAAAGTCACACAGCTGACAATCGGCAGAGCCAGGATTTGAACCCATGACCTCTGACTCTAAAGCCCAGGCTCTTT
Source organism: Tachyglossus aculeatus (assembly GCF_015852505.1). Classification (NCBI taxonomy): domain Eukaryota; kingdom Metazoa; phylum Chordata; class Mammalia; order Monotremata; family Tachyglossidae; genus Tachyglossus; species Tachyglossus aculeatus. The sequence goes on from NC_052069.1 coordinate 88,693,446, forward strand.
CCACTGAACCACGCTACTTCTCATTATTTAGTGGTTGCGCTCAGTTGCCGAATAAAAACAGTGGAATTGCACTGAAAACAGAAACCATCTGAGCTTTTCATCCAATGATCAAGGATGGAACAGGACACGGCTAATGCAGAAATACTTTAAATTCACCTAATCTCAAGTTTCGACACAGGTTGGCTCACACCCCAGCAGCGTTATTTCTGGAAAGAGACACAACCGTTTTATCCTCAAACAAAACTCTGCCACTCTGTGCATCGCCAAGGCAAGGTGAGGTTTCATACTGCTGCCCGGTTTGTCCAATGGTCCTTACCAAGAATCATCATCATCATCATCAATCGTATTTATTGAGCGCTTACTATGTGCAGAGCACTGTACTAAGTGCTTGGGAAGTACAAATTGGCAACATATAGAGACAGTCCCTACCCAACAGTGGGCTCACAGTCTAAAAGGGGGAGACAGAGAACAAAACCAAACATACTAACAAAATAAATAGAATAGATATGTAAAAATAAATTAAATAAATAAATAGAGTAAAAAATATGTACAAACATATATCCATATATACAGGTGCTGTGGGGAAGGGAGGGAGGTAAGATGGGGGGGATGGAGAGGGGGACGAGGGGGAGAGGAAGGAAGGGGCTCAGTCTGGGAAGGCTGGGAATGAACATCAACCAGTGGAATTAATTCAACAGTGTACTAAACGCTTAGGCAAAGTACAATACAACAAAGTTGGAAAGCAGCATGGCCTAGTGGAAATAATAATAATAATAATAATGGCATTTGTTAAGCACTTACTATGTGCAAAGCACTGTTCTAAGCGCTGGGGGGGATCCAAGGTGATCAAGTTGTCCCACATGGGGCTCACAGTCTTAATCCCCATTTTACAGATGGGGTAACTGAGGCTCGGAGAAGTTAAGTGACTTGCCCAAGGTCACACAGCAGACATGTGGCAGAGGTGGGATTCGAACCCATGACCTCGGACTCCAAAGCCCGGGCTCTTTCCACTGAGCCACGCTGCTTCTCTGGGTCTGGGAGTTCCGCCACTTCCCTGCTGGGTGACTTTGGGCAAGTTGCTTAACTTCTTTGTACCTCAGTTCCCTCATCTGCAAAATGGGATTTAATACCCATTCTTCCTCCTACTTTTAAATGTGAGCCCCACGTGGGACTCCATTATCCCTCTGGACTGTAAGCTCACCACGGGCAGGAAACATGTTGCCAACTTGTACTTCCCAAGCGCTTAGTACAGTGCTCTGCACACAGTAAGCGCTCAATAAATACAATTGATTGATTGAAACATGTCTATCAACTCTGTTATGCTGTTATACTGTACTCTCCCAAGTGCTTAGTACAGTGCTCTGCACACTGTAACTACTCAATAAATATGATTGATTGACTGTACTGTTCTCTCCCAAATGTTTAGCATGGTGCTCTGCACAGCAAGTGCTCAATAAATTCATTCATTCAATCATACTAATTGAGCGCTTACCGTGTGCAGACCATGAGCCCACTGTTGGGTAGGGACCGTCTCTATCTGTTGCCAACTTGGACTTCCCAAGCGCTTACTACAGTGCTCTGCACACAGTAAGCGCTCAATAAACGAGAAGCAGCGTGGCTCAGTGGAAAGAGCCCGGGCTTTGGAGTCAGAGGTCATCAGTTCAAATCCCGGCTCTGCCAATTGTCAGCTGGGTGACTTTGGGTAAGTCACTTCTCTGGGCCTCAGTTCCCTCATCTGTAAAATGGGGATTAAGACTGTGAGCCCCCTGCGGGACAATCTGATCACCTTGTAACCTCCCCGGGGCTTAGAACAGTGCTTTGCACATAGTAAGCGCTTAATAAATGCTATTATTATTATAATAAATACGACTGAATGAATGAATAGCACTGTACTAAGCGCTTAATAATAATACCACTGATAGGTGATAAACACATTCCCCGAACATGACTAGGAAAGGGGGGTTTCCCTACCCAGCTGGAGGATGATAATTTGAAGACTATTATGGAATTGCCAAGGGCAGTTCCCGTTGGTGATCCTGGAATTTGAGTGGCACGACTTTACGCTACGAAGGGGAACTCCTCGCCCCAGCCTGTGAGCCCACTGTTGGGTAGGGACTGTATATGTTGCCAACTTGTCCTTCCCAAGCGCTTAGTACAGTGCTCTGCACACAATAAGCGCTCAATAAATACGACAATGAATGAATGAATGAATCAATCAATCGTATTTATTGAGCACTTACTGTGTGCAGAGCACTGTACTAAGCGCTTGGGAAGTACAAGTTGGCAACATATAGAGACGGTCCCTACCCAACAGTGGGCTCACAGTCTAAAAGGGGGAGACAGAGAACAAAACCAAACATAATGAACAGGTTGTCCCACGTGGGGCTCACAGTCTTCACCCCCATTTTACAGATGCGGTAACTGAGGCCCAGAGAAGTGAAGTGACTGATTGAAGGGGAATCTCCCAGGTTTCCCTGGAGTTGGAGAGACGGGGGCAAAAAGTACTCATGCCCTTCCGCAACTGCCTCTCCTTCGGCCACCCACCCAGAAGCCTGCCCCCTTCACTGTAAAACACTCTCTCTCTCTCCCTCCAATCAATCAGTCGTATTTATTGAGCGCTTACTGTGTGCAGAGCACTGTACTAAGCGCTTGGGAAGTACAAATTGGCAACATATAGAGACAGTCCCTACCCAACAGTGGGCTCACAGTCTAGAAGGGGGAGACGGAGAACAAAACAAAACATGGAGACAGGTGTCAAAATCGTTAGAGCAAATAGAATTAAAGCTATCTGCACATCATTAACAAAATAAATAGTAAATTAAGCAGGCTATCCAGATGGGCATACACTACAGAGCATCTGGCATTTCTGCTAGCTTTCTAGCCTGGCAAGGACCTGACTGGCAAAGGCCACGTTACATGCACATGCAAGACTGTTATCCTCATATAATCTTATCTGACCATCTCCAGTTTCCCTAATAAAAAGTCTTCCACACAATTCAGGTTGAAATCCTCCTCCCCATCCCCGCCTTGCCTCCTTCCCCTCCCCACAGCACCCGTGTCTATGTATATGTGTTTGGACGGATTTATTCCTCTATTTTATTTGTACATGTTTTGTTCATATTTATTTGTACATTTATTTGTACTTTGTAATTTGTATTTATTTGTACATTTGTACATATTTATTCTGTTTATTTTATTTTGTCAATATGCTTTGTTTTGTTCTCCGTCTCCCCCTTCGAGACTGTGAGCCCACTGTTGGGTAGGGACCGTCTCTATATGTTGCCACTTGTACTTCCCAAGCGCTTAGTACAGTGCTCTGCACACAGTAAGTGCTCAATAAATACAATTGAATGAATGAATGAATGAAGAAATGGACTCGTGCTGTCCAAGTCAGCTAGCTGAAAAGACGAGTCCTAATTTTACCCTACATCTTACAAAATCTCCAACATCCCCCATCAGAACAGTACTAGAACTTCTCTAAGACTAGTACTACTTCCTCTCCCCCTCCTCACCTCCTTCCCCTCCCCACAGCACCTGTATATATGTTTGTACGTATTTATTACTCTATTTTACTTGTACATATTTATTCTATTGATTTTATTTTGTTAATATGTTTGGTTTTGTTGTCTGTCTCCCCCTTCTAGACTGTGAGCCCGCTGTTGGGTAGGGACCGTCTCTATACGTTGCCGACTTGTGATTCCCAAGCGCTTAGTACAGTGCTCTGCACACAGTGAGCGCTCAATAAGTACGACTGAATGAATGAATACTACTAGAGAAGCAGCATGGCCTAGTGGCAAGAGCACGGGCTTGGGAATCAAAAGATGGGGGTTCCAATCCCAGCTCTGCACTTGTCTGCTGCCTTGGGTAAGTCACTTCACTTCTCTGTGCCTCAGTTACCTCATCTGTAAAATGGGAACTGTGAGCCCTATGTGGGGACAAGGAAGGTGTCCAATCTGATTACCTTGTAACCACCCCAGTGCTTAGAACAGTGCTTTGCACATAGTCAGCGCTTAATAAATGCCATCATCATCATTATTATTATTATTATTATAAGAATTATTGTTCTATTTTGGGATTATTGATAAAGATGCCCACTCCCTGGGACCACAGTCCCTGTGGTTTTCTCAGCTGGACTCCCAGCCTTACATAACCCAGGCCTCATTCGTGACCAGAGAGTCTCCGCTCGGATGAAAAGAGCCAAAGGTGCCAACTTGTACTTCCCAAGCGCTTAGTACAGCGCCCTGCACACAGTAAGCGCTCAATAAATACGATTGATAAATTGATTGATTCCGGATTGCTGGCTCTTTGAAGCTTATTGGCTTTCCCAATAGCCTATCCCTTTCCCAGTCCTCATCCCTCCCTAAAATCCCTGTCCCCTTTTCACTTCGCCCCAGCATCCAAAATAAAAACCAGGCTCCTCTCTTTGTTTATACAAGCAAATATCGAGGAACTTCAATGTTCTGTAGAATGACTGCATTCCCTAAGCACCTACTGTATGCTAAGCGCTGCTGTAGATTCAAGGCTATCAGTATAATAATATTATGGCATTTGTTAAGTGCTTACTATGTGCCAAGCACTGTACTAAGCGCTGGGGTGGATACAAGCAAACCGGGTTGGACACAGTCCCTGTCCCACCTGGGGCTCACAGTCTCAATCCCCATTTTGCAGATGAGGGAACTGAGGCCCAGAGAAGTGAAGCGACTGGCCCAAGGTCCCACAGCAGACAAGGCAGGATTAGAACTCAAGACCTTCTGATTTCCAGGCCTGTGCTCTCTCCACTACGCCATAGTGCTCACCTTTCTCACGCAGGATTCATCATCTATTTTATTCCCATTTTACAGATGAACAGGCCCAGAGAGGTGAACTGACTTTTACCAAAGTCTCACAACAGGCCACAGGTAGGCCTGGGATTAGAGAAGCAGCGTGACTCAATGGAAAGAGCCCGGGCTTTGGAGTCAGAGGTCATGGGTTCAAATCCCAGCTCTGCCAATTGTCAGCTGTGTGACTTTGGGCAAGTCACTTAACTTCTCTGGGCCTCAGTTCCCTCATCTGTAAAATGGGGATTAAGACTGTGAGCCCCGCCGTGGACAACCTGATGACCTTGTAACCTCCCCAGCGCCTAAAACAGTGCTTTGCACATAGTAAGCGCTTAATAAATGCCATTATTATTATTAGAAGGGAGAGACAGACAACAAAACAAAAGTGTATCGAATGGCAAAAAACGGTACAGTCATCCAACCGCCTTTAAAGCGATTTGGTTGCTAATTTATGAACTCAGTGGCATTAGATGGACGCTTAATCGTGGGGGCAATTTTTCAGTTCAGTTCCACAGTCAATCCACTCCCTACTCGAAGACCGGGAAGGAAAACCACAGTAAGAATTTGTTTCTTTTAACTTGGCAGAGGCAATTGCCCCGCTCTACATCAGGGAAGTTTTATAGGCTGGTTCGTACCTAACGAGGATTGTGCTTGCAGTAGTCATTCATTCATTCAGTCGTATTTATTGAGCGCTTACTGTGTGCAGAGCACTGGACTAAGCACTTGGGAAGTACAAGTTGGCAACAGATAGAGACGGTCCCTACCCGACAGCGGGCTCACAGTCTAGAAGGGGGAGACAGACAACAAAACAAAACATATTAACAAAATAAATAGAATATGTACAAATAAAATAGAGTAATAAATACGTACAAACATATATACAGGTGCTGTGGGGAGGGGAAGGAGGTAAGGCGGGGGGATGCGGAGGGGGAGAGGAAGACCCCAAACCATCTTAGTCCTGCAGAAAAACAGTCCCAAGGGATCTTCAGAGCTTAGCAAGGCAGCTGGCAGATGGAAACTGTAATTAAAACACTTTTGACTGTCATAATAAAATACATGTGACAGTTTAACGCTGTTCCAGCGATTTTCTTAAGCTAAACAGAGTTGGAAAAAAAAACCCAGCAGTTGTTAACCACACCATTTTAGGAAGGAACAAAAGGAAAAAAAAAAACCAAACCCAAACTACTGACCTAAATATATACAGCTCGATCTTTGCTAACCTTACACGTTCTTTAGAGTGACTGTTGATAAGGCAAAATTATAATTCTTCTCCTTATTTCTGTGGCTCCCCTTAGGTGTTTTCAAAATTAACACACACGTCGCTTTCACAATACTGTATTTAAGAACGCCTCACCGCCTCTCCTGGAACTTTTCAAATTCAGTGCTTACATAAAGTCTTATTTAAACCATCCTTCAAGTTGAAACTTGAGAGTGTCAGCTCATCACACAGGAAATAATTTTCCTTCTTTTTTTTTTTCTGCAAGAAAAAGTTTGAGGATATACAGACAAGGTTTTGGTGGGTGGGGGGAGGTTTGTGGGGGCAGAGGGGACAGTGGAGGGGCTGAATATGTTAAATATAAAAATGTAAATCCTAGTTATTAAGAGATTTACATGGGAAGGACACAGGTCAAATCCATTTTAACTGTGTCCTACTGAGCCCACAATCTGCTAAATTAATTCGATCGTATTTATTGAGCACTTACTATGTGCACTCTAATAAGCGCTTAATTATGCGCTTAGGTCATCCCGTCTCCACCACGTGTCTGCTGTGTGACCTTGAGCAAGTCACTTCACTTCCCAAGCGCTTAGTACAGTGCTCTGCACACAGTAAGCGCTCAATAAATACAATTGATTGATTGATTGATTGATTCTCTGGGCCTCAGTTATCTGTAAAATGGGGATTAAGACTGTGAGCTCCCTGTGGGACAGGGACTGGGTCCAACCTGACTTTTATTTACCCCAGTGCTGAGAACAGAGCTTGGCATTTAGTAAGCACTTAACAAGAACTATTATTATTATTAACGTATACAGAATCTTAGGAAACTGAACTGGGACTCAAGTGTGGAGCCAGGTCCTATTCCTTCGCCCGAACTTCTTATACCAAATTAGGTTTTTGGGGGGTAATCCCAAGTAGTCAGTGCCAGTCAGCCTCCTACTTGAGTTTCTATTCAGTGCAGAGCACTGTCCTGGTTATAAATAATAATAACCGTGGCATTTGTTAAGCACGTAATGTGTGCCGGACACTGACTAAACACTATGGTAGGTACAAGTTATTTAGGTTGGATGCGGTCCCTGTTCCACATAGGGCTCACTGTCTTAAACCCCATTGTACAGATGAGGTAACTGAGTGGATTACTGCATCAGCCTCCGCTCTGATCTCCCATCCTCCTGTCTTTCCCCACTTCAGTCTATATTTCACGCTGCTGCCCGGATTATTTTTGTGCAGAAACGCCCTGGGCATGTTACTCCCCTCCTCAAAAATCTTCCAGTGGCTGCCTGTCAACCTTCGCATGAAGCAAAAACTCCTCCCCCTGGGCTTCAAGGCTGTCCATCCCCTCGCCCCCTCCTCCCTCACCTCCCTTCTGTCCTTCTCCAGCCCAGCCCGCACCCTCCGCTCCTCTGCTGCCACTAACCTCCTCACTGGGCCTCGTCCTCGCCTGTCCCGCCGTCGATCCCCAGTCCACGTCCTTCCCCGACCTGGAATGGCCTCCCTCCGCCCATCCACCAAGCTAGCTCTCTTCCTCCCTTCAAAGCCCTACTGAGAGCTCACCTCCTCCAGGAGGCCTTCCCACACTGAGCCCCCTTTTTTCTCTCCTCCTCCCCCTCCCCACTGCACTTGTATATCAATCAATCGTATTTATTGAGCGCTTACTGTGTGCAGAGCACTGTACTAAGCGCTTGGGAAGGACAAGCTGGCAACATATAGAGACAGTCCCTACCCAACAGTGGGCTCACAGTCTAGAAGGGGGAGACAGAGAACAAAACCAAACATACTAAGAAAATAAAATAAATGGAATAGATAGGTACAAGTAAAATAAACAGAGTAATAAATATGTACAAACATATATACATATATATAGGTGCTGTGGGGAAGGGAAGGAGGTAAGATGCGGGGGATGGAGAGGGGGACAAGGGGGAGAGGAAGGAAGGGGCTCAGTCTGGAAAGGCCTCCTGGAGGAGGTGAGCTCTCAGTAGGGCCTTGAAGGGAGGAAGAGAGCTAGCTTAGCTTGTATATTTGTACAGATTTATTACTCAATTTTACTTGTACATATTTACTACTCTATTTATTTTGTTAATGACGTGCATCTAGCTCTAATCCTATATGTTCTGACGATTCTGACACCTGTCCACATGTTTAGTTTTGTTGTCTGTCTCCCCCTTCTAGACCGCGAGCCTAGGTTGGGTTGGGACCGCCTGTAGATGTTGCCGACTTGTACTTCCCAAGCGCTTGGTACAGTGCTCTGCACGTAGTAAGCGCTCAATAAATACGATTGAATGAATGAATGAGTGAACTGAGGCCTAGAGAAGGGAAGTGACTTGCTTAAGGTCACACAGCGGACAAGTGGAGGGGCCCGGATCAGAGCCCTGGTCCTTCGGATTCCCAGGCCCGTGGTTTAGCCCCTAGGCCAAACTGCTTCTCTTGAGCAGCCCAGCTCTGAAGCTTTGATGGCCTCAAGGGCTTTGGGCTTCTATAGGTGCCTTTGGAAGTGTCATCATCATCATCAATCGTATTTATTGAGCGCTTACTATGTTCAGAGCACTGTACTAAGCGCTTGGGAAGTACAAATTGGCAACACATAGAGACAGTCCCTACCCAACAGTGGGCTCACAGTCTAAAATGGGGAGACAGAGAACAAAAGTATCCTCTATAGGCTCTGAAGACTTCACTCCACTTTTTTTGTGGAGGGGGACAGAGGTGGGGCGGGAGGCGGCTGACCATCCTCCTCCAGGCCCCCTCCAAGGCCAACATTGAATGAATGAATGGACTTGAAGATCACCTCTAGACTATAAACTTATTATAGGTAGGGAATGTGTCTACTAATTCTCTTGTATTGTACTCTCCCAAGTGCTTAGAACAGTGCTCTGCACAAAGTGCTCAATAAATACCACTGACTGATTAGTTGACAAGTGTCAACTAACTTGTACATATTTACTATTCTATTTTGTTAGTATGTGCTGTTTTGTTGTCCGTCTCCCCCTTCTAGACTGTGAGCCCGCTATTGGGTAGGAACCTTCTCTCTATAATAATAATAATAATAATAATTATGGCATTTATTAAGCGCTATGTGCAAAGCACTGTTCTAAGCGCTGGGGAGGTTACAAGGTAACCAGGCTCAGTCTTAATCCCCTTTTTCCAGATGAGGTACCTGAGGCCCAGAGAAGTTAAGTGACTTGCCCAAAGTCACACAGCTGACAATTGGCAGAGTGGGGATTTGAACCCATGACCTCTGACTCCAAAGCCCGGGCTCTTTCCACTGAGCCACGCTGCTTCTCTATATGTTACCAGCTTGTACTTCCCAAGCGCTTAGTACAGTGCTCTGCACACAGTAAGCACTCAATAAATATGACAATGAATGAACATGGCTACACCACACCGGCAACTGTTCTAAACAGGGAATTATTATTATGGTTTTTTGTTAAATGCTTACGCTGTGCCAAGCACTGGGATAGATACAAGGTAATCATCATCAATCGTATTTATTGAGCGCTTACTATGTGCAGAGCACTGTACTAAGCGCTTGGGAAGTACAAATTGGCAACATATAGAGACAGTCCCCACCCAACAGTGGGCTCACAGTCTAAAAGGTAATCAGGTTGGACAGTCTCTGTCCTACATGGGGCTCTCAATCTTAATCCCCATTTGGCCGATGAGGTAACTGAGGCACAGTGAGTTACCCAAGGTCACACAGCAGACGAGCGGCGGAGCCGGGATTAGAACCCACATCCTCTGAATCCCAAGTCAGTGCACTTGCCTCTAAACTGATGCCTTGCCAAATCCCCGCCCACACATCTTTTTTCAGCTTCAATCCGTATGTTAAAACTCGATTTTCTGCCAAAATCTCTGCCACTTCCCCCTCCTCCTCTCTCCCATCTGGAAATCTTTTGCATTTGGGCCCGCTCCCTAGTTAGCCCAGAGTTTTGTTAACCAGCCTTGCATTTTCAGGCCTGACCCACATTTTCCAAACATTTCAAGCATATTTCCTCCCTCCTATCAATCAATCAATCGTATTTATTGAGCGCTTACCGTGTGCAGAGCACTGTACTAAGCGCTTGGGAAGTACAAGTTGGCAACATATTCTATTCTAAAATCAATCAATCATATTTATTGAGCGCTTACTATGTGCAGAGCACTGTACTAAGCGCTTGGGAAGTACAAATTGGCAACATATAGAGACAGTCCCTACCCAACATTGGGCTCACAGTCTAAAAGGGGGAGACAGAGGACAAAACCAAACATACTAACAAAATAAAATAAATAAATAAATAAATAAAATAAATATTTTATAAAAGGAGGAGGAGGATTAATACCCATGAAAAAAAGCAAACCAGTAAAACGAATCCCAGACTGAGGTGACGAGAATCGCCCTGGACATAATGCAACATTCCTAGAGAACTGGTTTTGTTGTTTTATGGTAATTGTTAATTAAGCGTTTACTATGTGTCAAGCACTGTTCTGAGATACGAACCAACCAGGTCAAAGTTCCTGCCCCACATGGGGCTTACAGTCTAAGTAGGAAGGAAAACGGGTATTGCATCCCCACTTTTCTGTTGAGGAAACTGAGGCCCAGAGGGTCGAAGTGACTCGCCCAGGGTCACTCAGCAGGCAAGGGGAAGGATTGGAATTAGACTCCCAGGCCCGTGATCATCATCATCATCAATCGTATTTATTGAGCGCTTACTATGTGAAGAGCACTGTACTAAGCGCTTGGGAAGTACAAATTGGCAACATATAGAGACAGTCCCTACCCAAGTGGGCTCACAGTCTAAAAGGGTGATCTGATAACTAGGCCCCTCTGTTTTTCATTTTCATTAGAGAAGCAGCGTGGCTCAGTGGAAAGAGCCCGGGCTTTGGAGTCAGAGGTCATGGGTTCGAATCCCAGCCCCACCACCTGTCTGCTGTGTGACCTTGAGCAAGTCACTTAACTTCTCTGAGCCTCAGTCACCTCATCTGTAAAATGGGGATTAAGACTGTGAACCCCACGTGGGACAACCTGATCACTTTGTATCCCCCCCAGCGCTTAGAACAGTGCTTTGCACATAGTAAGCGCTTAACAAATGCCAACATCATTTATTATTATTATTATTAGTTTAATACACCCAATGGCGCTAAGGCGGGGAGCTAGAGCAGATTTCACTGAGTTCTTTCCCAGGTCTGTTTTCCTACCACTGAATCACTAAATATTGAAGATTGAAAATGCATAAAATAGAGAAGCAGCGTGGCTCCGTGGAAAGAGCCCGGGCTTTGGAGTCAGAGGTCATGGGTTCAAATCCCAGCTCCGCCACTTGTCAGCTGTGTGACTTGGGCAAGTCACTTAACTTCTCTGAGCCTACTTATATCATCTGTAAAATGGGGATTAAGACTGTGAGCCCCCCGTGGGACAACCTGATCACCTTGTAACCTCCCCAGCGCTTAGAACAGTGCTTTGCACATAGTAAGCACTTAACAAATGCCAACATTATTTATTATTATTATTAGTTTAATACACCCAATGGCGCTAAGGCGGGGAGCTAGAGCAGATTCCACTGAGTTCTTTCCCAGATCTGTTTTCCCACCACCGAATCACTGGTTTTACTCCACATTGATTCAAACCTAAGAAAGCGACCTCGGGCTTCTCTTTAGGAGACATAATACTAATAATAAATAATAATTTTGGTATTTATTAAGTGCTTAAACTGTGCCAAGCACCGTTCTAAGCGCTGGGGGAGATACAAGGTAATCAGCTTGTCCCCCGTGGGGCTCACAGTCTTAATCCCCATTTTCCAGATGAGGTAACTGAGGCCCAGAGAAGTGCCCAAAGTCACACAGCTGATAAGTGGCAGAGCTGAGATTAGAACCCATGACCTCTGACTCCCAAGCCTGTGCTCTTTCCAAGGAGCCACGAGGGAGCCTTCACTCCCACGGGAAGGCCTTCACATCTCCTATGGGGAAAGCAGGTTCGCCACCTCATCTTCCTGTGATTTGTTCCCTCTTTAGCCACCTTCAAGCTCTTGGATTTCGTTCGCGCTCAAAACTAACCAGACCAGAATGAACGCGGCAAGAGGAAGACAGTTGCAACGAAAGCAATGCCGAAAAGTCCTTCCCGCAAATCAGCCATCTTCTACTGGAACAACCTGTTCAACTCTCTTCCTCCCTTCAAAGCCCTACTGAGAGCTCACCTCCTCCAGGAAGCCTTCCCACACTGAGCCCCCCCATTCCTCTTCCCCTCCACCCTATATACTTCCCCTCCCACAGCACCTGCATATATGTTTGTACAGATTTATTACTCTATTTATTTTACTTGTACATATTACTATTCTATTTATTTTGTTAATATATTTTGTTGTCTGTCTCCCCCTTCTAGACTGTGAGCCCGCTGTGGGTAGGGACCGTCTCTAGATGTTGCCAACTTGGACTTCCCAAGCGCTTAGTACAGTGCTCTGCACACAGTAAGCGCTCAATAAATACGACTGAATGAATGAATGAACTCAGTTTAACCTAAAATTCAACCCGTCGCAACTTGCTTTCCCTTTCAAAAATTCAACTTTTATAAATTTAAGACTCATACTGTCAGTTTGGCACTCATTAAGACTAAATGAATCGCAGCATGTAGTTACAGCTTCACAAGATGCCACACGATATTTTCTGTTGCTTTTCCTTTTTTCGACTTGGAAATATTTTGCTATCAGGATGAATCGATATGGAACCAGTACCTAAGACCTCGTTTTTGAGTTCCAATCCATTCTTTGCCGGTTTCATCCCCATGTTCAGATACCTAGATTTTGTTCCAACAATATGTTCCAGGGTCAAGTTATACATGTGGTTGTATGGAACTATGATGCCATCAAGGAGAAGAGAAGCAATTTGTAGCATCTTTACCCCGTGAAAGCCACGAGAACTGGAGTAATGGGCCAAAGCACCTATAAAAAGGATCCAGTGGCGATAAAATTGGGCCTTCTGAAATATATAAATTCGGCTGCATCTAAAATAACTTATCAACCTTCCAATATTTCATCTGCATACGCTAAAAAGATTAGAGGTACCCACACATCAGTGGATTTGACTTGTCATTTAAAAGTTACACAAGAAGTACAACTTAAGAAACGTAAATCAGAGGAAATAAGATCTTTCTGCAAAATCTTGGAATCTGGAAGTTAGGGCATTCTTTTACAAGAGCAGGTAACCATTTCATATACTTTCACGCAACATTCATCACCACGTGCAATGATATCTTAAAGGTTCTGCTCCAGGTACTAAAGTATTGCAAATAGGTGTTTTGACATCGTGGTTATTACTGATGCAAATCTGGGTAAAACAGGGAAGAAGAAAATCCCAGCACCAAGTCACCAGACATTTAAGACGATGCATTCAAATATTTTTCTGCCTTGCTTTTTCCCTTCCTCTTAATCTACAAAGAGGAGTGGAAGGAAATTGATGGAAGCATCGCTTGAATATTTTTTTTTTTTTGGTGTGCGCATTACAGCAGCCACCGAGTAAGGAGGGGTGACAACATGAGAGTTAACTGTCTCGGTGAAAAAGCTTTGGGGGAACACAAGTTTTTCCTTATTTGCTGCTTTTTTGCTGTTTTTTCAAGCTGCCAAGAGGTAACCTGGCCTATCTGCAGATATATTTTTGTCAGGGGAGGTGAAAGCAGTTGTGGAGGAAGCCCAACGGAGGCGAGTCAGGATGAGGTCAGAGCCCGGGCTCCTGCACAACACGGCTGTAGCTTTCTAAATGTCTATGGCACAAGATCCTCGGTGACAACGGGAAAAATCTGACGTAACCCTACCAGTTTGGGGCGAAAGCTAGCATTTGTATCGTGCAAAATGGTGTTTCCTTCAAAATACCTGTAAAAAAGAAACAAAAATTAAGATCAATTTACATTTGACAAGGAGAGCACCGGCCTGGCAAAGGACCTGGGTTCTAATCCCAGCTCTGCCACCTGCCTGCTGTGGGACCTTGGACGAGTCATTTTACTTGTCTATGCCTGTTCCCACATCTGTATAATGGGGATTCAACACCTGTTCTCCCATGTGGGACTTGATCTTATACTTACCCCAGCGCTTAGTACAGTGCTTGGCACATAGTCCCTTCTAGACTGTGAGCCCACTGTTGGGTAGGGACTGTCTCTATATGTTGCCAACGTGTACTTCCCAAGCGCTTAGTACAGTGCTCTGCACACAGTAAGCGCTCAACAAATACGATTGATTGATAGTAAGCACTTAACGAAGCCCCAATTATTTGAAAATATTACCGCCGATGCACTGAATTGCTTATTCTCTTCATGATCCTAGAACTTATTAACTTCAACTTGTTTTGAAAAGCCCATTCTTACCTTCAACTCTCAATTATGCACCTTAGTGAGAGGAAGAATCATCATCATCATCATCAATCGTATTTACTGAGCGCTTACTATGTGCAGAGCACTGTACTAAGTGCTTGGGAAGTACAAATTGGCAACATATAGAGACAGTCCCTACCCAACAGTGGGCTCACAGTCTAAAAGGGGGAGACAGAGAACAAAACCAAACATACTAACAAAATAAAATAAATAGAATAGATATGTACAAATAAAATAATAGAGTAAAAAAAAAAAAAAGAATGGCACAGATCATTCACAGGGGAAGGTTAGGAGTGGGGGACAGGAGGCAGAGGTTGAGTGGGAAAGAGGGGAGGTGGGCCTGAGATCAATCAATCAATCGTATTTATTGAGCGCTTACTGTGTGCAGAACACTGTCCTAAGCGCTTGGGAAGTACAAGTTGGCAACATATAGAGACGGTCCCTACCCAACAGTGGGCTCACAGTCTAAAAGAACCCAGATCTAGCTGGGTTGAGTAAGACAGACTTAAAAGTCCACTGGGTAGGAGCAGGAGAAGAAGAAAAGGAGCAGAGAGGAAACTCTAGATGAGATGAGTAGTCACCATTGTAGTTCGGTTGCTGCAGATTGAAAGAAGACTGGAGGAAAGGCAGACCCTCCACTAGTGAGAACTTAAAAATGTACTGAAGGTTTGCTTTGCAGGGTGATCTGTGGGCTGCCTGGAGACCTACCTACCTATCCTTTCAAAATGTCTGAAAATTTGTTTAGAAAATACTCTGAAAAGCGTGTTGCAAAAGACGTCAAATATAAATAGCCAGAGACTTTACTAGAAAGACACGCCAATATACGTTCACTTTCGGTTTTTTAATGGTTTTTCTTAAATCCTTACTGTGGGGGAAGCCGCATGGGTCAGTGGATAGAGTATGGGCCTGGGTCATGGGTTCTGATCCTGGCTCTGCCGCTTGTCTGCTGTGTGGTCCTGGGCAAGTCACTTCACTTTTCTATGCCTCAGTTACCTCATCAGAAAATGGGGATTGAAACTGTGAGCCCCATGTGGGACGGCGACTGTGTCCAACCCAATTTAATGGGATCCACTCCGGCGCTTAGTTCAGCACCTGGCAAATTGTAAGCACTTATACACCATAATTATTATTATTACTACGTGCCGGGTACTGTATTAAGCTCTGGGGTAGGTACAAGATAGTAGGGTTGGACACAGTCCCTGTCCCGCCTAGGGCACACAATCTTTATCCTCATTTTACAGATGAGGTAACTGAGGCACAGGAGTTGAGAGACTTGCCCAAGGTCTCACAGCAGACAGGTGGCAAAGCCAGGATTAGAACCCAGGCCCTCTGACTTGCGAGCCCGGGCTCCTTCCATTAGGCCACGCTCCTCCCCTCAGCAAAGAACCGGAACCCACCATAGACCAGTAACAAAAAACTATCACCACACTGATTTTTCAGCTAGACCATATATTTGAGAGCAGAATTAGTACGCTTGATAGAAAACCGATTACAAAGAGTACCCTTTAAAATCTGAGGGTATGTAATATAAAGTTCATTCCCATTTTACAAAAATTTCAAAGACTGAAGATAACAATAACAAGAAACTTACATCAACGTGTTACAACTCTTGTAGGTGCCCGATGGCTTTGAATTTTTACACCACACTATCAACGGAAATGCTTTTTTTCCCCTCCTATAGATATCAATTTGGTTTCAGCTTCACGGATCAGTGCAGCAAAGTGCAAACGTCATTCACAGGGAGCAGGATGGTCAAGTAAAAACGAGAAAATGCTTTAAAGGTCTAATAAAGAAGTTTAAAATTCTCAGGTAATAAAAAAAAAAAGTGCAGAAAAAGCCTCCCTCCTGAAAAGAATACGTAAAACCACCGCATCCTTTTAGATCAGGAGAAATTAGAGGAAAAAGGGTCAGAACAAGGTAACAAGAGGTATATTACATATTTGTGTTATTTTCCAGGGAAAGCCTCGGGATCATGTGTTTTCTACAGAAAACAAGGTAAATAAAATAGGGATTTTTTTTTATATAAATGTACAATCATTGGGCTACCGAATATGAAAATGTCTTCTTGAACGGCTACAATCATTCAGAATTTTTCTTGTGTTCAAGAATAGAGACTGTGATCATTCTCAGGTATTAGTGGCCTTTCCAAAAATGTATACCAACATATAATGCTCATCTGGGGACAACAGTTCGCCTTCCATTAAACAAAACACCCACACCCAACCCTCTTATTCCTTGTTTTATATTTTTCGTTTCCAATGAGTAGGTAAATAAATTCTCAAGTGCCTTGAAGGTTCAATAAGAACAAAACAAATAGTATCCTGATCAAATGCTTAAATATTGTAATAATTCACAATTGGGGATTATTGAGTTAGCACCCCATCAAATTCTCATTGTATAAAGATTTCTGAAGTTGGAAAATCCCAGAACTAGAGTGGAAAAAAAACCTATCTTTTTCTGGTTTTTTTTTAATGCACTAAAAGCACACTTAGTTATCTGCAACCCATAGATGGGGAAAATAGTGCAGTGTGGCAAAACATTTTATTTAATATGCCTTTAAACATAGCTTTTTCCCCAAAAGGCAAAGGAGTGCAGAAATGATCCAAAAACCCTCTTCATAGATTAAACAAAGATTACCATAGAAAAAAGTCAATTGACATTCTACTTCCACTTAGTTTTTTTCAAGTAACATAGTAAACCGATTCACCTACGACTGATTGACAAATACAGAATTACCATTGGATTAGGATTAAATTTTCCAAAATTTACATTACTAGATTGCAGATTCCGAGTTTACTTAGCAAGCTGCAACTGGAGGACAATCTCTCTGCAGGCAAGAAATCTCTTCAAAGTTGAGGCAACTCTATGCGATTGTGCACTAAACAGTTGGCAAATGATTCAATTCCAACTTCAATCCCTGATATTTTAAACACAGCACTTTCCATTCTGACTTTTTGTCACGGGATTGTTTTAAAAGGCAAAGGTGTTTTTCAAGGGTGCCAGATGGGGAATTTTCACTGTAGAAATTGAGCTTGATTTCAAATTACCTCAAAAAAATCATCCACGCCCCCCCCCCCCCACCAAAATAAAGACATTAGTGCAGAATGAAGGTTCAAAATAATGTGACAAAAATGTCAACATAAAAACTTTCCAAAATCACATTTTAAGAAATGCACCTGCCAATTATAATTTGTTGCCTATAAAAAAAGTGTAAAAATATAATCACTCTTCAGACTATTTTACAGGAAAAAAAGCTTACACCTACATGAATGAAAATGTTTCTAAATTTAGCTATTTGTGGTCAAAGGTATATCCTCTTTACGCCCCTTATTAAAGTCTCGATTTTGCCCTAACTTTCGAATAGCACCTTTTTTTTCTGATGTTCCTAACGAATTTAGGAGGTGAGGACGGACTTGTCTTCTTGTAAACAGCGCTATCGATTACAAGGCACTACCTACGGTGTGAAATAAATAAAAGCAAAAAGAAAACACTTCCAAAATTAGTGACATCTAAGTACGCACCCCTGCTCCTGAAACCTCCCCTCGCTATACAAAATGGATAGAAAAAAATTTGAGTTCCTGGGACTCACCAGAGAATATTTGGTTTTTCAAAATTTTACACGCGACATTTGAAGTGGCTTCCGTATCAAAATATAGTGATAAAATATATCAGTGTCACAATCTGTTAAATAAAAGAAAGCTATATCGACTTTTTTTTTTTTTTCCAAACTTCCGTGAAAAGTACAGTCTACAAATACTCAAGTATAAGAAGGCGGAAGATGATCCGATGCATCTGCAACGAAGTCTATCCCTGCAGGAGAGTGGGGGGAATAAACCGAAACCCAAACCAAAGAAAGAGCCTACGGTTTACAGGCTATCCCGAGGCACGAGAGTTAAGTGTCTCCGGCCAATTTATGGCTAGGTTAACACTTTCGGGAGGGCGATCGGACGCTCCCCCCTAAAAGTCGTTGGCTCTGAAACGTCCGCGGACGCTCTCCGCCGCCCTCAGTCACTGCTGTCGTCGTCGTCGTCGTCGTCCGACGTGTTATTTAGCGGAGACTTGGGCGACTGGCCGTAGGAATCCGACCGGGCAGGCTGGCACGCGGTCACCTCCCCGCTCGAGAGCAGCTCGTGGCAGAAGTCGCAGATCCGCACGGGCTTGGAAGACTGGCTGGGGAGCAGGAACCGCTTTTCCGAGCAAGGGCCGCACACGACGAAGCCGCACTTGCGGCAGTGGTGGCGGCGGTTCACGGGGGTGAACTTGGCCTTCTGGCAACGCATGCAGATGGTCGCCTCCGAGTCCGGGATCCACACCGCGGCGTGTTCGTTGCTGGGGGTCTTCCCGCTCTTGGACAGCAGGTCGGTCACGCACTTGTTGATGTGGTTCATCCACTCCGACTTCTCGGTGGCCGTCGCCGCGTACACGGCGAACGACTTGGTCGGCGTCTTGATGAGCCACCCGTTGCGAAGCTCCCCCTCGTCTTGGATGGAATCGATCGTGACGTTCTCCAGGGGGATGATGTGCTGCTTGTTGTACTTCTTCTTCTGGATGACGATGTTACCGTAGACGAGGATGTCGTTGAAGAGGAAGAACTGCCTCGCTTTGGGCTTCTTCCTGCACAGCTTGGTCAACACCCCTTCGCCGATGAGAACTCGTCCGGGAATGGTCAGGGGCTGACCTGCCGCTCCAAAGCAGCTTTCCACTATATTGATACGCCTAGTGTTTGCTTCGCTGTTGGCCAAGCGATCCACCATCTTCTTCTGCGAGGGGCCTAAAATGCAAGTTTGGCACCCGTTAGAGAGGGAAATCAATTCTCAGAAATGGGCCGCTTTCCTACTACCAATTATGCGGAGCTGCAGGTCGTGAGAAGCCGCGTGGCCTACGGGATGGAGCAGGGGACCAGTTTGAATACCAGCTCCACTACCTGCCTGCTGTTACCTTGGCAAAACCACAATCATCATCATCAATCGTATTTATTGAGCGCTTACTATGTGCAGAGCACTGTACTAAACACTTGGGAAGTACAAATTGGCAACATATAGAGACAGTCCCTACCCAACAGTGGGCTCACAGTCTAAAAGTTTCACAATCGCTCTGTGTCTAAATTTCCACATCTGTAAAATGTGGATTAAATACCTGTTCTCACTGACCTGGCTATTTTGAGCTACCCCACATCTCGCTACTGCGCTTGGCACATAGTAAGCATCAAAATACCACACTTATTACTATCCTTGTAGCATCCAGACAAGATTTCTAATGACTCGCGGTGATTCTTAGACAAACTGGAGAGGAACTCCAATTCTTTCCTTAATAGCTATCATCTGACTCTTCTTTTACAGTTCCATGTAACCTGATGCCCTATTATTGAGTCACAGATTTTTAGTTTAGTGCTTCACTCTAAAAGCTTGTCAGAAAACAAAAAGCGAATACAACATTCAATATAAACTTTCATTAAGTTAAACCTTTCAAGTTAAAACAGTGCTTTGCACATAGTAAGTGCATAATAAATGCCATCATCATTATTATTATTATTATTAAAACATCCATCTTTGAGCATCAGCGAATCTTGAGATTTGGCCTTCATAGTTGAAGATACTGTGTAGCGTGTGCAAAGTCTTTTTGAGACAAGAACCTTGAAAATATTGAAACTTGAAAAAATGACACACCAGATTCTATGAACGCTTGAATAATAAAATCACTACCCACTCTGTTGTACTCTCCCAAACGCTTAGTACAGTGCTCTCCGCACAATAAACGGTCAATACATTTCACTGACTGACTGACTCCAAGGTAAATTGGGGAAAATGTCTAAAACACACAAGTTTGCTATCACAAACTTGACTTACAATTCAATTGCCTCAGGCCCTGTGCCTTCTTTATCTGAATCCTTAAACTTGACAAGGACATTTCATCATCATAACCTCCCTAGCTTTACACATTTGCAAGGCAGAGAAAAATCAAGCAGGGTGGAGTGCTAAACGGAAGAGCTGCAAGATAGCAAAATGGATACCACAGCTCTTTACCACCAAAAAAAGGGTACGACTAATTACTGCCTGCTGGGCTTTCTGCAGAAAAAAAGATTCAATTATCCAGAACTAACGTAGACACGTATGTAAGGTCAAAATCTGGGTCTTGTGCATTCTGCACTGGCGGTCAGGCTGTGCTGCCTCGGGTACTGCTCAATTCTTCTCGGCAACCATAAATGCCCTTCAGTTTACCCAAGGCGTATTATTTCAGTTATTTCAGGCGTACCCCCCGATTCCGATCGGCCACGATACTGAGATTCCAGAGACGGGTCCGGCACTAATAGATGATGATGGCATTTGTTAAGCGCTTACTATGTGCAAAGCACTGTTCTAAGCGCTGGGGGAGGTTACAAGGTGATCAAGTTGTCCCACAGGGGGCTCACAGTTTTAATCCCCATTTCACAGATGAGGTAACTGAGGCACAGAGAAGTGAAGTGACTTGCCCAAAGTCACACAGCTGACAGTTGGCAGAGCCGGGATTTGAACCCATGATCTCTGACTCCAAAGCCCGGGCTCTTTCCACTGAGCCACGCTGCTAATAGATGATATGTTATGTCCAATCTCTGCTTTGGTTCCTTGCCCGCCCCCTTCTCCTCCTCTTCATGCATCTGCTGCGCCATTTTCCTCTCATTCATTCATTCAATCGTACTTATTGAGCGCTTACTGTGTGCAGAGCGCTGCACTAAGCGCTTGGGAAGTACAAGTCGGCAACATAGAGAGACGGTCCCTACCCAACAACAGGCTCACAGCTAATAATAATGATGGCATTTGTTAAGCGCTTACTATGTGCCAAGCACTGTTCTAAGCGCTGGGGGGGGATACAAGGTGATCAGGTTGTCCCACGTGGGGGCTCACAGTCCCCATCCCCATTTTACAGATGAGGTAAACTGAGGCGCGGAGAAGTTAAGTGACTGGCCCAAGGTCACACAGCAGACATGTGGCGGGGTCGGCATTCGAACCCATGACCTCTGACTCCAAAGCCCGTGTTCTTTCCACTGAGCCACGCTGCTTCTCTGGTCTAGAAGGGGGAGATGGACAACAAAACAAAACAAGTAGACAGGTGAACAAAAAAGTAGACAGGTTTGCAGGCTGGAGTTTTTGATCCAGCACAGATGGGGCAGGAAGGGAAGGGATGACACTGTTGGGTAGGGACTGTCCCTATATGTTGCCAACTTGTACTTCCCAAGCGCTTAGTACAGTGCTCTGCACACAGTAAGTGCTCAATAACTACGATTGATTGATTGATTCACTCCGGACAGCCCTTCAGCCGCTACCTGCTTCCCGTTCATTAACCGCAACCACTGGGCTTGGCTGTCTCCATCACAGCTGGAAATGCCCCTGGGCTAAAGTAGTGTGAGGTACTCAATCAATCCAATTTATTTTACTGCGGGGAGATCACTGTACTGAGTGCTTGGGAGAGCACACTCTAACAGAGTTGGTAGACATGTTCCCCTGCCCTCTGGGAGCTTACGGTCTAGAGGAGTCGACAAGCAGCTAACAGGGAGGAGCTGGAAGAGGGAAAGTGGCCGGCTCAAACAGAACCAGCTCACTGCTGCTTGGGGAAAGGCAATCAATCAATCAATCAATCAATCGTATTTATTGAGCGCTTACTGTGTGCAGAGCACTGGACTAAGCGCTTGGCGATGGGGTCAGAACTCGGTTATTTAGCCATCCTGCCCAGGACCCCCGTTTTCCTGCTCCATTTCTGACAGAGACCACGGTGGCGGAACACAGTCTTGAGCGGGAGCCCCGTACGCCCCTGGTTTTTAAAATATAAATGAAATCCTGGGTTGAGGAGTAGGACAGAGGAGCTTGGAATACAGGTTGAGGTGGCTATGCTTAGGGATATGGAGATGAATTTCCTAAAAACAGCAGAGGGGAAGGGGAAGTGGCAGGGAGTGATCTAGACTGTATTTTTTAATTAGCTGAAGGATTTCCTTCCCATTACCTGTAGAATCATATGTACTCTTCCAGACTGTGAGCCCACTGTTGGGGTAGGGACTGTCTCTATATGTTGCCAACGTGTACTTCCCAAGTGCTTAGTCCAGTGCTCTGCACACAGTAAGCGCTCAATAAATACGATTGATTGATTACTCCAAGAGGCCTCCCCTGACTAAAGCCCTCATTTCCTCAATCCGCCCGCCCTTCTGAGTTGACTATGCACTTGGCTGTGTACCCCTTAAGCATTTCAATACTACTGTTGGCCCCGCAGCACTTAGGTACATTAGGAAGCAGCCCGGCTTAGTGGAAAGAGCATGGGCTTGGGAGCCAGAGGTTGTGGGTTCTAATTCCAGCTCCTCCACTTGTCAGCTGTGTGACTTTGGGTAGGTCACTGAACTTCTCTGTGCCTCAGTAACCTCATCTGTAACACGGTGATTGAGACTTTGAGCCCCATGTGGGACAACCTGAGTACCATGTATCTACCCCAGCACTTAGAACAGTGCTTGGCACATAGTAAGCGCTTAACAAATACCATCATCATTATTATTCTTATACATATTCTTATCCTCTATTTCCCTTATCTGTAATTTACTTTGTCGGCCTTCCCCAGGACACCGTAAAATCCTTACGGACAGGGATAACGTCCACCAGTTACTAAATCTGTACTTTCCCAAGCGCTTAGTACAGTGCTAATCGCTTAGTACAGTGCTCTGCACACAGTAAGCGCTCAATAGATACGATTGATTGATTCCCAAGTACTTGATACACTGACTGACTGATGTTGGGATTGGCTCTAATAGAAAACTATCAACCTACATTTCAGTCTTTCAGGAAATGTATCCACAATACAACAGTTCACAACACACCCACACTTTTCAGTAAATACATACTATATGTATT
Source organism: Tachyglossus aculeatus (assembly GCF_015852505.1). NCBI lineage: Eukaryota > Metazoa > Chordata > Mammalia > Monotremata > Tachyglossidae > Tachyglossus > Tachyglossus aculeatus. The sequence continues at coordinate 88,716,669 of NC_052069.1, forward strand.
TCCTGGGGTACCCTGAATTTGAGATTTTTCATCCTCACACACCCACTTTATTCACCCAAACCCTAGACAACACACGCACATTCAGACACAGAAAAACAGGTGACGGGAGACAGCGAGGGCTTCCAGAAATCTTTATCAGACCACAAGGGACCATGAGAAGCAGCATGGCTCAGTGGAAAGAGCCCGGGCTTTGGAGTCAGAGGTCATGGGTTCAAATCCTGGCTCTGCCAATTGTCTTTGGCAAGTGACTTTGGGCAAGTCACTTAACTTCTCTGGGCCTCAGTTCCTTCATCTGTAAAATGGGGATTAAGACTGTAAGCCCATGGTGAGACAACCTGATCACCTGGTAACCTCCCCAGCACTTAGAACAGTGTTTTGCACATACTAAGCGCTTAATAAATGCCATCATTATTATTAAGGGACCCCTAAGACCACAACTTGGAGTCTGTGATATTAACAACTGCCCTGGTGTGTCATGGTCTTACCATGGCTTCAAGGATCTCCACTAGCTCTTTCCACCTTTACTTATAGGTTCCCCTCTTCCGCTACTCTTCAGCTCGCAAGCTTCGCTCCTCAAAGGTGAAGGTAAAACCCAACTGGAATTAGTTCTCTTTATTAGGAGTCGATCCTCACCCACTCACATCTCTCATTTTTGTACATGATCACCAATTCCGATCACAGTGACCTCCATGCAAACATGCACAGGCTTATATTTCATTCATTCAATCGTATACATTGAGCACTCACTGTGTGCAGAGCACTGTACTAAGCGCTTGGGAAGTACAAGTTGGCAACATATAGAGACGGTCCCTACCCAATAGTGGGCTCCCAGCCTAAAATTTAACTGCTTAAACAATTTGATTAAGTAATAAGGAAACGGTCCACCCCGGTTACCTCACTGAAGACCGACAGGACAGGTATGACAAAGGCTATTATTGCTTCACAGCCCAAGAAAGTCTTCCTTATATTTTTTTCTTCAAGTGGAGTAACTTCATCTTAACTTCCAAACTGCCACCACACTGGTCCAAGCACTTGTCACAGCACATCTCGACTACTGCATAAGCCTCCTCACAGACTACCCTTTCTTCAGCCTCTTCCCTCTCCAGTCCAAGCTTCACTCTTGCTGCCCAGATCATTTTTCTAAAAAATAAAATAAAATAAAAAAATAAAATCATGTTGCGCATTTCTCTCCACTCCTCAAAAACCTCCAGTGGTCCTCCATCCAAATCATCAAGGAGAAACTCCACACCATCAGCTTTAGGACTCTCAATCATCTCTCTCCCTGCATCTAACCTCTAATCTCACTCCTTCCCAACTATTAACCCAGCTTGCGTACTTCACTCCCCTAATACCAACCCTCTCGCTGGTTTTCACACTCATCTTTCTCCTCACTTACCCACTGCTATGCCCTCTCTCTCCCTTCAACTACTCTCCCCACCTTCAAGGCCCTACTAAAAAAAAAAAATCACAACTCCTCCAGGAAGCCTCCCCGATTATACTTTTCCCATCCTATCTCCCTCTCTTCTAAGCTACTTATGCACTTGAGTCTGTACTCTCAAGGCATTTATATACATATCCTTTGCACTTCTGCCTTTCCTACCTGTAATTCACTTGAATGTTTGTCTACCCTGTTAGACTGTAGACTCGTTGAGGGCAGGGAACCTCTTGACATAGTCTATTGTACTTTCCCAAGCTCTTACTACAGTGCTTTGCACAGTAAGCGCTCAATCTTATCATCTTTAGCCACTGTACAATCTCTACCCACACCAACCTTGAAATTTCTTTATCGGTCCACAACTTCCTCACCGGGCTTCTCTCCCATACACTCACCCCCCACAAATCTGTCTTGTTCCACTAAAGAGACCTTCAATCTTGTGGCTCCCTCTAATTTTCTAGTCTTCACACCCCATTTGGTCTCCGTTCCCAAGCTACCTTCTCTTGGCACATAAATCCATGCTGTTAATACCGCCCACTCCACTAAGTTAACTCCCTCGCTGCCCCCATCCCTCCATCAATCTCGCACCCACAACCCTGGATCAACAGCACTGGATGCTTCTTCAACTCTTTTATATGAGCTATGGAGCGCTGCCCCCGGCAATAAAGATAAGAGGCCAACATCGTCCATCTCCAACATCCTCACCTTCTTTAACTCTGCCTGGCATCATTATTTCTCCGTCCTTACTGACTCTCGGGCCAACTGTGCACACCAGCTGTTTCAGCTTTAACTTCCTCAAACCCTGTCTCACAACTCCCACAGCTCTTGCCCCTAATGGCCTTTTCACTATTTAGTCATGCAGCTGAAACCATCAGGTGTGATCTCCCTAAAATCTCCCCTGCTCTTCTCCAATCGCACTGTCTTCGATGCTCCCATCTTTCCCATCCATTTCTCAAGAGATCTTCTGCCTCCTTTCAAAAATCAACCCCTCCACCTGTGCCTCTTACAACATCCCTTCACACCTTAGGAAAATACTTGCCCCCTCCCTTCTCACTTCCCTGACCTGGACCTTCAACCCCTCACTTTCCCACCGGCTCTCTCCCCAGCACTTTTAAACACGCTCATGTATGCCCTTAAACAACCCTCCCTTGACCACAAACCTCGATCTAGTTATTGCCCCATCTTCCTCCTGCCATTTCTGTCCAAATTCCTTGAGCAAGCTGTCTATACCCACTTCCTCCACTTCTCCATTTCCCTCCTTGACCATTTCCAATCTGGCTTCGACCACCTTCATTCAACAGAAACTGCCCTAAGGTCACTAATGATCTCCTTCTTGCCAAATCCAATACCCTCTACTTCAACCTAATCCTCCTTAACCTCTCAGCTGCTTTCAACACTGTGGACCACTCCCTTCTGGAAACAACATTTAATCCTGACTTCACTAACTACAGTGCTCTCCTGTTTCCCATCTCTCTCTGACTCCCTCCTTCTCTCAGTCTCTTCTTCTGTCTCCCACCCTCTAACAGTGGGGGAACCCTCAAGGCTCAGTTCTGAGTCCCCTTCTATTCTCCACCTACACCCAACCCCTTGGAGGACTCATTCTCTTTCACAGCTTTAAGTACCATCTCTACACAGATGATTCCCAAATCTACCTCTCCAGTTCTCTCTAGAACCTCTGCTTCTCTGCAATCTCACATTTCCTCCTGCCTTCAAGCGACCACTTACCTGGATGTCCCGCTGATGGAAACATAACTCCTCACTTTCCCATTCAAACCCTGTCCTTGCCCTTGTAGACAACACTATCCTCCATCTCACAAGCCCACAGCCCTGGTATTATTCTCACCTCATCTCTCTCATTCAACCCACATATTCAATATCACCAAATCCTGTCGGTTCTACCACATTTCTAAAATCACCCTTTCCCCTCCACCCAAACTGCTTCTACGCTGATCCAAGCACTTATATTCATCCTTTCAATCGTACTTATTGAGCGCTCACTGTGTGCAGGGCACTGTACTAAGCACTTGGGAAAGTACAATATGGCCCTCCACCCAAACTGCTTCTACGCTGATCCAAGCACTTATATTCATCCTTTCAATCGTATTTATTGAGCGCTCACTGTGTGCAGGGCACTGTACTAAGCACTTGGGAAAGTACAATATGCCAATAAAGAGTGACAATCCCACCTTGATTACTGCAGCTACCTCTCTGCCTCCTGTCGCTTCCCCACTCCAGTTCATGTTTCACTCTGCTGCCCACATCACTTATTTAGAGAAAATGTTCATTCTGTGTCTCCCCACTTCTCAAGAACCACCAATGCTTGCCCACCCACCTCCGCATAAAACAGAAACTCCTTACCATCGGTTTTAAGGCACTCAATCAACTCTCCCCCTCCTACTTTATCTTGCTGATTTCCGACCACAATCCGGCCCACCTACTTTAGTCCTCTAATGCCAATTTACTCACTGTACCTTAATCTCATCTCACTGCCAACCCCTTTTCCATCCTCCCTCTGGCCTGGAACTCCTGATTCCCCCTCCATCTACAGCAGACCACCACTCTCCCAACCTTAAAAGTCTTACTAAAATCACATCACTCCCTCTCCCTGCTGCATTACCTTTGCACTTTTTTACTGTACACTTTGAACAACCGATATTCACCCCACTCTCAGACCCACAGCGCTTATGTGCGTGACCATAATTTATTTTAGTACTTGTCCCCTCTAGATTGTAAGCTCCTTAAAGGCAGGGAACGTGTCTTCCGAAACTGTTGCACGGTGCTCTCCCAAGAGGTTAGTACCCTACTCTGCAGAAAGTGCTCAATAAGTACTATTAATTCATTTTCCGTCATCTCTGAAACACGTGAAAGAATTAGATTTGAACCTAGAAATAAGCATAAGACTTTTTCTTATTATTAAATACAGTGAAAGCTTTGTTTGCCTGGCAAGGTCAAGAAAATGGGGGAGAGGTGCCATTAAAAATTGCCATTTACCAAATTGCCAGGACTGACCAAATAGTCAGTCGGGACTGACCGCCAGGAGGTTTTGCATAATTACGCAGATGGGAGTAAAGTCTCTCAAGAAGCCCCAAATGAACCCTACTGGTAACCGTAAATTGTCTGCTAATCTCATTAGCCAAATGACAAACTCTGAGGTAGGACTCTGGGAGAATTTTGCAGAACCATGCACAATGTCCCAAACCAAAAAAGAGCCATTCGTGGGGAGAAAGACCTCACTTAATGGCAAATTCATTCAATCGCATTTATTGAGCGCTTACTGTGTGCAGAGAGCACTGGACTAAGCGCTTGGGAAGTACAAGTTGGCAACATATAGAGACGGTCCCTACCCAACAGTGGGCTCACAGTCTAGAAATGAAAACAGTTTAGGTTCTCTTAACAAGTTTAACAGTTCATGCAAGTGCCCCGGAAGAGCTGCACACAAGAGGTCTCAAACATTATGAACTCCTCCTTACAGGACCAATCCAAGATCGTCACTTGTGTGTTGGGGGGGCGGGAGGAGGAGGAATGAAAGAGAGGAGAGGGGAGAAGGGGCAGGGCAAGTTATTCAAACTGGTAGTTTTTCTAGCATCTTCCCAACTAGAAATGTGGCTTTTCTGCACTTATTTGTTCCTAAAAAAAAAATCTTTAAGAGACGCAGTATGCCCGAGTGGAAAGAGCACGGGCCTGGAAATCAGAGGATGTGGGTTCTAATCCCAAATCTTTCACTTGTTTGCTCCGTGACCCTGGGCAAGTCACTTTGCTTCTCTGTGACTCAGTTTCCTCAACTGTAATATGGGGATTCAGTACCTGTTCTAGACTATGAACCCCTTGTGGGACAGGGACTGTGTCCAACCTAACATGTACCTACCCCAATTTACAGCCTCCCAGCACACGTGCAACCTAGGCATATGTCCAGCAGCAACTGCTGACATCACCCAGGATGTGTATAATAATAATAATAATGATGGCATTTGTTAAGCGCTTATTATGGGCAAAGCACTGTTCTAAGCGCTGGGTATGCCTCGCCCCCAGTGTTACCTGCAATTACTGCTGGTAAATCATTTCAATCAGGCAAGTGGCATTTAATTCATTCATTCAATCACATTTACTGAGCGCTTACTGTGGGCACTAAGCGCTCGGAAAAGTACAATGCAGCAATAAAGACAATCCCTGCCCACAACGAGCTCACAGTCTAGAGGGGGAGAGACAGGTATCAATACAAATAAACATCAATATAAATAAATAAAATTACAGATATAGACATAAGTGCCGTGGGGCAGGGAGAGGGGGAGAGGGCAGAGGGAGCAAGTCACGGTGACGCAGAAAGGAGTGGGAGATGAGGAAAAGTGGGGCTTAGTCTGGGAAGGCCTCTTGGAGGAGATGTGCCTTCAGTAAGGCTTTGAAGTGGGGGGAGAGGAATTGTCTGGCAGAGGATTTGAGGAGGGAGGGTGTTCCAGGCCAGAGGTAGGAAGGAGGTCAGTGGTCAGCGGCGAGACAGGTGAGAGGCCCAGTGAAAAGGTTAGTATCAGAGGTGCGAAGTGTGTGGGCTGGGTTGTAGACGGAGAGAAGCGAGGTGAGGCAGGAGGGAGAGAGGTGAAGGACTGCTTTAAAGCCAATGGTGAGGACTTTCTCTTTGATACGGAGGTGGACAGGCAACCACTGTTGAGCACTTACTCTGTGAACAGCACTGTACCAAGCACATGGTAAATACAAGTTGGTAGACCTGATCCCTGCCCATAATAATAATGATGGCATTTATTAAGCGCTTACTATGTGCAAAGCACTGTCCTAAGCGCTGGGGAGGTTACAAGGGGATCAGGTTGTCCCACGGGGGGCTCCCAGTCTTAATCCCCATTTTACAGATGAAGGAACTGAGGCCCAGAGAAGTCCAGTGACTTGCCCAAGGTCACACAGCAGACATGTGGCGGAGCCGGGATTCAAACCCCTGACCTCCGACTCCAGAGCCCGGGCTCTTTCCACTGAGCCACGCTGCTTCTCCTAATAACAATTATTATTGTTATTATGTACCCCTTAATCACTTTGATATTCACCCCAGCCAGGATGTATGTACATATCCTCATACTGATGATTTCCCCATTTGTAATGCATTTTTGTATCTGTCTCCCCTTGTATTCATTCATTCATTCATTCATCTAATCATATTTATTGAGCACTTACCGTGTACAGAGCACGGCTTTGAAGTCAGAGGTCCGGGTCTCAAATCCCGGCTCCGCCAACTGTTAGCTGTGTGACTTTGGGCAACTCACTTAACTTCTCTGTGCCTCAGGGACCTCCTCTGTAAAATGGGGATTAAGACTGTGAGCCCCCTGTGGGACAACCTCATCACCATGTAACCTCCCCAGCACTTTGAACAGTGCTTGGCACATAGTAAGCGCTTAATAAATGCCATTATTATTATTATGGTATTTGTTAAGCGCTATGTGCCAAGCACTGTTCTAACAACCTCATCACCATGTAACCTCCCCAGCACTTTGAACAGTGCTTGGCACATAGTAAGCGCTTAATAAATGCCATTATTATTATTATGGTATTTGTTAAGCGCTATGTGCCAAGCACTGTTCTAACAACCTCATCACCATGTAACCTCCCCAGCGCTTAGAACAGTGCTTGGCACATAGTAAGTGCTTAATAAATGCCATTATTATTATAATTATAATTTAAGTGCTTACTATGTGCCAAGCACTGTTCTAAGTGCTGGGGTATATACAAGGTTATCTACAGAGCCAGTGTAGAGTTGGCAGAGGGCACATAGGGGAAATGAGGATTTAGTCAGGGAGGTCTTTTTGTTTTTTTAATGGTATTTGTTAAGCGTTTACTGTGTGCCAATCACTATTCTAAGCTCTGGGGTATATACAAGGTTATCAGGTTGTCCGACGTGGGGCTCACAGTCTTAATCCCCATTTTACAGACGAGGTAACTAAGGCATAGAGAAGTGAAGCGACTTGCCCAGGGCCACAGAGCAAACGAGCGGAGGGGCCAGGATTAAAACCCAGGCCCGGGCTCGATCTACTAAGCCACGCTGCTTCTCATGGTGGCGATGTGGCTTTAGGAGGGTTTCGAAGATGAGGAGACTGGTGGACTGTCAGATACGAAAGGGGAGCTCCAGGCCTGAGGGAGGACGTGGGCAAGGGTTCGAGGGTGAGATAGACCAGACCGAGGTACCGTGGAACAGGCTGGCGTTGGAGGAGTGAAAAGTGTTCGAACTGGGTTGTAGTACGAGTTCAGCGAGGTAAAGTGGGAGGGAGAGAGCTGATTCACCCTTCTTGCCTGTTCTGCGGAGTTTTTCTGCCTCCCTCGACTGTCTTCCACCCACACTCTAGTATCTTGCTTTCTTTTTCAATGCCTCTGTGACACAAGCACACATCACCTCCACCTCTGCAAGCAGAACACCGTCAGACACGTTTTGCCCCATCCCTGTGCCAGGTGCCTAATTCTGGCCCTCTTGTCTGGCTCACGCCTCCTGTGATCAATCAATCAATCGTATTTATGGAGCGCTTACTGTGTGCAGAGCACTGGACTAAGCGCTTGGGAAGGACAAGTTAGCAACACATAGAGACAGTCCCGACCCAACAGTGGGCTCACAGTCTAAAAGGGGGAGACAGAGAACAAAACCAAACATCCTAACAAAATAAAATAAATAGAATAGATATGTACAGGTAAAATAAATAAATAAATAAATAGAGTAATAAATATGTACAAACGTATATACAGGTGATATACATATATACAGGTGATCCCACCACCACATTCCCCTTCTAGCTTCCCCTCCCCGCACAGGTGTGAAAGAGGGATAAGAGGGAGCTGGGGCAGAATGGGGGCAACCACTCCGCTCAGCCCCTTTCCCCGGCTTGTGACTGACAGCTGGGGTGAGGAGTGAAGATGAGTTGCAGAATACAATTAGCCACACCAGTAACGGCTGTTCCCGGGATCAAACATTCACAGTCACCTCGTTTGAGGTAGCTAAGAGACCAGAAAGAGATGTCTGAACGCTTTCCAAAGAAAAGGACATTTCCCCTTTTCACATGTATTTTGTGACATTTCACAAAATACCAAAAGAGCCGATGTTCATTAGACTACGGTATGTAGTCGTGCATATCAAGAACTGAACAAGATTCTTTCTTTAATCTTATGTCTCCAAAATACAATGACATAGAAGAAAATAGATCTCCTCTACCTACTGAAAAACATCTGCTTGTTGAGGGATAAACAAGCTCCAAAAAAAGGTACACAATTACGTATGGCTCAGTGGAAAAGAGCCCGGGCTTTGGAGTCAGAGGTCACGGGTTCAAGTCCCAGCTCTGCCAATTGTCAGCTGTGTGACTTTGGACAAGTCACTTCAATTCTCTGGGCCTCAGTTACCTCATCTGGAAAATGGGGGTGAAGACTGTGAGCCCCCTGCCGTGGGACAACCTGATCACCTTGTAACCTCCCCAGCGCTTAGAACGGTGCTTTGTACATAGTAAGCGCTTAATAAATGCCATCATCATCATCATCATCACTGAGCCATCCTGACTTCTCCCTATGTTCCAGAAGACATCCCTTGAATAATCCTCAAGCCATCTTTCCTTTCCTCAGCTACCTCCTCAGCTCTTCTAGCTTTATAGCTCACATCCAACCATAGCACTTCTATACATACTGACCTACATATCCTATTTAATAATAATAATAATGATGGTATTTGTTAAGCGCTTACTATGTGCAGAGCACTGTTCTAAGCGCTGGGGAGGTTACAAGGTGATCAGGTTGCCCCACGGGGGGCTCACAGTTTTAATCCCCATTTTACAGATGAGGTAACTGAGGCACAGAGAAGTTAAGTGACTTGTCCAAGGTCACACAGCTGACAAATAGCGGAGCCTGGATTCAAACCCATGACCTCTGACTCCCAAGTCCGGGCTCTTTCCACTGATGTATTCACTTAGATATATTTCCTCCTTTCTCTTTTCTTCTGTAAGCTATTTTGTGACGATTCTTCATCCATCCCTCTGCCCCCCCAGACTATAATCTGCTAATGGGTAAGGATAATGTCTTCTATCATACTCTCTCAGGTGCTCTGCACACCACTGACATTCAATTAGAATGACCGATTTCCCCGGAACCTCTGGTCGTGCCTTCACCACAGCCAATTTAGCACTTTTATGTTTATTTTGATGTATGGCCACATGCACACATCACTCTCATGCTATCACTTTGATGTTTCCCTATAGGCAGTAAACTCGACGACGCTGTGCCACGCCTGCTAGGTCATCGAGTAAGCACGGTTGGGGATGAGGGTGGTGACAAGCTCTAGACTGAAACCCGTCGTATCTGCTTCTCTACCTGGGAGAAATACCAGGCTGGGCCCAAGAGCAGGCTGAACAATATGTGACTCAACTCACCCTTTCTGCAATAATGGAAATTGGCCAAACTAAACAGAGCCCAGAGAATGCGGAAGAACTAATGTTGCCGTGTTTGCCTAGGACAAAACTTAAAGGCAACTAGAGTGCTTTCATTCTGGACGGCTAAATTTACGTAAAAGAAACAAATACTGTGCATACTTATGATTGGACTAGGTGTCTCTTTTAGAAATTCAGACATTACATTTCACAAAATACCAAAAGAGCAGATGTTCATTAGACTACGGTATGTAGTCGTGCATATCAAGAACTGAACAAGAGTCTTTCTTTAATCCTATGTCTCCAAAATACGATGTAAAAGAAAATAGATCTCCTCTACCTACTGAAAAACATCTGCTTGTTGAGGGATAAACAAGCTCCAAAAAAAAGGTACACAATTACGTATGGGCAGCTGGAGCAGCAGCTGACAGCTGTTTTCATTAGAAAACGAATAAAACTGAAACAAGTATGTTAGTGCGATTTACTATTCACTCATTTGGTAACCGTTCATTCTTCCAGATTGTCTCACGTGCATGTACACAAGAAGTGTAATTCCGAGGTCAATCTAAGGAGTATGCAAATTTCAATTTTGAAAGTTCACTTTTTTACATGCAAACACCACATTCAGCTTTCCATCACTGGATAAGGTCTCCAACAGGATTCAGAATCTAAAGTCCCAGTTCACAAATATCTTTTCCTAAATAACTGCTGGAAACATCACTCACCAGATGAAAATGAAGGCTCTCCTTAACTCCTAATCATGCTGGCTCCATTTAGAGGGTAGAACAAGCTGGAGGGTGGAGCAAACCACGGCGGCTTTCAAACTTTCAACTCCCGAAAAGGAATCTGGGGAAATCCCTTGTGACACCAGATTGGGGGGAAAGGTTTCCTAGAACTGTAGTTGTTCTGTATAGTGCCGTGAGCAGGTGCAGGGCAGAGGTAGATTTCGGCAGCCACTGCTCACCTGTAACGGAAATGCGCCGGGCACTCTCCGAGCCAGCAGGCAAATGCCCACGCACGCTCTGAAAACAGGGCAGTCTTGATCCGACACAACCCCGAAGTCACTCAGTTTTCGACTTCAGCTCTTCAACCCCTATCTCCTCTCACCTCCTAAAATCGCTTGTCCCATTCTCCTCCCTCGCTGCCATTTCCGGCGCCTCTCCCTCCAAGTGACTCCTATCCCCCAACCTTCAAATCTATTTTTGACTCTCCCTATTCTAAAAAAAAAAAACTCTCTTGACCAAAAGCTTCCTCCATCCCCCAGCTTCCATTCTAGACTGTGAGCCCACTGTTGGGTAGGGACCGTCTCTATATGCTGCCAACTTGTACTTCCCAAGCGCTTAGTACAGTGCTCTGCACACAGTAAGTGCTCAATAAATACGACTGAATGAGTGAATCCCCATCTGAACTCCAAAACAGGTCACACGCAGCCGCTGCCTTATTTTCTTCTCCACAAACTCCCTTCCTGACTCATGCAGCCTGGCTTTCAGTCCCTTTCGCTCCACCAAGAATGTGTTCTCCAAGGACACCGATGACCTCCTTTCAGCGGAGATCCTCCCCTACTTCTCAGCTGCTGTTTTCAGTGTAGACCGCTCCTTCCTCGTCGAAACACATCAAGCCTTGACTTGGCTGGCCCGGGACTAATGAGATTTTTCTCCTACCTCTCTGTCCGCTCCTTCTCAATTACATTAGCTGGTTCCTCCTCTGTCTCCCCCACTGTCGGAGGGCATCCCCCAAAGTCTCCGTTCTAAGTCCCGTTTTCTCTCTCTACTCACTCTTACAGGGAGTTCAGCTACTCACCTGGCTCCGGCTTCCCTCTTTAGGCAGATGGCTCCCAATCTCTCTAGCTCTGACCTCTCATCTCACCTGCTGTCCTGCGTCTCCTCCGACCTTCACGCCGTCTCTACTTGGACATCCTGCTGTGCAAACCATCTTCTTGAAGCGTCCCCCAGCCCACAACTCTCCCCTCCTCAAAAGACTCCAGTGGCTCCCCATGTCCCTCTGTATCATTCATTCATTCATTCAATCGTATTTATTGAGTGCTTACTGTGTGCAGAGCACTGTACTGAGCACGTAGGAAGTACAAGTTGGCAACATCTAGAGACGGTCCCTACCCAACAACGGGCTCCCCGTCTAAAAGGGGGAGACGGACAACAAAACATGTGGACAGGTGTCAAGTCATCAGAATAAACAGAAGTAAAGCTAGATGCACATCATTAACAAAATAAATAGAATAGTAAATATGTACAAGTAAAATAAACAGAGTAATAAATCTGTACAAACACATATACAGATGCTGTGGGGAGGGGAAGGAGGTAGGGCGGGGGAGATGGGGACGAGGAGAGGAAAAAGGGGGCTAAGTCGGTATCACACAAAAATTCCTCACAATCAGCTTCAAGGCTTTTTTGATCAATCAATCGTATTCACTGAGTGCTTACTGTGTGAAGAACGCTGTACTGAGAGCTTGGGAGAGTACCATGTAACAGAGTTGCCAAACACATTCCTTGCCCACAACCAACACGCCTCACCGTCCCTTCCTTCTCATTTCACATTATTCCCCCAAAATGCTCCCTTCATCCCTCCACAGCTGCATCTTATTCTCAATTCTCTCGTCTCTACCTGCCTCGCTCACCCTGTTCCCCGCAGCTTGGAAATCCCACCCCCAGATCTGACTTACCACAGCTGTCCCCACATTCAATGTCCTCCTAAAATCCCACATCCTCCATCAAGCCTTCCCAAAATAATTTCCCGGCACCCGAAGCCATATAAACCCATCAGCAAAGTTATTTATATCTGTCCTTGGCGCTCATCTATATCTATATTCAATCTTTTTGATGTCTGGTTGTAAATATTTCTTAAATACGTCTCCCCCGTTAGAATGTAAGCTTGTAAATCAAGAAATACAGTTGACTGAGTGGGCAGAAAGCACGTCACTATTTGGTAATTTTCAAATACCTAGTACACTGTACAGCAATCAATCAATCGTATTTATTGAGCACTTACTGTGTGCAGAGCACTGTACTAAGCGCTTGGGATGTACAAGTTGGCAACATATAGAGACAGTCCCTACCCAACAGTGGGCTCCAAGTTAGTATTCAATATATTCACAGTACTATAGAGGAGCTGGGGGAATGGGCACCAAAGTTCTTAAACTCAAGATAATAATGAACTCTAGGCTTCTGTTTACTTGTAAAATTCTTACTCTGCATTAAAACACTTAAATAGGTCCTCAGCCACACTGCGTCCTAAGCCCAAGTAGTGAAAGGTGCCAATTTCATTATTTAACTATCTGCACTCTACAAAGGTGATCACGCTGGAAAATAACACCGATTGGCTGGTGGCTCTTTAGTTCTCATCTGAAAGACTGAATTCAAGAAAAGCCCTCGAACTGTAGAAAAGTCGCTGGAAAGCTCGATGCCCGTTAATGATATCAGCAGGCTGTTAGTGAACCCAAATCCTGTATGAGCAGGGCCTTGATCTCCAGGTGCTGACCCTCAGACGTGGAAAAGGCTGACACAACACAGTCAGTGAGGCCAAAAATCCTGACTGTTCGCAGTCCCCCTTCTCTTCAGGGGTTCGGGTCAGGGATGGCACGGCAGCTAAACGGTGCTTCCAAATAACTAGCTCCTCAAACACGTCTTTGTTCCCCGACAACTACGACGCTCAGTGGCATCTGCACTTAGGTAATAATGCTCTCTTAAAATTAAGTCCAGATTTCCCTTCAGGTTTAATCCTGGTTCATTGCCCTCAGTTGCCAAGGCCTGGAGGCCAAACTGAATCCCTGACGTCCAGAAGCCTGTGGATGGATTGTGCCCTTTCCTTTCAACCACTGTGTAAGCTTATGATTGGATTTTTTTAAAAAAATCAACCCCCGATTATAGCTTTTGCCTATTGACTTCTTGTCCTAACTTTTTCTTCTGCAAATATTACCCTAAAAAGATCTGTTGCCTACTGACTTCTTGTCCTAACTTTTTCTTCTGCAAATATCACCCTAAAAAGATCCATTGCCTACTGACTTCTTGTCCTAACTTTTCCTTCTGCAAATATTACCCTAAATATAAGTTACCTTAGTAAATGCTTGGAAATTTACAATAGACTACATTTGGAGTTTCACTTGGAATTAACTTGTACTTCCTAAGCGCTTGGTACGTTGCTCTGCACACTGTAAGCGCTCAATAAATATGATTGATTGATTGATTACCCTATTCAATCAATGGTATTTAGTGAGCACTTACTGTGTATAGAGACCTGTACTAAGTACTTGGGAGAGTACAACAGAGTTGGCATGCACATTCCCTGTCCACCAAGAGTTTACGGTCCAGAAGGGGAGACGGACATTAAAATATATTATCGATATTTACTTAAGTGCTGTGGAGATAGGGTGAGTATTAAGTGCTTAATAAATGCCATTATTATTATTATTATTGTTATTATTATTATTATTATTAAAGGTACAGATTCAAGTGCATAGGTGATACAGAAGGGAGAGGAGTAGAGGAAATGTGAGCTTAGTCAGGGAAGGCCTCGGAGGACATGCGATTTTAATTTTTTTTTATGGTACTTGTTAAGTATTTACTATGTGGCAGGAGGTCTAAGCACTGGAGTAATAATATAAATAATAATAACAATAATAATGGCATTCGTTAAGCACTTACTATGTGCGAAGCACTGTTCTAAGCGCTGGGGGGGGATACAAGGTAATCAGATTGTCCCACATGGGGTTCACAGTCTTAATCCTCATTTTACAGATGAGGTACTGAGGCCCGGAGAAGCTTTACTTTGAACGTTTGTACATATTTATTACTCTATTTATTTATTTATTTTACTTGTACATATCTATTCTATTTATTTTATTTTGTTAATATGTTTGGTTTTGTTCTCTGTCTCCCCCTTCTAGACTGTGCGCCCACTGTTGGGTAGGGACTGTCTCTCTACGTTGCCAACTTGTACTTCCCAAGCGCTTAGTACAGTGCTCTGCACACAGTAAGCGCTCAATAAATACGATTGATTGATTGATTGAAGTGACCTGCCCAAAGTCACACATCAGACAAGTGGCGGAGCCGGGATTAGGACCCACAACCTCCGACTCCCAAGCCCGTGCTCTTTCCACTGAGCCCCGCTGCTTCTCGATACAAGCTAATCAGGTTGGACACAGTCCACGTCCCACCATGGGGCTCACGGTCTTAATCATCATCATCAATCGTATTTATTGAGCGCTTACTATGTGCAGAGCACCGTACTAAGCGCTTGGGAAGTACAAATTGGCAACACAATCCCCATTTTACAGAGGTAACAGGCACAGAGAAGTGAAGTGACCGGCCCAAAGCCAGCCAGCAGACAAGTGGCGGAGCTGGGATTAGAAGGTTTTGAAGGTTTTGAAGGTGAAGAGGGTGCGGGCCTGGGGAGAGGGGTCGGCGGCGGGATGGGTAGGGACTGTCTCTATGTGTTGCCAATTTGTACTTCCCAAGCGCTTAGTACAGTGCTCTGCACATAGTAAGCGCTCAATAAATACGATTGATGATGATGATGATGATGATAGATGGTTTCAAGATACGGTGAACAGGTTTGGCAGAGCAGCGAAACGGGCGGGCTGGGTTGCAACAGAAAATCGGAACATTAGTGACTGTGAATCATTCTGCCTACTCCTGGCAATAGCTGATGCAAGAATTCCGTATATGAGCAAACCGTGTACTCTTGAGATGCTTGGAATTTTGGGAAAAAAAACTGAATTTTAAAAAAATCAGTGCCTTGGGAGGCAGCACGGCTAAGGCGAAAGAACACGAGCTCTGCATTTGCCGCGTCCGTAAAATGAGGCTAAAATACCTCTTCTGCCTCCCTTTCAGACCACGAGCCCCTTAGGGGCAGGGACTGCATCTGACAGTGCTCTGCACATAGTAAGCGCTTAATAAATGCCATCATTATTATTATTATTATTGTTGTACTCTTTAAACACTTGAGAGTCACCCCACTCCCCTCCCTAGAGTGATTATGTATATATATATATATAGTATAGCGCTTAATAAATGCCATCATTATTATTATTATTATTGTTGTACTCTTTAAACACTTGAGAGTCACCCCACTCCCCTCCCTAGAGTGATATGTATATATATATATATATATATATATATATATGCAATTTATTTTAATATCTGTCTCACCCCCTGGACTGTCAGCTCATCATTAACAAAATAAATAGAATAGTAAATATGTACAAGTAAAATAGAGTAACAAATCTGTACAACTCTATATAAACTATAAACAATATATAAACCACCTTCCCTACAGAAAAAACCTTGTAACCTTCCCAGCGCTTAGAACAGTGCTCTGCACATAGTAAGCGCTTAATAAATGCCATCATCATTATTATTATTATTATTATCTGATTATTTTGTATCTATCCCGGCACTCAGCACAGTTGTGGCGTGGAACACTACTTGCACACCCTGCTGCTCAATGCTTTCATAACTATCGATAACACTAAAACCTAAAATGGACTTTCACAGATACTTTAAGCGATATTCAAAATGAATTGCAGGTTGCCACAAACACGTTGCTCTGAGACT
Organism: Tachyglossus aculeatus; assembly: GCF_015852505.1. Lineage (NCBI taxonomy): Eukaryota > Metazoa > Chordata > Mammalia > Monotremata > Tachyglossidae > Tachyglossus > Tachyglossus aculeatus. The sequence goes on from NC_052069.1 coordinate 88,733,060, forward strand.
GGTAATCAATCATATTTATTGAGCGCTTACTGTGTGCAGAGCACTGTACTAAGCGCTTGGGAAGTACAAGTTGGCGATGTATAGAGACGGTCCCTACCCAACATGAGCTCACAGTCTAGTATCATTGATAAGTACAAATCAACGGAAAGGCCGATTTCAGTAGAAACTCAATAGGTCCTACGCTTGAGCTGACAACTCAACTGTGAGCAAGCTGTTGGGTAGGGACCGTCTCTATATGTTGCCAACTTGGACTTCCCAAGCGCTTAGTACAGTGCTCTGCACACGGTAAGCGCTCAATAAATACGATTGAATGATTGAATGAATGAACTAAACGCTGCACTGTGCGACTAAAGGCTGGATTCGGCAGGCAACCTCAAAAAGTAACTTTTTTGTTTTGCTTTCAGCAAGCAAAACCTGAGTGTGATCTCCCTGTTGGGCCACACCTTCTCTGCAAAAATCTGAAATGAAGTGACTATTATTCATTCATCCATTCAATCGTATTTATTGAGCGCTTACTGCGTGCAGGGCACTGTACTAAGCGCTAAATAAGTGCACCCCATTTCATTGATCCCCCTAATTCTGGAGAAGCAATTGTGGCCTCGTGGAAAGAGCGAGGGCCTAGGAGTCAAAGGACCTGGGTTCTAATCCCCGCTCTGCCATACGTCTGCTGTGTGACCTTGGGCAAGCCACTTCATTTCTCTGTGCCAGTGACCTCACCTGTAAAATGGGGATTAAAGCTATGAGCCCCACGTGGGACATGGACTGTGCCCAACCTGATGATTTTATAACTACTCCAGCACTTAGTACAGTACCTTGGCACAAAATAAATGCTTAACAAACGCCATAAAAACAAAATTTAAGGACCTCTAGTTCAGAGTTTGTTAGACTACTGCCCTGGGTTTTCAAACTCCAAAGGGCAGCTTAGGGGTGTACATTTCTTGATATGGCACTCCCTGGACCCCCACTCTAGGCTGCCTATAACCAACCTGGGCTCAGGTCCATCCCCCCCAGACTTTATTAATAATAATAATAATAATAATAATAATAATAATGGCATTTATTAAGCACTTACTATGTGCAAAGCACTGTTCTAAGCGCTGGGGAGGTTACAAGGTGATCAGGTTGCCCCACGGGGGGCTCACAGTCTTCATCCCCGTTCTACAGATGAGGTCACTGAGGCCCAGAGAAGTGAAGTGACATGCCCAAAGTCACACAGCTGACAGCTGGCGGAGCCGGGATTCGAACCCATGACCTCTGACTCCAAAGGCCAGGCTCTTTCCACTGAGTCACCCTGCTTCTCTAATGATGGTATTTGAGCCCACTGTTGGGTAGGGACCGTCTCTATATGTTGCCAACTTGTATTTCCCAAGCGCTTAATACAGTGCTCTGCACACAGTAAGCGCTCAATAAATATGATTGATTGATTGACTGATTAAGCGCTTACTATGTGCCACGCACTTTAAGCTCACTGTGGGCCGGGAATGTGTCTTTTTTCTTGTATCGTACTCTCCCAACTGCTTAGTACAGAGCCCTGCACACAGGAAGCGCTCAAGAAATACGACTGACTGGCTCCAACCCCACCAGCCTGGGATCACGTTCCCAGGCCTCTCTGATCACCTGTTAGGCTCTGCTCCATCCCACACTGCAGCTGGACTCAGCCCTAGGAATCTTTCGGGATTTGAGTTTGCCTTTTTCTCCCCCCGCCCGAGGAACAGGGAAATAAAATAATAATAACGATGGCATTTGTTAAGCGCTTACTATGTACAAAGCACTGTTCTAAGCGCTTGGGGGGGGATACAGTGCGATCAAGTTGTACTTCCCAAGCGCTTAGTACAGTGCTCTGCACACAGTAAGCGCTCAATAAATACGATTGATGATGATGATGATGAAGTTGTCCCACGTGGGGCTCACAGTCTTAATCCCCATTTTACAGATGAGGCCACAGGCTCAGAGAAGTTAAGTGACTGGCTTAAGGTCACACAGCAAGCATGTGGCGGAGCCGGGATTCGAACCCATGACCTCTGACTCCAAAGCCCGGGCTCTTTCCACTGGGAACATTATCGGCAGCCTGAATCCTGGCGAACTTGCCTGGGCCGAGCTAGGAAGTTGCTGGCTTTACACATATCCCGCTCCCCTACTTTCCCTGACAGCTATGGTGCCTTGGTTCCCCCGGACTTTAGCAGTGGTTTTGCTTTCAGCTTGGGACAATCAATCAATCAATCGTATTTATTGAGCACTTACTGTGTGCAGAGCACTGTACTAAGCGCTTGGGAAGTACAAGTTGGCAACAGTGACAATGATTCACTAGTTCCTTGTGGCCCTGGATGCTCTAGCACAGCTTCAGTCAAGAAACTTTATTTAGAGTGCTTATTCTGAGCAGAATATTTAATGCTTGGGAGAGTAGAAGACTTAAGAGAAATGATCCCTACCCTCGAAATGTTTACAGTCTAGAGGAGGAGATATACAATAAAATAAATGACCGGTAGGCGAAGCAACAAAGTTTAAAGATATGTACTTCCAAGGGATTTAGTGTCCAAGTAAATTGTGCAGAAGTGCTGAAGCAGCAGTAGGGAGGAGGAGGGAGGTGGAAATAGAATAGTTTCAAGGACAGTGGCTTGAACCTGGGGCCTTTAGGTAGTTAAATACAGGCTAATAACATTTCAGGGGAAAACGTTCACTTTTTTTAACATATTTAATTGAAAACACCATAAATGACCACACCCCTTTCACAGCACCGCAATCTGAAAAATGCCCGGAGTGTGTCCAAAGTGTACTCCAAAAATAAAGGCACAAAATTTATGACCCACTTTCACAACAAAGGACCTTAAAACAAAGAATGGCAGTACGTTGACTAGGAACTAGCATTTTTTTTTTTTGATAGTGTAATTTTGAACCTCATTTGAACGGCACTCATTTTCTTAAAAGAAAGATTGCTTGTTTACAATGAATTAACAGCAGGAATCCTTAGAGCAGCTCTGTAATCTACTGGTTTAGGTGTTGGCCGTTGATTCTCTTATTAAAAATACTGGGGAAACTAGAGATAAAACCTAGTGCTGAATGTGGGCATTAGCAATTTGAGGGGTAGAAGGCCTCATTAATAGTTCTTTTTATGGACAAAAAGGACAGGAGGAATCCTTAGAACAACTCTGTAATCTACTGGTTTAGGTGTTGGCCGTTGATTTTCTTATTAAAAATACTGGGGAAACTAGAGATAAAACCTAGTGCTGAATGTGGGCATTAGCAATTTGAGGGGGAGAAGGCCTCATTAGTAGTTCTTTTTATGGACTAAAAGGACAGCAGGAATCCTTAGAACAACCCTGTAATCTACTGGTTTAGGTGTTGGCCGTTGATTTTCTTATTTAAAATACTGGGGAAACTAGAGATAAAACCTAGTGCTGAATGTGGGCATTAGCAATTTGAGGGGTAGAAGGCCTCATTAGTAGTTATTTTTATGGACTAAAAGGACAAATAAATCTGTTTATAAATTCCAGAGGTGCTGGGAAAACCACATTTCTTTCATTTACTATATTTTTTTTATTACTGCTTAGAAATCAGCAAGGCTGAAGACATTGAACACACACACACACACACACACACACACACACACACACACACACACACACACACACACGATTTTCATATATTTAGTTTCCTTTATACTCAATGTCACTGCCCTTGAAATTCACCCTTGGATGCCTGCAGAACTGAAAAGGCCAACGAAATTGATATGACCATTTTTTTTTTTAGACTGTGAGCCCACTGTTGGGTAGGGACTGTCTCTATATGTTGCCAACTTGTACTTCCCAAGCGCTTAGTACAGTGCTCTGCACACAGTAAGCGCTCTATAAATACGATTGATTGATTGATTATGGTATTTGTAAAGGCACTTACTATGAGCCAGGCACTGTACTAAGTTCTGTGGTAGAGACAAGGCAATCATGTTGGACACGGTCCATGTCCCACATGGGGCTCACAGTCTTAATCCCCATTTTACAGATGCGGTAAAGGAGGCACAGAGAAGTGAAGTGGCTTGCCCAAGGTCACACAGCAGACAAGTGGTGGAGCTGGGATTAGAACCCAGGTCCTTCTGACTCCCAGCTCCAAGCTGCTTCTCCAAAGTGACTGAATATCAACTATTTTCACCGTAAACCTAGCTGATAACTGGTAACAAAAAACCAAAACAAAAAAACTACAATTTAACAGGGAAGCATTTATAAATCCCTTTTGCCTTTCTAGGAGTAAATATACAGCTAGCTGAGGAACATTATCACTTCTGGGGTTTCACGGCAAATTATATAGGTTTGTGATACTAAAAACCACCAATGTTGATCTGTTCAGTGCTAGCCAACACTGTTAATAACCGTCCACAAAACATCGATTATTTCCAAGCTTCTGTAATCAATTACCAGTTTTAAATGCTAAAACAGCAGAAAGACTCCATACATACTTTGCTAGCCTATATGGTTAACTTAATTTTCTCAAGCATTTAGATTTGCATATTCTGCATGCCATCACTTGTTCTAAACCTTCATTTTCTCTAAGGCCTATCTCCTACATCGTAACGCATATGAGGTCCTTAATACCGAAAGCCTAAAGAAAAAGATCACAGGAATTCAAATTCAATTTTCCCTCATCAGCGCACAAACCTGGCAATTCATTCATTCATTCAATCGTATTTATTGAGCACCTACTGTGTGCAGAGGACCACACTAAGCGCTTGGGAAAGTACACTACAGCAATAGTGACAATCCCTGCTCACGGAGACAAAGGTTTTTATGAAAAAAACCCTATTTATGAGCAACTCCCCCGTTTATATGGTAACAGTAATAACAACAGCAGCATTTGTTAAGCTTAGAACAGTGTTTTGCACATAGTAAGCACTTAATAAATGCCATTATTATTATTATCATTATTAAGCACTTACTACTTCCCAAATACTGTACTAAGCGCTGAGGTAGATACAAGACTATCAAGTCCCAATAAGGCTCACAGTTTAAGTAGGTGGGAGAACAGGTACTGAACCCCCATTTGGCGGATAAGGGAACTGAGGCACATGATCATTCATTAAATCGTATTTATTCATTCATTCAATCAATACTGAATAAATTCAGTATTTATTGAGCGCTTACTGTGTGCACAGCATTATACTAAGCTCTTGGAAAGTACAATACAGCAATACAGTGACAATCCCTGACCACAACGAGCTCACAGGGGGAGAGATTATTTACTGAGCGCTGTGTGCAAAGCACTGTACTAAGCACTTGGGAGACCACAATATGCTATGGGGCAAGGAAGATTCAGATGCTGATGGTATCAAATATTTCTTTCTGCATCAGATATTTAAAAGACATCTATAAGACTGTGTTGAAAATACAATTGAGACTTTTTCCTCTTGGCTGGGTCACCACAACACTACGTTAGGAAATATCTGGACAGTGTTAACAGCCATTGGAAAGTGTTTAGTACATATTTACTATTCGTTTTATTTTGTTAATGATGTGCATACAGCTTTAATCTATTTGTTCTGACGATTTTGACACCTGTCTCCATGTTTTGTTTACCATCATTATTACTATTAGTCATTCAATCATATGTATTGAGCGCTTACTGTGTGCAGAGCACTGTACTAAGCACTTGGGAAAGTACAAATCAGGAAAATATAGAGACAGTCCCTCCCCAACAACGGGCTCAAAGTCTAGACTGGGGGAGAAAAACAGCATAACAGACGTCAATACCATCAAAATAAACAGAATTATAGCTATATGCACAATCATTAATAAAATAAAGTAATAAATCTGTACATATATACAGGTGCTGTGGGGAGGGGAAGGAGGAAGGGCGGGGGCGAAGGGGAGGAGGAGAGGAAAAAGGGGGCTTAGTCTGGGAAGGCCTCCTGGAGGAGGTGAGCCCTCGGTAGGGCTTTGAAGGGAAGAAGAGAGCTAGTTTGGCGCTTAACAGATACCATCATTACTATTATTATCATCATCAAAATAGATCAACAGAATTATAGCTATCTACACATCATTAAAGAGTAAAAGATATGTAGAAACAGACACAACACGATTAATAACATAGAGTAAAAGATATGTAGAAGTAGATACAAGTGGCGAGGGGAAGGGGGCAAGGGCAGAGGGAGGGAGGGGGGCCTCAGTGTGGGCAGGCCTCCTGGAGGAGGTGAGCTCTCAGTAGGGCTTTGAAGGGAGGAAGAGAGCTAGTTTGGCGCTTAACAGATACCATCATTATTATTATCAAAATAGATCAATGGAATTATAGCTATCTACGCATCATTAAAGAGTAACAGAAATGTAGAAATAGACGCAACACATGATTAATAAAATAGAGTAAAAGATATGTAGAAATAGACATGTGGGGAGAGGAAGGGAGCAGGGCAGAGGGAGGGGGGCCTCAGTCTGGGCAGGCCTCCTGGAGGAGGTGAGCTCTCAGTAGGGCTTTGAAGGGAGGAAGAGAGCTAGCTTGGCGCTTAACAGATACCATCCTTATTCTTATTATCAAAATAGATCGATGCATGTCTCCTTTACTGCATCAGCCTCCTCTCTGATCTCCCATCCTCCTGCCTCTCCCCGCTTCAGTCTACACTTCACTCTGCTGCCCAGATTATCTTTATGCAGAAATGCTCTGGGCATGTCACTCCCCTCCTCAAAAATCTCCAGTGGCTGCCTGCCAACCTACGCATCAGGCAAAAACTCCTCACCCTGGGCTTCAAGGCTGTCCATCCCCTCGCCCCCTCCTACCTCACCTCCCTTTTCTCCTTCTCCAGCCCAGCCCGCATCCTCTGCTCCTCGGCCGCCACTAACCTCCTCACTGGGCCTCGTTCTCGCCTGTCCCGCCGTCGATCCCCAGCCCACGTCCTTCAATCAATCAATCAATCGTATTTATTGAGCGCTTACTGTGTGCAGAGCACTGTACTAAGCGCTTGGGAAGTACAAGTTGGCAACATATAGAGACGGTCCCTACCCAACAGTGGGCTCACAGTCTAGAGGCCTGGCCCGTCCTGGAATGCCCTCCCTCCGCCCATCCGCCAAGCTAGCTCTCTTCCTCCCTTCAAAGCCCTTACTGAGAGCTCACCTCCTCCAGGAGGCCTTCCCTGACTGAGCCTTTTCCCTCTCCTCCTCCCCATCCCCTCCGCCCTACCTCCTTCCCCTCCCCGCAGCACTTGTGTCTATTTCTACATATCTTTTACTCTATTTTATTAATCATGTGTTGCGTCTATTTCCACATATCTGTTACTCTTTAATGTGTAGATAGCTATAATATATATAGCTAAATGTATAAATGTATATATTTGTACAGATTTATTACTCTATTTAACTTGTACATATTTACTGTTCTATTTATTTTGTTACTGATGTGCATCTAGCTTTACTTCTATTTGTTCTGAAGATTTTGACACCTGTCTCCATGTTTTGTTTTGTTGTCTGTCTCCCCCTTCTAGACTGTGAGCCTGTTGTTGGGTAGGGACCGTCTCTCTATGTTGCCGACTTGTACTTCCCAAGCGCTTAGTACAGTGCTCTGCACACAGTAAGCGCTCAATAAATACGACTGAATGAATGAATACCCATCATTAAAGAGTAATAGATATGTAGAAATAGACACAAGTGCTGTGGGGATGGGAAGGGGGCGGGGGGGCTCAATCTGGGCAGGCCTCCTGGAGGAGGTGACCTCTCAGTAATAACAATAATAATGATGATGATGATGATGGTATTTGTTAAGTGCTTACTATGTGCCAAACACTGGTCTATGCGCTGGGGTTACAAGGTGATCAGGTTGTCCCACTTGGGGCTCACAGTCTTCATCCCCATTTTACAGATGAGGGAACTGAGGCTCAGAGAAGTGAAGTGACTCGCCCAAAGTCACACAGCTGACAAGTGGCGTGGCCGGGATTAGAACCCACGACCTCTGACTCCCAAGCCCGGGCTCTTTCCACTGAGCCACGCTGTTGCTGGTACTTCTCAGTAGGCCTTTGAAGGGAGGAAGACAGCTAGTTGGGCGCTTAACAGATACCATCATTATTATTATTATTATTATCAAAACAGATCAACAGAATTATAGCTATCTATACTTCATTAAAGAGTAACAGATAATGTAGAAAGACACAACACATGATTAATAAAATAGAGTAATAGATATGTAGAAATAGACACAAGTGCTGTGGGGAGGGGAAGGGGGCAGGGCAGAGGGGGGTGGGGCTCAGTCTGGGCAGGCCTCCTGGAGGAGGTGACCTCTCAGTAGGCCTTTGAAGGGAGGAAGAGAGCTGGTTTGGGACTTAATAATAATAATAATGATGGCATTTCTTAAGCGCTTACTATGTTCTAAGCGCTGGGGAGGATACAAGGTGAACAGGCTGTCCCACGTGGGGCTCACAGCCTTTATCCCCATTTTCCAGATGAGGGAACTGAGGCCCAGTGAAGTGACTTGCACAAAGTCACACAGCTGACAATTGGCAGAGCCGGGATTTGAACCCATGACCTCTGACTCCCAAGCCCGGGCTCTTTCCACTGAGCCACGCTGCTTCTCTATCATTATTATTATTATCAAAAAAGATCGAAAGATAGCCATAGACATCTATATATATAGATCACATATGTATAAATCATATAGATAGCTATATACCCATCATTAACGAGGAATGAATATTGAGAAGCAGTGTGGCTCAGTGGAAAGCCACGCTGCTTCTCTATCATTATTATTATTATCGAAAAAGATCGATAGATAGCTATAGATATCTATATAGAGATAATATATGTATAAATCATATAATAGCTATATACCCATCATTAACGAGGAATGAATATTGGGAAGCAGCGTGGCTCAGTAGAAAGAGCACAAGCTTTGGAGTCAGAGGTCATGGGTTCAAATCCCGGCTCTGCCACTTGTCAGCTGGGTGACTTTGGGCAAGTCACTTCACTTCTCTGGGCCTCATCTGGAAAATGGGGATTAAAACTGTGAGCCCCCCAGTGGGACAACCTGATCACCTTGTAACCTCCCCAGCGCTTACAGAACAGTGCTTTGCACATAGTAAGCGCTTAATAAATGCTACCATGGGACAACCTCATCACCTCGTAACCTCCCCAGCATTTACAGAACAGTGCTTTGCACACAGTAAGTGCTTAATAAATGCCATTATTATTATCACTTCTCTGGGCCTCAGTTCCCTCATCTGTAAAATGGGGATTAAAATTGTAAGCGCTTAATAAATGCTATCAGTATTATCACTTCACTTCTCCGGGCCTCAGTTCCCTCATCTGAAAATGGGGATTAAAACTGTGAGTCCCCCGTGGGACAACCTGATCACCTTGTAACCTCCCCAGCGCTTACAGAACAGTGCTTTGCACATAGTAAGCGCTTAATAAATGCTACCATGGGACAACCTCATCACCTCGTAACCTCCCCAGCATTTACAGAACAGTGCTTTGCACACAGTAAGTGCTTAATAAATGCCATTATTATTATCACTTCTCTGGGCCTCAGTTCCCTCATCTGTAAAATGGGGATTAAAATTGTAAGCGCTTAATAAATGCTATCAGTATTATCACTTCACTTCTCCGGGCCTCAGTTCCCTCATCTGAAAATGGGGATTAAAACTGTGAGGCCCCCGTGGGACAACCTCATCACCTTATAACCTCCCCAGCGCTTACAGAACAGTGCTTTGCACATAGTAAGTGCTTAATAAATGCTATCGTGTGGGACAACCCCATCACCTCGTAACCTCCCCAGCGCTTACAGAACGGTGCTTTGCACATAGTCAGCACTTCATAAACGCTATCATTATTATCACTTCACTTCTCTGGGCCTCAGTTCCCTCATCTGAAAATGGGGATTAAAACTGTGAGCCCCCGTGGGACAACCTCATCACCCCGTAACCTCCCCAGCGCTTATAGAACGGTGCTTTGCACATAGTAAGGGCTTAATAAATGCTATCATGGGACAACCTCATCACCTCGCAACCTCCCCAGCATTTACAGAACAGTGCTTTGCACACAGAAAGCGCTTAATAAATTCCATTATTATTATCACTTCACTTCTCTGGGCCTCAGTTCCCTCATCTGAAAATGGGGATTAAAACTGTGAGTCCCCCGTGGGACAACCTGATCACCTTATAACCTCCCCAGCGCTTACAGAACAGTGCTTTGCACATAGTAAGCGCTTAATAAATGCCATCGTGGGACAACCTCATCACCTCGTAACCTCCCCAGCGCTTACAGAACAGTGCTTTGCACATAGCAAGCGCTTAATAAATGCCATCATTATTATCACTTCACTTCTCTGGGCCTCAGTTCCCTCATCTGAAAATGGGGATTAAAACTTTGAGCCCCCCGTGGGACAACCTCATCACCTTGTAACCTCCCCAGCGCTTACAGAACAGTGCTTCGCACACAGTAAGTGCTTAATAAATGCCATTATTATTATCACTTCACTTCTCTGGGCCTCAGTTCCCTCATATGTAAAATGGGGATTAAAATTGTAAGCCCCCCGTGGGACAACCTCATCACCTTGTAACCTCCCCAGCGCTTTTAGAACAGTGCTTTGCACATAATAAGCGCTTAATAAATGCCATCATGGGACAACCTCATCACCTCGTAACCTCCCCAGCGCTTACAGAATGGTGCTTCGCACGTAGTAAGCGCTTAATAAATGCTATCATTATTATCATTATTACTACTTCACTTCTCTGGGCCTCAGTCCCCTCATCTGTAAAATGGGGATTAAAACTGTGAGCCCCCCGTGGGACAACCTCATCACCTTGTAACCTCCCCAGCGCTTACAGAACAGTGTTTTGCACATAGTAAGCGCTTGATAAATGCTATCATTATTATCACTTCACTTCTCTGGGCCTCAGTTCCCTCATCTGTAAAATGGGGATTAAAACCGTAAGCACCCCCGTGGGACAACCTCATCACCTCGTAACCTCCCCAGCGCCTACAGAACAGTGCTTTGCACATAGTAAGCGCTTAATAAATGCCATCATGGGACAACCTCATCACCACGTAACCTCCCCAGCGCCTATAGAAGTGCTTTGCACATAGTAAGCGCTTCATAAATGCCATTATGATGATGATGATGCTGTAGAAATAGATGCAAGTGCTGAGGGGAAGGGGGGGGGGGCGCCTCGGCCTGTCAGAGAGCGGTTTCCAGGGCGCCCAACATGGCGGCGGCCCCGAGGGTGGAGGCGCGCGCGCACGCGCGCTGTGCGTCGGCCTGTGTCCTCGCGCCGCCGCGTCCGCGCAGCACCTACCCCGCTCCCGCCGGGGAGCCCTCCTGGGCGCGGGCCGGGGGCGTCCAACACGCTCTGCCCAGAGGCCGCCGACTCCGCGCCGCCCTCCGCCGGCGCTACCCCAGCGCGCATGCGCGCGCGCCCAACCGCCAACCCCGTGACGTAACGCGGGGGTGCGGGGGGGCGTGGCCGCGCGCCCTGAGGGGAGCCATCGCGACGCCATCTTGGGCCTCGGGCGAGGGCCCGATTGTAGACCTCATTCGTCATTATTATTATTACTCATTATTACTCTATTTATTTATTTATTACTCTATTTATTTGTACATATCTATTCTATTTATTTTATTTTGTTAGTATGTTTGGTTTTGTTCTCTGTCTCCCCCTTTTAGACTGTGAGCCCGCTGTTGGGTAGGGGCCGTCTCTATGTGTTGCCAGTTTGTACTTCCCAAGCGCTTAGTCCAGTGCTCTGCACACAGTAAGCGCTCAATAAATACAATTGATGATGATGATGTCAATCAATCAATCGTATTTATTGAGCGCTTACTGTGTGCAGAGCACTGGACTAAGCGCTTGGGAAGGACAAGTTGGCAACATCGAGAGACAGTCCCTGCCCAACAGTGGGCTCACAGTCATCATCATCATCATCAATCGTATTTATTGAGTGCTTACTGTGTGCAGAGCACTGTACTAAGCGCTTGGGAAGGACAAGTTGGCAACATAGAGAGACAGTCCCTACCCAACAGTGGGCTCACAGTCTAAAAGGGGGAGACAGAACAAAACCAAACATACTAACAAAATAAAATAAATAGAATAGATATGGACAAGTAAAATAAATAGAGTAATAAATATGTACAAACATATAGACATTCATTCAGTCCTATTTATTGGGCACTTACTGTGTGCAGAGCACTCTACTAAGCGCTTGGGAAGGACAAGTTGGCAACATTTATTCTATTTATTTTACTTTGTTAATTTGTTTCGTTGTCTGTCTCCCCCTTCTAGACTGCGAGCCCGCTGGTGGGTAGGGACCGTCTCTATCTGTTGCCAACTTGTCCTTCCCAAGCGCTTAGTCCAGTGCTCTGCACAACGTAAGCACTCAATAAATGCGACAATGAATGAATGAATGACAAGTTGGCAACATATAGAGACGGTCCCTATTCATTCATTCAATCATATTGAGTACTTACTGTGTGCAGAGCACTGTACTAAGCACTTGGGAAGGACAAGTCGGCAACATATAGAGACGGTCCCTATTCATTCATTCAATCGTATTGAGCACTTACTGTGTGCAGAGCACTGTACTAAGCGCTTGGGAAGTCCAAGTTGGCAACATAGAGAGATGGTCCCTACTCATTCATTCATTCAATCGTATTTATTGAGCGGTTACTGTGTGCAGTGCACTGGACTAAGGGCTTGGGAAGTACAAGTTGGCAACATATAGAGACGGTCCCTATTCGTTCATTCTATCATATTTATTGAGCGCTTACTGTGTGAGGAGCACTGTACTAAGCACTTGGGAAGTACAAGTTGGCAACATTCATTCATTCATTCAATCGTATTTATTGAGCGCTTGCTGTGTTCAGAATACTGTACTAAGCGCTTGGGAAGTACAATTTGGCAACATATAGAGCCAGTCCCTACCCAACAGCAGGCTCACAGTCTGGAAGGGGGAGACAGACAACAAAACAAAACATATTAACAAAATAAAATAAATAGAATAAATATGTACAAATAAAATAATAATAATGATAATGGCATTTATTAAGTGCTTACTATGTGCAAAGCACTGTTCTAAGTGCTTGGGGAGGTTACAAGGTGATCAGGTTGTCCCACGGGCGGCTCACAATCTTAATCCCCATTTTACAGATGAGGTAACTGAGTCCCAGAGAAGTGAAGTGACTTGCCCAAAGTCACACAGCTGACAATTGACGGAGCCGGGATTTGAACCCATGACCTCTGACTCCAAAGCCCGGGCTCTTTGCCACTGAGCCACACTGCTTCTCTATACATACAAACATATATACATATATGTGAGCCCCCTGTTGGGTAGGGACCGTCTCTATATGTTGCCGACTTGTACTTCCCAAGCACTTAGTACAGTGCTCTGCACGCAGTAAGCGCTTAATAAATATGATTGAATGAATGAATATGCAGGTGCTGTGGGGAGGGGAAGGAGGGGGAGAGGAAGGAGGAGGCTCAGTCTGGGGAAAAAAAAGCGAGGAACCTGCCCTTGGGGCAATAACTGTGGTGTTTGTTAACAATCATCACAAGTATTATTAATTGGTTAAGCTCCTTCCTAAGTGCTGGGCATTGTACGAAGCGATGTACAATCATTCATTCATTCAATCATATTTATTGAGCGCTAACTGTGTGCAGAGCACTGTACTAAGCAAGCAAAGTAACAAAATCATTAGAGGGTAATAATGATGATAATAATGGCATTTATTAAGTGCTTACTATGTGCAAAGAGCTGTTCTAAGTGCTAGGGAGCCACCGCGACGCCATCCTGGGCCTTGGGCGAGGGACGGGTTGTAGGCCTCACCTTGGAAAAAAAAACAAAAGCGAGGAACCTGCCCTTGGGGCAATAACTGTGGTGTTTGTTAACAATTACCACAAGTATTGTTAATTGGTTAAGCTCCTTCCTATGTGCTGGGCATTGTGCAAAGCGATGTACAATCGAAGTACAATAAGCCTGTCGTTGGGTACGGACCGTCTCTATATGTTTTCCAACGTGTACTTCCCAAGCGCTTAGTACAGTGCTCTGCACACAATAAACGCTCAATAAATACGACTGAATGAATGTACAAGTAACAAAATCATTGGGGGGTAATAATAATAATAATGATGGCATTTCTTAAGCACTTACTATGTGCAAAGCGCTGTTCTAAGTGCTGGGGAGTTACCGCGACACCATCTTCGGCCTCGGGCGAGGGACGAGTTGTAGGCCTCGCCTTGGGAAAAAAAAAAGCGAGGAACCTGCCCTTGGGGCAATAACTGTGGTGTTTGTTAACAATTACCACAAGTATTGTTAATTGGTTAAGCTCCTTCCTATGTGCCCGGCATTGTGCGAAGCGATGTACAATCATTCCTTCATTCAATCATATTTGTTGAGTGCTTACTGTGTGCAGAGCACTGTACTAAGCAAGCAAAGTAACAAAATCATTAGAGGGTAATATCATCATCATCATCACCATCAATCGTATTTATTGAGCGCTTACTATGTGCAGAGCACTGTACTAAGCGCTTGGGAAGTACAAATTGGCAACATATAGAGACAGTCCCTACCCAACAGTGGGCTCACAGTCTAAAAGGGGGAGACAGAGACCAAACATACTAACAAAATAAAATAAATAGAATAGATATGTACAAATAAATTAAATAAATACATAAATAGAGTAAAAAAATATGTACAAACATATATACAGGTGCTGTGGGGAAGGGAGGGAGGTAAGACGGGGGGATGGAGAGGGGGACGAGGGGGAGAGGAAGGAAGGGGCTCAGTCTGGGAAGGCCTCCTGGAGGAGGTGAGCTCTCAGCAGGGCCTTGAAGGGAGGAAGAGAGCGAGCTTGGTGGAGGGGCAGAGGGAGGCCATTCCAGGCCCGGGGGAGGACGTGGGCCGGGGGTCGATGGCGGGACAGGCGAGAGCGAGGTACGGTGAGGAGATCAGCTTTGGAGGAGCGGAGGGTGCGGGCTGGGCTGGAGAAGGACAGAAGGGAGGTGAGGTAGGAGGGGGCGAGGGGATGGACAGCCTTGAAGCCCAGGGTGAGGAGTTTCTGCCTGATGCGCAGATTGATTGGTAGCCACTGGTAGCTCTGCACACAATAAGTGCTCAATAAATACGACTGAATGAATGTACAAGTACAAAATCATTGGGGGGTAATAATGATAATAATAATGGCATTTATTAAGTGCTTACTATGTGCAAAGCGCTGTTCTAAGTGCTAGGGAGCCACCGCGACGCCATCCTGGGCCTTGGGCGAGGGACGAGTTGTAGGCCTCACCTTGGAAAAAAAAACAAAAGTGAGGAACCTGCCCTTGGGGCAATAACTGTGGTATTTGTTAACAATTACCACAAGTATTGTTAATTGGTTAAGCTCCTTCCTATGTGCCAGGCATTGTACGAAGTGATGTACAATCGAAGTACAATAAGCCTGTTGTTGGGTAGGGACCGTCTCTATATGTTGCCAACTTGTACTTCCCAAGCGCTTAGTATAGTGCTCTGCACACAGTATGTGCTCAATAAATACGATTGAATGAATGAATGAATGTACAAGCGAAGTAACAAAATCATTGGGGGGTAATAACAATAATAATAATGATGGCATTTCTTAAGCGCTTACTATGTGCAAAGTGCTGTTCTAAGCGCTGGGGAGTTACCACGACGCCATCTTGGGCCTCGGGCGAGGGACGAGTTGTAGGCCTCGCCTTGGGAAAAAAAAAAAAGTGAGGAACCTGCCCTTGGGGCAATAACTGTGGTATTTGTTAACAATTACCACAAGTATTGTTAATTGGTTAAGCTCCTTCCTATGTGCCGGGCATTGTACGAAGTGATGTACAATCATCATCATCATCATCATCATCAATCGTATTTATTGAGCGCTTACTGTGTGCAGAGCACTGTACTAAGCACTTGGGAAGTACAAGTTGGCAACATATAGAGACAGTCCCTACCCCTGCCCAATCAATGTACAAGCAAAGTAACAAAATCATTGGGGGTAATAATAATAACAATAATGATGGCATTTCTTAAGTGCTTACTATGTGCAAAGCACTGTTCTAATAATAATAATGGCATTTCTTAAGCGCTTACTATGTACAAAGCACTGTTCTAAGCGCTGGGGAGGTTACAAGGTGATCAGGTTGTCCCACGTGGGGGGGGGGGGGGGGCTCACAGTCCCAATCCCCATTTTCCAGATGAGGTAACTGAGGCACAGAGAAGTGAAGTGACTTGCCCAAAGTCAGCCAGCTGACAATTGGCAGAGTCAGGATTTGAACCCACGACCTATGACTCCAAAGCCAGGGCTCTTTCCACTGAGACACGCTGTAGTAACAAGATGATTGGGTTGCACACAGTCCCTGTCCCACATAATAACTGCGGTATTAAGGGGTTACTATTCATTCATTCATTCAATCAATCATATTTACCGAGCGATTACTGTGTGCAGAGCACTGTACTAAGCGCTAAGTCGGCAACATATAGAGATGGTCCCTACCCAACAATGGGCTTTCAGTCTAGAAGGAGGAGACGGAGAACAAAACGAAACAGGTAGACAGGTGTCAAAACTGTCAGAATAAATGGAATTATAGCTGTATGAACATCATTAATAAAACACAGTAGTAAATATGTACAAGTAAAATAGAGTAATAAATATGTACAAATATATACAAGTGCTGTAGGGCAGAGGGAGGGGGGCAATGGAGAGGGGAAGAGGAGAGGAGAAAGGGGGTAGTAACAAGATCATTGGGTTGGACACAGTCCCTGTACCACATAATAATTGAAGCATTTGTTAAGGGGCTACTATGTGAGGGGCACTGTACTAATCGCTGGGGAAGTAACAAGATCATTGGGCTGGACACAGTCCCTGTCCCGCATAATAATTGCGGTATATTTGTTAAGGAGTTACTATGTGAGGGGCACTGTACTAAGAGCTGGGGTGGATACAAGCAAATCGGGTTGGACGCGGTCCCTGTCATTCATTCATTCAATCGTATTTATTGAGCGCAATTCGGCAACAGACAGAGGCAACGCCGCCCCAACAACAGGCTCACTGTCCCACGTGGGGCTCACCGTCTCCATCCCCATTCTACAGATGAGGTAACTGAGGCATAGAGAAGTGAAGTGATTTGCCCAAGGTCACACAGCAGACAAGAGCTGGGATTAGAACCCAGAACCTCTGCCGCTATGTCCGTACTCTATCCACCAGCGCTTCAAATGGTGCTTTGCACATAGTAAGCGCTTAACAAATGCCATCATCATCACTAGGCCATGTTGGGAAAGCATGAGGCGAGTTAATGGAGGGGAAAAAAATCTCAATCAATCAGTCGTATTTATTGAGCACTTGACTGTGTGCAGAGCACTGTACTAAGCACTTGGGAAAGTTATTATTATTATTATAAAGTGTCGTCGAGTCACTTCTAGACTGTGAGCCCACTGTTGGGTAGGGACCGTCTCTATATGTTGTCAACTTGTACTTCCCAAGCGCTTAGTACAGTGCTCTGCACACAGTAAGCGCTCAATAAATACGATTGATTGATTGATTGATTGATTGATTGATTTCCGATTCACAGCAACTCCATGGATATACCTGTGCAATAATAACCACATTCCCTGTCCACAATGAGCTTTCAGTCTAGAGGGGGAGGCCTCTTTTATGAAGAGGGAAAAAAAAGGCACTTATGTACATATCTGTAATTTATTTACTTCTTTATATTAATGTATATTACTGTTTGTCATCATCCCCCCCCCCGCCCCCAGACTGAGCTCGCTGTGAACAGGGAATGTGTCTGTATTTTTATCCTTTACTCTCCTAAGCTCTTAGCACAGTTTATTTGTATTTATTCTGATGACTTGACACCTGTCCACACGTTTTGTTTTGTTGTCTGTCTCCCCCTTCTAGACTGTGAGCTCGTTGTTGGGTAGGGACCGTCTCTCTATGTTGCCAACTTGTACTTCCCCAAGCGCTTAGTACAGTGCTCTGCACACAGTAAGCGCTCAATAAATATGATTGAATGAATGAATGAATGAATACAGTGCTCTGCATGCAGTAAGCTCTCAATAAATATGATTGACTGACTGACTATTGCCCCTTAAAGAATAATAGTGACATTTGTTAAGTGCTTACTGTGTGATAAACAGTGTACTAAGCACTGGGATAGGCCCAGGAGAATCAGTTTGGAGACGGTTCCTGTCCCACACACAGGACTCGCGGTCTAATGAAGGCAGTCTAATAAAGGAAGGCGGACAGACCTTGACGTGTTGGTTATGTGACCGTATTTTTTGAAGCGCAAAGTGGGACAGAGAGCCGGGCTTAAATGAAGCAGTAACAGAGGCAGCTAGTCAGGAAGAGAGAGCCGGGAAGAGTGGAAAAGGGAATCAGGGGAAGGGAGAAGGAGAAAACAGGAAAGGGGCAGAGTGAAAGTCAGGAAGAAGTCAAAAAATGAGGCAAAAATGACATACATAGTGATTAATAATAATAACAATAATAAAGTAATAATAACCGTATTTGTTAAGTGCTTACTATGTGCCAGGCACTGTACTAACCGCTGGAGTGGATACAAACCAATCGAGTTGGACACAATCCCTGTCCCACGTGGAGCTCACAGTCTCAATCCCCATTTTCCAGATGAGAAGCAGCGTGGCTCAGTGGAAAAGAGCCCGGGCTTTGGAGTCAGAGGTCATGGGTTCCAATCCCGGCTTCGCCAATTGTCAGCTGTGTGACTTTGGCCAAGTCGCTTCACTTCTCTATGCCTCAGTTCCCTCCTCTGGAAAATGGGGATGAAGACTGTGAGCCCCCCGTGGGACAACCTGATCACCTTGTAACCTCCCCAGAGCTTATAACACGTAGTAAGCGCTTAATAAATGCCATCATTATTATTATTATTATGAGGGCTCAGAGAAGTGAAGGGACTTGCCCAAGGTCAAACAGCAGACAAGTGGCGGAGCCGGGTGGGAGGATGGACCCCAAATTGCAGGAAAACCAGAACTAGAGATGGACAGGGGTAAAGAGAAGCAGCGTGGTTCAGTGGAAAGCGCCTGGGCTTTGGAGTCAGAGGTCATGGGTTCAAATCCCAGCTCCACCACTTGTCAGCTGTGTGACTTTGGGCAAGCCACTTCACTTCTCTGGGCCTCAGTGACCTCATCTGGAAAATGGGGATGAAGACTGTGAGCCCCCGTGGGACAACCTGATCACCTTGTAACCTCCCCAGCGCTTGGAACAGTGCTTTGCACATAGTAGGCACTTAATAAATACCATTATTATTATTATTAATAATAGTAGTAGACTGTAAGCTTGTTGTGAGAAAGAAGCATGTATAACCACTCTGCTGAACTGAACTCTCACAAGCGCTTAGTTCAGTGCGCTGCACACAGTAAGAGTTCAATAAATACCACTGAGTGACTGCTTGATTGATAGTAGTAGAAGCAGCAGGGGTAGCAGCATTTACTGAGTACCCACGTGGTGCACTGTACTAGATGCTTGGAGAGCACAAAATTTAAAAATCCGACAAGGAATCTACACTCTAATGGAGAAAAAAGCAAAAATATTTACAAACAGAGTGGTTAAGCTGAATAGAGTATATAGATGCTTGGAGAGCACAAAATTTAAAAATTCCCACAAGGAATCTACACTCTAATGGAGAAAAAAACAAAAATATTTACAAACAGAGTGGTTAAGCTGAATAGAGTATATAGAAGAGCACACACAACGAATGTGTTATATAGATTGTGAGTCACTGGGGTTGTGGGATTTGTGTCTAATTCCCACCTGTATACTCCGAATACAGTGCTCTGCACACACTTGGGGCTTAAATAAATAAGCAACTGCTACTTAGCACATTCGTACTTTCTCGCATTGGTTCCCCCTTATCCTGTTGTTATGAGACGGAGACCGGCAATTCTTTCTTCACCCTGACCAAACACTTCCTGATTTCTTAGGCTCCAATCCTATTTTTTTAAAGGTATTTGTTAAGCATTTACCACGTGCCAAGGCACTGTACCAAGGTTAAACCCAGTCATTGTTCCACATGGGGCTCACAGCCTTAACCTCTGTCTTACAAACGAGGTAACTGAGGCACAGGGAAGTTACGTGACTCGCCCAAGGTCACAGAGCTGACAAGTGGCGGAGGAGGAATTAGAACCCAGGTCCTCTGACCCCCAGGCCTGTGTTCTTCCCACTGGGCCAAGCTGCTTCCCTCTCAGCCTTCATCTTTACCGGATCGAAGAGTATTAATATTTTCAATTTATCATCATAAAGAAGCTTCTCCGTCCCTCTGATCACCAACCACACATGGGAACCACAGTCAGAGGTGTCTGTGAGTGTGGGAGATACATTTAGAATAACTGGGGTATTTGTTAAGTGCTTACTATGTGACCAAGACTGTACTAAGCACAGATCATCAGGCCCCACATGGGGCTCACACTCCAAGGAGGAGGGAGAACAGGTGTTGAATCCTCATTTTGTACATGAACGAACTGAGGCACAGAGAAGTCCAGTGACTTATCAAGGTCACACAGCAAGACCGTTGCCGACCCGGCATTAGATCCAGGCCCTCTGACTCTCAGGGCACGGTCCTTCTCGTGTACGCTTGAGATATGCAGTTATATTTATATAAAATATAAATTCTGATGGTAATTTTTATGAAGACCCATTAAAACCTCTGACCTAATAGGGAGAGGCGGTTCTCTGCCTAAGAATAAGCCTCTGGGTTCGTGGCTACATTCCTTGGTTCCAACTCATTTCATCACCAACAGCATTTACTGAAGGCATTTCAAAACAGAACCCCGTGACTTTCTCGTCCAGACTTTTCTGCCAACTAACTTGGTACATTCGATGTGCCACCCTGAACGCAGAAAACATGGTACAGAAACTACACGCCAGATGAATTCTTTCATAATGAGTTATGTGAAGGACAACCACATGCCCCAAAATGGAGGGTTACTCATTTTCTGGTAAAATAGTCCCTTTGAAGCAGGAAGCTACTAGTTTTCTTGTGGAAATAATTCCTTTGCGCTTGATCATGTCAATAGCCCTGTACTCTCCTCTTTGTAAGCTCAACTCATGGAAATATGGTAAGACACTGATCCTAGCTCCCTTGCTTAAGGACGGTTCTAGTCCCAGCTCTGCCACTTGCCTGCTGGGTGACCTTGGGTGAGTCACTTAACCTTTCTATGCTTCAATCAATCAATCAATCATATTTATTGAGCGCTTACTGTGTGCAGAGCACTGTACTAAGCGCTTGGGAAGTACAAGTTGGCAACATCTAGAGACAGTCCCTACCCAACAGTGGGCTCACAGTCTAAAAGTGGGCTCACAGCTTCAGTTTCCTCACCTGTTAAATGAGGATTCAAAACCGGTTCTCCTTCCCCTTAGATTGTGAAGCCCCTGTGGGACAAGGGACTGTATCCGAATCGATTATAATAATAGTGTATTTGTTAAGGGCTTACTACTGTGCCAGGCACTCACCTCAATTTTCTTCCTTTTACCCGCAGCTGGTTGACCCTGCCTGAGAAAAGTGCCCGCGGTTCTCAAATGAGTGATAAGTGTGTTTTAATCGAGTCTTTTTACAGGAGTAGAGAGAGAATAGTTGAGTTGGGAGGTAGAAATATTACTGTGAAAATAATCTTTGAAGAGAACGCGCTGTACATTTAGCTTTACTTTGGCAATCCCAGGCTTACCTGGCATTGAGGCTGGTTGGTAAAAGTATTTGGGAGGCAGTTTGACCTACTGGATAGAGCACTGGCCAAGAGGACAAGATGGTTGGGATCGGCTTTTGACTGTTTTCCAAATCCCTGAATATTTTGAGCTTCTATTTTCCTAGATATGAGAGGTGAGGTGGATACAAGCAAATCATCATCATCATCATCAATCGTATTTATTGAGCACTTACTATGTGCAGAGCACTGTACTAAGCGCTTGGGAAGTACAAATTGGCAACATATAGAGACAGTCCCTACCCAACAGTGGGCTCACAGTCTAAAAGGGGGAAAAGGGGGAAAAAGGGGGAAATTGGTTTGGACACCGTCCCTGTCCCATGTGGGGCTCGCAGTCTCAATCCCCATTTTACCGAAGAGGTAACTGAGGCACAGAGAAGTTCATTCATTCATTGTCGTATTTATTGAGCGCTTACTGTGTGCAGAGCACTGTACTAAGCGCTTGGAAAGTACAATTTGGCAACAGATAGAGACGGTCCCCACCCAAGAACGGGCTCACAGTCTAGAGCGGGGAGACGGACAACAAAACAAGTAGACAGGTGTCAATACCATCAAAGTGACTTGTCCAAAGTCGCTTGAAATGTCCACACAGCGGACAAGTGGCAGAGCTGGGATTAGAACCCATGACCTTCTTATTCCCGGGCCCATGCTTTATCCACTATGCCGTGCTGCGTGGTGCTCAGTACAGTGCTTGGCATATAATAAGCGTTTAACAAACAGCATAATTATTGTTATTAGGGCTTGTCAGACCAAAGGATGCTGCCCAAAGGCACTACTGTCTCTTCTGCAACAAGAGGCCAACCTTAGGTTCCCTTCTTACTTAGAAGTTAGTTTGTTTGGGAAGTGTTGGGGGAGAAAAGAGAGGCTGTCCTATCAGAATTAAATCAATCAATCGTATTTATTGAGTGCTTACTGTGTGCAGAGCACTGTACTGAGCGCTTGGGAAGTACAAGTTGGCAACAGAAGCAAGATTGGAGCTTTGATTGGTTTTTCTAGAACTCTAAGATACCATTACTACATTACCAGTAACTGTTAAAACCAAATCAAGTTGCCTGGGCAAACGGAACTTCTATTTTATTCATCTGCCGTTCAAAAAGAGAAGCAGCATAGCCTAATGGAAAGAGCATGGGCCTGGGAAGCAATCAATCAATCAATCAATCATATTTATTGAGCGCTTACTATGTGCAGAGCACTGTACTAAGTGCTTGGGAAGTACAAATTGGCAACACATAGAGACAGTCCCTACCCAACAGTGGGCTCACAGTCTAAAAGCAGCGTGGCTCAGTGGAAAGAGCCGGGGCTTTGGAGTCAGAGGTCACAGGTTCAAACCCCGGCTCCACCGATTGTCAGCTGTGTGACTCTGGGCAAGTCACTTCACTTCTCTGGGCCTCAGTTAGCTCATCTGTAAAATGGGGATTAAAAACTGTGAGCCCCCCGTGGGACAAGCTGATCTCCTTGTAACCTCCCCAGCGCTTAGAACAGTGCTTTGCACATAGTAAGCACTTAATAAATACCATCATTATTATTATTATGACTTGGGTTCTCATTCCACCTGTGCCACTTGTCTGCTTTGTGACCTTGGGCAAGTCATTTAACTTCTCTGTGCCTCAGTTACCTCACCTGTAAATTGGGGGTTAAGACAGTGAGCTCCACATGGGACATAGAGTGCGTCCAACCTGATTACCTTGTATTCGCCCCAGCACGTAGTACAGGGCCTGGCACACAGTAAACACTTAACAAATACCACTTTTAAAAACATATTTGGAAATCACTCAATTTTCTTCCTTTTACCCACACCCTGTCTGAGAAAAGTACCAGCAGTTCTCAAATGAGTGATAAGTGTGTTTTAATCGAGTCTTTTTACAGGAGTAGAGAGAGAATAGTTGAGTTGGGAGATAGAAATATTACTGTGAAAATAATCTTTGAAGAGAACGTGCTCTACATTTAGCTTTACTTTGGCATTCCCATGCTTACCTGGCATTGAGGCTGGTTATTAAAAGTATTTGGGAGGCAATTTGACCTACCGGATAGAGCACTGGCCAAGAGGACAAGATGGTTGGGATCGGCTTTTGACTGTTTTCCAAATCCCTTAATATTTTGAGCTTCTATTTTCCTAGATTTGAGAGGTGAGGCCAAAATTATCTGCTACGTACCGCCCAGAAGGCTGTAAGAACTGAGTGGATAACATCACTATCTAAATTATGTTGAATCCTTAGAAAAAGCTGCGCGTATTAGGGAACAATTTTACAAGGAATTTTACCATCTCCTCGCCCCTCCCTGATCTCACAGCGAAGCTAGGTCCTGGAAGTTAAAGATTCTAACACTTTTTTGAAAAAAAAAAATCTCTGGGTGTTCTGACTTAGGAAAGTTAATTTTTTTAGAAGTATTTAATGAGCCAGATTCTCTGCTGGGTTACATTTATTATTAGGAGAAAACTGGGCTCTTGTGGAAGTTGTGTTAATTCATTTTGTTCCCTAAGAAGCTTAATAATAATAATAACAATGCTTGTTAAGCACTTATAAGGTGCCAACCACTGTATTACGCTAGGACAGATAAAATGCAATCAAAACAAAATCAATTATTAATAAAATTAGGGTGTGGGTGGCCAACATGCCTACCTACTCTATTGCATTTTACTCTCCCAAGTGCTTGGTTTGGTGCTCTGCACTCAGTAAGCACTCAATAAATAACATTGATTGATTGGCTGGTTTCATGTGTTAAGGCAGAGCTCTCATAGTGTACTTCCAAAGTGCCTAATCTACTCTCAATAAGTCTCAATATATATTGAATAAATGTTAAGGCACACAGAAAATGGACTGGTAAGCTTTCTTATCCATGCACTAAAATATTTATTAAAACCTGAAGTGTGAGGCTCACATAATTGATTGCATCTTGTGGACATCCCACTTAGATTTCAGTAATAATTGTGCTTACAGGACCACCTCAACAGATGTTTGTTTTGCCTGTGAATGTTTGGGGCAAAAGCAGATATTCCTGCTGGAAAACTCAGCCCTACTGACATTGAAGACATCACCGGGGATTCTCTGCAAATAACCCTGTCAGGCTCTCACTTACTTGTTGTTCATTCTGGATACAAATGATAACGGTCTGTGACTATTAGATTCCCCTGACTTCCAAGTGAATAGGTCAGGGCCAATTTTCTCATTCTCTTTTACTGAAACTAAATGAGGTTTTCAGCTGCCCTGCTGCTGCATGGTTGAAATCTCAAAAACATGAAACTATTCGAGACCATCTTAATAATATTGTGATGGATAAATGGCTCACACATTCTAACCCCTCCCCACCACACACGCTTTTTATATTACCTGAATCCCATATGACTCGGGTATCTTCTGTAGCATTTCCTTCTGGAGACTTTGGAGAACCTTGTTTTTCCTCCCTTTGATCAAAAACAGGTTGTCACATTATTTGGCCCCTTTCTTACCAGGTTTCCCACCTTCAGCAGAAATGACGACTCTTGCTCAGACCAACTTTCTTAACACAAACCCAAACACACACACACACACAAACACACTGCTCTAATCATTTTCAGCATCCTCTCAAGTCTTTGACCATGTTCCTCTTGATACAGGTGATACACTCATCCATGGATTTGCCCATCCCGGTTATAGGCTCACGGATCACGTATGTGATATTTTAATACACTTCAGAAGCCAATTCAGCACCAAAAGGTAGCCTTAGTAACTTCCAAATGAGATACTAAAATTTAGAGCTTTCCTCAATCAATGTATTAAGTGCCTATTGTGATGCTAAGCACTGTACTAAACGCTTGGGAGAGTACAACACATTCCCTGCCCACAGTGAGCTTGCGGTCTAGAGGGAGGTTACAGTATAGGGTCATTTTTTGCAGCCAAATTCTAAAGCAGCTGAAAACCTTTTGTGCCTGCAAATTGGGCTATGATTTCTTCTCTACGTAACAGTTTGAAATGATTGTTTTCGTTAAATTCCTTTGGATCCCTACGAGTGTCCATTAGATTTCCTCACCATGAGTGGAGTGCTTCACCAATTTGGAAACTCCTGCCCGAATATCCCATATAACTTTTTTTAAGTGGTAATCGTTAAGTCCTTATTATGTGCCAAGTGCTGAACAAAGTGCTGAGGTAGCTCGCTGTGGGCAGGGAATGTGTCTGCCTATTTTTAATATTGTACATATAGAGAGGGACTGTCTTTACATGCTGCAAACTTGTACTTCCCAAGTGCTTAGTACAGTGCTCCGCACACAGTAAGCCCTCAATAACTATGATTGAATGAAGGTTGGACACGGCCCCCATCCCACATGGGGCTCACAGTCTTAATCCCCATATTACAGATAACAGGCACAGAAAAGTTAAATGATTTGCCCAAGAACACACAACAGGCAAATGGCAGAGGCAGGATTAGAACCCAGCTCCTCTGACTTCCAGGGCCTTCCTCTTTCCGTTAGGACATGCTGCTTCCCAGGTCTTGCCGTGGCAGAATTTCGGAACTTGCAGTTCTTCCCTCCACTTTAGTGCTACCTTAATCAATCAATCAATCAATTGTATTTATTGAGCGCTTACTGTGTGCAGAGCACTGTACTAAGCGCTTGGGAAGTACAAGATGGCAACATATAGAGACAGTCCCTACCCAACAGTGGGCTCACAGTCTAAAACGGGAAGACAGAGAACAAAACCAAACATACTAACAAAATAAAATAAATAGAATAGATAGGTACAAGTAAAATAAATAAATAAATAAATAGAGCAATAAATATGTACAGACATATATACAGGTATTAAAACAGGTATTAAATCATCATCAATCGTATTTATTGAGCGCTTACTGTGTGCAGAGCACTGTACTAAGCGCTTGGGAAGTACAAATTGGCAACGTATAGAGACAGTCCCTACCCAACAGTGGGCTCACAGTCTAAAAGGGGGAGACAAAACCAAACATACTGCAAAATAAAATAGACTAGATATGTACAAGTAAAATAAATAAATCAATTAAATGTTATTTGCTAAGCGCTTACTATGTGCCAGACACTGTACTAAGCACCTTAAGTTAACGTTGCGATGAACAAGGCACCTTCCTGCAAGGATGCATGCTGAGAGGAACTTCACTGGTTATCCTGATCATACACTTGTCCGGAAAACAACCCAATTTTTCAAATAAACCCTAAAATTCTCCATTTACGTCTATGCTCAGTTCCCAGGTAAGGTTATGCTTCTCAAAATTGAGGCATTTCTTTAAGCATTACAGTGCACACCGCGTGGTGCTTTCGACCATGATCCATCAGTCAGTCGATCATATTTACTGAGTGCTTACTGTACGCAGAACACTGTATGAAGCGCTTAGGAGAGTACAGTATAACAGAGTTGGTAGACATGTTCCCTGCCCACAACGAGCTTACGATCTAGAAGGGGAGACAGATATTAATATAAATAATTTATGGATATGCGCATAAATGCGTGGGGCTGAGGGAGGGGTGAATAAAGGGTATTAACGATGATGATGATAATAGTCTTCTTTTTAATAATACTATTGTAGCTGAGAACCCCATTCTTTTCATATCCATTGAAATCAATTTTGGTTTTACTTTCAGTCTTTTACGACAAAATACTACTGGCATTCATTCATTCATTCGAACCTCATTATTTTCATATCCATTGAAATCCATTTTGGTTTTACTTTCAGTCTTTTATGACAAAATACTACTGGCATTCATTCATTCATTCATTCAATCGTATTTATTGAGCACTTACTGTGTGCAGAGCACTGTACTAAGTGCTTGGAAAGTACAAGTTGGCAACATAGAGAGACAGTCCCTACCCAACAATGGGCTCACAGTCTAGAAGGGGGAGACAGACAACAAAACAAAACATGTGGACAGGTATTAAGTTGTCAGAACACTTATTAAGCGCTTCTGGAAGCAGCTTGGCTCAGTGGAAAGAGCCCGGGCTTTGGAGTCAGAGGTCAAGGGTTCAAATCCCACCTCCGCCAATTGTCAGCTGTGTGACTTTGGGCAACTCACTTAACTTCTCTGTGCCTCAGTTCCCTCATCTGTAAAATGGGGATGAAGACTGTGAGCCCCACGTGGGACAACCTGATCACCTTGTAACCTCCCCAGCGCTTAGAACAGTGCTTTGCACCTAGTAAGTACTTAATAAATGCCATTATTATTATAGACCAAACACTAGGGCAGATACAAGATAATCAGGTTGGACACGGTCCCCGTCCTGCGTGGGGTCCCCAGTCTAAGCAGGAGGGAGAACTGACACTGAGTCCCCATTTTACAGATGAGGAAACTGAGGCCCAGAGAAGTCAAGTGACTAGTCCACGGTCTCACACGGTCTTACCTGTATATATGTATATATGTTTGTACATATTTATTACTCTATTTATTTATTTATTTATTTTACTTGTACATATCTATTCTATTTATTCTATTTTGTTAGTATGTTTGGTTTTGTTCTCTGTCTCCCCCTTTTAGACTGTGAGCCCCCTGTTGGGTAGGGACTGTCTCTATGTGTTGCCAATTTGTACTTCCCAAGCGCTTCGTACAGTGCTCTGCACATAGTAAGTGCTCAATAAATACGATTGATTGATTGATTGATTGATTGATCACACAGCAGGCAGGGGGCAGAGCCAGAATTAGAATCCAGATCTTCTGACTCCCGATTATGTGCTCTTTCCATTAGGTCATGCCGCCGTTTGCCCCGAAAATCCTCCGCTGATAGAATACCAACCTAAGCTACACAGAATGATGTTTTTTACGTGAAATCCCGGTTTCCAGACTTCTACTGTGTCTCTCGTTAGTTCGTCGTGACTTCATCACTTCTTCACAAAGTTCCTTTTCTGGGGGAAGTTTTCCTGGGTGCCCTAAGATTTCCACAGCATATTTTAAATGGTCACCGAAGGCAGTTAAGGAGCAAAGGAGGGAACTTCCTCGTCCTCATTCTCCTCCTTACAGCTGCCATGGTCGCTGATGCGGCCACTGAGGTCTCCTCCCACTCCCCTGCCCACCTCAGAAAATTCAGCGTGGCTCAGTAGGAAAGAGCCTGGGCTTTAGAGTCAGAGGTCATGGGTTCAAATCCTGACTCCGCCAATTGTCAGCTGTGTGACTTTGAGCAAGTCACTTCACTTCTCTGGGCCTGTTACCTCATCTGTAAAATGGGGATTAAGACTGTGAGCCCCTCATGGGATAACCTGATCACCTTGTAACCTCCCCAGCGCTTAGAACAGTGTTTTGCACATAGTAAGCGCTTAATAAATGCCATCATCATTATTATTATTATATCCTTCCCAGTGCTTAGAACAGGGCTTTGCACATAGTAAGCGCTTAATAAATGCCATAAAAAAAGGCTCTGCCACCCCTTAAGTGCTTATGTATCCCAGCTCTGCCAATTGTCAGCTGTGTGACTCTGGGCAAGTCACTTAACTTCTCTGGGCCTAAGTTCCCTCATCTGTAAAATGGGGATTAAGACTGTGAGCCCCCCGTGGGATAACCTGATCACCTTGTAACCTCCCCAGTGCTTAGAACGGTGCTTTGCACATAGTAAGCGCTTAATAAATGCCATTATTATTATTATTATTATTGTATCCTTCCCAGTGCTTAGAACAGTGCTTTGCACATAGTAAGCGCTTAATAAATGCCATAAAAAAGGCTCTTCCACCCCTTAAGTGCTTATTATCCCGGCTCTGCCAATTGTCAGCTGTGTCACTCTGGGCAAGTCACTTAACTTTTCTGTGCCTTAGTTCCCTCATCGTAAAATGGGGATTAAGACTGTGAGCCCCCCGTGGGATAACCTAATCACCTTGCAACCTCCCCAGCGCTTAGAACAGTGCTTTGCACATAGTAAGCACTTAATAAATGCCATCATTATAATTATTGTATCCTTTCCAGCACTTAGAACAGTGCTTTGCACATAGTAAGCGCTTAATAAATGCCATTAAAAAAAGGCTCTGCCACCCCTTAAGTGCTTATTATCCCGGCTCTGCCAATTGTCAGCTATGTGACTTTGGGCAAGTCACTTAACTTCTCTGTGCCTCAGTTCCCTCATCTGTAAAATGGGGATTAAGACTGTGGGATAACCTGATCACACTGTAACTTCCCCAGTGCTTAGAACAGTGCTTTGCACATAGTAAGCGCTTAATAAATGCCATCATTACTATTACTAGAAGGAATCCTGAAGATTTCAGCTCTCACAGTTGCTAAATCATATTGCAACCTTTATTTACCCCTCCCTCAGCCCCACAACACTTATGTCCATAATTTATGTAGATTCATGTCTGTCTCCCCCGCTAGGCTGTCAGCTTGTTGTGGGGAGGGAAAATGTCCAACTCAGTTTTACTGTACTCTTCCAAAGCTTAGTACAGTGCTCTGCACACAGTAATTACTAGATAAATACGATTGATTGATTGATTGATTGATTGATAAATCCTGTCAGTTCTTCCCTTATACCATTTCCAAGATCTGCCTAGTCCTTTCCATCCATACAGGCTCCACCGTGGTTCAGATTCTCTTCAAGTCGCGATCAGGCTACCGTTCGAGCTTCCTCGCTCGTCTCCCAGCCTCCACTCCCTTCCCACTTCCCTTTACCCCACGTATCCCTCTCCACTCCTCAAAGGCCTGCAGTGATTGCCAATTCCCCACCAGGTCAAGTGGGAAAGTCTTCCCATTGGCTTCAAGACTCTCCTCCTTTCTCCTATTCTCCCTTCTAATAATAATAATAATAATGGCATTTATTATGTTTGGTTTTGTTCTCTGTCTCCCCCTTTTAGACTGTGAGCCCACTGTTGGGTAGGGACTGTCTCTATATGTTGCCAATTTGTACTTCCCAAGTGCTTAGTACAGTGCTCTGCACATAGTAAGTGCTCAATAAATACGATTGATGATGATGATGATGATGATGATTAAGCGCTTACTATGTGCAGAGCACTGTTCTAAGCGCTGGGGAATTTACAAGGAGATCAGGTTGTCCCACGTGGGGCTCACAGTCTTCATCCCCATTTTACAGATGAGGGAACTGAGGCCCAGAGAAGTGAAGTGACTTGCCCAAAGTCACACAGCTGACAAGTGGTGGAGCGGAATTTGAACCCATGACCTCTGACTCCAAAGCCCGGGCTCTTTCCACTGAGCCACGCTGCTTCTTCTGCTCCTTCTGCACTGCCTAGACACTTGGCTGTCTACCCTTTAAGCGCTTATGTACCTATCTGTTATTTATCTTAATGTCTGTCTCCACCTCTAGATATAAACTCCTTGTAGACAAGGAACACGACTACCAACTCTGTTGTTTTTTTACTCCCATAAGTGTTTAGTACAGTTCTTTGCACATGGTAAGCGCTCCATAAACGCCACTGATTGACCAATTGATTGATTCTCTCTTCACTTGCTACAACCAGTTTGCTCTCTTCTCTCCCCTAAAGTTTCTGTTTTGTTTTTTAAGTGCTTACTATGTGCTGGGCACTGTACTAGGTGCTGGGGTGGATACAAGCTAGTTAGGTTGGACACAGTCCCACGTGGGGCTGTCTTAATCCCCATTTTATAGATTCACTCATTCGACCGTACTTATTGAGCGCTTACTGTGTGCAGAGCGCTGCACTCAATGCTTGGGAAAGTACAGTACAAAATAAACAGTCACATTCTCTGCGCACGGATGCTCGTTATTGGAAGGGAAGGGATCTGCTAATTCCGTCGCATTGTACTCTCCCAAGTGCTTAGTAATTAATCAATGGTATTTATTGAGAGCTTACTACGTGCAGAGCACTGTAATAAGCACTTGGGAGAGTATAACAGAATTAGCAGACACGTTCCCTGCCCGTAACAAGCTTACAGTCTAGAGGGGGAGACAGACATTAATATAAATACCATTGACTGATTGATTGATAAGGTAACTGAGGCACAGAGAAGTTAACTGACTTGACCAAGGTCCCACAGCAGACAAGTACCAGAGCCAGGATTAGAACCCAAGTCCTTCTGACTCCCACTCCCATGCTCTATCCATTAGGCCATGCTGCTTTCCAGAGCCCCCCCGCCCCGCCCCAGGCCGAGCCCCCCCAATCAATCAATCAATCATATTTATTGAGCGCTTACTGTGTGCAGAGCACTGTACTAAGCGCTTGGGAAGTACAAGTTGGCAACATATAGAGACAGTCTAAAAGGGGGAGACAGAGAACAAAACCAAACATACTAACAAGTGCTTCTCCTCCTCTCCCCATCACCCCCACTCCCTCCCTCTGCCCTACCCCCTTCCCCTCCCCACAGCACTTGTGTATATTGGTACATATTTATTACTCTATTTTACTAATGATGGATATATATCTATAATTCTATTTATTGTGATAGTATTAATAATAATAATAATAATGATGGCATTTATTAAGCACTTACTATGTGCAAAGCACTGTTCTAAGTGCTGGGGAGGTTACAAGGTGATCAGGTTGTCCCATGGGAGGGGCTCACAGTCTTAATCCCCATCTGACAGATGAGGTAACTGAGGCACAGAGAAGTGAAGTGACTCACCCAAAGTCACACAGCTGACAAGTGGCGGAGCCGGGATTTGAACCCATCCTCTCCCCCTCGTCCCCCTCTCCATCCCCCCCATCTTACCTCCTTCCCTTCCCCACAGCACCTGTATATATGTATATATGTTTGTACATATTTATTACTCTATTTATTTATTTATTTATTTTGCTTGTACATATCTATTCTATTTATTTTATTTTGTTAGTATGTTTGGTTTTGTTCTCTGTCTCCCCCTTTTAAACTGTAAGCCCACTGTTGGGTAGGGACTGTCTCTATATGTTGCCAATTTGTACTTCCCAAGCGCTTAGTACAGTGCTCTGCACATAGTAAGCGCTCAATAAATACGATTGATTGATTGATTGATTGATTGATTGATTGACCTCCGACTCCAAAGCCCGGGCTCTTCCCACTGAGCCATGCTGCTTAAGCGCTTACTATGTGTCAAGCATTGTTCTAAGTGCTGGGGGGGGTACAAGGTGATCAGGTTGTCCCACGTGGGGCTCACAATCTTAATCCCCATTTTAAAGATGAGGGAACTGAGGCCCAGAGAAGTGAAGCGACTTGCCCAAAGTCACACAGCTGACAAGTGGCAGAGGCGGGATTAGAACCCATGACCTCTGACTCCCAAGCCCGGGCTTTTTCCACTGAGCCACGCTGCTTCTCTATAGAGGCAGTGACACCTGTCTGCTTACTTTGTTTTGCTGTCTGTCTCCCCCTTCTAGTCTGTGAGCCCATTGTTGGGTCGGGACCGTCTCTATATGTTGCCGAATTGTACTTTCCAAGAGCTTAGTACAGTGCTTTGCACACAGTAAGAGCTCAATAAATACGATTGAATGAATGAATGAGTGAATGAAAGTTCACCTTCTAATTATAACTCACTTTGGACTCTCTTTCCTCTGCACCCTTGCTCATATTGTGTGGGCAGGGGACATATCTCCTCCCTTCAAGGCCCTACTGAGAGCTCACCTCCTCCAGGAGGCCTTCCCAGACTGATCCCCTTCCTTCCTCTCCCCCTCATCCCCCTCTCCATTCCCCCATCTTACCTCCTTCCCTTCCCCACAGCACCTGTATATATGTATATATGTTTGTACATATTTATTACTCTATTTATTTATTTTACTTGTACATTCTATTTATTTTATTTTGTTAGTATGTTTGGTTTTGTTCTCTGTCTCCTCCTTTTAGACTGTGAGCCCACTGTTGGGTAGGGACTGTCTCTATATGTTGCCAATTTGTACTTCCCAAGCGCTTAGTACAGTGCTCTGCACACAGTAAGCGCTCAATAAATACGATTGATGATGATGATATCTAACAACTCTTGTACTCTCCCAAGCGCTGCACACTGTAAGTGCCCCAAAATACAATTGATTTCCCCTGCCTGGAAGTCCCTCCTCCTTCAGATGTCCCGGGCCCCAACTCTCCCCCATCGTCAAGGCCCTCCTAAAATTTCATCTCCTCCAAGTAGCCCTCCCTGATTAATTCCCAATGCCCTGAGTTGAATCTCCCCGACAACAATCCTCAGAACTTACGTATTTATACCCAGCCTCAGCACTAATGCACGTATGTATTCTGTAGTTGTAGTCAATTATTTAACTATATTGTTTTGACATAATCATGATGCTATCGTTTTTATCCTTTTTTCTTTCTCTTCCTCCCACTACCTCCTCAGCACTAATGTATGTATGTATTCTATTGTTGTAATCATTCATTCATTCATTCAATCGTATTTATTGAGCGCTTACTGTGTGCAGAGCACTGTACTAAGCACTTGGGAAGTACAAGTAGGCAATATATAGAGATGGTCCCTCCCCAACAGCGGGCTCACAGTCTAGAAGGGGGAGACAGAGAACAAGACAGGACATATTAACCAAATAAAATAAATAGAATATGTAAAAATAAAAGAAATAGAGTAATAAATACGTGCAAACATATATACATGTGCTGTGGAGAGGGGAAGGAAATAAGCAAATAAGGTTGGACACAATCCCTGTCCCACATAATAATAATAATGATGGCATTTGTTAAGCGCTTACTATGTGCAAGCACTGTTCTAAGCACTGGGGGGGATATAAGGTGATCAGATTATTTAACTATATCGTTTTGACATAATCATGATGCTATCGTTTTTATCCTTTTTTCTTTCTCTTCCTCCCACTATTTGTAAGTCCACCGTTGGGTAGGGACCATCTCTATATGTTGCCAACTTGTACTTCCCAAGTGCTTAGTACAGTGCTCTGCACACAGTAAGCGCTCAATAAATACGATCGATCGATTGATTGATCGATTGCAAATACACTCCTGCCATTATCCATGTATGTCTCTACTCCTCGTTTGGACTAGAAAGCAGTTAAAGAATTAGGGAACGTTTATCCAACAGTGCAAGCATGTTCGGATTGATTGATTGAATTGGGCGCTTACTGTGTGCAAACCACTGTACAAAGCACTTGGGAAAGTACAATACAGCAATAAAGAGAGACAATCCCTGCCTACAATGGGCTCACAGTCTAGCCGTGGTGGCAGAAAAAATGGTTTGTGTGCTTGACGTCAGACACTGAGCGCTACAACACGAGTTGTCCTTCACGCACATCCATATATCTGATGAGGAGTTTCTCAAGAACGCAATCCCTGTATTATAGGAGAACCAAGTGGATTTTAAGTCTGTCCGTCTCCTCCGTTAGACACTATGGAGCAGGAAGCATGTCTTTCGTTTCCGCTGCCCTCTCCCAAGAGCCTGGTATAATGCTCAAATGAATACCATCGATGATGATGATAATGATGACCAAATCCAAAGTTGCCATCTGTACTCATTGCCTAAACTTCTCGGTGGAAAAATGTTTGATGATTCAGAGCAGAAGCCTCTGGTTTGCTAAGCTGGCAGGAAACAGGTAAATGGTAGAGGAAATGGTGGCAGCAAGAAAGGCACTATCCATACATCAATGGTATTTATTAAACGCTCGCTATGTGCAGAGCACTGTACTAAGCGCTTGGGAGAGGACAATACAACAGGTAGCAGATGTTGTCTGCTGTCCAAAAGTAGCTTACAATGATTTAATGGGTGGACTCTTTAACGATTTTGACCCCTTCCTCACCTTCCTTCTCTCCTTTTCCATGCCCACTCTGATCCTCGGAGACTTCAACATCCACATGGCTATCCCTGGTGACTCCTCTGCCGCCCGCCTTCTATCTCTCCTTGACGCTGCCAACCTCTTGCTCCACCCCACCTCGCCCACTCACCAACTTGGCCACACCCTCGACCTCATCATCTCCTACCGCTGCACTATCTCCCCCTCACCAACTCTGTAATCCCTCTCTCTGATCATAATCTTCTCACCTGCCTCCTCACTCACACTCCTCTCCCCTGTAAATCTATATTACTCCCTCACAGAGACCTCTGCTATCTCGACCCCATCCATCTTTCTGAGCGCCTCACACCCCACCTCGCCTCCCTTTCCTCTCTACCCAATCTTGATGATCAGATTACTGCTCTCAACTCTACTTCTCTACTCAGCTCGACTCCCTCGCTCCCCTTTCCCTTCGCCGCTCTCGTACCACTAACCCACAGCCCTGGATCACTGCCACTGTCCGCCTCCTTCCTTCTTATGCTCGAGCTGCTGAACGCTGCTGGCGAAAGTCTAAACACCATGCCAACCTTGTTCACTTCAAGTTTATCCTTTCCTGCCTTAACTCTGCCCTCTCCTCTGCCAGGCAAAACTATTTCTCCTCCCTCATTGACACCCATGCCCCTCACCCCCGCCAGCTCTTCCGTACATTCAACTCCCTTCTCAGGCCCCCGGTTCCTCCCCCTCCTCCTTCCCTCACCCCCAACGATCTGGCCTACTTCATTAACAAAATTAAATCCATCAGGTCCAACCTCCCCAAAGTCACTTCCCCCCCTTCTCCAACGCCCCAGCTCTCAACCCTCTCTGCTACTCTCCCATCCTTCCCAGCAGTATCCTCAGAGGAGATCTCCTCCCTCCTCTCCAGTGCTATTCCATCCACCCGTGCTTCAGACCCCATTCCCTCTCATCTCATGAAATCTCTCGCTCCATCCCTTCTCTCCTCCTTAACTTCCATCTTCAACCGCTCACTCTCCACTGGTTCCTTCCCCTCTGCCTTCAAACATGCCCACGTCTCCGCCATCTCAAAAAAACCCTCTCTTGACCCCACCTCCCCTTCTAGTTATCGCCCTACCTCCCTCCTAAAACTCCTTTCCAAACTCCTAGAACCTAACCCAGCTCTTAGCACAGTGTTTGATCCATAGTAAGCATTTAACAAATACCATAAATATATATGTTAAAAAGAAATAAAGAAAATGAAATGCTTTTCTTTACATTTGAAAATCCTGATTTGAGTTCTACTTCCTGGTAGCTGGGCAGAGATTTCTCAGAAATGATGTTCTGTGAGTAATGTCGCAGAGGAAGCCTATTGCTTAACAAGTTTGTTCACGAACTGTCAAGTGTTTGGTCCTGTAGAGATGAAAAATAATTCCCTGCTGGTAATACACTACATTTCTGGAAGTATCCATCACTTGTAATAGGGACTTTGGTTCGACTTACCTTATCATTCACTGAGTGGAGACATATATAAATGATAAAACCCAGAGCAGAACACCATTGGGGTTAGTCTCTTGCCCTCTCTAGACTGAAAGCTCATGTACTTCCCAAGCGCTTAGTACAGTGCTCTGCACACAGTAAGCGCTCAATAAATACGATTGATTGATTGATTATGGTTATTGTTAGGCGCTTACTATGTGCCGGGCACTGCACTAAACACTGGGTTAGATTCAAGCTTGCACACAGTCCTTGTCCCACACGGGGCTCACAATCTTAATCACCATTTTACAGAGGAGGGAACTGAGGCTCGGGGAAGTGAAGTGATTTGCCCAAGATCACGTGATAGAAAAGTGGCGGAGCCAGGATTAGAATCCAGGTCCTCTGATTCCCAAGCCCGTGCTCTGGCCACTAGGCCACGCAGGGAACACGTCTACCAACTCTGTTATATTGTACTCTCACTAGTGCTTATTACAGTGCTCTACACACGGTAAGCACTCAATTAATATGGTTGATTTATCAACTATGGCTGCTTACAGCCCGATAGGGGTGTTCAAACCCTACAGACTCTAACCCCATTTGTGAAGTAGGGTTTCAATGCTTTGCAGCTTGTGGCTTCCTAATGCCACGAAAAATAAAACCAGTGGCCTTAGATCCCTGCGCGACAAACAATCGAGCCGATGAGGTAAGATGACCAGAAATCCAGTCACCTTACGTGGTGCGGGCCTAGTGTCACGAGGGAACGAAGCCAAAGGGGAGCATCCTGAGAGAGGAGGACTCAGTCAATCAATCAATGAATGGTATTTATTATCATCAATAGTATTTATTGAGCGCTTACTGTGTGCAGAGCACTGTACTAAGCGCTTGGGAAGTACAAGTTGGCAACATACAGAGACAGTCCCTACCCAACAGTGGGCTCTAATGTGTACAAGACACTGTACTAAGCATCTCAGTATAACAGAGTTGGTAGTAGACACGTTCTCTGCCCACAAGGAGCTTACAGTTTAGAGGTCATTAGGGAACGGAGGGTGGGGCGAGCACAAGGCTGGGAAGAAGGGAAGTGAGAAGGAGAAAAAGGGAGAAATGGGAAAAGGGTGACGAAGAGATAAGAGAAGGGAAAGGAGGGGAAAATGGGGAGAGATAGGCACGGGCTGGGGAGGAAGAAAAAGGGACAGGGAGGATGAAGAGAAGCAGCATGGCTATAATGGAAAGAGCCCGGGCTTGGGAGTCAGAGGTCATGGGTTCTAATCCCGCCTCCACCACTTGTCTGCTGTGTGACTCTGGGCAAGTCACTTCATTTCTCTGTGCCGCAGTTCCCTCATCTGGAAAATGGGGATTAAGACTGTGAGCCCCACGTGGGACAGCCTGCTTACCTTGTATTTACCCCAGTGCTTAGAACAGTGCTTGGCACATAATAAACACTTAACAAATACCATAATAATAATAATAATGAAAGTCTGACTTGTCCTCCTTTGCTGCTGCCCATTGTCTTCTGTCATCCACTGTCTTCTGTATCTTCTGTCATATTTATTTACTTGTACATATCTATTCTATTTATTTTATTTTGTTAATATGTTTGGTTTTGTTCTCTGTCTCCCCCTTCTAGACCGTGAGCCCACTGTTGGGTAAGGACTGTCTCTGTATGTTGCCAACGTGTACTTCCCAAGCGCTCAGTACAGTGCTCTGCACACAGTAAGCGCTCAGTAAATACGATTGATTGATCGATCCTAAGATACCTAGCCCAGCATTTCTGCCCAAGATGGGAGAAATTGACATTACCCACCAGTGCTACTGTCACCCAAGCTAGGCCATGGGGGAACCAACCTGTCTGTGATGTGAATGGCCCATTGTTGGGTAGGGATTGTCACTATCTGTTGCCAAATTGTACTCTCCAAGTGCTTAGTACAGTGCTCTGCACATAGTAAGTGCTCAACAAATATGACTGAGTGAATGAATGGATGGGTGTCTCTGTCACAGTGGGTTAACATGATTCTGGACATACCAGTATTCGCAGTCCTGAAGGGCAAAATCAGCCACAGCTGATTTGGAGAAGCAGAAAGGCCTAGTGGATACAGCATGAGCCTGGAAATCAGGATGACCTGGGTTCAAATCCCACCCCTGCCACTCGTTTGCTGTGTGATTTGAAAGCCACTTCACTTCTCTGTGCCTCAGTTACCTTATCTGTAAAATGGGGATTAAGACTGGGAGCCCCAGGTGGAACATGGATGGTGTCCAAACTTGATTAGCTTGTGCTTAGCTCTGCTAACCTCAGGGCTTAGAATAGTGCCAGGAACATAGTAAGCGCTGAGCAAGGGCCATAAAAAAAAGGCACGATGAGGGTGGTAGTGTGAGCAGGGTCGGCTATTACCACTACAAAAAAAAGATAATAATAATAATAATGATGGCATTTATTAAGCGCTTACTATGTGCAAAGCACTGAGCAAGTGCCATAAAAAAAAAGGCACGATGATGGTGGTAGTGTGAACAGGGTTGCTATTACCACTACAAAAAAAAGATAATAATAATAATAATAATAATGGCATTTATTAAGCGCTTACTATGTGCAAAGCACTGAGCAAGTGCCATAAAAAAAAGGCACGATGATGGTGGTAGTGTGAGCAGGGTTGCTATTACCACTACAAAAAAAAGATAATAATAATAATAATAATGGCATTTATTAAGCGCTTACTATGTGCAAAGCACTGTTCTAAGCACTGGGGAGGATACAAGGTGATCAGGTTGTCCCATGGGGGGCTCACAGTCCTACTCCCCATTTTGCAGATAAGGTAACTGAGGCCCAGAGAAGTTAAGTGACTTGCCCAAAGTCCCACAGCTGACAATTGGTGGAGCCGGGATTTGAACCCATGACCTCTGACTCCAAATAATAATAATGTTGGTATTTGTTAAGCACTTACTATGTGCAAAGCCTGTTCTAAGCGCTGGGGGGATAGAAGGTGATCAGGTTGTCCCACGTGGGGCTCACGGTCTTAATCCTCATTTTACAGATGAGGAAACTGAGGCACAGAGAAGTTAAGTGACATGCCCAAAGTCACACAGCTGACAATTGGTGGAGCCGGCATTTGAACCCATGACCTCTGACTCCAAAGCCTGTGCTCTTTCCACTGAGCCACACTGCTTCTCCAGGAGCAAGCCAAAGCCCAACTGCAAGAATATCTCATCCATTTCAGGATGACTTGCTTCCTAAAATAGAGGTCACTAGGAAAGACCAAAAGACAGACGATGAAAATCCATGAACGACAATGTCCTACTATATTTATTCCAGGGAATCAAACCAAAATGCCCGGAGAAAACTGGCGCATGAAGATCAACTGAGAACATGAACACTGTGAAAAGAAAAGACTGAGAGGATGTGATCCAAGTTTTCAAAATCACTAGGGCAGGCGCTTAGTACACAGTAAGAGTTCAGTAAATATGATTGATTAATTGATTGAATGATTAGCCCTCTAGGCTGTAAGCTCGTTGTGGGCAAGGAATGTGTCTGCTAATTGTTATATTGTACTCTCCCAAGAGCTTAGTACAATGCTTTGCACACAGGAAGCGCTAAATAAATGACTGAATGAATCAATATTTAGGGGTCTGATTAAACTCTTAGCTCTACTGACAGATAAACTGGTTCAGGGCTCAGCCGCTTGAACCGTGGCTTTGAGAAACAGCTGTATCATTTCAAAAGTTCGGATCAGTCTGCCAGGACGGGCATATATTAATCTTTATGATTTCCAAACGGAATTTATCTCTCAGTATAAGCACTGAATTAGCGCTTTTCCAAAAGACGGATCGCACTCAAGGAGGGTATAATCATCGCGTGGACCTCCCCACCGACCCCCACCCCAAAGCATCTCGCTTGCAGAATACGGACTGAATGGGCCATCATTCTGACCCAACGAAGGCGATGCTTATGGACTTTTGTTCTCAAAAAGCAATTTTCTTCCTCTCCTTTGGAGCAAATATGCCTTCATTTGAATATTTACTTTTGGGATTTATGCAAGAAAAGTTAGACTTCACCAAAAAAAGACACGAAACCTATTAGTTATTGTAACGGTTTTAGATTGAGGCACTCGGTTTGTCTTTTTCTTTCAAATGAGGCCCTATGCCATTTACCAGAGCATGTGGGTGAAACTGCTATTTACTGACCCCGCTCCCCTGTACTCCCCACCCCCTCACATACATCCAATCAATCAATTCCCTTCCTCTTGATGCTGAAATCAACTGATCTCCCTGGAGGAGTTTTCAGCAGGACCCTGGGTCCCCACGAACCATCTGCTTTCCTGTTTGGAAATCATAAAGATTAGTAAATACCCAACCTGGCAGTCTGATCCAAACTTTGAAATGATATA
This sequence comes from Tachyglossus aculeatus, assembly GCF_015852505.1. NCBI lineage: Eukaryota > Metazoa > Chordata > Mammalia > Monotremata > Tachyglossidae > Tachyglossus > Tachyglossus aculeatus. The sequence continues at coordinate 88,774,134 of NC_052069.1, forward strand.
GCTGCTTCTCATAGCCGCAGTTCAAGCTGCTGAGCTCTGAACCAATTTATCTATCAGTCGAGCTAAGACTGTGAGCCCACTGTTGGGTAGGGACTGTCTCTAGATGTTGCCAACTTGTACTTCCCAAGCGCTTAGTACAGTGCTCTGCACACAGTAAGCGCTCAATGAATACGATTGATTGATTGATTGATTTACTCCCAAACTGAACAAACCAATGCCTTCAAAAGCTACCTCCTCTCTGAAGACCTTGGCTAGTTTACAAAGGATCGTGGGTTGCTATTGTATTCAACTGGAATAGTCTTCTGGTGTTCATTTCCAAATATTCAGTGTTCATTCATTCATTCAATCGTTCATTCAACCGGGAAGGCATTCCGGGCCAGGGGGAGGACGTGGACCGGGGGTCGACGGCGGGACGGGAGAGAACGAGGCCCGGTGAGGAGGTGAGCGGCGGCAGAGGAGCGGAGGGTGCGGGTTGGGATGGAGAAGGAGAGAAGGGAGGTGAGGTAGAAGGGGGCGAGGTGAAGCCGAGAGTGAGGAGTTTTTGCTTGATGCGTAGGTTGACTGGTGGCCACTGGAGATTTAAATAATAAATTTAAACAAATTATTATTTAAATAATAAATTTAAATTTATTATTGATCTAATAAATACAATCAACCGACTGAGCCTCAAAAATGGCAGCCCTGAATTGGTTGAATAAGACTGCCATCGCTCCACATCATTCCAGTGGGGATGGACAAACGGTCAGGCAGGGTCAGGATGAGCTGGAGAGGATAACAGTGGCAGAGAGAGCTGTCACAGTGTCCTGTGATCAATCAATGGTATTTACTGAGCGCTTTCTGCGTGTGAGAACACTGTGAGCCCTCTGTTGGGTAGGGACCGTCTCTATATGTTGCCAACTTGTACTTCCCAAGCGCTTAGTACAGTGCTCTGCTCACAGTAAGCGCTCACTAAATACGACTGAATGAATGAATGAATGACACTGTACTAAGCACTTGGGAGAGTACCACATAATACAGTTGGTAGACATGTTCCCTCCCTGCTCTGATGGCTGCCATCGACAGCCGGCAGCTTTTATACATTTTTGCTCTGTAGAAAATGACTGTGGGGACATGGATCATTTTGGGAGAATTTCCGTAAAACAATCCAGAATGTTTCCTAATATGTACTAATAAGAATGATGATAGCATTTAATAAGCGCTTACTATGTGCAAAGCACTGTTCTAAGCACTGGGGAGGCTACAAGCTTGCAGCGTGGCTCAGTGGAAGGATCACGGGCTCGGGAATCAGAGGTCATGGGTTCAAATCCCGCCTCTGCCATTTGTCAGCTGTGTGACTTTGGGCAAGTCACTTCACTTCTCTGTGCCTCAGTTCCCTCATCTGTAAAATGGGGATTAAGACTGTGAGCCCCCCGTGGGACAACCTGATTAACTTGTATCCACCCCAGTGCTTAGAACAGTGCTTGGCACATAGTAAGCGCTTAACAAATACCATTACAAAAAAATATATTAAAAAACCGAGCTTAAATCAATCAATCAATCAATCAATCGTATTTATTGAGCGCTTACTGTGTGCAGAGCACTGTACTAAGCGCTTGGGAAGTACAAGATGGCAACATATAGAGACAGTCCCTACCCAACAGTGGGCTCACAGTCTAAAAGGGAGAGACAGAGAACAAAATCAAACATACTAACAAAATAAAATAAATAGAATAGATATGTACAAGTAAAATAAATAGAGCAATAAATATGTACAGACATATATACAGGTATTAAAACAGGTATTAAATGGTATTTGCTAAGCGCTTACTATGTGCCAGACACTGTACTAAGCACTGGGGTGGATACAAGCAAACTGGGTTGAACACAGTCCCTACCCCACAAGTTCACAGTCTTAAACCCCATCTTACAGATGAGGTAACTGAGACCCAGAGAAGTCAAGTGACTGGCCCAAGGTCACACAGCAGACGAGTGGCGGAGCCAGGATTAGAACCCAGGTCCTCGTGGCTCCCGGGCCCGAGCTCTTTCCACCAGGCCGCTCTGGTTTTTATGCCCCAAAACGGTTCCTAGCTAGCCCGTAAGAGTTTCTTGTTTCTTCAAAAGTGTAATTAACTAGTGTCCAGGGCTAGCAGTAGTAGTAATTGTATTTATGGGTCACTATATGAACCAGACACAGTCCCTGTCCTTCAGGGAGCCTAATCAATCAATGGTATTTATAGAGTGCTTATTGTGTGCAGGACACTGTACTAAACGCTTGGGTGAGTACAACACAACAGAGTCGGGTGAGGTGTTCCATGCCCACAAGGCATTTACAGGTTAGAAAGAGAGCTACTGGAATAACAGTTCAGAAAATATAGAGCTAACGCACCTTAATTTACAATACAGATTAAAATTAAATCGACTCGAAGCTTTAAGAATCCAATCTTACGGTTCTTTCAGAGGCAAAAACTCCATTTACTAAATCCAATGGGACCTCATCCAGCCACGCAGAGCAGTGGAAAAAAAAAACAACTCAAAAGACGACCACAAACAACATCATATTTTTCAGATGGAAAAATTCGTTGGGTATTCTGATTTATTCCAGCCGTCAGACACAAAACTCGCTTGAGTGCCCAGTAAGAGCCACACGATTCCAAAGCAAAAACAATTTTTTTTCAGCGACGGAGCACAAGAGGATAAACCGAGATGAATATACCTATCAGGGAGGGTGAAATATGAAAGCTGCTGAGAAGTTTCTCGACTAAAGAGAACAAACCAGAAAAAAAACTAAATAGTCTCCAGATGGAAGATGCTGAGGGCCAAATAGAAGCGGCAGAATTCAACATTAGAGACTCGCAAAAGGCCCAAAGTACGCCTCCGACGAAGCTCGCCATTGCCCTGCCTCAAAATAGCATTTGGAAAGGCCAACTGGGATGGGCTGCACTCTGAAAAAGTTGAATTGCTGATATATTTCCATCAGCAGAACCAGCGTGGGAGGCGGGGATATTTGCAAAACTATGAGTCAGTTAATTTCCTAAACGGACGCTTGGACACAAGTGACATAATAAACACCACAAGAGAACTCTCCTAGCGAACACCATCACTGCTGCCTTAACTGACCTGTGAGGAAAACAACTCATTTCTGGCCAGTTTCAACAAATCAATTCGGGATATACATACCTTTAGCTGCTATTTCCCGAGATAAACCTTGTATCCTGATCACCTTGTATCCCCCCCAGCGCTTAGAACAGTGCTCTGCACGTAGTAAGCGCTCAATAAACGCCATCATCATTATTATTATTATTATAAACAAATTCGTGTCCCAGCGAGGTACCTCTGAAGGAGTCTATTTGTGCACCAGGGTTAAAATACTCGTAACGAGCATTTAATAAATCATTCATTCAATCGTATTTATTTACTGTGTGCAGAACACTTTACTAAGCGCTTGGGAAGTACAAGTTGGAGCAGTGTGGCACACGGGTCTCCGAGTCACAAGGATCTGGGTTCTAATCCCAGCTCCGCCGCTTGTCCGCTTGGGCAAGTCACTTCCCTTCTCTGAGCCTCAATTACCACATGTAAAATGGGGATAAAGACTGTGAGCTCCACGTGGGACATGGACTGTGTCCAACCTGATTAGTACCATTAGTAAGAGCTTAACGAATACCATAAAAAAAATATCTACAGGAAAACAAAGTCGGTGAGTACGTTTTCAAAGTCCCTATGGGATGCAAAAAGATTTCTTCAATAAATCTTTAATGCTACAGGTTCCTGAAGTGACTTTTGTAATACCGCCTGAACGGGTCGTGTAAATAAAAAGCTTGGGATCTTGGTTTCTGAGATATTGTTTTATTCCCAGGAGGCAGAGGAAAGATCTTCATTAAGAGCAAATGAAGTAAACACATGAGGAGATAAAGAGCTGTTGAATAAGGAGACTACAAAGAAGAACATGGGCAACAAATAAAAGGGAAGAACCGAAAGTCCTCTATTTTTATTGCCCATCAGAGGGGCCAGCTTTTCATTTTAAGCACTGGGGTGGGAAGGAAGGAGAAATAACCATTGGCAAGGGACAGGCTTCAAAGAGTTAATAAGAGAAGCAGCATGGCCTAGTGAAAAGAGCACAGACCTCGGAGTCAGAGGGCCTGGATTCGAATCCCAGCTCTGTCACTTGACTGCTGTGCGACCCTGGGTGAGTTCTGTTTTTGTTTTTTAAAATGGCATTTGTTAAGCACTTAACATGTGTCAAACACTGTTAATAATAATACTAATAATATTAATAACGATGGTATTTGTTAAGCACTTATTATGTGTCAAGCATTGTCCTACGAGCTGGGGTAGATACGAGGTAATCAGGTTGCCCCACGTGGGGCTTCCAGTCTTAATCCCCATTTTCCAGATGAGGTGACTGAGGCACGGAGAAGTGAAGTGGCTTGCCCAAGTTCACACAGCAGACAAGTGGCAGAGGCGCGATTAGAACCCACGTCCTCTGAATCCCAAGTCCGGGCTCTTTTCACGAAGCCACGCTGCTTCTCAGTGCTGGGGGAGATACAAGTCAATCAGGTTGGACACCATCCCACACGGGTCCTACAGTCTAAGCAGGAGGGAGCAGGATTTAGTTCCCTTATTACGGCTGAGGAAACGGAAGCAGAGAAGGAAAGTGACTTGACCAAGGTCACAAGCAAGCAATTGGCAGGTACGGGATTAGAACCCAGGTACTCTGATTATCAATCAATCAATCAATCGTATTTATTGAGCGCTTACTGTGTGCAGAGCACTGTAATAAGCTCTTGGGAAGTACAAATTGGCAACATATACAGTCCCTACCCAACAGTGGGCTCACAGTCTAAAAGGGGGAGACAAAACCAAACATACTAACATAACTGACATAACTGATATATAACTAACATAACATATGTTACGGCGCAGTGGAAAGAGCCCGGGCTTTGGAGTCAGAGGTCATGGGTTCAAATCCCGGCTCCGCCAGTTGTCAGCTGGGTGACTTTGGGCAAGTTACTTAACTTCTCTGGGCCTCAGTTCCCTCATCTGTAAAATGGGGATTAAGACTGTGAGCCCCACGTGGGACAACCTGATCACCTTGTAACCTTCCCAGCGCTTAGAACAGTGCTTTGCACATAGTGAGTGCTTAATAAATGCCATTATTATTATTATTATTATTATATGTTACTAACATAAGTAACATAACATATGTTATGTTACTAACATAACATAACTAACATAACTAACATAACTGATTATGACTCTTTCCACTAGGTCACACAGCTTCTCTAACGTTTTGGAGCCTGATCCCTGTACCTCAGTTTCCTCATCAGTAAAATAGGGAGAAAATCCCTGTTCTCCCTCCCTCTTTTGACCGTGAGCCTCATCACACTGTGCCTGACCTGCTTACAATGTAACAACACCAGAAGTCGGTGTATAGCAAACACTTAACAAATAAGACAGTTATTAGGTCAGAAAGCCAGCATTTGGGGACTTTTTATTTCTGATTGGAAACTGTCAGGTCTTGCCAGAGATCTAGGAAGAGCAAATCTAGGAGTCAGCTCAGAAAACATGGGGGCCATCGCCCACTAAGTAGGCGCTTTGGCATCCAGTCAGTGTATCGTATTCATTACTTGTATTTTCCAAGCGCTTAGTACAGTGCTCTGCACACAGTAAGCGCTCAATAAATACGATTGAATGAATTAAGCGCTTACTGTGCGCACAGCACTCTACTACGCTCTTGGGAGAGCGCAATATAACAATAAACAGACACATTCCCTGCCCACAAGGAGCTTATAGACTTTTAGACTATAGACAGTCTTTTAGACTGTGAGCCCACTGTTGGGTAGGGACTGTCTCTATATGTTGCCAACTTGTACTTCCCAAGCGCTTAGTACAGTGCTCTGCACACAGTAAGTGCTCAATAAATATGATTGATTGATTATAGTCTAGCGGGAACAGACCCATCACATCACTTTGACAGCAAAATAATTGTATATGCACAGAGTTGTTACGGAAAGAAAACATAATCACGTGACATTACGTGATTATGGACAAACCTATTTCGGTATTATTTCTTCACATTTCGTATTTCTTCAGTATTATTTCTACAGTACCAGTATCTGATAAGGATATAGCAACTTCTGAAAACACCCCGTTCAAAAAAACACTAAAGACCCCATGAGGTGAGGAAGAAACCGTCGAACTATAACTCACTCTTGATTCTTGAGGCCTTCCCTGATGATTAAGCCCTCTTTTTCCCAACTCCCTCTCCCCTGTGCATCCTCCATGCACTTGGATCTGTGAACTTTAATAATAATAATAATAATAAAATGGCATTTATTAAGCACTTACTATGTGCAAAGCACTGTTCTAAGCGCTGGAGAGGTTACAAGGTGATCAGGTTGTCCCACGGGGGGCTCACAGTCTTAATCCCCATTTTACAGATGAGATAACTGAGGCCCAGAGAAGTGAAGTGACTTGCCCAAAGTCACACAGCTGACAAGTGGCGGAGCCGGGATTTGAACCCCTGACCTCCGACTCCAAAGCCCATGCTCTTTCCATTGAGCCACGCTGCTTCTCCCCACTTTGGCCATTTGATATTCACCGCATCCCCAACTTCATAGCGCTTACGGAACATATCTTTAAATGATTTATTATAGGATTACTTATTCCTTTTAATGCCTGTTCTCTCCCTCTAGAATGTAAGCTCGTTATGAGCAGGGAACGCGTCTGCTAATTTTGCTCTAGCCTACTCTCCCAAGCGCTTAGTTCAGCATTCTGCATGTAGTAAGCACTCAATAAATACCACTGACTTATCCATCCCAAAGCCTTCCATGATTAATTCCCCAAATCCCAAGACATATCCACCACACAGCCACCTCTAGTACTTGTGTATTTATTTAAATAATTTCAAAATTTCATCTCCATAACCATAAGCTCCTTCAGAGCAAGAGACATCTCTTGTTCCTGGTATATAACAATAATAAATGCTACTATTTCCTTCTCCTCCTCCTCCTCTTTCATGTGTAGAGATGAAGGTTCAGCTAGGGAAAGCGACTTGCTCAAAAATCACTCGGGGTTTCAGTATTCAGGAAATGTACAGTACAGCAGATTGAAAAGAATGAAAAGATGATTTCTGCCACATAATGCTTAGAGAAGCAGCGTGGCTCAGTGGAAAGAGCCCAGGCTTTGGAGTCAGAGGTCATGGGTTCAAATCTCGGCTCCACCACTTGTCAGCTGGGTGACTTTGGGCAAGTCACTTCGCTTCTCTGGGCCTCAGTTCCCTCATCTGTAAAATGGGGATGAAGACTCTGAGCCCCCGGTGGGACAACCTGATCACCTTGTAACCTCCCCAGCGCTTAGAACAGTGCTTTGCACATAGGAAGTGCTTAATAAATGCCATTATTATTATTATTATTATTATTATTATGAATGACCATCTGGGGCTCCAGCTCCTTTTTTTAATCACAATTCAGGAGGTGACCTTAATAATAATAATAGTGATTATGGTATTTGTTAAGCACTTACTATGTGCCAAGCACTGTGGGATAGACAGAAGGTAATCAGGTTGTCCCACATGGGGCTCACAGTCTGCATCCCCATTTTCCAGATGAGGTAACTGAGGCACAGAGAAGTTAAGCGGCTTGCCCTCACACTGCAGGCGCTTAGTACAGTGCTTAGTACAGTGCTCTGCACTTAGAAAGCACACAGTAAGCGCTCAATAAATACGATTGATGATGATGCAGGCAAGTGGCAGAGCCGGGATTAGAACCCACGTCCTCTGACTCCCGGGCTCTTTCCACCTTCCCGTCAGTTGCTTTGCCCAAGGTAGATGAGGTGAGTGTGTGATTGACAGCTGATAATCACGGAGTTACAGAGCTCAAAATGACTTTTTCCCCCAAAGTGCTCGTGCGTTCGTACGCGGCACAGGGCTGCTTCTGCATTCCTTGTTCCGTCTCTCTGGATTTCGATCTTTCCTCACGTGCCAACCTCCCAGCCCAGCCCCGCTTCCTAGACTGGCAGCCCCCTGAGGGCCAGGGATCGTGTCTTATTTATCTCTTACCGGATCTTCCCGCCTGTGCGTAATACACAGTGGGTGTTCAATGCATTTCACCGAGTTATTCACTGAATAAATAGTTGGGACCACAGTCGTCTTCTAGCGAAACAGCGGCAGAAAAGCAGCGTGGCCTAATGGGAAGCGCACAGGCTGGGAGTCAAAGGACCTGGGTTCTAATCCCGGCACCGCCGCTTGCCTGCTGTTGTGACCTTGGGCAAGTTTTTTCACTTTTCGGTACCTCAGCTTACTCATCTGTAAGATGGGCGTCCGATTCCTGTGAGCCCGACGGGGACGGGGACGTTTTCCAACCTGATTAGCCTGCATCTACCGCAGAGCTTAGAACAGTGCTTGACGTATGGTAAGCGTTTAACAAATCCCATCATCATTATTATAGCAAAGACATCATAAAGGAGTCTGTAAAAGCCATGAATTTGACCCCAAGCACCCTCTCACTTTAGCTACCCTGTGTTCAGCTGACTTACAATTTTGATAGGCAACCCATCTTGGTTGTTTTAAGATGGTTTTAATATGTTTTTTTCCAGGACCGAATATACAAATGCAACGGTAGTAATGTGTTCTTCTGTTGTAAGCTTGGGTGGAAAACATCAAAATCTACTTTCTGGATTTTCCTTAAAAAATCTTCTAACACAACCTGAAAAGAGAGAACGGGTCATCAGTCGATATAGTACCACAGAAGAAGCCGTATCCTATACAAAACTTAAGGAACAAAACAGCCCGGGTAAAATAAGAACTTACCCTGCTGTGACGGATAGTAAAGAAAAAGGAATGGGAATTTTTAAAAGTAGAAGAAAACTGCAACCCATTATCAACAAGAAACAGGATCTCCAAATTCCAGGAAAAGACTATTTCCCAGTACAAGCCAGTAAACCTGAGTTGGAGAGATACGAAATGTGTGCCCGGATGAAAAAACCAATTTTTAATGGTTTTAATGAAGTACCTAGTCAGAACACGACAGAGCTTGTCACTGCAATATGAAGCCTCCTTGACTTTACTTATGTGACACAAATAGCAATTTCCAGTTAGTCACCTGCTGCGGAAGTCAAATTATAGAAAATGTAATTCTATACTTGACATTTTAGTTCAGGGGATAAGCCTTCTTTTGCTTTAATTACTGAATGATTCATTCACTCATTCATTCATTCAATCGTATTTATTGAGAATGATGAAAGAAGCTAATCATTTCAATCTCACATTGCCTTTTGAGAAGACTGATACTTCAAAATAGTACTGAAAGAAATGGGAAGAGCGGCAATGAATTCTTTTCTCTAAAATATCTGTCCGAGGATCAGTCCAGGCCTTGTAAATGTTATAGCACTGGAGCTACTGCCACAACGTAAACCTTTCTTCGGGCCCAAAACTAACAATTTTGGACATCTTCTCAGAGGACTGCAGGAATGACGTGTAAGGAGGAAAGAGACTGGGAACCAAGTTTATAATTTATAATTAACTTTTTATCTATAATTATGGTACTTAAGTGCTTACTATGGGCCAAACACTGCACTAAGCACTGCAGTGGATATAAGAGGATCAGGTTGGACGCAGTCCCTGTCCCATATAGGGCTTATAAGTCTAAGCAGGAGGGGGAACAGGATATAAAACCTGACTAAATTTTCATTGCTAAAAAAAGAAGATTGCCACATAGTCAATTGTATTTACTGATCGCTTCCTATGTGCACAGCACTGTAGTAAACACTTGGGAGAGCACAATACAACAGAATCAGCAGACACATTCCCTGCCCACAACAAGTTTACAGTCCAGAGGGGGAGACAGACATTAATAAGAATAAATACATCCACTAATATCAGCTAGTGTTTGTTCAGTAACCACAAAGTGTATCACATACAGCATAGCAAAATGTGATATGCACATCTATATATTAACACTACTTATTTGTCCTCATTTTATGGGAAGAAAAAATGTGTGTTGGTGTCCTTTACGGAATCAGGTTTTGGGGGTTTAAATAAGTGACTACCGTTACTTAGCCTTTAGTGAGGTAGGAATGTTTCATATCTCTAAAATAATGATTGTAGTTTTTAAATGTTGTGCTAAAATCACACAGTGCATTTCCCATGAGCCCCGTGAAAGACAGGGACCGTGTCCGACGTGATCATCTTGTCTCCACCCCAGTGCTTAGTAGCGTGCTCGGCACATAGTAAACTCTTAAATACCATAATGATTGTTGTTCTTCTTTGAATCACCGTTAATAAGAGTGCTCAGCAATTTCTCTGGAAAGTCTAGGAAGGGTGGGTGGTTAGTTTCTGCATATCCCATCAATGGTATTTACTGAGTGCTTACTGTGTGCAGGGCACTGTACTAAGCACTTGGGAAAATATAATATGAAAGAATTGGGAGATGTGATCGCAGTCCACAGATAACCTTCTCGTGTAGCCACCCACAGCTTAATAACACGGTTAAAGGAAAACACTTTTTCTACTTTTATAATGTAGTCACAACCCACATGATCGTGGGCTTTTGAGGGGAAGAAATATCAGCTACGTGATCTCAACTGATCTTCTGAAATTAACAAGAGTTTGCCACTAGCAGAGTTACATTTAAAACATTGTGGTTTTAAGACGACCTTTCGCTGACTGATCTAGAAACAAAATAGCAAGTTGCCAGCTAACTGATGCCACCGTGACCAATACAGACCTCTCAACTCCAGCCCATTTTTTAAAAACTACAACCTTGGGACTGAGCTCGGGAAAACGATAAACTGCCGGGAAGACAGTACCGGAATACACGTGATAGACACATCTAAAAAGGAAAGGTAACGTTCTTTATACTTCATCTCATGCCGGAGCTTAAAGACCTCTACGCTGTAAGCTCGCTGTGGGCGGGGAACGTGTATACTGACTCTGTTATATTGTTCTCACCCAAGCACTTAGTATAGTGCTCTGCACGCAGTAAGCGCTCCATAAATAATCCATAATGGGAATTTGGATCACAGACAAGAAATGAAAAGCACCCCTTTTGCTTTAACGTGGGCATGGACAACTGGCGACTCAAGACCAACGCTGTTTTTCCAAGCCTTTGTCCAGGCAAACAGTACCAGGCTGAACTAATTGGGTGATGATAATAATAAAAATAATTATGGTATCTGGGGAGTGCTTACAATATGCCAAATACTGTAATCAGTAATCGGGTTGGACACAGTTCTTGTGAGGGAACTGAGGCACAGAGAAGTGAAGTGACTTGCCAAAGGTCACACAGCGGACAAGTGGCGGAACCAGGATTAGAACCCACGACTTCAGACTCCCAAGCCCGGGGTCTCGCCACCAGGCCACGCGGCTTCCTGGCAGGGCCTTCGGTTTCTTCATAATGTTACGACCAATTTAGGAAGGCGTCTTTTGCTTTCATCTAATTCTACGCCTGTTCTTTTTTCCAACAATCTATGTTCTGAATAGTTTCCCTTGTAGCTCAAGTAAAATAACATCAATGGCATTTATTGAGTGCTTATTGTGTGCAAGGAATCTCTCTGTGGAGGGCTGAAATGAATCTGGGAGCCACGCACTGAGAGATCGTTGTGGCCATGGAAATGGGTCCATTTACTGTTATAGTGAGTGTACTCTCCCAAGCGCTTCGTACAGCGGTACACGCTCAATAAATACAACTGAGTGAATCAAATTTAGGGGGTTTTAAGAAATTAAAAAAAAAAAAGTTGGTATTTGTTTAAGCGCTTACTATGTGCCAAGCACTGTTCTAAGCACTGGGGTAGATACAAAGTAATCAGGTTGTCCCACATAGGGCTCACGGCCTTCATCCCCATTTTACAGATAAGGGAACTGAAGCCCAGAGAAGTGAAGTGACTTGCCCAAGGTCACACAGCTGACAAGTGGCGAAGCCAGGATCAGAATCCATGACCTCTGACTCTCAAGCCCATGCTCTTTCCACTGAGCCACGCTGCTTTTCGTGGTAATACTGAAGATCAATCAATCGTATTTATTGAGCGCTTACTGTGTGCAGAGCACTGTACTAAGCGCTTGGGAAGTCCAAGTTGGCAACGTATAGAGACGGTCCCTACCCAACAGCGGGCTCACAGTCTAGAAGGGGGAGACAGACAACAAAACCAAACATAGTAACAAAACAAAATAAATAGAATAGATATGTACAAGTAAAATAAATAAATAAATAAATTAGTCCACCCATGTGTCTTCTCTATAATTACACTTACCGTCTGGAGAAAAGCAGGAAACGTCTTTACGGGGACATTTTTACGGAAGGATCTGGCCTAAAAAAGAAGGGCGAGAAAACATGAATCGACAGACCTAATTACTTAAACACTTAATCACCTAAATATCCGCTTTCCCTCTTTCCACCCATCCATCAATCAGTGGTGTGTACTGAGCACTTACTATGTACAAAGCCTTATACTAAGCGCTCGGGGGGGTACAGTACGGCAGAATCAGCAGACGCGTTCCCTGCCCATAACGAGCTTACAGTCTAGACGTGATTTTAGTATCTGTCTCCCCAGCTAGATGGTAAACCCCTCGAGGACAGGACTAATGACTGCTGATTCTACTTGTTCTCTCCCAAGGGCTCTGTCCGGTGCTCTGCCCCTAGAAGAGGCTCAACAACCACTACCACCATCATCATCATCACCAATCGTATTTATTGAGCGCTTACTATGTGCAGAGCACTGGACTAAGCGCTTGGGAAGTACAAATTGGCAACATATAGAGACAGTCCCTACCCAACAGTGGGCTCACAGTCTACCAAATGAGAAGCAGTGTGGCTCAGTGGAAAGAGCCCGGGCTTGGGAGTCAAGAGGTCACGGGTTCAAATCCCGGCTCCGCCGCTTGTCAGCTGTGTGACTTTGGGCAAGTCACTTCACTTCTCTGGGCCTCAGTTCCCTCATCTGTAAAATGGGGATTAAGACTGTGAGCCCCACGTGGGACAACCTGATCACCCTGTATCCTCCCCAGCGCTTAGAACAGCGCTTTGCACATCGTAAGCGCTTAACAAATGCCATTATTATTATTATTATTAAATGACTGATACACCCTACACTGGAAAGTGACTAGAGCCCCACACCGTGAGAAGCTGTTAACGTATTACAACGCCTTTATTTTGGCCCTCTTTTATCCCGGGAGGAAAGGGGTGTAATGCGGCTCTGGCTGGCTTGTGTGCGAGTATGTTTACCACCCCCCACTCAACCCTCCCCAGACTTCAAATGTCAGAGCCGAGTTTCTACAGAATGTGGGATCCTGCATAGGAAATGGAACAGATTTCTCCAGTGTGGCAGAGCATCTCCCCAGAATGTTTTACTCTAAGAAACCCAACCTCTTTCCAACACACAGGCTCCCTGCTCTACCCCTACTCAAGTGACCAGATCCTCCCTCCCGGAGCCTGAGCGTCCAGGATCTCTCTATCCTACTCCTCACACGGCAACAAGGAGACCCAACAGGGGATCATTCGGCCAACCGACTCAAGAAGGTTTTAAGGTGCTCACTCTCGCTAGAAACCGCGACTCGAGAAGGTTTTAAGATGCTCGCTCTTGCTAGAAACCGCCTCTCCTAGGATTCTGCGCTATCAATCGCATTTACTTAGCATTCATTCAATCGTATTTATTGAGCGCTTACTGTGTGCAGAGCACTGTACTTACAACTTTTCTTGCCCGTTACCTGGTAGAGCTAGCAGTAGTTGTAAGAGTATTTATTAAGGGCATGCTGTGTTCAAAGCGCTGTTAATTGTATTTACTGAGCACTTACTATGGGCAGAGCACTGTACTCACAACTTTTCTTGCCCGTTACCTGGTAGAGCTAGCAGTAGTTTTAAGAGTATTTATTAAGGGCATGCTGTGTTCAAAGCACTGTTAATTGTATTTACTGAGCACTTACTATGGGCAGAGCACTGTACTTACAACTTTTCTTGCCCGTTACCTGGTAGAGCTAGCAGTCGTTGTAAGAGTATTTATTAAGGGCACGCTGTGTTCAAAGTGCTGTTAATTGCATTTACTGAGCACTTACTATGGGCAGAGCACTGTACTTACAACTTTTCTTGCCCGTTACCTGGTAGAGCTTGCAGTAGTTGTAAGAGTATTTATTAAGGGCATGCTGTGTTCAAAGCGCTGTTAATTGTATTTACTGAGCACTTACTATGGGCAGAGCACTGTACTTACAACTTTTCTTGCCCGTTACCTGGTAGAGCTAGCAGTCGTTGTAAGAGTATTTATTAAGGGCATGTTGTGTTCAAAGCGCTGTTAAATTGCATTTACTGAGCACTTACTATGGGCAGAGCACTGTACTTACAACTTTTCTTGCCCGTTACCTGGTAGAGCTAGCAGTAGTTGTAAGAGTATTTATTAAGGGCATGCTGTGTTCAAAGTGCTGTTAATTGTATTTACTGAGCACTTACTACGGGCAGAGCACTGCACTTACAACTTTTCTTGCCCGTTACCTGGTAGAGCTAGCAGTCGTTGTAAGAGTATTTATTAAGGGCATGCTGTGTTCAAAGCGCTGTTAATTGTATTTACTGAGCACTTACTATGGGCAGAGCACTTGGAACTTTTCTTACCCGTTACCAATTACCTGGTAGGACTAGCAGTAGTAGTAAGAGTATTTATTAAGCGTTTACTGTGTTCGAAACACTGGGTGCGAATCAGACATAGTCCCTAGACACGGGGACTCGTGATCTAAAAATAAAGGGAAGTGAAGGGGCTGGCAACATATGGCCCCAGGGAGAGATGAAACAATAAAAACTCTGCATCAACACCAAAGACAGGGACATATACCCCAAACTGAAACAAGAAAGCAGTACAGTACCAAGGGGACAGAAAGTGTTTTGGATTACTCATTAATCAAAGTCCAGCAGTCACAACTGCAATAATAATGATGATAATGGTATTCGTTAAGTGCTTACCATGTGCCAGGCACTGTACTAAGCTCTGGGGTAGGTACAGGATAATTACTCTGAGAAGCAGCGTGGCTAGAGAAGCAGCGTGGCTCAATGGAAAGAGCCCGGGCTTTGGAGTCAGAGGTCATGGGTCAAACCCCGGCTCTGCCAACTGTCAGCTGTGTGACTTTGGGCAAGTCACTTCACTTCTCTGGGCCTCATTAACCTCATCTGTAAAATGGGGGTGAAGACTGTGAGCCCCCCATGGAACAACCTGATCACCGTGTAACCTCCCCAGCGCTTAGAACAGTGCTTTGCACAGAGTAAGCGCTTAATAAATGCCATTATTATTATTAGGTTGGACACAGTCCCTGTCCCACGTGGGACTCACAATCTCAATCCCCATCTTGTAGATGAGGGAACTGAGGCCCAGAGAAGTGAAGTGACTTGCCCAAGGTGTCACAGCAGACAAGTGGTGGAGCTGGGATTAGAACCCAGGTCCTTCTGCATCCCAGGCTCTATTTGCCAAGCCACGCTACCTCTCTATCTTCCCAACATCCTATATTTTGTGGAGGCCTCAGGCTGTGGCCGCTCTTGTATAATGCTCAGTTAGTGGCAGGAGTTTTGGGGACTCATGTGTGATTTATAACTAAACTATACTGTCCAGTACAGTCAGACTTTTCCAGCTTATGAACTCCCAGGCACCCCACCCGCCCTCCCCCTACATTTCTCCCCAGTCAGAAATAATAATAATATTATTATTACTAGAAAGGCTCACAGTTCATTTTTCTGGGATTGCCACAAAGAGTTATTCTAAAGACAAACAGAGGGGTCTTCTGGATTCTGAGGGCTTATCGTGGGATTGTAGAGGGTAATAGGATAGAAGCGACGTGACCTAGTGGAAAAAAACACAGGCCCGGGAGTCAGGAGGACTTGGATTCTAATCCTGGATCTTCCGCTTGTCTGCTGTGTGACCTTGGGCATGTCGCTTCACTTCTCTGGGCCTCAGCTGCCTCATCTGTAAAATGGGGGTTAAGACTGTGAGCCCCATGTGTGCCAGGGACTGTGTCCAGCCTGATTATGTTGTATCTATTCCAGAGCTTAGTGCGGTGTCGGGCACAGAGTAAGTCCTTAAATACCATTAAAGAGAGGGAGAGAGAGGGGAGAGAGTCTGAAAGAAGAGAGGATAGGAGAGGTAGAAAGGGTGTGAGGAGAGAAGGAAAAGTGACAGAAAATGCTAGACAAGCACGGAGGAAAAGAGAGGGACCAAAAATATAAAGACAAAGGCAACAGGAGAGAGAAATAATACGCAAGAGGATATCTAGGAAGAGAGTGATGGAGAAAGCTAAAGAAAGAGATTAAAGAAGAAGGGACTAGGGCTCCAGGAAAAAAAAAAAACAGTAGTCATCTAACCCACATAAGCTGCGCCTTTCTGCTACCACTACATAATCTTTGAAAAGAACATTAAGTATCTATGAAAAAGAACACTATGACAATATCCCAGAAATAGCTGAATCCAGTGGTTATATCTTGTTACATTAAGAACAACACAAATAAACTTACATGTTCTAGATGAATATGTGCTTGGCTGGCAATGTCATAAATCACATCTCTCACATTTTTCTCACGATTCTTTCTTAGAAAATCCTCTTGTGAAACACCATGCTGTGGGAAGAAGTCCATATTTTAGTAGGAATATATATGTATATATGTATATGTATATATGTTTGTACATATTTATTACTCTATTTATTTATTTATTTTACTTGTACATATCTATTCTATTTATTTTATTTTGTTAGTATGTTTGGTTTTGTTCTCTGTCTCCCCCTTTTAGACTGTGAGCCCACTGTTGGGTAGGGACTGTCTCAATATGTTGCCAACTTGTACTTCCCAAGCGCTTAGTACAGAGCTCTGCACACAGTAAGCGCTCAATAAATACGATTGATTGATTGATTGATTGATTGATAGGACGCTAAATGGGTACTTGAAACCAACCAACCAAGTATCTAATAAAAGTGAGACAGATTCAGCGTTCAGGAGCAATTCCCCACAAGATCCTAGACTTTACTCATTCAAGATAAGATTCTGAGCAATAAAAATCTACTAGCAAAAAGTTTAAAAGAGGAGGTATTGGTCGATTTCATTCCAAGATGTATAAAATTGATATATTTCTTCATAATTAAATTGGGGGGGGATAGTTTTGGTAGTTTATCATATGCTGTCTATTAAATATACAATATAAAATAGTATTAAATATAATATTAAATAAATATTTAAATATATTTAATTAATAGATTAATCGATAATAGATAATAGATATCTATTAAATATAAACTACTAAACGGTTTTGGTAGTTTATCATATATTGTCTATTCAAGATAATATTAAATATTTAATTAAATGTATTTAATTAATAGATTAATAGATAATAGGTATCTGTTAAATATAAACTATTAAATGGTTTTGGTAGTTTATCATATATTGTCTATTAAAAAAAACACCCGCCCAGCTACTTGGCGTACACCATAGGGAAGGATGAAGAAAGCTAATTTTTCTGCCCTGCTCAGTTAAGAAAAGAGACATCAACATAAGAAATACAAAATCCTTTAAACCATCACTTGGGTGCAGAAATACAGAAATGCATGGACAACAGCAATTTTGATCCAGTACAGTCCTCTGCACACCGTAAGCACTACATAAATGCCACTGATTGCTTGAAGAGGACTGCACTTGCGGAAGCAACAAAGTCCCATTAAAATCACTCTGGCTATTTCAGAAGGAGCTGGTAGTCTTTTCTGAGTATTGGTTGCAAAATGTCACAGAAAGAACGAGGAATTGGGATATACCAGATACAAAGGAACGGCTTCAAAAAAGAGGAACTTCAATGACTGGAGAGTACTATCAGTTCCCAAAGCAAGGATGGATGATTATTTCAATCAATCATCAGCTAACAAACACTTACTGTGTGCAGAGCACTGTACAAAGCACACAAGAGAGCAACAGTGTTAGAAGACATGATCCCTCGCTTTATCGGCCCAGCTCCCCGGTACTCAGGAAAATATTCTTATGCTCTACTGTAATTTCCCCCTGTGGGTACGGATCTGTCTTCCAATTATGTTGTATTTTCAGTAAGCATTCGTGGATTGATTTATTAATTGATGGATTGATTACAGTCTAGGGGGGAAGACAGATCCTGAAGAACATTGCAGTATATTTTAAATAAGAGGAAGCAGCATGGCCTAGTGGATAGAGCCCGGGCCTGGGTTCTAATCCCAGTTCTGCTCTTGTCTGCTGTGTGACCTTGGACGAGCAAGGGAGCAGGTCGGGTGATGCAGTAGGAAGTGGGAGAGGAGGGTTTACCTCAGGGAAGGCTGCTTGGAGGAGGTGTGTCTTCAGTAAGGCCTTGAAGTGGAGGAGAGGAATTTATCTGTCTGAAATGAGGAAGGAGGGCGTTCCAGGCTAGAGGCGGGCTATGGGCGAGAGGTCGGTGGCGAGAGAGATGAGATCAAGGCACAATGACAGGGTTCGCATGAGAGGAATGAAGCGCGCAGGCTGGGTTGTAGCAGGAGACTGTGACTGTAAGCCCGCCATTCGGTAGGGACCGTCTCTTTATGTTGCCAACTTGTACTTCCCAAGCGCTTAGTACGGTGCTCTGCACACAGTAAGCCCTCAATAAATACGATTGAATGAAGGAGAGGAGAGGTGAGGTAGGAGGGGGCAAGAAACTAATCGGGGAAGGCCTCCTGGAGGAAATGAGTTTTCAGGAGGCCTGTGGAGATAGGGAAAGCTGTGTAGGCTGTGAAGGAGTTCCACGCATGGGGGGAGGATATGAGCAAGGAATCGGTCACAGGAGAGACGAAAGTGAGGCCCGGAGAGTAGGTCAGTTTGAGAGGAACGAAGAGAGCAGGCTGGGGTGTAGTGGGAAAAGGGAATGGATAAGAAGGAAGGAGAAGACTGATTGAAGGCCTTAAAACCACTGGCTACGAGTTACTGCTTGATATGGAGAGAAATCGGTAGCCAGTAGAGGCCAGTTGCCAACTTTTCTGAACCCTCTGTGGGCTGCCCACAACCTTTCTGGCTACGACGGGAAAGAGGGACAGGAAGGCAGACTGTTTAAAGCCTGAAAATGACTCTGTTTCTTCTTGCAACAGTGGCTAGCTGGCTCTGCTCCCGCCAAGGAGAATGTCAACCAACTAGTCCGGGGCTTCAAGGGGCCGGGGAATGGGGTAGGATCGCTGACTGTTCCTGATTCTCCCCTCCTTCAAAGCCTTATTGGAGGTCCATCTCCTCCAAGAGGCCTTTCCTGACTAACCTCTCCTTTCTTCTTCTTCCGCTCCCTTCTGCATCACCCTGACTTGCTCCCTTTATTTATCTCCCCCTCCTAGCCCCACAGCACTTAGGTCCATATCTGTCATATATTTATTTATATTAATGTCTGTCTCCCCCTCTAGACTGTAAGCTTGTTGTGGGCAGGGACTGTGTCTGTTTATTGTAATAGGATAATCTCCCAAGTGCTTAGTACAGTCCTCTGCATGCAGTAAGCACTCAATAAATACAACTGACTGACTGACAGTCTTGGAGCCAGCAAGAAGCTGTGGCACGTAAAACTACAGAGGCATTTGCCACCGATCAACTGGCAGGCCTGGGGGCCCAATTCTGCCCACAGGCTACATTCCACCCCCTTCTACTCCAGGTGGACACTTACCAGCATACAAATATCCATGGGAAGAAACACCTTTCGCCTGCTCCCGTGATACGGAGTTGCTCTCAAACAGGTGACAATGCCTTGTGCTTTTCCAATATGACTGGCGGCATGATCAGCATGAAGGTCCTTTATGCCTATGAAAAAAAAATTAACAGATGCAACCAGCTTAGTTTTTCATCCACTCAGTCGTATTTGTTGAGTGCTTGTGCAGGCAGAGCACCCTACTAAGCACTTGGGAGAGTACAATACAACAATAAACAGACACACTGCCTGACACGGATAGGAAGGGAAGGGAAGGGAAGGGAAGGGAAGGGAAGGGAAGGGAAGGGAAGGGAAGGGAAGGGAAGGAAAGGAAAGGAAAGGGAAGGAAAGGGAAGGAAAGGGAAGGGAAGGGAAGGGAAGGGAAGGGAAGGGAAGGGAAGGGAAGGAAAGGGAAGGAAAGGGAAGGAAAGGGAAAGAGGGAAAGAAGGAAGAAAGGAAGGAAGAAAGGAAGAAAGGGAAAGAAAGGGAAAGAAAAAGAACGAGAAAGAAAGAGAAGGAAGGAAGGAAGGAAGGAAGGAAGGAAGGAAGGAAGGAAGGAAGGAAGGAAGGAAGGAAGGAAGGAAGGAAGGAAGGAAGGGAAAGAAAGAAGAGAAAGAAAGAAAGAAAGAAAGAAAGAAAGAAAGAAAGAAAGAAAGAAAGAAAGAAAGAAAGAAAGAAAGAAAGAAAGAAAGAAAGAAAGAAAGGAAGGAAAGAAAGAAAGGAAAGAAAGGAAAGAAAGAGAGAAAGGGAGAAAGAGAGAAAGGAAAGAAAGAAAGAAAGAAAGAAAGAAAGAAAGAAAGAAAGAAAGAAAGTAAGAAAGTAAGAAAGAAAGAAAGAAAAGAAGGAAGGAAGGAAGGAGGGAGGGAGGGAGGGAGGGAAGGAAGGAAGGAAGGAAGAGAGAGAGAGAGAGAGAGAGAGAGAGAGAGAGAGAAAGAAAGAGAGAAAGAAAGAAAGAAAGAAAGAAAGAAAGAAAGAAAGAAAGAAAAGAAAGGGACTCAAATGCATTTGACTGTTTTTGAGCAACCGAACCCTCAGGGCAAAACAGAGTGGAAGGGGCAGAGGAAAGCTTGTACAACAAATTGCAGATTTCTTAACCTCAACAAACGAAGGGGAAAACTCAGCTTGCAATACTGCACAATACCGTGTCTCCCGGAAACATAGCTGGATAAATGTATTCCATCATCTTGGCAATTCTCTTCCCCTCAGCATATTTTCCAATTCAATGAATATACAAATCCTGCTGTTTGTTGTTTTCAGTGAGAGGAAAACATGTTTCTGGGTATTGGCAACTCAGGGTTTTGTGTTTTTTTCTCTTTTTTGTTTTCAAACGGCATTTTTTAAGCACTTATGTGTCAAGCACCATTCTAGGCATTAGGGTACATACAAGCTAATCAGGTTGGACACAGTCCCTGCCCCACAGGGGGCTCACAGTCAATCTCCATTTTACAGATGAGGTAACTGAGGCACAGAGAAGTGAAGTGGTTTGCCCGAGGTCACACAGCAGGCAAGTGGCAAGTAGAGAAGCAGCGTAGCTCAGTGGAAAGAGCCCGGGCTTTGGAGTCAGAGGTCATGGGTTCAAATCCCAGCTCCGCCAAGTGTCAGCCGTGTGACCTTGGGCAAGTCACTTAACTTCTCTGTGCCTCAGTTACCTCATCTGCAAAATGGGGATTAAGACTGTGAGTCCCCAGTGGGACAACCTGATCACCTTGTAACTTCCCCAGCACTTAGAACAGTGCTTTGCACATAGTAAATGCTTAGTAAATGCCATTATTATTATTCCTGTATATATGTTTGTACATATTTATTACTTTTTTATTTATTTCACTTGTACATATTTATTCTATTTATTTTATTTTGTTAATACGTTTTGTTTTGTTGTCTGTCTGCCCCGTCTAGACTGTGAGCCCGCTGTTGGGTAGGGACCGTCTCTATATGTTGCCGACTTGTACTTTCCAAGCGCTTAGTACAGTGCTCTGCACACAGTAAGCGCTCAATAAATACGATTGAATGAATGAATGAATGAATGAAGTGGCAGAGCTGGCAGAGAAGCAGCATGGTGGAGTGGACAGAGAACAAGCCTGGGAGTTGGAAGGCTCTAATCCCGGCTCCACCACTTGTTTGCTGTGTGACCTTGGGCAAGTCACTTCACTTCTCTGTACCTCAGTTTCCTCATTTGCGAAAAATGGGGATTAAGAGGGTGAGCCCGAGGTGGGACAAGGACTGTGTCCAATCTGGTTAACCTGTATCTACCCCGAGAATTTAGAACAGTGCTTAGCACCTAGTAAGCGCTTAATAAATACCATAATAATAAGTATTATTAGAACCCAGGTCGTCCGATTCCCAGGCCTATGCTCTTTCCACAAGGCCACTCTGGTTCTCCTGGTGGGACGTCAAATTAGAACTGATTTACTCCAATATCCCACAACAGCAGCCGACACTTCCCAAATAAACAACTCGTCCTTGGCTTGGAGAACTTCTGAACAACGGAGAAATACGGAATGGAAAGAACACCTACCCAACATTTCCAGTATCAGATATAAGAGAGAGCTTTGTGTGTTTTCAGCGTATGTTTCTAGTTCATGGATGTTGCTATAGGCTTTATCATCCAAATTTTTTTCCTACAAATAAAACACAGTAAACAAAATACAAATGAACTTTAAGAAGGCACTAACATCTCAGACTGGAACACAACCCAACTACAATCCAACTACTGAATAGTAAAAATGCTTAGCGATTAAATATAATTTTTTTAATGATGAGCTAATAAAAATGAATAGATGACTACACTAAACAGGAAATTGGGAGTTTTTTTTTAAACTGCCCATGCTGCTACACTTGTGGATACTGGGCTTAAAAGTACACCCATCACTTTAGGGCACTGCTGAAAATACTGTAGTTGCTGTTCACCCCAACCTCAGTTCCACGGCACTTCTGTACATATCTATAAATTAAAAATTATTTAATGTTTTTCTCCCCCTCAAGACTGTAAGTTTGTTGTGGGCAAGAAAAATGCCTACCAACTCCATTGTACTCTCCCAAGTATTTAGTACAGTGCTCTACACACTGTAAATGCTCAATAGATACCACTGATCGATTACTTTGCTAATATCTGCTGCTTCTCAAGAGAAGCGGCGGGGCCTGGTGACAGCGTGGGCCTGAGAGCAGTACCTGGGTCCTAATCCCAGGCACTCCATTTGTCTGCTGGGTGACCTTGGGCAACTCACTTCGCTTCTCTGTGCCTCTGTTACCTCATCTGTAAAATGGGGATTGAGACTGTGAGCCGAAAGTGGGACACAGACTGTGTCCAACCTGATTCGCCTGTGTCTACCACAGGCCTTAGAATAGTGCCTGGCACATAGTAAATGCTAGACAAATATTGTATATAGATATACATATAGCTATATATTTATACGTGTGTGCGTGCCTGTGAGTATACTTACTAGATGGACAGATAAATTGCTTAATACAGTGCACACAGTAAGCACTCAGTAAGAACTCATAGTAAGCAAAAATTCCTCACCCTGGGCTTCAAGGCTGTCCATCCCCTCGCCCCCTCCTCCCTCACCTCCCTTCTGTCCTTCTCCAGCCCAGCCCGCACCCTCCGCTCCTCTGCCACCGCTCACCTCCTCACTGGGCCTCGTTCTCGCCCGTCCCGCCGTCGACCCCCGGCCCACGTCCTTCCCCTGGCCCGGAATGCCCTCCCTCCACACCTCCGCCAACCTCGCTCTCTTCCTCCCTTCCTACTGAGAGCTCACCTCCTCCAGGAGGCCTTCCCAGACTGAGCCCCCTTTTTCCTCTTCTCCACCCCATCCCCCCGCCCTACCTCCTTCCCCTCCCCACAGCACTTGGATATATACTTGTACAGATTTACTACTCTATTTATTTTACTTGCACATATTTACTATTCTATTTCTTTTGTTAACGATGTGCATCTAGCTTTAATTCTATTTGTTCTGACGATCTTGACACCTGTCTACATGTTTTGTTTTGTGTCTCCCCCTTCCAGACTGTGAGCCCGTTGTTGGGGAGGGACCGTCTCTATATGTTGCCGACTTGTCCTTCCCAAGCGCTTAGTACAGTGCTCTGCACACAGTAAGCGCTCAATAAATACTTCTAGACTGTGAGCCCACTTTTCTCGACTGTGAGCCCACTGTTGGGTAGGGACCGTCTCTAGATGTTGCCAACTTGGACTGCCCAAGCGCTTAGTCCAGTGCTCTGCACACAGTAGGCGCTAAATAAATACGACTGAATGAATGAATCAATCAATCAATCAATAATACGATTGAATAAATACGACTGAATGACTGAATGAATACAATTGAATGAAGATCGATAGTTGCAATGCAGCAAGTGGCCCCCTAGTGGCCTGAAAGCGCTAATGCTCCTCCCAAAGGGCTTAATTTCCTTCCAGAGCAATTTTTGGCACCAGAATTCAGCTCAACAAGATTATTTCAGTGAATAATAATAATAATAATTATAATAATAATAATAATAATAATAATGGTGGTATTTGTTAAGCGCTTACTATGTGCAAAGCACTGTTCTACGCGCTGGAGGGGGGCTACTCCTAGACGAAGTAGGCAAGGTTCTACCCCCTTCTAGACTGTGAGCCCGTTGTTGGATAGGGATTGTCCCTATTTGTTGCTGAATTCTTCTTTCCAAACGCTTAGTACAGTGTTCTGCGCACAGTGGGCCCTCAATAAATACAAGTGAATGAATGAATGAATGAACTGTAGCAGCTCCACCTCTAATGAATGTTAACTATTCCCAAGGTATCATTTTCATCTCCAGTATTTATTGAGCCCCTTTTATGTACCGAACATTAGCTTAGGTACTTGGGGGTGTATAATAAAAGTAGACAAGCCTTCCCTGCCCTTGAGAAATGTGCAGTCTAATAGGGGAGACAGGCAGACAGATAACGAATATCCAATGGATGGGAAAAAATGCACACAGCTGGTAACTACAAAAGGAAACAGTAAGTAAAGTAAATAGCACCCAAACACCTTGGTGCTAAAGGTGGTTGGTGGGGGTGGCAAAATCAGGGAGATAGGGATTTGCAGGAAATAGTGGCTTTTTTAGGGGCCTTTCAAGGTAGGGAGAAGCCTAGTTGCTGGTGTTGAGGGAAGAGGAATTTCTAGCAAAGGAGAAAGGCTTGTGCAATGGCACAATGTCAAGAACAAGGCGCACAGAATGGGACCCGGACAAGATGTTGAGAGTAAGGTATAGTTAGGAGACTAGCATGGGAGGAGTGAAGAGTGTGAGGAGGGGCCTAACATTGTGAAGAGGAGTTGTACTTCCCAAGCGCTTAGTACAGTGCTCTGCACACAGTAAGCGCTCAATAAATACGATTGAATGAATGAATGAATCAGGTTGTCCCACGGCGGGGGGGCGGGGGGGGGCTCACAGTCTTAATCCCCATTTTACAGATGAGGTTGTCCCACATGGGGCTCACAGTCTTCATCCCCATTTTACAGATGAGGTTGTCCCACGCGGGGCTCACAGTCTTCATCCCCATTTTACAGATGAGGGAACCGAGGCACAGAGAAGTTAAGTGGCCCAACCACCACGTACGAACTGGGCTTCAGAACCCCTTTCCGTTTCTAAAGAGCAGGAGCTGCTTTTAAGAGAAGCAAGCCTCTTCCCAGCTAATTCTAACCCCAGCTCCGCCACTTCTCTTTTTGAGGCTAATACACTTCTAGACTGAATAGCATTCTGCTGTGACAAGCACCGTATGTTTAATCAATCAATCAATGGTATTTATTGAGTGCTTTCTGTAAGCATTCGGGAGAATGTAACACAGCAGAGTTGGTAGACATGTTCCTTGCCCACTGTGAGCTCACAGTCTAGAGAGGGAAACAGACATTCATATAAGTAAATACAATATTTATTCAAGGGGTGAATAAAGGGGGGCAAATCCAAGTGCCCAGGTGACCACCCACAATGGGACAAAGTATTTTGCTTTGGGATTTGAGCAAACCAAGAAGGAAGCGTCCCAGAAGTCGGAGGAGTTGGGTCGGATCCCGCCCATCCCGGAAGAGTCACGGCCTTACTGAAGGCCCATCTCCTCCAAGAGGCCTTCCTTGACTAAACCCTCCTTTCCTCTTCTCCCACTCCCTTCTGCGTCACCCTGACTGGCTCCCTTTATTCCTCTCCCCGCCCAGCCCCACAGCACGTGTGTCCATAAATGTAATTTATTTACTTATATTAATATCAGTCTCCCCCTCCAGACTGTAAGCTCACTGTGGGCAGGGAATGTGTCTGTCGTGTGTCCATAAATGTAATTTATTTACTTATATTAATATCAGTCTCCCCCTCCAGACTGTAAGCTCACTGTGGGCAGGGAATGTGTCTGTCGTGTGTCCATAAATGTAATTTATTTACTTATATTAATATCAGTCTCCCCCTCCAGACTGTAAGCTCATTGTGGGCAGGGAATGTGTCTGTCGTGTGTCCATAAATGTAATTTATTTACTTATATTAATATCAGTCTCCCCCTCCAGACTGTAAGCTTGTTGTGGGCAGGGAATGTGTCTGTCGTGTGTCCATAAATGTAATTTATTTACTTATATTAATATCAGTCTCCCCCTCTAGACTGTAAGCTCGTTGTGGGCAGGGAATGTGTCTGTTTATTGCTACACGGTACTCTCGCAAGTGTTTAGTACAGTGCTCTGCACACGGTAAGTGCTCGATAAATACATGGACTCCTCCGGGCCCAGCCCCAACTGCTCCTCATCCCCCTGCCTGGCTCAGACTCACAGGCCAGTGCTGCCTCCTTGTATTATTATTACATAATAATAATGATAATAATAATAATAATGATAATAATAATAATAATAATAATAATAATAATAATAATGGAATTTAAGCACTTACTATGTGCCAAGCACTTTTCTAGGCACTGGAGTAGATACAAGTAAATCAGGTTGTCCCACATGCGGCTTACAGTCTTAATCCCCACTTTACGGATGAGGGAACTGAGGCACAGAGAAGTGACACCTTTTAGACCGTGAGCCCACTGTTGGGTAGGGACTGTCTCTATATGTTGCCAACTTGTACTTCCCAAGCGCTTAGTACAGTGCTCTGCACACAGTAAGCGCTCAATAAATACGATTGATTGATTGATTGATTGATTGACACCATCCCCCAGCCCCGCCACCAGCCCTTCCCTCTGCCCCTTAAGGGCATCGCCCTCCTCTGAGCCTCCTTCCTCTGCAGCGGGGGAAGCTGAGGGATTGGCAGTGATGGTGATGATGGGATCTGTGAAGCGCTTACTATGTGTCAAGCACTGTTCCAAGTACTGGGGTAGATAAAAGGTAGTCATGTTGGACGCAGCCCCTGTCCCACACGGGGCTCAGTCTTTATCCCCATTTTACAGGTGAGGGAACCGAGGCCCAGGGAAGTCAAGTGACTTGCGTAAGGTCATCATCATCATCATCAATCGTATTTATTGAGCACTTACTATGTGCAGAGCACTGTACTAAGCGCTTGGGAAGTACAAATTGGCAACATATAGAGACCTCTAGTCCCTACCCAACAGTGGGCTCACCCAGCGGCAGCGTGGCTCAGTGGAAATCAATCAATCAGTCGTATTTATTGAGCGCTTACTGTGTGCAGGGCACTGTACTAAGCGCTTGGGAAGTACAAGTTGGCAACATATAGAGACAGTCACGGGCCTTGAGTCAGAGGTCATGGGTTCAAATCGTGACTCCAATTGTCAGCTGGGTGACTTTGGGCAAGTCACAACTTCTCTGGGCCTCAGTTCACTCATCTGTAAAACGGGGATGAAGACCGGGAGCCCCCGCCATGGGACAACCTGATCACCCTGTAACCTCCCCAGCGCTTAGAACAGTGCTTTGCACACAGTAAGCGCTTAATAAATGCCATCATTATTATTATTATTATGTGATGGAGCCGGGATCAGAACCCAGGTCCTTCTGACTCTGTGGCCCGTGCTCTATCCACTAGGCCACACTGCTCATGCGGGGGCGGTTGACCTGGGCTCACTGTCGGCGGCAGCAAGGCAAGGCGGACACTGGTGGCAGAGTTCATTCATTCAATCGTATTTACTGAACGCCTACTGTGTGCAGAGCACTGTACTACACACTTGGGAGAGAGAAGCAGCGTGGCTCAGTGGAAAGAGCCCGGGCTTGGGAGTCAGAGGTCATGGTTTCTAATCCCGCCTCTGCCACTTGTCAGCGGTGTGACTTTGGGCAAGTCACTTAATCAATCAATCAATCAATCATATTTATTGAGCGCTTACTGTGTGCAGAGCAAGTCAATCAATCAATCAATCAATCGTATTTACTGAGCGCTTACTGTGTGCAGAGCACTGGACTAAGCGCTTGGGAAGTACAAGTTGGCAACATATAGAGACGGGCCCTACCCAACAGTGGGCTCACAGTCTAGAAGGGGGAGACAGAGAACAAAACCAAACATATTAACACAATAAAATAAATAGAATAGATACGCACAAGTAAAATAAATGAATAAATAAATAGGGTAATAAATATGTACAAACATATATACATATATACAGGTGCTGTGGGGAAGGGAAGGAGGTAAGATGGGGGGATGGAGAGGGGGATGAAGGGGAGAGTCTTCTCTGGGCCTCAGTTTCCTCATCTGTAAAATGGGGATGAAGACTGTGAGCCCCATGGGGGACAACCTGATGACCCTGTATCTCCCCCAGTGCTTAGAACAGTGCTTGGCACATAGTAAGCGCTTAAAAAATACCAACATTATTATTATTATTATTACACTATAACAACATGATAGACACATCCCTGCCCCACAAGCTCACAGTCTAGAGGGGGAGATGGGCATTAATAATAATAATAATAAATGGCATTTATTAAGCGCTTACTATGTGCAAAGCATCATTCTCAGCGCTGGGGAGGTTACAAGGTGACTCACCATCTTCATCCCCATTTTACAGATGAGGGCACTGAGGCCCAGAGAAGTGAAGTGACTCACCCAAAGTCACACAGCTAAGTGGCGGAGCCAGGATTTGAACCCACAACCTCTGACTCCAAAGCCCAGGCTCTTTCCGCGCGCCCCGTCCGCCTCCCCAGCTCTAGACAGTCCGATCGGGGTGGGCAGGGAATGGGACTGTTTACTGTCACCCTGTACGCTCCACGGCGCTTAGTACAGCGCTCCGCAAGCAATAAGCGCTCGGTAAATATGACCACCAAGCACACGAATCAATCAATCAATCAATCGTATTTATTGAGCGCTTACTGAGTGCAGAGCACTGTACTAAGCGCTTGGGAAGTACAAGTTGGCAACATATAGAGACGGTCCCTACCCAACAGTGGGCTCACAATCAATCAATCAATCGTATTTATTGAGCGCTTACTGTGTGCAGAGCACTGTACTAAGCGCTTGGAAAGTACAAGTCGGCAACATATAGAGACAGTCCCTACCCAACGGTGGGCTCACAGTCTAGAAGGGGGAGACGGAGAACAAAACCAAACATACCAACAAAATAAAATAAATAGAATAGATATGTACAAGTAAGATAAATAAAGAAATAGAGTAATAAATATGTACAAACATATATACAGGTGCTGTGGGGAAGGGGAGGAGATGATGATGAAGCCGAGCTATACGTGCTGTGGGGCTGAGAGGAGAAAGAGCGAAGGAGCCAGTAAGAGCGGCGCAGAAGGGAATGGGAGAAGAAGAGAGGATTTAATCAGGGAGGGCTTCTTGGAGGAAATGTGCAGAGTGAGGAGCAGAAATCCAAGAAATCCAGAAATCCTTCGCCCCCTCCAACTTCCCCCTGGTTCGACTGGCAGTCACCCAAGCCCGCTGGACGGAGGAGGGCTGAGGTCCAGGCTGGGGGACCCTCCAGGGGCTCGAGGGAAAGGGGAGACGATACGCAGAAGGGCAGGGTGTGGGCATTTGAAGGCAATCAATCAGTGGAATTTATTGAGCGCTTACTGTGTGCAGAACACTTGGACTGAGCACTTGGGAGAATACAACGCAAAAGAGTTGGTAGACATGATCCTTGCCCACCAGAATACTGCAACATATAAGGGAGAGACAGACAATCAAATAAATTAATAACAACAACTGTGGTATTCGTTAAGCGCTTACTCTAAGCCGAGGACTGTACTAAGCGCTTGGCCCTGCTGAGAGCTCACCTCCTCAATAAATACGATTGATTGATTGATTGATTCACTTCTCTCGTCCTCAGTTCCCTCATCTGTAACATGGTCTTCCCAGACTGAGCCCCTTCCCTCCTCTCCCCCTCGTCCCCCTCTCCATCCCCCCATCTTACCCCCTTCCCTTCCCCACAGCACCTGTATATATGGATATATGTTTGTACATATTTATTACTCTATTTATTTATTTATTTTACTTGTACATATCTATTCTATTTTATTTTGTTAGTATGTTTGGTTTTGTTCTGTCTCCCCCTTTTAGACTGTGAGCCCACTGTTGGGTAGGGACTGTCTCTATATGTTGCCAATTTGTCCTTCCCAAGCGCTTAGTCCAGTGCTCTGCACACAGTAAGCGCTCAATAAATACGATTGATGATGATGATGACAGATACGAGATAACTGAGTCCCGCACAGATCTCACAGACTAAGTAGGAGGGAGAAGAGAAATGGGAATCCCCATTTTGCAGATGAGGCCCAGAGGAGTGAACTGACTTGCCCAAGGTCACGCAGATAAGGGAAATCGAGACCACTTGTACTTCCCAAGCGCTTAGTACAGTGCTCTGCACACAGTAAGCGCTCAATAAATACGATTGATTGATTGATTGATTGATTGATTGATTGAGACGTACTAAAGGGCTGAGGGGGTCGGGTACATATCGAGGGCTTAAGGCAGGCAGATTCAAGGACACAGACGACACAGAAGGGAGGGCGAATGGGGGAAAGGAGGCTTAGTCAGGGAAGGAGAAGTTATAACATAATATAATATAATTATTATATATAATATAATATATAATAATATAAGAGCTTTGAAGATGGGAGGCGGTAGTCTGTTGGATATGAAAGGGCGAGGGAGCTTCAGGCCAGATGGAGGAAGTGGGTTGAATTATAATATAACATAATATAATTATTATATATAATATAATATAATATATAATAATATAAGAGCTTTGAAGATGGGAGGCGGTAGTCTGTTGGATATGAAAGGGCGAGGGAGCTTCAGGCCAGATGGAGGAAGTGGGTTGAAGCAAACGAAAAGCGGGAAGGCCTCCAGAAGTCAACACGATTCAGTTTGTCTCTTAGGAGGATGAGCTTCCTTAGGACTTAACCGGTCGTATTTACTGAGCGCTTACCGTGAGCAGAGCACTTGAGCCTCAGTTACCTCAGCTGTAAAATGGGGATTAAGACTGTGAGCCCCCCGTGGGACAACCTGATCACCTTGTAACCTCCGCAGCGCTTAGAACAGTTCATTTGCACACAGTAAGTGCTTCATAAATGCTATCATTGTAATTATTATTATTATTTAGAGAAGCAGCACGGCTCAGTGGAAAGAGCCCAGGCTTTGGAGTCAGAGGTCATGGGTTCAAATCCCGGCTCTGCCAATTGTCAGCTGTGTGACTTTGGGCAAGTCACTTCACTTCTCTGGGCCTCAGTTACCTCATCTGTAAAATGGGGATTAAGACTGGGAGCCCCCCGTGGGGCAACCTGATCACCTTGTAACCTCCCCAGCGCTTAGAACGGTGCTTTGCACATAGTAAGCGCTTAATAAATGCCATTATCATCATCACTGTACCAAGCGCTTGGGAGAGTACAGCAGAGCTGGTAGACACTCAAAAGACCAGCTTCGAGATTGAGGGAAATGAAAACAAGAAATTTTCTTAAACTTACTCTTTCATCAATAATTCTCATAAGCCACCTTTTAGTCAGGTTATGCCTCTTGACCGCCTGGAAAAGAAAAGAACTGGTAAGACCCGACACATAGAAGTAAAAATGATTTCAGACATTCTGCAGTTTGAATTCACAGGAGTCAAGCACTACCACCACCACACTACCACCAAACAAAACTACTCATTAAAGAACAGCATCTGTAATCGTTCATAACTGGATGGACAGCACACCTAGAATTTACAAAAGGACACATATTAGGGAAGGAGAAGAAAGTCACCAGAAAAAGACTTCACACCGTGTCATCATCAGTATCAGTAGAGGTGAACGATCCCTGATCGGGGGGACCCCAGAAAATATTTATGTAATTGAGCACATAAGTATCTTTGGGGCCCCTTCCCCGTCACGGATTATTCACCTCTACTCAGAGAATAATTTCTACTATAGAAGCAGCAATATGGCAGAGAATGGGCCTGGGAGTTGGAAGGATCTGGGTTCTAATCCTGGCTCTGCCCCTTGTCTGCTGTGTGAATGAATGAATGAATAATAATGGCATTTATTAAGTGCTGACTATGTGCAAAGCACTCCTTCCTCTCCCCCTCCCCCCGCCTTACCTCCTTCCCCTCCCCACAGCACCTGTTTATATGTATATATGTTTGTACATATTTACTACTCTATTTATAATAACAATAATAATAATAATGATGATGGCATTTATTAAGTGCTTACTATGTGCAGTGCACTGTTCTAAGCACTGAATGTTGTACATATTTATTCTATTTATTTTGTTAATATGTTTTGTTTTGTTGTCTGTCTCCCCCCTTCTAAACTGTGAGCCCACTGTTGGGTAGGGACCGTCTCTCTATGTTGCCAACTTGTCCCTCCCAAGCGCTTAGTACAGTGCTCTGCACACAGTAAGCACTCAATAAATGATTGAATGAATGAATGAATAATAATGGCATTTATTAAGCACTTACTATGTGCAAAGCACTCCTTCCTCTCCCCCTCCCCATCCCCCCGCCTAATCTCCTTCCCCTCCTCACACCACCATGTATATATGTATATATGTTTGTGCATATTTATTACTCTGTTTATTTTACTTGTGCATATTTATTCTATTTATTTTATTTTGTTAATATGTTTTGTTTGGTTGTCTGTCTCCCCCTTCTAGACTGTGAGCCCGCTGTTGGGTAGGGACCGTCTCTAGATTCATTCATTCAGTCGTATTTATTGAGCGCTTACTGTGTGCAGAGCGCTTGGGAAGTCCAAGTTGGCAGCATATAGAGACGGTCCCTACCCAACAGTGGGCTCACAGTCTAGATGCTGCCAACTTGTACTTCCCAAGCGCTTAGTACAGTGCTCTGCACACAGTAAGAGCTCAATAAATACAACCGAATGAATGACCTTGAGCGAGTCACTTCACTTCCTCCGTGCCTCAGTTCTATTATCTGCAAAATGGGGATCCAATACCTGTTCACCTCATTTCTACTTACACTGCAAGCCCCTTGCGGGCTCGTATCTACCACCGCACTTAGACGGTGCTTGGCACATAGTAAGCGCTTAACAAATGCCACCACCATCATCATCCCCGTAAGTCTTTTTTGGACAGAGGTGGACAAGATGGTGGCCCCACTGCCTTAGCGTTAGCAGTAGCGGTTCACTTATCTGAAGAGCTCTGAAGGACACACGGCAGGAGGCTGTCTAATCAGTCAGTCGATCGGATTTATTGAGCACTTACTGTGTGCAGAACACTGTACTGAGCGCTTGGGAGAGTACGATATAAGAATAAACAGACCACAGTCCCTGCCCACAGTGAGCTTACAATCTAAAAGGGGTGTCTCACCTGGGAAGCTCAGGAGCAGGAGGGACAGCTCCACTCCCAGGACTCTATTTATTATTATTATTATTATTACTCTATTTATTTATTTTATTTGTACATATCTATTCTATTTATTTTATTTTGCTAGCATGTTTGGTTTTGTTCTCTGTCTCCCCCTTTTAGACTGTGAGACCACTGTTGGGTAGGGACTGTCTCTAGATGTTGCCAATTTGTACTTCCCAAGCGCTCAGTACAGTGCTCTGCACATAGTAAGCGCTCAATAAATACGATTGATGATGATGACGATGACCCCCTACAGAGGCCGGGAGCACGCCCACACTGGTAGAGACCAAACAGAACTCCCTACTAGCAGCAGAGACAGTAATAATGATAATTGTGGCATTTGTAAAGCGTGGACTATGTACCGGGCACTGTACTAAGGGCTGGGGTGGATAGAAGCAAATTGGGATGGACACAGTCCCTGTCTCATGGGGGTCCTCACAGTCTCAATCCCTGTTTCAGGCCCAGAGAAGTGAAGTGACTTCATTCATTCATTCATTCATGCATTCAATCGTATTTATTGAGCGCCTACTTGCCCAAAGTCACAGAGCCAGGAACCCAAGTCTTTCTGACGCCCAGGCCTGTGCTCTTTCCACAAGGCCACTCCGCCGAGTTCGGAAGTGCGCTGCGCCGACCTAAACTCTTGGAAAAGTACAGCAGGTTCCCAAAGCCACAGGTGGCCACCCCACGAGGGCAATGGTGGCCACCACCCCAACTATAGTTTGGTCTGGACCCCCAGACTTGCTCATCCCCAGCTTCTGGGCATTTCCAACAGGGGCGAAGATCCAAGATGCCCACTTATTTGGCCTATTTGCTCTTTCGGGCCTGCCCCCTCCAAGATTTCAATTATTGGACAGGAGGAGGGGCTCCAGATAATATCCCTCCCTTCCCCACAGCACCTGTATATATGTATATATGTTTGTACATATTTTTATACTCTATTTATTTAATTTATTTGTACATATCTATTCTATTTATTTTCTTTTGTTAGTATGTTTGGTTTTGTTCTCTGTCTCCCCCCTTTTAGACTGTGAGCCCACTGTCGGGTCGGGACTGTCTCTAGATGTTGCCAATTTGTACTTCCCAAGCGCTTAGTACAGTGCTCTGCACATAGTAAGCGCTCAATAAATACGATTGATGATGATGATGATGATCAATCAATCAATCGTATTTATTGAGCGCTTACTGTGTGCAGAGCACTGTACTAAGCACTTGGGAAGCACAAGTTGGCAACATATACCATCCATTTCTTTAAGCTGCTCTGCACTGGGCAGACAGATGGACAAACGTAGGTGGACAGGGCTAGAAGAGACAAACAACAGATGTAACGAAAAAGTGCCTTTCCGTGTGCACAATGTGGCAAGGACTGTGTGTCCCACATTAGTTTGTTAGACGGCCACACACAAACTCTCTCTCTCTCTCTCACACATAAGTGAACTTAGCTGTCAGTGCTGTCGTCCTCAAACACCAGTATACAATGGGCTACGCGAAGCCACTTAATTTCTTGTTTTGGAAAAGGCTTCCCAGCCTTTCAGGAAAGAAAAATTCCACCCGGTTTGTCCTACTTAAATCCACTCCCGGGCCTCGCTACGCTACTGGAAACAGTTTCTAACGCGGGGACGTTACAATGGGATCGCCACGACGGGCCCGCTGCAGGTTGAAGAGCCGGTGTGGTTTGGGGCTGTGCTGGGCCACTGAACAGGCGGAGATAAAGAGCTAATCTGAGACTTCCAGCTTCTCCCATCCACTTTCTCTCCCTGGCCCTGCAGTCAGGGATAATAATAATAATAATGGCATTTATTAAACGCTTACTATGTGCAAAGCACTGTTCTAAGCACTGGGGAGGTTACAGGGTGATCAGGTTGTCCCACGGGGGGCTCACAGTCTTCATCCCCATTTTACAGACGAAGTAACTGAGGCACGGAGAAGTTGAGTCACACAGCTGACAATTGGCAGAGCCGGGATTTGAACCCATGACCTCTGACTCCATAGCCCGGGCTCTTTCCACTGAGCCACGCTGCTTCTCTGGCCTTAGTCTTGACATGCCCTGGCCGATCACGAGACCTAAGGAGAGGTGTCCTAGTGCCAAGCCCTTTTTTTTTTCCTATTACAAGGAGGGTGTTGAGTTTTTCTTTAATGGTAATTGTTAAGCACTTACTGTGTGCCAGGCACTCTACTGTGCGCTGGATGAATACAAGCCAATTGGGTTGGACACAGTCACTGTCCCATGGGAGGGCTCACAGCCTTAATCCCCTTTTACAGAAGAGGTAACTGAGGCACAGAGAAGTGAAGTGACTCGTCACAGAGCAGACAGGTGGTAGTGCTGGGATTAGAACCCAGGTCCTTCTGACTCCAAGGTCTGTGCTCTATTCACTGGGCCACACTGCTTCTCCTTATCCTGTGGAATGGTCTCTAATTTCACTGGTATAGCTAAGCTACGAATGGCAGTGAATTAAATGAATTAACGGTTTTGTGCAAAAATGATCCAGGCAGGAGAGTGAAGTATGGACTGGAGTGGGGAGAGCTAGGACACAGGGAGGTCAACGAGGAGGCAGAAGCAGTAGTCAATAATAATAACAATCGTATATGTTAAGCGCTTACTATGTGTCAGGCACTGTACTAAGCCCTGGGGTGAATACAAGTAAATCGGGCCGGACCAGTCCCTGTCCCATGGCGGGCTCACAGTCTCAATCCCCATTTTACAGATGAGGGAACTAAGGCACAGAGAAGTAAAGTGACGTGCTTAGATCACCGTAGTAACAGCTTGGATGAAGAAGATTTTAGCGATGTTGTACAGGTCAAACTGACGGGATGTAGTGATAGATGATAGAATAGGAGGGCTGAATGAAAGAGGTGAGTCAAGGAAAATGCCAAGGTAACGGGCTTGTGAGACAGAAAGAATGGTGGGGCCGTCAACAATGATGGGAAAGTCAAGGGGAGGACAGAGTTTGGGAGGGAAGAAAAGAAGTTGTTTTGGATATCTTCATCAATGGTATTTATTGAGCACTAACTGTATGCCAAGCACTGTACTGAGCGCTTGGGAGACTACAGTAAAACAGAGTTGGTCAACACGTTCCCCACCCGCTAGTTTATAGTCTAGAGACTTGTTAAGATTGAGGTGTCAGTGAGACATCTAAGTAGAGGTGTCCTGAAGGCAGAAGGAAATCCGCCAAGAAGGATCAGGCTTGGAAATACAGATTTGGGAATCATCCTCAAGGAGGCGAAAACTGAAGCCATGGGAGCAAATGAGTTCTCCACGTGGGTGCGGACAGAGAACAGAGGAACTCCCGGATTTCGGGGGAGGGAAGCAGAGAAGGAACCCACAAAGATACTAAAAAGGAGCAGCCGGAGAAATTGGAGGTGAAACAGCAGAGGACAGCATCAGTGAACCACAGCTGGATAATATGTATTTGTACGTATTTATTACTCTATTTATTTATTTTATTCATACATATTTATTCTATTTATTTTATTTTGTTAATATGTTTTGTTTTGTTGTCCGTCTCCCCCTTCTACACTGTGAGCCCACTGTTGGGTAGGGACCGTCTCTATATGTTGCCAACTTGTACTTCCCAAGCG
Organism: Tachyglossus aculeatus; assembly: GCF_015852505.1. Classification (NCBI taxonomy): domain Eukaryota; kingdom Metazoa; phylum Chordata; class Mammalia; order Monotremata; family Tachyglossidae; genus Tachyglossus; species Tachyglossus aculeatus. The sequence continues at coordinate 88,811,028 of NC_052069.1, forward strand.
CTTAGTACAGTGCTCTGCACAGAGTAAGCGCTCAGTAAATATGATTGAATGAATGAATGTCCAGGAGAAGGGGGTGGTCCACAGTGTTGAAGGCAGCTGAGAGTCTGAGAAGGATTAGGATGGAGTACAGACCGTTGGATTTGGCAAGAAGACGATCAGCGGTGACCTTTAAGTGGGCAGTTTCTTTGAATCAATCAATCAATCGTATTTATTGAGCGCTTACTGTGTGCAGAGCACTGTACTAAGCGCTTGGGAAGCACAAGTTGGCAACATATAGAGACGGTCCCTACCCAACAGTGGGCTCACAGTCTAGAAAGGGGCCAAAAGGGCCAAAGTCAGACTGGAGAGGGTGGTGAAGGAGAGAATTGGTGGAGAGGAAGTGGAGGTAGCAGGCGTAGACAACTCGCTCACAGAGTTTGGAGAGGAATGGTAGGAGCGAGATGGAGCGATAACTAAAGTTCCTCAGCATGACAATGGCATATCCGGGTGATAGTAGATACCTCAAAGTTGAAGTTTTGGGACTCAGAAACCAGACAGGCTGGGGGCCATCAAAATGGGACCTATAGTTTGGCAGTGACCCTGCAGGTCACGTAGACTCTCCTCACAATACCTCAATTGTCATTTATCTGGATCATCCTCACTCCCTACTGTTCCAGCTCTTCAAGACTGTCCCACATCACTCAACCAATGATGGTACTGAGAGCTCACCTCCTCCCGGAGGCCTTCCCAGACTGAGCCCCCTTTTTCCTCTCCTCCTCCCCATCCCCACTGCCCTACCTCCTTCCCCTCCCCACAGCACTTGTATATATTTGTACAGATTTATTATTCTATTTATTTTACTTGTACCTATTTACTACTCTATTTATTTTGTTAATGATGTGCATATAGCTTTACTTCTATTTGTTCTGACGATTTTGACACCTATCTACGTGTTTTGTTTTGTTGTCTGTCTCCCCATTCTAGACTGTGAGCCCGTTGTGAGATACCGCCTCTACATGTTGCCAACTTGTACTTCCCAAGCGCTTAGTACAGTGCTCTGCACACAGTAAGCGCTCAATAAATACATCTGAATGAATGAATGAACCAATGGTTCTCTTGTGGAAGTGTCAACTACTGGACATCAGGGACACTTGCTTTATTATAAGAAATGCTTTTTTAGGATATTTTGTTAAGCGCTAACTTTGTGCCAGGCACTGGGGTAGATAAAAGATTATCGGTTTGAACAGTCCCTGTCCCTCATGGGGCTCAGATTCCCCATTTTACAGGTGAGGAAGCTAAGGCACAGAGAAGTGGCTTACCCAAGGTCACACAGCAGACAAGTGGCAGAGCTGGGATTAGAAGCCAGGTCCATGCTCTATCCATTAGGCCACACTGCTTCTCGTCATTTAAGTTGGGAGCTTTTTAAAAATAATCATTTACAGTAATAATAGCGGGGTGGGGGGCGGGGAGAAGAGAAGGATCATCTAGGTTATCATGGAGTAACGTTTTAAGAAGCACACCAGAAGTGGACCTATGTTTGAACTGATTTTTAGCTGGTAGCAGGCCTGGAGACCTGTTCTCTGACTGCTATATACATCTCCATATTTGGAGGACACAACTAACAAACAAAATAGTTTCCCAATACCCTATTATCAGGGGAGAGAATTTGAGGAGAGGGTCAAAGCAAAAGAGAACAGATTTTTTTTTCTTTTTACCTTCCAGAGTTCAATGGCCACTGGCTGATGAGGTGGGTTATCACGATATATATCTTCCACCACTTTCCTCCAAAACTGCATCCGCATCAGGCCGATCGTCTTCTCAGAGACGGCGTCTTTAACCTGAGGATCACGCTAAAAACTTTTACAAACGTTCTCTTCCTCGACATGAAACAGGCACTTGCAAGGCACAGTTGCGATCGGACGATTCAGTAAAAAATGAGCTTTGTTTGCTAGGCTGTTTCCGATTTCTTATCAAATCGCGTAACCGATAGCGGCTTCTCGGTTCCAGACGTTTGGAGAAAAACTGCTTATTTTGATACCGAAAGAGCACCAAAGATTAGAGCTCAGAAAAGATTGAACGGTGAAAGAAAACATGCCTACTCCAGATCAAGTCTATTCTTAGAAGGTACTTTTTCCAGTCTTTCTACCTAACTGAAAAATCTTCCCTATCCTTACCCCGGCAATAAACTATAAATCGTGCCTTGCCATGATAGTTCTTTTTACCCTCTGAAACTCAAAAAATACTTGCTGACTGACAGGCAGTTCTATCCTGGTCATTATCGATTCAATACCGTACGATTTAAGCATTAACTCGAGGCATAGTGAATAGAGCCAGAAGGTCATGGGTTCTAATCCCGGCTCTGCCGCTAGTCTGCTGTGTGACGCCGGGCAAGTCACTTCACTCTTCTGTGCCTCAGTGACCTCTCCTGTAAAGTGGGGATTATGACTGTGAGCCCCATATGGGACAGAGACTGTATCCAACCCCATTTGCTTGTATCCACCCCGGCACTTAGTATAGTGCTTGGCCCGTTATAAGCACTTATCACTACCATTAAAAAAGTGGGCACTGTAACTGCATTACTGAATACAGCGCAATTAATCCCTGAAAAAAGGAAGTGCAACGTTTCCCACGCTGACATTTTTGGAAGGCGGTTCATTAGTTAAAGCTGCAAAACAGGCAGTGGAATCTATAGCTTTGGTCTTGATTAAAAAAAAAGAAAAGATGTTGGCTATCAGCTGGTCCTAATTTCCTTAATAATTTTGGTTTGTGGAAGTTAAAACAGAACACTCACACATCACCGCTTTGCCATTCAGTATCTGACGGATTTTAATACCTGCCTGGGCCAGTTCCACGTTGAAGGCTCTCAGCGCAAAAGCTGAGCTGCGGTATTCAGAAGGCAGCAGCAAGGAGCACAAGTAACCTTCATAGTCGCGTTTCCTAGAAACCGTAAAGAGAAAGACGGGGTTTTAATTCCCTGCCTAAACCACATAAAAACCCGCAGAAATGTGAGTGCATCAAATACGGACCCCGAATTTCAAGACATCAGGATACAGGCGAAAAACGATATTCAGGAATGTGAGTGCATCAAATACCGACCCCTAATTTCAAGACACGAGAATACGGGCGGAAAACGGTATTTATTCAATCAATCAATTGTATTTATTGAGTGCTTACTAGGCACAGAGCATTGTCTGAAGCACTTGGAAGAGTACAACAGAAATAGCAGCCATATTTCCTGTCCATAGCCAGCTGACAGTCTAGAGGGGGAGACAGACATTAATATGAATAAATAAGTAATTTACAATGTCGAATTTAAAGATAGGAGCATAACTACTATGGGGTGGGGCGAATATCAAATGTCAAAAGGTCACAGACTGAAGCGCAGAGACGATGCAGAGGGGAGAGTGACCCACGGAAGAGAGGGGGCTTAATCAGCTTTGTTGAGCCCTTAATGCGTACAAAGCTCTGTCCTAAACACTTGGGAGAGTATAGTACAACAGAACTGGTAGACGTGTTCCCTGCCCACAATGAGCTTGCAATCTAGAAGGGTAGACAAGCATTAGTACAGTGCTCTGCACACAGTAAGCGCTCAATAAATACGATTGATGATGATGATGATTAATATAAAGTCTATATGTTACCTCCAGAAGATATTTTCCTCCATCTCTAAAGGGCCAGACCTATACAATTTCATGCCAGTATTACTGTACAGACACAAAGGACGATTGAAGGAATAATAATAATAACAATAACGGTATTTGTTAAGCACTTTCTATGTGCCAAGCACTGTTCTAAGCGCTGGGGTAGATACAAGGTAATCAGGTTGTCCCACGTGGGGCTCACAGTCTTCATCCCCATTCTCCAGATGAGGTAACTGAGGTACAGAGAAGTTAAGTGACTTGCCCGATGTCACACAGCAGACAAATGGTGGAGCCGGGATTAGGACCCGTGTCCTCTGACTCCCAAGCGCGTGCTCTTTCCACTAAACCACGCTGCTACTTAATCTCCTCTGAGGTTTTTGGTCCATTTGCAAAATGCCCCCGACCTTTGTAATCGGACGGTACTTGCTGTAATGAAAGTTCCCAACCATAAAAAGAGAAGCAGCATATTGTTGTTGACACTGCAAGTTTTGGGGGACAGAAGTGGCAAAAGTCCCCTCTAGGAAAGCCACAGAAATACCCCAGGAATCGTCAGAACTTTCCCCTCTAGACTGGAAGCTCGTTGTGGGCAGGGAATGGCTCTGCCAACTGTCTAGTACCATGTTGTAAGAATAATAATAATTGTGACATTTGTTAATAATAATAATAATAATGATGATGATGCTATGTGCAGAGCACTGTTCTAAGCGCTGGGGGGGATACAAGGTGATCAGTTTGTCCCACGTGGGGTTCACAGTCTTAATCCCCATTTTACAGATGAGGTCACTGAGGCTCGGGGAAGTGACTTGCCCAAGGTCACACAGCAGACATGTTAAGTGCTTACTAGGTGCCAGGCACTGTTCTAAGTGCTGGACCAGATGCAAGATAATTGGATTGGACACAATCCCTGTCCCTCACAGGGCTTGCAGTCTTCATCCCCATTTTCCAGATGAGGGAACTGAGGCCCAGAGATAATAATAATAATAATAATAATAATAGTAATAATAGCATTTGTTAAGCACTTACTATGTGCCAAGTACTATTCTAAGCGCTGGGGTAGATACAAGGTTATCAGATTGTCCCACTTGGGGCTCACAGTCTTAATCCCCATTTTACAGATGAGGCAACTGAGGCATGGAGAAGTGAAGTGACTTGCCCAAATGTGAAGTCACTTGCCACTTTTAGACTGTGAGCCCACTGTTGGGTAGGGACTGTCTCTATGTGTTGCCAATTTGTACTTCCCAAGCGCTTAGTACAGTGCTCTGCACATAGTAAGCGCTCAATAAATATGATTGATTGATTGATTGATTGCCCCAGATGACGCAGCAGACAAGTGGCAGAGCCAGGGCAAGAACTCGGGTCCTTCTGAATCCCAAGTGCTTAGTTCAGTGCTCTGCACACAGTAAGTGCTCAATAAATATGACTGATGATTGACTGATTGAAGTACTTGGCCCTGCCGTTGGTCCCTTGGCTTCAGCGCTGTCCCACGTGTGGCTCACGCTCTAAGTTGGAGGGAGGAGGATTTCCTCCCCATTTTACAGAGGAGGAAGCTGAGGTGCCGGGAAGTTACCAGACTTGCCCGAGGTCACACAGCAGGCGGGCGGCAGAGCCGGAATCAGAACTTAGGGTCCCCTGACTCTAAGGGCCTGCTCTTTCCACTAGGCTACTCTGCACTTCTCCTCTCAAAGCTGTCCATCGCCTCGCCCCCTCCTACCTCACCTCCTTTCTCTCCTTCTCCAGCCCAGCCCGCACCCTCCGCTCCTCCGCCGCTAATCTCCTCACCGTGCCTCGTTCTCGCCCGTCCTGCCACTGACCCCCAGCCCACGTCATCCCCCGGGCCTGGAATGTCCTCCCTCCGCCCATCCGCCAAGCTCGCTCTCTTCCTCCCTTCAAGGCCCTACTGAGAGCTCACCTCCTCCAGGAGGCCTGCCCACACTGAGCCCCCTTTTTCCTCTCCTCCTCCCCATCCCACCTCCTTCCCCTCCCCACAGCACCTATATATATATATTTGTACAGATTTATTACTCTATATTACTTGTACATATTTACTATTCTATTTATTTTGTTAATGATGTGCATATTGCTTTAATCCTATTTGTTCTGACGATTTTGACACCTGTCTATTTGGTTTGTTTGTCATCTGTCCCCCCCTTCTAGACTGTGAGCCCGTTGTTGGGGAGGGACCGTCTCTATATGTTGCCGACGTGTACTCCTCAAGCGTTTAGTCCAGTGCTCTGCACACAGTAGGTGCTCAATAAATACGACTGAATGAATGAACTTACTCTCTGTAGGGTAGGGACTGTCAGTTCATGGGTTCAAATCTCGGCTCTGCCATGTGTCAGCTTTGTGACTTTGGGCAAGTCACTTCACTTCTCCGTGCCTCAGTTCCCTCATCTGTAAAATGGGGATGAAGTCTGTGAGCCCCCCGTGGGACAACCCGATCACCTTGTAACCTCCCCAGCGCTTAGAACAGTGCTTTGCACATAATAAGCGCTTAATAAACACCATCATTATTATACAAGCTAATCAGGTTGAGCACAAGAACTGGGGCCCGCAAGGGGCTTACAGTCGGAGGAAAGAGGATTTAATCCTCATTCATTCAATCGTATTTATAGAGCGCTTACTGTGTAGATCACTGTACTAAGCACTTGGGAAGTACAAGTCGGCAACATAGAGAGACGGTCCCTACCCAACAATGGGCTCACAGTCTAGAAATATAGATGAGGAAACTGAGGCCCAGAGAAGTGAACCGGCTTGCCCAAGGTCACACGGCAGGCAAGCAGCAGCGCCGGGATTACAGCCCAAGTTCTGTGCTTCCTTGGCCACTGCTCTTTCCACTAAGCCTTGCTGCTTTCTTACTTGCTTGTCGGCGGCTTGTCTTTCTCCCTCTGAACAATTTGCAAGTGTCTTGATTCAGTGCCTTGCACATAATTGTTGCTCAAAAGAGATTGATATATTTTTCCGAGGAGGTTTAGAAATCATCTCCGTGAAGTTTTCCCCAACGGCTAACATTTCACTCCTACACTTGGCCAAGCTGTCCTTTTCTTTCAAAGATGACGATGACTATTACTTGGACCTGATTATCTACTACCTAACCCAGCATTTAATACGGTGTTTGGCACGTGGTATGCACTTGAAAACCATAATTCTTCTTATTCTTACTACTATGGTGCTTTTTAAGTGCTTACTATGTGCTAAACACTGGGTTAGATGAGACGTTCAGGATAGACACAGCCCCTGTCCCAAACAAAGCTCACATTCGAAGTAGGCAGGAGAAGAATTTAATCCCCCTTTTACAGATGAGGGAATTGAGGAACAGAAGTGGGAGTGGCAGAAGCTCTTTCTCTAAAGAAGCAGTGTGGCTCAGTGGAAAGAGCCCGGGCTTGGGAGTCGGAGGTCATGGGTTCTAATACCAACTCTGCCACGTGTCTGCTGTGTGACTTTGGGCAAGTCACTTAACTTCCCTGAGCCTCAGTGATCTCATCTGTCAAATGGGGATTAAGACTGCCAGATGTGAAGAGGGAGGGCATTCCAGGCCAGAGGCAGGATGCGGATCTTAATTAATCTTCATTTTACAGATGGGGTAACTGAGGGCCAGAGAAGTGAAGTGACTTGCCCAACGTCACACAGCTGACAATTGTCAGAGCCAGGATTTGAACCCATGACCTCCGACCCCAGCCCACTGTTGGGTAGGGACCGTCTCTATATGTTGCCAACTTGTACTTCCCAAGTGCTTAGTACAGTGCTCTGCACACAGTAAGTGCTCAATAAATACGATTGATTGATTGATTGATGCGGGTGGCGAGAGACAAGATTAAGATACAGCGAGAAGGTCACAGAATTCAGTGAGAGACTGAATACGCAGGCTTCACCGACACTATCCTCTCTCGGTTCTCCTATCTCTCTGACCCCTCCTTCTCAGTTCCTTTTTCCTTTGCTGGTTCCTCCTTTCATTCATTCGTTCAATCGTATTTATTGAGCGCTTACTGTGTGCAGAGCGCTGTACTAAGCGCTTGGGAAGTCCAAGTTGGCAACATATAGAGACGGTCCCTACCCAACAGTGGTCTAGACGAGTCCTGTGCCTCCCACCCTCTGAAGGGGGTGAAGGGGTCCCTCGGGGTTCACTTCTAGGTGACTTTCTAACCTCCACCTTGGAGAACTCATTTTCTCCCATGACTTCAACTACCAACTCTCGGCGGGTGATTCCCAGATCTCCATCTCCAGCCCCGACCTCTCTCCTTCTCTGCATCTCCTCCTGCCTTCAGGACAACTCTACCGAGATCAATCGTATTTATTGAGCGCTTACTGTGTGCAGAGCACTGTACTAAGCGCTTGGGAAGTACAAGTTGGCAACATAGAGAGACAGTCCCTATCCAACAGTGGGCTCACAGTCTAAAAGATGTCCCACCGACACCTCAGACTAAACGTGCAAAACAGAACTCCTTATCTTCTCTCCCTAAACCTGTCCTCCACTTTCTTTCCCATCGCCATAAACAATATCATTATCTCCCTATCTCCCAACCTCATAACCTTGGTGTTGTCCTTGACTTTCTCCTTCCACCCGCGTATTCAACCTATCATCAACTCCTTGCCGGGTCTACCTTCACAACGCCACTAAAATCTGCCCTTCTCCATCCAAAATGCTACTTCTCTCAAAATGCTTGAGAGAAGCAGCCTGGCTCGGTGGAAAGAGCCCGGGCTTTGGAGTCGGAGGTCGTGGGTTCAAATCCTGGCTCTGACAATTGTCAGCTGTGTGACTTTGGGCTCAAATTCTGGCTCTGACAATTGTCAGCTGTGTGACTTTGGGCAAGTCACTTCACTTCTCTGGGCCTCAGTTACCTCATCTGGAAAATGAAGATTAATCAATCAATCAATCAATCATATTTATTGAGCCCTTACTGTGTGCAGAGCACTGTACTAAGCACTTGGGAAGTACAAGCTGGCAAATATAGAGACAGTCTCTACCCAAAAGTGGGCTCACAGTCTAGAAGGGGGAGACAGAGAACAAAACCAAACATATTAACAAAATAAAATAGAATAGGTATGTACAAGTAAAATAGAGTAATAAATATGTACAAACGTATATACATCATCATCATCATCAATCGTATTTATTGAGTGCTTACTGTGTGCAGAGCACTGGACTAAGCACTTGGGAAGTACAAGTTGGCAACATACAGAGACAGTCCCTACCCAACAGTGGGCTCACAGTCTAGAAGGGGGAGACAGAGAACAAAACCAAGCATAATTAACAAAATAAAATAAATAGAATAGATATGTACAAGTAAAATAAAGAGTAATAAACATGTACAAACATATATACATATATACAGGTGCTGTGGGGAAGGGAAGGAGGTAAGACGGGGGGATGGAGAGGGGGACGAGCAGGAGAAGATTAAGACCGTGAGCCCCCCCTGGGACAACCTGATCACCTTGTAACCTCCCCAGTGCTTAGAACAGCCCTTTGCACATAGTAAGCGCTTAATAAATGCCATCATTTTTATTACTACACTGATCCAGCCTCTCATCCTTTCCCACCCTGATTACTGTATTAACCTCCTTGCTGACCTCCCAGCCTCCTGTCTCTCCCCACTCCAGTCCATCATTCACTCTGCTGCACAGATCATTTTTCTTTCCTTTTAGACTGTGAGCCCACTTGCTGGGTAGGGACCGTCTCTATATGTTGCCAACTTGGACTTCCCAAGCGCTTAGTACAGTGCTCTGCACACAGTAAGCGCTCAATAAATACGATTGATTGATTGATTTTTCTAAAAAACCATTCGGTCCAAGTCTCTGCACTCCTCAAGAACCTCCGATTCAAGAACCCCATCCACCCCTGCATTAAACAGACACTCCTCACCACTGGCCTTTAAATCGATCTCGTCTATCTCACTGCCGACCCCTTTCCCTCATCCTCGCCCTAGCCACCCCCTGGGCAAACGGCGGCTCACGTGGATGGGTTGAGCCCGGGGTGGCACAGGGGTACCAGAAGCAGCGTGGCTTAGTGGAAAGAACACGGGCTTCGGAGTCAGAAGACATGGGTTCGACTCCCGGCTCCGGGCAAGCCACTTCACTTCTCTGAGCCTTTACCTCATCTGTAAAATGGGGATTAAGACTGTGAGCCCCACATGGGACAACCTGATTACCTTGTATCTATCCCAAACGGTGCTTGGCACATGCTAAGTGCTTAATCAATCAATCAATCGTATTTATTGAGCGCTTACTGTGTGCAGAGCACTGTACTAAGCGCTTGGGAAGTACAAGTTGGCAACATACATGTCGACAGTCCCTACCCAACAGTGGGCTCACAGTCTAAGTGGGCTCCACTTCAAAGCCTTATCGAATACCTTAATGAATACCATCATCCCCCTTCTAGACTGTGAGCACGTTGTTGGGTACAGACCGTCTCTATACGTTGCCAACTTGTACTTCCCAAGCGCTTAGTACAGTGCTCTGCACACAGTAAGTGCTCAATGAATACCATCATCCCCCTTCTAGACTGTGAGCCCGCTGTTGGGTAGGGACCGTCTCTATATGTTGCCAACTTGTACTTCCCAAGCACTTAGTACAGTGCTCTGCACACAGTAAGTGCTCAATGAATACCATCATCCCCCTTCTAGACTGTGAGCCCGTTGTTGGGTAGAGACCGTCTCTCTATGTTACCGACTTGTACTTCCCAAGCGCTTAGTACAGTGCTCTGCACACAGTAAGTGCTCAATAAATACGACTGGATGAATGAATGAATCATTATTGAGAAGCAGCGTGGCTTAGTGGATAGAGCATGGGCCTGGAGCCAGAAGGACCTGGGTTCTAATCCCGGCTCCACCACATGTCTGCCGTATGACCTTGGGAAAGTCACTTTACTTCTCTGGGCCTCAGCTCCCTCGTCTGTAAAATAGGGATGAGTGTGAGCCTCATGTGGGACAGGGACTGTGTCCAGAGAAGCAGCGTGGCTCAGGCTTTGGAGTCAGAGGTCATGGGTTCTAATCTCGGCTCCGCCAATTGTCAGCTGTGTGACTTTGGGCAAGTCAATTCACATCTCTGTGCCTCAGTTCCCTCATCTGTAAAATGGGGATTAAGACTGTGAGCCCCACGTGGGACAACCTGATTACTCTGTAACCTCGCCAGCGCTTAGAACAGTGCTTTGTACATAGTAGCTTAATATATGCTATTATTATTATTATTATTATTTATTCCAGTGTTTAGAACAGTGCTCGGCACATAGTAAGCACTCAACAAGTACTGTTATTATTCTTATTGGCGGAAGCCAGAAGCCGAGGAGGCCGCGCTCTCCCCGTGCCCCGGCCTGGGCTCTGGTCCCTCCTCTGACCTCGACCTGGTCTCAGACTGGGACACCTGCCTGTCCCCTGGCCCAATTAAATCAATCAAGCAGCGGTATTTAACTGAACATCAGTGTGCAGAGCACTGTACTAAGCGCTGGGGAGAGTACACTCTAAGAGAGTCCCCTTCCTCGCCCCACAGCACTTGTGTATATTTGTATATATGTTTATACATATTTATTACTCTATTTATTTACTTATCTATTTTACTTGTACATATCTATTCCATTTATTTTATTTTGTTAGTATGTTTGGTTTTGTTCTCTGTCTCCCCTTTTAGACTGTGAACCCACTGTTGGGTAGGGACTGTATATGTTGCCAACTTGGACTTCCCAAGCGCTTAGTACAGTACTCTGCACACAGTAAGCGCTCAATAAATATGATTGATTTGTACATTGCTATCATTCTATTTATTTTATTAATGATGCGTACGTGTCTATAATTCCATTTCTCTATTTTGATGGTATTGACGCCTGTAGACTTGTTTTGTTTGGCTGTCTGTCTCCCCCCTTCTGTGAGCTTGTTGTTGGGTGGTAGGGATTGTCTCTGTCTAATGCCGAATTGTACTTTCCAACCACTTAGTAGAGTGCTCTGCACTCAGTAAGTGCTCAATAAATATGACAATGAATGAATGAACGGGTCGGTGGATACGTTCCAAGCGTAGGAGCTGACAGTGTAGAGGACCCCACCTCTGGTCCCTCTTCTGGGCCCCTCCCCAGCCCCAGCCCCGTCCCCATCTCCTCCGCTCGTCCCCGGCCCAGTGTCTGTCCCCTAGCTCTACCCCCTGACCCCTGCCCGCCTCCTGGTCTATCAATCAATCAATCGTATTTATTGAGCGCTTACTGTGTGCAGAGCACTGTACTAAGCGCTTGGGAAGTCCAAGTTGGCAACATATAGAGACAGTCCCTACCCAACGGTGGGCTCACAGTCTAAAAGGGGGAGACAGAGAACAAAACCAAACATACTAACAGAATAATATAAATAGAATAGATATGTACAGGTAAAATAAATAAATAAATAGAGTAATAAATATGTACAAACATATATACATATATACAGGTCTAGTCTAGTCTAGACTAGATGGTCTAGTCTCCATCCCCTCCCCTACCCCTCTCCGTCCTCCGGTCCCGGCCCAATATCCATCCCCCATAGCCGTGACCCCTGCCCCCCTCCTGGTCCAGTCTCCACTCCTGCCCTGACCCCTCCGCATCCCCCAGGGCCCAACTCGGGGGTCTATACGCTCCTTGACCTCTCTCGGTTCCCCCGGGCCCGGCCCAGGGTCCGCCCCCTTTCCCGGACCCCTCACTACCTGATTTCCCTCTACCTACCCTAGTGCTTGGCACATAGTAAGCACTTAACAAATACCATAATTATTATTACTTATTCAATTCAATCGGATTTATTGAGCACTTACTGTGTGCAGAGCACTGTACTCAGCGCTTGGGAGAGAATATAACAATAAACAGACTCAGTCACTGCCCGCAACAAGCTTACGGTCTGGGCGCCAGGGAGACGGACATTAATATAAATCAATAAACGGGGTCTGTCCCCTAGCCCTGACCCCCGCCCGCCTCCTGGTCCAGTCTCCATCCCCTCTCCGGGCCCCTCGCCATCCCCGGGTCCGGCTTGGGGTCCGTCCCCTGACATCTCTCGGTCCCCGGGGTCTGGCCTGGGTTCCATCCCCTAGCCCTGACCCCTGACCACCTGATTTCCCTGTACCTACCCTAGCGCTCAGCACATGGTAAGCACTTAATTACCATAATTATTATTATTACTTCTTATTCATTCATTCAATTCAAGGGTACTTATTGAACATTTACTGTGCTCAGAGAACTGTACTAAGAACCTGGGAGAGTACACTATAACACTAAACAGACACATTCCCTGCCCTTAACAAGCTTACAGTCTGGGCGCCAAGGAGACAGACATTAATATAAATAGATAGGGTCCATCCCCTAGCCCTGCCCCCAGCTAGCCTGGTCCAGTCTCCATCCCCGTCCGTCCCCTCCCCTGATCTCTATCGGTCCCGGGCCTGGTCCAGGGTCCGTCCCCTGCCCCCTGGTCCAGTCTCCATCCCCTCCCCCGACCCCTCTCAGTCCCCCGGTCCCTGCCCAGGGTCCGTCCCCTATAGCCCTGTCCCCCGACCCCCTCCTGGCCCAGTCTCCATCCTGTCCCCAACTCCTTCCCATTCCCCGGCCCCGGCCCAGGGTCCGTCCCCTATAGCCCTGACCCCTGTACTTCTCCTGGTCCAGTCTCCATCCCCTCCCCGACCCAGGGTCCGTCCCCTATAGCCCTGACTCCCTCTTGGCCCAGTCTCCATCCCCTGCCCAACCTCTGTTTGTTCTCCAGTCCTGGTCCAGGGTCAGTCCCCTAACCCTGCCCCCTGACCCCCTCCTGGCCCAGTCTCCATCCCCTGCCCCGATCCCGGTGTCCGTCCCCTGTCGTCCTGCCCCCTGACCCCCTCCTGGCCCAGTCTCCATCCACTCCCCCGACCCCTGCCCATCCTGTGGTCCCGGTCCAGGGTCCGTCCCCTAACCCTGACCCCTGGACCTCTCCTGGCCCAGTCTCCATCCCCTGCCCTGATCCCGGTGTCTGTCCCCTAGAGCCCTGCCCCCTGACCCCCTCCTGGCCCAGTCTCCATCCCCTGCCCCGATCCTGGTCCGGTGTCCATTCCCTGTCACCCTGCCCCCGACCCCCTCCTGGTCCAGTCTCCATCCACTCCCCCGACCCCTGTCTGTCCTCTGGTCCTGGCCCGGGGTCCGTCCCCTGCCCCCTCCTGGCCCAGTCTCCATCCCCTGCCCTGATCCTGGCCAGCGTCCGTCCCCCATAGCCCTGCCCCCTGACCCTTTCCTGGTCCAGTCTCTATCTACTCCCCCGACCCCTGTCTGTCCTCCAGTCCCTGTCCAGGGTCCATCCCCTATAGCCCTGCCCCCTGACCCCCTTCTGGTCCAGTCTCTATCTACTCCCCCGACCCCTGTCCGTCCTCCAGTCCCTGTCCAGGGTCCGTCCCCTATAGCCCTGCCCCCTGACCCCCTCCTGGTCCAGTCTCTATCTACTCCCCCGACCCCTGTCTGTCCTCCAGTCCCAATCCAGGGTCCATCCCCTAACCCTGCCCCCTGCCCCCCTCCTGGTCCAGCCTCTGTCCACTCCCCCGACTCCTGTCCGTCCTCTGATCCCGGTCCAGGGTCCGTCCCCTAACCCTGACCCCCTCCTGGCCCAGTCTCCATCCCCTGCCCCGATCCTGGTGTCTGTCCCCTATAGCCCTGCCCCCTGACCCCCTTCTGGTCCAGTCTCTACCTACTCCCCCGACCACTGTCTGTCCTCCAGTCCGTCCAGGGTCCGTCCCCTATAGCCCTGCCCCCTGACCCCCTCCTGGTCCAGTCTCTATCTACTCCCCCGACCCCTGTCCATCCTCCAGTCCCAGTCCAGGGTCCAGCCCCTAACCCTGACCCCTGATCCCTGCCCCCCTCCTGGTCCAGCCTCTGTCCACTCCCCCGACTCCTGTCCGTCCTCTGATCCCGGTCCACGGTCCTTCCCCTAACCCTGACCCCCTTCTGGCCCAGTCTCCATCCCCTGCCCCGATCCCGGTGTCCGTCCCCTATAGCCCTGCCCCCTGCCCCCCTCCTGGCCCAGTCTCCATCCCCTGACCACTGACCCCCTCCTGGTCCTGTCTCCATCCCCTCCCCCGACCCCTGTCCGTCCTCCACTCCCGGTCCAGGGTCCGTCCCCTAGCCCTGACCCCTGACCCCTCCTGGTCCAGTCTCCATCCCCTCCCCCGACCCCTGTCCGTCCTCCAGTCCCGGTCCAGGGTCCGTCCCCTACAGCCGTGACCCCTGACCCCCTCCTGGCCCTGTCTCCATCCCCTGCCCCCCGCCCACTCCCTCGGTCAGGCGTCCAGTTGGGCTCACCGGAGGAGGTGGGCGCAGTAGAGGTGGAGGGCGGGTGGGGGTCGGGGGTCGGGGCCCGGGAGGAGAACGGGACGCCGGGGGCGGGAGGACAACCAGGAGGACCACCTGGAGGAGGAGGAGGAGGAGGAAGAGGAAGAGGAGGAGAAGGAGGGGAAGGAGGAGGGGAAGGACGGGGAGGGGGAGGAGGAGGAGGAGGGGAAGGAGGGGAAGGAGGAGGAGGGGAAGGAGGGGAAGGAGGAGGAGGAGGAAAAGAAGAAGGAGGGGAAGGAGGAGGAGGAGGAAAAGAAGAAGGAGGAGAAGGAGGAGGATAAAGTGGCCCCCGGCCCCCGTCGTCGCCGCAGGCCCAGGCCCAGTCCCAGGCCCATCCCACCCGCCGCCATGACAGCACCACCCCCTGACCTTTGACCCCCCCGCCACAAAGCCACCGCTTATTGGCCTACCGCCCCCTCCCCGGCGCTCAGTACGCTGCCCCTCACGTGGTAAGGGCCCCGTAAATACGGCCGCATTGAATGAATGAATAATGGCGCTTAATAAACGCCATTACTATTATAAGAGAAGCAGCGTGGCTCAGTGGAAAGAGCCCAGGCTTGGGAGTTGGTCTGTAAAATGGGGATTAAGACTGTGAGCCTTCTGTGGGAAAACCTGATCACCTGGTAACCTCCCCAGCGTTTAGAACAGTGCTTGGCAAATGGTAAGCGCTTAATAAATGCCATTATTATTATTATTAATAGGGATCGTCGGTGTTGCCGACTTGTCCTTTCCAAGCGCTTAGTACAGTGCTCCGCACGCAGGGAGCGCGCAATCAATGCGATTGGATGAATGGATGAAAGTAATAATCGTGATGATAATTATAGGATTACGGTATTATGGTCTGGCTCTCCGTCCGCCGAGCTCGCTCTCTTCCTCCCTTCAAGGCCCTACTGAGAGCTCGCCTCCTCCAGGAGGCCTTCCCAGACTGAGCCCCTTCCTTCCTCTCCCCCTCGTCCCCCCTCCATCCCCCCCATCTTACCTCCTTCCCTTCCCCACAGCACCTGTATATATGGATATATGTTTGTACATATTTTTTTACTCTATTTATTTATTTTATTTGTACATATCTATTCTATTTATTTTATTTTGTTAGTATGTTTGGTTTTGTTCTCTGTCTCCCCCTTCGGGACTGTGAGCCCACTGTTGGGTAGGGACTGTCTCTAGATGTTGCCAATTTGTACTTCCCAAGCGCTTAGTACAGTGCTCTGCACATAGTAAGCGCTCAATAAATACGATTGATGATGATGATGATGGATGAAAGTAATAATCGTGATGATAATTATAGGATTACGGTATTATGGTCTGGCTCTCCGTCCGCCGAGCTCGCTCTCTTCCTCCCTTCAAAGCCCTACTGAGAGCTCGCCTCCTCCAGGAGGCCTTCCCAGACTGAGCCCCCTCCTTCCTCTCCCCCCATCCCCCCAGCCTTACCTCATTCATTCATTCATTCATTCATTCATTCAATCGTCTTTATTGAGCGCTTATTGTGCGCAGAGCACTGGACTAAGCGCTTGGGAAGTACAAGTTGGCAACACATAGAGACGGTCCCTACCCAACAGCGGGTTCACAGTCTTCTTCCCCTCCCCACAGCACCTGTATATATGTATATATGTTTGTAAGCATTTATTACTCCATTTATTTATTTTATTTGTACATATTTATTGTATTTATTTTATTTTGTTAATATGTCTTGTCTTGTTATCTGTCTCCCCCTTCTAGACTGTGAGCCCAACAGCGGGCTCACAGTCTCTTTCCCCTCCCCACAGCACCTGTATATATGTTTGTATGCATTTATTACTCCATTCATTTATTTATTTTATTTGTACATATTTATTGTATTTATTTTATTTTGTCGATATGTTTTGTTTTGTTGTCTGTCTCCCCCTTCTAGACTGTGAGCCCGACAGTGGGCTCACAGTCTCTTTCCCCTCCACACAGCACCTGTGTATATGTATATATGTTTGTATGCATTTATTACCCTATTCATTTATTTATTTTATTTGTACATATTTATTGTATTTATTTTATTTTGTTGATATGTTTTGTTTTGTTGTCTGTCTCCCCCTTCTAGACTGTGAGCCCGACAGCGGGCTCACAGTCTCTTTCCCCTCCCCACAGCACCTGTATATATGTATATATGTTTGTACGTATTTATTACTCTTATTCATTTATTTATTTATTTATTTTTTTTTTCATTTGTACATATTTATTCTATTTATTTTATTTTGTTAACATGTTTTGTCTTGTTGTCTGTCTTCCCCCTTCTAGACTGTGAGCCCGACAGCGGGCTCACAGTCTCTTTCCCCTCCCCACAGCACCTCTATATATGTATATATGTTTGTACGTATTTATTACTCTATTTATTTATTATTTATTTATTCATTTATTTATTTTATTTGTACATACTTATTCTATTTATTCTATTTATTTTATTTTGTTAATATGTTTTGTCTTGTTGTCTGTCTCCCCCTTCTAGACTGTGAGCCTGACAGCGGGCTCACAGTCTCTTTCCCCTCCCCACAGCACCTGTATATATGTTTGTACGTATTTATTACTCTATTTATTTATTATTTATTTATTCATTTATTTATTTTATTTGTACATACTTATTCTATTTATTTTATTTTGTTAATATGTTTTGTCTTGTTGTCTGTCTTCCCCTTCTAGACTGTGAGCCCGACAGCGGGCTCACAGTCTCTTTCCCCTCCCCACAGCACCTGTATATATGTATATATGTTTGTACGTATTTATTACTCTATTTATTATTTATTTATTCATTTATTTATTTTATTTGTACAGACTTATTCTATTTATTTTATTTTGTTGATACGTTTTGTTTTGTTGTCTGTCTCCCCCTTCTAGACTGTGAGCCCGACAGCGGGCTCACAGTCTCCTTCCCCTCCCCACTGCACCTCTATATATGTATATATGTTAGTACGCATATATTACTCTATTTATTCATTTATTTCATTTGTACATATTTATTCTATTTATTTTATTTTGTCAATATGTTTTGTTTTGTTGTCTGTCTCCCCCTTCTAGACTGTGAGCCCGACAGCAGGCTCACCGTCTCTTAGTTTGTACATATTTACTACTCTAGTTATTTATTTATTTTACTTGTACATATCTATTCTATTTATTTTATTTTGTTAATATGTTTGGTTTTGTTCTCTGTCTCCCCCTTCTAGACTGTGAGCCCACTGTTGGGTAGGGACTGTCTCTATCTGTTGCCAACTTGTACTTCCCAAGCACTTAGCACAGTGCTCTGTGCACAGTAAGCACTCAATAAATATGATTGATTGACTGATTGATTTCCTCTCCCACAGCACCTGTATATATGTTTGTATGCATTTATTACTCTATTTATTTTTTTATTTTATTTGTACATATTTATTCTATTTATTTTATTTTGTTAATATGTTTGGTTTTGTTGTCTGTCTCCCCCTTCTAGACTGTGAGCCCGAGAACAGGCTCACAGTCTCCTACCCCTCCCCACAGCACCTCTATATATGTATATATGTTTGTACGTATTTATTGCTCTATTTTATTTGTACATATTTATTCTATTTATTTTATTTTGTTAATATATTTTGTTTTGTTCTCCGTCTCCCCATTCTAGACTGTGAGCCCGCTGTTGGGTAGGAACCGTCTCTATATGTTGCCAACTTGGACTTCCCAAGCGCTTAGTACAGTGCTCTGAACACAGTAAGCGCTCAATAAATACGACTGAATTGAATGAATGAATAATAGGGATCATCTCTCTATGTTGCCGACTTGTCCTTTCCAAGCGCTTAGTACAGTGTTCCGCACGCAGAAAGCGCGCAATCAATACGATCGGGTAAATGGGTGAAAGTAATAATCGTAATAATAATTATGGTATTATGGTATGGCTCTCCATCCGCCAAACTAGCTCTCTTCCTTCAAAGCCCTACTGAGAGCTCACCTCCTCCAGGATGCCTTCCCACACTGAGCCCCCTCCTTCCTCTCCCCCTCCTCCCCCTCCCCACAGCACCTGTATATATGTATATATGTTTGTACGTATTTATTACTGTATTTATTTATTTATTTTATTTGTACATATTCTATTTTATTTTGTTAACATGCTTTGTTTTATTGTCTGTCTCGCCCTTCTAGACTGTGAGCCCACTGTTGGGTAGGGACCGTCTCTCTATGTTGCCAACTTGGACTTCCCAAGCGCTTAGTACAGTGCTCTGCACACAGTAAGCGCTCAATAAATACGATTGAATGGTATTCGTTAAGTGCCCAGCGCTATCCCAAGCACTAGGGTAGATACAGGGAAATCAGGGGGACAGGGAAATCATGAATTCCCTGAAATCATGAACAACGGGCTCACAGTCTAGAAGGGGGAGAGAGACAACAAAACAAAACATGTGGACAGGTGTCAAGTCATCAGAACAAATAGAATTAAAGCTAAATGCACATCATTAACAAAATAATAATAATGACATTTATTAAGCGCTTACTATGTGCAAAGCACTGTTCTAAGCGCTGGGGTGGTTACAAGGTGATCAGGTTGTCCCATGTGGGGCTCACAGTCTTAATCCCCATAATAATAATAATAATAATGACGGTATTTGTTAAGTGCTTACTATGTGCATAGCACTGTTCTAAGCGCTCAGGAGGTTACAAGGTGATCAGGTTGTCCCACGTGGGGCTCACAGTCTTAATCCCCATAATAATAATAATAATCATGATGGTATTTGTTAAGCGCTTACTATGTGCAAAGCACTGTTCTAAGCGCTGGGGAGGTTACAAGGTGATCAGGTTGTCCCACGCGGTGCTCACAGTCTTAATCCCCATAATAATAATAATAATCAATCAATCGTATTTATTGAGCACTTACTGTGTGCAGAGAACTGTACTAAGTGCTTGGGAAGTACAAGTTGTACTTGTATTACAAGTTGTAATAAATAATGATGATGGTATTTGTTAAGCGCTTACTATGTGCAAAGCACTGTTCTTAGCGCTGGGGATGTTACAAGGTGATCAGGTTGTCCCACACAGTGCTCACAGTCTTAATCCCCATAATAATAATAATAATAATGATGGTATTTGTTAAGCGCTTACTATGTGCAAAGCACTGTTCTAAGGGCTGGGGAGGTTACAAGGTGATCAGGTTGTCCCGCACAGTGCTCACAGTCTTAATCCCCATAATAATAATAATAATAATGATGGTATTTGTTAAGCGCTTACTATGTGCAAAGCACTGTTCTAAGGGCTGGGGAGGTTACAAGGTGATCAGGTTGTCCCGCACAGTGCTCACAGTCTTAATCCCCATAATAATAATAATAGTAATAATAATGGTATTTGTTAAGCGCTTACTATGTGCAAAGCACTGTTCTTAGCACTGGGGAGGTTACAAGGTGATCAAGTTGTCCAACGGGGGGGCTCACAGTTTTCATCCCCATTTTTACAGATGAGGTACCTGAGGCACCGAGAAGTGAAGTGACTTGCCCAAAGCCACACAGCTGACAGCTGGCAGAGCCGGAATTTGAACCCATGACCTCTGACTCCAAAGCCCGGGCTCTTTCCACTGAGCCACGCAGTATACACATACAAGTAAAATATAGAGTAATAAATCTGTACAAACATATATACAGGTGCTGTGGGGAGGGGAAGGAGAGGTAGGGCGGGGGGGATTTCTAGACTGTGAGCCCACTGTTGGGTAGGGACCGTCTCTATATGTTGCCAACTTGTACTTCCCAAGCGCTTAGGACAGTGCTCTGCACACAGTAAGCGCTCAATAAATACGATTGAATGAATGATGGGGAGGAGTGTGCAGAGCACTCTGCTAAGCGCTTAGAAATCAGTTTGTCCCACGTGGAGGGGGTCACTGTTTTAATCCCCATTTGGCAAATGAGGTCACTGAGGCCCAGGGGACACTGTGAGTTCGTTGTTGGGTAGGGATTGTCTCTATCTGTTGCCGACTTGGACTTCCCAAGCGCTTAGTACAGTGCTCGGCACACAGTAAGCGCTCAATACATACGATTGAATGAATAGTAAATGAATAAATACGATTAAAATGAATAAATACACACACGTGCTTCCGGCCCTGCCCCCTCCCTCCCTCGGCAATACCGCGCCGTGCCGCCAGAGGGCGCCCGGCCTTCACCCACCGCCGCCCGCGGTGGACCTGCTCATCATTCAGTCAGTCAGTCATTCATTCATTTAGTCAGTCATTCATTCACTTAACCCTATTCATTCATTCATTCATTCAATCGTATTTAACCCTATTCATTCATTCAATCGTATTTATTGAGCACTTACTGTGTGCAGAGCACTGGACTAAGCTCTTGGGAAGGACAAGTTGGCAACATAGAGAGATGGTCTCTAACCAACATTTTACTTGTATATATTTAGTATTCCATTAATTTTGTTAATGATGTGCATCTAGCTTTACTCCTATTTGTTCTGATGACTTCATTCATTCAGTTGTATTTATTGAGCACTTACTGTGTGCAGAGCACTGGACTAAGCGCTTGGGAAGGACTAGTTGGCAACATATAGAGACGGTCCCTAACCAACATTTTACTTGTATATATTTACTATTCCATTTATTTTGTTAATGATGCGCATCTAGCTTTACTTCTATTTGTTCTGATGACTTCATTCATTCATTCAGTCGTATTTATTGAGCGCTTCCTGTGTGCAGAGCACTGGACTAAGCGCTTGGGAAGGACTAGTTGGCAACATATAGAGACGGTCTCTAACCAACATTTTACTTGTATATATTTACTATTCCATTAATTTTGTTAATGATGTGCATCTAGCTTTACTCCTATTTGTTCTGATGACTTCATTCATTCAATTGTATTTATTGAGCGCTTACTGTATGCAGAGCACTGGACTAAGCGCTTGGGAAGTACAAGTTGGCAACATATAGAGACGGTCCCTAACCAACATTTTACTTGTATATATTTACTATTCCATTTATTTTGTTAATGATTTGCATCTAGTTTTACTTCCATTTGTTCTGATGACTTCATTCATTCAATTGTATTTACTGAGCGCTTACTGTATGCAGAGCACTGGACTAAGCGCTTGGGAAGGACTAGTTGGCAACATATAGAGACGGTCTCTAACCAACATTTTACTTGTATATATTTACTATTCCATTTATTTTGTTAATGATGTGCATCTAGTTTTACTTCCATTTGTTCTGATGACTTCATTCATTCAATTGTATTTACTGAGCGCTTACTGTATGCAGAGCACTGGACTAAGAGCTTGGGAAGGACAAGTTGGCAACATATAGAGACAGTCTCTAACCGACATTTTACTTGTATATATTTACTATTCCATTTATTTTGTTAATAATGTGCATCTAGCTTTACTTTTTGTTCTGGTGACTTCATTCATTCATTCAATTGTATTTATTGAGCGCTTACTGTATGCAGAGCACTGGACTAAGCGCTTGGGAAGGACAAGTTGGCAACATATAGAGACAGTCCCTAACCAACATTTGACTTGTATATATTTACTATTCCATTTATTTTGTTAATGATGTGCATCTAGCTTTACTTCTATTTGTTCTGATGACTTCATTCATTCATTCAATCGTATTTATTGAGCGCTTACTGTGTGCAGAGCACTGGACTAAGCGCTTGGGAAGTACAAGTTGGCAACATATAGAGACGGTCTCTAACCAACATTTGACTTGTATACATTTACTATTCCATTTATTTTGTTAATGATGTGCATCTAGCTTTACTTCTATTTGTTCTGGTGACTTCATTCATTCATTCAATCGTATTTATTGAGCGCTTCCTGTGTGCAGATCACTGGACTAAGCACTTGGGAAGTACAAGCTGGTAACATATAGAGACGGTCCCTACACAACAGCAGGCTCACAGTCTAGAAGGGGGAGACAGACAACAAAACAAAACATATAAAACAAATAAAATAAATAGAATAAACATGTACAAGTAAAATGAATAAATAGAGTAAGAAATATGTACAAACATATATACATATATACAGGACTTGACACCTGTCCACATTCATTCATTCATTCAATTGTATTTATTGAGCGCTTACTGTGTGCAGAGCACTGGACTAAGCGCTTGGGAAGTACAAGTCGGCAACATATAGTGACGGTCCCTACCCAACAACGGCTCATCATCATCAATCGTATTTATTGAGCACTTACTTTGTGCAGAGCACTCTACTAAGCGCTTGGGAAGTACAAGTTGGCAACATATAGAGACAGTCCCTACCCAACAGTGGGCTCACAGTCTAGAAGGGGGAGACAGACAACAAAACATATAAACCAAATAAAATAAATAGAATAAACATGTACAAGTAAAATAAATAAATAGAGTAATAAATATGTACAAACAAATATACATATATACAGGACTTGACACCTATCCACATGTTTTGTTTTGTTATCCGTCTCCCCCTTCTAGACTGTGAGCCCGTTGTTGGGTAGGGACCGTCTCTGTATGTTGCCAACTTGTACTTCCCAAGCGCTTAGTCCAGTGCTCTGCACACAGTAAGCACTCAATAAATATGATTGAATGAATGAATGAACACCTGGCCACATGATTTGTTTTGTTGTCCGTCTCCCCCTTCTAGACTGTGAACCCGTTGTTGGGTAGGGACCGTCTCCATATGTTGCCAACTTGTACTTCCCAGGCGCTTAGTACAGAGCTCTGCTCACAGTAAGTGCTCAATAAATACGATTGAATGAATGAATGAACAACGGGCTCACAGTCTAGAAGGGGGAGACAGACAACAAAACAAAACGCAAGTCGTCAGAACAAATAGAATTAAAGCCAAACGCACATCATTAACAAAATAAATAGAATAGGAAATATGTACAAGTAAAATAAATAGAGTAATAAATCTGTACAAACATATATACAGGTGCTGTGGGGAGGGGAAGGAGGTAGGGCAGGGGTATGGGGAGGAGTGTGCAGAGGACTCTGCTAAGCGCCCCCCCTTCCCCCCAGACTGTGAGCCCACTGTTGGGTAGGGACTGTATATGTTGCCAACTTGTACTTCCCAAGCGCTTAGTACAGTGCTCTGCACATAGTAAGTGCTCAATAAATACGATTGATTGATTGATTGATTGACAATTCAGCCACAGATAGAGACAGTCTCTACCCAACAACAGTCGTCATCATCATCATAGTAATAATAATAATAATGAGGGTATTTGTTTAGCGCTTACTCTGTGCCAAGCACTGTTCTAAGCACTGGGGGGGATACAAGGTAATCAGGTTGTCCCACATGGGGCTCACAGTCTCCATCCCCATTTTACAGATGAGGTAACTGAGGCACAGAGAAGTGAAGTGTCTTGTCCAGAGTCACACAGCTGACAAGTGGCAGAGGCGGAATTAGAACCCAAGACCTCCGACTCCTAAGCCCGGGCTCTTTCCACAAAGCCACGCTGCTTCTAATAATAATGCTTAATAATGTTGGTATTTCTCGAGCGCTTCCCATGTGCCAAGCACCGTTCTAAGCGCTGGGGGAGATACAGACTAATCAGGTTGTCCCACATGGGGCTCACAGTCTTCATCCCCATTTTACAGATGAGGGAACCGAGGCCCAGAGAAGCGAAATGACTTGTCCCAAGTCACCCAGCTGACAAGTGGCGGAGGCGGGACCAGAACCCACGACCTCTGACTCCCAAGGCCTGGCTCTTGCAACTGAGCCCGGCTGGCCTGAAGGCAGCACCCCTTTCAATGATACGATGTGTATATTTGTACATATTTATTACTCTATTTCATTAATGATTTTGTTTAATGGCATTTATTAAGCGCTTACTATGTGCAAAGCACTGTTCTAAGCGCTGGGGAGGTTACAAGGTGATCAGGTTGTCCCATGGGGGGGCTCACAGTCCTCATCCCCATTTTCCAGATGAGGGAACTGAGGCCCAGAGAAGTGAAGTGACTTACCCAAAGTCACACAGCTGACAAGTGGTGGAGCCGGGATTTGAACCCCTGCCCTCTGACTCCAAAGCCCGGGCTCTTTCCACTGAGCCACACTGCTTCCCAATGATGTGAAGCAGTATATAAAATGAATAACGATGTGTATATAGCTATAATTCTATTTATTCTGATGGCATTGAACCTGTCTACTTGTTCTGTTTTGCTGTCTGTCTTCCCAGTGATGTGAAGCAGTGTATAAAATGAATAATAATGTGTATATAGCTATAATTCTATTTATTCTGATGGCATCGAGCCTGTCTACTTGTTCTGTTTTGCTGTCTGTCTTCCCAATGATGTGAAGCAGTGTATAAAATGAATAATAATGTGTATATAGCTATAATTCTATTTATTCTGATGGCATTGAACCTGTCTACTTGTTCTGTTTTGCTGTCTGCCTCCCCGTTGTTGGGTCTCTATATGTTGCCGAATTATACTTTCCAAAGTGCTTAGTACAGTGCTCTGCACACAGTAAGCGCTCAATTGACTGACTGACTGAATATCATCATCATCATCATCAATCGTATTTATTGAGCGCTTCCTGTGTGCAGAGCACTGTACTAAGCGCTTGGGAAGTACAAGTTGGCAACATATAGAGACAGTCCCTACCCAACAGTGGGCTCACAGTCTAGAATATCAATATCATTGATAATTATGTTATAAATGGCATCATATTACATTTAAAAGTATACATTATGATAATTATATAAGTAAATATATAAAATTATAGTGTACATATAGATCTATAATTCTGTTTCTTTATATTGATGCTATGGATGCCTGTTTACTTGTTTTGATGTCTGTCTCCCCCCTTCTAGACTGTGAGCCCGTTGTGGGCAGGGATTGTCTCTCTTGGTTGCTGAATTGTACTTTCCAAGCGCTTAGTATAGTGCTCTGCATACAGTAAGCACTCAGTAAATAAGATTGAATTAATAATAATAATAATAATAATAATAATAATTATGGCATTTATTAAGCCCTTACTATAGAGAAGCAGCGTGGCCCAGTGGAAAGAGCCCAGGCTTTGGAGTCAGAGGTCATGGGTTCAAATCCCGGCTCCGCCACTTGTCAGCTGTGTGACTTTGGGCAAGTCACTTCACTTCTCTGGGCCTCAGTTACCTCATCCGGAAAATGGGGATGAAGACCGTGAGCCCCCCGTGGGACAACCTGATCACCTTGTAACCTCCCCAGCGCTTAGACCAGTGCTTTACACTTAGTAAGCGCTTAATAAATGCCATTATTAGTATTATTATTATTATGTGCAAAGCACTGTTCTAAGCGCTGGGGAGGTTACAGGGTGATCAGGTTGTCCCATGGGGGGCTCACGGTCTTAATCCCCATTTTGCAGATGAGGTAACTGAGGCCCAGAGAAGTGAAGTGACTTGCCCAAAGTCACACAGCTGACAATTGGAGCCGGGATTTGAACCCAGGACCTCTGACTCCAAAGCCCGTGTTCTTTCCACTGAGCCACCTAATAAGGGTACTACTACTTAGTACTACTAGTAGTAATAGTACTTATCAATAGAAAAGCAGCGTGGCTTAGGGGAAAGGGCACGGGCTTGGGAATCAGAGGACATCAATCAATCAATCAATCGTATTTATTGAGCGCTTACTGTGTGCAGAGCACTGTACTAAGCGCTTGGGAAGTCCAAGTTGGCAACACATAGAGACGGTCCCTACCCAACCGTGGGCTCACAGTCGAAAACGGGGAGATGGGTTTTAATGCCGGCTCTGCCACTCGTCCACTCGATGACCTTGGGCAAGTCACTTCACTTCTCTGTGCCTCAGTTACCTCATTTGCAAAATGGGGATTAAAACTGTGAGCCCCATGTGGGACAACCTGATTTCTCTGCATCGACCCCAGTGCTTAGAACAGCACTTGGCACATAGTAAGCACTTAACAAATACCGTTATTATTATTATTACTTATTCATTCAGTTCGATCGCATTTATTGAGCACTTCCTGTGTACTAAGAGCTTGGGAAATAGCATTTGTTGAGTGCCCAGTGGGTACAGTGTGTACTTTATTGAGCAGTTGGTTGGGGCAACTGCTTCTAGGTGCTTTTAAGAAGGCGAAATGACCATCACCTTCCTCTTACACTGGTGAATTTTGGGGCAACTGCTTTTAAGAAGGCAAAATGACCGTCACCTTCGTCTTACACCGGTAAATTTTGTTGCAGTTCCAAAATACGTTGCAGTTCTCTCAAATATGGGGGACAACAGGACACTTTTAGGGCTGGAATTAATATAATGAGAGTCGAAAGGCAGGCGACTTTCATTTCCCCACACAAAGCCAACCCAGATCTAAAATGTATTTGTTTTTTTAAAAAAATCAATATGCTGTCTTAGTCCCTTCCCCACAGTTCAAGGGCTTCTGAAATGGAGGGCCGCTCTGCTTAGAGAAAGAAAGTACAGCGCTCTGCGCGGAGTGAACGCTCAATAAATGCGACTGATTGATTGATCAAATTGGCTAGGTTGCGGTCCGGAAGCCTCCAATCAGCCCGTCACGTCCATGGGAAAGTGAAATAAAGAACTGTGATCTCTGTTGTGAAATAAAATCGGGGAGGGGGGAGGTGCAGTGAGGGGAACATGTATAGTGGGATTAATTTATTTATTTTATTTGTACATATCAATTCTATTTATTTTATTTTGTTAGTATGTTTGGTTTTGTTCTCTGTCTCCCCCTTTTAGACTGTGAGCCCACTGTTGGGTAGGGACTGTCTCTATATGTTGCCAATTTGTACTTCCCAAGCGCTTAGTACAGTGCTCTGCACATAGTAAGCGCTCAATAAATACGATTGATGATGATGATGATGATTAATGGGGTTTGTGGAAAAAAGCCCCTTGTGAGCAGGAGATGTGTCTATCACTTCTATATTGTACTCTCCCAAGCGCTTAGTACAGTGCTCGGCACATAGTAGGCGCTCAATAAATACCATCGATTGACTAATTGATTGGAATGGCTGTTTCTCTTCCGGTGATGGTGTTCAGCAGTTGCCACCTACATACCTCCCGATTTACTATTCTATTTTGTTAATGGCGTGCATTTTGCTTTAATTCTTTTTGTTCTGATGACTCGACACCTGTCCACATGTTTTGTATTTACTATTCTATTTATTTTGTTAATGGTGTGCATTTGGCTTTAATTCTTTTTGTTCTGATGACTCGCCACCTGTCCACATGTTTCGTTGTCCGTCTCCCCCTTCTAGACTGTGAGCCCGTTGTCGGGTAGGGACCGTCTCTATATGTTGCCGACTTGTACTTCCCAAGCGTTTAGTACAGTGCTCGGCACACAGTAGGCGCTCAATAAATACCATCGATTGACTAATTGATTGGAATGGCTGTTTCTCTTCTGGTGATGGTGTTCAGCAGTTGCCACCTACATACCTCCCGATTTACTATTCTATTTTGTTAATGGTGTGCATTTTGCTTTAATTCTTTTTGTTCTGATGACACCTGTCCACATGTTTTGTATTTGCTGTTCTATTTATTTTGTTAGTGGTGTGCATTTGGCTTTAATTCTTTTTGTTCTGATGACTCGCCACCTGTCCACATGTTTTGTATCTACTATTCTATTTATTTTGTTAATGGTGTGCATTTGGCTTTAATTCTTTTTGTTCTGATGACTCGCCACCTGTCCACATGTTCCGTTGTCCGTCTCCCCCTTCTAGACTGTGAGCCCGTTGTCGGGTAGGGACCGTCTCTAGATGTTGCCGACTTGTACTTCCCAAGCGCTTAGTCCAGTGCTGTGCACACAGTAAGCGCTCAATAAATACGATTGAGTGAATGAAAATGAGTGATAACGTTTGTGGCCGAAATGGTCAGGGTTCGGGGAAACAAAGAGCCATATTTAAGTGCAATAAGAACCTGGATCAGCGCAGGTCCGGCTAGTCAGTATAAGTGGACCACTACTGTAAAGCCAACTGGAACAAAATGGAGCTAAGTAAGAATCAAAACTCCTGGACTAGCTTACCTCGCTGCTTTTCTACTACGACCCAACCCACACGCTTCGCTCCTCTCGTGCTCCTTCTCACTGTGCCTCCATCTCACCTGTCTCCCCACCGTCCCCTCGCCCGCGTCCTGCCTCTGGCCTCCCTCCCTCTTCATATCTGATGGACAGTTACTCATTTCAAAGCCTTATTCATTCGTTCATTAATCCAGTTGTATTTATTGAGCGCTTACTGTGTGCAGAGCACTGTACTAAGCGCTTGGGAGAGTACAGCACAACAATAAACAGACACATTCCCTACCCACAAAAGCACACCTCCTCCAAGAGGCCTTTCCCAACTAAGCCCCCATTTCCTCTTCTCCCACTCCCTTCTGCATCACTCTTGAACTTGGATTTGCTCCCTCTATTCACCCCTCCCTCGCCATTAATCCAATTGTGTTTATTGAGCGCTTACTGTGTGCAGAGCACTGTACTAAGCGCTTGGGAGAGTACAATACAACAATAAGCAGACACATTCCCTACCCACAAAAGCACACCTCCTCCAAGAGGCCTTTCCCAACTAAGCCCCCATTTCCTCTTCTCCCACTCCCTTCTGCATCACCCTTGAACTTGGATTTGCTCCCTCTATTCACCCCTCCCTCACCATTAATCCAATTGTATTTATTGAGCACTTATACAATACAACAATAAACAGACACATTCCCTACCCACAAAAGCATACCTCCTCCAAGAGGCCTTTCCCAACTAAGCCCCCATTTCCTCTTCTCCCACTCCCTTCTGCATCACCCTTGTACTTGGATTTGCTCCCTCTATTCACCCCTCCCTCGCCATTAATCCAATTGTATTTATTGAGCTCTTACTGTGTGCGGAGCACTGTACTAAGCGCTTGGGAGAGTACAGTACAACAATAAACAGACACATTCCCTACCCACAAAAGCATACCTCCTCCAAGAGGCCTCTCCCAACTAAGCCCCCATTTCCTCTTCTCCCACTCCCTTCTGCACCACCCTTGAACTTGGATTTGCTCCCTCTATTCACCCCTCCCTCGCCATTAATCCAATTGTATTTGCTGAGTGCTTACTGTGTGCAGAGCACTGTACTAAGTGCTTGGGAGAGTACAATACAACAATAAACAGACACATTCCCTACCCACAAAAGCACACCTCCTCCAAGAGGCCTTTCCCAACTAAGCCCCCATTTCCTCTTCTCCCACCCCCTTCTGCATCACCCTTGAACTTGGATTTGCTCCCTCTATTCACCCCTCCCTCAGCCTCACAGCACTTATGAATGTATCTGTAATTTATTCATTTATATTAATGTCTGTCTCCCCCTCTATCAATCAATCAATCAATCATATTTATTGAGCGCTTACTGTGTGCAGAGCACTGTACTAAGCACTTGGGAGAGTACAACAATAAACAGACACATTCCCTACCCACAGAAGCACACCTCCTCCAAGAGGCCTTTCCCAACTAATCTCCCATTTCCTCTTCTCCCACCCCCTTCTGCATCACCCTTGAACTTGGATTTGCTCCCTCTATTCACCCCTCCCTCAGCCCCACAGCACTTACGAACGTATCTGTAATTTATTCATTTATATTAATGTCTGTCTCCCCCTCTATCAATCAATCAATTGTATTGAGCGCATACTGTGTGCAGAGCACTGTACTAAGCGCTTGGGAAGCACAAGTTGGCAACATATAAGCTAGACCGTAAGCTCGTTGTGGGCAGGGAACGTATCTACCAACACTGTTATGCTGTACTCTCCCTAGCACTTAGTATTGTGTCTGCACACAGTAAGCGCTCAATAAATAAGAAGGATTGATTGAGTACACAGTCCAGTAACTGATTTCTCTCACCTTACCTCCTTCCCTTCCCAACAGCACCTGTATATATGTTTGTACATATTTATTACCCTATTTATTTATTTATTTTACTTGTACATATCTATTCTATTTATTTTATTTTGTTAGTATGTTTGGTTTTGTTTTCTGTCTTCCCCTTTTAGACTGTGAACCCACTGTTGGGTAGGGAATGTCTCTATATGTTGCCCACTTGTACTTCCCAAGCGCTTAGTACAGTGCTCTGCACATAGTAAGTGCTCAATAAATACGATTGATTGATTGACTGATTGATTGATTCTCTAAGAGTCCCAGAGAGCCACCAAGGGACTTTGCACTTTAGCTGGAACCAGAACTCCAGGCGAACATCTAGGCTTGTCCCCAAAGGGCCAATCCCAACTCTCATTTAGGGAAAAACAAACATGCAAAGTCCACGGTTTTCCTACCGCGGCGAACGCCCCATTTTCGATCCCCAAAAAGGGAAGATTTGCAGCTCGTGCTTCTGTCTTCGTCTTCATGAACCGCCCGAAAGCAGTTGGCTCCGAGCTTCCGCCGATCTGGATAATAATAATGATGGCATTTATTAAGCGCTTACTCTGTGCAAAGCACCGTTCTAAGCGCTGGGGAGGTTACAAGGTGCTCAGGTTGTCCCACGTGGGGCTCACAGTCTTAATCCCCATTTTACAGATGAGGGAACTGAGGCACAGAGAAGTTGAGTGACCTGCCCAAAGTCACACAGCTGATAAGTGGCAGAGCCGGGATTTGAACCAATGACCTCTGACTCCAAAGCCCGGGCTCTTGGCTCACAGTCTTAATCCCCATTTTACAGATGAGGTAACGGAGGCCCGGAGAAGTAAAATGACTTGGATGCGTGGCTGGGAGGCTGTAAGCGAGTGTTGGTCGCTCAGGGGACACGTCGGTCAGTCAGTGGGTATTTATTGAGCGCTTACTGTGTGCAGAGCAGTGTACTAAGTGCTTGGGAGAGCACGATGTAATAATAAACAGACGCGTCCCTTGACCACCTAATTCCTAGCTGCTGGCTCGGGGGGGCTGCTACCTCTAAACTGCTTCCCTCACCCTGCTGCCATCGTCTCTGGAGGCTGTGGAAGGGTTTTCGGATGAGCAGCAGAGCAGGACGGCAGGCCTGGAGACTTGGAAAAGAACCCAACCCAACCTCTTGCTCTGCCCACAGTAAGCGCTCAATAAATACGATTGATTGCCAACCCCTCCCTCAGGCAGGTGGGTAGACTCAGCCACGATCACATCCCTCACTTTCACAGAGAACGAGGATGACGGGCCCCGTAAGTTCACGACATCGGCCATGCGCAAGACATCCGGCAAGTTCCGCGTCAACGCTCACTCTGGAAGAAAGGATAATAACGATAAGTGTGGTATTTGTTGAGCTCCAACTTTGTGCCAAACACCGTACTAAGCGCTGAGGTAAATACAAGAAGATCATGTTTTAGATCACCTTTTAGACTGTGAGCCCACTGTTGGGTAGGGACTGTCTCTATATGTTGCCAACTTGGACTTCCCAAGCGCTTAGTCCAGTGCTCTGCACACAGTAAGCGCTCAATAAATACAATTGATTGATTGATTGATCATGTCCCACATAGGGATCACGGTTTTAATCTCCATTTTATAGACGAGGTCACAGGCACGGAGAAGTTAAAGGATATCATCATCTTCATCATCATGTATATATGTATATATACTGTATATATATATGTATATATGTTTGTTCATATTTATTACTCTATTTATTCTACTTGTACATATCTATTCTATTTATTTTATTTTGATAATATGTTTTGTTTTGTTCTCTGTCTCCCCCTTCTAGACTGTGAGCCCACTGTTGGGTAGGGACTGTCTCTATATGTTGCCAACTTGTACTTCCCAAGTGCTTAGGACAGTGCTCTGCACACAGTAAGCGCTCAATAAATACAATTGATTGATTGATCATGTCCCATATAGGGATCACAGTTTTAATCTCCATTTTATAGACAAGGTAACAGGCATGGAGAAGTTAAAGGATATCATCATCTTCATCATCATGTATATATGTATATATATACTGTATATATGTATATATATATGTATATATGTTTGTTCATATTTATTACTCTATTTATTCTACTTGTACATATCTATTCTATTTATTTTATTTTGTTAATATGTTTGGTTTTGTTCTCTGTCTCCCCCTTCTAGACTGTGAGCCCACTGTTGGGTAGGGACTGTCTCTATATGTTGCCAACTTGTCCTTCCCAAGCGCTTAGTCCAGTGCTCTGCACACAGTAAGCGCTCAATAAATACGATTGATTGATTGGATCAGGACTGCAGGAGGCAAGTGAGACAGGAAGAACAAAATTCACACCTCCAGGGTTTGCAAGATGTGCTGGGGGATGGTCTAGTGGATAGAGCACTAAGCCTTCTAGACTGTGAGCCCGTTGTTGGGGAGGGACCGTCTCTATATGTTACCGACTTGTACTTCCCAAGCGCTTAGTACAGCGCCCTGCACACAGTAAGCGCTCAATAAATACGATGGAATAAATGGAGCATGGATCTGGGTTCTAATTCCAGCCTTATTGAAGGCACATCTCCTCCAAGAAGGTTCCCTGACTAAGCCCTCCTTTCCTCTTCTCTCACTCCCTTCTACATCACCCTCATTTTCTCCCTTCAGAGCTTGGGTTCTAATCCCAGCTCTGCCGCTTGTCTGCTGTGGGATCTTGGGCAAATCACTTCACTTCTGTGGGCCTCAGTTCCCTCATCTGTAAAGTGGGGATCAATCAATCAATCAATCAATCAATCGTATTTATTGAGCGCTTACTGTGTGCAGAGCACTGTACTAAGCGCTTGGGAAGTACAAGTTGGCAACATAGAGAGACGGTCCCTACCCAACAGTGGGCTCACAGTCTAGAAGGGGGAGACAGAGAACAAAACAAAACATATTAACAAAATAAAATAGATAGAATAGATATGTACAAGTAGAATAAATAGAGTAATAAATACGAACAATCAATCAATCAATCAATCGTATTTATTGAGCGCTTACTGTGTGCAGAGCACTGTACTAAGCGCTTGGGAAGTCCAAGTTGGCGACATATAGAGACGGTCCCTACCCAACAGTGGGCTCACAGTCTAGAATATTTGGGACTAGACTGCATTAGCACCTTCTTCTGTGGCAAAAAATGTAGTAATAAAATAAAATTTTAACAGAAAAATTCTGTAAACTACTCATGGCTGGAAGCATGCTCCTGTATTTTTCAGTATTTATGACAGTGGTGAAAAAAATGAGAAGCCTGGTTGGTGAAGACTGTAAGCCCCATGTGGATCAGGGACTGTATCCAACCTGACTATCTTCTTTCTACCCCAGCGCTTAGTACAGTCCCCGACACATAGTAAGCATGAGAAGCAGTGTGGCTCTGTGGAAAGAGCACGGGTTTGGGAGTCAGAGGTCATTCATTCAATCGTATTTATTGAGCGCTTACTGTGTGCAGAGCACTGTACTAAGCGCTGGGGAAGTACAAGTTGGCAACATATAGAGACGGTCCCTACCCAACAGTGGGCTCACAGTCTAGAAGAAAAATTCTATCTCAGTACTCCTAAGTCAATCAATCGTATTTATTGAGCGCTTACTGTGTGCAGAGCACTGTACTAAGCGCTTGGGAAGTCCAAGTTGGCAACATATAGAGACAGTCCCTACCCAACAGTGGGCTCACAGTCTAAAAGGGGGAGACAGAGAACAAAACCAAACATACTAACAAAATAAAATAAATAGAATAGATATGGACAAGTAAAATAAATAGAGTAACAAATATGTCCAGACATATATACATATATACAGGTGCTGTGGGGAAGGGAAGGAGGTAAGATGTGGGGGATGGAGAGGGGGACGGGGGGGAGAGGAAGGAAGGGGCTCAATCTGGGAAGGCCTCCTGGAGGAGGCGGAACTAAGTGATTTATTTTAAACCTGCCAGTGTATTTTCAAATTTTTTTTTTAATTCTCAAAGCAGAGAGGGGATTAGAACCCAGGCCTCCAGCCTTCCAAGGCTGTTACCTTTCCTCTAGGCCGCCACAGGCCTCACTG
The DNA here is from genome assembly GCF_015852505.1 of Tachyglossus aculeatus. Lineage (NCBI taxonomy): Eukaryota > Metazoa > Chordata > Mammalia > Monotremata > Tachyglossidae > Tachyglossus > Tachyglossus aculeatus. The sequence continues at coordinate 88,845,750 of NC_052069.1, forward strand.
GCTCCGCCACTTATCAGCTGTGTGACTTAACTTCTCTGAGCCTCAGTTACCTCACCTGTAAAATGGGGATGAAGACTGTGAGCCCCACGTGGGACAACCTGATCACCTTGTATGCCCCCCCAGTGCTTAGAACAGTGCTTTGCACATAGTAAGTGCTTAACAAATACCATCATCATCATCATTATTATTATTATTAACAAATACCGTCATTATTATCTGCAGATTTGCGCTTCAAGTGGAGTTTCCCCACTTCCTCTCCTCGAACCCCCACCCCCGCCGCAACTTTCGGTCCTCCAATCAATCAATGAATCAATCGTATTTATTGAGCGCTTACTGTGTGCAGAGCACTGTACTAAGCACTTGGGAAGTCCGAGTTGGCAACATCTAGAGACAGTCCCTACCCAACAGCGGGCTCACAGTCTAGAAGGGGGAGACAGACAACAAAACCCAACATATTAACAAAATAAAATAAATAGAATTAATATGTACAAATAAATCATCAATCATATTTATTGAGCGCTTACTGTGTGCAGAGCACTGTACTAAGCGCTTGGGAAGTACACGTTGGCAACATATAGAGACGGTCCCTACCCAACAGCGGGCTCACAGTCTAGAAGGGGGAGACAGACAACAAAACCAAACATATTAACAAACTAAAATAAATAGAATTAATATGTACAAATAAACAGAGTAATAAGTCCAGCCAAATCCAGAAATGGGGCCAGGAGAAACTGAAAGTAAACTCGGAGCCAACAAGAGGAAACACAGGGATGTCCTGCCCCCTGGGACCCCGGTAGGGGCCCCAGGCCAAAACCAATATCCACAGAGATGGTCAATGGAGGTATATATAATAATAATAATAATAATAATAATAATAATAATAATAATGACATTTATTAAGCGCTTACTATGTGCAGAGCACTGTTCTAAGCGCTGGGGAGGTTACAAGGTGATCAGGTGTCCTACGCTGGGCTCACAGTCTTAATCCCCATTTTGCAGATGAGGTAACTGAGGCACAGAGAAGTCAAGTGACTTGCCCAAAGCCACACAGCTGACAATTGGTGGAGCTGGGGTTTGAACCCATGACCTCTGACTCCAAAGCCCGGGCTCTTTTCCACTGAGCCACGCTGCTTCCGTATATGTATATGTATATACATATATACCTGTATATATGTATATATGTCTGTACATATTTATTACTCTATTTATTTTACTTGTACATATCTATTCTATTTATTTTATTTTGTTAGTATGTTTGGTTTTTCTTCTCTGTCTCCCCCTTTTAGACTGTGAGCCCACTGTTGGGTAGGGACTGTCTCTATATGTTGCCAACTTGTACTTCCCAAGCACTTAGTACAGGGCTCTGTACACAGTAAGCGCTCAATAAATACGATCGATTGATTGATTGATTGATTGATTGATGGAGGGGGACACCACCCAGCCAGTTTCACCCTAATTTACCTGACTTCAGCTGCTGCTGAAAGTGGAGGAGAGCGGGTCCTCTTTAATTCAGAGTCTCCCCCACCTCGCAGTATCCAATTCTCTTCTGCTGGATCCTTTACAACTGGCCGCCTCACAAGCGAGGCTTTCAATCAATCAATCAATCAATCAATCGTATTTATTGAGCGCTTACTGTGTGCAGAGCACTGGACTAAGCGCTTGGGAAGTCCAAGTTGGCAACATATATAGACAGTCCCTACCCAACAGTGGGCTCACAGTCTAGAAGGGGGAGACTGAGAACAAAACCAAACATACTAACAAAATAAAATAAATAGAATAGATACGTACAAGTCAAATAAATAAATAGAGTAATAAATATGTACAGACATATATACTTTCGATGCTCATCTTTGAACTCAGCGGCTCTATCAATCGATCGATCGTATTCTGTGTAGTATTTGGTAAGCCCTTGCTATGGGCCGGGGACTAGAGAAGCAGCGTGGCTCAGTGGAAGGATCCGGGGCTTGGGAGTCGGAGGTCATGGGTTCTAATTCCAGTTCTGCCATTTTCATTCATTCATTCAACCGTATTTATTAATAATAATGGTATTTGTTAAGTTCTTACTATGTGCAAAGCACTGTTCTAAGCGCTGGGGGGGGATACAATCAATCAATCGTATTTATTGAGCGCTTACTGTGTGCAGAGCGCTGTACTAAGCACTTGGGAAGTACAAGTTGGCAACAGATAGAGACGGTCCCTACCCAACAGCGGGCTCACAGTCTAGAAGATACAAGCTGATCAGGTTGCCCCACGTGGGACTCACAGCCTTAATCCCCATTTTACAGATGAGGGAACTGAGGCACAGAGAAGTGAAGTGACTTGCCCAAAATCATACAGCTGACAATTGGTGGAGCCGGGATTTGAACCCATTACCTCTGACTCCAAAGCCCGGGCTCTTTCCACTGAGCCACGCTGCTTCTCAGCGCGCTTACTGTGTGCAGAGCACTGTACTAAGTGCTTGGGAAGTACAAGTTGGCAAGCAACTTGTATCCAAGCTGGCCATTTGTCAGCTGTGTGACTTTGGGTAAGTCACTTAACTTCTCTGTCCCTCAGTGACCTCATCTGTAAAATGGGGATTAAGACTGTGAGCCCCATGTGGGACAATCTGATTACCTTGTCTACCCCAGTGTTTAGAACAGTGCTCAGCACATAGTAAGCGCTTAACAAATACCATCACTATTATTATTATTATTATTCTAAACTCTGGGGCAGTTACAAGGTAATCAGGTGGGACTCAGAGTTTTAATTCACACTTTACAGATGAGGGAACTGAGACCCAGGGAAGTGAAGTGGCCTGCCCAGGGTCAGAAAGCAGACAAGTGGTAGAGCCAGGATTAGAACCCAGGTCCTCCTGTCTCCCACGCTCTAACTCTAGCAAGCTTTAGCTCTAGCAGCTAGGCCACGCTGCTTTCCAGGTACTTAATAATAATAATGATGGTATTTGTTAAGCGCTTACTATGTGCCAAGCACTGTTCTAAGCACTGGGGAGGTTACAAGGTGATCAGGTTGTCCCATGGGGGGCTCACAGTTTTAATCCCCATTTTCCAGATGAGGGAACTGAGGCCCAGAGAAGTGAAGTGGCAAAGTCACACAGCTGACAGTTGGCAGAGCCGGGATTTGAACCCGTGACCTCTGACTCCAAAGCCCAGGCTCTTTCCACTGAGCCACGCGGCTTCTCTAGTGGAAACAGTAAGAAAAGGGTGGTAGGGGGAGACTCTCGATCATACAGACTTCCTGCCCTGCTTCAGAAATTCTCTATAATCAATCAATCAACAATATTCATTCATTCATTCATTCATTCAATCGCATTTATTGAGCGCTTACTGTGTGCACAGCACTGTACTAAGCGCTTGGGAAGTACAAATCAGCAACATATCTAATCTCCTCACCGTACCTCGTTCTCGCCTGTCCCGCCGTCGACCCCCGGCCCACGTCCTCCCCCGGGCCTGGAATGCCCCCAATCCCTCTGCCCATCCGCCAAGCTAGCTCTCTTCCTCCCTTCAAGGCCCTGCTGAGAGCTCACCTCCTCCAGGAGGCCTTCCCAGACTGAGCCCCTTCCTTCCTCTCCCCCTCGCCCCCCTCTCCATCCCCCCATCTTACCTCCTTCCCTTCCCCACAGCACCTGTATATATGTATATATGTTTGTACATATTTATTACTCTATTTATTTATTTTACTTGTACATATCTATTCTATTTATTTTATTTTGTTAGTATGTTTGGTTTTGTTCTCTGTCTCCCCCTTTTAGACTGTGAGCCCACTGTTGGGTAGGGGCTGTCTCTGTATGTTGCCAATTTGTACTTCCCAAGCGCTTAGTACAGTGCTCTGCACACAGTAAGCGCTCAATAAATACGATTGATGATGATGATGAGGAGGATGAACATATAGAGACGGTCCCTACCCAACAACGGGCTCACAGTCTAGAAGGGGGAGACAGACAACGAAACATGTTAACAAAATAAAATAAATAGAATAGTAAATATGTACAAGAGTACGTACATGTGTGCACTCGCCGTGTGCAGGACAGTGTACTAAGCTCCATAATAGCTGCACATTCGCTTTGTACGACTTCTCTTTTGGCCTATAACATAGGTGAGCCTAATGGCTAGAGCACGGGCCTGGGAATCCGAAGGATCTTGGTTCTAATCCCGGCTCCGCCACTTGTCTGCTGGGTGACCTTGGACAAGTCACTTCCCTGTGCCTCAGTTACCTCATCTCCAAAATGGAGATTAAGAGTGGCAGCCCCATGTGGGACCAGGCCCAACCTGATTAGCTCCTATTTACCCCAGAGCTTCAGTGCTTCATTCATTCATTCATTGATTCATTAACTTGTACTTCCCAAGCGCTTAGTACAGTGCTCTGCACACAGTAAGCGCTCAATAAATACGATTGATTGATTGATTGATTCAATCGTATTTATTCATTCATTCATTCAATCGTATTTATTGAATTTATTTATTTATTTATTTATTGAGTCGTATTTATGGAATTGAATTCAATCGTATTTATATGTTGCCAACTTGTACTTCCCAAGCGCTTAGTACAGTGCTCTGCACACAGTAAGCGCTCAATAAATACGATTGATTGATTGATTGATTCAATCGTATTTATTCATTCATTCATTCAATCGTATTTATTGAATTTATTTATTTATTTATTTATTTATTGAATCGTATTTATGGAATTGAATTCAATTGTATTTATATGTTGCCAACTTGTACTTCCCAAGCGCTTAGTACAGTGCTCTGCACACAGTAAGCGCTCAATAAATACGATTGATTGATTGATTCAATCGTATTTATTCATTCATTCAATCTTATTTATTGAATTTATTTATTTATTTATTTATTTGTTGAATCGTATTTATGGAATTGAATTCAATCGTATTTATATGTTGCCAACTTGTACTTCCCAAGCGCGTAGTACAGTGCTCTGCACACAGTAAGCGCTCAATAAATACGATTGATTGATTGATTCAATCGTATTTATTCATTCATTCATTCATTCAATCGTATTTATTGAATTTATTTATTTATTTATTTATTTATTTATTGAATCGTATTTATGGAATTGAATTCAATCGTATTTATATGTTGCCAACTTGTACTTCCCAAGCGCTTAGTACAGTGCTCTGCACACAGTAAGCGCTCAATAAATACGATTGATTGATTGATTTAATCGTATTCATTCATTCATTCATTCGTATTTATTGAATTTATTTATTTATTTATTTATTTATTGAATCGTATTTATGGAATTGAATTCAATCCTATTTATATGTTGCCAACTTGTACTTCCCAAGCGCTTAGTACAGTGCTCTGCACACAGTAAGCGCTCAATAAATACGATTGATTGACTGATTGATTGAGCGCTTACTGCGTGCAGAGCACTGTACTAAGCGCTTGGGAAGTACAAGTTGGCCACATATAGAAATGGTCCCTACCCAACAGTGGGCTCCCAGTCTAGAAGATACACATTCAATGTTGAACAAATAGCATTTTTATTATTTTTTTTATTATTGTTATTGTGGATGGAGGCCTGGGGGAAGCGGCATTCATAGTGGCTAGAGCCCGGGCCTGGGAGTAAGAAGGTCGTGGGTTCTAATCCCTGCTCTGCCACTTGTCTGCTGTGTGACCCTGGGCAAGTCACTTCACTTCTCCATGCCTTAGTTACCTCATCTGTAAAATGGGGATTGAGACCTTGAGCCCAATTTGGGACAGGGGGACTGTGTCCACCTCAATTTGCTTGTACCCACCCCAGCGCTTAGTCCAGTGCCTGGAACATAGTAAGCACTTAACAAATAGCAAGATTATTATCGTAGACCCCCGATTGGGGGCTGAATATCTCCTGGAGCCTGTACACTCGTTGTGGGCAGGGAATGTCTGCTTATTGCTATATCGTACTCTCCCAAGTGCTTAGTACAGTGCTCTGCACACCATAAGTGCTCAATAAAGATGATTGAGTGAATGAATAAATGCTGTAGGATGCATGTCCTTTGAGGAATGGGCTTGTCCTCTCTCCCCCTTTATCAGTGAGCATGCAGTTTGTTTATCACGCACATGGTCACCCATCCCTCCCTCTCTGTTAAACCTATTTAGTGGCTGGATAAGGGAGAAGGCCGGAGGTTTTTGAAGACAAGAAGAATCTCCGGGTTTGGGGAGGAACCAGGGCAGGGACGTTCAGCACATGTCACCCCCCGCCCCTCCTCAAAAATCTCCAGTGGTTGCCCATCCACCTCCTCCATATCAAACAAAACCTCCTCACCATCGGCTTTAAAGCACTCGATCCTCTTGCCCGCTCCTAACTCACCTCCCTTCTCTAATAATAAGAATAATAGTGGCCTTTATTAAGCGCTTACTATGTGCAAAGCACTGGGGAGGTTACAAGGTGATCAGGTTGTCCCACGGGGAGCTCACAGTCTTCATCCGCTCAATAAATACCTCTCCCCCTCATCCCCCCGTCTTACCTCCTTCCCTTCCCCACAGCACCTGTATATATGTTTGTACAGATTTACTACTCTATTTATTTATTTTACTTGCACTTATCTATCGTATTTATTTTATTTTGTTAATATGTTTTGTTCTCTGCCTCCCCCTTCTAGACTGTGAGCCCACTGTTGGGTAGGGACCGTCTCTAGATGTTGCCAACTTGGACTTCCCAAGCGCTTGGTACAGTGCTCTGCACACAGTAAGCGCTCAATAAATACGATTGATTGATTGATTCATCCCCGTTTTACAGATGAGGTCACTGAGGCCCAGAGAATCAATCAATCAATCAATCAATCGTATTTATTGAGCGCTTACTATGTGCAGAGCACTGTACTAAGCGCTTGGGAAGTACAAATTGGCAACACATAGAGACAGTCCCTACCCAACAGTGGGCTCACAGTCTAAAAGGGGGAGACAGAGAACAGAACCAAACATACCAACAAAATAAAATAAATAGGAAAGAAATGTACAAGTAAAATAAATAAATAAATAGAGTAATAAATATGTACAACCATATATACATATATACAGGTGCTGTGGGGAAGGGAAGGAGGTAAGATGGGGGGATGGAGAGGTGCTAACCTCTTCACTGTGCCTAGATCTCACCCGTCTCGCCACCGACCCCTGGTTCAAATTCTCCCTCTGGCCTGGAACGTCCTCCCTCCTCAAATCAATCAATCGTATTTATTGAGCGCTTACTGTGTGCAGAGCACTGTACTAAGCGCTTGGGAAGTACAAATTGGCAACATATAGAGACAGTCTTTACCCAACAGTGGGCTCACAGTCTAACCAGACAGTTACTCTCCCCCCCGACTTCAAAGCCTTATTGAAAGCACACCTCCTCCAAGAGGCCTTCCCGGACTAAGCCCCACTTTTCCTCATCTCCCACTCCCTTCTGCGTTGCCTTGACTTCCTCCTTTTGTCCTTCCCCGCATCCCGGCCCCACAGCACTTAGGTATATATCCGTCATTTTATTTATTTGGATTGATGTCTGTCTCTCCGCCTCTAGACTGTGAGCTCACTGTGGGCAGGGAATGTCACCGTTTATTTTTATATTGTACTTCCCCAAGCGCTTAATACAGTGCTCTGCACACAGTAAGCACTTAATAAATATGACTGAATGAATGGAGAGGAGACACTGAGTCTGCAGTCCAATCAATCAATCGTATTTATTGAGCGCTTACTGTGTGCAGAGCACTGTTCTAAGCGCTTGGGAAGTCCAAGTTGGCAACATATAGAGACGGTCCCTACCCAACAGTGGGCTCACAGTCTAGAAGGGGGAGACAGACAACAAAACAAAACATATTAACCAAATAAAATAAATAGAATAAATATGTACAAGTAGAATAAATAGAGTAATAAATACGAACAATCAATCGTATTTATTGAGCGCTTACTGTGTGCAGAGCACTGTACTAAGTCCAGTGAGTGGGGGATGGGAGGCCGTGGTATTTTTTTTAATGGCACTTATTAAGCACTTTTTTCGTGGTATCTGGCACTGTACTAAGAGCCGGGGCAGATACAAGTCAGAAGGCCAAGCGTTCTAATGCCGGCTCCACCACTGTGCCTCAGTTACCTCATTTGTGCCTCAGTTACCTCATTTGTGCCTCAGTTACCTCATCTGTAAAATGGGGATTGAGACCGTGAACCTGGAACATGGGCCAGGGGCTGTGTCCAGCTTGATTTGCTCGTATCTTCCCCAGCACTTAGTACAGTGCCTGGAACAGAGTAAGCACTTAACAGATGCCCCCTTTATTATTACTGTCATTATTGTACAAGCTAATCAGGTCCTACAAGGTTCACAATCTTAATCCCCATTTTATAGGTGAGGTGTCTGAGGCCCAGAGAAATGAAGTGACTTGCCCAAGGTCACGCAGTGGCCAAGTGGTGGAGCCGGGTTTGGAACCCAGGTGCTTCTGTACTTCCCAAGCGCTTAGTACAGTGCTCTGCACACAGTAAGCGCTCAATAGATACGATTGATTGACTGATTGATTGATTGATTCTGCTTCCCGGGCTCCTGCTCTATGTGCCAGCCACCGTACTCAGCGCTGGGGTAAATATAATAATAATAATAATGGCATTTATTAAGCGCTTACTATATGCAAAGCACTGTTCTAAGCGCTGGGGAGGTCACAAGGTGATCAGGTTGTCCCACTGGGGGGCTCACGGTCTTCATCCCCATTTTCCAGATGAGGTAACAGAGGCACAAAGAAGTGACTTGCCCAAAGTCACACAGCTGACAATTGGCGGAGCCGGGATTCGAACCCATGACCTCTGACTCCGGAGCCCGGGCTCTTTCCACTGAGCCCTGCTGCTGTCAGGTTGGACACAGTCCCTTTCCCGCAGCCCAAATTGGAGGGAGGGGGATTTACTCCGGGCGCGGTAAATGTTCAGTTATTACGCTCAACCAATTAATCAATCGACAGTATTCATTGAGTGCTTACCACGTGCAGGCCACTGTACTGAGCTCTTGAGAGAGTGCAATGTGACAGAAATAGCAGACACATTCGCTGTCGTCAATCGTCATCATCAATCGTATTTATTGAGCGCTTACTGTGTGCAGAGCACTGTACTAAGCGCTTGGGAAGTACAAATTGGCAACATATAGAGACGGTCCCTACTCAACAGTGGGCTTACAGTCTAACCATAAGGAGGGCCTGAAACACCCTCCCTCAAATCCGGCAGACAATTACACTCCCTCTCTTCAAAACCTTCGTGAAGGCCCGTCTCCTCCAAGAGGCCTTCCCAGACTAAGCCCTCCTTTCCTCCTCTCGCACTCCCCTCTGTGTCACCCTGACTTGCTCCTTTTTCTCTTTCCCCCTCCCAGCCCCGTAGCACTTACGTACATATCTGTCATTTATTTGTTTTTATTGACCTCTGTCTCCCCCGCTTCTAGATTGTAAGCTAGTTGTGGGCAGGGAATGGGTCTGTTTATTGTTGTATTGTAATAATAATAATAATAATAATGGTGGCATTTATTAAGCGCTTATTAGGCGCAAAGCACTGTTCTAAGCGCTGGGGAAGATACAAGGTGATCAGGTTCTCCCATGGGGGGCTCACAGTCTTAATCCCTTCCCACAGCACCTGTATATATGTTTGTACATATTTATTACTCTATTTATTTATTTTACTTGTACATATCTATTCTATTTATTTTATTTTGTTAGTATGTTTGGTTTTGTTCTCCGTCTCCCCCTTTTAGACTGTGAGCCCACTGTTGGGTAGGGACTGTCTCTAGATGTTGCCAACTTGTACTTCCCAAGCGCTTAGTACAGAGCTCTGCACACAGTAAGCGCTCAATAAATACGATTAATTGATTGATTGATTGATTAATAATAATAATAATGATGGCATTTATTAAGGGTTACTATTCATTCATTCATTCATTCAATCATATTTATTGAGCGCTTACTGTGTGCAGAGCCCTGTACTAAGCGCTGGGGAAGATACAAGGTGATCAGGTTCTCCCACGGGGGGCTCACAGTCTTAATCCCCATTTTCCAGAGGAGGCAACTGAGGCACAGAGAAGTCAAGTGACTTGCCCAAAGTCACACAGCTGACAATTAGTGCTTAGGACAGGGCTCTGCACACAGTAAGCGCTCAATAAATACAATTGAATGAATATGTACAAGTAAAATAAATAAATAAAGTGCTGGGGAGGTTGTAATAATAATAATGATGATGGCATTTACTAAGGGTTACTATTAATTCATTGATTCATTCAATCGTATTTATTGAGCGCTTACTGTGTGCAGAGCCCTGTACTAAGCGCTGGGGAAGATACAAGGTGATCAGGTTCTCCCACGGGGGGCTCACAGTCTTAATCCCCATTTTACAGAGGAGGCAACTGAGGCACAGAGAAGTCAAGTGACTTGCCCAAAGTCACACAGCTGACAATTAGTGCTTAGTACAGGGCTCTGCACACAGTAAGCGCTCAATAAATATGATTGAATGAATATGTACAAGTAAAATAAATAAAGTGCTGGGGAGGTTGTAATAATAATAATGATGATGGCATTTATTAAGGGTTACTATTCATTCATTCATTCATTCCATCGTATTTATTGAGCGCTTACTGTGTGCAGAGCCCTGTACTAAGCGCTTGGGAAGGACAAGTTGGCAACATATAGAGACGGTCCCTACCCAACAGCGGGCTCACAGTCTAGAAGATGAACGAACAAGTTTACAGACTAGGGATTGACTGATTAATCATTTGATCAATTAATCAATGATTAAAGCACCTGGCCCCCTCCCACCTCACCTGGCTACTTTCCTACACAACTCAGACCGCACACTTCAACAATTATGTTAAAATGATTTTTCTTCATTTTACAAACTCTCACTCGATTCCGTAGTTGCCCGTTCATTCTCTGTAACCTTAGGATTCAAATAGGGATTTCCTCCCCTGCCCCCTGCTTTCATTTTTCTTGTTTAATTGAAAAAAGTACATAAACAGATGAAAAGCAAAAAAAAAAAACCCCCGTCATTTGCTAAGAAGGAAAACAAACCAAATGTCCCAAAGGATTATTTTTTGAGCCTGAATTGCTCAGAATGACATCACTCTATTGTAATCCCAGAAAATAACACAATAAATATATCCCGGTGTTTATTAGAGGGAAAACATAAAACAGCCGTTGTCTTAAATGTAAAGTATCTGACATAGCCTTTTTTGGATTGGATACATTTTCTCACCATCATCTCCTATATGGTTGAGTTCCTTCAAGGAAGAATCTAGAGTTTTTACAGAGAACAGCCAGTATTACATTTATCAACTGGGAAAGCCATTTCAAAATTGTGTGCTAATACTTTGGCAGCTGTATCAATTCAGTGCAAAGGCGGTGATTCCCCTTGATATATGTTTAATCTTTATCAACTCCAAGAACCAAATTAATTTTTTTCCTGAACTAAAAAAGTTCCAAGTAAATCATAATTTTAAAAATTAGCCAATTCCTTTAATATTCTGAGTGGCCCCTATCCTTTCTTCTTTTGCTATCTCTCTATTGTAATCCCAGAAAATAACACGATAAATATATCCTGGTGTTTATTAAAGGGAAAACATAAAACAGCCTTTTCCTTAAATGTAAAATATCTGACATAGCCTTTTTTGGATTGGATACATTTTCTCACCATCATCTCCTATATGGCTAAGTGAGTTCCTTCAAGGAAGAATCTAGACTTTTTATAGAGAACAGCCAGTATTACATTTATAAACTGGGAAAGCCATTTCAAAATTGTGTGCTAATACTTTGGCAATTGTATCAATTCAGTGCAAAGGCGGTGATTCCCCTTGATATATGTTTAATCTTTATCAACTCCAAGATCCAAATTAATTTTTTTCCTGAACCAAAAAAGTTCCAAGTAAATCATAATTTTAAAAAATTAGCCAATTCCTTTAATAGTCTGAGTGGCCCCTATCCTTTCTTCTTTTGCTATCTCTGATGAAATTCTATCTATCACTAGAGCTTCTTCATTAATTAAAAAAAGGCCATCAGTTTTGTCCACCGGCTACTCGACTTTCATTAAAGGCAATTTCCTTCAGTTCCATCATCAATCGTATTTATTGAGCGCTTACTGTGTGCAGTTCCATGTTGTCTTGGACATGGTTAAATTATCTTTCAGACTCCGGAGCCTATACTCACGCTCCTGTGGGGCTTTCTTGGTGGGGGTGAGGGTTTTCTTTTGTTTTTTTGTGGTATTTGTTGAGAGCTTACTATGTGCCACACACTGTACTAAGTGCCGGGGTAGATACTAACTCATCAGGTTGGACAGTCCGTGTCCCAAGTGGGGCTCACAGTCTTAATCCCCATTTTAAAGATGAGTTAACTAAGCATGGAGAAGGGAAGTGACTGGTCCAAGATCACAAGTGATGGAGCTGGGATTAGCCCGCATCCTCCACTCCTCTGCCGCTAACCTCCTCACTGTATCTCGATCTCGCCTGTCCCGCCGTCGACCCCCGGCCCGGAATGCCCTCCCTCTGCCCATCCACCAAGCCAGCTCTCTTCCTCCCTTCAAAGCCCTACTGAGAGCTCACCTCCTCCAGGAGGCCTTCCCACACTGAGCCCCCTTTTCCCTCTCCTCCTCCCCATCCCCCCTCCCTACCTCCTTCCCCTCCCCACAGCACCTGTACATATGTTTGTCCAGATTTATTACTCTATTTATTTTACTTGTACATATTTACTATTCTATTTATTTTCTTAATGATGCGCATCTAGCTTTATTTCTATTTATTCTGATGACTGGACACCTGTCCACATGTTTTCTTTTGTTGTCCGTCTCCCCCTTCTAGCCTGTGAGCCCGCTGTCGGGTAGGGACCGTCTCTATATGTTGCCAACGTGTCCTTCCCAAGCGAGCGCTTAGTACAGTGCTCTGCACACAGTAAGCGCTCCATAAATACAATTGAATGAATGAATGAATGTCAAGCACTGTTCTAAGTGCTGGGGTAGATACAAGATAATCAGGTTGGACGCAGTCCCTGTCCCACGTGGGGCTCACAGTCTCCATTTTACGGATGAGGTAACTGAGGCACAGAGAAGTGAAACGATTGGCCCGAGGTCACACGGCAGATATGTGGCAGAGCTGGGATTAGAACCTATCTGTTGCCGAATTGTACTTTCCCAAGCGCTTAGTACAGTGCTCTGCACACAGTAAGCGCTCAATAAATGATTAAATGAATTAGAACCCACATCCTCTGAGTCCCAGGCCTGGCTCTATTTACTAGTCTCCTCGGGTGAGGGAGTGCTCCTGGAGAGCCTGTTGTTGGGTAGGGACCCTCTCTCTATGTTGCCGACTTCCCAAGCGCTTAGTACAGTGCGCTGCACACAGTAAGCGCTCAATAAATACGATCGAATACCTATTTATTACCCTATTTATTTATTTATTTTACCTGTATATATCTATTCTATTTATTTTATTTTGTTAGTATGTTTGGTTTTGTCCTCTGTCTCCCCCTTTTAGACTGTGAGCCCACTGTTGGGTAGGGACTGTCTCTAGATGTTGCCAACTTGGACTTCCCAAGCGCTTAGTACAGTGCTCTGCACGCAGTAAGCGCTCAATAAATACGATTGATTGATTGATTGATTCTCAGTGGTTTCAGTTTTCACTTGTCCCTTCTTCAACTCTCCCATCTTTCCCAGTAGTACCTCAAGAAGAGATCTCCTGCCTTCTCTCAAAATCCCCCCTCGCAGCCACCTGAGCATCCGACCCCATCCCTTCGCACCTTATGAAAACACTTGTCCCCTTCCTTCTTCCCTCCTTAACTGCCATCTTCAACTGTTTGCTCTCCAATGGCTTCTTCCCCCGCTGCTTTCAAACATGTCTCCCCATCCTAAAAATCCCTCCCTTGACCCCGTGACTCTCTCCAGTTTTTGCCCCATTTCCCTCCTATCATTCCTCTCCAAACTCCTTGAGCAAGCAGCACGGCAGAGTGGAGAGAGCACAGGCATGGGAGACAGAAGTTATGGGTTCTAATCCTGGCTCTGCCACTTGTCTATTGTGTACCTTGGGCCAGTCACTTCACTTCTCCCTGCGCAGTTACCGCATCTGTAAAATGGGGATAAAGACTGTGAGCCCCGTGTGGAACAGGTTCTGTGTCCATCCCGATTTGCTTGTGTCCAACCCAGTGCTTAGTACAGTGCCTAGCACTTAACAAATACCATAATATAATAATAACAATAGTCAGGGTTGAAACTGAAACCTCGTCCACTTCTGTCCTCAGCCCACAGAACCATAGGGAGTAGTAGTAATAATAATAATAATGTCATTTGTTAAGCGCTTACTATGTGCTAAGTACTGGGGGAAATATAAGGTGATCAGGTTGTCCCAAGTGGGGCTCAAAGTCTTCATCCCCATTTGACAGATGAGGGAACTGAGGCCCAGAGAAGTGAAGTGATTTACCCAAAGTCACACAGCAGACAAGTGGCGGGATTAGAACCCACGACTTTTGACTCCCAAGCCTGCGCTCTTTCCACTGAGCCACGCTGCTTCTCTACTGATTGGGGTACCAATCAATCAATCAATCCATGGTATTTATTGAGTACTTACTATGTGCAAAGCAATGCACTAAGCCCTTAGAAGAGTGCTCTACAACGGAGTTGGTAGACACAGTCCCTGCCCACAGTGAGTTTACAGTCTAAAGAACGAGTTTACAGTCTAGAGGAAGAAGATTTAATCCCCATTTTACAGGTAAGGCACAGGGAAGTGAAGTGACTTGTCCAAAGCATACTAGCCGGTACCCTCTATTACACTGAGATTAATTAGAACTTTTGAGGCTTTCTGAAAAATAGCATTTCATTTCAACTGTAAAATATACTTCCTCGTTTGCAAATGATTCAGTATCCCACCTTCAAAAATACTCTAAAATGTTACGGAAATGAAGGTGCAAAGTGGGTCACTCTCCGTCCAACCGGATTGAAAAGCTTAGGAAGAAAAAGGCCCTGGGAGATGTCAAGCCCAAATGATGTGTTTGGATTCTGATTTGCAGAGCTTCCTTGAAAGCCAAGTCTCGCTGTGGGTCTTAAAGGGAGTTTAAATTTGTAGACGACAAACTCCGAATAAAGGGGAAGAGGTGCCTTGGCATCCCCCAGGGTTAAGTTCATTCCGCGAGGCCGGTCAATAGAGGTCAGGGCTGAAATCATATTCAAGGATTCTCCAAACCCTCTTCTGCCTCCTCTGTATTTCTCCATCCTTCCTGAAACCTTTTCCTCCTGGTGTGGGAGCAAAGGAAAATGAAGCGGGGCCCATTTAGCCCAACACCAAATAATGCCTTGTCCCTAAGCTTAAGTCCTTAATACACAGAGGGAAAAATAAAAATAGATGTTCGATGTGTGTGGGAAAATTACCTCTTCGGGTGCTATATTAACACGCCGTGATTTGACCGGTCTGATTTAGAAGCTCGAAACAAAAAGCCCTATGAGCCTCTAAGGTGAAATTTGTCCACCTCCAACCGCGGGAAGCCCCATCTAACTTGCTTTAAGGCAAGGCTTCGGACAAAGGCCTTTGGACAAACGGGTAAAGGGTCGTTATTATCGGTCTCGTTCTGGGGCAGCGAGAGCCATAAAGTTGATTGATTCTCAGACTTGAAGCTCCGACGGCAGGCCGTTCCCTTCAGCATTCGTTGCGAAGTCGGAAGAAATTCGACCGAGGACCGAAAGGTCAAACAGAAGAGAATGTGAAGTTCGAATCCGTATCCCCGGGGGAGCCGGGATGGGGGGCGGGGGGTGGTCTTTGGTGGGAAGGCCAGAGGTGAGGGGTCCAGGGTGGAGACTCCAGGGATGGATAAGAGTTTCAGAGATGTGGACCCATGGGGGTCTGAAGGTGGGAATCAGGCCTTGAAGGGAATCTCCCAAAAAGGAGGATCTCTCCCAGAGATTCCACCGGTTGACTGCTGTGAGACCTTAGGCAAGTCATTTCACTTCTCTGGGCCTCAGTTCCCTCATCAGTAAAACGGGGATTGAGACTGCGAGCCCCACGTAGGACAGGGACTGCGTCCCACCTGATTAACTTCTGCCTACCCAGGTGCTTAGAAAAGTGCTTGACGCATAGTAAGCGCTTAACAAAGACCATGAAAAAAAAATTTGAAAAAGGAGGATTCGCCTGTCAAGGTGAGAAGTCAATCAATCAATCAATCGTATTTATTGAGCGCTTACTATGTGCACAGCACTGTACTAAGCGCTTATAATAACATTTTATTAGGTGCTTACTACGTGCAAGGCACTGTTCTAAGCACTGAGGTAGATACAAGGTAATCAAGTTGTCCCACGTGGGGTTCAGACTTAATCCCCATTTTACAGAGGAGGTAACTGAGGCACAGAGAAGTTAAGTGACTTGCCCAAAGTCACACAGCTGACAAGTGACAGAGCCGGGATTTGAACCCATGACCTCTGACTCCAAAGCCCATGCTCTTTCCACTGAGCCATGCTGCTTCTCAGTCAGTTATTCGACCATATTTACTGGTCAGAGAAGCAGCCTGGCTCAGTGGAAAGAGCCCGGGCTTTGGAGTCAGAGGTCATGGGTTCAAATCCTGGCTCCGCCACTTGTCAGTGAGCCCGCTGTTGGGTAGGGACTGTCTCTATATGTTGCCAACTTGTACTTCCCAAGCGCTTAGTACAGTACTCTGCACGCAGTAAGCGCTCAATAAATACGATTGATTGATTGATTGACTTTGGGCGAGTCACCTCCCTTCTCTGTGCCTCAGTTACCTCATCTGTAAAATGGGGATTAAGACTGTGAGCCCCATGTGGGACAACCTGATTACCTTGTAACTTCCCCAGTGCGTAGAACAGTGCTTTGCACATAGTAAGCGCTTAATAAATGCCAGTAGTAGTATTATTATTATTATTTATTGAGAGCTTACTGTGTGCAGAGCACCGGACTAAGCGCTTTGGGAGAGTACAATGTAACAATCAACAGACACATTCCCTGCCCACAACGAGCTTACAATCTAGAGGGGGAGACAGACATTAATAGAAATCAATAAATTACAGATATGTACATAAGTGAGAGAAGGGAAGCAGCATGGTTCAGTGGAAAGAGCACAGGCTTTGGAGTCACAGGTCATGGGTTCGAATCCCGACTCCGCCGCATGTCTGCTGTGTGACCTTGGGCAAATCACTTAACTTCTCTGAGCCTCAGTGACCTCATCTGTAAAATGGGGATTAAGACTGTGAACCCCACGTGGGGCAACTTGATCACCCTGTATCCCCCCCAGCGCTTAGAACAGTGCTTTGCACATAGTAAGCGCTTAACAAATGCCATTATTATTATTATTATAAGTGCTGTAGGGCTGGGAGGAGGGATTCATTCAATCGTATTTATTGAGCGCTTACTGTGTGCAGAGCACTGTACTAAGCGCTTGGGATGAATAAAGGGATAAATGAATAAATAAATGAATAAAGGGAGAAAGTCAGGGCGACGCAGAAGGGAGTGGGGGAAGAGGAGATGAAGGCTTAGTCAGGGAAGGCCTCTTGGAGGAGATGTCCCTTCAATAAGACTATGAATCTGGGGAGAGAGGAATTGCCTGCCGGATATATGTTTGTACATATTTATTACTCTATTTATTTATTTATTTTATTTGTACATATCTATTCTATTTATTTTATTTTGTTAGTATGTTTGGTTTTGTTCTCTGTCTCCCCCTTTTAGACTGTGAGCCCACTGTTGGGTAGGGACTGTCTCTATATGTTGCCAATTTGTACTTCCCAAGCGCTTAGTACAGTGCTCTGCACATAGTAAGTGCTCAATAAATTCGATTGATGATGATGATGATGATGATGATGATGATGATGATTTGAGGAGGGAGGGTGCTCCAGGCCAGAGACAGGATGTGGGCGAAGGGTTGGAAGTGAGATAGATGGGATTGACGTCCAGTGAGTAAATTGGCATTAAATGAGCAAAATGTGCAGGGTGGGTTGTAGGCGTGCAATAGCCTGAAGGGAAGAAGGTGAAAAGACCATTCCCACATATCAACTGCACTCTCATGCACTTACCTATGTAATCTGCGTTATGTGTTACTGCTTTATTATCACCTATTACAGATGAGGTGGCTGAGGCCCAGAGAGGTGAAGTGACTTGTCCAAGGTCACACAGGAGACAAGTGCCAGAGCCAGGATTAGAACCCATGACCTTCTGACTCCCAAGCCCATCCTCTATTCACTACTCCATGCCACTTCTCACTTGTGATGTGTACAAAGTCTTGTACATATTTACTATTCTGTTTATTTTATTTTGTTAATATGTGTTTTGTTGTAAGACCCCCCATCTTACCTCCTTCCCTTCCCCACAGCACCTGTATATATGTATATATGGTTGCACATATTTATTACTCTATTTATTTATTTATTTATTTTGCTTGTACATTTCTATCCTATTTATTTTATTTTGTTGGTATGTTTGGTTTTGTTCTCTGTCTCCCCCTTTTAGACTGTGAGCCCACTGTTGGGTAGGGACTGTCTCTATGTGTTGCCAATTTGTACTTCCCAAGCGCTTAGTACAGTGCTCTGCACATAGTAAGCGCTCAATAAATACGATTGATTGATTGATTGATTGTTGTCTGTCTCCCCCTTCTAGACTGTGAGCCTACTGTTGGGTAGGGACCATCTCTATATGTTACCAACTTGTACTTCCCAAGCGCTTAGTACAGTGCCCTGCACACAGTAAGCGCTCAATGAATACGATTGAATGAATGAATGAATGAATCACCTGGATTCATTATTTAAATCAACACTCAAACTCTTTTACCTATAATAATAACCGCGGTATTTGTTGAGCATTAATTCAGTGCCAAGCCCTGTGCTAAGCTTTGGGGCAGATACAAGATAATCAGATTGGGCACAGTTCCTGTCCCACGTGGGACTCGCAAACTAAGAGGGAGAACAGGGATTGTATCCCCATTTGCAAATTGAGGAAACTGAGGCCCAAAGAAGTTAAGTGACATGCCTCAAGGTCCCACAGCAGGCAGATGGGGGAGCCGGGATTAGAATCAATCTATCATTGCCATTTATTGAGTGCTTATTGTGTGCAGAGCACTGTACTAAGTGCTTGGCAGAGTAATAATAATAATAATAATAATAGCATTTGTTAAGTGCTTAGTGTGTGCCAAGCATTGTTCTAAGCACTGGGGTATCTAATAATAATAATAATGATGATGGCATTTGTTCAGCAAAGCACTGTTCTAAGCAGTGGGGAGGATACAAGGTGATCAGGTTGTCCCATGTGGGGCTCACAGTCTTAATCCCCATTTCACAGATGAGGCAACTGAGACCCGGAGAAGTGAAGTGACTTGCCCAAAGTCACACAGCTGACAAGTGGCTGAGCCAGGATTAGAACCCATGACCTCTGACTCCCAAGCCCAGGCTCTTTCCACTGAGCCACGCTGCTTCTCTCGAGCTCTAAACCTACAGGATTATTAGTTTGGATGCACAGCATCCCTGTCCCAAGTCATCATCATCATCAATCGTATTTATTGAGCGCTTACTATGTGCAGAGCACTGTACTAAGCGCTTGGGAAGTACAAATTGGCAACATATAGAGACGGTCCCTACCCAACAGTGGGCTTACAGTCTTCACAGTCTATGCAGAAAGGAGTAGGATTTAATCCCCATTTTTAAAGATGAGGAAACTGAAGCACAGAGAATTGAAGTGACTTGTCCAAGGTAACATAGTAGACAAGTGGCAGAGCAGAGATTAGAACCCAGGACCTCTGACTCCCAGTCTTCTGCTCTTTCCGTTAGGCCACGTCGCTTCTCTAAAAGAGAACAATCCAACAGAGTTGATAGACTCTACAACAGAGTAGATAGTTGAAGCAGCGTGGCTCAGTGGAAAGAGCCTGGGCTTGGGAGCCAGAGGTCATGGGTTCTAATCCCGGCTCAGCCACTTGTCAGCTGTGTGACTTTGGGCAAGTCACTTCACTTCTCTGGGCCTGTTACCTCAACTGTAAAATGGGGATTAAGACTGTGAGCCCCACGTGGGACAATTTGATCACCTTGTATTCCCCCCCAGTGCTTAGAACAGTGCTTTGCACATAGTAAGCGCTTAACAAATGTCATCATTATTATTATTATTATTAGACACATTCCCCACTCACAACAAGCTTACCGTCTATCAATCAATCAATCAATCGTATTTATTGAGCGCTTACTGTGTGCAGAGCACTGTACTAAGCGCTTGGGAAGTACAAGTTGGCAACGTATAGAGACGGTCCCTACCCGACAGCGGGCTCACAGTCTAGAAGGGGGAGACAGACAACAAAACACATAAACAAGATTAAAAAAATAGAATAAATATGTACAAGTAAAATAGAGTAATAAATACGTACATATCAGGAATTGAACTGGACAGCTAGTAATAACAATAATTTCAGTATTTGTTAAGCACTTTACTATGTGCCAAGCATTGTTCTAAATACTGGGGTAGATACAAGGTAATCATGAAGGACAGAGTCCCTGTCCCATATGGGGCTCACAGCCTAAATCCCCATTTTACAGATGAGGTAACTGAGGCACAGAGAAGTGAAGTGACTTGCCCAAGGTCACTGACAGCCCCGTGGCTCGATCTTTAAATTCACCTAGAGGAAAGAAGGGTTCTAATTGAGCCCCTTCCTTCCTCTCCCCCTCGTCCCCCTTTCCATCCCCCACATCTTACCTCCTTCCCTTCCCCACAGCACCTGTATATATGTATATATATATATATATGTTTGTACATATTTATTACTCTATTTATTTATTTTACTTGTCCATATCTATTCTATTTATTTTATTTTGTTAGTATGTTTGGTTTTGTTCTCTGTCTCCCCCTTTTAGACTGTGAGCCCACTGTTGGGTAGGGACTGTCTCTATATGTTGCCAACTTGTACTTCCCCAGCGCTTAGTACAGTGCTCTGCACACAGTAAGCGTTCAATAAATATGATTGATTGATTCTAATCCCGGCTCTGCCACTCGTCTTGTACTTTTCCAGTACAGCGCTCGGCACACAGTAAGCGCTCAATAAATACGATTGAATGAATCTGCTGTGTGACCTTGGGCCCGTCGCTTAACTTCTCTGTGCCTCAGTTCCCTCTTCTGTAAAATAGGGATTGAGACTGTGAGACATGTGGGACAGGGACTGCGTCCAACCTGGCTACTTTTTATCTACCCCAGCGTTTAGTTCAGAACCTGGCACATAGTAGGCAGTTAACAAATACCATAAAAAATAACAATAAAAAAAATTGGGCTTGGGAGTCAGAGGATATAATAACAATAATAATAATGGCATTTATTAAGCGCTTACTATATGCAAAGCACTGTTCTAAGCGCTGGGGAGGTTACAAGGTGATCAGGTTGTCCCACGGAGGGCTCACAGTCTTAATCCCCCTTCTAGACTGTGAGCCCACTGTTGGGTAGGGACTGTCTCTATATGTTGCCAGCTTGTACTTCCCAAGCACTTAGTACAGTGCTCTGCACACAGTAAGCGCTCAATAAATACAATTGATTGATTGATTAATCCCCATTTTACAGATGAGGGCACTGAGGCCCAGAGAAGTGAAGTGACTTGCCCAAAGTCACACAGCTGACAGCTGGTGGAGCCAGGATTTGAACCCATGACCTCTGACTCCAAAGCCCGGGCTTTTTCCGCCGAGCCGTGAGTCACTAATCCTCTCTCCGCCTCAGTTACCTCATCTGTAAAATGGTGAGAAACTACCTGTTCTCTTTCCCTCTTAGATTGTGAGCCCCACATGGGGCAGGGACTGTGTCCAGTCTGCTTATCTTGTACTATTCCAGTGTTAGTACAGTGCTTGGAACATAATAAACCTGTAATCCAAACCATTATTATTATTATGATTATTATTCATCATCATCATCAATCGTATTTATTGAGCGCTAACTGTGTGCAGAGCACTGTACTGAGCGCTTGGGAAGTACAAATTGGCAACGTATAGAGACAGTCCCTGCCCAACAGTGGGCTCACAGTCTAAAAGGGGGAGACAGAGAACAAAACCAAACATACTAACAAAATAAAATTCTCAGGAAATATTATTATTATTCTTACTAGTGAAATGGAGAGCATGAGTCTGAAGTATTTTTAGGAGCAAAGTTGAAAGAAAGAGGAACAAGATCCGGCACACGTTATAAATAGATCGGGAACAGAACATACCGGAAACATAAACTATCCTCCGATAAATCCAGAAGTAGCATTTTAATGAGCACAGTTTAAATCAACTGCAGGAGGGAAGTGCTCAATAAATACGATTGATTAATTGATTGATTGAAGAAGACTTGAAGAAATCTCGACTATGAACCTCCTAATTTCTAATCTTACAACAGAATCGCTCTCCATCCCGAGATAGCTCTTCAGTCAATCAGTCTATCAATATTATTGATCGAGTGCTTACTCTAGGCAGAGCACTGAACTAACCACTAATAATCATTGTAGTATTTGTTAAGCGCTTACTATGTGTCACTCACTGTTCTTAGCCCTGGAGTAATAATAATAATGATGGTCTGCTGTGTGACCTTGGGCAAGTCACTTAACTTCTCTGAGCCTCAGTTACCTCATCTGTAAAATGGGGATTGACAGTGAGCCCCACGTGGGACAAGTTAATCACCTTGTATCCTCCCCAGCGCTTAGAACAGTGCTTTGCACATAGTAAGCGCTTAACAAATGCCATCATTATTATTATTATTAAGCGCTTACTATGTGCCAAGCACTGTTCTAAGCGCTGGGGAGGATACGAGGTCATCAGTCTGTCCCACGTGGGGCTCACAGTCTTAATCCCCATTTTCCAGATGAGGTGACTGAGGCACAGAGAATGTAAGTGACTTGCCCAAAGTCACACAGCTGACAATTGGCAGAGCCGGGATTTGAATCCACGACCTCTGACTCCAAAGCCCGGGCTCTTTCTACTAAGCTACTCTGCTTCTCTGAGTACCGCAGATTGTTCTTACTTTTAATATCATTTATAATAATAATAATGGAATTTAATAAACACCTACAGTGTACCAAGCACAGTACTCAGTGCTGTACTGAGCTTCATTATGTCTTGCTCGTTACGGTCAGGGAATGTACTTCCCAAGCGCTCTTGTACTTCCCAAGCGCTTAGTACAGTGCTCTGCTCACAGTAAGCGCTCAATAAATACGATTGAATGAATGAATGAATGCATCTGCTAATTCTGCTGTATTGCACTCTCCCAAAAGCTTAGTACTGTGCTGTGCGCATTAATTAATCAATGATAGTATTTGTTAAGCGCTTACTATGTGCCAAGCACTGTTCTAAGCGCTGGGGTTGATACACGGTAATTAGGTTGTCCCACGTGGGGCTCACGGTCTTAATCCCCATTTTCCAGATGAGGTAACTGAGGCACAGAGAAATTAATCAATCAATCAATCAATCGTATTTATTGAGCGCTTACTGTGTGCAGAGCACTGTACTAAGCGCTTGGGAAATTAAATGACTTTTAGACTGTGAGCCCACTGTTGGGTAGGGACTGTCTCTTATATGTTGCCAACTTGTACTTCCCAAGCGATCAATCATATTTATTGAGCACTTACTGTGTGCAGAGCACTGTACTAAGCGCTTAGGAAATTAAGTGACTTGCCCAGTGTCACACAGCTGATAAGTGGCGGAGCCGGGATTAGAACCCATGACCTCTGACTCGCAAGGCCGTGCTCTTTGCACTAGTACATAGTAAGCGCTTACTTAATACCATCATCATCACCATCAATCGTATTTATTGAGCGCTCACTATGTGCAGAGCACTGTACTAAGCGCTTGGGAAGTACAAATTGGCAACATATAGAGACGGTCCCTACCCAACAGTGGGCTCACTGTCTAAAAGGGGGAGACAGAGAACAAAACCAAACATACTAACAAAATAAAATAAATAGAATAGATACGTACAAGTAAAATAAATAAATAGAGTAATAAATATGTACAAACACATATACATATATACAGGTGCTGTGGGGAAGGGGAGGAGGTAAGATGGGGGGATGGAGAGGGGGACGAGGGGGAGAGGACTTATGTACACATCCATAATATTTATTTGTATTGCTGTCTATCTCCCCCCCTCTAGACTGTGAACCGGGAATGTCACTGTTTACTGTTGCATTGTACTCTTTCAAGGGCCTAGTATCATGCTATCATGCTATTTACTATTATGATTATTATTATAACAAATGTCATCATTGTTATTGTTATTATTACTTGTGTGCTGGATTATTATTATTACCATACTGTTATGATCATATTATTGTATTTTCACTATTATTATGATTATTATAACAAATGCCATCATTGTTGGGTAGGGACCGTCTCTATATATTGCCAAATTGTACTTCCCAAGCGCTTAGTACAGTGCTCTGCACACAGTAAGCGCTCAATAAATACGATTGAATGAATGAATGAATGCTATTGATGCCTGTCAACTTGTTTTGTTTTGTCTTGTTGTCTGTCTCCCCCCCCTTCTAGACTGTGAGCCCTTGTTGTTGGGTCGGGATTGTCCCTATTTGTTGCCGAATTGTACTTTCCAAATGCTTACTACACTATTCTGCGCACAGCCGGCGCTCAATGAAGCATCATCAATCGTATTTATTGAGCGCTTACTATGTGCAGAGCACTGTACTAAGCGCTTGGGAAGTACAAATTGGCAACATATAGAGACAGTCCCTACCCAACAGTGGGCTCACAGTCTAAAAGGGGGAGACAGAGAACAAAACCAAACATACTAACAAAATAAAATAAATAGAATAGATATGTACAAATAAAATAAATAAATAAATAGAGTAAAAATGAAATAGAGTAAAAAATGAATACGACTAAATGAATGAATGAATGAACTTAGTACAGTGCTCTGAGCGCGGTAAGAGCTCAATAAATACAATTGAATAAATGAACTTCTCCATGCCACAATTCCCTCATCTGCAAAATGGGGATTCAGTACCTGTTCTCCCACTACTTGGTTTGTGATCCTTGTGTGGGCCAGGGATTGGGTCTGACCCGATTATCTTGTATCTTTCCCAGTGCTTAGGACAGTGCTTCACACGTAGTACTTAACGAGTACCCCAAGTGCCACAATTAGTATTTGTTATTATAAAACTTAGCACTCTCAGTCAAGGTTCATTGAGAGTGATAATGTTAGTTGTGTAGCCTAAGGGCCTTTCATTTCTCCCCAGGGGGAAACTGGGTGAGCCCTGATCAGTTTGGAAGGCAAACAAGAAGTGAGAAGAGTTAGCAGTCAATCAATCAATCAATCAGTCGTATTTATTGAGCACTTACTGTGTGTAGAGCACTGTACTAAGCGCTTGGGAAGGACAAGCAGTCCTCAGGAAGGTCCCACCCAACAGAGAGCTGCCTCTTCCTCAGTGGCATTATTGAAGATTAACAGCCCTTCGGGGACTGTGAGCCCGTTGATGGGTAGGGACTGTCTCTCTATGTTGCCGACTTGTACTTCCCAAGCGCTTAGTACAGTGCTCTGCACACCATAAGCGCTCAATAAATACGATTGAATGAGAGGGCAATACAACAGAATTGGTATAGGCACGTTATCAAGCAAAAACTCCTCACTATTGGCTTCAGAGCTCTCCATCACCTTGCCCCCTCATTCATTCAATCGTATTTATTGAGCGCTTATTGTGTGCAGAGCACTGTACTAAGCGCTCCCTTCTCTCCTCCTCAGTCCCAGCCCACACACTCTGGTCCTCTGGTGCTGCCCTTCTCTCTTGTACATATCTATTCTCTTTATTTTATTTTGTTAGTATGTTTGGTTTTGTTCTCTGTCTCCCCCTTTTAGACTGCGAGCCCGCTGTTGGGTAGGGACCGTCTCTATATGTTGCCAACTTGTACTTCCCAAGCGCTTAGTACAGTGCTCAGCACACAGTAAGCGCTCAATAAATACGATTGATTGATTGATTGATTGATTGATTATCCCTGTCCCGCCATCGACCCCTGGCCCACGGCCTACCTCTGGCCTGTTGAGTAGGGACTGTCTCTATATGTTGCCAACTTGTACTTCCCAAGCACTTAGTACAGTGCTCTGCACACAGTAAGTGCTCAATAAATACGACTGATTGATTGATTGATTGATTGGAAAGCCCTTCCTCCTCAAATCCGCCAATCACATTTTCCCCCTTCAAAGCCCTACTGAAAGCTCACCTCCTCCAGGAGGCCTTCCCAGACTAAGCCTCCCTTTTCCTCAGCTCCCCCTCCCACCCCCTCGCCCCGACACTCTCCCTTTGTACATATTTATTACTCTATTTATTTTACTTGTGCATATCTATTCTATTTATTTTATTTTGTTAGTATGTTTGGTTTTGTTCTCTGTCTCCCCCTTCTAGACTGCGAGCCCGCTGTTGGGTAGGGACTGTCTCTAGATGTTGCCAACTTGGACTTCCCAAGCGCTTAGTACAGTGCTCTGCACACAGTAAGCGCTCAATAAATACGATTGATTGATTGATTGATTGATTAACTGCCCTGGGGGTTTTTCAAAGCCCATTGCTCCACCCCAAAAAGAGAAGGCAGCCCTTAGAGGTACTGCGGAAAACCGTAGTCGGTGCCAGGAAATTTCTCTTTATTGGAGTTTACAGTCCAGAGGAGGAGTTTACAGTCTAGAGGGAAAGGCTCGAATCCCCATTTCACAGATGAGCAAACTGAGGCACAGAGAAGATTAGCGATTTGTCCAAAATCGCACAGCAGATAAGTGGCAGAACTGGGATTAGAACTCAGGCCCCCCGACCCCCAGGACCACGAAGAACCAGCAGGTTGGCACGCGGTTTTGGCGGCCTGGGATTGACCATTAATATTAAAAATAATAATGATAATTGTGTCTGTTAAGTGCTTACGAGATAGTCAGGTAGGACACAGTCCCTGTCCTACATGAGGCTCCCAGTTTAAGTAGGAGGGGGAACAGGGATTGAATGCCCATTTTCCAGATGAGGAAACTGAGGCACAGAGTTGAGCAACTTGCCTGAGAAGAGTATGGCCCAGAGGAAAGCGCACAGTCCTTTTAGACTGGAGCCCACTGTTGGGTAGGAACTGTCTCTAGATGTTGCCAACTTGTACTTCCCAAGCGCTTAGTACAGTGCTCTGCACACAGTAAGCGCTCAATAAATACGATTGATTGATTGATTGATTGATAGTCAGAAGACCTGGGTTCTAACCCTGACTCTGCCACCTATCTGCTGTGTGGCTTTGGGTAAGTCATTGCACTTCTCTGTGCCTCTGTTACCTCGTATATAAAATGGGGACTAAGACTGTGAACCCCATGTGGAACATGGACTGTGTCCAAACTGATTATCTTGTACCTACCTCAGCGTTTAATACAGTGCCTAGCACATAGTAAGAACTTAACTGTGAGTTCGTTGTGGGCTCCATTTTATTGTACTCTCCAAGCAGCGCTTAGTACAATGCTCTACACATAGTGGGTGCTCAATAAATCTGATTGATAAATAATAATAATAATGATGGCATTTGCAAAGCGCTTACTATGTGCAAAGCACTGTTTTAAGCACCGGGGAAGATACAAGGTGATCAGATTGTCCAACATGGGGCTCACAGTCTTCATCACAGTCTTAGGGACCGTCTCTGTGTGTTGCCAACTTGTACTTCCCAAGCGCTTAGTACAGTGCTCTGCACACAGTAAGCGCTCAATAAATACGATTGAATGAATGAATGAATGAAAATCCCCATTTTACAGCTAAGGACACGGAGGCCCAGAGAAGTGAAGCGACTTGCCCAAAGTCACACAGCTGACAAGTGGCGGAGCCGGGATTTGAACCCATGACCTCTGACTCCCAAGCCCCTGCTCTTTCCATTGAGCCACGCTGCTTCTCTTAACACATTAACAAATCCCAGTTAAAAAATAGATAAAAAAAAAGTCACCTAGCAGGCGGCAAACCAGCAGCAGCGTGGCTCAGTGGAAAGAGCCCGGGCTTTGGAGTCAGAGGTCATGGGTTCAAATCCCGGCTCCGCCGCTTGTCAGCTGTGTGACTGCGGGCAAGTCACTTCCCTTCTCTGGGCCTCAGTTCCCTCATCTGGAAAATGGGGATTGATTGTGAGCCCCACATGGGACAACCTAATCACCTTGTATCCTCCCCAGTGCTTAGAACAGTGCTTAGCACATAGTAAGCGCTTAACAAATACCAAAATTATTATTATTATTATTATTATTATTATCATTATTATTATTATCCCAACCCTTCCGCCGAAATCTAGGGTTTACCAGAGACTAGTTTGTGTAAGAGGCTCGCTCTGGGCTTCAGCTGGGACTGGGGAATTTGGGCTGGATCCCTGGGAATCCTGGCCCCACCACTTGTCCGCTGTGTGACCTTGGGCAAGTCCCTTCACTTCTCTTTGCCTCAGTTGCCTCATCTGGAAAATGCGAATCGAGACTGTGAATCCCAAGTGGGACAGGGACTGCATCCTCTCCGATTTACTTGTATCGACCCCGGCGCTTAGCACAGCGCCTGGCACATAGTAAGCACTTCACAAATACCACAATTATTATTAGGTGAAGAGGAAGGGGGAGTTGCTGCAGATCTTAGCCATTCCATCCCCCTAGAGCATGGGGGAGTGGGAGTAGGGGATAATAATAATAATAATGATGACGATGGCATTTCTTAGACTGTGAGCCCACTGTTGGGTAGAGACTGTCTGTATATGTTGCCAACTTGTACTTCCCAAGCGCTTAGTACAGTGCTCTGCACACAGTAAGCACTCAATAAATACAATTGATTGATTGATTGATTAAGCGCTTGCTCTGTGCAAAGCACTGTTCTAAGCGCTGGGGAAGTTACAAGGTGATCAGGTTGTCCCACACGCGGCTCACGGTCTTAATCCCCATTTTACAGATGAGGGAACTGAGGCACAGAGAAGTTAAGTGACTTGCCCAAAGTCACACAGCTGACAGTTGGCGGAACCGGGATTTGAACCCATGACCTCTGCTCCAAAGCCCAGGCTCTTTCCACTGAGCCACGCTGCTTCTCCTAAGCAATGTGGGATGAGGAGGAGAGGGAGGAGGGTGTCTAGAGCTGACTGAGCCCCCTCCTTCCTCTCCTCCTCGTCCCCCTCTCCATCCCCCCTACCTTACCTCCTTCCCTTCCCCACAGCACTTGTATATATGTATATATGTTTGTGCATATTTATTACTCTGTTTATTTATTTTACTGGTACATTTTAATTCTACTTATTTTATTTTGTTAATATGTTTTGTTTTGTTGTCTGTCTCCCCCTTCTAGACTGTGAGCCCTCTGTTGGGTAGGGACCATCTCTATATGTTGCCAACTTGTACTTCCCAAGCGCTTAGTCCAGTGCTCTGCACACAGTAAGCACTCAATCAATACGATTGAATGAATGAATGAATGAACGAATGAGTGAATAGAGCTCCCCCCATTAATTTTTAAGTGCTTGAGGGACCCCAGATCCACTCCACCTTTTCTTTTTTTTATGATATTTGTTAGGTGGTTACTATGTGTCAGGCACTGTATTAAGCGCTGGGATAGACACAAGCTAAGATACATAGATATAAGGTATCCAGAGGCTCCAAGCTGCTCTTGTTTCCGCTCTGCCAGAGTGCAACTCTCCCAAGTGCTTAGTACAGTGCTCTGCACAGAGTAAGCACTCAGTAAGTACCAGTGATCGACTGATTGCCAAGGAATCCAGAGGCTCTAAGCTGCTCATGCCACCAGCCTGGCAGAGAACCTGACTTGGGGGCTTTCAAGGGTGGCAAAAAACCAGCTCAGCCTCTGAATGTCGCTTACAGACAATCATGGTCTGGGAAAGGGGAAAGACAATCTAGGTTTTATCAAAGGCTGCGGATTAAAACAGATCTTTTGACAGAAACAGATTTTACAGATTAAAACAGATCTTTGTCCAGAAACGCTCTGGGCATGTTACTCCCCTCCTCAAAAATCTCCAGTGGCTACCAGTCAATCTGCGCATCAGGCAGAAACTCCTCACCCTGGGCTTCAAGGCTGTCCATCCCCTCGCCCGCTTCTACCTCACCTCCCTTCTCTCCTTCTCCAGCCCAGCCCGGACCCTCCGCTCCTCTGCCTCCGCTAACCTCCTCACCAGGCCTCGTTCTCACCTGTCCCGCCGTCGACCCCCGGCCCACGTCCTCCCCCGGGCCTGGAATGCCCTCCCTCCGCACATCTGCCAACCTTGCTCTCTTCCTCCCTTCAAAGCCCCACTGAGAGCTCACCTCCTCCAGGAAGCCTTCCCCTGGCCCGGAATGCCCTTCCTCCACACATCCACCAACCTCGCTCTCTTCCTCCCTTCAAAGCCCTACTGAGAGCTCACCTCCTCCAGGAAGCCTTCCCAGACTGAGCCCCCTTTTTCCTCTCCTCCTCCCCATCCCCCCGCCCTACCTCCTTCCCCTCCCCACAGCACCTGGATATATTTGTACAGAATTATTACTCTATTTATTTTACTTGTACATATTTACTATTCTATTTATTTTGTTAATGATGTGCATCTAGCTTTAATTCTATTTGTTCTGACGATTTTGACACCTGTCTCCATGTTTTGTTTTGTTGTCTGTCTCCCCCTTCTAGACTGTGAGCCCGTTGTTGGGTAGGGACCGTCTCTATCTGTTGCCGACCTGTACTTCCCAAGCGCTTAGTACAGTGCTCTGCACGCAGTAAGCCCTCAATAAATATGATTGATTGAATGAATGAATAAAATAAATATATCTAATTTCTGATTGTAGGCTCAAGACTTTCAGCTCATTGTGGGTAAGGACGTGTCTACCAACTCTATTATGTACTCTCTCTCTCAAGCGCTTAGTACAGTGTTCTGCTTGCAGGAGGAGCTCAACGGGCACCATTGATTGAAAAGAATTCAGAAAAACTAGACGCTGTGGCTAGAGCACAGGCCTGAGAGTCAGAAGGCCCTGGGTTCTAATCCCAGCTCCGCCACATGTCTGCCGTGTGACCTGGGGCAAGTCACTTTATTTCTCTGGGCCTCAGTTACCTCCTCTGTAAAATGGGGATTAAGATTGTGAGCCCCGTGTTAGGTTGCACCTACCCCAGTGCTTGATACATGATAAGTGCTTAACAAATACCTTCATTATTATTTTTAATATACGAAGCTCCATGCTAAGAGCTGGGAGGACTCGTGGACGTTGATTCATTCATTCATTCAATAGTATCTATTGAGCGCTTACTGTGTGCAGAGCACTATACTAAGCACTTGGGGGAGAGTACAAACCTTGTACTTGTTGCCAACTTGTACTTCCCAAGTGCTTAGTACAGTGCTCTGCACACAGTAAGCGCTCAATAAATACGATTGAATGAATGAATGAATGAATACAAAACAGCAATAAACAGACACAGTCCCTGCCCACACAAGCTTACAGTCTAGAAGTGGGAGAGACAGACATGAATACAAATAAATAAAATGAGAGATGTGTACGTAAGTGCTGTGGGGGTAGGATGGGGGAAGAACAGAGGGAGCAAGTCTGGGAGATGCAGAGGGGAGTGGGAGAAGAGGAAAGCGGGGGCTCAGTCGGGGAAGGCCTCCTGGAGGAGATGGGCCTTTAATAAGGCTTTGAAGGGTGGGAGAGGAATTGTCTGTCAGATTTGAGGAGGGAGAGGCAGGATTTGGGTGAGGGGTCGGTGGCGAGACAGGCGAGACTGAGTCACAGTGAGAAGGTTAGCACTAGAGGAGCAAAGTGCGCAGGCTGGGCTGTAGGAAGAGAGAAGTGAGGTGAAGTAGGAGGGGGTAAGGCGATGGAGAGCTTTAAAGCCGATGGTGAGGAGTTTTTGTTTGATGCGGAGGTGGATGGGCAACCGCTGGAGGTTTTTGAGGAGCGGGGTGACATATCCCGAACGTTTTTGTAGAAAAACGATCCAGGCAGCCGAGCGGAGTATGGACTGGAGTGGGGAGAGGCAGGAGGCTGGGAGGTCAGCAAGGAGGCTGAGGCAGTAATCCAGGCGGGAGAGGATGAGTGATTATATTTAACATAGTAGCAGTTTGGATTGGAGAGGAAGGGGCAGCTTTTAGCAATGTTGTGAAGGTGCGACTGACAGGATTTAGCGATGGACTGATCAATCAATCAATCAGTCGTATTTATTGAGCGCTTACTGTGTGCAGAGCACTGTACTAAGCGCTTGGGAAGTACAAGTTGGCAACATATCATCATCATCATCAATCATATTTATTGAGCGCTTACTATGTGCAGAGCACTGTACTAAGCGCTTGGGAAGTCCAAGTTAGCAACGTAGAGACAGTCCCTACCCAACAGTGGGCTCACAGTCTAAAAGGGGGAGACAGAGAACAAAACCAAACATACTAACAAAATAAAATAGAATAGATTAGATCTGTACAAGTAAGATAAATAGAGTAATAAATATGTACAAACATATACACACATATACAGGTGCTGTGGGGAAGGGAAGGAGGTAAGATGAGGGGGACCTTATTCATCAGAGAGTGAACCAGACTCCCCTAGGGCTCTCAGAAGCTACGTTCTCAACGTTTTTCCTGTCAAACTATGAAAATCTAGCCCTGCCCTGACCCCATTTGAAAACTCAGCTGCCCCACCTTCTTCTTCTTCTTTTTTTTAGTGGTGATTGTTAAGCGCTTACTACGTGCCCGATACGGAGAAGCAGCGTGGCGGGCCTGGGAGTGAGAAGGTCATGGGTTCTAATCCCTGCTCCGCCACGTGTCTGCTGTGTGACCCTGGGCAAGTCACTTCACTTCTCTAGACCTAAATTACCTCACCTGTAAAATGGGGATAAGAGTGTAAGCCCTATGTGGGACCGGGACCGTGTTCAACCTAACTTGTATCTACCCCAGCCCTTAGAACAGTGTTTGGCACAGAGTAAGTGCTTAACAAGTACCATAATTATTATTATTAATTATTATTACTAAGCATTGGGGTAGATACAAGCTAATCAGATTGGCACAGCCCATGTCCCATTTGGGGCTCACATTCTTAACCCCCATTGTACACACGAGAGAATTGAAGCCCAGAGAAGTTAAGTGACTCGCCGAAGGTCACACAGCCGACAAGTGGCGGAGCCGGCATTTGAACTCTGCTCCTGACTCCCAGACTTTCTTTCCAATAGGCCACGATGGGGATTTCAGGCTTTCCTAATTCACCTCTCCCGGCATCCCAAGCTCATCCCCTTCTCTCCCTGGTCCAGGCTCTATTCAAGAACTATTTTTGTCCAAAACGTTTTCTGAAGCTCCAATGTCATGGATTTTCCTGTTGCTGCCATTGCCCTTTCCATATTTGGTGATCCACCAGTCCCTAGGATTGCAAAAATTGGGAGCTGGGGTAGACTGGAGTGGGTTCTGAGGTCAACAGAGGAGAAGGATGAGGAAGGGAGGAGGCAATTAACTGCTCTGTGCCTCAGTTACCTCATCTGTAAAACAGGGATTAAAATGGTGAGCCCCATGTGAGACATGGATTGGGTCTAATGTGATTAGCTTGCATTTAGCCCAGCTCTTACTGAAAGGCCTGGCATGTAGTAAGCACTTAACAAATACCATTAAAAAGACAAAAAAAACCAAAAAAAAAAACAACAAAACAAAAAAACAAGCCCTCCTTTCCCATTCAAATTAGTCAGATCACAGCTTTTCCTTTCATTAAAGCGCTTACTATACGTCAAGCACTGTTCTGAGCTCTGAGGTAGATACAAATTAATCAGGTTGGACCCAGTCCCCGTCCCACATGAGGTTTGCAGTTTAAGTAGGAGGGAAACAAGGTATTGAACCCCCATTTTGTAGATGAGGAAACTGAGGCCCAGAGAAGTTAAGTGACTTACCCGAGGTCACACAGCAAAGAAGTTCCAGAGCCAAGATTAGAACCCCGGTCCCCCAACTCCCAGGCCTGGGCTTTTTCCAATAGGCCACACTGCTACATTTTCCTTCTAGACCTGGAGATTTGCTCTTCGGATCTCTTTTTGAAGGCCCCAGTTCCGTTTCTGGCACGTAGCCGGGAGGTTAGCTTTGAGCGTTTGCAAATCGATCCTCCATCTTTGAGGACCTTGGTCACGTCGTCGGGCAAAAACGCTGTAGAGCCAGCGTTAAAATGGGACAAATTAATCTTCAGAGTCGGCTCACGGGGATAGTGTTACTACAAAAACAAAATCCGAAGGGCCAGTTTGCTGTGACCCTTCCTCTCCCGGCTCACGCGGCCTAGTGAGTCATAGGGAAATATCGGGAAAAGTAGGTTTGGGGTCTGATTTATCTGATAACCACCTCAGCACGGGATTAGACGTCAGGGCCGTGAGACAACGTTCTTGAACCGGTGGCCTCTCCTTTGGAGACAGATGTCCGGGGGTGTTTTTAAAAGATCATCGTCATCATCAATCGTATTTATTGAGCGCTTACTGTGTGCAGAGCACTGTACTAAGCGCTTGGGAAGTACAAGTCGGCAACACATAGAGACAGTCCCTACCCAACAGTGGGCTCACAGTCTAAAAAGGGGGAGACAGAGAACAAAACCAAGCGTACTAACAAAATAAAATAAATAGAATAGATATGTACAAATAAAATAAATAAATAAATAGAGTAATAAATATGTACAAACATATATACATATATAAAAGATGCTTTGTATATAAAATATATATATATAAATATATATATATAAAAGATGTTTTATATATAAAAGATGCTTTAAGGTGAGCAATTGAGCGGTTGACCTGGCGGATCGAGCACGGGCCTGCCAGTCGGAAGGACCTGGGTTCTAATCCTGTCTCCGCCACCTGTCTGCTGCGTGACTTCGGGCAAGTCACTTCACTTCTCTGTGCCTCAGTTACCTCATCTGTAAAATGGGGATTGAGACTACGAGTCCCATGTGGACACGGAGGGTGTCCAACCGGAATACATTGTATCTATCTACTCCAGTGCTCAGTACAGTGCTTGGCACTGTGCTTAACAAATACCATAAAAAAACAAAGAAAGAAATTCAATAAAGCCTTAAAAGCCTCCAAACCCATTCCTTGCAGTTAGCCAACATCTGCTATCACTGGGCCACCCTCGGATAAAGGATAAAAATTTGGGGTGCCCCTTTCAATTCAAAAAAGAAACTATTTTCTGCTCTCCCTCCACCTTCCATGGGCCGATGCCTAAGGAATCTGCAGCAGCAGCTGTGAGGAGAAAGACCAGGGCTAGGGTTGGGTGATCTGAGGAAATCAATCAATCAGATTTATTGAGCACTTTCTGTGTACAGAG
The DNA here is from genome assembly GCF_015852505.1 of Tachyglossus aculeatus. NCBI lineage: Eukaryota > Metazoa > Chordata > Mammalia > Monotremata > Tachyglossidae > Tachyglossus > Tachyglossus aculeatus. The sequence continues at coordinate 88,880,888 of NC_052069.1, forward strand.
CACTGTACTAAGCGCTTGAGAGAGTACAATCTAATCGAGTTGGTCTGGATCAATCAATCGTATTTATTGAGCACTTACTGTGTGCAGAGCACTGTACTAAGCGCTTGGGAAGTCCAAGTTGGCAACATATAGAGACAGTCCCTACCCAACAGTGGGCTCACACTCTAAAAGGGGGAGACAGAGAACAAAACCAAACATACTAACAAAATAAAATAAATAGAATAGATATGTACAAGTAAAATAGAGTAATAAATATGTACAAACATATATACATGTGGATGCCATCCACATGTTTTGTTTTGTTGTCTGTCTCCCCCGTCTAGACTGTGAGCCCGTTGTTGGGTAGGGACTGTCTCTATATGTTGCCGACTTGGACTTCCCAAGGACTTAGAACAGTGCTCTGCACACAGTAAGCGCTCAATAAATACGATTGAATGAATGGATGAATGAATGCCTTCTTCCACAGTAGGGTGAATAATAATGATGGCATTTGTTAAGCGCTTACTACGTGCAAAGCACTGTTCTAGGCGCTGGGGGATACAGGGTGATCTGGTTGTCCAACGTGGGGTTTACAATCTTAATCCCCATTTTACAGATGAGGTAACTGAGGCCCAGAGAAGTGAAGTGACTTGCCCAAAATCACACAGCCGATAAGTGGCAGAGCCGGCATTAGAACCCATGACCTCTGACTCCCAAGCCCGGGCTCTTTCCACTGAGCCACGCTGCTTCTCACTCCATCCGTCATATTCATCATCAATCAATCGTATTTATTGAGCGCTTACTGTGTGCAGAGCACTGTACTAAGCGCTTGGGAAGTACAAGGTGGCAACATATAGAGACAGTCCCTACCCAACAGTGGGCTCACAGTCTAAAAGGGGGAGACAGAGAACGAAACCAAACATACTAACAAAATAAAATAAATAGAATAGATATGGACAAGTAAAATAAATAAATAGAGTAACAAATATGTACAAACATATATACATATATACAGGCTTTAACTATGTGCAGGGCACTAAACTAGCGCTTGGGAAGGTACAATGTAAGAGTTTGCCTAGATGCCTGCTTCCATAGTAAGATGAATATGCTTGTACATATTTATTACTCTATTCTATTTATTTGACTTGTACATATCTAGTCTATTTTATTTTGTTAGTATGTTTGGTTTTGTTCTCTGTCTCCCCCTTTTAGACTGTGAGCCCACTGTTGGGTAGGGACTGTCTCTATATGTTGCCAATCTGTACTTCCCAAGCGCTTAGTACAGTGCTCTGCACACAGTAAGCGCTCAATATATACGATTGATTGATGATGAATCAACCACTCAATCAAACCGTCATATGTATTGAGCACCTCCTATGTGCAGAGCACTGTACTAAATGCTAGGGAGAATACGATATAACAGAGTTGGGCTGGTCATCATCATCATCATCATCATCAATCGTATTTATTGAGCGCTTACTATGTGCAGAGCACTGTACTAAGCGCTTGGGAAGTACAAGTTGGCAACATATAGAGACGGTCCCTACCCAACAGTGGGCTCACAGTCTAAAAGGGGGAGACAGAGAACAAAACCAAACATACTAACAAAATAAAATAAATAGAATAGATATGTACAAATAAATTAAATAGAGTAAAAAAAATATGTACAAACATATACACATATATACAGGTCATCTGGTCATCTGGTATATACTGGTCATCTGCTTCCACAATAGGATGAATCAATCACTCAATGTAGCTTGGCTTAATGGACAGAGCATGGGCCTGGGAGCAGAAGGACCTGGGTTCTAATCTCAGTTTTTGCCACTTACCTGCTGTGAGACCTTGGGCAAGTCACCTCATTTCTCTGTGCCTCTATTCCCTTGCCTGTAAAATGGGGATTAAGACTGTGAGCCCCATGTGGGACAGGGACTGTACCCAACCTCATTCCCCCTCCTTCCTCTCCCCCTCCTCCCCCTCTCCATCCCCCCCATCTTACCTCCTTCCCTTCCCCACAGCACCTGTATATATGTATATATGTTTGTACATATTTATTACTCTATTTATTTATTTATTTTACTTGTACATATCTATTCTATTTATTTTATTTTGTTAGTATGTTTGGTTTTGTTGTCTGTCTCCCCCCGTTTAGACTGTGAGCCCACTGTTGGGTAGGGACCGTCTCTATATGTTGCCAACTTGTACTTCCCAAGCGCTTAGTACAGTGCTCTGCACACAGTAAGCACTCAATAAATACGATTGATTGATTGTACTTATTTATTATTCTATTCATTTAATTTGTACATATTTATTCTATTTATTGTATTTTGTTAATATGTTTTGTTTTGTTGTCTGTCTTCCCCTTTTAGACTGTGAGCCCGCTGTCGGGTAGGGACTGTCTCTATATGTTGTCAACTTGTACTTCCCAAGCGCTTAGTCCAGTGCTCTGCACACAGTAAGCGCTCAATAAATACGATTGATTGATTGATTGATTGATCTTATATCTATCCCAACGCTTAGAACAGTGCTGGGCACCTAGTAAGGGCTTGACAAATACCATCATTATTATTACTATTATTATGAGAAGCAGCGTGGCTCAGTGGAAAGAGCATGGGCTTTGGAGTCAGAGGTCATGGGTTCAAATCCCAGCTCTGCCAATTGTCAGCTGTGTGACTTTGGGCAAGTCATTTAACTTCTCTGGGCCTCAGTTCCCTCATCTGTAAAATGGGGATGAAGACTGTGAGCCCCCCCCGGGGGACAGCCTGATCACCTTGTAACTCCCCAGCGCTTAGAACAGTGCTTTTCACATAGTAAGTGCTTAATAAATGCCATTAATATATATATATATATTACTGAACGTTTACTGTGTGCAGAGCACTGTACTGATGATGATGATGATGGCATTTGTTAAGCGCTTACTATGTGCCAAGCACTGTTCTACTGCAAAGTGGCTGGGAATCAGAAGACCATGAGTTCTAATCCCGACTCGGCCACTACTCTGCTGCGTGTGGCCTTGGGCAAGTCACTTCACCTCTCTGTGCCTCACTTCCCTCATCTGTAAAATGGGGATCAAGACTGTGAGCCCATACAGGACAGGGACTGTGTCCAACCTGATTTCCTTGTATCCGCTCCAGCGCTTAGTACATTGCCTGGCACATAGTAAGCGCTTAACAAATACCAGAATTATTATTTGTCATTATTATTACAAAGAGCTTGGAAGAGCATACTGTACTATATATTGTATATATAGTATATATAATACTATATATATACGAATATATATATATGTACACAATATTTATATATTGTATATACAGTATATATAATATATAAATATTAGAGGGCGAAGGGGATGCCCAGCCACTCTAAGTGAAGGAGGAAACCCCAGATTTGTGGCAACTGAAGCAATGGAGAGATGTGACAACTGAGAGAAACCCATTTTCTTCAGTGAGAGAGCACTGCTTCCATGTGCCTTCCTCAAAGGAGAAGCTAGGTTTAAAGTTCTCATGATAATAACAATAATAATAACTATGGTATATTAATACCATGAGCCCCACGTGGGACAACGTGACAACCTTGTATCTTCCTCAGCACTTAGAACAGTGCTTGGCACATAGTAAGTGCTTAACAAATTCCATTATAATTATTATTATTGTTGTTATTGTATCTGTTAGGCGCTTACTATGTGCCAAGCACTGGTCTAAGCTCTGGAGTAGGTATAAGTTAATCAGGGAGGACACAGTCCCTGTGCCACATTCATTCATTCATTCATTCAATCGCATTTATTGAGCGCTTACCGTGTGCAGAGCACTGTACTAAGCGCTTGGGAAGTATAAATCGGCAACATACAGAGACGGTCCCTACCCAACAACGGGCTCGCAGTCTAGAAGGGGGAGACCGACAACAAAACAAAACATGTGGACAGGTGTCAAGTCATCAGAACAAATAGAATTAAAGCTAAATGCACATCATTGCACATCTTTTAGACTGTGAGCCCACTGTTGGGTAGGGACTGTCTCTATATGTTGCCAATTTGTACTTCCCAAGCGCTTAGTACAGTGCTCTGCACACAGTAAGCGCTCAATAAATACGATTGATGATGATGATCATTAACAAAATAAATAGAATAGTAAATTTGTACAAGTAAAATAGAGTAATAAATCTGTAATAATAATAATAATAATAATGATAGCATTTATTAAGCACTTACTATGTGCAAAGCACTGTTCTAAGCGCTGGGGAGGTTACAAGGTGATCAGGTTGTCCCACGGGGGGCTCACAGTCTTAATCCCCATTTTCCAGATGAGGTCACTGAGGCCCAGAGAAGTGAAGCGACTTGCCCAAAGTCACACAGCTGGCAACTGGCCGAGCCGGGATTTGGTTTTGTTCTCTGTCTCCCCCTTTTAGACTGTGAGCCCACTGTTGGGTAGGGACCGTCTCTATATGTTGCCAATTTGTACTTCCCAAGCGCTTAGTACAGTGCTCTGCACATAGTAAGCGCTCAATAAATACGATTGATTGATTGACTGTCTCTATATGTTGCCAATTTGTACTTCCCAAGCGCTTAGTACAGTGCTCTGCACATAGTAAGCGCTCCATAAATACAATTGATGATGATTGATGATTTGAACCCATGACCTCTGACTCCAAAACCCGGCTGTTTCCACTGAGCCACGCTGCTTCTCCAAATATGTACAAACGTATATACAGGTACCGCGGGGAGGGGAAGGGGGGATGGCTCACAGTCTTAATCCCCATTTTCCAGACGAAGCCCAGAGAAGTGAAGTGACTTGTCCTAGGTCACACAGCAGACAAGTGGCAGAGCCGGGATTAGAACCCACATCCTGGTGGGCTCTGGCCACTAGGCCAGGCCGCTTTCCGGGGCGAAGCTGGTTGGATCACTCTCTGGTCGCGTTCCAAGGGCAGTGACGTGGCTCTGGTTTTTGTGCTTCGATTCCGCGAAATGCCTTGCACAAGGGGAACTTTCATCGGATTTATTCTTAGCAGCGGTCCAGTTTGGCCCCAACGTCCGGCCTACTGGCACGTATTTTCCGAGATATAACAGGATTCATTTAGCCGAAAAGCAACACCTTGTGACCTCACGAAAACACGAGGGGACAAGTCGAATAGAGGTGGAGGCATTGCATCTTATTACGTACACCCAATTTGCCTCGGCTCATAAACAACCGAACGACGCGAAGATCGTTAACCGGTTGTAGTAGCTCAGCTGAGGAGGGAAACAATCAATCAGGCAGTCGATCAATAATATTTACGGAGCGCTTCCTGTGTGCAGAGCACCGTACTAAGCGCTCGGGAGAGTACAATATAATAAGCAGCTTGGCTTAGTGGAAAGAGCCCAGGCTTGGGAGTCAGAGGTCGTGGGTTCTAATCCCACCACTTAGCAGCTGTGTGACTTTGGGTAAGCCTGCACTTTTCTGCGCCTCGGTTACCTCATCTGTAAAACGGGGATTAAGCCTGTGAGCCCCGCGTGGGACAACCTGATTGCCTTGTGTCTACCCCAGCGCTTAGAGCAGTGCTTGGCACATAGTAAGTGCTGAACAAATACCGTCATTATTATTATTCAGCGCTTAGAACAGTGCTTTGCACATAGTAAGCACTTAATAAATGCCATTATTATTATTATATATAATATTATAATATTAATAGTATAATAATATATTATAATAATATATTATAATAATATAAAATTAATGATGCTAAATAATAATAATAATAATAATAATAATAATAATAATAATAAACAGACACATTCCCTGCCCACAATGACCTTATGGTCTACAGGGGAAGACAGACATTACTATAAACAAATAAATTACAGATATGGACTTAATGCCACGGGGCTGAAAGAGGGGTAGTAAAAGGTGCAAATCCAAATGCAAAAGGGACACAGGGAGAAGAGGAAAGGAGGGCTTAGCTTGGAGGGATGTGTTTTCAATTTGGCTTGCTCCGGGGCACTTCAACGATTTTGTCTTCAATTGGACAATAGGGCATGCAATTTAAGGAGTATTCTTTTCCTGTGGTATCCTTTTTTATTTTGAAAAATCCCACCACACCCGAGTTTTCTGTAAGACTTCCCTGTTGAAATCAGCATCGTGATCTCGCCTTAACTTTTGCAGGATGCCCTAGCGGCCTTATTTCATTCATTCAATTGAATTGATCGAATGCTTACTGTGAGCAGAGCACTGTACTAAGTGCTTGGGAAAGCACAATGCAACAATAAACAGCGACATTTCCAGCCCACAACGAGCTTGCAGTCTAGAGGGGGAGACAAAGATTAGTATAAATAAATTACAGATCTGTAGATGAGTGCTGGGAGGCTGGGAGGGGGGGGGAAACGCAGAAAGCAAGTCAGGGAGTGGGAGAAGATGAAAGGGAGGGATTTAGTCTGGGAAGGCCTCTTGGAGGAGATGTGCCTTCAATAAGGCTTTGAAGGGGGGGAGAGGAATTGTCAGATTTGAGGAGGGAGGGTGTTCCAAGCCAGAGGGAGGACGTGGGCGAGGGGTTGGCGGCGGGACAGGCGAGATCTAGGCCCATTGAGGAGGTTGGCACTAGAGGAGCGAAGCATGTGAAGGAGAGAAGCGAGGTGAGGTAGGAGGGGGCAAGGTGGTGGACTGCTTTAAAGCCCATGGTGAGGAGTTTTTGTTTGATAGGGAGGTGGATCATCATCATCATCAATCGTATTTATTGAGCGCTTACTGTGTGCAGAGCACTGTACTAAGCGCTTGGGAAGTCCAAGTTGGCAACATATAGAGACAGTCCCTACCCAACAGTGGGCTCACAGTCTCAAAGGGGGAGACAGAGAACAAAACCAAACATACTAACAAAATAAAATAAATAGAATAGATATGTACAAGTACAATAAATAGAGTAATAAATATGTACAAACATATATACATATATACAGGTGCTGTGGGGAAGGGAAGGAGGTAAGATGGGGGGGGATGGCGAGGGGGACGAGGGGGAGAGGAAGGAAGGGGCTCAGTCTGGGAAGGCCTCTTGGAGGAGGTGAGCTCTCAGTAGGGCCTTGAAGGGAGGTGGATGGGCAATCACCGGAGGTTTTTGAGGTGCGGGGTGATGTGTCCTGCATGTTTTTGTAGAAAAATGATCCGGGCAGCAGAGTGAAGGATGGACTGGAGTGGGGAGAGAAAGGAGGCTGGGAGGTCAGCAAGGAGGTTGACGCAGTAATCCGGGCAGGATGGGATGAGTGACTGTAGTATGTGATAGCAGTTTGGATGGAGAGGAAAGGGAGGATTTGAGCGATGTTGTGAAGGGGGTGATAGATTTGGGGGATCACAGGATTTGGTGACAGATTGAATGCACATATTTATTACTCTATTTATTTATTTATTTTACTTGTACATACCTATTCTATTTATTTTATGTTGCTAATATGTTTGGTTTTGTTGTCTGTCTCCCCCTTCTAGACTGCGAGCCCGCTGTTGGGTAGGGACCGTCTCCATATGTTGCCAACTTGGACTTCCCAAGCGCTTAATAATAATAATAATAATGATGGCATTTGTTAAGCGCTTACTATGTGCAAAGCACATAGTACAGTGCTCTGCACACAGTAAGCTCTCGATAGATTGATTGATTGAATGTGTGGGTTGAATGACAGAGAAGTGTCACCTTGGGTAAGTCACTTCACTTCTCTATGCCCCAGTTACCAGTGCTTAGAACAGTGCTTTGCACATAGTAAGCGCTTAACAAATGCCATCATTATTATTATTATTATTACCTCATCTATAAAATGGGTATTGAGGCTGTGAGCCCCATGTGGGACAGTGCCTGGGTCCAACCTGATTTGCTTATATACACCCCAGTGTTTAGCACAGTGCTTGGCATATAGTGAGCACTTAACAAATCCCATAATCATACTAATTATTATTGTTATTATCATCACTGCTGCCAGTCACTATCCTGAGTGACTGAATGAATTCCCTGCCCACAGCGAGCTTACAGTTTAAACGGGGAGACAGCCATTAATATAAAATAAATTATGGATATGTACAGAAGTGTCGTGGGGCTGTTGGGGGTGGGTGGAAGTGAATAAAGCGAACGAGTTAGCGTGAGGGAATTATTTGGTGAAGCAGCAGAAAATCTGGAGAAAAAAATACGCTTCCCAAAGCCTCCTGGCGAACCACCAAAAGGATCGTAATCAAGAGAGCAAAACGTTGTGAGGGACCGAAATAGAAATCGAAACCAGAAGAGTTCAAACTGTGCTTTTATCAAAAACAAATATTTGTGTCAGTCCCAGTCCTGTTACAGGTGGTTTCCAAAGCAGGCGGGGATGAACTTTCAAATGATGATGAAATGGGAGGGGTTGCTTGCTGAAAGACTGATGCAAACCTCAAAGATTCGGATTTGGGCTGGCGGGGTATGCACAGGGCTAAAAAAAATAATAATAATGGCATTTGTTAAGTGCTTACTATGTGCAAAGCACTGTTCTAAGCGCTGGGGAGGATACAAGGTGATCAGGTTGTCCCACATGGGGCTCACAGTCTTAATCCCCATTTTGCAGATGAGGCAACTGAGGCCCAGAGAAGTTAAGTGACTTGCCCAAGGTCACACAGCTGACAATTGGCGGAGCGGAATTTGAACCCATGACCTCTGACTTCCAAGCCCGTGCTTTTTCCACTGAGCCACGCTGCTAAAGATACCAAATTGGCAGCAAAGCGATTCCAGCCTTCCCTAAACAAACCTCTGGGTAACCCCCAAAACGACGCACAGCACTTCTGGCCAATAAATATACCATTGCAATAGGTTAGGGTGCAACTGTCATTCATTCAATTGTATTTATTGAGCGCTTACTGTGTGCAGAGCACTGTACTAAGCGCTTGGGAAGTCCAAGTTGGCAACATATAGAGACGGCCCCTACCCAACAGCGGGCTCACAGTCTAGAAGGGGGAGACAGACAACAAAACAAAGCATATTAACAGAATAAAATAAATAGAATAAATATGTACAAGTACACTGCTCTGCACTCAGTAGTCAACATTATTCATTCATTCATTCAATCGTATTTATTGAGCGCTTACTGTGTGCAGAGCACTGTACTAAGCGCTTGGGAAGTACAAGTTGGCAACGTATAGAGACGGTCCCTACCCAACAGCGGGCTCACAGTCTAGAACATTAGTGCCTTCCTTTTTTTTTTTTAATGGCATTTATTAAGCACTTACTATGTGCAAAGCACTGTTGTCCCCAGCTAGCCTTAAATATGGAGCCGGGAAGTCGGGGGGGAATGGAGGGGGGAGAGAAACCAACAAGATGCATGTATGTATTCATTCAATCAATCAATCAATCGTATTTATTGAGCGCTTACTGTGTGCACAGCACTGTACTAAGCGCTTGGGAAGCACAAGTTGGCAACATATAGAAACAGTCCCTACCCAACAGTGGGCTCACAGTCTAAAAGGGGGGAGACAGACAACAAAACCAAACATATTAACAAAATAAAATAAATAGAATAAATATGTACAAATAAAATAAATGAATAGAATAATAAATACGTACAATCAATCAATCAATCAATCGTATTTACTGAGCACTTACTGTGTGCAGAGCACTGGACTAAGTGCTTGGGAAGTACAAGTTGGCAACATATAGAACGGTCCCTACCCAACAGCGGGCTCACAGTCTAAAAGGGGGAGACAGAGAACAAAACCAAACATACTAACAAAATAAAATAAATAGAATAGATATGTACAAGTAAAATAAATAGAGTAATAAATCTGTACAAACATATATACAGGTGCTGTGGGGAGGGGAAGGAGGTAAGGCGGGGGGATGGGGAGGGGGAGGAGGGGGAGAGGAAGGAGGGGGCTCAATTTAATCTACCACAGCGCTTATTAATAATAATAATAGTAACAATGGCATTTGTTAAGTGCTTACTATGTTCCAGGCACTGTACTAAGCACTGGAGTGGACACAAGCAAATTGGGTTGGACACAGTCCCTCTCCCATGTGGGTCTCACAGTCTCAATCCCCATTTTACAGATGAGGGAACTGAGGCCCAGAGACGTGAAGCCTGGCTCATAGTAAGCACTTAACAAATACCATAAAAATAAAAAATTGCGGGTAGGGAACGTGTCTACCAGCTCTGTTGCAGAGTACTCTCCCAAGCGCTCTGCACACAGTAAGTACATGAAACTAGAAGCAATAGAATAATTATTTTTTAATGGTATTTGTTCAGCACTTACTATTTGCTAAGCGCTGGAGTAGATACAAGGTAGTCAGATTGGACGCAGTCCACGTTCCACATGGGGCTCACAGTCTTCATCCCCATTTTACAGGCGAGATAACAGAGGCACAGCGAAGTGAAGTGACTTGCCCAAGGTCACAGGGCTGACAAGTGGCCAGGAGAGAAGAAGCGTGGCTCAGTGGAAAGAGCCCGGGCTTGGGAGTCAGAGGTCATGGGTTCGAATCCCGGCTCCGCCAATTGTCAGCTGTGTGACTTTGGGCAAGTCGCTTCACGTCTCTGGGCCACAGTTACCTCATCTGTAAAATGGGGATGAAGACTGTGAGCACTTCACGTCTCTGGGCCACGGTGACCTCATCTGTTAAATGGGGAATAAGACCGTGAGCCCCACGTGGGACAACCTGATCACATTGTATCCTCCCCAGCGCTTAGAACAGTGCTTTGCACATAGTAAGTGCTTAACAAATACCATTATTATTATTATTATTATTATTAAGTGGTGGAGCTGGGATTAGAACCGGGTTGTCTTTCCCCTTGGTCTTGATTCTTCCCAATTAGTGTGGAACAAGGATAGGAGGAGCCACGCGGGACAATTAATTTTCAAGTACATAATAATGATGGCATTTGTTAATAATAATAATAATAATGATGATGGCATTTATTTAGCGCTTACTATGTGCAAAGCACTGTTCTAAGCGCTGGGGAGGTTACAAGGTGATAGGGCTGTCCCACGGGGGGCTCACAGTCTTAATCCCCATTTGACAGAGGAGGTAACTGAGGCACCGAGAAGTGAAGTGACTTGCCCAAAGTCGCACAGCTGATAATTGGCGGAGTCGGGATTTGAACCCATGACGTCTGACTCCAAAGCCCAGGCTCTTTCCTCTGAGCCACGCTGCTGCTCTAAGCGCTTACTATGTGCAAAGCACTGTTCTAAGCGCCGGCACTGTTCTAAGTACATCATGAAGTAGAAGCAGAGTAGCCTTACTTCACTTATCATACATCAAAATAAACAATTAGAATAGTAATAATAATAATTATGATGGTATTTGTTAAGCCCTTACTATGCGCCAAGCACTGCTCTAAGCACTGGGGTAGACGCAAGGTAATCAGGTTGTCTCACCTGCGGCCCACCCTCTTAATCCCCATTTTCCAGATGAGGTAACTGAGGCCCAGAGAAGTGAGGTGACTTGCCCAAAGTCACACAGCTGACCTGTGGCGGAGGCGGGATTAGAACCCACGACCTCTGACTCCTTCTACGTAACTTATATGTGCTTATACGTAATGACAAGGATTTTCCCAGCTTCCCATTAATGCTCCACAGTAGGGAACAAAAACAGGACAACAGCAGCAGTTGCCACCGAGCAGCATGGCCTAGTGGTTAGAGCCCGGGCCTGGGAGCCAGAAGGACCTGGGTTCTAATCCCAACACTGCCAGTTAATAATAATAATAATAATAATAATAATAATAATAATAATGGTGGTATTTATTAAGCGCTTACTATGTGCAAAGCACTGTTCTAAGCGCTGGGGAGGTAACAAGGTGATCAGGTTGTCCCATGGGGGGCTCACAGTCTTCATCCCCATTTTACAGATGAGGGAACGGAGGCCCAGAGAAGTGAAGTGACTTGCCCAAAGTCACCCATCTAAGTGGCTGAGCCCACTGTTGGGTAGGGACTGCCTCTGTATGTTGCCAATTTGTACTTCCCAAGCGCTTAGTACAGTGCTCTGCACATAGTAAGCGCTCAATAAATACGATTGATGATGATGATGATGATGGCGGAGATGGGATTTGAACCCACGACCTCTGACTCCAAAGCCCGGGCTCTTTCCGCTGAGCCGCGCTGCTTCCCTAAGTGAACAAGTGAACAGACTTCGCTTGTCTGTTGTGTGACCTTGGGCAAGTCACTTCACTTCTCTGGGCCTCTGTTACCTCGTCTGTAAAATGGGGCTCTTCTGAATCCCAGGCCCGTCCTCCATCCCCTCCGCCGTGCTGCTTCTCTAAGTTGTGAAGACCTGGTTCTTCAAGGGCAGATTATCATGAACGGCTAGTCCAGTGCTCTGCACACAGTAAGCGCTCAATAAATACGATTGAATGAATGAATGAATGAATGGTGAAGTACTCAACCCAATTTACTTTTCAGATGGCCTTCTTTTAGACTGTGAGCCCACTGTTGGGTAGGGACCGTCTCTATATGTTGCCAACTTGGACTTCCCAAGCGCTTAGTACAGTGCTCTGCACACAGTAAGCGCTCAATAAATACGATTGAATGAATGAATGAACGGTGAAGTACTCAACACAATTTACTTCTCAGATAGCCTTCTTTTAGGCTGTGAGCCCACTGTTGGGTAGGGACCATCTCTATATGTTGCCAACTTTGACTTCCCAAGCGCTTAGTCCAGTGCTCTGCACACAGTAAGCGCTCAATAAATACGATTGATTGATTGATTGATTCTGAAGGTTGGAAATTCATTCATTCAGTCATTCCATCGTATTTATTGAGCGTTTACTGTGTGCAGGGCACTGTACTAAGCGCTTGGGAAGTCCAAGTTGGCAACTTATAGAAATGGTCCCTACCCAACAGTGGGCTCGCAGTCTAGAATTTGTACTTCCCAATCGCTTAGTACAGTGCTCTGCGCATAGTAAGCGCTCAATAAATACGATTGATGATGATGATAGAAAGAAATCCGTGTCCGAAGGTGTATATTTTGGTTCATAGATTAGCTGAGGCGACCTACGGCATCTTTACTCTTCTTCCTCCTCCTCCTCCTTTCTTCTTTCTTTTCTTGTTTTAGAATTTGGCACTGGATATTGCGGCGGCAGTGCCAGTCTTGGGGTGTGTAAAGGGAGTGAAAAGGTGAAGGATACCAAAGACCCCCATCATCATCATCATCATCATCAATCTTATTTACTGAGCGCTTACTGTGTGCAGAGCACTGTACTAAGCGCTTGGGAAGTACAAGTTGGCAACATAGAGAGACGGTCCCTACCCAAAAGTGGGCCCCCAACCATCAGCTTCCTGGAAATGGCATGGGCTCTTAGCCTACTCAGATGCTTGAAGTTCAAGAAATGTATCTGTGAATAAATGTATAATGTGTTGCCAACTTGTACTTCCCGAGCGCTTAGTACGGTGCTCTGCACACAGTGAGCGCTCAATAAATACGACTGAATGAATGGGCCAGGGAGCCATAAGGACCTGGATTCTAATCCTGGTTCCGCTGTGTGACCCTGAGCAAGTCACTTCACTTCTCTGGGCCTCGATTACCTCAGCTGTAAAATGAGGGTGAAGAGGGGGAGCTCCGTGTGGGACAGGGACTGTGCCCAACCTGATTAACTGTGAGCCCACTGTTGGGGAGGGACTGTCTCTATATGTTGCCAATTAGTACTTCCCAAGCGCTTAGTACAGTGCTCTGCACATAGTAAGCGCTCAATAAATAGGATTGATGTTGATTAACTTGCATCTCTTCCAGCTCTTAGAACAGTGCTCGGCACATAGTAAGTGCTTAATGAGCGCCATTTATGTATATGTTGCCGACTTGTCCTTCCCAAGCGCTTAGTACAGTGCTCTGCGCACAGTAAGCGCTCAATAAACACGATTGGATGAATGAATGACTAAACGTATCACAAAACTGAAGCGGCGTGGCAGAGTGGATAGAGCACGGCCTGTGAATCAGAAGGTTGTGCGTTCTAATCCCAGCTCTGCCACTCATCATCAATTTATTGAGCGCTTACTATGTGCAGAGCACTGTACTAAGCGCTTGGGAAGTACAAATTGGCAACATATAGAGACAGTCCCTACCCAACAGTGGGCTCACAGTCTAAAAGGGGAAGACAGAGAACAAAACCAAACATACTAACAAAATAAAATAGAATAGATATGTACAAGTAAAATAAATAAATAGAGTAATAAATATGTACAAACATATATACATATATACAGGTGCTGTGGGGAAGGGAAGGAGGTAAGAAGGGGGGATGGAGGGGGGCGAGGGGGAGAGGAAGGAAGGGGCTCAATCTGGGAAGGCCTGCGACCTTGGGTAAGTCACTTCACTTCTCTGTGCCTCACCTTCATTCATTCCTTCAATCGTATTTATTGAGCGCTTACTGTGTGCAGAGCACTGTACTAAGCGCTTGGGAAGTACAGGTTGGCAACATCTAGAGACGGCCCCTACCCAACAGCGGGCTCACAGTCTAGAAGACCGACATCTCCTGAAGACCAGGAGGGACAGCGCTCAATAAATACGATTGATGATGATGACAGAAAGGGGAAAGAAAGTAAAGAAAACTCTTTTACACTGAAGACAACCTTTCACCTTGAAACTGCTCTGCCCCAAACTTTATACATGACATTTTTTTCTCTCCTCATCGTTCTCAAGAGAATGAAAAGCTCTGGAGGAACTAGTGATGGAAGGGGTGTGAATTCAGACCAAACTTTATTTGCAAAAGACTCAATATTATTAGGACCCAGTTATAAATATGGTAAATCAGATCTGGATTCTTCGGCCACTGGATACTGGGAAACTTGCCGTGGGGACAGGTATCAGTTGGGTCAGACCAAGTGGCCCATGGCTATTCCTTGACTTTCACCGTGCCTCTTTAAATAGCTCTGAGACAGGGAACGTGCATCCCTCAAAACCCCTTATTCCATTACGTCAGTTCTAGTAAAAATGTAATCAATCAATCAATCAATCGTATTTATTGAGCGCTTACTATGTGCAGAGCACTTGGGAAGTACAAATTGGCAACACATAGAGACAGTCCCTACCCAACAGTGGGCTCACAGTCTAAAAGGGGGAGACAGAGAACAGAACCAAACATCCCAACAAAATAAAATAAATAGGAAAGAAATGTACAAGTAAAATAAATAAATAGAGTAATAAATATGTACAACCATAAGATCTGACCTAGCCGCAATTGTAGCGTATTGTAATTAGGTCAATAAATAAGGTATGTTATAGAGGAGAGCTGGAAAATACTAAGGCCAGCAGCTCTTCAGAATTTCCTGAATTTAAGTTGTTCATTGCCAACTTCAGTCCAGTAGCTCAGAAAATGACTTATTTTTAGGACAAGTGCATTCGGGAGAAAAGCCCACCACCTCATCAGATAGGTTCCAAGTGGAAGTTCTTAATGAGTGCTTAAATATCATGTTTTTCCTTAAGTATCTTTTTTGATATTAGGAATATCTAAGGTGACTTAAGTCTGTGTTTGAAATGATTAAACAATAATTCCCAGTAGTTTTACCCTCGGTAATTATTTACCCCTCCAGGTAGTCCATATTATTTACCTCACCTGGAAAATGGGGATTGAGGCTGTGAGCCCCGCATGGGACAAGGGACTGTTTCCAACCCGATTTGCTTGTATCCACCCCAGTGCTCAGTACAGTGCCTGGCACACAGTAAGCGCTTAGCAAATATCACAATTGTTGTTATTACATCCACCCTCTTTCCCTGTCTCCGCTCTTTGTGCCAGCTAATTGTTCAGCCAGAAAGAAATAGTTTTCATGTTTTTGCTGGCCTGTATCACATTTTAACCACGGCCAGTATTATGGGAAAAGAAGGGGCGGCCAATTCTATCACCAGATCACTACTGCGACTATTCTTGCTATTACTAATAATGATAGCATCTGTTAAGTATCTGTGCTCTGCACACAGTAAGCGCTCGATAAATACGATTGAATGAATGAATGAATAAAGGACCTGGATTCTAATCCTGGTTCCTCTGTGAACATCTGTTAAGCATCCGTTATGAGAAGCAGCGTGGCTCAGTGGAAAGAGCCCAGGCTTTGGAGTCAGAGGTCAGGGGTTCAAATCCCGGCTCCGCTGCTTGTCAGCTGTGTGACTTTGGGCAAGTCACTTAACTTCTCTGTGCCTCGGTTACCTCATCTGCAAAATGGGGATTAAGACTGTGAGCCCCCCGTGGGACAACCTGGTCACCTTGTAACCTCCCCAGCGCTTAGAACAGTGCTTTGCACATAGTAAGCGCTTAATAAATGCCATTATTATTATTATTATTATTATTATTAAGCACCTATTCTATGCCAGGCTGTACTAAGTGCCGGCGTAGGTATAAGCTAATCAGGTGAGATAATAATAATAATAATAGCATTTATTAAGTGCTTACTATGTGCACAGCACTGTTCTAAGCGCTGGGGAGTTTACAAGGTGATCAGGGCATCCCACGGGGGGCTCACAGTCTTAATCCCCATTTTACAGATGACGTAACTGAGGCACAGAGAAGTGAAGTGACTTGCCCAAAGTCACACAGCTGACAAGTGGCGGAGCCAGGATTTGAACCGATGACCTCTGACTCCAAAGCCCGGGCTCTTTCCACTGAGCCACGCTGCAGTCCTTGTCCCAAATGGGGATCACAGTCTTAACTCCCATTTTAATAATAATAATTCTGGTATTATGTTAAGCGCTTACTATGTGCCGAGCACTGTACTAAGTGCTGGTGTAGATATAAGCTAATCAGGTGGGATGCAGTCCTTGTCCCAAATGGGGATCACAGTCTTAACTCCCATTTTAATAATAATAATAATTCTGGTATTATGTTAAGCGCTTACTATGTGCCAGGCACTGTACTAAGTGCTGGTGTAGATATAAGCTAATCAGGTGGGATGCAGTCCTTGTCCCAAATGGGGATCACAGTCTTAACTCCCATTTTAATAATAATAATAATTCTGGTATGATGTTAAGTGCTTACTATGTGCCAGGCACTGTACTAAGTGCTGGTGTAGATATAAGCTAATCAGGTGGGATGCAGTCCTTGTCCCAAATGGGGATCACAGTCTCAATCCCCACTTTTCAGGTGAGGTAACTGAGTTACGGAAAAGCAAAGTGACTTGCCCAAGGTCACTCAGCAGGTAAATGGTGGAGGTGGGATTAGAACCCATGACCTTCTGATTCCCAGGCCTATGCTGTATCCACTATCCCACTCAGCATAGTGACCTGTATATATGTATGTATGTTTGTACATATTTATTACTCTATTTATTTATTTATTTTACTTGTACATATCGATTCTATTTATTTTATTTTGTTAGTATGTTTGGTTTTGTTCTCTGTCTCCCCCTTTTAGACTGTGAGCCTGCTGTTGGGTAGGGACTGTCTCTAGATGTTGCCAATTGGTACTTCCCAAGCGCTTAGTACAGTGCTCTGCACACAGTGAGCGCTCAATAAATACGATTGATGATGACTGACAGTAATCCCCATCCAGAGGGAATAGTAACGGTCCAAGACAGTTCACACTTCAGTGACTGCACCAACATCTTGCTAATAACAATAATAATTGCGGCATTTGTTAGGTACTTACTCTGTGCCGAGCACTGGGGTGGATAAAACGTAAGCAGATGAGAAGCAGCGTGGCCTAGTGGATGGAGCCCGGGCCTGGGGCCTGGTTTCTAATCCCGGCTCCGCCACTTACCCGCTGAGTGACCTTGGGCAAGTCACTTCACTTCTCCGTGCCTCGGTTCCCTCATCTGAAAAATGGGGATTATGACTGTGAGCCCCATGCGGGACAAGGACTGTGTCCAATCTGATTAGTGGCTCAGTGGAAAGAGCCCGGGCTTTGGAGTCAGGGGTCATGGGTTCAAATCCCGGCTCTGCCAATTGTCAGCTGTGTGACTTTGGGCAAGCCACTTCACTTCTCTGGGCCTCAGTTACCTTATCTGGAAAATGGGGATCGAGACTGTGAGCCCCCCATGGGACAACCTGATCACTCTTGTAACATTCCCAGCGCTTAGAACAGTGCTTTGCACATAGCGCTTAGTACAGTGCTCTGCACATAGTAAGCACTCAATAAATACGATTGATGATGATGATGATAGTAAGTGCTTAATAAATGCCATTATTATTCCCCCCTCTAGACTGTGAGCCCGTTGTTGGGTAGGGACCGTCTCTATATGTTGCCAACTTGTAATTCCCAAGCGCTTAGTCCAGTGCTCTACACACAGTAAGTGCTCAATAAATACGATTGAATGAATGAATCAGCCTGTACCTACCTCAGCCCTTAATACAGCGCCTGGCACGTAGCAGGTGCTAACAGATATCATAAAAAAGAAACAAACAAACAAAAAAAGACACCGTTTCAGTCCTGCATGAGACGCCCAGTCTAAGTGGGTGGTATTTTAGTCCCCTTTTGCAGACGAGGTAACTGAGGCGCAGAGAAGTTTCGTGACTTGTCCGAGGTCACACAGCAGACAAGTGGCGGAGCTGGGATTAAAATGTAGGTCCGTCCTCTGATTCCCAGTCTCATGCTCTTTCTGCTAGGCCATGCTGTTCTTTTGAATCCATTGCTCATTCTCTGCCCGAGTCCAAGAGTCAATCGGGTGTCAACGTCTAGACACCAATTTTGATGTTAAAAGTAGGGTCAGTAAGACTTCGTGCAAAAGAATCCAACAAAATGAAAATTTGGAGCAGTTGTGTAGAATCAAATATACGATTAAAAGACACAGGAATGTGGCATACTGCATTGTGACAGCATAATTATGAAATTCATTCATTCATTCAATCAATCGTATTTATTGAGCGCTTAGTTTGTGCAAAGCACTGTACTAAGCGCTTGGGAAGTACAAGTTGGCAACATGTAGAGACGGTCACTACCCAACAGTGGGCTCACAGTCTAAAAGTTATATTTATTGCAGAGCACTGTACTCAGTGCTTGGAAAGTACAATTCGGCAACAGATCGAGACAACCCCTACCCAACAATGGGAAATCAATCAATCAATCATCTTTACTGAGCGCTCACTGTGTGCAGAGCACTGTACTAAGCGCTTGGGAAGTCCAAGTTGGCAACATATAGAGCCGTTCCCTACCCAACAGTGGGCTCACAGTCTAGAAGGGGGAGACAGACAACAAAACCAAACCTATTAACAAAAGAAAATAAATAGAATAGATATGTACAAGTAAATGTGGGACAACCTGATCACCTTGTAACCTCCCCAGCGCTTAGAACAGTGCTTTGCACATAGTAAGCGCTTAATAAATGCCATTCTTCTAGACTGTGAGCCCACTGTTGGGTAGGGACTGTTTCTATATGTTGCCAACTTGGACTTCCCAAGCGCTTAGTACGGTGCTCTGCGCACAGTAAGCGCTCAATAAATACGATTGATTAAAATAGAGTAATAAATACGTACAAACCTATATACATATATACAGGGAAATACTAGAGAGGATTTAAAATTAATAGGATACTTGCATTGTCTTTTCTAAAGGGACTTGGAGAAATGCCATTCTTCTAGACTGTGAGCCCACTGTTGGGTAGGGACCGTCTCTATATGTTGCCAACTTGGACTTCCCAAGCGCTTAGTACAGTGCTCTGCGCACAGTAAGCGCTCAATAAATACGATTGATTGATTAAAATAGAGTAATAAATATGTACAAACATATACAGGGAAATACTAGAGAGGATTTAAAATTAATAGGATACTTGCATTGTCTTTTCTAAAGGGACTTGGAGATAAAGAGGAGAGAGAAAAAAGGGGGAGAGAAGAAAGGGGAGAGAGGAAAAGGGGAAGAGGAGATGAGAAAAAGGGGAGAGAGGAAAAGGGGGAGAGGAGCTGAAAGAGGAGGCAGGGGAGGAGGGAGGGAAGGGGAAGAGAGAAAGAAAATGAGCATAATGACAAAATAATTCTTTTCATTTGGGAAGGAGGGAGGAGGGTGGATGAGTGCAAGAATTGCAAGCACCGTGACTGCTCTAGCAGTCATCTCTTTCCCCTCGGCTTTTTCCTCAGGTACTCATGCTGCCGCTTAGCTGCCCCAGACCCAGGGAAAGAGGAGTGGGAGGCAAGGTGGCGGTGAGTGTGAGTGTGTGGGAGGGTGAATTTTCTCCTCCAACATCCTGGAGTCTGCAATAAGTGCACGTGGGCCCCCCGCACTTAGCCTCCCTCCGCCTCGGATGTGCAGGCCGCTACTGACGCCCTCAAAGTGCCAGTTTCTTGAGGCCTAGTCAATCAATCAATCAATCAATCGTATTTATTGAGCGCTTACTGTGTGCAGAGCACTGTACTAATCAATCGTATTTATTGAGCGCTTACTGTGTGCAGAGCACGCTTGGGAAGTCCAAGTTGGCAACCCATAGAGAGGGTCCCTACCCAACAGTGGGCTCACAGTCTAGAAGGGGGAGGCAGAGATCAAAACCAAACATATTAACAAAATGAAATAAATAGAATAGATATGTACAAGGAAAATAGAGTAATAAATACGTACAAATATATATACATATATACAGGTGCTGTGGGGAAGGGAAGGAGGAGGGGAGAGGAAGGAGGGGGCTCAGTGTGGGAAGGCCTCCTGGAGGAGGTGAGCTCGCAGTAGGGCCTTGAAGGGAGGAAGAGAGCTAGCTTGGCGGATGGGCGGAGGGAGGCCATTCCAGGCCAGGGGGAGGACGTGGGCCGGGGGTCAACGGCGGGACAGGCGAGAACGAGGAGAGTCCCAAGAGCTACGTTTGGAATGTAGTACAATACAACAGACATGGCAGACTTGTTCCCTGCCCACAACGAGCGGCTAGTTTTTTCCAGTTTGGCCCCCATCAATCAATCAATCAATCAATCAATCGTATTTATTGAGCGCTTACTGTGTGCAGAGCACTGTACTAAGCGCTTGGGAAGTACAAGTTGGCAACATATAGAGACAGTCCCTACCCAACAGTGGGTTCACAGTCTAAAAGGGGGAGACAGAGAACAAAACCAAACGTACTAACAAAATAAAATAAATAGAATAGATATGTACAGGTAAAATAAATAGAGTAATAAATATGTACAAACATATATACATATATACAGGTTCTGTGGGGAAGGGAAGGAGGTAAGATGGGGGGATGGAGTGGGGGATGAGGGGGAGAGGAAGGGAAGGAAGGAAAGGAAAGGAAGGAAAGGAAGGAAGGAAAGGAAGGAAAGGAAAGGAAGGAAAGGAAAGGAAGGAAAGGAAGGAAAGGAAGGAAGGAAAGGAAAGGAAAGGAAGGAAACGAAAGGAAGGAAAGGAAGGAAAGGAAGGAAAGGAAGGAAGGAAAGGAAGGAAGGAAGGAAAGGAAGGAAGGAAAGGAAGGAAGGAAGGAAAGGAAGGAAGGAAGGAAGGAAGGAAGGGAGGAAGGGAGGAGACTGTGAGCCCACTGTTGGGTAGGGACTGTCTCTATATGTTGCCAATTTGTACTTCCCAAGCGCTTAGTACAGTGCTCTGCACATAGTAAGCGCTCAATAAATACAATTGATGATGATAATGAAGGAAGGAAGGAAGGAAGGACGGACATTTGGAATCGAGAAGAGCTGGGAGTTGCTGTTAGAGAATAATGAACCCAGACCTAGGAAATCTGGGTGCTGCCATCTTCCAATTGGCCTCTCACCGATGGCGGTAGGAAATGGGCAGCCGACGAGGCGCCGGGAGTAGCTCCAGCTCGTCATATCCCTGGAGGATGAAGGGACCCTCACCCCGTTCAGGGCCTAGGTGGGGTCACGTTTAGCTAACAGAGGGCAAGAAGTGAGCGACCATCTTGACTCAATCAATCAATCATATTTATTGAGCGCTTACTGTGTGCAGAGCACTGGACTAAGCGCTTGGGAAGTCCAAGTTGGCAACAGATAGAGACAGTCCCTACCCAACGGTGGGCTCACAGTCTAAAAGGGGGAGACGGAGAACAAAACCAAACGTACTAACAAAATAAAATAAATAGAATAGATATGCCACCTCCACCCCTTTTTGGCTCAAAGGGGTGAGGTGGGCTAGTACTTGCTGTCCAAAAAGGCACTGGGCAAACTAATGACGCCCTCCCAGTGCCAGTTTCTTGAGGCCTAGTCCCAAGAGCTACATTTGGAATCAAGAAGAGCCGGGGGTTGCTGTTAGAGAATAATTCTCGATGAACCCAGACCTCGGAAATGTGGGTGACACTTTTGATTACTCTGGAACGGATGAGCCTTCATTCCCCCCCGCCACCCTACCTCCTTCCCCTCCCCACAGCACTCGTATATATCTGTACAGATTTATTCCTCTATTTATTTTACTTGTACATATTTACTATTCTATTTATTTTGTTAATGATGGACATATAGCTATCATTCTATTTATTCTAACGATTTTGACCCCTGTCTACATGTTTTGTTGCCCGTCTCGCCCGTCTAGACTGTGAGCCCGTCGTTGGGTAGGGACCGTCTCTACATGTTGCCGGCTTGTACTTCCCAAGCGCTTAGTACAGTGCTCTGCACACAGTAAGCACTCAATAAATAATAATAATGGCATTTGTTAAGCGCTTACTATGTGCCAAGCACTGTTCCAAGCACTGGGGGGATACAATGTGATCACGTTGTCCCATGGGGGGCTCCCAGTTTTAATCCCCATTTTTGCAGATGAGATAACTGAGGCTCAGAGAAGTGAAGCGACTTGCCCAAGGTCACACAGCAGACTTGTGGTGGAGCTGGGATTCGAACCCATGACCTCCGACTCCAAAGCCCGGGCTCCTTCCGCTGAGCCACGCTGCTTCTCTAAATACAAATTGAATACAATTCAAATACAGTTGAATGAATGAATGATTTGTTTTAAGGATTAACCAGGCTCGGCCTTCTCCTTTTGCTAGATGCCAGCCTCTAGATTGTAAGCTCACTGTGGGCAGGGAACATGTCTGTAATACTGTTGCCTTGTCCTCTCCCAAGCTCTTAGCACATCATCAATCGTATTTATTGTATTTAATCGTATTTATTTTAGCACAGTGTCCTGCACACAGGAAGAGCTCACTAAATAATAAGGATGGCATTTGTTAAGCGCTTACTATGTGCCAAGCACTGTTCTAAGCGCTGGGAGGGGATACAAGGTGATCAGGTTGTCCCGCGTGGGGCTCACAGTCTTAATCCCCATTTTACAGATGAGGTAACTAAGGCATAGAGAAGTTAAGTGACTTGCCCAAAGTCACACAGCTGACTTGTGGCGGAGCCAGGATTCGAACCCATGACCTCTGACTCCAAAGCCCGTGTTCTTCCCACTGAGCCACGCTGCTTCGATCGACTGATTGAGCGGCTAATATATCTCACTGCTCTTTTATATTTCGGGCAGAAACTAGGCGGAGGGAGGATACGAGAGTACTTTAAGGAGTGGCTGGAAGTTCTGTGTGACCAACCTGCATCACAGTAAGCGCTCAATAAATAGGATTCAGTGAATGAATGAAGGAATCACAGGGAAAACCCACTATGCCTTCATACCTAGGAACCAACCCCGGTTGGCAGCTTCATCTTTAGATAAATAATGCTGCCATGCTCCATATGGTCAGCGGGTCCTTACACGTGGCTCTTCAGCATGAGGAACGGCTTGGCCTAGTAGAAAGAGCACAGAGGACCCGAGTTCTAATCCTGACTCTGCCACGTGCCTGCTGTGTGGCCTTGGGCAAGCCACGTAAGTGCTCGGTGCCTCGGTTTCCTCAGTTGTAAAATGGCAGAGGACCTGAGTTCTAACCCTGACATGTTCCATATGTTAAGCAGGTCCTTACACGTGGCTCTTCAGCATGAGGAACGGCTTGGCCTAGTAGAAAGAGCACAGAGGACCTGAGTTCTAATCCTGACTCTGCCATGTGCCTGCTGTGTGGCCTTGGGCAAGCCACGTAAGTCCTCTGTGCCTCGGTTTCCTCAGTTGTAAAATGGCAGAGGACCTGAGTTCTAACCCTGACATGTTCCATATGTTAAGCAGGTCCTTACACGTGGCTCTTCAGCATGAGGAACGGCTTGGCCTAGTAGAAAGAGCACAGAGGACCCGAGTTCTAATCCCGACTCTGCCACGTGCCTGCTGTGTGGCCTTGGGCAAGCCACGTAAGTCCTCTGTGCCTCGGTTTCCTCAGTTGTAAAATGGCAGAGGACCTGAGTTCTAACCCTGACATGTTCCATATGTTAAGCAGGTCCTTACACGTGGCTCTTCAGCATAAGGAACGACTTGGCCTAGTAGAAAGAGCACAGAGGACCTGAGTTCTAATCCTGACTCTGCCACGTGCCTGCTGTGTGGCCTTGGGCAAGCCACGTAAGTGCTCGGTGCCTCGGTTTCCTCAGTTGTAAAATGGCAGAGGACCTGAGTTCTAACCCTGACATGTTCCATATGTTAAGCAGGTCCTTACACGTGGCTCTTCAGCATGAGGAACGGCTTGGCCTAGTAGAAAGAGCACAGAGGACCTGAGTTCTAATCCTGACTCTGCCACGTGCCTGCTGTGTGGCCTTGGGCAAGCCACGTAAGTGCTCGGTGCCTCGGTTTCCTCAGTTGTAAAATGGCAGAGGACCTGAGTTCTAACTCTGACAAGCAGGTCCTTACACGTGGCTCTTCAGCATGAGGAACGGCTTGGCCTAGTAGAAAGAGCACAGAGGACCTGAGTTCTAATCCTGACTCTGCCATGTGCCTGCTGTGTGGCCTTGGGCAAGCCACGTAAGTGCTTGGTGCCTCGATTTCCTCAGTTGTAAAATGGCAGAGGACCTGAGTTCTAACCCTGACATGTTCCATACGTTAAGCAGGTCCTTACACTTGGCTCTTCAGCATGAAGAACGGCTTGGCCTAGTAGAAAGAGTCCAGAGGACCTGAGTTCTAATCCTGACTCTGCCATGTGCCTGCTGTGTGGCTTTGGGCAAGCCACGTAAGTTCTCTGTGCCTCGGTTTCCTCAGTTGTAAAATGGCAGAGGACCTGAGTTCTAACCCTGACATGTTCCATACGTTAAGCAGGTCCTTACACGTGGCTCTTCAGCATGAGGAACGGCTTGGCCTAGTAGAAAGAGCACAGAGGACCTGAGTTCTAATCCTGACTCTGCCATGTGCCTGCTGTGTCGCTTTGGGCAAGCCACGTAAGTTCTCTGTGCCTCGGTTTCCTCAGTTGTAAAATGGCAGAGGACCTGAGTTCTAACCCTGACATGTTCCATACGTTAAGCAGGTCCTTACACGTGGCTCTTCAGCATGAGGAACGGCTTGGCCTAGTAGAAAGAGCACAGAGGACCTGAGTTCTAATCCTGACTCTGCCATGTGCCTGCTGTGTCGCTTTGGGCAAGCCACGTAAGTTCTCTGTGCCTCGGTTTCCTCAGTTGTAAAATGGCAGAGGACCTGAGTTCTAACCCTGACATGTTCCATACGTTAAGCAGGTCCTTACACGTGGCTCTTCAGCATGAGGAACGGCTTGGCCTAGTAGAAAGAGCACAGAGGACCTGAGTTCTAATCCTGACTCTGCCATGTGCCTGCTGTGTGGCCTTGGGCAAGCCACGTAAGTGCTCGGTGCCTCGGTTTCCTCAGTTGTAAAATGGCAGAGGACCTGAGTTCTAACCCTGACATGTTCCATATGTTAAGCAGGTCCTTACACGTGGCTCTTCAGCATGAGGAACGGCTTGGCCTAGTAGAAAGAGCACAGAGGACCTGAGTTCTAATCCCGACTCTGCCACGTGCCTGCTGTGTGGCCTTGGGCAAGCCACGTAAGTTCTCTGTGCCTCGGTTTCCTCAGTTGTAAAATGGCAGAGGACCTGAGTTCTAACTCTGACAAGCAGGTCCTTACACGTGGCTCTTCAGCATGAGGAACGGCTTGGCCTAGTAGAAAGAGCACAGAGGACCTGAGTTCTAATCCTGACTCTGCCACGTGCCTGCTGTGTGGCCTTGGGCAAGCCACGTAAGTGCTCGGTGCCTCAGTTTCCTCAGTTGTAAAATGGCAGAGGACCTGAGTTCTAACTCTGACAAGCAGGTCCTTACACGTGGCTCTTCAGCATGAGGAACGGCTTGGCCTAGTAGAAAGAGCACAGAGGACCTGAGTTCTAATCCTGACTCTGCCACGTGCCTGCTGTGTGGCCGTGGGCAAGCCACGTAAGTGCTCGGTGCCTCGGTTTCCTCAGTTGTAAAATGGCAGAGGACCTGAGTTCTAACCCTGACTCTGCCATGTGCCTGCTGTGTGGCCTTGGCCAAGCCACGTAAGTTCTCTGTGCCTTGGTTTCCTCAGTTGTAAAATGGCAGAAGACCTGAGTTCTAACCCTGACTCTGCCACGTGCCTGCTGTGTGGCCTTGGGCAAGCCACATAAGTTCTCTGTGCCTCAGTTTCCTCAGTTATGGGGATTCACATAGTAAGCGCTCAATAAATACGATTGATGATGATGATGATGATGATGATTCGATACCCGTTCTCCTTTCTACTTGGACTGTGAGTCCTCTGTGGGACAGAGACTGACCCGTATCTTCCCCCGCGTTTAGAACAGTGCTTGCCACATAGTAGGCGCCTAACAAATATCACAGTTATTACTATTAATAACGTAAACACAGGGAAAATGGTGGACAAGAAGGCAGGCAGGCATCCAGACGGCAGGATTCTCCAACAGCTGAGGAAAGGATAACGCCCACGGGAAAGGGGGCAGTTTAGGGTGGGTTTTCCAGCTAATAATGGCATCCTGAGAATTCCTTGTTGGATGACGCTGTCACTTTAACTCAGCAACCTCAAAGTCAGAAGGTATTGACCCTTTGTGGGCCAGCAGCTGCGAAGTTGGCTAGGACAGTGGAAAGCGGGCCTATTTTGCAGCTTCTTCTGCTTCTGGTTAAGTAGCTCCGTGATATCATCATCATCATCATCATCAATCGTATTTATTAAGCACTTACTGTGTGCAGAGCACTGTACTAAGCGCTTGGGAAGTACAAATCGGCAACATATAGAGACAGTCCCTACCCAACAGTGGGCTCACAGTCTAAAAGGGGGAGACAGAGATGACAGCAATGCTACTCCCGCAAGGATCCACAGGCTATCATTATTCAGAGAAACAGTCTTTTAGACTGTGAGCCCACTGTTGGGTAGGGACCGCCTCTATACGTTGCCAATTTGTACCTCCCAAGCGCTTAGTCCAGTGCTCTGCACACAGTAAGCGCTCAATAAATACGATGGATGATGATGATGATAAACAACGGCTAGGTGAAAAGACGTGACTCAGTAGGTGAGCAAACGGAAGACAAATGACCCACAGATTTTGAAAATCACCAAGTCTGCTTTATAGTTTGTGGA
Source organism: Tachyglossus aculeatus (assembly GCF_015852505.1). Taxonomy (NCBI): domain Eukaryota; kingdom Metazoa; phylum Chordata; class Mammalia; order Monotremata; family Tachyglossidae; genus Tachyglossus; species Tachyglossus aculeatus. The sequence continues at coordinate 88,908,046 of NC_052069.1, forward strand.
CTCAAAGGCCATGAAACGAAGCATTATAAAGCAGTGATATTTAACCTTATTTTATCACCTGCAACACACAGAGGGCTTTGTTTTGCTTTTAACCTCGGCTAACTTCCCAATACTAAAAAGATTAATTTCATTTGGATTTCATTGTATTCTGGGGGACGGTTTCTCGGTAGATTAATTGTATTCTGTTGGGTAGGGACTGTCTCTATATGTTGCCAACTTGTACTTCCCAAGCGCTTAGTACAGTGCTCTGCACACAGCAAGCGCTCAATAAATACGATTGATTGATTGATTGGAGCATGATTCCTCACCTCACTCTTTAGATTGTCGGCATTGGATCGAATGAGAACGAAAACCTGTTTCATGCCCTCAAAAGTGAATTCAGTGTACGTGTTTAAAGGACAGAATATACAAAGAGTCTAAAATCAGCAGCTAGTTTTTGATGAGATAATAATAATAATGATTTTGGTATTTGTTAAGCACTTACTATGTGCAAAGCACTGTTCTAAGCGCCGGGGAGGATACAAGGTGATCAGGTTGTCCCACGGGGGGCTCACACTCTTATTCCCCGTTTTACGGATGAGGTAACTGAGGCCCAGAGAAGTGACGTGACTTGCCCAAAGTCACACAACTGACAAGCGGAGGAGCCGGAATTTGAACCCATGACCTCTGGCTCCCAAGCCCGTGCTCTTTCCACTGAGCCACGCTGCTTTTCAATACCACTGTACCCACGGAAAAACTCCACAAGAGGTAGGTTTTTCACCTGCAGGGAACAGGCTGAGGGGGAATTTTTCCTGCGGAAGTCTCCAGCGCTTAGAACAGTGCTTTGCACATAGTAAGCGCTTAACAAATGCCATCATCATTATTATTATTATTACAGGCAATCAATCAGTGGTATTTACCGAGGACTTACTGTGTGCAGAGCACTGTATTCAGGAGAGTAGGATGCAGTAGATTTGGTACACACGTTTCCTGCCCACAAGGTGTTTATTGTCTAGAGGGGAAGAAAGATATTAAAATAAATTAGATATGCACGCAGGTGCTGTGGGGCTGAGGGTGGGGTAATTAAATAATAATAATAATAATAATAATAATAATAATAATAATGGTATTAAGTGCTTACTATGTGCCAAGCACTGTGCAGATCTAAGTGCAAGGATGAAACAGGAGGGCGAATGTGGAGGGGAAATGAGGATTTAATCGGGGAAGGCCTCTTGGAGGAGTTATTTTAGTAAAACTTTGAAGAGGAGGAGAGTGGTGATCTATCATTTAGTAAATGGGGAGAGAGTCCAGAAGGAGGAATGAGATAACGAAGGGAATAGCGGAGCAAACTGGGGGGAGGGACATCTTCTCCCTTGCTCTCCACTCTACAGGTGAAGGCTAATTTGGCCATTGAGTTGTCTCCGGTTAAGGGACATGCCACTCAAATGGCTTGTTTTGGAAGTTACATTGCAAACCGATCAATAGTACTTATTGATCGCTTACGGTGTGCAGGGTGCCGTACTGAATGGTGGGGAAAGTACCACACGACAGTTGGTAGACTAGTTCGAGAAGCAGCATGGCTCAGTGGAAAGAGCACAGGCTTGGGAGCAAGAGGTCATGGGTTCTAATCCCGACTCTGCCACTTATCATCATCACTATCATCATCAATCGTATATATTGAGCGCTTACTATGTGCAGAGCACTGTACTAAGCGCTTGGGAAGTACAAATTGGCAACATATAGAGACAGTCCCTACCCAACAGTGGGCTCACAGTCTAAAAGGGGGAGACAGAGAACAAAACCAAACATACTAATAAAATAAAATAAATAGAATAGAGATGTACAAATAAATAAATAAATAAATAAATAAATAGAGTAAAAAAAAATGTACAAACATATATACATATATGCAGGTGCTATGGGGAAGGGAAGGAGGTAAGATGGGGGATGGAGGGGGGACGAGGGGGAGAGGAAGGAAGGGGCTCAGTCTGGGAAGGCCTCCTGGAGGAGCTGAGCTCTCAGCAGGGCCTTGAAGGGAGGAAGAGAACTGGCTTGGCGGATGGGCAGAGGGAGGGCATTCCAGTGTGACTTTGAGCAAGCCACTTACTTCTCTGGGCCTCAGTTACCCCATCTGTAAAATGGGGATGAAGACTGTGAGCCCCACGTGGGACAACCCGATCACCTTGTATCTCTCCCTCAGCGCTTGGAACGGTGCTTCGCACATAGTAAGCGCTTAACAAATGCCATCATTATTATTGTTAGACACTTTCCCTGCCCACAAAAAACTTAGTCCCACACTTGAAGCTGCTCTGCTTTCCCCAGGAAGCTGGGGGAGGGTGGGGGGCATTAGCCTGAAACAAGCTCGGTGGAATAAGTCCTACCGTTTATCACCGAGGCACACTCGGTCACTGCCTCCGTGAAGCATTGCAAGCTGCACAAATCATACACGGGATAGATCACTCTCCTGTCATGGGCTATGTATGCTACGGAAATAGGTTTTTCGCTGTTTTTTCTGGGTTGCTTGCTGGCTAGACGCAGATTTCAGCAGGAGAAATTCCCCGTCAGCCTGTTCCCTGCAGGTGAAAGACCTACCTCTTCTGTAGTTTTTCCGTGGGTACAGTGGCATTGAGAAGCAGGGTGGCTCAGTGGAAAGAGCACAGGCTTGGGAGTCAGAGGTCACGGGTTCAAATTCCGGCTCCTCCACTTGTTACTGCAGGATGGGTGCCCTAGATTTTGAGAAGCAGCATGGTGCAGTGAATAACAGCACGGGCCTCGGAGTCGGAAGGTCGTGGGTTCTAATCCCAGCTCCGCCACTTGTCTGCTGTGTGACCTTGGGCAGTTCGTTTTTCTGTCTCCCAGTTCCCTCATCTGTAAAATGGGGATTCATTCATTCATTCATGTTTATTGAGCACTTACCGGGTGCAGAGCACTGTACTAAGCGCTTGGGAAGTCCAAGTTGGCAACATATAGAGACGGTCCCTACCCAACAGTGGGCTCACAGTCTAGAAGGGGGAGACAATTCCCTGCCCAGAAGCAGCATGGCTCGATGGAAGGAGCCCGGGATTTGGAGTCAGAGGTCACGGGTTCAAATCCCAGCTCCGCCGGTTGTCATTCATTCATTCATTCAATCGTATTTGTTGAGCGCTTACTGTGTGCAGAGCACTGTACTAAGCGCTTGGGAAGTACAAGTTTGCATTCCTTCATTCAGCCGTGTGACTCTGGGCAAGTCACTTCACTTCTCTGTGCCTCAGTTACCTCATCTGTAAAATGGGGATGAAGACTGTGAGCCCCCCGAGGGACAACCTGCTCACCTTGTAACCTCCCCAGCGCTTAGAACAGTGCTTTGCACATAGTAAGCGCTTAATAAATGCCATTTTTAGTAGTAGAACAGTACTCTGCACAGACTAGGCACTCAAGTACCAGCGATCGATCTATGGTGGCGACAGCGTCAGGCAGCTCGGCCTCCTCCCTGCTCTGTGGGAGACCCAGTTGGGGGATGCAGGCAGGGAGGAGTGGGGGGCTGTAGCGGGTCAGTCACTGGAGGGGGGGGGTCACCCTCTCTGGTGGGCCCCTGTGGCCCCCCGCCCCCCGGTCACCGGCTGGTTTGAACCGGGCCGGGGCGGGAAGGAGGCCCGGATTGAGGCCGGGGACTGAGACTGCGAGCCCCACGAGGGGCAGGGACCATGTCCAACCTGATTTGTTCGTATCCACCCCAGCACTTAGTACAGTGCCTGGCACAAAGTAAGTGCCTAACAAATACCATGATTAGTATTAATATTGCTTTCCATCTGAAAAGGCGTCACCCCCCTTCCATATCACGCCTCAGGTGACCCCGGGGTTTCTTTGGTGAGCTGACCACTGGGCTTTTCTCCCCATTCACCAGCCCCCACTGTGGTAAAAAATTATTAAATTCGAGGGAGTGTGACTCCCTCCCCAGGGTCATCAGCTACCTTGGCTTGGCAGGGGAGCCTCCTGCCAAATATCACAAGTAGCCTGGGACTCACCTATGGAAGAAAACATCATCATCATCATCATCAATCGTATTTATTCATCATCATCATCAATCGTATTTATTGAGCGCTTACTGTGTGCAGAGCACTGTACTAAGCACTTGGGAAGTACAAGTTGGCAACATATAGAGACAGTCCCTACCCAACAGTGGGCTCACAGTCTAAAAGGGGGAGACAGAGAACAAAACCAAACATACTAACAAAATTAAATAAATAGAATAGATATGTACAAGAAAAATAAATAAATAAATAGAGTAATAAATATGTACAAACATATATACATATATACAGGTGCTGTGGGGAAGGGAAGGAGGTAAGATGGGGGGGATGCAGAGGGGGACGAGGGGGAGAGGAAGGAAGGGGCTCAGTCTGGGAAGGCCTCCTGGAGGAGGTGAGCTATCAGTAGGGCCTTGAAGGGAGCGCTTACTGTGTGCAGAGCACTGTACTAAGCGCTTGGGAAGTCCAAGTTGGCAACATATAGAGACAGTCCCTACCCAACAGTGGGCTCACAGTCTAAAACCACAGGATGCAACAAGGTCTAGTGGAAAGAGCACGGGCCTGAGAGCCAGAGGACCGAGGTCCTAATCTTGGCTCGGCCACTTGTCTGCTGTATGACCTTGTTTAAGTCACCT